>NC_081184.1:117948888-119251975 GCF_029867415.1 Vicia villosa | reverse complement strand
CCAACGGAAATCCATCCTAGCAGGACTTACATTGCCAATGAAGTAACCTCCACGACGAGGCATGAAATCAAATATCCAATCAGGTAGAGAATCAGGCATCACATTAAACTTATTTACTGCAGTGTGTGAGTACTCTTCAGTTTTGTATCGATATACGTCGTTGAGTTGCTTTATATCCAACCAAAAATAGCTTCTCAAATGAAACCTTAACGCATTCAAGCGTCGCAGAATTTTTTCCACGAACATTTTCCCTTCCTTATCTTGCTTAAGCAAATGCATTGCACACCTTAAAGCCATGTAGAACAATGCTTGAATTTCAATTGGATAACCATATAGACCCTGAAAATAGTTGGTCAAAAGATGAATGTAAAAAAACTCTTCAAAATATAAATCAAACAAGTTTGTTTTTTAGAGTGCAAAATAATCATTGCCTATTTAACTAGTCAGTGTAATTTATGGTCAATTTTTATAGCTTAGGAAGCACTGACAAATGACACAGACGCGATACTAGACATGTCTTCTATATAAAGTGTCAGTGCTATATAGATCTTCTTCATTCAAATTTGCAACATAAGTAGTAGTACTTACCATTCTACGATCAATCATGCAGCATCCATCAGCACATAGTAGAGTTGGAAACGTGTCGAATCCTTCTGAAAGGCATAGATTCAGAATCAAGCGCATACCCTCTTGACACGCATCACTATCAGCCAAGGAATTGTCACCAGTAGACTTAGTGTATGCACGAAGTAATATAATCCACCAAAATCCAGAATCAACAGGAGCAACCCTGCCTATTGCACTTCCACCAAAATCAGCATCCATGGACTCCCTTTTCTTTCCTGGCTCACGTTTAACCTTAAAACTAGCTGGCATTACGCCTGCTGATAGACGAAACCGATCAATAACTTTCTCCCGTGATTGAAGCAGAAGAGTCATTTCCAGAAAGTTTTTAACAATGTCATGTTCCTTGCTCATCAAGAAAGCCAAAGCACTTGGCACAAAGTCTCTTACAAACACCTACACACAAGCAAATATATAATCAATACTCTCAGAAGGGACTAAATTTTGCAAACCACACCCTCGGAAAAGTTGCTAAAATATCCTTTTACCTGATCATAATTCAGTTTCTCTTCAGAATTATCCAAAGCAGCGATTGTACCAACAGGAACACCGCGAAAATTCACCAAAGAGTGCCTCAGGGTTTCCCAGGCTTCAGAAATCATTGGTTGTGGATCCAATGGTTGTGGATTGAAAGCTGAGTTTTGCAGAAAAGGATCTGCCTTATTATTATTTTCAGGATGATCCATCAGATCAAAAGAAGAATTCTCCCCAATTCGGTACAAGTTGTTAGCAAATGAAGAAATCCACGAGGTAAATACTGCATCCGCTGATCCTACTCGACCCAATGCTCGATCCATAGTCTTGCAATTACACCAGTAATGTATTGATCAATTCTGCAAAATTCAAGAATTCATTCAAGAAAAGATTTATATCTAAAATCAAGATTATATAGAAATAGCATACATTTTGATGAATAAACTCGAAATGATGATGAAGAACATACACATGCATATTGAATGTTAAGAACATAGTAATAGGAATAATAAGAGATGAGATTGGAATGAAGAAAACAAACCCTAGAAATTGAAGAGAGAAAGAGTGTGTGGAGCTGCTATTGCTGAGAGGGAAAGAACGTATTACAGTTTGCACGTTCCGGTTTTCTGCTTTGGCGCTTGCTTGGTTTTTTATACTTCAAAATTTTGAATTTTGTTATCCATCTATAAACATTAAAATAAGATATAGTATGTATTTGTTTTTAGTTTATCTCACTCTTTTTTTTTCCTAATATTTGTGTACATTTTATAAAGACAGAAATGTTGATCAAATAATATTGTATTTGATATCAAAGTTTTGATATTTAATAATCATCTTTTTTTTTATTATTTATTTTGATGGAAAAGAAAATAATAGGAAGAGGAAATTGAAGGATAGAAAAACACTTAAAAATAGGGGGTTTGAATAAGTGTGACTTTAAAACTCTTAAGATAAAAACAATTAACACAATTATTTTTATTCTGGTTCGTTGTTAACGAAACTACTCCAGTCCACCCTTGACAAGGTGATTTACCTCAACTGAGGATTTAATCCACTAATCAATCTTGATTACAATGGTTATCCACTTAGAAATACTCTAAGTCTTCTAGAGTATACTGATCCCACATTGATCACTCTAGGAAATACCATTTAGACAACTTCTAAGTCTTCTAGAGTGTTCTGATCTCACTGATCACTCTAGGAACCTTTTACAATCAATGTAAAATAAAGTTTACAAGAGTATTCAAATGCTTCTTAGAAAACTATAATCACAACTGTGATATTTCTCTTAAGTTCTAAGCTTAAATCTCACTAAGACATTACAAGTGTAGTGAGTTTGAGGATGAAGTTCGTAAGCAATTAATTCAGCAGCGTTTCAGTATTTTTGCAAGAGTTGTTGTTTCGCTTCTAATCAGAACTTCATATTTATATGCGTTTTGAGAAGATGACCGTTGGGAGCATTTAATGCGTTGTGTGTTCCGTACAACTCTGCATTTAATGTTTCACTCTTTTGTCAACTACCTCGAGCCTTACTTTTGCTGCTTTTACTGACTTTGTCTTTTGTAGCTTCTAACGTTCCTTTTGTCAGTCAGCGTAGCCTGTCATCTTGCACTTGCTTCTGATTCTGATGTTTCTAGATACAACGTTTGAATGATCAGAGTCAAACAGCTTGGTGCAGAGCATCTTCTTGTCTTCTGACCTTGAAGTGCTTGAGCGTGATACCATAAGAACTTCAGTGCTTCTGCTTCTGATATCATGTTCTTCTGATGCTTCATAGACCATATTTTGATTCTGCTTGACCATCTTCTGATGTCTTGCGAGAGCATGTTCTGATGTTGTAATCTTGAACCTTCTGAGTCAGTGCTTCTGGCGTTGAATTGTGCGTACTCCTTATATAATTCCTGAATTGGAAAATGTAAAGGATTAGAGTACCACATTATCTTATACAAAATTCATATACATTGTTATCATTAAAACAAGAATATTGATCAGAACAAATCTTGTTCTAACATAAATTATTAATCAAATATAAATTTTGTAGACTATTATTAAGCTGGTACATTACGTTTGGTTGATATTTTTAAGATTTTAATAGTCATTTGGTCTTTGAAAATTGATGTGTTTTTGATTTTACATGTATAATAATTTGGTCCAATTTTACGTATAAAAACTATTCTCACTTGTAATCTTGTAATAACTTAATTCACTTGTAAATTAATGAAATTGAGCAAGAACGTACTTGATGTGATCCTTGAATAATTGTTCAAACAATTCATTTGCTATATAAAGATGATGTATAATCATCTTGACGTTTCATCAGGGTTTGTTTGGGAGTTGATTTTTTGAGGAAAAAGCTTTAGAGAGTTGTGTCTATATTTTGCAATGTGTTTGATATTTTTAAAATTTTTAAAAAACAGGATGATTTTATATACTAATGTAGTATATTATTTTTTAACTTTATCTTGGAAAACTTAAGTCTATGTGGTCAGACTCTTTCAAACATATTAAGATATATCTTTATGGGGTTGTATCTTAATTTTATTATTAAAATAATACAATCCTCGTATTTTGTTAAACTTACCAGATCTCTCTCTATTCTCTATTTTTTTTCTCTTTCATCACTTTCTCACTTCTTTCTTCTACAAAAAAAAATTATTGATATATATTTTTATATAAGAAAAATGGTATTTATGATCAAAATATTTTTTAGTCAAAAATGATATACGGAAAAATTTATTCAAAAAATTTATTATTGATCTAAATATTCTTATATACGAAAATTTAATATTTATCAAAATATTTTTGTAAATGATACCTAAATAAAAATAATATTTGTATATGGAAAAAAATATATTATTTACGAAAAATTGTATTTATGTTTTGAATATTTTTTATTCAAAAATGGTATACGGAAAAAAATCTATTATTGATCTAAATATTTTTATATACGATATTTACTATTAATCCAAATATTTTTGTAAGTAATACTTATACAAAAATGAAGTCTTTAAACGGGAAAAAAAATCTATTATTGATCTAAATATTTTTATATACGAAAATATTATCTATTATCCAAATATTTTTTATTCAAAAATGACATAGGCCAAAAAAATCTATTATTGATCTAAATATTTTTATATACGAAAATTTAATATTTATCCAAATATTTTTGTAGATGATACCTAAAAAAAATATTTGTATATGGAAAAAAATATATTATTTACGAAAAATGGTATTTATGATCTAAATATTTTTATTCAAAAATGGTATACGGAAAAAAAAATCTACTATTGATCTAAATATTTTTATATACGAAATTTACTATTGATCCAAATATTTTTGTGAATGATACCATAAACAAAAATGAAGTATGTATGCGGAAAAATAAATCTATTATTGATCTAAATATTTTTATATACGAGAAATGATATTTATGATCAAATATTTTTTATCCAAAAATGGTATACGAGAAAAAATTTATTATTGATCTAAATATTTTTACATACGAAAATTTAATATTGATCCAAATATATTTGTAAATGATGCCTAAATAAAAATAATATTTGTATCCATAAAAAAATCTATTATTTACGAAAAATGGTATTCATGATCCAAATATTTTTTTATTAAAAAATGGTATATGGGAAAAAATCTACTATTGATCTAAATATTTGTATATAAGGAATTTACGATTGATCCAAATATTTTTGTAAATGATACCTAAACAAAAATGAAGTCTGTATACGGGAAAAAAAAATATTATTTATCAAAATATTTTTATATACGAAAAATGGTATTTATGATCCATATATTTTTTATTCAAAAATGCATAGGCCAAAAAATCTATTAATAATATTTGTATACGGAAAAAAATCTATTATTTACGAAAAATGATATTTATGATCCAAATATTTTTTATTCAAAAATGGTATACGGGAAAAAATCTACTATTGATCTAAATATTTTTATATACGAAATTTACTATTGATCCAAATATTTTTGTAAATGATACCTAAACAAAAATGAAGGTTGTATACGAAAAAAATTTATTATTGATCTAAATATTTTTATATACGAGAAATAATATTTATGATCAAATACTTTTTATCCAAAAAAGATATACGAAAAAAAAATTTATTATTGATCTAAATTTTTTTATATACGGAATAATCAATTATTTATCTAAATATTTTTTCTTTTTTAAGATTTTATTTAAAATAAATGATGTATCCAAATGCGTGTAACCGAACAGAACCCGTGCGTAAGCAACATGTTTATTACTAGTCTTGTAATAACTTAATTCACTTGTAAATTAATGAAATCGAGCAAGAACGTACTTGATGTGATCCTTGAATAATTATTCAAACAATTCATTTGCTTTGTAAAGATGATGTATAATCAATCATCTTGACATTTCATTAGGGTTTGTTTGGGAGTTAACTTTTGGAGGGAAAGACTTTGGAGGGTTGTGTCTATATTTTGCAATGTGTTTGATATTTTTAAAATGTTTAAAAAATAGTATGATTTTATATACTAATGTAGTCTATTATTTTTTAACTTTTTCTTGGAAAACTTAAGTCTATGTGGTCAGACTCTTTCAAACTTATTAAGGTATATCCTTATGTGGTTGTAGACCTCTTTAATGATAAAACAAGACACAAATTTAAGATTAATGGCCAAATAGTTAAAGTCTATCATGGTGATCCTTTGTCTAGGATTACGACTACCATGAATCTTAATGATCCTATATTATGTTTTAAGTCAGACTGAAATATTTTAATTTATCATGGTGATCCTTTGTCTAGGATTAAGACTACCATGGATCTTGATGATCCTATATTATGTTTTAAGTCAAACTGAAATATTTTAATTTATCACGGTGATTCTTTGTCTAGGATTAAGACTATCATGAATCTTGATGATCCTATATTAGGTTTTAAGTCAAACTGAAATACTTTAATTTATAGGTTAAAAAGATTGTGTGGGAGTCAAAGGTGTAAGGAAAGAAGATAAGAAGAAAATATTCTTTTAAAATTACTTGCTCAATAATGAAAAGAAAAATATGGAGAGAGACTCACCTAGTCCTTCTTTTAATAATAACAACACTTAAGTTTTGTTGTAATATTTCAGCTTTGGATCTAGTGGTTTGCATTGTCCTGATACTTAATAAAGAAAATGTTACACGCTAAAATAAATGGAATCTAGCAAAGAAGATGTTGTGTGATGAAACATATTATCCAATCTATAAGATTCATCTAAAAAATGTGCACGAGTAATTGAAAAAAGGGATGATGAAATTGGAGAAAGATGATAGACAATGCTAAAGTTGAATCAATTATTTTTAGAATTTCGAATGAGTAGATAAAAATTAGGGATGACAAACAGGCATGTCTGCTTTGTAAAAATTGTAATAAAACGGAAGTGAGACGAATCATACTTTAGCGTACGTGTCTAAAACTTCGACTCACCCCGCGGAAAATTGAGAAGGGACAAGGCAGATGTGCGAGCCTTGCATCCTTAAAAACCAAAAAGTTGCAAAAAAATCTTCTTAATACTCGCGTCCGACAAAACCAAAGCAGAAAAAAACATATATATTAAAAAGTACGAAACTAAAACATTAACACACTCCATAAGAAATTGCACAAACAAAATAGACATGTTCAATGAGTCGAACTTATTTTGTCATCCTTAATTGAAATATAATAGGGAAAATACCCTTTTCGTCCCTTAACTTTGTCTCGGGGTCCATTACGGTCCTTTAACTTTTAAAAAGTTCAAATCAATCCCTTAAGTCTAAAAAACGGAGCATGTAGGTCCTTTTCGTCCAAATGTCAATAACGGCATTAACTTTTGCAAATGTGGTAGGTGACATGAAATTCAATTTTTGTGACCGATATTAGTGACAGAAAATCAGACACTAAATGAGAATTTATGAGTTTTAATATATTCTTATCTTCTTCAAAATACCCTTAATCTCATAAACCAAAACCTGCATCAAAAATCATTGTTTCATAAACAAAAACCATCCTGAAACAAAAATCGTCATGTAATCTTTCGCCGGAAGAGAAGAAAAAACACACACAAAAATGAAACCTTCTGAATCCAGATCCCATCATCGTCGCCTCCCAATTCCACTTTTCCACTCCTTATAGCTTCCCTTTTCCTCAACTGCGATCTAATGATTCCATTGCATCGCTTCAATCCCAATCCTACAAATCCTTCTTCGCATACCCATATACCGATTTCGACATCGAATCAGGAACCACCACCCAATCAGAAAACCCAAAACTTCGATGCTCCACCTGCAACAACCAAACTCGAAAGCCACGACAACAGAGCACGAACAACTTAATGAAACAAGCGACAATCTCGATGGCGATGACGACGATGAAGAAGCCAATCAAGATCTGAGTCTCAGAGTCATGGAAAAGGCCTTACGAATTTGATGGGTCGAGTCAGATAATTTCATGGGAAGTGATGGAGGAAAAGCAAACAACGAATTTGATTGTGGACTATGGCGATTCAAGTGTACGTCTTATTCTGTGTCTGGCTTCTTCTAATTTTATAAAAGATGGAATAGTTCATGAATTACTGAGTAATGAAACCACCAATCTTCAATCAAATAAGAGCTCAGTCTGTTAAGGGAACAATTGAAAAATAAGGTGAATGAGTTTATCGGAATTTGCATGAAGCTTCAAGATGAGAGTGTTACAAAGAGCTTGGAGATTGAAAAATGACAAAAAAAGTTGGTTTTCTGGAAAGTGAATTTGGAGGTCTGAAGGGTCATTTGGTTTTCGAACAAAGTGATGGTTTTTTCCGTCACTAAAGTTGATCTAAACACGTGGCATTTCACATCAGCATATTACAATGTCACTTAGACGTTTTTTTTACTTTGACTAACAGACTCAGACGGAAGGACTAACATGGCGTTGTTTTAATAGTTAAAGGATTAATTTGAACTTTTTAAAAGTTAAAAGATCAAATTAGACTCCGAAACAAAGTTAAAGGATGAAAAAATGGTATTTTTCTAATATTAATATTATGATTTTTCTTAAATGTAGCAAGTTGTTGAGAAATAACTCAACTCATGTGTGTTGGGCTAGAATTTTTTTGACTTTTTTATTTTTCTAGTACATCCTTTTTGACATTTTAAAGTAGGGAATTTTTTATTATGCAGAAACCACTAAAGTGGTGCACCATGCAACACCATTTTAAACCATTCGATCACACAAGTCCACAGATGTTATAATAGATTTATCATACCAAATCACTATCCTTCTCCCTCTCTCAACTCCATCCCTCCCTTTTGTTCTCGCCGCCACCTCACTTTATTGCACTCATTGAACGTACACCTTGTCTGTAGCCGTTCGTGTTTCGCCGCCGCCGCCTCCGTCGTGTCCCTCCTTTCCTCTCGCCGTCTCCTCCGTCTCTCCGTGCTTCAGGTTAGTTCAGTTCTCTGCATAACTGATTTTAGTTATAAAAGCTTAAACCCTTAATATTTTGATTGCGCTGTAGGGTTTATCATTACACCTTAAATTCAGAAACCTTCCTAATTCAAATAAAACTCGACAATGACGAATTCGGAAGCTAATGCAAAGTTTCAAAAACGTAAGCGAAAGGAGAAAATTCATGACCAAACCGAAAAACCTTCCAAACTGCACCGTTTGGAGTCTGCTCAGAAGCCTCAGGAGCCTGTGAAATCTTCCACTCCATGGAACAATCTTCAATTAATACTGTGCATTCAAGACAGACAACTTGATCTTCACAGGTTATTTTCAACCAATTTTAATTTATATCTTGAATTAGGCAACAAATTTTCAAGTAATTGAATACTTTCAACTGTGTGTTTTGATTTTTTATAAACAATTTAATATGAATTCTCTCGCCATATAAACCATCCATGAGAGGCTGAGACTTATTTTGGGTGCTTTTTGTGTGTTAGTGCAGTAAGGTCAATCAAGCATTCAATTTTGTGAGTACTATGGTGGGTGATGATGCTGACATTGATCAACATTGTGAAACTGTTAAACTACCAAGACTACTAGGTTATCTTAAGGATTGGATCCTGACAGTGTTGTTCCCTCCAAATGGGAAGGAAAACTGGGGTGAAGGCAAAACACCCCAGCTTGATGGAATTGATGCATATATGGATGTTGGTTGTTGGGAGATTTTCAAGTTCTGTCTGCAGGAGTCTTTGAAGCTTCGTGTCTCTTTGAATATGTCGCGGAACCTCCTACAGACTGTTCAGTTTATTGTCAAAAATGCTCTATCTCTACTAGAGGACTTCTCCACTTGTTCAGAAGAAAAGTTTAAACTATACAATACTGCTCTTGATTGTATTTCGTTGGTGTTCTCATCGCATGGCGGGTTGTCAAATGAAAATTTGGACTTATGGGTTGAAACAACGGGGGCAGTGCTTGAGCTTGTCTTGAAAGTGTATGGCAAGAATCTTGATGGAAGCTGTGTGGGTGCTTGTGGATTCCGTTTTTTGTGGTTGGTGCTTCAGCCCTTCTCCAAATTTTTGAGGGTCCATCCAGCTAGGAAAGGATTTCAGAATTTTGTTGACAAACTTCTTGAACCATTGTTGCATTTGTGCGGTGAGTTGCATCTTCCAGCTAATAGAAGTGATCCCGTTTGGACAGGGAGATTGGTGAAGGTGGTGGAAGAAGTTATTTCTCATGGACTTTTTCATCCAGTTCATATTGATGAATTTTTAAGCTTACATGGTTCAGAAAAGTATGCCGCTTCATCTGATGATAAACCAAAAGATTCAAAAGCAACTATTAAGAGTTATCATAGACATTTGTTTGATGTGCTGAACAAAATTATATCCAAAAAGAATGCTATTGCAATGGGTAGCTTAGGTTTGATATTTCGCTTGTTTGCCGATTCTGCGAGAAAGTTTAAGGGAACTTCAGTTTTGCATGAAGGGAGCAATACAACGGAGAAAATAAATGATTCAAGGCCACCTGTGCCAGCAGAATCTTGTAGCTCCAATAATATTTCTGTAGATACTCAAAAATCCCTTTTTAATTTTTTGGTACTGATTATGGAGCCTCTTTTGCTCGAGATGAATGCCTATCTCCAAGCTAAAATAGATGCCAAGCTCCTTTTTTGTGATCTTTATGGTATACTAAAGTCTATTGGTAATTTGCTTGCTAGTTTTATGCAAGAGAAAGTATATGTGAAAACAGAGGACACATCTGGAGGAGCTTGTCTCAATTTCTTGAAGAAAATATTTAATACATTGGTAGCTAGTTCCACTAGTATACTCTGCTTATCCAATTATGATACAACTAATGTGACGGGGATGGAAACATTTATTTTATCCGCTAACGAGATATTAGTTGCAATGGGCTACCTTTTGGAAATTGAGTACGAGGTTATTGGAGAAGATTTGGTGAATTTATGGCTTATTTTGTTATCATACTCCACCGTCAATTGCAATATGGCAAGTGCTTTTGATCAAAGCTCACTATCTTCAACTATTCCTGCCTTGGGATGCCAAATAGTTAATCTCTACAGTCAACTTCGCCAGGTCTGTATCCAAACTCTGATCACTGTAGAAATTAATGTTTTAGAGTTTCGCATGGGTTTGTCCTTCTCATGGTTTCATTACTATATTGTGTGTCAAACTGTCAGTAACTCATACTAGTTATACGTATGATCATCTGGCAGAGGGAAGGGAAATGATGTTCAAGGAAAGTCTTACAGAAAAATGTTATAGTCACGGTTTTATTTAGCTAACGTCACATTTTGTCTGTTAAATGATGTAGGTGCAAATAGCCATTCTAGCATTGTGCAAAGCGCTCAGGCTTATGACTTGTGACGGTGATGCTGAAGAAAGTTCTTCGAAGTTATTGACATTTCTGTCTAAGAATGTTTATTCCGAATCAGTTGAAAGACTGTTATCTTCACATAAGTTCATCCACACTATTTATAAAGCCATGGAATCTATTCCAGAAGGGCAAGTGAGTGGCTTTATTAGACAGATAACAGGTGATATATCTGAAACTCTTAGGTGGATGAAAAACTGCTCTCTATTGGCTGATGGGAACAAATTGCGAATGATTAATCTGCATGCGGAACTCTTGGGTAGAGGGCTCTCTAGACTGTATTCTTTAGTGCTTGATTCAGCCACTATAACTGAAGGCAATAGCAATCTTGTTGGAGTTGCTGTTAAAGAACTTATGTCATTGTTGCGTCCCTACTTGAGTATTCTAGTTGTACAACAACCAGATACTATTTGCAAGTTTTTTTCATCTATACTAGGAGAAACTGCTGATCGGGCTGTTGGAAAGGACAAAGTTTTCAAGAAATTTGGCAGGTCCAGCCAATGGGTCTTTGTGCTCTTTTTGCAATTGTTTTTGTCCAGCCGAAGCTTGCTTAGGCAAGCAATCAGCCTTGTGTCTCCTAGTCTATCAAAAAAAATGTCAGCCGAGATGGGGGATTACTCAGCATATTCTGCCTTTGAGTTGATGGAGAAGACTGATGAGATCGACATTGGTTTCTTCTCGTGGATTACCCAACCTTCTGCTTCCCTCCTTGCTGTTATGCAATTAATTTCAGACTTCTATCTAAAGTATGGTTTCAATGAGTGTTCCCCTTTGGTTTATATCTTTCAGTCTATGGCTCTTCAGAGGCTTGTTGACTTGAATAGGCACATTGTATTATTGAAGTATTTGCAAAATAAGCTTTATAGATCACAAATCAAGGCCCTGAAGGAAGAGGCTGCTGGACTTACTAATTTTATTATGGAAAACTTATCGTGTGTGTATCAATCCCCGGTCTTTATTTCTGATGATGTTAAGAGTGAAGATTTAGTTTCTGTGGCTCCTCAAATCAACAAATGGAACCAGGGAATTTATGTTGCTAACAAAAATTCATTGCCAATAGCCATATGGTCAAATCTCTGCAAAAATGTTGATATTTGGGGTAATCACGGTTCCAAGAAGCAGTTGAAAAAATTCTTCTCACATTTACTTCAAACTTCCCTTCATTGTGTATCAAGCAAGTTTCAAGAGCCAGACATGCAAGATAACTGTAAGCTACTCAAGAGAGTCACTTTGCCGCATATATCAGCAGATCTTCTAAGTGATTCAATTTTGTATGAGCTAAAGGTAATATGCTTAGATTATGCAGAGTTTTTTTTTTTTTTTGGTCGCAGAGACACTCATGTATTATCTAGTAAAGAATTACATATTAATCTTTGCCAGTGTTTGTTTCAGCTTTAGTTCTGATTTCTGTAAACCTGAATTTGTTTATTTATCGATGCTTTCGTTTCATGCAGTATTTTGCTTAAGAAAACGACTATATCCATAGGTATTCATTTGGTTTTATTGTTTTAGTTTGCCCACAGGAATCTAGCCACAATCTTTTGCAGTGCTTTAGAGAAATCTGTATTACCACTGTTTAGTAATACCACATGTACTGCTGTCGAGCTTGGGTCAGTACCTAACTGGATTGAGTTTTTAAGGGGCCTCGACAACTCAAAAGAGATTCCAGTTGATTGTTCTGCAGTTAAAATGCCGGTCGCTCATTCATGTGATAAGCTTAATGCTGATATCAGCAGCAGTGAAAATGCCTCCCCCCTTACCATCAAGAGTTTCACAGATTGCCATCTTTTGCTTAATCTATTAACTTTGATGTCAGATGTCAATACAGGATCATTTTCACATATTGCGTCTTGTATTTTCAACCTTGAAAGGTACAGTCATCTTTGTGCTGGATACAACCTTATTGTCTTTTGTATGTGTAAATAAAAGAACAAATTGTATTACAGAGTAAAAAGTTCAATTAGTGCTGAGGATAAGATAGCTCCTAAAACAAAGATATTAATTAAAAGAGAGTGTGAATGAAAGAGATAAAAAATAATGCAAAAATGCTACAAAAGTTTCTGATTTTGCTGAGATGGTAAATGGGAATTTTCACGCTATAAACATAATCCTATCCTATGCCATAATTTGATCAGTTACTTTGAATCCAATAGCTCATTAAAACTAGTCCTATTATCATTTTCGACAACTTAACTTTGGGAATAAGACATAAAATCAATGCATCCATGCTTCTGTTCTGTTCTGTGTTATATGTTCAAAAATAAGAAATTAATTTGATGAAAATGCCAAACAACCTCTGTCCAAAGAAATTTTCAAATTTACTTATTATACACCTTGCTGATGAAAAGGAAATCCAAATAGTTGTGATTTGTGAGCCTTTGATAAAGATGTCTTAGACATATTTAATTGTTTGTGCCAATGATTTCTCTGGAGCATAATTTGTGAAGTGCTTACATTATTAATTCTCAATTTCTATCTGCATAATCTTTGCAGGCTTCTTGTAAATGCCTTGGTATATTTTCAGAGCACCGTGTATCGGGACTATTATTGTGAGTATTTGAGGTTATTTGTCTCTTGCCGGAAGGCCTTAAGATATATATTAATGGGTTTAAGTGAGAAGACAGACACCATCCGTTCCTCACCAAACTCAGTTATTTCTGAAAGTTCGTATCCTGTTTTGTGGCTTTTAAAGTCATTAACTGTGATTGCTAGATTTCAAGAGGTATTCTCAGCAGAAAATATTCTATTTAAATCTCTGATGTTTTCTTTAATGGATCACACTTCATATGCCTTGTTGGGCATTGGAAAACATCAATATATCCATGCTTTTTGTTTTGATAAAGAAGATGAGATACCTTGTGAAGAAAACTCTGATCACAAAATTAGCCATGCAGAGAATCATTTGCTTTCATCTTCTCAGCATGTAGATTCTTCCAAGCTTGAGGCATTGAAGTGTTTAACCTTAATGGCTGAGAATTTGAAAGAGCTGATGCAAAATTTGCTTGCATCTCAAAAGGGTATTCTTTGCCATGTCAATGTGGGTCATGATCTTACTTTCGAAAACATGAATAGATTGTCTTCGGCAGTTTCATGCTTCAATGGAGTTTTGTGGGCCCTAACATCTGCCCTGGGTCAAAATGTCGAAGATAGTGGTTACAAAGAAAAAGTGTTGATGTGGAAACGTGAACATGGCTCAGAACTAAATAGTTGTATATTTTCTTTTGTGGAAGTTGTTAACTTTTTAATAGACAAAATGCTCAGTGAGAATAATCAACTCTCCGAAAATTTACACGATCACCGGAATTTTGAAAAGCCAGCCTTCAACTTATGCTCAGTTTCTAAGGCAAATGGCTCGGCTGGAACGCAAAAAGAATCTAAAACGGAAGCTACTTGCTCCACTTCATCAGCAACTGATAATGTCTCAAAAAGTGACAGTGATGTTGAAATAATGTCAAATCCCAAAAGTGTAAACTTTGTTGCCAGTGTTTTGGCTAGGGATGATTCCCCTGAGCCACTGGGTTTGAATAAACCTTTGTTACAAAGCTTGATAAAAGGTGATAATCCAGAAGTAGCTTTTTTACTTAGACAACTGTTAATAGCTTCATCGTCTCTTTTGAGGCTAAATTTGCAGATGGATGATTCGTCATTGCCTTCAAGTTCTCTGCCTGCATTTATTGAAATCTCACAAGTATTGTTATTAGAATTTACTGAGATGGTTGGGGTCCCACAACAGTCTGCTTTTCTTTTGTTAGACGGTGCTCTCACCTATCTGAGAGAATTAGCAAGTTATTTTCCTTTTACAGATCCTACCTCATCGAGTAAAGTTTATACAAAATTAGTACATATTCACATGAGGGCAATAGGCAAGTCCATATTGTTGCAAGGAAAAAGGGCAAAACTAACGTTGCACGAAAGACAGTCAAGCACGAAGACACTGCATAAAGGACCATTTGAAGCTTGCTCTTCTAATGAAATGCACGACTTTTGCTTGAATGAATTGAAAACTAGGCTGCGGGTGTCATTTAAAGCTTTTATAGAGGGGCAATCAGAGTTGCATCTTTTGTCTACTATACAGGCCATTGAGAGAGCTCTAGTTGGATTAGAAGAAGGATGCACTGCAATCTATGGCATAAAAACAAACAAAGATGGGGGTGAAATTTCAACAGTTGTGGCAGCTGGCATTGATTGTTTGGACATGATTCTCGAATTTGTTTCAGGTATTAAGAACATCTGCTGAGGGCACATATATGGCTTGAAAATAAAGTTTTCATTTCATTGTATAATTAATGTTTGCAAACTATATCCCTTGAATATCCTTTTGCCATTCTTAAAGCTAGTACATAAGTACTGCATTTTGATTCACTTCAGAAAATCTGAAATAATATTAAATGGTTTTTTTTTCATAGTTTTACTATTTTTTTATTCAAAAAGGATTCAGCACTACGCACACGTTGGGTTATGAAAGTCATTTGTTGATTGTTGAATAATTATGATATGCATCACATACTGATGGAGATGTAGAATTAGCAGGGTAAAATATCTTGCTGATGACAGAGTATAGTGAATATTGTATTCAAACAACAATGATAACCAAAACCTTTTCCACTAAATGTGTCACTTCACACATCAAATGCATCATAATATCCTATCATAAATCAAACTTATGATATAATCTTCCAACACATGTTATACAAACACACAGGAATATTATTTATTATACCGTTTCTGTTCTCTAAAATTTAACTGTCAGAACTCAGTTCTTTCTTGTATTCACTTGTTTTGCTAATTTACCCTAAATTCTCACTCGTATGTTATCTATAATCGCTTTTTGGGAATCCTAACATTGTCTGCAGCTTTCATATTTTATGATACTGGATTCCCTATTTATAATCCTTAATTGAAATACCTAGATTATCAGATTGACATTGGTGCATTTTATTGATTGCTTCTATTCTATCAATATATATTGCATGTTTAATTGGTACAAAATACGGTCAGGGAAAATGCATATCTTTCTTTTGTTATTCTCTGACCTTTTTCTTCTTCCTGTTTTCAAGGTCGGAAAAGCCTGAAGCTGATCAAAAGACACTGTCAGAGCTTAGTATCTGCTGTTTTCAACATTATTGTGCATTTACAGAGCCCACATATATTTTATGTTAACATGAGATGTAAAACAGTTGCCGGTACTCCCGATCCTGGGTCAGCCATTCTCATGTGTGTTGAAGTGCTAACTACAATTTCAAGGAAACATGGTCTTTTCTCAATGGATGTGTGGCATGTGGGTCACATGTTACATATCCCTGCTGCATTCTTTCAGAATTTCTATCAACATAGAATTTCTAAAGCTTCTCGTCCTTCAGATTCAATTATGGTCTCAGAAGAGCAAAGTTCTCATTCAGCAGATGGAGTGAATTTCTGTCATGTAGATCACCAATTCACGATTAATCTATTTGTTGCTTGTTGTCAACTATTGTGTACCATTATAAGGCATCGTCCAAGGTATTATTATTTGACGTACTTAATAAGTTAATAGCATCTCTGTGCATTCCACTGCCTTATTATTGTAATCCCAACATTTAGACTCTGCATGATATTCTGCTTGTTTATAACCTTTCCAGTGAGTGCAAACAGTGTGTTGCCCATCTTGAAGCCTCTGTCGCTGTTCTTCTTAATTGCTTGGAGACAGTTTTAGAGAACAACAAATCGATGGGGAATGAAGGCTGGTTTTTGTGGGAAGTAGAAGAGGGAGTGAAATGTGCTTGTTTTCTTCGAAGAATATATGAAGAGGTATGTACGTCCATATTATTTTGCATCATTTAATAATATATTTTGCATTCCATTTAATAATTTTCCTCGTTTCAACTCAAATACTCTCTGTCCTGCCTTTTCAAAGACCAAAGCTTATTTTAATGCATAAAGAACATAAATTGCTTTTATGTTCTTGCTTTTGTTGATGTTAATTTTGACAGAGGCAAGTGGGATTTGAAGTGGGTCAAATTTCAAACAGTTAATGTGATGTGATACTATGTATATATCAATATACCCTTGCCTATTTTTACACTAATAGCAAAACTAACACCGTCTAGTAAGTAAGTAGTCATGTTAGTGGCTTGGAGCTGCCTATTTCAGCTTGCTGACATGAAACACCGTCTAGATGTTGCTTGTAACAGGCTGTTGTAGTTCCTAAGCCCGTATTCTTCTTAAAATCGATATGGCATATTACTTCACCAGCTAATACTTGTTTTCTGTAGTCATTTCTTATCTCTCGAAAATCAGTTTTGTTTTCTTCTTATTTAAATGGATGATGTGTTTACCTTCTTGGTTTAGCAAATTGTGAAAACCTCCAAAAAGGCTCAGTCTTTATTTGACAAATCATGTATTTGTTTCTTATATTTGGTTGCTTACCCAGTTTGTTTCTATGATCATGATGCAGATAAAACAGCAAAAAGATATATTTGGTCGGCAATGTTGTCTATTTTTATCCAACTACATATCGGTTTATTCAGGATATGGTCCCAAGAGAAGTGGTATCAGAAGGTTGTTTATTATTTTTGTTGTTTACTCATTTCTTTTTCCCGCCATAGTTTATCTGTTGCAGGATTACACTTTTCAATCACTCAGATACCCTGTTTCTCTCCCCGACTTTCACTCAACTTTGTCATCTGAGTTTCTCAAAATACAGATATTGATCTATGCATTTAAGTTTTTTGTTGCCCGTATTTTGAAATGATTAACGATAAAAAAGTATCCATAGAAATGAAATTTGGTAGGCTCTAGCTAACTTAAGAAAATTTAGCCAAATAACCTTTCAAATACTAATTATTCACACCATTATTTGCAGAGAAATAGATGAAGCTTTACGGCCTGGTGTCTATGCTTTGATAGATGCTTGCTCTGTCGATGATCTTCAATATCTTCACACTGTTTTTGGAGGTATGCATACCTTGACTTAATCAAATTCTAGAAAAGCAATTAAAAGAAGAATCTAAATTAAATTTTTTGTTTCCTTTTGTAGAGGGACCTTGCAGAAGTACCTTGGCAACTCTTCAAAACGATTACAAACTCAATTTTAAATATGAAGGAAAAGTGTGACCTGAAACTCTGTTGATGGTAAATTTTCGCGCCTTCATTTTATTACCACACAGAACGCATTCCACTGAGACTGATAACTTAATTTTTCAAGTAATATTTAAGGAAAGCCAACTTTGTTCTTGTAGGGAACCGTGTTTGTCAATTTTGCATCTTGTGACAAAACTAGCTTTACAACATTCCGGGTGGCCATTTTACAAAGTAATATTTATTGGGTTGTGGAAGACACATTATACTGAGGAAATTTCTTGCGCCATTCATGTCGCTAGGTTCAGCTGTAACAGTTCAACAGTCAACACTATCATAGATAATTATTTAACTGTTTTTTGTAATTTTTCAAGCGTAGTTTGAAGATAGCTTGAACTAAATTGTCCAATTTTTATGGTCGGCTAATCGAAAGTAATAGAAAGTTTTGTGACAATGGTACGTAGTACGATAATTTCGGTGACAACATTAGCAATTCAGATATACAGAAACTGGTTGACTTTGATTGAAGTTTATGATATCTGTTGTGTTGAATATTAGGTAATGAGGCGTATCAACAGCTGATTTCCTGTAGGCCACATGCTTCCAAATATGATGTAACATTTAATATCCAATAATTGATCTTAGTCCCAACTGTTTTTTGGACGGGAATGAGCTCTGATATTAAAATATTTTTCCTGTTTTCCTATATATTGACAGTGATAAGACAAATTAAACTTCTACACTCCGTAAAAGTCATTTTTACGAATCACAGGATAAATAGTGAGTCGGGAATTTGGATTTACCTTTGGTTAGTTTATGTAAATAAATAGTTCAAATGATAATCTGCGCTATAATTATTTTATGTTAAAATTGGAGTATTGGAATCCCCCACTTCATACCAAACGGCAAACACTGCCTTAAGTCAAATCTTCTATAAATGCTACAATTGACCCCACCATTGTTTATATGTGATGATAGTATCGTCTTTCTCACGGAATGTGATAGCTTAACTAAAAAGATAATATTAAATGAACAACTACCAAAAAGTTGTGTGGTGGGCAATAATGTTATGAATAATTTTCTGTTCTTGTATAGATTCCACCTTATTTTTATAAAATTCCATGTTGATATGGTTGGGGCAATTCCCTTGTCATCATTGTATGCTCCAAATTTATCATTGTGAATCCCTTCTATAAACTCATTCTTCCCATTTTCTGAGGCTTTTTATTCAAATCCCCTGATGGGTTACTACTATTGTAAACCCAGGGCTAATGATGCTCATACTTCAAATGTTGTTCTGATCTTGGCCGTGGCGTTGATTCTTTTGGCTCTACCAAAGCTATTCTCTGGTGAACAAGAGGAAGAAGCTGAAGAGGAGAGTGGTTCCTCACCTTTTGTACTACCAATAATTGTATTACTGATCCTCTTTCTGGTGTCCTGGTTGGGAAGCTCTAGAAAAAGGGTTTGTGCCAAGCCAACATACTGTCGCTGCACTCATGCCTGCTACTGTTACCGGTAGGCAATGTTTGTCCAAGAGCTTGGTGGTGGGTAATGGTTGAATTGTAATTGTGTTCTATCACCTCTTATCTATGCTTGTAATTTATGAGTCTGTTCCATTGTTTCCTATCAACTATAATATAATGTTATATTTTATATGGTTGTGTTTTCTTGCTTGCTTGCTTAAGCATTTCATGATAACAATTTGTTGAGGTTTTGACTTTTTGGTGTTAAACAAGTTACAAGACAGAGGTTTTTCAGGAGGAATGCATTGATTCTTGTATTCAATGTGTGTGTGTGTGAGAGAGAGAGAGAGAGAGAGAGAGAGAGAGAGAAGGAAGGAAGGAAGGAAGGAAGGAAGGAAGGAAAAAGTAGAAAAATAGATTTATTTTATTAGTAGGTAATGGTGCAATCAATAATCACCACCCAGCATCATAAAGTGGCTCATTTACCACACATCACCACAAATATGATAGATATGTGAACCAGTCTAAAATGATGTCGGCATATAAGTGGATTATACATTACTTGCAAAAGTTAAATTCTTGCAGCTGTGGTAGGAAAGCACTTGGATGAGTCGGCTGAAAGAGACAGCCATGTTGCGTTAGAAATGTAAATAGTGTTGTTGTGTAGGAAGTTATCACTTTTTCTTTTCTAAAACCTACTGTAGTAGGTACAATTCAATAATCTGAGTAGGAAATGGGGCAAAGTGACATCAAAGAAAATCAAACTTTTTATATGCTTTTATTTACGGTACTAATTTGTAATGTACATGTAATTATTGGCAGTAACAAACATGTTTATACAATTAGTACTGTTTATATGAAAAGTCGTGTATCATTAAAGGTCATAATCAATAGTTAATATAGCTTGAAAAGATAAACAACATTATCTTGCTATATATTATGTCCTCCTACAACACCATTCACTCCTTTTAAGGAAAGAAATCCTGAAACCTCTTTTTGAATTTTCTACCTGCCAACACAACACTATCTCTAATTCTTTGACTTACTATATATCAGTGGTTCCTTAAAGAAAACCATAAAACTCAATGGCCTATGAAGGGAACAGAGGTTCTTCTGTTTTGGATGGATTCACTCTGAGTCCTCTACCATATCCTGTTCTGTTAATCTTAGCAGTGATCTTCATCTTCCTTGGTAGTTCATGGTACTTTTCTTATGAAGAAGCTGTTGAAAATGCTCAAGAACAATTGGGTTGGGTTCTATTTGCCTTGCCAGTGGTTCTTATACTTATAGTTTGGTTGTTATCATCAATGGATGATTCAGAATGGTTTTCTGTATGGGGCAGGCGCAGGACAACCTACCAAACTCCCTCAGAAGGGAGCTCTCCATGGGGTGTGGCTGCCTTGATTGTTGTTTTGTTGCTATTGGTGCACTTTCAATCTTCTTTTCTTGATGGTTGGTTTTATTGATTTGTAATCTTTGTTTTACTTGATTTAGGTTGGTTTGGTTTTATCTGTTCTGTTTTTGGTTTCTATTGACTATTATTAACTATGAACTATGAATATGTGATACATATCCTATAGTCTTGTTTGTAACTATTTAGATGAAGAAAGGAAGGTGGTGTCATGAATATGCTTGTCCCTTTGTTATGAAATCATGGAGTTTCTATTACAAGTCTTATAATTATCCTTATAAACTCAATATCAAATTAAATAACATTTTTACATGACATATTCAGCACAAATAGTTAACAAAAGTACTATAATGTAATTTTTAGTAAACTTTCAGACAGTGACATACAGAAATTAGTAAGGATTGTTACATATCTAAATAAGTTTGTAATGGGAGAGCCACAACAAGCTAATTACAATGCCAAATATCACAAACAAATGAAGAGTTGGCGAAGGAGGAGAAACAAGTGCCATGTTGTGTTCTTCTGTGTATCCATGCTTCCATTCTGCATTCCTCTTCTTGGAGAAAAACCACCCCATGTGAAGCTTTCTTTATCTCACTCAGAAAAATAGACTATATCATGAACAATACATTAGGACTATGTTGTTCTCTAAGGTTTATATAAGAGGTTATGAACTTCTTTTGCTTCTAATGTAAGGTTTTGGTTTTAGCATATATTCTTTGAGTGTAAGTAAGGACCTATTAACATATATTGGTCTGTGCTAGAACTTTTAAGTGTGTACGAGTGTTTCTTTTTTCCTTTTCTGGATGAGTACACAAGAATTTTTTTGAATGAGAACAGAGAATTATCATTGGCCTTATTCAACACACTTCAAGAGAAAGAAAAAAAAATCCTGCCAAATTCTTTGATACCTTAATAAACTAAGGTATCACATGCTTATGACCACAGAAACTATCATTTGTGTCACACATGTTGGTGTCAAAACAAGATTTTCAATTCAATCAGGTGAATAATTCAAATTGAACAAACTTGAAAACAATTCTTAAATTTAATATTGGTAATAATAATGTTTGGAATTGTATTTAAAAAAAATTCAATATTGGTAATAATAATATAATTGATAGGTGCACTTTTTCTTATTCTTTTTTTATATCATACTAGTAGCACTATTTAGATCTTACCGATGTTTTCACAAGTAGTAGGAATATAAACAATTGAACCTGTGAAGCTTTTCCATCACAAGGAAAAGTAGTTTATGATTAAATTACACAGCACTCAAAATATAAATTCCTAGTCAGGAAGAGAGAACAGAAGCGGCTTTCTTTGCCGGACAAGAATAAATGTGACATATACCTATGGAATAGTTGCAGCAGAAGCACGGTGAAAACCTTCATCATAGTAGTTTCAAAAGGCATAATCACTTGCCTAACATTAGTCCTTTCTCATTCACTAGCTTTTCTGCTCCCAACTACACTACTTGATGAGCTATCCTGAACACTGTGAGATGAAGAACACTTGCCTAAGGAACTACCATCTGTGTAACTGTTTTCCTTCCTTGAAGGAGACTTGCTGGATTTTTTCTGTGCGGATGATAAATCCTGCAAAATCCGACAAAAGACACGACTATAATCCAATACTTATTCTACTAATACTATTGATATAGGATACAAGATTTCCGGAATTTGTTTTAGCACAAACCTGATCTGCAGAAGACCCAGGAGTCTTCAACTCAAGGTCTGTGGCGACATCATTAGAATCTGCATGTCTTTCAGCTCTGCTCTCCCTCGATGATTTGTTTTTGGATTCTTGTTTTCCTGATATGTGGGACCGGCTACCTGGATGAAGAGGCGGGGATACGTACTGTGTGGATTGCTGTTCAACAATTGTGTTGGGAGCTAAAAACGGGACATATGTCGAGCACGGGTTAGGGATGATTGCAGGATGTTGGTTAGCATAGTAGGGGTACGGCTGCATGGGAATTGAACCAGGAGGAGGCACCGGCATTGGAACTGGATACGGATATGATGGTGGAGCCATCATTACTGAATGATCCATTGCAGGCCATGGATACATAGTCCTGAGTTGCAGCTGATATTGGTTATTCAAATTCTCAATATCTGATTTAAGAGAAGCCTTTTCTTCTCTGAGATCATTTTTCTCCTGAGACAACTGAAAATAAAATGAAACAAAGTCATTTCTTCTGTAATTTTAGGTCTCTAAAGCAACAAGGTGATTCATCGATCTGTGATACTATTACCTCACGAGATTCTTCATTTAGCATAGTATATTCATCTTTTAGTTTACTAACTTGAGAAGTAAGGTCCTTCAGCAATTGAACCGTATCACCTAGAATGGTTGCTTTATCATTTTTGGGTCTATCAGGGTCTGCATTTTAGAGTCAGCAAATGCACATAGTAATCAAGATGAATTCTATTTTATTAAGATCAAATTCGTAACACAAGGGTGACTTCTAGAGAAGCAACAAGCAACAATTGTTTGGTAAAATTTAGCAGCATCTATAACCTCGAGTAATTTATGCCACACGAAAACGATGCCAACGTTCATATAATGCTTCATTAGTAATACATTATCTAACCAATGAGAATCTGGAAGTTGTATATCATCAGAAAGTAAGGAATAACAATAGAACAGATAAAGAACCAGTAATGTTTTTCATCAGTCTGCTTACTCTTTGCTATTCTCCTATGTAAGAAAGTGTGAAGTTTCATTTACCTAAAATGCTACCAAGTTCTACAAACTGTTCATTGAGTCGATCCCTCCTTAACTTTTCTCGGTCAGCTTTCTGTGTCTTTCTAGCAGGTGTACACTCCATCAATTCAACTTCAGACCTCTGGCAGGAGACACATAAGTTCCGAAAAATGCCAAATAATAAAATCAAAGGTTAGATACTTAGATAATTTATTTCAGCCTTGGAGAACCAAAACTATCAAAATAAAGTAAGTAATTTACTACAACTCTTCAAACAGTAATCTTTGTCGCCTCCAAAAAGCTCAGCTTGATAATTTGTTCCTCCTACACATTTTTTCAGATAAAGGTACTTAATTTCATCGAATAATAACCTAACTTCTCAGCAATCAAATTCATAGAACCGTCCCTATTTAAAAACTACCAAAAACTTATTTTTCTCCATGATGTTCTACTTAAGCTATGTTTGAATATCATAAAATGAACAGAGTATAATAGAGCGGAATAGAGCAGAATGAAAATTCAATTCCATCGTTTGAAATTTTTTGGACGGAACAAGCCAAATTCTTCACTCCATCCAAATCGGAGGGGAAGAAATCTGATGGTAAGTGATGAAATGGAATAGAATCGTTACCACTCCATTCCGCTCCGCTCCATTCGATTTTAAATGATCCAAACAATGAAATACCACTCCGTTCCATCTCATACCGCTCCACTCCATCCGATTCCATCAATTCAAACAAAGCCAAAAAGGCCATAGGAAAATTTCACTATAATCTACTCCATGTTATAGTCATCAAAATATTGTAGAAAAAAATAAACAATTAACAATGTCAAACACCCTTTAATTTTCCTTACTCATAAGTAAACTAATACAGATCTTACCATGACTCGAATAATCATAGATTAGAATCAACTTATCATTAAAGCACATTCATTCATGTAGTACTATCAAACCTTCTAAATTTCTCACACTGCACAATCAATGAACCACAAACACCAATTTAAGATTAAACACATAAGTAATTTCATTGGAAAAAAAAAACAATGTTCATAAACTCATCAGTGACAAGGAAACACGAATTTTGGGGCTTCAACTGTCAAACTGAAAAAAAAAAGCTCAAATTTTTAAAACGAAGGATAGAAAACGGAGCAAAACCCATGTTAATTAAACTATAAAGACGGGAAATTGGAAGGAGAAAACGCATTAAGAGAAGAAATTAAAGGGAAAATTGAGCTGAAAACAAGGTGAAGGAAACTGCAATTAAGAAGAAAAGGGTTAGCGAAAGATTCACCTTATCTATGCTCGATGCTTATCTTCAATTTTCCCCAATTCCCATTCGAATTGTTAGAGAGAGCGTAAGAAGGTAAAAAGTGAAACGAAAACTGAAAGCGTTGTCGTTTTGATTGAGAGCAAACGACGGTTTGTTCGGTCGTACTGGTGTCTCTTATTCCCAATACGATAGAATAACGACGGAGTGAGAGTGAATTTGAAGGTTATTGGTATTCTTGTATTTTATACCCTATGGATAAGCATGTCGTCTTATTTATTATTATCAACTTAATTAATTATTGCTGATTTTTTAAATTAATAATCTAACATGTTTTAATTTTAAATAAGATATTATATGATATGATGTATAAAAATGTAATATCACTTAACTTTATCTTTAATTAACCTGGGATTAGAGTTTTCTAACATATCTTCTCGTATCTAATATTATTGAATTGAATTTGATGTTTGAGTATAAAGGGTGGATGACGAATTGATAAACTCTTATACTATATTTTCTCTGTTTCATTTTAAGTGTTATTTTAGCATAAAGTTCTTCAACCAAAATAGTGGATTATTATGGTTGTTTTTTCTATTATATTCTCATTTATTTTCTCTTTCTAAATAAATTCAATAATCATTCTCTTTTTTCAATGACTAATTAAGGGAATTCACAACTTTTTACTTAGAAATTATTTAACAATATTTATTCAACTAACACCAAATTCAATTTATAATTATTAAACAACTACAATATTAACAACATTGAAACAATAGTGTAAACATCTCCCGAGTGCTACGTATCAGAACGACACACCAACTTGGACTCGATGAAGCTACTAAATCTTCATCACTGTGCATCGCATGCACGTTACTAGTATAAAGGTAACGGCGAAACAAAAGAAAGGGTGAGATATCGAATCAATATAAACAGGCGTATGATAAACAATATATTAGATCAGAATCATACAAATTTCACCACTTCATAACAGCGACTATATAATAACCAACCACCCACTTAGTAACAACAACAAGCCACTTATTAAATCAACGTAACAACTTAATCAACACAACTCAATAACAACAACAACTTATAACAACAACAACAACTTATAGCAACAACAACTTATAACAACAACAACACAACGACAATCAATAAACAATGAATAATAACAATAACTTTAACACGCAAATCAATATGCGACTCAACTATGCAAATGCATGTGGTACCATTTGGAGCACAACTCCCAACTTAAATATATGCCAGTTTATCGAGGCATTAACAAGGCATAAGCCTTCAACGTGGTGCCATCAAGGTCAACATGGTGGCAATCCAAACCAACTTAATAATGCAATGTATGTCATGCGACCTCAACTCGAACCACAATTACACAATAATGCAACAACAACATCAACATACAACAACACCAATACCAACAACTTAAACATGCATCAATTGCATCAACTTAAATCAACACTGGTCATACGACCTACAACTCAAGCATGTCCATGAATCAGGACAATTCAACTTATTCAGTTGTACCCGCAATTCAACCTATGCATCGTCGTTTTCACAAAACAAATCAAACACAATTACCTGCTAATATATACTAACTACTCCAATTTTTTTGATTAATTCCAGTTAACTAATTATACCGTTTAAAACCATTAATGCGACTAATCGACACTATTTTTATATACCATTATTACCTATTATTTATAAGGTTACTAGTCAATTTAGTATCCTGATACAAAATTATTTCCTGTTACTAATATTATATTGTCATCAAATCATCATCTACTACCGATTTAACTTTTCTGCTAAATTACTTCAATTATGCTAAAATAATACTCGGCCAATTGACTAGCTTGTTAGTTAGTATATTCATCTAAGTTACCAACTTTTCTCTACAAAATATTTACCTGCTACTTGATGTTTGTTCTCCTGTTATTTCAGTTCACTACTACTGTTGCCAATCTTCTCAATCGTTATCCTACTAAATTTCCTACACACGATATTATTCATATCACCCAATGTAACACCCTTCTAAACCCCGCGGCAATTAAACAATTAAATCAGAGTTACATGCACAAGGGCGTCACAATTAATAAATAAAATAAAACAACATCTGTCATAGTCATGCATTCACTGAAGGAAAACGTCTTAACATAACTCATAAATCAAATAACTCATGTTTACACAGCGGAATAATCATCGACTAGCATCACATCATTAATGCTTCCAATCCTCAAAATAAATTAAACAAAACAGAGTTAATGTCATAAACTTAAAAATAGCGTTCCCCAGTGTTACACCTATCAGAGCATGACCCGACGCTAACCGACACATTGACTCGTGAGCTAATCCTCACCGAGTCGAAGCCGTTATCCTCAATCTGAAAAATATAGTGTAAGGGTGAGTCTCATTCGCAATTAACAAATATTATAGCATTATAAATAACAGTACATTAACAGTTATATTATTCACCCAACTCATCTATATCCAGATCGTCCATCAACATACATACACATATCATCAAAATAATATAAGAGTATACATATAGTCATGTTATCAAATCCAGGGAATGAATGCAACTGACTCTATGCATGTGGTACCAATCATCATCAATGGGGATCACCCACCGACCGATCTTTCATCATCCAGATACGGCCCTGCCAGCACAAATTCCACACAATGGGAATTCTGCCATTCACTAAATCCTCTCATCATCTAGGATTCAGTCCTCTTCAATGCTTATGAATGCATGCAAACATATATATAACATACTTTCATCATCTCCACTCTATGAGTAGCATCATCTATACTCATTTCATCATCATCATCATTACTAAGCATGTTCATATATACATTAACATCATTCAATACAATCAATCATCAGTAAACCACAGAATCACATCACAAGGTTTACACAGTCTCAACAGCATACAAAACAGGTCTACAGATCGAAAGTTATACATCATTGAACTTTCCAGAAAATCACAAAACAGAATTTTACACATGCAGCGACCATACGCGTATCATAAGACCCATACGCATCTATACGCGTATCACCTTTCCCCGTACGCGTATCATACGCATTTCATCAGAATCCAAAATGGCCTAAAAACCAACCCATACGCGTATCAGCCTTACCATACGCGTATCACCAGGACCAATTTCCTCTTTAAAAATTTCCATACGCGTATGAGCATCCTCATACGCTCCTCATACGCAAATCATCAGCACAGGGTATTTGGGACAGGGCACCTGCGTATCATACGCGTATAGCCCCTTGGGAGTGTCCCTCATACGCGTATGACTTTATCCCATACGCGTATGACACTGTTCCATACGCGAAACACCAGAAAATGTCTAGAAACCTGCAATTTCGTAACAGTCCAAAACCCACTCGTTTCTACTCATACCAGTCCACGATTTTGAGTCTAAAACAGTCCAATTTTACGTTTTCATTCACAGGATTCATTCATACAAACTAATATATCATCATATATCAATCAACACATCCAAATCCCGAAATCTAACCCAATTCTTAGAACCCCAAAACCTAATTCTGACATACAAACATAATTGACTCAACAACACAACTATTCATACACTATTCATCTATAATCACGATAAGAGATGATAATTGGAAGAGTCCCCCCTTACCTTAGCCAAATTCTTGCTCTTTGGTCTCTTCCTCTTTGTTCCTCTTCTATGTTCTTCGTGTTCCAACTTCTCTCTTTTCACGTTCTGTTCCTTCTTTCCCAATTCTAATTATTTTATGAAAAATAATATTAAATTAGTAAGGGTTTTACTACACCACACCCCCTCTTCTTACTAATCTCACACATGGCCCAAATGCCATTAACCATCAATTTTCCATTATTTTCATAAAATCCATAATAATATTAATTATTGATCTAATATTCAAATTAAATTAAAATTAAAATTATACGGGTGTTACAACTCTCCCCCACTAAAAGAGTTTTCGTCCTCGAAAACATACCTTAGGTAAAGAGCTCTGGATAAGAATCCTTCATCTGGCTCTCTAGCTCCCAGGTAACATTTCCTTCAGCCGGTCCTCCCCAAGCTACTCTGACTAAAGCTATTTCCTTACAACGCAATTGCTTCAGCTTTCGATCCTCAATCCTCACAGGCAATGCCTCAACCGTTAAGTTGTCTTTTACCTGTACATCATCTACTTGGATCACATGGGACGGATCTGAAATGTATTTCCTCAACTGAGACACATGAAACACATCATGCAAGTTTGCAAGCATCGGCGGTAAAGCGACACGATATGCCACTTCTCCCACTCTTTCAGAAATTTGGAATGGTCCAATAAAACATGGAGTCAACTTCTTTGACTTCAATTCCCGACCAATACCTGTCATAGGAGTAACTCTCATAAACACATGGTCTCCCTCTTGAAACTCAAGTGTTTTCCTCCTCTTGTCATGATAACTCTTCTGACGACTCTGAGAAGCTTTCATCTTCTCTTGAATCATCTTAATCTTCTCTGTGGTCTCTTGTACAAATTCTGGACCAATCACAGCACTCTCACCAGATTCGTACCAACACAACGGCATCCTACACCTCCTACCATACAAGCCTCAAACGGAGCCATACTGATACTCGAATGATAACTGTTGTTGTAGGTAAACTCAATCAAAGGTAGATAACTATCCCAAGTACCTCCTTTTTCTAACACACAAGCACGCAACAAATCCTCTAACGACTGAATTGTCCTCTCAGTCTGTCCATCAGTCTGCGGATGATAAGCAGAACTTAGTCTCATCTTAGTACCCAAAGCTTTCTGCAAACCTTCCCAGAACTTAGACGTAAACCTCGGATCTCTGTCTGACACGATACTTGAAGGAATACCATGTAGACTAACTATCTTCTCAATATACAACTGAGCTAGCTTCTCCATCGGATAATCCATTCTCACTGGTATAAAATGTGCAGACTTCGTCAATCTGTCCACCACGACCCAGATAGCTTCACAATTCCTGACAGTTCTCGGCAAACCCGAAACAAAATCCATCGATATGCTATCCCACTTCCACTCAGGAATAAACATCGGTTGCATAAACCCAGATGGCTTCTGATGCTCAATTTTTGACTTCTGGCACGTCAAACAAGAGTACACAAACTCAGCAATTTCCTTCTTCATTCCAGGCCACCAAAACAACTTTTTCAAATCATGATACATCTTGGTAGCACCAGGATGAATGCTCAACCCACTACGGTGTCCTTCTTCTAAAATATGTTTTCGTAGTTCAGCAACATCAGGAACACAGACTCGGTCACCAAACCTCAGTATACCATTCTCGTCAATTCTGAATTCGCCACTCTTGCCTTGATTCATCAAAGTCAACTTATCGATCAATTCAACATCAGCTTTCTGACCCTCTCTGATCTCTTCAAGAATACCGCTAGTCAGCTTCAGCATACCCAATTTGACACTAGTAGGAGTGCCTTCACACACCAAACTCAAGTCTCTGAATTGTTCAATCAAATCCAATTCCTTCACCATTAGCATAGACATATGCTAGGTCTTCCTACTCAATGCATCAGCAACAACGTTTGCCTTACCCGGATGGTAATTCAAACCAAAATCATAGTCTTTCAGAAATTCTAACCACCTTCTCTGTCTCATATTCAACTCTTTCTGATCAAAGAGATACTTTAGGCTCTTATGATCGCTGAATACTTCAAATCTCGAACCATACAAATAGTGCCGCCACAACTTCAAAACAAAAACTACAGCTGCCAACTCCAAATCATGAGTCGGATAATTCCTTTCATGTACTTTGAGTTGTCTTGACGCATAAGCGACTACTTGTTGATTTTGCATCAATACGCCACCTAAACCCATCAGTGATGCATCACAATAAACCACGAATGATTCTGTCGGATTCGGCAAAATCAATATAGGAGCACTAGTCAACCTCCTCTTCAGCTCTTGGAATCCTTCTTCACACTTTGCATCCCAAATAAAAGCTTGTCCTTTCCTGGTTAGTTTAGTTAACGACAAAGCTAACTTTGAAAATCCTTCAATAAACTTTCTGTAGTAACCTGCAAGACCAAGAAAGCTACGAATCTCTGACACTGTCTTCGGAGCTTCCCACTGAGACACAACTTCTATCTTTGTAGGATCAACAGCAATACCATTCTTAGAAATCACATGCCCAAGAAAACTGACTTCCCTTAACCAGAATTCACACTTCGACAGCTTGGCAAAAAGTTGCTTCTCTTTTAACAGTTCCAATACCGTTCTGAGATGTTCGGCATGCTCTTCCTCATCCTTAGAGTATATTAGGATATCATCTATAAACACCACCACGAACTTAGCGAGATAAGGATGAAAGATATTGTTCATATACTCCATAAAAACACCAGGTGCATTAGTAACTCCAAACGGCATTACAGAATACTCATAATGTCCATACCTTGTTATAAAAGCAGTCTTCTGAATATCGTCATCTTTCACACGTATCTGATGATACCCAGACCTCAGATCAATTTTGCTAAACACACGCGCTCCAACCAACTGATCCATCAAATCATCAATCCTCGGTAAAGGATACCGATTCTTGATAGTAACCTTGTTCAATTGTCTGTAATCTACACACAGCCTCATCGAACCCTCTTTCTTCTTCACTAGTAACACAGGCGCACCCCACGGAGAAACACTAGGATGAATGAATTTCTTCTCCAGCAATTCTTCTAACTGTTTCTTCAGTTCGGCCAACTCAGACGGCGACATACGATATGGTGCCATCGACACTGGACTAGTTCCCGGAATTAAATCAATAGAAAACTCCACTTCTCTTTCCGGTGGTAATTCGTTCACATCTTCTGGAAAAACTTCTGGAAATTCACACACAACAGGTAATTCGCTACTCGCCACTTTTTCTTTCACATTCATCAATGCGAACAACATAAACACTGTTGCACCATCCTCGATAGCCTCATTCACCTGTCTAGCTGTCATTTCCAGATTATCAGTGCTAACCTCTTCGGGAAAAATTACCGTCTTCGCAAAACAGTTGATATGAACACGGTTGAACTCCAACCAGTTCATTCCCAGGATTACATCGAGTTGTTTCAACGGAAGGCACACTAAGTCCATCCTGAATTCTCTGCCAAAAATGTCAACCGGACAATTCAAGCATGCAGACGAAGTAGTTACTGAACCCGACGCAGGAGTGTCAATAACCATACTTCCATTTATATCAGATATCTCAAGATTCAACCTCATAGCACAATCCAAAGAAATAAAAGAATGAGTTGCTCCAGTATCAATAATTGCAACTAAAGGTGTGCCATGAATGAAACACGTACCTTTAATCAGTCTGTCTTCTGGAGTAGTCTCTGACCCGGTCAAAGCAAAAACCTTTCCTCCCGATTGGTTCTTCTTTGGCTTGGTACAATTCGGACTAATGTGACCCTCTTCACCACAGTTGTAACAAGTCACACTCTTCCTCTTACAATCAGCAGCAATATGACCCACCTGGTCACACTTGTAACATTTCTTCTGATCATTCTTACACTCGTTCCGACGATGTCCCACCTCACCACAATTGTAACATCTGATACGAGCACTAGAATCTCCCCCACTGGGTTTCTTCCAATCAGCAGACTTACCTCTACCATATGGTTTACCTCTATCCATAGGCTTCTTCCCTTTTCTGTCAACTAACTCGCGAGAGTGAGATGACTTCAGCTTGATATTATCCTCCTCAAAAATCATGCTACAATCCACTAAGTCAACAAACCTCCGAATCCTCTGGTACCTAATACCCTGCTTGATCTCATCACGAAGACCATTCTCAAACTTGACACATTTTGAGAACTCACTGGCTTCATCATTGTTGTAGTGTACATAATACTTTGCCAGCTCCATAAACTTTGCAGCATACTCTGGTATCGTCATGTTACCTTGGACCAGCTCCAGAAATTCAACCTTTTTTCTGCCCCTGACATCCTCAGGAAAATACCTCCTCAGAAATTCCCTCTTGAATATAGCCCAAGTAACTTCTACACCATCAGCATCCAGTTCAGCTCTGGTTGCTAACCACCAGTCATCAGCCTCTTCAGATAACATGTGAGTGCCATACCTCACCTTGAGGTTCTCAGCACAATCAATGACTCTGAAGATCCTCTCGATCTCTTTGAGCCATTTCTGAGCACCCTCAGGATCATGTGTGCCCTTGAACAATGGAGGATTGTTCCTCTGAAAATTCCCCAATTGCCTATTAGCACCAATCCCTTCTCCTACAGCTCCCCCTCCAAGCACACCAGCAATCATGCCCAGAGCTTCAGCAATAGCATCATCATTTCTTCCACCTCTTCCAGCCATTACTCTGCTTAATCGCAAACAATTCAGTCAGAAACAAAAGTATCGACAAATAACTCGTATTAGTCGCATACACAGAAAGACTGACGCTAAGACTCTGGTCACAACGACCGACTATGTTCTGATACCACTATTGTAACACCCTTCTAAACCCCGCGGCAATTAAACAATTAAATCAGAGTTACATGCATAAGGGCGTCACAATTAATAAATAAAATAAAACAACATCTGTCATAGTCATGCATTCACTGAAGGAAAACGTCTTAACATAACTCATAAATCAAATAACTCATGTTTACACAGCGGAATAATCATCGACTAGCATCACATCATTAATGCTTCCAATCCTCAAAATAAATTAAACAAAAGAGAGTTAATGTCATAAACTTAAAAATAGCGTTCCCCAGTGTTACACCTATCAGAGCATGACCCGACGCTAACCGACACATTGACTCATGAGCTAATCCTCACCGAGTCGAAGCCGCTATCCTCAATCTGAAAAATATAGTGTAAGGGTGAGTCTCATTCGCAATTAACAAATATTATTGCATTATAAATAACAGTACATTAACAGTTATATTATTCACCCAACTCATCTATATCCAGATCGTCCATCAACATACATACACATATCATCACAATAATATAAGATTATACATATAGTCATGTTATCAAATCCAGGGAATGAATGCAACTGACTCTATGCATGTGGTACCAATCATTATCAATGGGGATCACCCACCGACCGATCTATCATCATCCAGATACGGCCCTGCCAGCACAAATTCCACACAATGGGAATTCTGCCATTCACTGAATCCTCTCATCATCTAGGATTCAGTCCTCTTCAATGCTTATGAATGCATGCAAACATATATATAACATACTTTCATCATCTCCACTCTATGAGTAGCATCATCTATACTCATTTCATCATCATCATCATTACTAAGCATGTTCATATATACATTAACATCATTCAATACAATCAATCATCAGTAAACCACAGAATCACATCACAAGGTTTACACAGTCTCAACAGCATACAAAACAGGTCTACAGATCGAAAGTTATACATCATTGAACTTTCCAGAAAATCACAAAACAGAATTTTACACATGCAGCGACCATACGCGTATCATAAGACCCATACGCATCTATACGCGTATCACCTTTCCCCGTACACGTATCATACGCATTTCATCAGAATCCAAAATGGCCTAAAAACCAACCCATACGCGTATCAGCCTTACCATACGCGTATCACCAGGACCAATTTCCTCTTTAAAAATTTCCATACGCGTATGAGCATCCTCATACGCTCCTCATACGCAAATCATCAGCACAGGGTATTTGGGACAGGGCACCTGCGTATCATACGCGTATAGCCCCTTGGGAGTGTCCCTCATACGCGTATGACTTCATCCCATACGCATATGACACTGTTCCATACGCGAAACACCAGAAAATGTCCAGAAACCTGCAATTTCGTAACAGTCCAAAACCCACTCGTTTCTACTCATACCAGTCCACGATTTTGAGTCTAAAACAGTCCAATTTTACGTTTTCATTCACAGGATTCATTCATACAAACTAATATATCATCATATATCAATCAACACATCCAAATCCTGAAATCTAACCCAATTCTTAGAACCCCAAAACCTATTTCTGACATACAAACAGAATTGACTCAACAACACAACTATTCATACACTATTCATCTATAATCACGATAAGAGATGATAATTGGAAGAGTCCCCCCTTACCTTAGCCAAATTCTTGCTCTTTGGTCTCTTCCTCTTTGTTCCTCTTCTATGTTCTTCGTGTTCCAACTTCTCTCTTTTCACGTTCTGTTCCTTCTTTCCCAATTCTAATTATTTTATGAAAAATAATATTAAATTAGTAAGGGCTTTACTACACCACACATCCTCTTCTTACTAATCTCACACATGGCCAAAATGCCATTAACCATCAATTTTCCATTATTTTCATAAAATCCATAATAATATTAATTATTGATCTAATATTCAAATTAAATTAAAATTAAAATTATACGGGTGTTACACCCAATATACTATATTCATGCTACTTAGAGTTATCAATTTATTGCCTGAAAACAATTTTTACCTTTTAATTCTATTAATTCATTAAACCATACTAAAGTAGCCAAAATGGTATAAGGTACTAGTATTAAACCAAACAGCATGGGCCCATTACAACTAAGGGCGCTCACCATAAAAGTTTGAGACCCACGTCCCTCACCTCTAGGGCGTCCGTCCCCAAGGCCCTCCCCACTAGAGGCGCCCGTCTCCACAATGCCAGGGAGTCCCACCTTGGCCACCATGTTGTGGCCTTAAATTGAAGGTACCTGCAACTTCCATTCTCTTGCGTTTTATCCAGTATCGATTATATTCATTGCTTAGTAAATCATATCACAAATATTTCCAGTCCATACAATCCTTTTTGGCTTCAATTCAATTAATAAAATTAACACAACAACTCAATATTCAGCAACAAATTAACAACTTAATCGATCATTAGGACAAATTCATCAACCTATCACAAAATTCCAGAACTAACCAACTTTTTCCACAATCAAACGAAGCAGCATCAAACAAATAATCCATGGTATCAATTAATATAATCCCAATCTCACATACAACTTATCGTAATCCCGGTTATAGAGATTAAACCTCACTCTTATCTTGGATTAGAGATCGCCTCTAATATTCGATCGAGTGCAAACCTTTGCCCTCTTTGTCTTTTCCCAGCAATCCTCAATCAATTCCTCTTCTGCTCAAAACCTCGTTCCTCTTTATCAGCAACTTCGTTTCACGATCTGTTTTCCAACAACTTCCAAAACCCTTATTTCTTTGTGCTCAGCAAAACCTAATACCTTTCCTTTTAATCCAATAAATCAAATAATAATAATATAGTTACTATTATTTCTTAATGGGCCTACTAATTGTACACCTACACATTGCTATATATACCACACCACAACTAAACCAAATTAAATAATAATATTATTACTAATATTATTTCTTTAACAAAATCAACTTTATTAATTCTCCGATTAATCGACTAAATAATCCAACTTTTAACTTAATAATTCCGATTGACATATCAATCCAATTAGTCTCTTCAAATAATATCGATAACATCCAATTCGACTAAATTCCGATAAATAAATCCTTAATAATTTAATTAAATAATTAATTAAATTTGGGGTGTTATAATATGCACTTGGGCGGTAAACGCTTGCTTGAGAAACTGCTTATTTGTGCACGGGAAAAAATAAATTTGATTGGCTGTAGTTGCTTTTAGGTGGAAGACGAATAATCAATCTTAAACAAGGTGTACACCTTGCGTTCGATTATTCATTGATGAAACAGATGTACATTCGATTACCCTTTTTCATCAGAGTTTTGATTAATGATTTACTTTAGCAAAAGACGAATAATCAACCTTAAACAATATGTACACCTTACATTCGATTATTCGAGGACAAAGTGGATGTACATCTGATTACCCTCTTTTAATCCAAGTTGTGATAAAAGTATTTTTTAACGGATGACAGACAATCGAACTTAAATAAGGTGTACATATTGCATTTGATTATTCGAGGACAAAACAAATGTACATCTCACTATACCTTTTTAATTTGAGTTTTGAAAAGTTTTCATCGGTTATTTGATTAAGTAAACTAAAATTTCTAAAGCTAATGCTTTTTAAATAATGAAAGAAATGAAACATTAGCAGGTAATAAATGAAATAAAAATAATTGAAGATTGTTAACCCACATTTTGTGAGTTAATACATATCTTTTTAATTTATAATTTAGTGCTATTTTTATGGTTGTCTGATTAGTTTATTTGGTTTATTTGTTGTTTTTATCGTATTAGTGGGGAGTACACTAGGTGCTCCCATTTGTTCGTTTAATGTTTATTTTGTGCGCAGAAGTTAGCAAATAGGCAAGCTGAGTCATGACTAGGAAAGTCAGAGGATGAGTTATAAGTGAGGAAGAATAAGTAAAAACAAAACACCAAGCTCACGTGGAAAGCAAGCAACAAAGGAATAGGAAGAAGCAATAAATGGAGTGAAAAACTCAAACGACACTAAAAATGATAGTGGAACTAATTCAAATTCATGGCAGGGCTTGCAGCGCTAAAAGACAAACTTCTGGTACGAAAGAACTCTACGCGTCGTCTGCACCTACTACATCAAATTGTCAATTTCGTCTTGTTCCCTCCCCTTGGTCGATAGTACGAAGATCCTCTTTTGTCTTGTTTGAAACAGTTCTGATTGCATTGGGCTGTGTGATATTCTTGATCCTAGGCCCATGATCCAAGATAGAAGAAAAACCTTAATTTCTTGGCCTATAAAAGGAGCTGGAAGCAACATTGGAAAGAGAAAAACAAGTATTACAAGTCATAGTTTCTTGAAGCATGTTGTAGATGAATGTTGTCATTTCCTCTCATCTCTCATTTAAGTGCTTGTTGATGAACACTTGTGCGACTGGAAGTTTCTCTTGAAGACCTAGCCATTTCAAGTATCACTTCAAGTTTCTCTTAGGTTATTTTCTTTTATGCAATTTATTGTCATAAGATGAATCTCTTGAGAAACATGTTCATGATCTGTACTCAGTTCACCATGAGCTAAACTTCTTTTAGTTGAGTTACGTGAAGTTAATGTTATAAGTGTGTTTATGTTATATATGTGTTGAGTAGTGCATGCTTTACCATGCGTTTATAATTCCAATACTTGTTTCTATGATTGATCACCTTAGAATGTAGGCAAATGCTTATTGTTGTGAGAGATCCAAGAACAAGTGGACTTCATGAGTAAACATAATTGAAAGAGTATAATAGAGATATTTACTTGAATTAGTAGCTTAGAAATAAGAAACCACAATCATTAAGGAAGAACAAAACTTTTAATAGACATGTATTGGGGTTACAAGTGAATATTAGAGATTTGTTTTTCTTGCCCTTTTATGTATGATGTTGATTTATGTAGAGATTCACTACTTTAGATCCTTCTGACTCTGCATGTCACGACCTCACACAACTTTAGCATATAAACACACCATAATATGTTAATGGATCACTCAACTATATTTATCTCATCACTTTTACAACACCTTATTCGTTTTATCTTATTTGCAAATCACAAGAAAACTGGATATAATACCATCATCTATTGTTAATTTTCTCTCTACTTATGCTTAAAGTGAAATAATGGTTTAAATACAAAGTCATATCTAAGTAATACGCTCCCTGTGGGAACAATACTCTTATACTTATTACTTGCTGCAATCAAAACATGTATACTTGCATGTGACACCTTTGAGAATCGAACAAAGGTAACAAGAGGTGGATAAAAAATAGGGGAGTGAAAATTTACTTTCTACATATCAATGGGCCTTTGAACCCACTTTTTAGTTCAAAGATAAATAAATTTAATTTCTCTTGCCACCCATACACATTCTTCCATACCTTGCGCGAAATTTCCAAAATGCTCCTTGTTTTCATGGGAAGAGAGAAAATTGTGATAATTTGAGAAGATATTTTGTCCACTTTGCCATCTAGTACAATTTATTGTCATTTTTAAATATTAAAAAAATGCATTATCAAACAAATTAATTTTTTATGAAAATTAATAAATTTCTGATTTTATTTATTGTGACTAACAAAATACCTTGATAAAAAGGATTTAACCCGAATAAAATGCGAACACCCACAAATGTGAAAACAAATGAGCATATCAAACTCACATACCCATAATAGCCCTATGATTTAACCTAAACTAATTAACTTATATGATTCCAGGTAAATGCACATTCAATCATCCAAGGCGGGGTATGAATGGACAAACGGGGGGATTGAAGTGGAATAAGAGCAATGAAAGTTCCACTATGTTATAGATCTCTAAGTTATCTTCCCAACACAAATAACAATGTTTGGTGTTGAGATACGAAACTCAAGATGCACTCTGATTAGTTCCCTAAAAATTTGTACATCAGTAGTCTCGATTAGCGAGCTCAAAGCGAGACAAGTTAGAATGTAGAGTTTTCCAAATTCATCATTCTTCTCTTGGCCCTTTAAAAGTGACATGGCTCGCTTAGCAAGCCTGGCGTCGCTAAGTGAGTAAACCAGACAAAACTCACTTCAATCCAAAATTTCCGGCCATTCCCAAGATGACACCATACACATAACATAACTTACATCTTACTTTCATATTGTACTGTCATGTTTCTAAGATGATAATATATCACAAACAGTCATACAAACATGATATTTAATAATCATAAGATAGTTAGTTGAACCAGCTTTCTGTCGCGGGACAAAAAATACTCGTGCGAATAAACACTTGAAATTTAATAAAGTCGCCAATGAAGTTTTGTTTTAAAGAGAAAACGTTAATAAAACCCCAAATGAACAAAAATATGGTCGTCGCAACCAAAGTAGATGTACGTCTGATTATCCTTTTTCATCCGAGTTTTGGTTAATGATATATTTTAGCGGAAGATGAATAATTGACCTTAAACAAGTTGTACACCTTGCATCTGATTATTCAAGGACAAAATGGATGTACATCTGATTACCCCTTTTCATCCAAGTTGTGATTAAAGTATTTTTTAACGGATGATAAATAATCGAACTTAAAAAAGGTGTATACATTGCATCTGATTACTCGAGGACAAAGCGGATGTACATCCGATTATATCTTTTTAGTCTGAATTTTGAAAAGTTTTCATCGGTTATTTGATTAAGTAAACTAAAAATTCTAAAGTTAATGCTTCCTAAAATGAAATATTAGCAGACAATAAATGAAATAAAAATAATTGAAGGTAACAAGAGGTGGATGAAAAAAATAGGGGAGTGTGAATTTACTTTCTACATACCAATGGGCTTTTGAGCCCACTTATTAGGTCAAATATAAATAAAGACAATTTCTCATGCCACCTATATACACTCTTCCAGACCTTGCGCGAAATTTCTAAAATGCTCCATGTTTTTCAGAGATGCATCCCCGGACGCACCAAAAACCATTTTTTTCTAAATAAAATTCGGAGATGCATAACCGAAGTCATTTTAATGGTATGTTCAGAGATGTATCTCCGAACAAACATTTTTTTAAAAAAAATAGTTCGAAGATGCATATTCGAACTAGGCGAGCATATTTAAAGCTCACACCATACCCTTCCCTCTTCTCATTCTTTACATTGAGAAAAACAACTTCCTCTCTACCTTAAAATACTCATTTAAAGTTTCCATTCAAGATCAAGTTTTGAAGCTACATTTACTTGTTTCTTACCATTCCCAACTCCTTATACCTATTTCATTCAACAACAAAGCTTTTTAATCCCTCACCAACACATTTTTTAGTAAGTATTTCATTTAGTTTATTTTAATTTTTGATGAATGTATTAGCTCAAATATTTTAGTTTTAATGTATTACATAGCTCAAATAGGTTAGTGTTAGTATTTTGAGCTCCTGGAGGATCAGCAGGCATTGAAGGACCGTGTCAGTGATGTGTAGCAGAACTGTCATAATATTATGCGACTTACACATCAGAGCAATGAGTCTGGAGTGTTTGTGAGAGGTGGAGATGAAGCGGTCGCCCTAGTAAAGTCCATTCTTTGTGAGGCACAAAGTGTCATGGCTTACCGTAGGCAGAGGATGAACCAAAATGTTAGGATTAGGAATAAATATTAAGGTATTTTGATTGTATCTTAATTAATTTTAATCGACTTTTAGAATCATGGTTGTACTAATATATTCGGTTTCTATAATATTTGGTTTCTATAAAATTCGTTTTTATTAATCATTGAAACAAATAACATTTTTAATCAAATTGAAATTAGTTTGGATTGAAAACACCACAATACTTGAAAACTCATTATGGAAAAATTGCACAGACTAAAATTCGGAGATGCATTTTCAAACAAATTTCCTTAAGAAATGTGGGGGTTGTTTGATTATTTTAATGCCAAAAGGTGAATTCGGAGAGACATCTTTAAATATTTTTTGGCAAAGAAATTGTATTTAATGTGTTCAAAGATACATCTTCGAATTCATCCAAAAACATTTTTGGATTTTCAGGGGTGCGTCCCATAAAGCCAAGGGTGGGATGAAAATTGTCTAAATAAAAGGAAGTGTAATTGTACATAGATGGCAGTTGCAAACAAGATGGACTCAAATTTTGAAGAAGGATCCAAGCCCAAACAATATAAAAACGTTAATCCATCCATACTAGTTACAACTATAAAAGTAAAATAAAATAAAAAACCAAAATGTTGTCTTTTCAACACTAGAAAACAAACCATTAATTATTTTTTAATACCATTGGCTTTTCAAAAAATAAAACCAATAATTTTTTAATAGCAAAAACGTAATAATATCATCTTTTTCCCAGAAACTAGGAAAACACTTCTCTCTTTTCTCAAGAATAATAAAACGTCACTCTTGTTGTTTTGGCTATTGTGTTGTTATCAAAATGCTTTCAAAACGCTGAGCTTTCCATCTTTCTTACAATGTGTTTGATAAAAGTTTTCAATCAATTTCCTTCATTTTTTTTGCTTCATTTTTTTGTTTTTTGATTTGATGAATGTTATTGATGGTGATGAGCTATTGAGAGTGATATTGTGTTGATTTTGTTGGTGTTGTTGATGGTGGATGTTGGAGATGATGAATGCTATCAAAGATGAAGGTTGGTTGTTATGTTGAATGGTGTGTGATTGTGGTTAATGAAAGAGGTGCTGGTGTTGGGTGATGAATGCTTGAAGATGGTTATGTTGTGTGTTAAGGAAGATGGATGTTATGTTTGCTATGGAGGAAAAGGGTGATGGTGAAAATATTGTGTGAATGTTGTTGGAGAAGAATGAAAATGGTAGTGATTAATAAGTGGGAAAATGGCGATGGTGAGAGGATGATGCTATGGTTTTTTTTGTTATCCTCCCCCCTTTACATTGTTCACGTTTTCTAATTTTAGTGTGAAATTATGCAATGAAAATTGGTTGTCCTTTTTGTCTTTTAGTGAGATGAAAATGAGAGTGAGGAGAAAAATGTGAGTGAGAGTGTGTGAGTGAGGGTGTATGAGAAGAATATGTGAAAAGTGTGAGTAATGAAACTTATTAAGTTTATTTTGTCCTTAAAGTGAGAAATTGAGATAATTTGAGAAGATATTTTGTCCATCATCTAGTACAATTTATTTTGTCATTTTAAATAATAAAAATATATTATTAAACAAAATAATTTTTATGAAAATTATTAAATTTTTCCTTTTATTTATTGCGACTAACAAAATACCCAGATAAAAAGGATTTAACCCGAATAAAATGTGAACGTCCGTGAATGCGATAACAAATAAGCAAACCAAACTCACATACCCGTAATAGTGTTCATTAAACAGACCCAAATCTAAAAACAACCTTTCCAATTTTACACGCAATTGAAAATTGCTCCAACCGGACTGTCTGCAAAAATCCACTATTATTTTGTACAAAATAAAACAAAGTTGGTTGTCTGAAAAATTAAAATGCTCAGATCAATAATTTAGGGTACGACATTTTCCAATTCATTTGACCGTGTCTCATTTCAAGTTACGAAATTCAAGATATGCTAATTTCAGTGCCACAACAATTTTGCATATTAGCATAGCTCGCTAAGCAAATTATCCACTGCTAAACGAGAAACTCTGCGACTTTTCTCAAAAATCAGTGTTCTAACACCATATTCAGCACCCCAATCCACCATAAATTCAACCCTAACATATACTAACACACTCGGGGAATCAAAACATATACAAACCAACACATGCAAGTTCGAAATCATACCATATAAACATGCATCAACAATCTAGCAAACTCTTACTCACTAAAAGCAACATTGCAAGAATCATGTGGAAAACCTATCATACAAGGTGCTAAGACTAACTAAGAAACCCACATTTAAAACTCACAAATTCTGATCTTGATGATGAGGAGATGATGTTAGTCTAGCTTGCCTTGATGTTAGTCTGGCTTGAATCATGAACCTTTCTTCTTTTCCCTCTCTCAATTTCATTTTCCATCTCCATATTTTGCTTCTCTACTTTCTCTCTCATTTTATATTTTTGGGAAGGAAAGAGAAGAATGATAATACTGAAGGTTTCCTCTAAAATTATGGTTTTTAAAAGATAGAATGGTGGAATTTACTTTTTTACCCTTGCACTTATGTCAATATACAACTATGACATTAGTCCAAGAGTTTGGGAATTAGTGTTTTACTCCCATAATTAATCGCTAATTAAATGTGTTATACTTAATTAGTAATTAGGAATAGTGGTACAAATTTAGGCATAAGGTTGGGTTATTACATCCTTCCCTTAAATTAAAATGTGTCCTCGGATTTCATTTAAACTAGAGCGTGAAACGCTTCTTACACTTTCTTCTTTGGCTAACACTGGACTCCATCTAGAAGTGACTCCTAGACATTTTGCATAATTCCCTGATATACTTGAGCTTCTAGTACCTCCTTATAGAAAAACTTCATTTTTTACGAGTTCTCTAATCCTTCTTGGTCTACTGGTCCTTCCACTTTTGTACAAATTCTACCACTTCCGACGCACCAATCTAATCTGCTTGGTTACAAAGTCTTCCAGGATCCAAACTCTTCTTTTATTACACTGAGCCTATGAAGCTTCATAAATCACCACACTTTACTCTTGTTGGATACTCTTCATCCTTCAATCTTTCCATTTTAAATCCAAGTTACACGTCAAAAGTTTTCGAACTTCGATTCATCTTCTGGCCTTAGTTGGAAAACACCTCGGATTAAATACCACACAACCAAATGATCCCAACTACAGATAATTCCTCTATATTGATAACCTTACACGTGGTCTTTGTCAGGTAAGAAAGGGGGTGATTTTGGTCAACTTATCCACAACCACCCATATCAAAATATGAATGCCTAGTGCAAAAGGTAAAGCCACAACAAAAATTTATCGAGATATATTACTTAATTCCATCTAGCATCTTCAATGGTTATAACATATCACTCAACTCTCTATCTCTCTCTCTCTCTCTCTCTCTCTCTCTCTCTCTCTCTCTCTCTCTCTCTCTCTCTCTCTCTCTCTCTCTCTCTCTCTCTCTCTCTCTCTCTCTCCGTGTACTAATTTCCACGGGCTGACGCACTGAACATCTAATCACACACAAACCATAGTGTCTCTTTTATACTAGTTCACCAACATTACTCCTCTAGATTTTGGTGGATCCTTAAGATACTGGAGTGAACGGAAACATTTATCTGATGAGTTTCATAGGAAGATGCTTCCAATCAAAACAAAATCTCGTGGATACTCCATCCATCACTAACCACAAGCTTATCTAATTTTTCTTTGTCTCCTGCGCTACTCTAATTTCAATGGCCACCTAATTATTGAAATCATGCGCGTTTCCCTTATCTCTATAGTCCTATTAGCTTCATTACCCGATTGCAATTGACTCTCCACTACAAATAATTTATTCTCGGTGTACGTCCCATAGAATTTGTGCTCGAGTCTTCTTATGTTTCTGAAGATGGCCCCTTTGTATCAGCTTCTCAACCTCCTACTTAATTTGGTGACAATCTTTGGTGTGATGACCTCTCACCTTATGTTATTTACACCACTTGTCTGTATCCACTCTCATCATGTTCTCCTTGGGCGGATTAGGTTCAGGGAGGATATTTGTATAGAAAACTTATTGTAGAATCCTTTTTCGCCTTGTGTTCAGCAGGGTGAGATATTTGTATGGTCTTCGATTTGTTTTGAGCCACATTTTCTCTTGGGGGAGCTTGATCCTCAGGCTTCCTTTTTCTTCCAGATTCTGACTTTACCACTCCCTTCAATTTTACATATCTAAACCTATTCTCCATATGAATTACGTCCCATTTGATGTAAAATTCGGTTGCGCCATTATTTCCTTCATTTTCATTTTCGATTTTTGATCTAAGGAATCATTATAGTGACCCGCATAAAGTCCGTTCTGAAACGGCCCCTACAAACATCTTTTGATTCGGATGGGCGACCTTGATGGTCTCTTCATTAAAATGATCTAGGTATTCTTCGAGAGACTCGGCATACCCCTGGTGGACTTTTCAGATGCTTGTGGTAGACACATTCTTGTGTCTGTTGGCAAAAAATTAATGTATCATTTTTCTCGCCAAATCCTCGTAGTTGATTATGGAAAATATGGGGAGGCTCATGTACCATCATAATGTGATATATTTTAATGTTCCCTCAACCAGCTTTCTCTTTGTCAAGTCGTTAGCTTCGATGATGGCCATCTAATTGTTGACCATTATGATTTGCTTATGTAGATTGTTCCTTCCATTATATGTGGACAACTAGGGAGACTTGAAATTATCTAGGACTTGATCGTCCCATATTTCCATGGTCAATAACTACGGGTCAATTGGGTCTTCCAAGTCATCATCTTCTAGTTAGGGTTGGTGTTGATTTTGTAGCCAGGCGTGAAAGCTACCATGCATCAATTTGTTTTGTTGGTGAAAGTTTTCCACAACGGCAAGTAGTTTCTCCATGGTGGCTTGTGATTCTTGATTGATCTTGCCCGCCCTTGTCCTGTAATAATGATTATGCCATTGGTTTGAAAATTTATCTGGCCCCATGGTGGGTGCTAAATCTACACGCTAAGAACAATGATTGAATAACTCATATGATGCTTGTCAAAAAGAGCCACAATAGATGACTTGGTCGTATCAAATTAATCTATTTTTTTTTGTTTAAAGTAAGTTCATTTTATAGTGACCCCCTCCTCATATGAGGCAAGGGATAACAAAATAGTTTAATTATATTCAACGGTCATAATAGTCGAATGTTCTATCATTATAATGTTCATAAAAGTGCATATGGGGTATCTCGACCATGAGGTAACCTATATCGCATCTCTTGGGATATATCAACTTTAGGACAACCTATATGACATCTCTTGGGGTATCTCAACCTTAGGACGACTTATATGGTGCATAGAGTTTATTGAAGGATTGAATTTGTCTCACACATACACTTGATTCACCTCCTTGCACTTACTAGCTAGTTCCGGGATGTAGACATAAATTTATATAAGTTTATTAATTAAAAAATTAAAATTTTCAACCAATATAACCTACACTACCAAATAAACTCAAGGTAACTAATTTTTTTATTAAATTTAATAATGTGAGAATAACTTCTCCTGGAAAAATATACTTATAACTTCTTCTTCTAAATCTTTTAATCAGTTGTTGTTAAACTCAAGATAATTAAAAATTATATTAAATTTTTTTAATTAGTTGTTGTTAAACTCAAGATAATTAAAAATTATATTAAATTTTTTTAATTAGTTGTTGTTAAACTCAAGATAATTAAAAATTATATTAAATTTAATAACTTAATAATAACTTCTAGAAAAAATATATTTATAGCTTCATCTAGATCTTTCAATTAGTGGTTATTTTCAGATAATATAATTCTAGAACTCCCTAACTAAATAGGAATAGAAAATGCTTATCTAGGTGGATAGGATTGAAGTGTATTTTAATGTCGACATCACAATGGTAAATAAAATACCATCAAAACTATTTATTAATTATATAATTATATTCATTGTTTAAATAATTAAAAATAAAATTTTAAAATTAGTCATTTTAATATGTCGGTGTCCAAATGCAAGGAACAAGCATGATTTTTACAAAACTGCTATTAAATTTTCCAAAATAACGGCCACACGCAGTAATTTCAATAAACCACTTTAACACAAATCATGCATGTAGTGTTAGTATTATGTGGTGAGGTCCTAATATCTTAAGGAAAAGTTACATTTGTTGTACACATTTTTAAATTTTGATTTGTTTTTTTTTAATGATAAATATCAATATGATTAGTTTATAAGTATTTGTCACGTAAAGAAAAACAACTGTATTATGAATAAATTTTGAATGCTTCTATACTAAGTTCTCCATTTTTATTTATTTATTTAATACTATTTTTCTTAGTAGCTTCCACAAAACTCTATTGTATTTCTATATAAATATATTAATTCTCTTCTATTTTTTCTAACATCTTCTGTCTTTCTTATACTCTATTTCTTTCTCAAAGATAAACATGACCATAAGTGAAAATCAATTGTTGAATGATCTCACAAATTCTAAAATCATAGGCGAGAGTAGCAAACAAAAGTTAAATATGAAATCATTGAACCATAAAGAAGGTCCTAATGAAGGAGAAGTTCGTGTGAATAAAAAACGAAGCAGAGATAAGGCTGTGATTAGAAGTGAGAATGATACAAATGGGGGAGGGAAAGATGAAAAGTATCGTGATCCAGATCATGAAATGCATATTTTGACTGAAAGAGAAAGGAGAAAGAAAATGAGTAACATGTTCTCTAGCCTTCATGATTTGCTTCCTGAACTACCTTCTAAGGTAATTTCATTTTCTTCTTCAATTAGTTTTCGGGTAATCATTGCATAATCAAATAGATTTTGTAGTATATATTTTGCCGAGACATCACTTATTTTGAACTAAATAGATTAGTAATTTCAATTATTTGAAAACAAATGTTTATTTTCTCCGTTGAACTTTATCTAATGATCAATGTCATGGTTACCATATTTTTCAATTTGGACAAATAGAAATTATTAAAGGACAGAAATATCTCTATTTTTCAATATCTATTTTAATTTTTATTAACGACTATGTTAAAAAAATAATATTAACCAAACTCGGATAACCATAAATGATGAATTTTTCTTTCTTGAGCATGACCCACAAAATCCCTTATCTAACTAGAGTTATTTAAGGGTGAAAGAAAATATTCAATTATTTCGTGCACTATGTACACTAAATTTTCTAAATAAACCAACTCAAACATTTTTTGTTATCATAGTTTGTAGAAATCTAACCTAGATATAATGCGAGACTTGAATCAATTGTTATCATATTTACTAATTAAAATTCTTATTTTGAATATTTTTTATAGGCTGATAAATCAACAATTGTGGATGGAGCAGTGACACAAATAAAAAATCTACAACAACTTATTGAAAAGTTAGAAAAGGAGAAGCAAGAAAAGCTGAAATATATATCCCTATTTGAAAGTGAGCCATCATCTGTGATAAAAAAATCAAATTGGCGGCCATATGAACCAAGGGAAACAATCAAAGCTGATCAAAGATCCTTAAGTTATAATAATAACTTGCCTACTGCTGCAATTGTACCTTCATATCCTAATTCAAAAGCCTTATCATTATCGGCACCTCCATCACAACAAGTAGCTTTTCAAACATGGACTTCTCCAAATGTCGTCACAAATATATGTGGCGATGAAGTACAATTCTCCATATGCGCTACTAAAAGGTCAGGTCTTTTGACACAAATTTCTTTTGTGTTGGAGAAATATATGATTGATGTTGTATCTGCCAGCATTATGTGCAACAGAAATGGAAATTTCTACATGATTCAAGCACATGTACGTTTCAAACCCGATCTCTCTCGTCTTTATGGCTTATACGTGATATCTGAGTAAACTTGTTGAAATTACAATATTGTGGTACCAAACAACTATAATAGTTTACTAAATCATAAAAAGAGTTATTTTGCATGAATAACTTAATTGAATTATGTTAATTTTGCAGGCAAGGCAAGGTTCACATGACACAAATTTAATGAAGGAAATTTACCAGCAAGCAGCTAGAGAGATTATGATGTGGATCTCTTAAATTTTAGATTATTGAACTTGTCTTTGTATATTCCATATGAATTTTAATTTAGTTTTTTTCCTCCAAAAATCGTTAGAAATGATCAAACTTGCATGATTATCTTAAGACCAATCAAGTGTAATATTTCTTTTTTATGAAATTATTATGGTAGTTTTCATTTGAGACAAAATTAATGGTGCTTAAACTAGTTTTTATATATGCTATTTGTGTTTGCTTTTCTAATATAAATTTCATAAATTCTACTTAAGTTAAATAAATTTATTTTAAAAACTAAAAAATTGAAACATACCAATTTTTGTCATTTGAAATACATCAAGATGATTATGGTAAAAAATTATATATGCTATGACTTAGATTATTAAACCTCAAGACCTTTTTTTTTGGAAAAATATTTAAAAAATCTATACTTTAAGAAATACAACGTATAATATCTTCCTTCGTACCAAAATAAGTTTATAGTTATTGTAGTTGTTTGAAAGCATGGTGTTTATCACCAAAGTTATAAAAACCTAATTTCTAAATAGTGTCTTTGTCCATTAAAGAATAGAATTCGACATCTAATATAGAGATTTAGAAATTAACCAAGAGCTCAAGTCCATAAATAATAAAAGAATAACATCGTTAGTAAATACCTTTTAGAAAAAGGGTAAAATGGGCATTTCTCAAGACAACTATTTTTAAGTTCCACTTGATGAGAAAAAGCCTAATTTTCCGTCCTTATTCTCTTTCCTCAACTTAGAAAATAAAGTGGAGAGGAGAAACAAGAGGGGAGTGAGGCGTAGCCTTTGAGGAAGAAGGATGAAAGGATTGATCAAGTCCAATTGTTATTGCATGTTCAACTGGGAGTGAATTCTTGAGTAGAAACATCAAGAAAGTTGTAATCGTCCTCATTATTCCTTAATCACCACTTTGAAAGGAATTACCAGGTTTTCATCAAAGGTGGGTTCTAGTTAAGATTCAAATTGGGAACTACCACCAAATAGGAAATCCATGATGAGTGGAAGGGAAATAGTTCATGAATTCTTGATCTTTTACTTGATTGTGATAATGCATGTTCATGTGTGTACTACTCAAAAAGTACAAGTGTGTGTGTGTTACGTCTACAATGGCAGGGAGACTTAGAGGCCTTTGTAGGTATATTATATTGTATGGTGTTTAGGGTTTGCTCACAACGGAGAGAAGCCCTGTACAATGGTTTTAGGATCCTACTCACGTGAGGTTAAAGGCTTTGTGGATGAGTTATCGGGGGTGATCATCTGAGTTGTGATCTTGATAAGCGCAACACTTTAAAGTGTAATGACATGTGCATTTTCCCTTGAGGAAAAAAATATTTATAAAGGCCTATAGGACATAAGTTTTTCTTGGGAATGGTCACTGCCCACTCAGTCAATGATGGGTTGTTGAATACTTGTTTATAAGGGAAACGTGGGTCCGTTGATGACATTGCCTTCTCTCTACCCAAGAAACGTCTTATCCCACATCTACCGTGATTGGACGATAGAAAATCCCCAGGGCGAGGCGATACCTCCCTTTGAGAAAAATTCCATCATCGCCTCTTGTGAGGCGTACTAAAGGCATCACCATAGGTGGGGCCTTTTACAATTATAACACTACATAATCCCTCAAGCAAGAAGCCTTTGATGGAAGACAAATTGTTTTTGGAGACAACTTAGGGGATTATCCTGAGAATCTGCATTCCCTTAGGCGAGGCCTCAATTATTATTGGGAACCCGAGTCCCTCGTGCATAGTAATGTGTAGCCTGATTGAAGAAAACATAAATACCTTAGACGTGGCGTTAAACCTCTCGAGAGGGACTTCCAATCAAGACCTCAAACAATACTTATGATTAATTCTCTCAAGCGGGACATTGATCGCGCCTCTTAGGCATGATTCTTGAGTTTAGTCCCACCCGAGGAGACATTAAGTTCCTCAGACGAGAGTTTATTTTTCTTGTGGAGTCTAAGTCCCCCAGGCACAATAATATGTAGCTCAACTGAAGAGATCATAAGTCCCTCAGACTAGCATATAACTTCTTATTTGAGACTTCAAATCAAGCGCTTAGGCAAGAATTGTGACCAAGTATCTCGGACTAGGCAATAGTCACTCCTCTTAGGCTTGATTCTTGTGTATGATCCCACCTATGGTGATGCTCGCGTGACGCTGAGGGTACGATGTGCATGTCCATGTGACGCTGTCATTTGTTGCATTTTTTACATGTTCCTTGGCATCAAACTGCATGGTCGGCCAATAGTAATCGACGTGCAGAGCCTTTCAGGATAGGGATTTACCACCGAAGTGTTGGGCGTTTATGCATTAGTGGATGTTGTGCATGATGTGGGGGACCATGCTTTCTTTGACACATTTGAGAAGTGGGTGTTGAATCCTCGTCTATAGAGTTTGTTTTTTACTAGGATATGTGAGCAGGCCCTGCGTCTTATAGTGCTGGCTTCCTTGGGGTCTTAAAGCAGTTTGCCGCAGGCAAGAAAATTGAAGACCGGGGTCATCTAACAATGATTGTCTCCGGTGGCGTTGATATTGAGGATGGTCGACAGTTTCTCGATGCTTGGTCGGGGAAGGATTTCGTGGATGACTGACTTGTTTCCCCTTTTCTTTTTCGTGTTGTCGAGTTTGGATAGGACGTTTGCCCATACGTTATGTTATCGAGGGACGTGTTTTATTTCTACGGTGGTGAAGACAACCATTTTTTCTTTTACTAGAGTGCTGTACTTGGATAGATTTTCATTTTTGACCTGGTATTCTCCTCGCACTTAGAGGGCGACGAGATAGGAGTCAGTGCATATTTCTTTCTCTTATGCTTCTAGGTCTTTGGACAACCGAAGCGAGGAAGGCTTCATATTCTGCTTAATTTTTGGACGTTGGAAAGGTTAAGGCCAGTGAGACCTCGACTAGGATGCCTTCCCTGTTTTCGAGAATGATTTCGGCCCCACTCTGGAAGCTCCGTTTACGAAGATGATCCATTTATGAGTTCCTTGTACCGGGGCGGCGGGCAGAGTCATCTCGGCGACAAAGTATTCCAGGACCTGGACCTTTAGGGCTTTCCTGCTTTCCTATTTGACATTGAATTCAGAGAGCTCCAACGACCATTTGAGCACCCGGACCGTCCGGCCATGTCTAGTCATCCCAATAGTTGTTTTACCGGTTGGTCGGTTTGTACAACAATGGTATGGGCGAGGAAGTAGTGCCTTAGTCTTCTTGCCGCGTTCATGAGGGTCAGCGCTACCTTCTCCATACGCTGGTATCGGTGCTCGAGACCTTGTAAGGCCTTACTTTTAAAATATATTGGTTTTTGACCTTCGGGAGTTTCCCGAATGAGGACTGCGCTGACACCCTCGTTGGCGGCCGCGAGGTAGAGATAAATGATTTCCCCGCTGTTGGGCCTGGTAAGGGCCGGAGGTTTGGATAAGGCTTGCCTGAGGTGGAGGAGGGCTTGCTCGCACTCTTCCGACCATTCAAAGGTCGTTTCCTTCCTTTGAAGTTTAAAGAAGAGGAGGGCATGTTGGGTAGATTTTGCCACGAAGCGAGATAGGGACGTGAGCCTCCTGCTTAACATCTAGATTGAATTTTTAGAGTTAGGCGTGGGGAGCTCGGAGAAGGCCCTGCACTTGTCAAGGTTGAATTTGATTCCTCGTTCTGTTAGATAGAAGCCGAGGAATTTTCCTGCTCGTACCCCAAACGTACATTTTTCTGGATTGAATAGCATTTTACATTTTTGTGCTTGGTAGAACACTTTCTTCAGGTGGGCAGCGTGATCATTATCCTCTTAGGATTTAACGATTATGTCATCCATGTAGACTTCAAGCATGTCTCTGATTTCTCCCTGGAAAACTTTATTCATCATTCACTGGTATGTTGCTCTGGCGTTCTTTAGTCTAAAGGGCATCACGTTGTAGCAATAGTTTCCCGATTCGGTCATGAAAGACGTATATTTTTTCCCCCGTTTGCCATGGGGATTAAGTTGTAACAATATTATACGTCCATACACATACACATGCGCCATTTTCTATGACTCTTTTTCACGAATACAGTGTTGAAGAGCTAAGTGGTGTACTTGGCTTCGGAAATGAAATTAGCAGTTAATAAATTCATAACATCCTGCTCGACAACCTCCATTTTTTCAGGGACTGTCTGTGTCTACTTTGAGCTACGACTCTAAGGGCCGAGTCTACAATTAAGTGACGGCGTGTAGTTTTTGGATCTAATCTGGGAATGTCGGCAGCGCACCACACAAACAAATCAATATTTTCTCTGAGGCAAGCTTTGAGTTGTTTCTTTGCAAGGTGTGGGATGTTTGCCCCGACCTTTACCCCTTTGTTAGGATCGTCTTTGAGGAGGATGAGTTTGAAATCAGCGTCGGGGATGGGGTGCATGGGTCTATGCCCTCCCTGTTGTCGGGGTTGGTTGATGAATCTTTAATTTCCTTCTGGTCTCTGAAGTTGTCTTTGAAGAATCGGTTGTCGAGGTCGATGGAGTCGGCACGTACGTGGCAATGGCTTGGGATCTTCCGAGCTTTCGGGAGGCCCAATTTCTTGCCTGGAGCGATGATATAGTTCAGACCCTTGGAGGATGTTTCAAAACACCTTCGTGCGGCTTCAATGTCTCTGTGGAGGGTGGCCACGAGGCCCTTAAACGTGTGATACTTCATTTTGAGGTGGACCGTGGATGGTACAGCCACGAGCTCGACGAGGTCCGGTCTTCCAAGGATACACTCGTATAAGGAATGGCAATCAATTACCAGGAATTGGACTATGATGGCCCTGGTCGTTTCTGCCGCAGAATGTCACTATGAGTTCGACGAAGCCCCAAGGTATGGTGACGGCCCCGTTGAAGCCTTGTAGGTTAGAGCCTACGCAAGGCGTCAAATGGGTTTCTTCTAGCTGGAGTGTCGAGTAGATTTGTGAATACACGATGTCTAACGAACTTCCTTAGTCGACCAATATGCATCGTACGTCAAAGTTGGCCATATGAGCATGAACGAGCAACATAATGGTTGCGTTGGGCAAATCGCCCAGGAGTTCTTTTTTGTAGAAAGTTATTGGAGTGGAAGTTCCCTAGATCACGTCGAGGGTAGATTTCTCAGCCGAGGTCGAGGTGATTAACTCCTCAAACTTTATCTTTACTGAGTAGAGTGTCATCTTGCCTCCTCCACCCCTAGAGATTACCATGGCAGAAGGGAAGTTTTCCCAAGGGTTGTGCGTAACCAAGTAGGTAGGAAATGACATCTGATCGGGGATTAAGAAGTCTTCGGGATGTGTGATGCTGAGGGTGACGGACATGGATCCGCCCGCGTCAGGAGTCTTATCCTCAATACTCGTTGTTTCTTGGGCCTTTGGACGACCATCTTCTTTCTTCTTCGTGTACTGATTCAAGTGGTCGTCTTTGATAAGTATTTCTATGGCGTCCTTCAAATGGACGCAATCTTTTGGTGTTATTCTCGTGGCTCCTATGGAACCGAAAATACTTCGTCTTGTCTATATTTGGTTTGGTCGGGGTATGTCGAGGAAAACGTACTCTTTCCTGTTTAAACTCGGCATTGATGCAGTTGGACATGATTTTCTCCCTTGAGACGGGCAAGAGGGTATAGTCGTGAAAACGGTCAAGCGGCCCTTTGTAGTCTCGAGGGTTGCGGCTTTTGTCTTCTTTCTTTCTGTTTCCCCCTCGACGGGATGCCGACAGGTCGTCGGGTTTTGTCGATTTGGTGTTCTCCTAATGTCGAGCGTCGCATGCTGTATTGGCTGCCTCTTTCTCTTCGTATTGGATATACGCTTAGGCGTTGAGGAGGAGAGCGTCTAGGGAAGAAGGACTCTCTATGCCGATTGCTTTGGAAAAATCACTGCACGGGGCGAAGGCCGCGTTTGAGCAAGTACTTCTTCATATCGTCTGTTGTAGAGACTTGGACGGCCTATTTATTGAACCTGTTGATGAAGGTGTTAAGTGCCAAAATGTACTTATTTTGTATATATATTTTGTTGCACTTATCAATACATTTTGTTAATACCGTTCGAATAATACCTCATTTTGTGTATAAATACGTATACTTTGTGAATAGATGTATTTTCATATACTTTTATACTTTTTGATAGTTTTCTATTCATTTTGTGGGTATTGAGGCGTATTTGGAGCATGAGCAATAACTTGGCGAAGACACGGCTTCAAACGCGCGATTTTGAGCGACGGAATCAATTCATTCGGTGGTTAAGGCTCAAAATAAGGATGATAAAAATCATAAATTTGACGGCCATTTATTCATTGTTAGATAGGAAATTGAATAAGCTTTCCAACGCTTCGAACCGGGCACAAATCGGAGTTACGGTTCTCAAGTTACGCCTTTTTTTTACTAAAAGCTGTTTTTTCAAGTCAGCAGTTTGGGCGCGATGTGCGCTCCTACGCGCGACGCGCGTTGGAAAAAACTCAAAATTGCATAAATAGGCCGAAATAAAATTTTTTAGGTTATGTTTTGGGTATTTTTGAACCCCAACTCATCTTAGGTCATTTTTGGGTAGATTTAGCTTGGAAACACCATTGGAGCTTGTAATCGGATGATCGGAGGTCGAATTTCTCATCGATTGGTGTTGACAAACCAAGAAATGTTTGGTTCCTCTTCTTCTCTTCTCTTTGTATTTCTCTTTTGGTGAGTTTGTATGTAAATTACTATAAACCCATGGATGTTTGTTGCTTTTTCTACTAGTTGTATAAAGTTTGCTTTACAAATCTTAATCGGTGTTTTCTAATCTTTTTGCTTAAATGCTTTGGATTTGTGTTGTTGTAGAAATAGACATCACAAATCTTGATTAGGGGGATATCTGTTAGCTTTTGATTCTAGACATAAGATTGGGGTTGACATCCACATAATATCTGAGTTTAATGTCTCTATGTTGTTCGATCGGTTGAGACATCGTCGAAAGAGCAATATAGTTGAATTCCCGTTGGTGTTGCAGAAATGGACATTGATGTGAGGGATATGTGGTGATTCTGATGAGTATTGTAGATTGAGTACGGCGGAGTGATAAATCTAAGTTTGTGAGGAGTAGTTTAGATTCAAACCAGATAAGCTATTCTCTATCAAGAATGAATTCTTTTGTGTTCATATGTTATATTTTTCCTTCTTACTTAAAACCCATTGAACCCAAACTCAAGAACTAAGAATCCGTCGAACGGCGATTCAGTAGCACTAATCTCTGTGGACACGATAAATTCCCGGATAAATATTTCCAAAAACTTTTGTTGCTTCTTGGGACGCCTCTGACTTTGGGTGGCCCCTGGAAGTCGTGAAGTATCTGGAGAAGATGCTCCCCAGTTGCCTCCACGATGTTATGAAATCGTTAGGGAGACTCTTATGACAAGTCATCGCTCCCTTTCTCAAATTTGTGCAGAACAATTTGCATTTGATCGCGCCTCGAATGCCTCAGTAGTCGAGCAATGCGTTTATATTCTCAAGATGCTCGTCGGGATATGTGGTCCCATCATACGTACCCAAAGGGAGAGGTTTCTCCAGGCCTTTGGGGAGTCTGGTGAAGAGAATTTCTTGGGACAATGGGCCTCGGGGCTCATTGTCGTCGCTATGGCTGGGCGAGCGGGCAGGTGACCCTCGGTGCCTTCGGTCTTGCTGGGGGAAGAAATTTCTGGACGTACTTTGGGGAACTTTCCTGTCAAATGATCGGGAATTTTCTCTGTTCTTATGTGTAGCCGGGGAGGATGGATTCTGTCTGAGAGACTCGCGACATTGCTTCTTGACTACTGGTCACTCGAGCTCCCCTCGGTCATAGTGCTTGCAAGGAGAGGGACTTCGGGATTGCCTTTGGTGTCCCTGAGGAGGGTATCTTGAAGAGTGTGCTTGTTTCAACGCTCTTATCCTTTCGTTCTGTTGGAGGATAAGAGTGTTGGTCTTGTATGTTGATGGCCTCAAAGAGGGCTGTGAGGATAGTGTCTGTATTTGTCGACGAAGAAGGTTGCTGCAATGATTCGAAAGCACTTTCTTGAGTCTGTCCGTTTTCGCATCCTGGACGGACAGATTAAGAGTGTCTGTTGGGGAAGGAGACGCAATTTCACTGTCCTTTCTTTGAGGAACAATGTCCTCAATGAATGGGTTGACGAAGCCGACGTCCGTCTTGTGCTCGAGAGAGATGATCGTGGAATGGACACTGTGGTCGTCGTCAAGATTGGCCATAATATGAGTGATGAAAGTTACTTTTGATCTACATTTATAAGGAAGGAGAAGACATGGATAACAAAGGAATTCCCACGGACGGAATCACTGTAATGACCTGAGGATCAGAACCAGAGAGGGCCACAAACGTCTTGCACAATGTTGACGATAGAGAGAAGTGAGTGTACCTACAAGGTACTCCGAAGATCAAGTAAGTAGGAGCGCAAATACGATTTAGTGTTTAGGATTTTGAAATTGTGTTACCTGACTCTTTCGAGGGAGAGAGTTTATATAATACCCCCAGCGCATGGCCAATGGTCAGTGTTTTGGACTGAATCGTGGATTTAGGCCTAAAATGCGTGACTGCCAAGATTATAGGAGCAAATCTAGAAATCCTGGAAAGTTGCTCAGAACTAGCCGTTGGCGAGCAGAAGGATGCTCCTGGTCGACACGAAAGAGCTATGAGCGGTATTCGAGGAGTCAAATGTTCGACTACTGAAGCATGAGTCGTCCCTGGTCGTGGACGGAGGAGCGACCTTGGCATCGGGTCGGGGAGGTGCCGACCTTTCTGCCCTTGAGTGATTGGGCCAAGATCATTGGGCCATCCCGGAGTAGGTATGGATTGGACCGTTCCTGACGTCGGTCGAGCTCAGAACAAAAAATATTTTTGATTTTTCACGAGATGTATTAGTAATACATACGGTGCATTAAAAATTCCCTATTTAAAATTCACTTCGATCCACTAAATTTATTTATCCACCAAATTTATTTTAGCCCACACTATTCAAATCACTCATTTGTATTTTTAACACTGTAGCTAGGGATGTCAACGGGGCAGATATTGTTCGGAGGATGCTTCTCCACTCTCTGCCCCGTCCCCAAATTTAGTCCCCATCCCCATCCCCAATCCCCGCCACGGGGGAATATTTCCCTCCATCCCCACAGATCCCCACGGATATCCACGGAGATCGAATCTTAAGAAAATTTCTACACTTTTTGATCAAAACTATGACACTAGTATTTTGTTATTTTTTTTCTGTATTTTTTAAAACACATATATTTGCATCTTAATTTTATAAAAAAAATCAAAATACATCTTGCATCAATAATAAATAAAAAAAGCAAAAGAACTTGATGGTGCTAATATCTTTTATGTAAAAATAAATAAATAGTAACATAACTTTTTGCTACCGTGCTTCCACTAATTTACTACCACAATATCGATGTCGTCCAGCGCAAGTGGTTGATTATGTGTGACAAATCTATAACTTCTAATGACTATTCATTTTCTAATACATTGTAAAATTATATAATTATATAATATATAAATTAACATATATCTTCGGAGTCGGGAAATCCACGGGGACGGAGGATACTTTCCCAATCTCCGCCCCAAAGTGTTATCGGGGGAACTTTTCCCTCCATCCCCATCCCCACGGGGAAAAAAATCTCCAACTTCGGATCTCCGCACAGATATTCCCTACAGAGATCCCCATTAACAGATGCAATTGACATCCCTAACTGTAGCTCATATTAAAAAATGTGTGTTAATTGTTAAAGAACATGTTGGCCGAATAACACACACTAGCTCATATTAAAAATAATTATTTTTTAATCAAAATTGTTTTATTTATAAATTTAACACTGACAAGGTAGTGCACTGACAGTGTAAAATAACTTTACACTGTCATCCAATAGAAAATCATAAAGGTGCCATGTCATTAAGTTTTTTTTAAATAAAAAAATGGTTTAATTAGATACATGGGTGGTAATTGGTTGTCAGTGCATCACCCCTTTTCTCTAAATTTAATTACTTAGGAGATATATTCAATAAATTTAATTACTTAGGCGAGATATTAGGTCGCTTAAAGACTTTTTAAAAAAAACCAACAAAATTTTAATTTATTAATTTATAATTAAGTTTTTAAATAAAAAATAATTAGTTTACGAATTTATGATGAGTAGGATAAAAGAGTCACACTTTCAAAGCACCACGTAAAAACGACCAATGAAAAACGGACAAATCAGACATCTAAGCATATAGAAGGATTCAAAATACGACATTACTGACATAAACCAAAACGACGTCGTTTTAAGACGAACAACAACCCCATTACAAATCTGGTTTATTTCATCGTTGAAAAATTCCCTCACACGTTTCATTTGAGAAAATCGCAACACACAACCATGGCTTCCTTCAACACCATTTGGATTTTCTCTCTCGCTCTTCTCCTCATCGCTTCTCCAGGTTCGCTTCTCCGCATTCCAGATCTAGATCTGTTTCCATTCTTCATTCCATGCATGTTACGATTACTTTTGCGGACTTTTGCGGTGTCACAATTGTTTCAATTTTGCATGCTTTTGAGCTTTGATCTGGTTTATATTTTATATTTGTGTCAAAAATTGGTTTTATTTTAATCTTAATTTCATGTTGACGTGATTGCGATTTTGGATTTTGGATTATGTATTATTTTAGTTTTGCACTATTGGATCTTGCAAATAGCTGATGAGTATGTTTTTATGGTTATATGCATGATGATTATTGAATGTGGTTGTTGTTATTTGGTAGTTGTTAGGTGTCAGTCGGATTCAGGTGAAGCTGTTGAGACTACTGAAAGTGATATTGGAATTGTTGGTGATGATGCTCAAGACTTTGATAGTGTTGGTACCTTTTCTGCTGCTCCGGGGATTGATACGATAAGTGTGTTTCCGAAAAATATTGCGAAATGTAAGGATTGTTTTGTGTAGTTTATGAAATGTGTTTTGATTTTGTTTTTTGTGATGGATAGTGGGTTGATTTTGTTTGTTTATGTGAATGTGATGCAGTGGTTACAGCTGGAGAAGAGACCGAGCTGCTAGTTGGTTTAAAAAATGATGGTAATTCAATCAGATTGGATACGTGTTGTAGTTTTACTCTTTTGAGTTTCTTAAAATTTTTGCTGTCATTGTTTAGGTTTCATATTTCATTCCTTTCTTTGTGTTACATTATTTTCTTACCGGTGTTTGAGGAGTGTGGGATCCGAGAGGAAAATGAGGGGCTCCTTCACCTGTAGTCTAGCTGATTTTGTTTTTTATTTTTGGGCTGAAAACAGGCGAGTCCAGCTTGAATGTTGTTGCAATCAAGGCCAGTATTCACCTTCCTGTTGATCATCGTCTTCTTGTCCAAAATCTTACTGCTCAGGTAGAAATTGATTACTGAAAATCCCAAATTAAACTTGGCTATTTATTTGTGTGAAAAAATATTTATGCTTGTTACCTTTTAAGCAATATTAAACTTCTAATGATCAAATTGATGAAAGCCATTTATATGAAAAGGGAATTTCCAATCCTGCTAGAAAGAGTTTGTGTATAAAGTCTAGAATTTGAAGTTTTTTTTTGTTCTCTTGATAGACTAGGTTTTAGAATCACCAATTCTGATTCAGCAGATGACATTGGACAAATAACATAAAATATAAATATAAGTTTTTTGTTGTTGCAGGTTTTCAACAATGGTTCTGTACCAGCCTCAGCGCAAGCCACTTTCCCATACATATTTGCAGTCAGCAAATTCTTGCAGGTATCACCATCACTTTGTACACCGCTTCTTTTAGTTTCTGAATGAGTGAAACATAAGCGTGTACTTATATACTTTTGATCTCATTATGCGTAATGATTATTCCGTATGCAGCCTGGAAGTTTTGATCTTGTTGGCACTATTATCTATGAGATAGATGAGCATCCATACCAAAGCACCTTCTTTAATGGAACTATTGAAGTTGTTGAATCGGGTGGGTTTCTTAGCATCGAATCTGTTTTTCTTGTTACTCTTGGAGCTGCCCTCCTTGTCCTCCTGGGGCTATGGATTCAGGGTCAAGTACAAAACCTATCTAAGGTACTATAATCTTTATCTTTTCAGATAATATGCTATCACTGGACCTCCTTTGCATTTAGAATTTGCTAATTTTTACATAATGGTTTGTTTGATTTATGAAAACTCTTTGTTTTCATTTCTAGTATTCTCTTCACACAACTAAACTGCCCCATCGTTTTCAATTTACTCCCTATATTCAAATATTTTTACAGAAACAATGAAAACATTATTTGTACAAGGTCCCAAATTGCTCACCTTTAATTTGGTGATTTTGGTCCTGGTTAAGGCTCCAGCTCTGTGCTCTCTTCATGTGTTTGAATTGCTAACTTGAGAAAATAGCTCACTCTGATACCAATTACAAAGAGGCCCTAAATATTTGGAAACAGAAAATAGAGTGAAAACATAGAACCAAAATAGCTAATGTTTTCTGATACCAATTACAAAGAGGCCCTAAATATTTGGAAACAGAAAATAGAGTGAAAACATAGAACCAAAATAGAAAATGTTTTCTGATACCAATTACAAAAAGGCCCTAAACTCCTCACCTTTAATTTGGTCCTGGTTAACACCCCAGCTTTGGGCTCACTTCATGTGTTTAATTGTCTGTTCTTACCCATGTATAATAATTGATCCAAATTTCAATTTTAATGAAAATCCTAGAATTCAATATTTTCTTGAACTTTGTGATATTCTCATGTTTGCTCGTGAATATTTGGTCAGAAATCAAAGAGAGCTCCCAAAGTTGAAGTTGGAACCAGGTCTATAGATGCTTCGACAGACGAATGGCTACAGGTATTTTCTTAAGATACTTGTTTGATGTCATTTCCATTTTTTCCTGGATAAACCTACCACAAAAACCCGACATCTGAAATGAATTCACTTTCTTTACCTTGTGTTGTCACCCAGGGAACTGCATATACTCAGTCTCTTTCCAGCAAATCAAAGAAGAAGAAGTAGATGAATAGTTTTCCTCAAGTTCTTCAGCCAAACATGACTAGAGATGTAACACCATGTTAATTAGTTTGAGAGAGCGCGAGGAATTGTGGCTGAATGATGACGACCTGCCTTTTCTGTTGTAGCTTTAAAGAAATTTTACTTTTTCCCCTTCCAATGAGTTTGAGCTTTTTTTAAGAAAAAACTAACAGGAATGTGAGTTAGGAAGGATAGAACTTTTGAGAAGTGGCACAATTTTTGTTACATAATGTTCATTTTACTATTTATTTTGTTTTTGCATATCTGAGAGAATTCAGACAAAGGGTCAAAGAACAAAGTAAAATAGAGCCATATGATCAAAGGGGTTAAGGGCCCTATTTTGCAAGTTGGATTTCAAAATGTTTAGATAATCACTAGTATCTTTTAATATATACAGTGAAGACAAACTGGAGTTGATTCAATTGTAGCTTCATGTGTTTTAAAGATTTACAAAATCAGTGAGTAATTCTCAAGAACAAATACAGAAGTGGAAATAAACTAATCTGACAGAAAGACATTCTATCAGCCCTCAAAGCTGCAAAGCTTCACTTGATCTATAAAAGAAGTTATATCCTTCCCTCTCTCCCTTACCCACTATACCCATGTTCATATTTTTCCCTCTTTCCCTTTCACACCATGTATTTAACTCCTCATGCCAAACCCATGATTTTTGCCAATACAACCATGTTTCTTCCCTTGTAACGTTTCCTACTGTAAAATTTCCACACATTAGGCCTAGTCCCCTCATTAGCCAATGACTGGCCTAAATCTACCCTCACATTCCTATCAATACCACACTATAATCACACCACGTTTTATAATCACTGCCATGTCCTCAAGGCTTATTTCTGAAAATTGGCCGCTCATATAAACATCATCCTCCCATGTGACTCGACTGACTTATTCTTCCACTGTATTAAACGTATTAAACTTTGGTTAACGGGGATTATTTTCTTTATCTATTTGAATTTTCAGCTTTTTTAGGCAGTGCCCCTTGAATCTGATAATTCCCAACAGCCCTATTCAATTGTGACATGAAAAATCGGGTGGATTTTTTACTGATCGGATATCTGTAGTTATTATGTGGCCTCCTCCAACTTATTAATAATTTGAAATAGACCATAGATTCAATTGTGACATGGAAAATCGAGTGGATTTTTTACTGACAGGATAACTTTAGTTTGTATGTGGTCTCCCCCAACTTATTAATAATTTAAAATGGACCATAGAACCTGACAGCTAACTCCTACTTTATCCTTTTAACAACTGAATGTTTCCTATGTAGTCGCAGCTTAAAAAAAAACTCATTCTCCCACCTTGAAGTGTAGATCACGACGCTTCTTGTCTGCATACATTTTTATTTGTTGTTGGGATTTCAACAAATAGAGTTTGAGTTGGTTAAGCGCTTCATCTGTCTCACTCAACTCTAGTGCGACTGCAACCATCTTGGTTTTGTTTGCTCAAAAATAACAAAATATTAGGAGGTTTTCTCCCATATACCACCTCAAATGGTGTTTGGCCAATGGAAATGTGAAATATGGTGTTGCACCAATACTCCTCCCACGGTACCCAATACACTCATGACTTGGGCTGTTCATATGCAAAACAACGCAAATAACTTTCCAAACACCTATTGATTACCTCTATTTGCCCATCGATTTCCGGATGATAAGCAAAGCTCATTTTTAGTTGTGTTCCCTGCATTTTAAACAGTTATTTTCAAAAAATTGTTGACAAACAAGGAATCCCTATCACTAATGATTAGGGATGTCAATGGGGCGGGGCGGGGCCGGGGGATACATTCCCATCATAATCCCCGCCATCGAATCTATTCCCCATCCCCGCTTCGGGTCCCCGCTACGGGGGGATTTTGTCCCCCATCCCCGTCCCCGCGGATCCCCGCGGGTCCCCACGGATCCCCATGCGGAGATCCATAGACATGATTATTATTTTTTTAAACCAAATTAACAGTAAAAACTTCAAAAAGTAACCACGAGAAATTTATAAATTATTGCTTTACGATAAATAATATTGTTTTAACAATATTTAATCTATAATATTGAGTGTCATGACCATCAAAATTTCAAACTTAAAATAAACTTGAAATAATCATTTAGATCTCACTCTTTTACTAACAATGCATATATATTTTAAATTTGTGTATAAGATTAATTATATGAAATGACAAATAGACTTACATAATAATTTAAAATTATATATATATATATATATATATATATATATATATATATATATATATATATATATATATATATATATATATATATATAAAATAAATTAAGGACATTTGGCTATTTTATGCGGGACGGGGACTCCACGGGGCGGGGGATATTTACGCCACCCCCGTCCCCGAAGTCCTTCGGGGAGACTTTGTTCCCCATCCCCGTCCCCGTGGGGGGGAAATTCCCCGTCTTTGGAGCCCCAAATGGGGAATCCCCACGGGGATCCCCGCTAACGGAGGCAAGTTGACATCCCTACTAATGATAGAATTGGAAACCCCTTGGAGGTGCATAATCTCATTAGTAAAGATTCCAGCAATTGACTTAGCGGTGTATGGGTGCTTCATCAACATGAAAATGTTGTATTTGGATAGTCTATCCACAACCACCAAAACAACTTGATAACCCTTAGATTTCGAAAGCCATGCGATGAAATCTAATGAAGTATCTTCCCATACAACATTGGGGATATGCAAGGGTTGCAAAAGTCCTCTAGGAGTGGCCGCAACATACTTTAGTCATTGACATCTAACAAACAATCGCACAAAGTTCTCTAATGTTTTTTGCATTCCTACCTAATAGAGATTTGCTGCCAATCGCCCATAAGTACGCAGAAACCCCGAGTGTCCTCTCAACGGAGTGGTATAAAATTCCTGCAACAATAATGGGATCGAGAGGGAATTTGGAGAAAGGACCAGACGTCCTTGGTAAACAAAACTCTGTTTTGGACAGAAAAACCAGGTTTAGAATCTGGATTTTTCTCCACTTCAGTCACAATTTTATTAAGGGCATCATCTTGTTGAACCTGTTGAATTAATTGAAGTCCATCCAGCCATGTTGGGTAAGATACCATGGCTTCCAATTCCCCTTCTTCATAACACCTAGATAGTGCATCTGCCGCCTTATTCTCCATGTTGGGTTTGTAATGTACTTCAAATTAGTATCCTAACAATTTGGCTAGCCAACATTTTCGATTAGTGGAGGAAATTAGTTGTTGTAGAAATTGTTTCAGACTCTTGTGATCTGCGTAAACCATAAATTGCTTACCCATCATATAGTGTTTCAAATGCTGAATAGCTAGTACTAGCGCCATTAGCTCCTTCTTATAGATTGACTTTGGAAGATTACCATCTAACATTGCTTTGCTAAAGAATGCGATGGGCTGCCGTTTTTGCATTAAAACTGATCCGATTCCCGTATCTGCAACATCGCATTCCACTTCATTGAGCAAGGAAAGATTAGGAAAAGCTAAAACCGGAGCTGTGGTCATAATTAACTTAAAATGACTGAAGGCTTCTTGGATCATTTCCCCATAAAAAATGTCTTTTTTTTGTCAACTTAGTTAAAGGTTTAGCAATCTTGCCATAATCCTTAATGAACTTCTGATAGTATCTAGTTAACCCCAAAAATCCACAAACTCCTTTAACCGACTTAGGGACAGGCCAATCCAAAATGCATTGAATTTTTTCAAGGTCCATAACTGCTCCGTACCGGAGATCACATGGCCTAAGTAATCAACCTCCCTACATCCAAACTTACATTTTACATTGTTGGCTACTACGAGTGCATACCTCAAGAAGTTTATTTTGAGTGATGTCTGTTAGAACAAGATTTGTTCTGATCAATTATCTTAGTTTTGATGATAACAATAATATGAATTTTGCTTAAGATAATATGGTACTCTAATCCAATGCAATTTCCTTTTCAGGAAATATATAAAGAGTACGCATACTTCAGCGCTCAGAAGCTTTGTCTCAAAGGGTTCAGCATGCAACATCAGAACATGGTCTGGCAAGACATCAGAAGATGGTCGAAGCAGAATCAGAACATGGGTCTATGGAAGCATCAGAAGAACATGAGATCAGAAGCACTGAAGTTCTGATGGTATCACGCTCAGAAGCACTTCAAGGTCAGAAGATCAGAAGATGCTTTGCACCAAGCTGTTTGACTCTGATGATATTCAAACGTTGTATTTACAAACATCAGATCAGAAGGAAGTACAAGTGGCAAGCTACGCTGACTGACAAAAGGAACGTTAAAAGCTACTATAGGCAACGTCAGTAGACACAGCGTGAACAAGGCTCGAGGTAGTTGACAAAAGCGTATAACATTAAATGCGATGCTGTACGGAACACGCAAAGCATTAAATGCACTCAACGGTCATCTTCTCCAACGCCTATAAATATGAAGTTCTGATGAGAAGCAAGGTTAACGATTCTGAACAAAACAACTCCTATTAACTTGCTGAAACTCTGTTCTACTCAAAACTCAGAATCTTCATCTTCATCAAAGCTCACTACATTGCTGTTGTAATATATTAGTGAGATTAAGCTTAAACGTTAAGAGAAATATCACAGTTTGTGATTATAGCTTTTAAGAAGCAATTGTAATACTCTTAGAATTGATTACATTAAGTTGTAAGGAACTAGAGTGATCGTGTGGATCAGAATACTCTAGGAAGTCTTAGAGGTTATCTAAGCAGGTTGTAACTAGAGTGATCGTGTGGATCAGAATACTCTAGAAAGTCTTAGAGGGTATCTAAGCAGTTGTTCCTGGAGTGATCAGTGTGTGATCAGAAGACTCTGGAAGACTTAGTTGCTGACTAAGTGGAGAACCATTGTAATCCGTGCGATTAGTGGATTAAATCCTCAGTTGAGGTAAATCATCTATGCGGGGGTGGACTGGAGTAGTTTAGTTAACAACGAACCAGGATAAAAATAACTGTGCAATTTATTTTTATCTGTCAAGTTTTTAAAGCTACACTTATTCAAACCCCCCCTTCCTAAGTGTTTTTCTATCCTTCAATTGGCATCAGAGCGCCGGTTCTAAGGTGCAAGCACTTAACCGTGTTTAGAAAAGATTCAGGAAGAGAAAAACGCTTCAGTAAAAGATGGCTGATGAAACTGGAAAGTCTACACCTGCATCTACATCTGGCTCTGCTGAGCAACACAACGGTAACAATGGTTATACTAGACCCCCGGTATTTGATGGTGAAAACTTTGAATACTGGAAAGATAAACTGGAAAGTTACTTTCTTGGTCTAGATGGTGATCTATGGGATCTTCTGATGGATGGTTACAAACATCCAGTAAATGCCAGTGGCGTAAAGCTGACAAGGCAAGAAATGAATGATGATCAGAAGAAGCTTTTCAGGAATCATCATAAATGCAGAACTGTTTTGCTGAATGCTATCTCTCATGCTGAGTATGAGAAGATATCTAACAGGGAAACGGCCTATGACATATATGAGTCCTTGAAAATGACTCATGAAGGAAATGCTCAAGTCAAGGAGACTAAAGCTCTCGCTTTAATCCAGAAGTATGAAGCCTTCAAGATGGAGGATGATGAAGACATTGAAAAGATGTTTTCAAGATTTCAAACTCTTACTGCTGGATTGAGAGTTCTTGACAAGGGATACACCAAGGCTGATCATGTAAAGAAGATCATCAGAAGCTTACTCAGAAGATGGGGTCCTATGGTGACTGCATTCAAGATTGCAAAGAATCTGAATGAAGTTTCTCTGGAAGAGCTTATCAGTGCCTTGAGGAGTCATGAAATAGAGCTGGACGCAAATGAGCCTCAAAAGAAAGGTAAGTCTATTGCATTAAAATCCAATATCAAGAAATGCACTAACGCTTTTCAGGCTAGAGAAGAAGATCCTGAAGAATCAGAATCTGAAGAAGAAGATGAACTGTCCTTGATCTCCAGAAGGCTAAATCAACTCTGGAAGAACAAGCAAAGGAAGTTTAGAGGCGTCAGAAGTTCAAAGAAATTTGAACGTGGAGAATCTTCTGATGACAGAAGATTTGACAAGAAGAAGGTCATGTGCTATGAATGCAATGAGCCTGGACACTTCAAGAATGAATGTCCAAAGCTTCAGAAGGAAAATCCCAAGAAGAAGTTTCATAAGAAGAAAGGTCTTATGGCAACCTGGGATGAGTCAGAAGATGATTCAGACTCTGAAGATGAGCAGGCTAACTGTGCGCTGATGGCGACAGAAGATGACGGATCAGAATCTACATCAGAATCAGATTCTGAAGAGGTATTTTCTGAACTTACTAGAGATGAGTTAGTTTCCGGTCTAATAGAACTTCTGGAATTCAAGTCTCAGATTAGTCTCAAATACAAAAAGCTGAAAAAGCTATTTGAATTTGAAACAAAGAAGCTTGAGTTGGAAAATTCTGAATTAAAAGAAAAACTTTTAAAATTATCCAATAATGTTGGATCTCCTTCTGATTCAGAAAAATCCACTCCTAGTCTAAACCATATTCTGAAAGAATATGATTTAAGTTTCAGGAAGTTCTTATCTAGAAGTATTGGCAGAAGTCAGCTAGCTTCTATGATATATGTTGTATCTGGAAACAAAAGAGTCGGCATTGGTTTTGAGGGTGAAACCCCATACAAACTTGAACCTGTTGATGAAATGAAATTCACATACAAGCCATTGTATGATCAGTTCAAGTATGGCCACTCCCATGATATTAGGCACACTTCACATGCTCAAAGTTTTCACATAACACACACCAAAAAGCATGTGACACAGCCTAGGAAATATCATGAAACTCACATTAAAAATTATCATGCTGTTCCTCCTATTGCTTACAATGTTAAACCCAAGGTCAATCAGAACTTGAGGAGAACTAACAAGAAAGGACCCAAGAAAATGTGGGTACCAAAGAAAAAGACTATTTCTTTTGCAGATTCTCTTGGCGACAAAGAAGATAAAAGTCAACATGACATGTCACCTGGACTCAAGTTGGTCTCAACACTTGAAGGGAAGAAAGACTGTCTTCCAAGTTCTGGTACTTAAATCTGTTGAAGAAACTATGTTTGTAGGAGATCAGAAAAGGAAGTTTATTAGTCCTGGAACCATCTGTTATGTTTGTTTCTAAAGCAATGATGTTTCGTTCCTGATTATTCTTAAGGCTCTAAATGTTACAGAATATACAATATTGAAACATTGATTATGGACGAATCAATAAATATCTGGTTTGATGATAAACTTGTTTCTGATGAAACAAAGCAGCTCAAGAATTTCTGCAGATACAGTTTTGTCTTATCAGAAGCTGCTGAACAAAGAAGTGAATCTCCAGAAGCTGTGTATATCAGAAGTAATGGATCAGAAGATCATTCAGATTTATATCAGCACACTTCAGAAGGAGTGTCTCCAGAAGAGAAACTTGATCAATTTAGAAGCAGTGATCAGAAGGCGTAAAGCCTATTGAATATTTCACACCTGTCATCCATTATCTAATGATGAACACGTGTCTCTACGGTCAGTACGAAGCGTGCAGTTGAAAAGACGCCGACCTAGGTAACTGTTTTAAATCATTTCTTTTACCACGATCTCTCTCCTCACGTCACTCGTCATTTAATGAAAATGATTTCTTTTGATTCTGAAACTATTCATCTTGTTTATTTATTCTTTTTCATTTTCTATTTTATATTCGTCTCCTTATATTCTTTTCAAATCATATCATACATCTTTTTCGCTCCCTTGCCTCTCTTTCTTCTTGCATTCTCTCGTTTGAAAAGTTCTTAGCCGTTTTCTAAAACCCTAATCAAAAACCCAGCTCTCTTCTCCTGTTCGTTTTTGTTCATTCTGCATCCATGGCTGCCTTCTCATCCCAAAATGTTGGTACATCTGTTCCTCACCATCTCCAAGAAGAAATTTTGCAACTTACTCCTGTTGTTGCATGCTCTATTCCCAAGGACAAATTAGAAGTTATATGTGAACTTATTGTTGATTTTGACAACCTTGAAGAACATGGATTTCATCTTAAAGAAGACATCATCTTTCAAGGATGGACCTCGTTGTTCGCTGAGTTCGTTGGCCCAGTTTATCCGGATCTTGTCAAGGAATTCTGGGCACATGCTGTGGTTGCTCCAAAATCAATACTTTCCTTCGTCCATGGAAAGTTTGTTGTTATTACTGAAAACATCCTAAGAGTGATGTTTGATCTGAAAAACCCTGAAGGGGCTTTTGAGATTGATCAAAGGGCAGTTTGGGAAGATGTTCTATCCACTCTCTATCCAAATGTCAAGAAAACAAAACACGTCAAGGATTTGAGAGATATCTACAAAATCTGGACAAAGATCATTCTTGGGTGTTTCTACCATAGGAAAGCAACACATGCTTCGGATTTCATCAGTAATGAGCAAAAGTATATTCTTTATTGCATTGCCACTGGGAAGAAGGTTGATGCGATCTACATCATCTTCAACCACTTGTGGAAAGCAGTAAAGGATTCCATAAACGCTTTCAGAGAAAAAGGTGGAACAATCATTCCTTTTGGAAGGATTATTTCAAATCTTTTGGTGCATTCAAAGATTGTTGAAAGCTTGGAATCTGAAGGTATTGTGAAAGACCTTGCTGTCACATCTGGGGCTTGTCTGAATGCATTCACTTTGAAGAAGATGAAAGTAATTAAGACTATCAGTAAGACTCCTCAACCTCTTACTGATACAAGAATCAGAAGAGCACCTGTTCTTGCTGAGTTTGAAACTTTCTTCAACTGTGAGGTACCTGTAGTCAAAACTAGGTATCTGTTATCACAAGAAGAAAATAAATATCTCAAAAATCAAGAGAAGGGTGCTCCAATGAAAATAAATAAGAAGAAGGAAGAAAGGACTAAAAGAAAGCACGATTATCCTTCTGCTGTCTCTAAGAAACAAGATGCTTCTAAAGAGGTCATTGCAAAGGTTGCTAAGTCTGTCTCTGATGAGTTTGAGAAGAAAGGGAAAGAAGCTGTTGAGAAGAAGAAAACAAGAAAAAGGAAGATGATTCTTCAAGAATCTGATGAAGAAAATGTCTCTCAAGAGGCTAAGAATCAACCAGAAGTTCTGGCATATGTCAGAAGGAAAGAAATCGCTAGCGGCAAAGCAAAGATTATTGAAGAGCCGAAGAGTAAGAAGCAGAAGAAGACTGAGGATGTGGCCAAAGCTTTTCTGAGAGGTTCCAAAGGTATATGCATTTCTGAACCTGATTCTGTTCCTGCTGTTCGTTCAGAAGTTGCACCAATAGAGGTTGTCCCTACACCTGAACCAGAAAAAGCCACATCAGAATCACCTGTCTTTGTCCATGTTCTTACACCTCCATCTTCTCCTATAACCATTCCTTCCTCTCCACCTACCATAAATCCTGTTCTGGATATTCCACCCCTTCAAACTCTCTTTCCATCTCAACCTTCTCTCAATGCCACCCTTGAACGTACTCCCTCCACCTCTCAAGACAATCTTTGTGATTCTCCCCTTCCAACCTCTGCATCACATGAGCAGCTGCTCCGTGATTGCAACTACACTCCCAAGCCTCGTCCTGAAGCTGAAGTGGTAGTGTTAGATTCTGATATTGAAGCAGAATCTTCTTATAGGTTGGATAGAGAACCTCATCCGTACTTCACTTCCAACCCTGCCTTTTCAAAAACCCAAATAAAATTCCGCCCTGTATACCCTATTGGTGTAGTTTTTGAAAACATAAAGAGGAATCTCAGAAGTATCCTTGATACTCTCAGAATTGCTGAAAGTTCTGGATTGAATGATGTTGCTATGCGGAACTTTTGGAGGATCTTTCGCAGAGAATCAGATGCTCTGTTTTTAGAACTTCAGGAAGCCTGTGTAGCTGCTGCCCCACGACCTCGTGGAATTCTGAGGAATTATGAAGACTTCTGGTTCGCTAGTCTCAAAGGCAGACATCTGTTGGAAGAGAAGCCCTTCTTGGATGAAATGGAACAATTAAGACTGGCTGCTGAAATGGAAGAAAATCCATGCAGGGATATTGTTATCTTTATTCCTGATTATCCTGTTCTGCTCGGAGACTTCAAGACTCTCTTTGACTATCTGAGGGAAAACCCTTCTGAGAAAGATCCAAGCTTGGTCATTCCAGAAGTTGTTGACCCACCAGAAGTTGAAGGTCCTTCTGCTCCCAGGAATCTAGCTGCCATTCTTCAGGCACTTGAGAATGGAGACTCGGAAATTCCTGCTGCAGAATATGGAGATGCTTCTATGCAAGAAGCAGATGCTGAAGATCATGTTGCTGAATCAGATCCTGTTGAGGAAATCCCTGCAAATGATCTATCCATGGAAGCTACAGATCAAGTTGCTATTCCTGTGGTTGAAAGCGGTGAAGCTTCTTCTGATGAACCTTCTCGTCTTGCAAGGACTCTGGAAGAAATTCAGAAGAGACAGGATGAGCAAAGCTCACTCAATGCTGAGTATAGAGCTTTCATGGTGAGGCAAGATGGACACAACAATGAGGTTCAAGAGATGCTGGCCAAGATCTTGTCAAGGCTAGGGCCATCTTAGATTGAGTCTATGTTGTTTCTTTCTTTTCGTTGCATCTGTCTTTGTGCATCTGATCTTACTTATCTTCATGTACTTCTGTACCTGCTGTTTGAACTTCAATGAAATCATCTTCTTCCTCCGTGTGTTTCGTTTTGTGTGTCTCTGAATCTTTTTTGCTTTTTGATGATATGACAAAAAGGGGGAGAAATATGTGATAAATGATTTGATTTAATCAGTTGCTTTTACTAACAAGAACTGCAAGTTCTATATGGTTTAAGTGTTTTGCAGGTATAAAGAAGTGAAGAGAATCTTCAAAGCAAACACCAGAAGCAAAACCATAAGAAGTGTTATTCTGTAAAAAGAATAAGCTCATGGAAACTGAAGCAAGCTGAGTGCTGTCAAGCTTCAGAAATCAGAAGCAAGAAAGAAGAATGAATCAGAAGCACTGATAATAGAATTTGATCCATATTTGTCTATTTGCTTTGACAAAATTCTATTTGCTCTGATACATTATTTTAGCCTATATGGCTCTGATACATATCATGTGTTCTAATATACATTTTATGTTCTGACTCGTTCATGCTGACTTTTGTCGTTTAGTTTTTGTTCTGTAACATTTCAGGATGTAGAGATGCTCTGATGATGCTCTGGTACATTCAACAATGTTCTGATACAAATCTAGCATGAAGTGAGGTTGGTAGAAATTCAAGCTCTGAAGCTATCCGAGGGAAGCAGAAATCAGAAGCTGTGAATGTTCTAAAAATCCAGAAAACTCAAGTTCTGAAGCTGTCCTAAATGGAAGCAGAAATCAGAAGCTGTGAATGTTCTGAAGATCAAAGAAATTCAAGTTCTGAAGCTGTCCTAAATGGAAGCAGAAATCAGAAGCTGTGAATGTTCTGAAGATCAAAGAAATTCAAGTTCTGAAGCTGTCCTAGATGGAAGCAGGAATCAGAAGCTGTGAGTATTCTAAGGATCTAAAGAAATTCTAGTTCTGAAGCTGTCCAATGGAAGCAGAAGTCAGAAGCTATGAATTCTCTAAAGACAGAAGCTTATGTGATCGTCTCTACCGAAATAATCAGGGAAGTCTTTTATTAAAGTTCTTCGAGTATTTATTTCAGGGGGAGATTGTTAATCTCAGGGGGAGACATATTCATATGCTTATGCTATAGTTGTGTAATTTGTCTTTTGCCGTCTGCTCTTTCTGATCGCAAATTCATATCATTTATATATGTTTTTGTCATCATCAAAAAGGGGGAGATTGTTAGAACAAGATTTGTTCTGATCAATTATCTTAGTTTTGATGATAACAATAATATGAATTTTGCTTAAGATAATATGGTACTCTAATCCAATGCAATTTCCTTTTCAGGAAATATATAAAGAGTACGCATAATTCAGCGCTCAGAAGCTTTGTCTCAAAGGGTTCAGCATGCAACATCAGAACATGGTCTGGCAAGACATCAGAAGATGGTCGAAGCAGAATCAGAACATGGGTCTATGGAAGCATCAGAAGAACATGAGATCAGAAGCACTGAAGTTCTGATGGTATCACGCTCAGAAGCACTTCAAGGTCAGAAGATCAGAAGATGCTTTGCACCAAGCTGTTTGACTCTGATGATATTCAAACGTTGTATTTACAAACATCAGATCAGAAGGAAGTACAAGTGGCAAGCTACGCTGACTGACAAAAGGAACGTTAAAAGCTACTATAGGCAACGTCAGTAGACACAGCGTGAACAAGGCTCGAGGTAGTTGACAAAAGCGTATAACATTAAATGCGATGCTGTACGGAACACGCAAAGCATTAAATGCACTCAACGGTCATCTTCTCCAACGCCTATAAATATGAAGTTCTGATGAGAAGCAAGGTTAACGGTTCTGAACAAAACAACTCCTATTAACTTGCTGAAACTCTGTTCTACTCAAAACTCAGAATCTTCATCTTCATCAAAGCTCACTACATTGCTGTTGTAATATATTAGTGAGATTAAGCTTAAACGTTAAGAGAAATATCACAGTTTGTGATTATAGCTTTTAAGAAGCAATTGTAATACTCTTAGAATTGATTACATTAAGTTGTAAGGAACTAGAGTGATCGTGTGGATCAGAATACTCTAGGAAGTCTTAGAGGTTATCTAAGCAGGTTGTAACTAGAGTGATCGTGTGGATCAGAATACTCTAGAAAGTCTTAGAGGGTATCTAAGCAGTTGTTCCTGGAGTGATCAGTGTGTGATCAAAAGACTCTGGAAGACTTAGTTGCTGACTAAGTGGAGAACCATTGTAATCCGTGCGATTAGTGGATTAAATCCTCAGTTGAGGTAAATCATCTCTGCGGGGGTGGACTGGAGTAGTTTAGTTAACAACGAACCAGGATAAAAATAACTGTGCAATTTATTTTTATCTGTCAAGTTTTTAAAGCTACACTTATTCAAACCCCCCCTTTCTAAGTGTTTTTCTATCCTTCAATGTCAAAACTAAGTATTTAGAAGTAGAATGTATTGGACATTATCCACTTAGCCTAAGGTGTGCTCATGAATGAAAACATCTCCATAATCATTCTAAACTTTCTTCATATGCATGTGAATAAGTTTCATAAGTAAAAAACATGGTTTTAGTGAAAAAGCATACCATAGGTCGATGCATAGCTCTTGGAGGTCGACCTCCACTGAGCAAGAAAAGAAAAACTCCATGAAAAACACCTTTGCCAGGCATAGGTCGACGCACACAACATGTAGGTCGACGCATAACACTATGTAAGTCGATGCATGAAGTACCAGAGGTCGACGCATATTGTGCAAGCCACCTCCAGACCTCACTGCATTGTGTTAGTCGACGCATAGTGACCCAGAGGTCGACGCATGAACTACATGACTGCCTGCAGACCTTACTGCATTGTAGAGGTCGATGAACAGGGTGTTGGAGGTCGACACATCGCATATTTTTGGGCATTTTTGTGCATGAATTTTCCACATTTTGCTATCTTTCTTTCACACACACACACACACACATAAATACATTCATGCATCTAAGTCGACACAACTTTGAAACCTGAAAGAGACAAACATTATTCTCATCTTCATTCTTACTCTTGTTAATTCATCAATTACACATAATAATTCTTGTTGAGACATCATAGATTGAGAGTGATAACGTCCAAGGTTAGGAATTTGTACATTCTGATTGAGTGAAGAATTTTAGGGGTTTCATTGAATAAAACCACTGGGGTTTTGTCCTCCAAGATCAAAGTGATTTGGGGGGTTTTGAACGAGAAGCTTTGGATTCGATTCAGCCGAGTGAAAGCCTTGAAGAACGGTGGGTCCGGTCAAGGGAGTAATGGTAGACGGAGGATCAACCAAAGTTCTTGGGTGAAAACAATTTGCAATTGCAATTCAACCGAGTGAAATCCTTGAAGAACGGTGGGTTCGGTCAAGGGAGTAACGGTAACTAGAGGATTTATTCAACATTGTTGGGTGACATGATCTTGCTTAAGATCAAGGGGAGAGAAGATAAAGAATCAACATCAAAACTGAGTTTGTCTGTTTATTGCTTTAACTTCTCTGGTAAAAACATTTGCAAAGAAATAAAAATTGTCTCGATTTCTGTTTCGAATTGGGGGCAGACGTAATTGTAGCGAGGACGGTCAGTGAACTGCCTAAACAAATCTTTGTGTTCCTATCTCCTTATATATCCATTACTTGATATTGATATTGGTATACAATTGATTAATTGCTAATAATTCTAAGTGTTTAAATTGTGATACAAAACTATTTTTGTGTAGAGAATTGCACTTGTTAATTGCAATTGGATTTCACAATCAATAACACTTAGATACAATTGGCTTCCAATCAATTACATACCAACTATTTGTGAAATTGATTGTGCAAAATAACATTTGCACAACAAGTGTTCGACAAATTGATTATGTCAATTATATTTCATTGGAAGTAGGTGCTCGAGTGTTTAATTGTTCAAACGACTATATTTCAAAACCAATTAATTTAAGATACTTTTCATCTTTAGTATCTCACACATTTATTAAAGGTTTAGTCGCATATCCGATTCTACCAATAGCGTTCGAAATAGACGCAAGTCGATCCCGAAGTGCTTCCGTAAGCCATCTTTGAAAACAAATTTAAAAAGCGAACAAAATTTTTAGTGGGATCTATTCACCTCCTCTAGATAGTAGTCTAGCGTCTAAAAACTGCAAAACAATTTTCAGCTAAATTGATAGCACTTTACTAAGGCGGATTTGATGCTCTTTTTCATTTTTACTATAAACTAAAATGTCATCAAAGAATACAAGAACAAACCTCCTAAGAAAAGGACTGAACAAATCATTCATCGTTGCTTGAAATGTGGTTGGATCATTCATCAAACCGAATGACATAACGAGGTACTCATAGTGTCCGCTGTGTGTTCGAAAAGTTGTCATGTGCACATCTGCCCCGTGCACTCGAATCTGATGGTAACCTAATTTGAGATCAACCTTAGAGAAAATTGTTTCCCCAAAGAGCTCATCCAATAGCTCATCTACTATCGGAATAGGATATTTGTAAAAAATGGTGACTTTGTTGAGAGCCCTGTAATCCACACACATTCTCCATGAAGAATCCTTTTTCTTGACCAATATAAGCGGACTTAAAAAAGCACTCATGCCAGGGCGGATAATCCCATTATCTAACATCTCATAACTCATCTTTCGATTTCTTCTTTCTAATGTCGAGGATATCTATAAGGTCTCACATTTATGGGGCCTTGTTCCGGATACAGTTTAATACGATGGACTTGATTTTTGATTGGAGGTAGCTAGTTTTTTTTCTTGAAAAACTGTAGAAAATTGATCCAACAATAGTGACTTTATCCCTTGTTTTTATCACCTTATTTCTCTACTTGATCCTCCTTATGTGTCCAACACCACTTCTAACCCTCCCTTGTCTATTTCTCCTAAAAAAAAGTGTTTAGAAAACACTATGTTGTGCTATAAGCTCCCTTGCTCTACAACCTCACCATTTTTCCTTGATGCATAAATTTCATAGAAATGTTTATTCCAGTCCATCATTACCTCCCCATTGTACTTGGCCATGATATACCAAACACTAAATCCAACCTTCTAAGTCCCAATACCAACACATCCACCGCAAAAATGAGGGATGCCATATTGATTTTGATCCCCTGAAAAACTCCTTAAGTGAACACCTTATGCCCATCACCTAACCTTGTTCCCTTTTTTGTTGTCTCTATCACTGTTAGCCCTAGTGCAATAGCAAGTTCTGGTGAAATAAAATTGTGGCTCGCTCCTTTATCAACGAGCACAACAATGTCGATGCCTGTAAGTTTTCCTTTAACATAATTTATTCCATCGTTATCTTCTTCACCTATCAATTCTTCCTCAACATCCTTATATATCCTTATCATCTACATCCAAATCTGTGGGTTAAACGTTTGTACTCTTCTTTGTATATGGGGTTTTAGCCCACTCATGAAATAACTTAGGTATTGCTTCTCTAGAAAACTCCCTACATGTGATGATAGCAATTCAAACGCTTCAACAAAATTCTCCAGACTCTTTGCTTGATAAGAATGTGAGAGAAGATTTGGGCCAATCATTGGTTAATGAGAGGAATAGGCTCAATGTGTGGGGAGGTTACAGTAGAAAACATTATAAGGGAAGAAACATGTCTGAATGGGAAGATATCATGGGTATGGAATGAGGATTTAAATATATCATAAAGAGAGAGAGAGAGATAAAAATATGAACATGGGTATGACATGAGGAGTTAGATATATAGTGGGAAAGGGAGAGAGGGAAGGATATATCTTCTTCAAATGTATTCTACAATATCTTCGTTCCATATCTTGCGATCATCGCCTTTTTTAACTTCTCCCAAGACAACTCATCCTTAGTCTCCATCAAAAGATTGAACCATTGAATCGTTGAGCCCTCCATACTCAAACGTGCAAGTTTCCTACGCATCTCCTCCGTGGCATTCCATGCAAAGAGGTCATCTACTTCAAACACGAGAATTTTCACCTTATTTTCCGACATACATGATTTAACCTGTTGCTAGCCACCACTCGCTTTTTTCAGACTGGAAGATCCTTTAAAGGATTTCTTTTCCCTGGCCTTACTTGGTGCGGATCCAGATCTAAACCTAAGATCCTTTCTTCTATTTCTTTACGGAGTTTTTGAGGGAATTAGAAATCTTGAACTTCGAACAATCATAGTTATAAACAATGATTGATTGGATTGATTGCGGCATATCTCCATGTTCATTTCTGAACATTCTTGAATAAATGATCTGAGGAGTTTACGAACTGGTAAATTGGAGATTGAATCTAAAATTGTGAAAATCATAGGAATCAGAAGTCGATTCTCATAAACGGCACCACTCTCCCGTTTAAGAACTAGATATGGATGTATTTGAAGAACTGATAATCTTGAAATTGTGGTGCTAATCTCCGTCACGGTGGCGCGGGGTGGACCTACATGGTTAGCACTCCAACGTCCAAGCCACTTTAAAATTCAAGATGAGTGTAGTGAAAAATAAAGATTATACCTTGCTTTTTGCGTGTGAACCGATTTTATACCTTAGATCAAGTGAAGTGGATCTGAGACAAATTGAAATTTAGTCATTTGGGCCTCTAGCCAACTCAAAACACTTACACACACACATTTATATATATATATATATATATATATATATATATATATATATATATATATATATATATATATATATATATATATATATATATATATATATATATATATATATATATATTCTTATGGTAAAAGGGTTTTTCTTACTAAAGAGACAATTGAGTTAAGTCACATACCAGGTAGTTTTCATTAAGAAGTTTTGTGGCACCGTATAAAAAAGTACAAACAGACTATCAACTACGAAGTCTCTAACTTAAAACAACTCAGTTATATACTATTGGTATTCCACGACACTATATGATCTGTTACAAAATTGCACCATCAAACATGGTACAAAAATCACTCTAAAAATAAATTATTTAAAAAGGAAAAAAAGAAAGAGATGAAAAAGTGGGAAAAAACTCAAAAATGGGTCGAGCAAAAGAGAGAAATTTGAATTGCCTCCTAGTTTAGTGTAATTAGAAAGTTGAGGGAAGCTATTTATTTGTAGCAAAAGCCCAATATTGGTCTATGATGGATGACTTAGATCAAGTGACATTTATGAAGTGGACAATCGAATAAAAAATGAGTGGAATGGTTGCTTAATTGTGGAGGGCACAAGCAAGCGTGTGTTAATATTGGTGTAAATTTTAGAGGCTGATAATTTTATTAAAATTTAATATTTGTATCGATTTATCTATTAATAATAATAGTAATACTTTTATTATTATGTTTCTTTTTCTAAAGTAATAAAGTGTCTACAATAGTTAGTTTATTTGATAAAACATTAAGTATGACTTAATCATGAGATACCTTTAAAAAGAAGAATAATGTTCTTAAATAATATGTAGTCTAATTTTATTGTGAAGTGGGATAACACTAACGTATTGAGACTATTTTTATTGTTGTTCAAACGTTGTTTGTAACAGAATGACCATAATGATGATTAATGTACACTCTACATATCATGTTGAGGTACACGAGTGATCTTGAAGAAATTCGTCCATCCTACATAACACAACAAATGTTTTAGGGTCCAATATTAAACTAGTAAAGTGTGGCACGATATATGTCTTGCGTACACATAATCATTCATATAAAAGTTTTGTCGTATCACCTGATATTTTTCGTATTTTTCGTCACCCAGCCCGACTTCCAACAAAAATCATGGAAAAGAAAACATATTACGAGTGATATTTTAATTGAAAATCATAAAATATGTAATCAATTTAGAAAAGATAGTAGAGGAATAAATAATAAAATCGAGTTCATATGAATGCAATACAAGGACTCAAATACTTACTTTTCATTTACAAAGTGTTCAACTCTAAATTTTTTAAAAAATAAACTAGAACTTTTAACTCCCTAATTCATTGTGTAAAAAAAAAAAAACTCCCTAATTATTTATTCACACAGGAATAAATAATAAAATCGAGTTCATATGAATGCAATGCAAGGACTCAAATACTTACTTTTCATTTACAAAGTGTTCAACTCTAAATTTTTTAAAACATAAACTAGAACTTTTAACTCCCTAATTTATTGTGTAAAAAAAAAAAACTCCCTAATTATTTATTCACACACTTTCAATAGTTAGTTTAACTAACATATTTTGCACACGTCTCCGGTTGTAAACTAGTTGGCAATTTCATATAATGAAAAAGAGCATCTTGATTTTAGTGTGTGCTTGATTATGTGGTAAAGAGCGTTGATTTGAATGAAATTTTTTTTCAAAATTGATTCGAAATAAAAGGGGGTTAAAAATAAAATAATTGATGTCTAAATAACATTTCGCAAAATTGATTATAACAAAAAATTTCAATGTAATAAAAAGCACGTTTAGATTAACAAATTACAAATCATAATTTAAGGAGAATTAATTTTATTTGAGAGCAACTAAATATACCAAAATCTACTTAATATAAATCTAAGGTTGTCATGATGACAACCTTAGACAAAACCCTAGCCTCATGCTTATGTGGCAAACTCACAAAGCCTCATGCTTACGTGGCAAACTCACAAAGCTTCTCAAAATAAATCAAATTTCCATTTTTTTATTTTATACAATTTCAAATAAATATATAATTATTGTCTAATAAAAAAAAGATATAATCCAGATGAGTTTATGAATTCTAATAAATATAAACATATAAAATACAAAATGTTGCGATAATATGGGAAGTAACTTATAATAGTTTTATAAGTAGATTTTTTTATTTTAATTATCACTAAAATTATAAATAATAAACTACAATGATAATATAATATATATATATATATATATATATATATATATATATATATATATATATATATATATATATATATATATTTCTGGATTCAAAATATATTTAAAAAATGTTTTTATTATTATTATTATTATCAATTTAATAAATTGTGTGTGTATATATAATAATAATAATAATAATAATAATAATTATTATTATTATTATAAACAAAAATAATTATTATTCAACTAGAACCATTAAGAATAATAATAAAAACAATTATGTTATATTATAAAAATAAAAATTAAAAAATGGAACTATGTTATCCAATATATCTCAAATGTCCTAAATATTAGTTTAGACATAATCAATTTACACGTAAGATGAAGCAATTGTTATTATTTCTATATTAATCAACATTTTTTTTAACAATTATTTAGTTATCTCTCCTTAACTGTTACTTTTTGTATAATTAAAATGAAATTTTTAACATTGTGATTTTAATTTGCTTTTAAGTCAAAAATTAAATATTATAGAATTTATTTGCTTTAAATACCCCACTCATTGAATATTATGATATTAATTTGGTTAATAAATTTTCCGTGATATTTACGTTGAAATATTTTTTCTTCCCATTTTATAAAAAAATTTCCTTAATTCATAAGCCTCCAAATAAATCTCATATTTTTGTTTCAAAATATTTTGAAAAACAAGTATTATATAATTAAGTTATTTAATAAAAAAATTCTTATTTTAATTGACTAGCTACTATTTATTACCATAAATATACATTTAATTTCTTTAATTTTTTGTCTCATGAATTAAAAACATTCATTGTAATTAAATTTGATAATTTGTATTTTTTATTATTCTTATTCTAAACTGATAATTAACTATGAAACGTATTCCTTTATGTAATTTATACAAATTCTTGATTTTAAGTCAATATGTAATTAATAAAAAATGAGTAACGAAAATTTATTATATATACCTTATTATATATCACTCTTCCCTTCGCATTTCACACGGGCGTGAAATTCAAGCAGTATTGCAACATTGTGTTACAGGAATAATATTTTTTTTTTTCAATTTTTCTAGAATCAAAATCGTACTATATGGTGTAATTATTATTTTATATATTGTATATTTTTGTTTAGATTATTCAGTTTTCAATGTAATGTAAATAGAGTGGTCGATCGCAAAATACAAAGTATCTGAGGTGAGAATATATTGTACTAATAGATTTTTTTCAATTTTTCTAGAATCAAAATTGTTCTATATGGTGTAATTATTATTTTATATGTTGTATATTTTTGTTTAGATTATTCAGTTTTCAATGTAATGTAAATAGAGTGGTCGATCGCAAAATACAAAGTATCTGAGGTGAGAATATATTGTACTAATAGATTTTTTTTCAATTTTTCTAGAATCAAAATTGTCCTATATGGTGTAATTATTATTTTATATATTGTATATTTTTGTTTAGATTATTCAGTTTTCAATGTAATGTATATAGAGTGGTCGATCGCAAAATAGAAAGTATCTGAGGTGAGAATATATTGTATACAAAAAAAGTTGGGAATGGAGGCAATCAAGTGCACATTTAAATTGGAGGTGACAAACATGAAAATAGGTATGACTTATTTAGTGAGATTTTTGATAAATTAATTGTAATTGTTTAATGTTACCATCAATTATATATGATGAAATCTTGAAGATTAAGTATGTATATATGAATTTTGAATGATGATGGTTTTCATGTCTTAACTGCTTATAATTTGTAAAATTTCAGGAAAAACATTATATTGTTAACCTTATTGTGTTTATAATTGCAACACGTATCTATTAAGTTATGTTTACAACATCTTAATTTATCTAAATGATATAATGTTATTATATTTTTCATTTAACCTTAAATATTTTTTATATCTTTTAATTTCAAAATACATTTTTATTTTTTAATTAATATTTTATTATTATACGAATAGTCAATCTTTTTTCGAGAAAAAAATTTATTATGGGTATCTATTATATTTATTGACCAATAAGAGAATCAATTTTTTTACAATAATTAAATATTACACATTTGAATTAAATGTCACATCATTTTTATTGTATACTTATTTTTTGTTCAATTTTTAGAATTCTATAAAAATGAATGATCATATATTTTTATCGGTATAACACATTTTGATTACATTAAATATGGATATGGATATGGATCATCGATTGCGTTTTCCGTACAATACTATAGCAACTTCTTTATGTTTTTATCACTAATCTTTTTCTCTTTCTCATTTCCATCATTATATGTTTATTTAAAATATAAATTAATTGTGTACAAAGACTTATACCAAGATTTTTCAAAAAAAAAAAACACTGTGTATAAAATTTTAAATATTTGCAATTTTTTTTTGTTAACATAGTCTCTTAAAAGTTCAACCTAATACATATCAAATTTATTACTTTAGCATTTAAAAAAAATGGAAATATTTATTAAAAATAAATTTTATTTTTCAATTGAAAAATAATTTAGAAATTAAAAATCACATCACACTTGAACCATATATAATAATTAAAATATGTTTAATCAAACCCGTGCATCGCACGGGCTATAGATCTAGTTAATTATACACATCTTGAATTAATTTTAAATGTTTCAAATGAGAAATCAAACATATACACGAAACTTTTACAGTAGTTTGATTTCTATGCAATACACTTGAGATACATGGATGCAGATCGACCCGCAAATTCATTAATTTAAATTGAATTAATTCATTAATTATTTAAACTCATTCATTTATGGGTATACCTGATCCATCCTGCGATAACTCTCGTAGTTTGGTTTGAATATTAAGTTTGAGTTTCTGAATCCACAAACTCGTTGACTCAATCCATTTATATGAATTTAGTGATTTATCATTTTATTTTACTATTTTTTAAATGAAAAAACAAAATTAATATATGATTGCAAATCACTATTTTGTCATAAATATTCATTCACCACTAATATTACTACCAGATCAATAATATTCTATAATTTTAAGATAGATTGGTCATTTGATTTTGTATCATTTTTCACTTATACATTTTATGAAAATTAAATGACTTGTTTTATAAAATGTATTACTATGATATTTTTTAGAGTGAGTATTCATTTTGGTTCCTCACAAAAATTACACAATTCAAATTAGTCATTTACAATAAAATGAACCGATTAATCATTATGTTAATATTTTTTTCAAATGATTTTTTTACGTTTTTACCACTAGATCAATGTATATTTATGATAAGCAATTTCAATGATTTCTAGTAATCTTAAATAATTATAATTAAAAACAAAAAATACAAAATTTGTACTAATAGGGTCTGAAATCCAAATCCCTTCGGATTAAATGATAGTCAATTTACTACCATAGAAATTGATTTATCTTGTTGTAAATAATAGTCACTTTACTGGAAATTGATTTTTCTAATTGTAAATAATAGTCACTTTACTAACAATAGAAATTGATTTGTCTAGTTGTAAAGTGAATATCATTTAACGTGAAAGGACTTGAATTTGAGACCTCATAGATAAATATTTATGTACATAATTTGTTAATATTAGTTAAAATCATGAGAATTACTTATCATGAATGTACATTAGCCTAGTGGTAAAGGCACAAAGATGTCTTTTAAAGACCCGAGTTTGATTCTTTATAAGAAACACTTTGGGATTTTTAGATATTATTAATTCACAATTGTTTAAAAATGAAATTAAAAATAAAAAATCAATTTAATATTTAAAAAATTAAAAATAAAATTCAACGTGACAGTCCAGTCATGATTTAAAAATATAAAAAAACTAGTCTAAGAGTAGAAAAAAATCGATTTGAGAAAAATATTAGCAAAATGACTAATATGATTCAGTTAAATTTTGTAAGAGATTAAATCAGATCTATTTTTTTGTTAAGGACTAATTTAATTTATGTAAAATGTGAAGGATCAAAATCAAAATGGATCTTCACTTTATTTTTTATTCGATTTAAATGTCAAAAATATATGTGCAATTGTGTAATTTTCTTTTAATTGAAAAAAATAACCACAAATATTTTTTATTTTATACACAACTTCCAAATAAACCCATAAATAAGCGGGTGTTAGATTTTGACACTAAAAACAAAAATTACAAGTTAGACATTTGCAAAGGGAGAAGACAGGATTAAAATTCCTTTTAGAATCAAAGCATTTGGATGGAGGTGTTTGTGGAACAGAATTGCTACAAAAGATATGCTGGCAAAAAGAGGCATAGTGAGCATCACGTCTGATATATCATGTTGTTTTTGTTCTTTGTATGAGGAATCCATCCAGCACATTTTACTGTCTTGTCCTTTGGCGAAAAAGATATGGGAAGACGTCGGAGATTGGTTTGGAGTTACAGCGGTTTCCGACCTCTCTTTAAGCAATAGTTTCAATTTCTGGTTTGAGTTTTTCAGCAGCAAGAAAGTGAAAGCTGGAAAGGAAAGATTCATGTGGATGGTTGTTTGTTGGAATATCTGGAATGCTCGCAACGAGATTATTTTTAAGAACCAGACTGTTTCATTGTCGGACTTACGGTGGAACATCAAGATCAAAGCTTGGAAATGGCTTACGGTGGGGGATATTACTCATACCAATAGTAATTTCTACAACTTTTGTAAAGACCCCATTTCCTGTCTTACTTAAGTTTCTATTGGTTTTGTAATTTTCTTTAGTCATTTTCCTCCTATTTTGTATCTGGGTTTTGAGTACCCCTAGTACTCAATATTAATATATCCTAGCTTAAAAAAAAAAAAAAAAAAAAGTTAGACGAAAAACTCAATCTATTAAAATTGAATATGAAATAAAATTAGTGTGAATATGGAATAAAATGAGTTGACGCAGCATGCCTCCAAAGGTTCCTAAGTCCTAACCCTCACATGCATCAATCACATCAATGCAAATAATTGTGAAATTCATTGTCCCAAAAGTTAATATAATTGGATAGTGGATACATTCGTCATTGTCAACCCTAATGCTCACCGGTAATGGCAGCCCCATGCTTAATTTATCGTTTGTATTAAATGCCTTTCTCATGAACATGAACTTATATTTAATACCTGCTGCTTAGGAGTATAATTCACCTATGCTAAATTCAGAAAGAAAAAAACACTTCAGTGGCAATTAGGAAAATGTCACATTTGTTTATTTAATTGATAGGGTAGGAATCTCATTGCTTTTGACACGAGTTGAATTATAAAAACTTTAGTTAGGTTTAAAAAACATTATAGGTATATATCCATATCAATCATACAAAAGATATAAATAGAAACTTCATTACAATAATTGAAATGCAAAACAGAAACCGCGGCAATTAAATACAAATAATGAAATGTAACCAAATAAATGAGAAAAATATGTTGAGCGTGAAGTGTGAATTTGTGGAAAAATGGATATATATATATATATATATATATATATATATATATATATATATATATATATATATATATATATATATATATATATATATATATATATATATATATATAGGGCCGGTCCCGACTTTTTAGAGGCCCAGGGCAAACAAAAAAATGGACCCTTAACAAAAAAAATGATGTTTTACTACCACCAAAATAAAAAAAAATCTCGAAGACAATATCAGAAATATAAAGTCTTAGTTGTTTTTACCCATAAAAAGAATTTCAATGTAGATAAGAAAATTAATATGTAAATCGTTAAAGAATTCAAAATCAAAATATAATTAATTGAATCAAGAATGAGAATCTTATAAGTGCTTTAATTGCTACAATTTCTAAGCTTAATTAGTAAAAAGTTTATTTTTATGATCAGATAAATAATAAATCAAAAAACAACTTATAATGAATTTGATTTCATCATAAAAATATGATAATAAATGAGCTAACTGTGTGATGAACTTTTAAATATTTAATTATAATATATAAATAATTTCTAAAATTTATATTGAAATAAATTAAAATAAAATTACAAGAGTAACAATAAATAACTATCGAGGATAAAATTTGGTTTAAAATTTCATTATAAATTTTAATTGACAATATGAAAATTATTTTATAATTAAAATTTAATAAATGATAATTGTCAAAAAAAATTATATAGGAATTCATTGCATACCAATGGAATAAGGGAGCACAAAAATATAATTAACTCGGTTAGTCATTTTAAGAAAGATTGAGCACAAAAATATAATTAACACGGTTAAAGAATAAAGTGTTTTTGTTAAAAAGAAACTGGAATTTAAAGGTCAGTAAGTATCGAACCACTTACACTAATCACCCAAAAATATGAACCAGCCGATGGACTACAAGGAAGGAATTGATTTATTCTTTCGCTTGCAAATATATATTTTATAATTTCTGTATGAGGCCCCTATTTTTGTGAGGCCCTGGGCTGTGGGCCTGCTTGCCCGGGCCCAGGGCCGGCCCTATATATATATATATATATACATATATATATATATATATATATATATATATATATATATATGAGACATGATAAAATGCCACCAAAGTGTCAAATTTAGTAGCATAACACCTCTAATAACTCTTTATCGCATATTTGTATAACAAAATCTACCGTTGGATTGAAATATAATATCACATAGATTATATCCATAAAATTTAACATCAATCAAAAATCATTTGATATGTCAACGGAATGCATAAAAACTAACGTCTTACAAAACTTTAACAAAACCGTTAATTTTGATCATTCTCTTTAATATATCAAATAATTTCCGATTGATGTTAAATTTTATAGACATGATCTATGTGATATTATATTTCAATCCAACGGTAGAATTTGTTATACGGATATGCGGTAAAGAGTTATCGGAGGTGTCATATTATTAAATTTGACACATTGGTGTCATTATATATATGTGTGTGTGTGTGTGTGTGTGTGTATATATATATATATATATATATATATATATATATATATATATATATATATATATATATATATATATATATATATCGGTTTTGTTATGATACGCTCATTTATTTTTATGACAGTGTGTTTTAGCAACATGCACCTTAGAATATATTTAATGAATTTTTAGTTATTATTCGCTAACACACTCCTTCTAAAAAATAATAAACAGATGTATTTTAAAAAAGTGTCTACAGACGATGTTAACTTACACCCACTTATTTTATAAAAGGAGTATTTTAGTAACACACATATTTGAGTGTATTTAACTATTTGTTAGTTAAAGCTTGCGAAAATACTCTTTCATAAAAACAAGTTGGTGTATCCTAATGACGTAAATGTGTCAAACTTAGTAACATTACACATCTGATAACTCTTTACCACATATTTGTATAACAAAATCCGCTGTTGAATTGAAAGTTATATCATAGAGATCTTGTCTATAAAATTTAACATTAATCAAAAATCACTTGACATGCCAACGAGATGCATAAAAACTAACGTCTTACAAAACTTCACCAAAATTGTTAATTTTGATAATTCTCTTCAACATATCAAATAATTTTCTATTGATGTTAAATTTATAGACATAACCTATGATCGTACCTGATCAGAATGAATCGCCAATGGCCTGCAAGCTAGTGGACTTTGTGTGAATAGGGGAGGGGTGTACCTGCAAGGTACTCCGATGCCAAAGTAATAAAGAGAGCAAATGAGTGCAAGTACTGAGAATATGTAATTGAATGAATTCCTGATCCTCTAGTGACATAGGTTATTTATAGCCCCCATCACGGGGCCAAGATTTTCCTATTTTTGGCTGGATCGTTGGAGGCCTAAAACACTGGAAACTGCCAGGATCCCACGTGGTAGGGCACAGTCACCAAATGACTCATATTCTGGTTGAACCGACCGTAGGGTTCAGAGGTGATAACCGAGTTTCCCGCTGGTGGGTGACCACGTGCTCTTCGTGGGGCACGTGGGGCAGAACCTTAAACGTTCTCCAAAGGAAGTAGGCGCGATTGGGCTTGGACCCTGAATTGGGCTTGCCTGTCCTTGGGCCTGTCCGGCCCAGTCCAGAAAAACCTATATGATAATAGCTTTCAATCCAACGGTGAATTTTGTTATGTAGATATGAAATAAAGAGTTATCGGATGTGTCATATTACTAAATTTAACATTTTAGTGTCATTTAATCTAAATCCACACACACGTATGTGTGTGTGTGTGTGTGTGTGTGTATATATATATATATATATATATATATATATATATATATATATATTATTTTTTAAGATTTTGGATAAGGATATAATCTCAAACTCACTTGTATGGTTGAATTTTTCTGTGATTATCACTTTAAGGGTGGACTACTCAAAAATTTCAAATGTCATATTAAAGTTCTAGTTTAACATGGTGGAGGGTTTGAGAGAGGATGTTGTTTTTGGTGTTGGATCAACGACAGAAAGAATTTCATACTTGAGGGTAAAATTCACTTGTAAGGTTGAATTTTCTTGTATTAATTGTAAGTTAGAAGTTTCACATTTGACAAAAGTGTGGATGTTGAATGATATGTAAGTGTGAAAATTGTAACATTCCAAAATTTCTTATTTAATTAGTTTAATTAAATTTTTAAATTAATTAATTTGAATTAGCATTTTATTGGGATTATGTGGAAAGAAATATAAAATGTTGAGTTGTTGGGCCTTATGGTGGAATTAGTAATGTGGGGGTGTAAGTGTGAAGGAGCCCATTTCTAATTTTATGTTTTTCATAAAATAAGGAAAACAAGAGGAGAAAGAATTAGAACGTGAAAACAAGAAGTTGTGAGAAGAGGAGCTGAAGAACGTGAAAGAGAATCAAAGAGGAAGAAGACCCATTCAAGAATTTGCCTAAGGTAAGGGGGGACTTATCTGGTTAACATCTATTATCGGGTTAGGGGTTGATAGCATAGAATAGAGGTATAATTCGTATCGATTGAGTCATATGATAGAGTTAGCGATTTGAGTCAATTTGGATGATGTTGTGTTTCAAATTGATAAAGTATGTGTAAATGCTTGTTTGTGATGTTTGATTGTGTTTGAATGTGTTGTTGAGGCATGAAATGACATGGAATAATTGTGAATTGATCCTGTTTTCGTGCATGGTCGAAATGATTCGATTTGGGTTGTGTTGGATGGAAATAAGCTGCTGTCAAAAGTGCTTTTTTTTTGCTGTTACAGGTGATGTAACCGGTTACGGTCGGGCTTGTAACCGGTTACGGTCGTGAAAATGGGGTTTTTGGGCTGGTTACGAGTTCGTAACCGGTTACGGCTAAAACTGTGTTTTGGAAAATTGTTCTTCGTAACCCGTTACGCTTTTCTTAACCCGTTACGGCTGAAGCTTTTTTTGAAAAATTATTTTCGTAACCCGTTACGCCTTTTCGTAACCCGTTACGGCTGAAGGTTTTTGAAAAATGAATCATTTTGAAAAGTTCATAACTTTTGAACCGTTGGTCCGTTTCGTCTGCCGTTTCGAGCTAAACGAACCTTATTAAATAAGCTATGTGATGATTAATGATGTGATTGTGATTGAATGATGCATATATATATATAAACATGCTTGGTGATGATGATGATTATGATGAAATGAGTATTTGATGATGTTACTCATTAGACTTGACGATGGTATAAGTATGTTCATGTATGTTTGCATTCATTCATATTCATTGATGATGTTGTATCCATGATGATGTGTTGGATCAGTGAAGGGCATGATTCCCATTGTGTGGAATCTGTGCTGACAGGGCCGTATCTTGATGATGTTGGATCGGTCATGGGTTATTCCCATTTGATGATGTTGGTACCACATGCATAGTGTCAGTTCATACATATGCATACTTTATAACATGATTGGATGTATTCCAGTGTTATAATTATTAATGGCGTGTTGGTTGATTATTGTGATGATGAAACTTGTCTGAATGTTTGTTTATGAAACAATTGGGTGAACGATGCAACTATGATGTGTTATTGCCTTATAACCTTATAACATTTGTTAATTATGATGAAGACTCACCCTTACATGTTGTCATTTTCAGATTGAGCATAGCGGCTGTTCGACTCGGTGAGGATTAGCTCATGAGTCAGTTGTTTGGTTAGCGTCAGGTGTCATGCTCTGATAGTTGTAACACTGGGGACGCGATGTTTAGAGTTTATGTTTTATAACTCTAGTTATGTTTTGATGTTTGAAGGATTAGTTTGAAAGATGTTAAACTTAATCTGTTTGATTTAATTCCGCTGTGTTTACATGAATTGTTTTAATTAATGAGATTTGCCTCAGTGAATGCATGACATGACTGAACGATGTTTTTAATTTATTTTGAATTGTGGCACCCTTATTTCATGTACTATGAATAAACTTATTTAATTTGCCGCGGGGTTTAGAAGGGTGTTACAAAAATTCATATCTAATGTCGTAAAATTTTGAGTGAAAATGTAATTTCCAAATTCACTTGTGTGATTGTTTTTTTACCAATGTTTCAATTTACCACAATATGTTAAGGCTCCTTTGAAAGTCAAACATTGATTTCAAAGTTGAAGATTATTAAAGATATAGACTCTTGATGTCGATAATTTTCATGACAATGGTGATCAAGCAACGTGTCTTGTTGATGTGATGGGTGTCAACGACAGTAAAAATGTATGTAAATGAATAAAACTTTCTCAAAGAGATCAATCAAAGATAAATAGATGGATCCTATTTCAAAATAAAAAGATTGTTAAGTGTGAAATGTGAGTTAGAATACTTATTTTAAATATATAAGTGACACATGGTCTATTTATGCCTAATACATTAGTATTTTCGACAAATATATGATGCTTAATTATCTCTGTAAGTGTTTCAGTTAAATTCAAGACCCAACTAGTTTCAATCCAACCAATATGGAATTGTCCAAGAGTCATATCGATAGAAAGCTTATGGATCATCGAATTTAAGTAACAAATGATGTTGATGCCCCCACATCAAATCGACGTTGTAACCCTTTTAGAACAATCATCAATAAGAAGATTCTAGCATTGCGGGACCTAAGATGGGTTTACCCTAGAACAACACTTGATCAGAGTAATTATAATGAAAACAAGAAGGTTTTGAAAAGGAGATAAGTTTTGAAAATTTAAGAATGGGGAGGAGACGAAGAGACTATCCTAAAGCATGAAATAAAAGGTCTCCTTGTAAGGTAGCCCAAGAGAAATCCTTTGTTTGTGCAAGTGAACTAACCACAAGATGAGCATTCTTTTTCTTTGGAGTTTATCCACAAGAAGCTACAAGCAAACCTACAAAGTAACATGGTCAGATGAATCCCAAATCCTCAGATGAACCAATCATCTGATGAAATTCAAAGCCTCAATTGTATCAGATGAACATAAAAATCACAAAGCATCAGATGAATCTCCAAGTTCAAAAGTTTAATTGTTTATCAAGATAAGATTCAAGTTCTGAGGTGAAAGTCTATGGTCTGGATGAATCAAGGTTTTAGATGAATCTCCAAGCAAAGAGAAAGCATCCTAAGTCTAAGTCCAAAGTCCAAACTCCATAAGCATGGGATACTAACATCAAGTCCACAGAAAATTATTAAGAGTTTTTTTAGGGTTTTCTCATATTTAAGTGTTTTTGGTATTTTGAATAAAAGAAACAACAAAAAGCCCAAGGGGCAAAGAGAAAAAGCATAAAAGTAAAGGGAAATAAATATAAAATGATATGAATGTAAATGGTATAAAATAAATGACAATAAAGTAAAGGCATAAAAGTAAATGCGCATAAAATAAATGTTAGCACAATTAATGGTTAATGTTAGTGTTATTGATCAATCAACCGGTTCAGGACAATTTAGCACTATGTTAAGCAATCGTAAGTGTACTTATGTAGAAGTAGCACCTACATGAGACCGGTCAATAGCAATTTATGTACCATATACTTGTTAGAGAAATGATAGAAATCATTCTCCTAAAACAAGTAGCATAAGTCAAAACAAAATTAAAAGAAAGAGATGAAGAAGAAGAGAAGAGAATGTAGATTTTATCAAGCACTAAGGAAAAAGGGTTGAGATCATTACTTCAATCTACCTTCTTCATGATACCTTGAGACAAACTTCTCATCAATCCAAAGTACTAAAAATGATCAAATAATCATATAATGGTATATTTGAAATGATGAAAGTTCATCAAGTATTAATCCAAAGTCAATTGAACAAGATGAAACTTCAATCAACCAAAATTGACCAAGTCAACCAAAATTCAGAAGCAAACAACCAAATAAAATCAAAAGAAAAAGATTAAAAGGTTTTTCAAAAGATTTTTAAATGAATTAAAAGGGAAATTAAAAGGAAAATTCAAAAGACACCTCAAATGATCAGAAAAATTATGTAAAATCAAGAAAATTATGAGAAACAAAATCTCAAAAGTCGGACCTCAAAATATTTTAAAATGATGGAGAAATAATTTGTCAAAAATGAATTAAAAATAAAATAATGGAAAAATAATAAAAGTCATTTTTAAAATCTGAAGAAAAAAAACATATAAGGTAGAAAATATTTATAGAAAATTATAGAAAAAAATTGAAGTTAAAAAAAGTTAAGGGAGTTATTTTTAATCATTTTTGAAAGAAAATAGAATTTAAATGAATTAAAATAGAAAAAAGAAAATAAAAACCAACGGATAGGTGAGGTGTCAGTGCTCTATTGGCCAGAGGATTCAAATTTCGCTCCATTGCGCGCGAAAAACTTCATCTTCAACCTCTAAACTTGATTTTTGCAGATCAATGAACTAGTTATTTTAAGCTTAAACTTCACGTGTTTTAGCTTCACTTAACATCATCGTACATGTCTCTTCACTCATGAAAAATTTACTTGTTGTGAGTGAAGAGAATTTGCAGAAAAAATGTAAGAACCCTAAAACTTCAAAGTAAAATTAAATGATGAACACAATGAATAAATTCTAGATATGTTATGGCTTTTGATCAGTGGAACAATACGAAGAGTATAATATCTCGTTTGAATGGAATAGGAACTCGTATCTACCTTTTCTAAGTGAGCTTCAAGGTCTGAAAATTGTGGAATCAAGTTGAGCTTTGGAAGATGTTTCAAACTTCAGTAATGCTTCAGTTAGCTTTCGATGAAGACAATGAAGCTTTTTGGGCAGAGATTTGAGGTTAAAATCAAGATAAAATAAAAATACGAACTTCTGGTTTTTGAAGGTTTTAGTCTAGAGTGTTTCAGAGTTTCTTTGGATTTTCAAGCTTGCAAATGAAGGGGAAAAACTCCTCTATTTATAGGGAAAATAGTGAGCTCATCATACGTGCCAAATGAAGCTTCTATCGTGTGAACCAAGTTGGAAAATTCTAGATCCAAAACCGTGTAAAAATGGCGTGAAATGCATAACTTGTTGAGTGATTCAGGTCGTTTTTCTATATACCAAACATGTTTCATCATCACAAAGAAGTTTGCACATGTGCAAAGTGGTCCAATATTAAGTTTTAGGTCATTTTGCAAATTACAGGTCACAGTACAAACAGAGTTCAAGTTACCAACTTCCAACTGAGGCCAAATGAAATTTACTCGTGCGTTTCTTGATTTTCTTTGAGCCAAATGCTCCTTTCATGGAGTAAAGCACAATACAAAAAGAACAACTTCAATTGGATTATTGATGTGAAAATGGCAAGCTTGGAAAGTTGGGGTTTCACCACTGAAAATCAGGTTAGGCATTAGGTCGACCATGTAATGGACCTAGTTTTGTGCACAAGTGACCTGAAGTCCAATCTAAAAATTGAGATAATTAGAGGCTGGATTGATATTTGACTTCTAAATGAAAGTTGTAAAAGACATCAAGAGGGACTTTTGGTAAAAATAAGCGCCCAAAAATATTAAGAATTGAAGAAGTTATGGTACTTGGACCAAAGGCATGCCACACTTGACTTTTAGGTCAAACCAACTTGTACCATCTTGTAACTTTTGAATTTTTCTTGCAATCCAAAGCACAATGATGATCATATGAACTTCACATGAATGATCCTTGGTTGTTCTTTGATTAAACTTGAAAATTGCTTGAGAAACTTGATGAAGAAGACATGGAAATAAACACATGAGCCTATCATGAGATGAATTGAAAACCAAGCAACAAACTTGAACTCCTTTTGGTTATATGATGCTAAATGAGGCTTGACATGAATGTGACCTAAGATTAGAGGTCATGCCTTAAAGTTGAAGCTCTTGAGAACCAATGGTTGACCATTCTTTGAACTCCTTTTGCCGAGTTACTTTGAGCCTTTTAACATCTTTGAACATGAAATAAGATCCTCTTGAGTAATAGACACTCTCTTGCCTTAATTGCCAACCATACCTTTGCACAATAAGAGAAAAGGAAAGCAACAAGCCAACATGTTTTTGCATTTTGAAATATGGTTAGTGAAAGTTAGATGATAAATATAAGCAAATAAAGATGCAAAAAAAAACACACAAGGGTGCATGGTGATCTCCCTCAAAAGGTCAAACCAAAGCCTAAGGAAAAAGGAGATAAGCATGCTTGTGATCTTGTACAAATGCATATGAATGATAGGTGGGATCTTAGGGGTGAAAATTAAGGTATGACAGACTTGACATAAAAGGATACCTTATCAGAACAATTAGAGGGAGCATAGATGTTAGATTATACTGTAAAATATATTCTAACATTTGTCTTTTCTCACAATTGTCCAAAGTGTAAGGTTATAGATTCCTAAAACCTCATAATCCTTTTATAAATCCTAACGAAAACACCACATCAAAATTCACATCTCTTAACCTCTAACTAAATATCTCCTGCTTTTAGTAATCGTTGACTTGTGCATTAGAGTGTTTGGAAATTCTTCTCTCCTCTCTTGCTCGGGTCGCCAGAGTGTAACAACAACATGGCCTAGAGACATTCATCTAAACTCACCTACATATTTTAGTTATCCGCCTCATTAATCAAGTTTATCAATCTTCAATCCTCTCTAAAAGAGTATGATTATTCTTATCCAATGTCATAATCATCCTACTTCTCTTATCACTAGTACAAAAATGTTAATTTACACCCGATTTTTATTAAATTTACACCCATTATTTTTAATAAAAATCGGGTGTATATCCACAGGGTGAGAAATGTCTAACGCATTTACACCCGTTTAAAAAACGGGTGTAAATACGTTCGTATTTACTCCCTATTTTAAGAATATCGGGTGTAAATATGTTCTACGTTACACCATATTTTAACAAAAATCGGGTGTAATTGGGCGTAATTACGTTTTTAATTACACCCTGTTTTAATAAAAATCGGGTGTAATTACGTTTTTAATTACGCCCTGTTTTAATAAAAATCGGGTGTAATTGAGCATAATTACGTTTTTAATTACACCCTGTTTTAGTAAAAATCGGGTGTAATTGGGCGTAATTACGTTTTAATTACATCCTATTTTAATAAAAATCGGGTGTAATTGGGCGTAATTACGTTATAATTACACCCTGTTTTAATTAAAACCGGGTGTAGATATGTTCTTAATTACACCCTATTTTAATAAAAATCGGGAGTAAATACGTCATTTATGAATGAACAATTATATTATATTTAAATCTATTTACACCCTATTTCATATACATCATTTAGTTATATTTCATTTTCAGTCATAATATTACAAATACTATAAAATCATACACATAAAAATCATATTTTGACTAAGTCAAAATATTTTTAATATTAACCAAAAAGTATACAAAATCATGTGCATTCATAATATTTCAAGTACTAAAAAATCATACACATAAAAATTATATTTTAACCAAGTCATAACATTTTCTTCATATATAATTTTACACCATGCTTGACAGTTAGCTTCAGTGTTCTCTACTCCAATTGAATCCATCTGCTTTCCACATGTAGCATTGGATTCATCCATGGCCAAAATACCACGCCCTGGAGAAGCAATTGCTTTCCACAATTCGATCCGGAGGAAGAACTTCTACATTCGTGTACACCGACTTCATCTTCTCAAGCAAAGTCTACAAAATTATTCATTATATAGAAATCCAGAGCCACACAACAAACCTCTAATTTCTTAAAAACTACGAGGTTAAAAAATGTTTTACCGTTTTGCCAGCCTTGTCATTCCCTAAAATAAGTACATGAAGCTCTAACTTGTTGAACATGTACTGCCAAAGTCCATAAAATTTACATCTCGGCCAAGCTGTGCAAACTGAAGACCTAGGTCACCTTGTGGGTTGGCCAAGAAATGACCAGTTTGATAGCGGCTATTTGACATCAATAATCTAGCTATGTAGATGTCATAGCCTTGGCTTAGTCCATAATCTATTTACAATATTCTCAATGATACTATCTCCTAACATCCCAGAGTGAAATCATACCCTGATATATCACATGGATAATATAAGTATCACAAATGGAATTTATATGATCCATAAACTAGTAATGAAGACATACCAGGCATGCTACAGCACTAGTCCTCCCGTGTTCCTCGTGTTTGAAAAGCCAATCTTCAAAATAGCTGCTTAAGCAATGTTTTTGGCAGTTAAAAATAGTAGCTTCTGATTTCTGAAAATAACTTCACACATACTTGCATTGCAGATTATTTTTTGGCTTTTAAAATATGAGCACCAAGTTCAACACTTGTATAAAAAATCATAACCAATTGTTCAACAATCACTTACAACTATTAATAAAAAAAATCGTAGATTTAAAAGAAAACATATGCAAGCAGCAAAACTAATAGTTGTTTGTACCTCAAATTAAAAGAGCATGATTTATTTACATGCCCTTTCATCAAATTGGACCATAATTTAATTATTTACAATTCTAATCTTAGGGCATTAGATGTAAAAACTACACATGTACCGGGATTCATTGAGGCGGGACTAAATTTATTCTCAGTGTCAAACCTTGTATATATCCATAGGGGACTTGGCCTCCATGACTTCAAGATCACGAGCAAGAGCTAGATATCCTTCACTTAACTTAGAATTGTATAAGATATCCTGCAACTTTTCTCTGTCATCTTCATTTCCAGCCATTTCTATGTCGAGCACAAAAGCAATTCCCTACACACATCACAAAAATCATCAAAAGAGAGTCTCAATAAAGCTGATAGTGAAATCTTCTTCTTCTCAGTCCCTTTGATTCCCTGTAGCTTTGTCACTTGCCAACATAAAGCTAAAGAGAGACTAGCACATAACTCCACTCCACAGTTAAACAACTGATGTGTAACAATACACCTATTATCACTCAGAGAAACATTTAGAGCACTAGCACAGAATCCAGGACTTACATGACGTGCAATAATGTAACAGAATTGCTTCTTTTGATGCACATCATTGCAAGAAGTAAACACCTTCGTAAATTTGTTTTGTCTATATATTCATTCAACATGTCAAGGTCCTCAACCTAATATTGAACATCAGTTACATGAAAACAACATTCAGTTCATCATCTGAAGTAGTTGAGTAACAAACTTAAAAAGGATCTTACATGTTACCTCCATTAAAAGGTCAACGGCTTCAGGCTCAGAGTTGTACTGCAACAATTACAAATTAGTCAACTCAAAAGTTATCAAAACTTAACAGCCATCATCTAACACATCATTTTCTGTATAGTTGAGAACAATGTGTTTTGTATTTCCTACATTCATATGAAAAGACACATAAGAATGTGAGGAATTATGTGATTGATTAAGATCAGACGAATATAATAGATGATTATGAACTCAATTACCACGAACATTTCCATGAGATGCCATTGACAACCTCTCTGGTGAGGCTGCAGATAATTCTCCAGATGTCTGAAAATAAATATTAGATAGAAAAGACACTATATAAGAATGTGAGGAATTACGTGATTGATTAAGATCAGACGAATATAATAGATGATTATGAACTTAATTACCACGAACATTTCCATGAGATGCCATTGACAACCTCTCTGGTGAGGCTGCAGATAATTCTCCAGATGTCTGAAAATGAAGATTTAACAAAGAATATTTAATTCAAAATCTGTTGGGAAATATTTGTTCGAGTTCATATTATGGAAAAATTAAAAATAATATTTCCTACACATAAGATTTAATTCATCAGGAAAGTACAAGGTTTTGCATTTATAACTAAACAATTCATGAATGATTATAAATAACAAAGATAGTAAGCTATTGAAAGAGAATACATACACCAGCATCAACAAATTTGGAACCAAGCAATGGCTTCATAACATGAAGAACAAATAGCTGGCTTACAATTTCATTATCATTATGAGCATCTCAAGGTATATAGTTACATATATTTGAATTGATGAAACTATTATATATATCATTATCAGCTCAGGTGTAAGTTATGTTAGTGGAACATTGATTTAAAAAAATTATGATTTGCTGCAGTATTGAGGCTAAAAAGGTGAAAGCAGAATCGACTATAATCAGGGAATATTGCAGGACAGGGAATATTTTTTAACTAGCTAGGCAAGCTGGACCATTGGAGAGAGGATGCCGCCCAAAGTACATACCTTATAGAGATATATAGATATATTAAAGACATGAAAATGAAATTAAAGACATGAAAATGAAATTGGTGAGTTTTGTAGTAAATCTGAAGAAGACAAAACATGTTCAGTATTCACCAATAATATGAGGTCTACGTAGTATATAGCTTACAATGTAGTATATAGCAGTCAAAACAAAGCCCGATGCCTCTGCGGTGATGAACATGTAGCTTAATCTGTACAGTGCTTTTGATACAGGAATTCCTGAAAAACCTTACAGTTGTTAGTAGGAGAATTAAATGTATCTTAATCTTGAGAAATCTAAATTATAGTACCTAAAATCTCCAGAATATATCCGACTACCAATAGCGAGAGGGAAACCACAGACCAAAGGAGTACCCTCTCCTTGTGATCCTGAATGGAAAAGGCAGTAGTTAGTTGATATAGTTACACAAACACACGCTGCAGGGGCAAATTATTTAAGATCTTGCATTGACCACCTTTTCGTTCTCTAGCTGGCATCAATTACCTCATTTCAGCCTCAGAATCTGAAGAACAAAGTCATGTCAACCATGACAAGTACAACTCTACAATTTCGATATAAATTCCAAAGAAAGTGGATAATATCAACTACAAAGCCATGTCAACCATGACAAGTACAACATCAATTACCTCAGGGATGGGTTTGGATTTGTTGAGGTTCCAACAATGCTATATTTCTGTCTTTTTCCTACAGGACATATTCAACACTTATCATTAAAAGAACCAAAACAAAAAGCATAGAAAATTCAGTTCCTATTGGATTTTCGTTCTCTAGCTGGCATCAATTACCTCATTTCAGCATCAGAATCTGAAGAACAAAGTGAATTCTCATCTAAAGAAAACTGAGTTTCGGGGGCTGAGATTTAATAAACTAGTGTTGTCCGATATTTTGAAGACTGTCGGGGATTGAGGACTCTGGGAGAGACTCTTTGAGGATATAATGGTTCTTGGGAGGATCTAATGCTGGAATTGATGCTCATAAATTCAATAGACATATCCCTTTCTGACTACACTGGCTGCAGGAATCAGTGGAAAAGAATAAGGAAATGATGAAATGCTCGTCAAATGCATATGCTATGCATATGCATTAACACAATAATGAACAAACATAAACACTGGTAAGTTGAATTGAAGAAAACATTACACTATACTGTCTTTTCTCTAACACAAGCATCTGCATTTCTTCCATTATGTGCTCTCTGCCACCACCATTGTCATCTTCCGCAACTTCATCTTTATTTATCAAAACCTCTTTAGAATACGATTATCAACACGTTTTTCTCACTAAAACTCATCCAAAACAGTTACTTGGTATTATAACATGTATACAACATATAGAACCATTTAGCATCACAAAAACAAGAATCTATGACATTGATTTCATCACCTATTTTCAAATCCTAAGAATAAAAAATTATGGAAAAACATGACGTAAGTTAACAAAGCAATTAGTTAGTTTAATAGTAGAAAGTATGACCTAAAACGTTTCACCAAAAATTACTATGTGCTGCAAGATGTTCACAATTAGGATGTAATCAACTGAATTGAAAAAATAGAAAGGAAGTATGAGGCATTTTAAAATATTAGTAGCACTGTCAAGTTAATATTTCTCATACTGCAAGTTGCATGAACTTCTTGTATCTTTTTACTCTAGAGATTTTAAATCTTAAATTTAGTTCAAGTATGAGTCATATCACAGATTCTTCATAGTATGCTAATGTGTGAAAAGATTCAAAACTTGAAAATATTAAACGAAAACTGACTTTTTAGGCTACCAATGTATTAAATGATGGATTTTTAATTAAAGAAATGTCATTTATTATTCATTAACTAATATCAATTGGACACTCAACAAGAACAACAATCAAAGTTTCTTCTACTAGGTATAGTTAACTGCATGGATCAAATAGTGTCATAGTATAATGTCATGGATCTTATTTAAAGATTTTCTATTTAACTCCAAATCTTAAATAATGGTATGAATTAAAATTTGCATTGATCTTTCTCTATTTCTAACAAATGATCATCCATCCAGTCTAACTCCCATTAAAAATGTAAGCATATTAGTATGATAGCAAATTACAAATCTCAAACATATATCCATATCTATCTAATAAAATTGACTAGAGTCTAATATATATCATTAAGGATTACTTAACTAATAAATCTACTAAAATAGACTTGAATAGAAGTCACTTACGATCATATAAGCCAGCTAATATCCATTCATACTCTAAACCACTTATGATTTCTGGAGTTGTACATTGAATACAGATGTAATAAAACGAATCATTGTTTTATTCAAAGCCCTACAATCAACAGAACTAGGCCCAATGACAGGACTATAATATGGACTGGAACTAGGCCCAATGACAGGACTATATTATGGACTAGAACTAGGCCTAATAGGCAATGAGAGAAAATAAAGGGATAAAATTTGGAAGGGGAAATCAGCAAAGCAAGAAAAGTAGCAGTTAAGCTAATCAGTGGATGTAGTGGTTGGCTAACCTGTGGGAGGGCATCCCGCCTCTGTCTGGCAGCATTCATAACCCGAGCAATCTCAACCCGGTCAAAGCATTTTCTGCTACAGGGTCCGGGACATAGTATACTCGTCAACTACTCTAACCTGTGCAGATAGATATGAAGCCTGAACCAGCAGGAGGTGCGTATAAATTACGTTCAGCCTTTGTTAGCCCACTAACTCCTTCTGCTTGGACAGTCCTTAATTAATATCTGTTGATGAGAAAATTGTCAATTTATAAACATCATCTTAGTGGAACTTGACATAGAGATACAAGAATTGAGCTTGATCCTACTTAGTGGAATTGATTACAAAGATCTACTAAGAACAAACAACTCTATCAAAAACCAATAATTTAGTAAAACATCAAATGCGAGATCTATTTATCTTTCATACACTAGCTTTTTCTTAACGATCTACATCAGTATGAATGAAAATTTGAACACACCTCCAGTGGAGTACCACAAGTAACAAGACGAATTCCATTTTTATCAATATACTGATTGAGTGGTTCCTGAAGATCAGAGGGAAAAGCTTCAATAGCCAAAGATAAACGCTTATCATCTCAACACAACGCTTATGCAAATTCTTGACAATCTTAAGCTCCAAATCCTTATCATCTCGAACCGGATCCTGTTCAGCTTCCCCCAAATAAACAACCCTAGCATTCATCAACTTCTCCCACATTTTCCCTTTCTCTTTCCCAAACGCCAACGGTTCACCAATCGCGTCGCATCGTAAATCCTCGAAGTTATCACTTCCTCCTCAATCTTCTTCACCTCCTCCGGTTTCACAACCGTTACCTCCACTGGCGTCGCCTTCTACTCCTCCGCCGCCCTCGTCGATGCCAAAGATAGCAAGAACGAAGCGCCAATGGCTGGAAAAGGCGCCACTAGGCCACCAGCTTCGTTTTCGTCACTGCGCGGTGGTAAAAAGGGTTTCGGTGAAATGTGGTGAAACTGGGTTTGGATTCTCTTTGAGAAGACTTCAAAAAGGGATTCTCTTTGTTCTTTGATTCCGTTATCGGTGAAATGCGATGAACCATACTTTGTTGAAAACTGGGTTTAGAACTACAGTTTTGTTAAATGCTAGTATGAAATTAGATTATTTTATTCAGTCTATTAAATTTGTTACTAGATTATTTTATTTACTTAATAAATTTAGACCCATTAATATTCATGTGTTAATAATATTTAAATTATTTATTAATATGTCACATAAATTATATATTTTGAGTTATAAAATTAAATAAAATTTTTTAATTTGTATAAATTTACACCCGTTTTTTAATTTAAAGGGAGTAATTGAGAGTTAATAATAATAATATTTTTAATTTAAACCCGTTTTTAAAAAATAGGGTGTATATTGTCACTTGATAATGTTTAAAATAATACTTTATTTACAAAATTGCCACTGCAGTTTATATTTACACCCGTTTTTAACATATTGGGTGTAAATTTTAAAGTTATATTGTTCTTTTTGCACTAGTGTATGATCCAACCAAAAAAAAACTCATTAAGAGATCTTTGTCATTTTGTCTTGAATAAATTTGAATTGGTTTTCAAAGTAAAAGCTAACAAATGCTTTTAAAAACTCGTTAAGAAGCCAACTAAGAAAATTTATTAGAAGGAGCGTATTCAATTTTCTCAATATTTAAAAAAAATATATAATTTCAAAAATGACAGACATCTCAAATAAATAAGCACCACAAGGAAAATGTAAGTGTCTAGTTTGTCGGTTATCCTACCACCAATCTAAATTTGTCGGCTTTCTATTTAATATTCTCCATTTTACATAGAATAAAAAATATAAGAAGTAAATTACTATTATCAAATACTTGTGTATAAAATATTTATTATAGTTACTAGTACTAAATATTGCGGTAGTATTTTGAAAAAGAAATATGAAGATCATGACAATATGTGGTGGTGGTTATTTTCTCGTGTCCACCCCAAAGGCAAGAAGAACATGAATACTATTTTCATGATCTTGTGTAAAAATTTCTAAATCGGCACTTGTACTATATACAGTTGATAATCATAAAGAATAAGCCAAGTTGACTCATTCATTGTCAACCTTTGATGGAAAAGTAAGCTCAAAGTAGTAAAATTAAATGATCCATTATGTGAAAAAGTATAGAAACATTGCAATCATTTTTTGATGTCAAAAAAGAACAACGTTTCATTTCAATACTAGAGTACAATGTAAAAACATTTATTGGCACCATAAGTAGGTAGAGACAGATAATGATATGTGTGTATTGTCATAAAGATTAATTATACAGTTAGCTTTATAGTTGAGAACTATAATGAGTTCAATGAAAGACAGTGTGATTTTGTTCATGGTATAGCTGGTATTTGCATGTTAATGTCTTTTTCTTTGAGGATTATAATTTATAACCACCTTTCAAGCATGTGAGGTTCTTAAATTTCAATGTCGGTGTGGTTTGGAGATAATGTCAAACATTGTGTATATATATATTTGGTATCACGAGTCAGTGATATACTCACATTAGTACATGATCAACCAAAGAAGCTTAATAGCTTCTCTTGAGTTACAATTGTATCTTGATTGATTGAGTATAGGAATTGTGTAATGCAGATTTTCACTCGAAGCCAGGTAGCACTTGTGTGCTTTTGGCTGTCTGTTGCTTTTTTGGTAATAGGTTCTTGCCATAGTACCGTTGAGGTTGTTGGTCTTGGAGAATGCGCAGATTGCGACCAGAACAATATTAAAGTTAGTCAGGCTTTCTCAGGTACCATCTAGTCTTATCTTTTTGCGTGTATATGTGAAGACTAATCGTTTAAAATAACTGAATTTGATATTAACTGTTGTTTTTTTACTGTTTTGTTTTACTTACTCGTAATCAAATATATAAAAAAATACATATGTCTGGTCTAAATTTAGATCAAATGAATGTACTTTCTTTATTATAGTAAGATACGAAAAATGTAGAGGTGTTTGATATTAATATCTTGTGCGTAATTTTTTTGCAGGACTAAAAGTAACAATAGATTGCAAGGAAGCAAATGGTCATTTTAAAACAAGAGGGGCTGGTGAACTTGATACCAATGGAAATTTTAAGGTATCTCTTCCACAAGACATTGTTAAAGAAGGTGAACTGAAAGAAGAGTGCTACGCTCAGCTGCATAGTGCATCAGCCGCACCATGTCCTGCTCATGATGGACTGGAAGATACTAAAATTGTGATCAGTTCAAAATCTGATGAGAAACATACTCTCAGTACTGCTGCTGCTGGTAAACTCAAGTTTTCATCAGCAACATGTGTCTCAGCAACTTTTTGGCCTTTTTATAAACACCCTCTTTTTCCTAAGCTTCCTCTTCCACAATTACCTCATTTCCCACCTAAAGTTTTTCCACCATTTCCACCAAAGTTTTTTCATAAACACCACCCTCTCTTTCCTCCTATTCCTATCTACAAAAAACCTCCTTTTCCTCATGTTCCTATATACACCAAACCTCTCCCTCCACCTGTGCCTATCTATGAGAAACCTCTCCCTCCCCCTACACCGGTATATGAGAAACCTCTCCCTCCTCCTGTCTATGAGAAACCTCTTCCTCCTCCTGTGCCCGTTTATCATAAACCGCCTACGCCTGTCTACCATGAACCACCTACACCTGTTTATCATAAACCACCAACGCCTGTTTACCATGAACCTCCTACGCCTGTTTATCATAAACCACCTACACCTGTTTATCATGCACCGCCTACGCCTGTTTATCATAAACCACCAACGCCTGTTTATCATGCACCACCTACGCCTGTTTATCATGCACCGCCTACGCCTGTTTATCATAAGCCGCCTACACCTGTTTATCATGAACCTCCAACTCCTGTTTATCATAAACCACCTACACCTATTTATCATGCACCACCTACGCCTGTTTATCATAAGCCGCCTACACCTGTTTATCATAAGCCTCCTACACCTGTTTACCATGAGCCGCCTACGCCCGTTTATCATAAACCACATCCACCACCGGTTCCGGCCAAGAAACCTTGTCCACCAAAGGTTGAACATCCAATTCTACCACCAGTTCCAATCTACAAACCTCATCCTTCTCCAGTTCCAAAGCCACTTCCACCACCTGTTCCGGTCAAGAAACCGTGTCCACCAAAGGTTGAGCATCCAATTCTACCACCTGTTCCAATATACAAACCTCCAGTAGTAATTCCAAAGCCACCAGTGGTTCCAATCACCAAGCCTCATCCTCCTATTGTTCCAATTTATAAACCACCAGTTGTTATCAAACCTCTTCCTCCTTTTCCAAAGTTCCCTCCATTCCAGAAACCTCCACTTCCACCTCTTCCCAAGTTCCCTCCAGTGCACGATTTTTTCCATCACCCCAAGTATGGAAAATTGCCTCCATTGCCTCCAAAGAGCTTTTTCCATCACCCCAAGTTTGGAAAATGGCCACCAATCCACCCAAAAAGCTTCTTCCACCACCCCAAGTATGGCAAATGGCCACCAATCCATAAGAGCTTCTTCCATTACCCCAAGTTTGGAAAATGGCCAAAGGATCCAAAAAGCTTCTTCCATTACCCCAAGTTTGGGAAATGGCCACCATTAAGTCCTCACCATTAGGAGCCATGTCTGAGCTTACAGAATACTTCCATTGTTTTTTCGTCTTCTTCGTTTATTTAAAATCTATCATCAATCAATTTGCAAATAAAACCTGCAAGGGATATAGAGTGTGTGGACAAAAAAACAGACATAGTACGGTGTTGTTTGAAGAAGTTTGATGAAACTGAGTGTAATCACTAGTTGTGCTTGAGTGAAGATCACCAGAATTATTTTTTCTTAAAGTTACTTTCATGTGTATATAGTTGTGTTATTTGTGATGGTTTTTTTTCACTTTGTGTCATTGTATTATTAGTTCTTACTTTATGTTTAATTAATAAATCCATTTGTATCATTAATCATTGTCATTAAAAAGTTTGAAATGCTTATAGCTTTTGCACATTGTTCTTAAGCTTTATTATAGTATTAACATTTATTTGCTAGTGTAAGTACCTAATTTGTATTTATGGTTTAAAAAACACAAATAGTAGTAACTAACAAAGCTTTTAATGTCTTGTTGTGTAAGGCTCATGGGAGAGATGTGAAATCATAAAGTACAAACAAACAAAATATTTTTCTTTGTATTGTCGTTCCATTTAAGGTAATGAAGTATTGTATATAGAATTAAGAAATAATGAAAAGAAAATAAAGAAAGAGGAGAAAGGTAAAGAGAAGAAATTACAAATTAACCTTCTATATAGTAGGTTATAATAAACCGTTCAAATGAGGTGTCTTTTTTAGAATATTTGGGGATAGTCAACACATCTTTCCAATTGGTTTTTAAAAGATGAGTTTAATGGTAGTGTACTGTCGGTGTAAAAAAGTATTACACAGACATCCAATCAGATTATTTTAAAGTGCCAAATCATATCATTAATTTAAAATTTAAAGGGTGACTTGGTAAGATACATAGTTGTCATTATATTGGTTGACAGTGTAAAAATAATTTACACAGTCAGTGCACATCCCCTTTTCTCTTAAAAGATTGTGTTACCATCACAAGTTTGATATAATTTTTTTATACTAGAAAAATTTTTCTCTTAATAATAGGTCTTCGATAGAACCTAATTTATGGTCCAAATCTTTGACTAACATGTTATCTTTCAAGTTATTTATAATAATTCATATCATAGAATTAGTGCAATTTATGTATCTGCTAATTATATTAAGAGAAGAGAGCATGCAAGATAATAAAGTGATGAAACACCACAAGGATCATTTCTCATATCATAGAATTAGTGCAATTTATGTATCTGCTAATTCATATCATAGAATAATTCATCATCATTTCTCATCATTGTACGTGTGAATTTGTGGAACCTTAGGAGCATGCAAGACAAGAAAGTGATGAAACACCACAAGGATCATCATCATCTAACCTCCAAACATCAAAAAATCAAGTTTTTATCTTAAAGGTGGAGTTTCTAGTTAGATTCTAACCAAAATGCATGTTAAGGTTCATGTAGGATGGTTGAATCTTGTTTAGAATAGGTGAATTATGTGTATTTTGTGAGTGCATGTAGAACATGGTGTGGTCATATATGTTGATAACTTTCATGTGCTATTTTAGGTGTGTTGTGATCCTCTAAGCATGTTAACAGTATGCTGAAAATTGAGTTAAACCATGATTTTTCAAAAAAGTAGCATACTGCAATCTATTACACTCTAAGTGTAATCAGTTGACAGAACCTGGGTTATTTGTGAATTTAGGCAGAGGTGTAACTAATTACACTTATAGTGTAATCGATTACCGCCCTGATATTTTCAGTTTTTCTTTAAGATAATGGGTATGTAACAAATTATAATTTTGGTTTAACTGATTAACATCCAAGGGACTATGTTTCTTTTGAAACAAAATGGGTATGTAATCGATTACACTTTTAGTGTAACCAATTACACTCCCTATAACTTTAGTATTTTCACTTGCTTGCTTGTATTATATCACTTGAAGTGGTGAAACTTGTAATGGTAGTGTGGTACCATGATAGTATGCTAAATTCATGATTGACTACGATTGGTTTAGCATGTGAATCACGTATGAACCATGATAAATTCTTAGAGGTGTGTGAACGTAGTCTAAGAGAAAGGGGTAAAACATTCGTAAACTCACCGAGTCTAAGTAAACTAGGTGAATGCTAGTTGGTGTAGTTGAAGTATCCTTATATTGCACTGTTATGAAAGGTCGAGTGAGGTTTAATGAAAGCAGAAACTCTCGATGATCATGTACGATAAGCAAGTAAGGAGGGTTAAAGACGACGGTCTCATAGGTTAATCAATTAGGATGAGTTATCAAAGTATTTATATTTATTACGTGTGTTCATACCTAATGGAAAATACTTGGTAAGTGAGAATACCCTAGGATTGAAATGGTATTCACCTGTGAGAAATTCTCGGAAATGTGGTGACACTTCAACCCTCGGTACATACTGATATAGTGATTTTATTAAGATGGAATATAGTTGGTGAAAGTTCGATTTCTATGGCTCTTTTAATTTGTAGTTTGAAATGTAGGAGAAGAAGATTCGGTAAGAGGAAGGTAGGAAAAAACTCTGGATACCACCTTACTAGACATGATCCTAAGAGATGGGGTGGGTAGTTCTGGAAACTACCTTAATGGACATAATCTAATAGAAAAGGGCAAAAACATTTGTAAAAACTTACTTGCGTGGGCAGCAGATTTAGTTGTTCGTCAATTTGATTCAACGTGGTCAACATATGTAGCTTATATTATTCTACATAGCAAGTGTACGTAGGACATCAACTTTCACATGATGTATGAAGCAATATTAAGCTTCGAGTCTTTTATTTATATCGTAGTGTGCGAGTGTAGTACTAGTGGAATAGGATTTTGGGCAGGGAAACCCTTTAGAGTTGAGTGGACCCATAAGATAGGGAAACTCCATAGAGTTGTAGTATCTCATCCCATTCATGTTATTGATTTTCAGGTAGCTCGAAGAAGGCCATAGGTAAAAACAATGCGACATGAAGACTTGAAGTCTCTGTTATATCATGTTTTGTTCCGTTATGTGATCTTATGAAGGACCTTTGTATATGCATCTTTATAATTCATATACAATATTTTGTTATAAGTCGTATCATACATGTTTTGAGATGACATCTAGACACTAAATATATACACTCAATACCAAACTAATACTTAATATAATGTGATTCTAGACGTGTATTATGTTTGGGCGTTACTAGAGCTGTCAATATGGGCTACCCGGCCCATATGGGCTTCGGGCTTTTTAGGGATGGGCCCAAAAAACCCATTTTTAAATGAGCTCTAATTTTACTACCCAGGCCCGGCCCTGTCTGGGTTGCGGGCTACCCGGCCCTAAATGGGCTTCGGCCCTAAACGGGCCCATTTCTATAAAAAATTAAAATTTTCTCCTTATTTTTGTAAGTAACCATATAATTGCATGCAAGAACACATTATATATATATATATATATATATATATATATATATATATATATATATATATATATATATATATATATATATATATATATATATATTAAATTTTATATCCAAAATTATAATTTCTAAATAATCCATATAAGTTAACTTATAATGTAGCACAAATAATTAAATAACTTGTTCCAACAAATTTTAAGTTATAAATATTCATGACAATTATAATTTTATGATAATTATAACAAGAAAATGTTATAAATTTTTATAATAATTATAATTAGGAAAGGATAAATTTTAATTATATTAAAAATATTTAATTTTTTCGGGCCGGTGGGCTACCCATGGCCCATACAGACCGACCCATATTTTTTAGGGCTGGGCTAAAAAAGTCCCGGATGTAAATGGGCTCGAAAAATGAGACCCAGACCCTAAAATTTTTCAGGCCAAATGGACCGGCCCATGGGTTTCGGCCTATTTTGACAGCTCTAGGCGTTACAATTTTAATATCAATAATACTTTTTATATTATAATTAAAACCCTACATTCAATATACATGTAATGCGGGTTTTAATCACATATTATATATTTTTTCTTTCTATTTTCTCTTAATAATTTCATTTATATGGATTAAAGGCGTATATGAAAAAATATTTTTCTTTTAAGAGTGAAAAACACATACTCCTTATTTAACAGCATATTTAATAATAATTTATAAATATTTTTAATATTAACTTTACGTGTTTGTGAAGAAATTAAGTTTTAAAAAGTATCATGAGACACACTTTTAGTGTGGCATATTTCTTACCTAAACAATATGGGTTTGCAAGTAGAATTATTAGTAACGCTAAGAAAATGTTAAAACATATAATGGACTATTTTGAAAATGTTTATTTTAGTTTAATCTTTTAATGATTTCTTTAGAGAGAATTATTATGTATATTTGATATTATAAAATAATTTTTTAAGAGAAAAGGTTAAAGGTAGACTTAAGTGAATTAGAAGTAAAAAGATAAACAAATTACGTTATGGAATGAAAAAAATGTGTAACTAATTATTTTTTAATAAAATATTCTTTGTATGAATCATAATATAAAGATTACCATATAAACTGATTGAAATTAATTAAATTTAGGTGACCACAATGGTGGTTTGGAGTTTGATTAAGTATGTAACTATCGTCCAACCATTTTATGCCATGTCATATATTTATATAAATTTATTAATTAATAAATTAAAATTTTCAATTAATTTAACCCGCGCTACCAAATAAATTCAAGGTAACTAAAAATTATAATAAATTTAATAACTTGATAATAACTTTTCCTAGAAATTTCTTAACTTAAAATTGCATCTTCTAGATCTTTTAACTAGCAGTAATATTAAGAGAATACAATTTTAAAACTCCATAACTAATAGGAATATAAAACTTCTATCTAACTAGGTGGATAGGATATAAAACTCCATACCATATGCATCAAATGTATTTAAGAATATTAATTATATAATTACTTGTAATTATATTTATTATTTAAATAATTAAAAATAGTTCTTTAATAATTAATAAATTATTCATTTCAATATTTCGGTTTGTCCAAATCCAAGGAACACATGAATTTTCTAATACCGTATATTATATTTACCGAAATAACTGTCGCACACAGAAATTTCAATAAACCCACTTTAACACAAACCATGCATATAGTGTTAGTTTTATGTGGTGTGTAATTTTTAAGATAAATATCAATATGATTAGTTTCTCAATATTTGCTAGGATTTAAAAAAAAAAAAAAACTGCATTATGAATAAGATTTAGATACTTCTATACTAAGTTCTCTATTTTTATTTATTTTTATATTTATATTATTTTTCGTAGTAATTTCCACGAAACTCTACTATATTTTTATATAAATATATCAATTATCTTCTCTTCTTTTCTAACCTCTTTTATCTTTCTTATACTTTATTTATTTTTTAAAGATAGACATGACCATGAGTGAAAATCAACTCTGGAGTGATCTCACAAATTCTAAAAACATAGGTGAGAGTAGCAAACAACAATTAGATATGAAGTCATTGAATCATAAAGAAGGACTTAATAAAGGAGAAGTTCTTGTGAATAAAAAACGAAGCCGAAATGGAGTTGTGATTAGAAGTGAGAATGATACAAACGGGGGAGGAAAAGATGAAAAGTATCGTGATCCAGATCATGAAATACATATCTTGACTGAGAGAGAAAGGAGAAAGAAAATGAGTAACTTGTTCTCTAACCTTCATGCTTTGGTTCCTGAACTACCTTCTAGGTAATTTCATTTTCATCTTAAATTAATTTAAGGATAATCATTGCATGATCAAATAGATTATGTACTATTTATTTAGACGTCACTTAAGTTGAACCAAATAGAGTAGTAATTTTAATTATTTGAAAACAAATGTTTCTTTTCTCCATTGAATTTTATCTAATGATCAATGTCATGGTTATCATAATTTTCAACTTGGACAAATATTATATTAATTAATAGGATGAAAATATCTCTCTTTTTTTAATATACTATGTTAATTTTTTATCATCGAGTAGGTTAAAAAATCAATATTAAGTAGATTAGGATAACCACAAAAGATGGATTTTTCTTTATTGAGAGTGACTCTCAAAATCTTTATCTAACTACAGTTCTTTAAATAAAAAATAAAATATTCAATTATTTCGTACACTATGTACATTAAATTTTCTAAATTAAATGACTCAAATATTTTTTGTTATCGTAATTTGTAGAGATTTAAATTAGATACATAATGTCAATCTTGGATTTTTTTTTTTGAAATCAGACTTGGATCAATTACTATCATTAGTCTCTTTGATTTACACCTTGATTGTTAATCTAACATTTAATCTGAACCATTAGATTAATCCAACAATTAAGGTATACAATTTAAAATAATAATTTAACCACATGTTATTAGAAAAATATTATGGTTGCGGTGTAGTCATAGAGGAGGAGAATTAGCAAATGTTGAATTCCAAAATTCTCATATTAAAATTGTGGTTGCCCAATTCCCTAGTTTAAAGTTTTTTTTTTTATTTGCTCACATAAGTAAAAAATAATAAGAGATCAATATGACTTTGTATTTAAGAAAATGTAATTTTATTTAATTATATTAATATGATAGCATTTATTTAAATAGGATTTATTAGGGACATATATAAGAACCAATCTATGAGCTTTATTAGATTTTTGCTTTTATTAGAAGAACTTGAAATCAAATATGGATTATAGAAATATTAAGTGTTTTTCTCCTGTGAACTGAAGGAATAAAAGAAAATATACATTTGAGAAAAACCACTAGAGTAAGGGTTTCATATCATAATGATTTACTTGCTAATTAAAATGTTTAATGTTATTATTATTTTGTAGGCTGATAAATTAACAATTGTGGATGGAGCAGTGAAGCAAATTAAAAATCTACAACAAAGTATTGAAAAGTTAGAAAAGAAGAAGCAAGAAAAGCTAAAATATGCTTCCATGTTCAGAAGTGAGTCATCATCTGTGATCAACAAATCACATTGGCATCCCTATGAATCAAGGGAAACAACCAAAGCTGGTCAAGGATCCTCGACTTATAATAATAACTTGCCTACTAGTGCAATTGTAACTTCATATCCTAATTCAAAAGCATTATCACTACCTCCACCACAACAAGTATCTTTTCAAACATGGTCTTCTCCAAATGTTGTCACAAATATATGTGGTGGTGAAGCACTGTTCTCTATATGTGCTACTAAAAGGTCGGGTCTTTTGACAAAGATTGCTTTTGTATTGGAGAAATATATGATTGATGTTGTATCAGTCAGCATTATCTGCAACGCAAATGGAAATTTCTACATGATTCAGGCACATGTATGTTTCAAATTTGATATCTCTCGTCTTTATGGGTTATATGTGATATCATGGTAGACTTTTTGAAACTATAATATATTGGTACCAAACAACTATAATAGTTTAGTAATTCATTTAAAAAAAGTTATTTAACATGAATAACTTAATTAAATTGTGTTAGTTTTGCAGGCAAGACAGGGTTCGCATGACACAAATTCAATGGAGGAAATTTACAAACATGCATCTAGAGAAATTATGATGTGGATCGCTTAAATTTTAGATTATAAAACTTGTCTCTGCATTCTGTATGAATTTGAATTTAGTTTTTTCTCCAAAAAACTGTTTTGATATGGTCAAACTTGTATGATTCTCTTAAGATTAGACAAGTATAATATTTCATTTTTATGAAATTATTATGGTGTTATTCATTTGAGGCAAACATTATGGTACTTAAATTAGTTTATATATGTTGTTTGTATTTTCTTTTCCAATATAAATTGCATAAATTTTATTTTAATTAAATGAATTTATTTTATGAATTGATAAATTGAAACATATTGTAATACCCATAGTCATATGTATAGAGTGACAACCATCATTATTAATAATTGGTACTGGATACATTAATGCAAATATTTGGAAGTGGACTAGATTAAATTTTTTACAATAATACATGAGTTGAACTGATACATCCTTGAATAAACAAAATTTCCATCACAACGGAAATACTCTTCATGGGGTATTTAGAGAAATCTATAGCTGAAATTTAATCAAAGTATCTGCTTACCTAAAATTATATACAACAATATGGGGTGAGATACTAATCTCAGTGGATTTCTGATCTAAACCACTGAATCATTAGCTACCCAAACTACCTAGTTAAGGCATACATGGTTAATCTATTAGCGTAACTCACTTCCCATAATTAAAGCTTAACATCTTAGTAAAACACCTCAATCTCATTGACCAGGGATTGCTCAAAAGCACCAATCATCTGATTGATTTATATACCAAGGTAAGATATCCAACTGCCAAGACTTCCTGAGTTTGGCCTCATTAGGTAGTCCATCAGAGGGTCTTTTGAACTAGCAACAACTAGTAGAAATCCATAATCAACATGGGAAACTAGAGATACTCAACATCTCATGAAGGAAAAAAGGATCTAGGATATAATATGTCCCACACACTATAAGAGAAATAACACGTCCCCCCTTATAACCATGTACACTACAGACCGGTGTAGCAACCTGCCTTTAAAATTTACGTTCAAATGAGTCGCCACCCACTATTTGTTTTAGGTAAGTGGGAAACCTTAAAAAATGAGATTTGTGGGTAAGTAGGTTAATTAGCCAAAGGGAAGGTATTAGGCCCCCTTTGCCTCATTTGTACTCAAGGGGATCCATTTAGTCTTTAGGTTTTTTAAAGAAGGTTTGAACAATTGTTGACTAATAGATTTTAAAAAATAATAGGCCTTTGGCCAAAAGGATAAAACCTCAGAGGTTTTGATAGGGTCATTGTCAGATCGAGACAACAATGACCACAGGCCAAAAACTGTGTATAGCAAAACATAGCGAGAATAAAAACAAAATATAGTAAGAATAAAAAAATGGCCTCAATGTAACATCATTGGCCAAAACAAAGTTTTTTTTAAAAAGGGAGACCTCATATTAAATCATTGACCAAAACAAAGATTAGAACAAGGCATGCCTCATAGAAATCATTGGCCAAAAGTTTAGAAAAAACGTTTTAAAAAAGGGAGGCATCATGGATTAATCATCGGCCAAAAGGTTTGAGTTTGAGTTGAGAGATTTGAGTTTGAAAAGGGAAAGGGTTTGTCGGCCGTTGTCAGTTAATCGACAACGGCAGGTTAGGGGTGTTCAAGACAAACCCTCGGAGGGAGAAGAGAAGCGTAGAAAAATTTTGAAAAAAATGTGTGTTGGGAATGTGTGAAAATTTGTACGTGAAAGTGGAAAAAGGTCCCCCAATAGGATTGTCAAAGGTCATATTTATAATGTGAAATTTAGGTTAAAAATCCCAAAAGGGAAATAACCCAACCCAAAAGGCCCAATTTGACATTTTAAAAATTGGTAATAAAAATAGGAGAAAAAGTGTGAAAATGCCATTTGTGGAATTCGAACCCGTAACCTCTTACTTGCAAGCCTTATTGCTTACCAATTATGATTATTTGAAATAAAAACCCAATTGAAAGCATATGAAAGGCGAGTAAATATTTGCTATTTAAAAAATATACAAATAATTTACGAGTAAACTATTATATTTTTAAACAATTAATTATATAAATCCAAAAATATTGTAAATAAACCAAGAAAGTTTATAAAATCTAAGTTTAAAAATAATTTTGAATTTAGAAATGGGCCCTCATATTTTATGAGTAATAAGCCCAATTACACACTTTTATTCAATGTATACCCCCATTTAATTAATAAAAAACCTAATGACCTCACATCTTATGGATGTTAAGTCTAAGAGATTGAATTGAAGTACACACCTATTTTATAATCCTGATCACACTTATATACGTATATATTTTAATACATATGTATTTTAAATGTTGTGCCCATAAAAATAAATAAGAAGTGACAAGTCTTAGTGGGTCAAATTTGGGGTATGCCATCTACCCCTATTTAATTACTCTTCGATTGAAGGATGCGAGCGTTCCAGTTCTCGTACGTTCAGATCAGAGGTGATTAAATAATGGAAGACCCCAAAATTTGACCGAAGAAAAGGCATGGATGATGCAATTAACTTATCCATATCGAGGTTTGTGAATTGACATATTGTCATACCCCAAATTTGTCATACCCCTTTATTTCTAACTGGCGTAAGCCTTGCATCCATGTACATACTCCCCATTAGGCCATCTAACATATCATGCATCATTAATCAATAAACTTGGCAGTGGAATGAAGGGTGGTTGCTTGGGATTGAAGCTTTGGTTATTTCTCGAACAAATCAAGTCATGAAGCTGCCTCTCAAATAATGGAATCAGATGTTTTTGGTATGTGCTCATTGAGGCCCATTAATTGAAGATGGAATTTAAGTTCTATTCTTTCAGTTACTTGGCGTGTGTCATGCAAGTTTGATATGGATTAGAAGATTGAATTGAAGTCAAGTTTTCCTTGAGAAGTGAAGTCGAATTTGGATTCATTAACACTTTGAAGTCGAATTTGTGTTTACCTTTGTAAAATGAATCAAAGTTCTCAAGCATACAAGATTAGAAGATAAAGTGGAAGGAATTTGGAATATTTGCAAAAGCTCTATTACTTGAAGAAAAGTTCAACATTCGATTCAAGCTCATTCAAGTATTATCCAAGTTTCATTCATTCTTCATATCATTAAGATCTAGAGGTAAAATCGGAAGAAACATTGTTGAGATGCCCACAAAGTCAAAAGATAAATTCAAGGACTCATTGGATTCAGAGTTATTCATAAGGGAAATTTTACAAGATTACAAAAATTATCCAAAGATTCTCATTCATTACAAAGAGCCCATAAATTCAAAATCATTCAAAGTTCAAATACAAGAATTCAAGAATCAATATCATTCACTACTATTTAATACATGTCTAAGATCAAATAACCAAATTTTCGTTCAAGGTTCTTTACAAGACGAAAACCAAATACAAGACTTTACATCAAGAATTGTAAGGAAGGCTACATGAAAATCTCTAGATCCTAAGCCTAAGTTACAACCACCGAAGCACATATTGAAATTACACTCATCAAGTCATCAAAGCTTACTGTCACGATTCCAAACAAGTTGCCACTTGATACCGTGACCTTCTCTAGGTCAACACACGCTAAGTTCAGCTGCACAAGTCGTTTGAAACGGTAAGCAAGCTACACAATCACAAGAAAGGTCATACATTCACGGCCAAATATGATGCATCAGGAAAAATAATGATGAGACAATCCAAATACCTGCATAACAAAAAAAAACCAACAGAAAACTACATAACACCATATCAGTTCAAAATCATAACAACCATCTAACAACATATACTGAAGGAGTGAAAAACACTTAGAAAGGGGGGATTGAATAAGTGTAAATCAAAAACTTGTAAGATAAAAACAATCAACACAATGATTTTTATCCTGGTTCGTTGTTAAAGAAATTACTCCAGTCCACCCCTGACAAGGTGATTTACCTCAACTGAGGATTTAATCCACTAATCCAACTGATTACAATGGTTTTCCACTTAGATACCCTCTAAGTCTTCTAGAGTCTACAGATCGCAACTTGATCACTCTAGGAATCTGTCATACCCCAAAATTTGCCCACTATATTTCAAGCTTTGATTCACAAAACAGCTCAAATGGTCAACAGTCGACTGATTTGACCTAAAAGTCAACTGTGGTCAAAGTACAGTCAAAATTCCTGATTTTTGGTCAACATACTCATTTTGAAGTATCATTCATCATTTGATCAAGTATCGATCATGATTCATCAAGGAAAGTTCAGAAATCAACAAAACCTAAAGTTTCTAAATTAGGGTTTCTTGACCTAAAGTCAACTGAACTTTGACCAACCATAACTTTCACATGGAACATCATAAATTTCCCATCCAAAGCTCATTTTGAAGGAAATTGAATTCTCTACAACTCTGTCTCTCACAAGCCAAGTCTAAAAATGCTTCAACAGGTCCTTCTAGAAGATCGCAAAAAGCTATTTTTTGTCAGGATCAATATCATCAAGATAAAATCTCCAAATGGAAAATATGTTCCAAAGTGGCTTTTAGAGGAGATCTTGGGCTTTCCAAAAAGTCCTGGATCATCTCCATATAACAAATATTGAATGAGATATGAAGCGCACAAGTTGGTCAAATTTCAAGAAATACACAAAACCTTAATTGGTCAATTTTGGACTTTTGAGTTAATGGGCCTAAGTGTTGGACTTCAAACACATATATGACCCAAATAAGGACCTATAAAATAATTCTCATACTTTTGGCAGTTTTATTTATATTTATTTTAATTTTATTCATTTAAATGCAAAATAAATTGGGTAAAATATCAAAAATAGCAAATTAAATTATGGGGCTTTGTTTTGGATCACATGAGGGCCCAAGAAATACCTTGAGGGCCAGGGAATTTCGTTCAAGCATGGTTTTGAATTTTTATTTTATTTATTTTTGATTTTTATTCAATTTAAATCAAGAAAAAATAAAATAAAGATCAAATTGGTATATGATTCAATCTTTTCACTCAAATATCATTCTTAGGACTCAATTAAATCAAATATTTGATTGGGAAGAGATTGATTGAATGAAAATAGAAAGGTTTCATACAAAATAAATCAATTTTTTTTCAATATTTTCAAGTCATCAATCACACAATTTCTTTCCAAAAAATTTGACCTAACATCTTCACTTATATATAGCTAACACTTGCATCCAAGGCGGAAGGAAAAAAAGGAGCAAGGGACTAGGGTTTCAAGAAGAGAAAATTTCATAAAGCTAGGGCAACTTGGGTCCTTCAATTCAACCAATTTCAAGACTTCTCAGTCATCCAATCTCGTCCCTAAGGTGTTGTATAGTAAGAATGAATCACTAAACAAGTCTCATACTACATGGATTGCATATGCCATGTTCATAATATCCTTTATGTGAATGTTTTCGTTTTTGATTATTTACGATGTTTCCATGAGAACTAATGCTACTGACGAGTTTGTGATGTTGTTCAGAAGTGATTGGAACCGATAGTTTAGATTTATAAGCCCTATAATGCAACACGCCATTGTTAGGGCACATCTCTTTTTTTGTTCGTATCTCTCTATACAGGAGGTTTCAGGCCAAACAAAGGCCACCATTGGATTCTCCATGGCCGATTTATGTAATCTGGACGTTAAGGTTTTCTTATTCATATCGTTTTTCATAGGTTTCGAAGTTGCAGGAAATTCGAAGGTAAAATTCGCAGGTAATTTTGTGGAAGATTCTGCAAGAAAATCCGCAGGTCAGTAGGTTGAAGATGAAGACCGGGCTCTTAACGTTGACCACGCGCGTGTGTAATCCATATTGGCCGGTCAGAATTTCAGAATCTCTCTCCATACGCTATTGGCCAGTCAACGTTCAAAAGGCGCCCTCCCTCTCTCTGATTGGATGCAGCGTCATGCAGGGACCCACGCGAAGACTTTTGGTTTGAATCATTGAATTAATTTGTTTTTTTATATATTATTTTCTTTTCATTACACTAACACCACGTGCAGGTAGTTGAGACGGCTGGGAGTGTTGTTTTAACACTAGAGGCGTGGGTTCGATCTCAGATTTCTACATGTTATTTTTGCAATTTGTTTGCTCACAGATTGGATGCGTACGATCCCCAGGCATCCACGATACACCCTCAAATCCACATCATTCATCTCCACTGCCATCAGATCTAAAGGCCAGATTAGGAGGATCCCAGCGCAGCTCCACCATAGACCCTCAATGGGCAACCACACACGATCCAGAGCTAAGTTTTTTCCAATTTTATTTTTATTTTTAATTACATTAATCCTTTTTATTTATTTCCTTTTCTCTCTTATATTTTTATTGAAATTAATTTATTTAAACATTTTTATTTATTAAATAATATTTTTCATGACTCTTTAATTTATTTAATCGAAAACTCGATTTTTCTCGTAACATTAAAAATAATTGTTTTTAACAATAAAAATTATTATTTTTCACATATGCTTTTTAAATCGATTTAATTAATTAGGATCAATCCAATAATTAAAGTAAATTACTCTAAACCCATGGATGTTTGTTACTCTTTCTATTAGTTGTATAAAGTTTGGTTTACGAATCTTAATCGGTGTTTCCTTGATCTTTTTGCTTAAATGTTTTGGATTTGTGTTATTGTAGAAATAGACATCATAAATCTTGATTAGGGGGAGATCTGTTAGCTTTAGAATCTAGAGATAGGAGTGGGGTTAACATCCACATAATATCTAAGTTTAATGCCTCTATGTTGTTCGAACTGTTGAGACATCGTCGAAAGAAAAATATAGTTGAACTCTCGTCGGTGTTACAGACATGGGCATTGATGTGAGGGATATGTGATGATTCTGACAAGTATTGTAGATTGAGTACGACGGAGTGATAAATCTAAGTTTGTGAGGAGTAGTTTAGATTCAAACCAGATAAGTTATTCTCTATCAAGAATGAATTCTTTTTATGTTCATATGTTATATTTTCCTTGTTTACTTAAAACCCATTTAACCCAAACTCAAGAACAAAGAATCCGTCGAACGACAGTTCAATAGCACTAATCTCCGTGGACACGATAAATTCCCGGATAAATATTTCCAAAACTTTTGTTGCTTGCCGCTTTACCTACTTCAACAGTAACATGAAGTTATAACTGATCACAATATTGAATATTAACGGGAACATGAAGTTATAACTGATCACAATATTGAATATTAACGGGAAAATGAAGTTACTGATCACAATATTGAATATTAACGAAAACATGAAGATACAAAAGGCTATTTAGATACAATTTAATTTTGATGCTTTCAATTTTGTTCCTAATTTTTTAGACACGATTTAATGTTAATTATTCTTATTTTTTTTCCACAAAATATTAATTACTTTTAATATACATTTTTTTAATTAAAAAATATAAATCTGAAACAAATGTGCGTCTTGTACCAGAACCCGTGAGTTTGTTACTAGTTAAAAAATAAAAATCCTAATTATTCTAATTTCACGCTCACAGCCACTCGCTATTAAAAAACAAAAAACCTAATTCTTCTACTTTCACACTCATAGGCCACAGCCGCTCGCTATTAGAAAACAAAAAACCTAATTCTTAAAATTTAGAAGAAAAAAATTGATGGAGATATTGTAAGATTATAATTTAGTATGATTAGATTTTATTTTAAATTGATACAAATTTCATCGCAAATACATTTATTATATATCTATTATATTTTTATTTTAAGGTCTTTTAATTTTTTATTTATATAAAATGGAAAATAATAAAAATATATTATGTTATGAAAATAGAAAATCTATAATAGTTGGGTAAGGAAGTTAACTTGTGGGGCAAGTAACTTCACTATTCTGCAAAATCTTTTTAAGCTCAACAATTTAAGAAAGTGAACAAAAAAAACCCTAGTTCTTCTTCTTTCACATTCACAGTCGCTCGCTAGTTCAATGTCCCAAACCTAGTTCTCTTCTCTGATAACCTTCAAAGTCGATTATCAGGTGTTCGGGTAATATCTGATATGGGTACAGATGGTGGAAAAAAGTTAGCTCGTAGAGACCGTCTTCGGGAAATCGAAGTCAAAGTTCAACAATGGTGGGAAGAGGAGCAAGTTTTCAAATCTGAACCTGGTGATAAACCACCCGAACGAGGTCAAAAATTCTTCGGAACTTTCCCTTTTCCTTACACGAACGATTACTTACATTTAGGTCACGCTTATTTGCTTTCCAAACTCGAATTTGCTGCCGCGTTTCATCGTCTCCGCGGTGCAAACGTGTTGTTACCTTTCGCTTTTCATTGTTCTGGTATGCCGATTAAAGCTTCTGCTGATAAACTTGCTAGAGAGATTCAGCAGTTTGGTAATCCTCCGGTTTTTCCTGATGATGATGAAAATGCTGCCCTGCCTAAGTTTAAAGGAAAGAAATCTAAGGCTGCAGCAAAATCAAGTGGACAGGCTTATCAATGGGAGATTTTGAGGTGTGTTGGGATATCTGATGCTGAGATTTCCGAGTTTCAAGATCCTTATAAGTGGTTATCTTATTTTCCACAGTTGGTTATGGAGGATCTTAAGGCTTTTGGCTTAGGTTGTGATTGGAGAAGGTCGTTCATTACAACCGATATGAAACCTTACTTTGATTCTTTTGTTAGGTGGCAGATGAGGAAATTGAAGTCATTGGGGAAGATTGTTAAGGATGTTGGATATACAATTTGTTCACCTTTGGATGGACAACCTTGTGCTGATCATGATAAGGCTAGTGGTAAGGGTGTTCAGCCTCAAGAGTATACTATTATTAAGATGGAGTTGGTATCGCCTTTCCCTGAAAAGCTTAAGGTTTTGGAAGGAAAGAAGGTTTCTCTTGCTGCGGCGACGTTGAGACCCGAGACTATGTATGGTCAAACAAATGCATGGGTGTTGCCTGATGGGAAATATGGTGCATTTGAAATCAATGAAACAGAGGTTTTTGTTATGGCGCCCAGGGCAGCTCTTAATCTTGCTTACCAGAATCACTCTAGGGTACCTCAGAAACCAACTTGCTTTCTTGAGCTTACGGGTCATGATTTGATTGGACTTCCACTGAAATCTCCTCTTTCCTTTTATGAAATTATATATGCACTCCCTATGTTGTCTATTTTGATGGATAAAGCTACCGGGGTGGTGACCAGCGTGCCCAGTGATGCCCCTGATGATTACATGGCGTTGCATGATTTCAAGTCAAAACCGGCGTTTAGGGCAAAGTACAGTGTGAAAGATGAATGGGTGTTTCCGTTCGAGATTGTGCCTATCATTGATGTTCCGTCGTTTGGAAATAAGTGCGCCGAGACGGTTTGCCTGCAGATGAATATTAAAAGTCAGAACGAGAAAGACAAACTTGCAGAAGCCAAGAACCGGACATGCTTGAAAGGATTCAATGAAGGAACTATGATTGTTGGAGAATATTCTGGAAAGAAAGTCTAAGAAGCTACGCCCTTGATTAGGAGCAAGCTTTTGAAAACTGGTTAGTATTCTGACTTCACAGGCTTTCTTTTGCTCTTTTGGTGTATTTTCCTTGTAGAAAAGTTTTGTGCTAATGAAGAACAGAAATTGAACTAATTAATGATTTGCATTACTTTTTGGCATATATAAATAAAGAGTAGTGTTAATTAGTACGAAGGAATTTGAAGAAGAAATGCAAGAATGAATATGTGTCACTATTTTAGTGGAAAATTTTAAATTAATTTTAAATTTAATTTCCTTTTTAATAAAGATCATGGGGGTTGTGGTGATAATGGATGGTTGGGATTTATTCTTGCATTTCTTGTTTTTCTATTTTCTTACTAATAAGCATTTTCCATAAATAAATGTTAGTAATTTTTTTTTTCCGTTTCTCCATATTATTGTGAGTCATCTTATGCTCATTACTTGATTTTCTTTATTTTGGCACTCAGGTCAAGCTATTGTGTACAGTGAGCCAGTGATGCCGGTGATGTCAAGATCTGGTGATGAATGTGTTGTAGCTCTGACAAATCAGTGGTATATTACATACGGGGAATCAGAGTGGAAGACGTTAGCCTATGAATGCCTGTCTATCATGGGCCTGTATTTCAAGGAGACGCGGCATATATTTGAGCATACTTTAGGCTGGTTGAACCAGTGGGCTTGCTCACGATCATTTGGTCTTGGGACACGCATACCATGGGATGAACAGCTCCTAGTTGAGTCTTTGTCGGATTCTACCATTTACATGGCTTATTACACTATTGCACATTATTTACAGGACGGTGACATGTATGGATCCAGTGAATCATCTATCAAACCTCAACAACTGACCGATGATGTCTGGGGTTATATTTTCTGTGATGGACCTCTTCCTAAGTCCACCGATATTTCAACATCCCTTTTAGAAATAATGAAGCTCGAGTTTGAGTACTGGTATCCATTTGATCTCCGGGTTTCTGGTAAAGATCTTATCTCAAATCACCTTACCTTCTGCATTTACAACCACACTGCAAGTATGCCCAAACATTACTGGCCTCGTGGGTTTAGATGCAATGGCCACTTAACGCTCAATGCTAATAAAATGTCCAAGTCCACTGGAAATTTCAAAACTCTTCGACAGGCAATTGGGGAGTTTTCTGCTGATGCTACACGGTTCTCTTTGGCCGATGCTGGTGATGGCGTCGATGATGCAAATTTTGACTCCGCGAAAGCAAATTCCGCAATTCTGGACCTCACCAAAGAGCTTGCATGGTATGAATCAATTTTGCCTGCAGAATCTTCTATGAGAATGGGTGCCCTGTCTACTTTAGCTGACCGTGTGTTTGCCAATGCGATAAACATTGCCATCAGAACAACTGAACAAAATTACACCAACTACATGTTTCGAGAAGCCCTTAAGAGTGGCTTTTACAATCTTCAGATTACAAGGGATGAGTATAAATCGACATATAAGGATAACAATAAGGATAATATAGAAGATTACAATCATGACTTGGTGTGGCGTTTTATGGATATGCAGACACGTCTTCTAGCACCTATCTGTCCACATTACGCAGAGTTTATTTGGAGAGAGATTTTGAAGAAGGATGGCTTTGTGGTGAAGGCAGGTTGGCCAACAGCGGATGCCCCTGACCTTACACTAAAGAGTGCCAACAAATATCTACAAGATTCTATTGTGCGGATAAGGAATTTGCTTCAAAAGCAACTCTCAGGCTCAAAGAAAAGAAATAAGAAATCCGCTCCAGTTGCAACGCTCAAGGGAAGATGCTTGGTATATGTGAATGAGCAATATGACGGTTGGAAGGCCGAGTGCCTTAGTATTCTCCAAAACAGCTTTAACAAAGATACTCGAACTTTCCTTCCGGAGTCAGAAATAGAGGAGGCTTTACAACAGATTTATGTAGGTCAATCTTCTGAATTTGATTGTATTCAGAAGATATGTATGCCTTTCTTGAATAATAAGAAGGAAGAAGCAATTAAACTTGGGGCAGAAGCCCTGGATTTGAGATTACCATTTGGTGAAGTTGAGGTTCTTAGGGAAAACTCAGACTTGATTAAGAGAAAGGTAAGTTCAAAAGATGTGGTTGTGGAAGATGTGGACATTGTATTTGCTGCAGATGCTGATTCTGTGGCTAAAGCTGGATCTCTTGTAACTATACTATACGAAAATCCTCCATCCCCTGGAAATCCTACTGCCATCTTCTTATCTAAACAAGTAGCTACTACAGGGTAAGTTTATAAAAAATTTCCCCTCTTATCTTGATCTGACTTGAAGATTAATTTTGTTTTCCGAAATACTGGTTTTCATGAAAAATTAGGTTTAGAACTAAGGTCCAGTTTTTGTTTGTTGATAACCCTCTTGTCGTAAAGGTATTAGTAAAGTTAGATTTGTTTTTCCATATTCAACAAAATGTGTTAATTGTGAGACATATATGTATTATCTGTTTGGCTAAGTGAAATCTGTTTTGCACGGCGAGTTGGTGTTCTGTGAAATTTTTTGGATTCTTTTGAATTTTATGGAATTATTTAAAAAAAAAAACTGTATTTTTGTATTTTATTAGAGAAGAGGCATAGGAAGGAAAAGAAAAGGCCTAATGTTAGCTCGGGCATGTTTTAATGCATCAGTTTCATTTTGCAGATGAAAGATTGGAACCAAGGCACACAAGTTTGTATCTGTTGGCAGAATTCCTTGTGAGAACAGGCTGGAATTTTGTTGCGCTGCATCTTATAAGAACATAGTGCATTTGCAATTATTTTGTCATAGTACAGTTGAATTACGCTGACCAACTTAATTTATGATGCTTTATTCCCAGTCAACAATTCTGTTTGAAATTTTGTATTTGGAAAGTTGATTTTTGAAATTTGAGGATTTGTTATAATGTTATTCAACTGGGAAAATTGATGATGAGTTTAGAGAGCTCATGCTCTGCTTGATACTTCTTCTGGTACTCTCAGACGTGCTTTCGTCTATAAAATTGGCTAAGGTTTGAGTTTTGAGGTCTGTCTCTCCACGACTTGTAGGTGATGTCGAATTCTGAGAGTTTGATGACTTATTTCACCATTCTCCCTGCTAAGTCAGGTTTGAGCTGTACTTGTTTGATAGAATGATGTGGTGTGCTAGGAAATAATTCCTCAATTTCGGAGACATTATTAGGAGAGACACATCAATCTTCTCTATCTTTTGGTATCATACATTTGGACCTTGTCTTACCAATGAACTACACTAGTTCACGGATGTCCAATTTTCTTATACCAAAACGACCCTAATGACTTCTGCCGACTCATAAACAAAGATAATAAGATAATAAATTTTTAATTTGTTTTTCTAAAATATAATTTAATATATAAAATTGAAATCTAATCAATATAAATAAATAATAGTATATATAACTTTATATTGAATTAAAACTTCAAATGTTAATAAATTAAACAATTAAAATTCAAACATTTGGAAAATAACTATTAGACTGTGTTGAGCCAATTCTAGTGATTGAAATTGACAGTGTTGGGTCATGTAGAGGATGTTCTATCGTAGAGACAATGAGTGATAGACGATCTCAAGATCTATGCTAAACATTTCTTCAGTTAATCAAAAGAACAAATTGACATTGACCCACAAACACTTGGTGGGCTAATCTTGAATGACCTAAGGCCTATGAAGCGCCGACACGCCATTCAGAAGGCGTGTCGCTGCGTCGGACACGTATCGGACACGGATACTCGTACGACACGCGTACGACACGTATCTGACACATTTTTGCAGTGTCCAACTAAAAATAATGATTTAATTGCAGCGGACATGGATACGACACCTTGTTTCAAATAAAGGACACACCTAACTCAAAAAAAATTAGATTTTTTTATAAAAAAAAGTCCAACTCAATAATTATCAGACTCTAATTTATAAAAGTAATAGGGTTTTTTACCTTTCTTATTTTACTTCTCCACTATAGAATTAGAATTTTTTATTTTGTTCTTATTCCACGGTTTTGAGACTGGTTTATCAATATGGAGTGACTATGATATAAATTTTGCTTTTCGTTTTAAACTATTTATAAATTATGCTCATACATTGCATTATTATATTAATATATAAAATATATATAGCCGTGTCCGTGTCCTATGTTTTCTATATTAGCGGAGTCCTCGTGTCCGTATCCGTGTCGTGTCCCGTGTCCGTGTCCGAGTCAGGGCTTCATAGCCTAAGGCACATGATGACCTTGGTAGGGCCGCTCTCCATAGCGTTCTCGACGAATTCTCTGTAGGGTTCTGGCCGTTCGGCCTTATTCCTTGCTTCCAAAATACAATGTTTTATCGTTATCCTCTTCACCCTTCCTCTTCATGCTTGAGGGTTACCTCTCTAAACAAGTGTCTAGTTCAAGTAACTCATTATGGATAGGTTCAACGATCTCTAATTCTTTAAATGTCTGATTTTTTTGCTAACAAAACCAGGAAATAAATGTGAGACAATTCTAAGTTTGTATCAATGTGAAACTTTACATTGAGATGAATTATTGATGACACGACATAAAGCTCTGCCAAGGTAGACCTTCCCACAATGCAAATTGTAAATGGATTACGTCTGATGACAAAAAATTCGACTCTAACAGTTTTTCTTTGCTTGATTGTCCCAAACATAATTAAAAAAAAACTTAGTTTCTTGTGATTAATCTTTACAAGATAAATTGAAGATGAAAGAACATTTAAGTTTGATTACTCAAAGCTCCACATTGCTCTAATGTGTCTCTGTCGAGTCCAAATCATCTCCATTTTCTAAAGAAATTGAGATCAACATTTCTTTCTCTAATTGAATGACAAGTGGCATAAATTAATATCAATGGTTAAGATTTTTATTAATATTTTATGTTTAATAAATTGAGAAGAAAGCATTTTACATAATGCTGAAAAAGTTTTGGTGGGAAATATTTCCGGAAACGTTGAGGAACACCAACCAAACCCACAACAATGGCATCTTCTTCAAGCATATTCATCAAAATCACACCAACCAGAAACCACATCATAGAATAATCTTCATAATCATCTATCACTCTTCTTTATAATTTCATTCACTCCTCACTGGTAGCATTTATCTTACTTTTGGGTTATATCGTCGTCGCGGTCTCGTGTTGTGTAGACGTTTGAGTTTGATGCAAATGGAAGAGCAGTAAATGACAGTGAACATGGTGCCTCATTCTCATTTCATGGGTAAGAACATTAGGGATTTTTATTTGAGCTCAAGATAACTGTTCATTTTATAAAATTATTTTTCTGAAAATGTTCCTGTTAATTTATATACAAAAGTATATTTGAATTTATATATTTAACATATGGAATCTATTTTTTTTCATTAGAATCCCCAAATGAGTTATCAAATTCAACTCTTAACAGTGTGGTTCAATGGGTCAACAATATCCATGAAAGTATTTTGCCAAATAGTGAAGAGAATTTAGTTGATTATGCTCCACACTTGGAAATGGAGTTTGAATCGGAGGCGGTTGCCTATGAATTTTATAATGATTATAGTAGGAGAATTGGATTTGGTATTCGTCGAGAATATGGTAATAAAAGCAAAATAGATGGAATTCTGACTTCAAGAAGATTCTCGTGCTTTAAAGAGGGAAAACGGGGCATTGACAAACGAGACCACATGACAAAACAATCTAGAGCAGAAACTAGAACCGGATGTAAAGCACGTATGGTTATTTCACTTGATAGAAAAGTTGGAAAATACAAGGTTGTTGACTTTGTATATGATCATAATCACCCTCTTCAACCATCGGGATATGTTCATATGATTCGCTCTCATCGATGCATTTCTGAGGTACAAGCATCACAAATTATGTTGGCTGATGCATCGAGACTAAAACCAAAAGATTTTCACGAGTATGTGTCAAAGCAAGTTGGAGGAATAGACGTTGTTGGTTATACAAGACAAGACCATAAGAATTACCTTCGAACTAAAAGAAATCATTCATTAAGATATGGTGAAGTGGGTGCATTGTTGATGTATTTCAAGGGACAAAGTGAAAATCCTTCATTCTTTTATGAATTTCAAATGGATGTTGAAGAGCAAATAACAAATATATTTTGGGCTGATGCACAAATGATAAATGATTATGGATATTTTGGTGATATCATCACTTTTGATACAACTTACAAGATAAATAAGGATTATCGACCATTGGGAGTGTTTGTTGGACTTAATAATTTTAGACAAACGATTGTTTTTGGGGCAACATTGCTCTATGATGTAACAATTCCTTCTTTTCAATGGTTATTTGAAACTTTTCTCAAAGCTATGGGTGGAAAAATGCCTAAAACTATTTTAACAGATCAAGATGCGACAATGGCTAAGGCTATTTCTCTAGTTATGCCTCAAACATTTCATGGAATATGCACTTGGCATATAAGAGAAAACTCCCTAAGGCATGTAAACCATCTATACCAAAAAAGTTCACATTTTTCCTTAGATTTTGAAGCATGCATTGATCTACATGAAGAAGAAGAGGAATTTCATAATGCATGGAATGCTTTACTTCTTGAGCATAATGTTTCTGATGATTCTTGGTTACATTCAATTTTTCGAGTGAAGAATAAATGGGCATGGGCGTATGTCCAGAAAACTTTCACCGCAGGTATGAGATCTACTCAATTAAGTGAGAGCTTCAATGCTGATTTGAAATATCATTTGAAGTCAGATTTAAATTTGGTTCAATTTTTCACACATTTTGAAAGAGTTGTAAATGGAAAACGAAACAATGAGTCCGAAGCCGATTATGAGTCAAGACATAAATTGCCTAGGTTGAAATTGAAGAAGGCTCAAATGCTTGTTCAAGCGGGAACCATTTACACTCCAAAAATATTTGAGGAATTTCAAGAGGAATATGAAGATTATCTAGACACTTGTATAAAGAATTTGGAAGACGGGTTGTATATTGTTATAAATTATGATGACAATAAGGAGCGGAAAGTAATAGGGAATTTAGAGGATCAAAAGGTTGCTTGTGATTGTCGTAAGTTTGAAAAACATGGTATTTCATGTAGTCATGCTTTGAAGGTTTTGGATGCAATGAACATTAAGCTTATTCCTTCGCACTATATACTCAAGAGATGGACAAGAGAAGCAAGGTCGGGAAGTAATCAAGATTGGAAAGGACACCATATTGATTTGGACATAAAAGCTCACTTCGTGAAACGATACAATGAACTATGTACTCGAATGGTTAAACTAACAAACAGAGCATCTGAATCTCATGAAACTTACACTTTTTATCCAAAGTTTATGAAGAGTCCAATAAGATAATTAATGATATGTTGGCTAAAAAGTATATGGAAGGAGAATCAATTGGAATGTATCACATAAACATATCAATTGCAAATGCTGAATTTGACAACAATGTGAACCCTGTTGGTTTTGTGGAAGAAAAAGGAATAAAAAAGAAAGAATGTCCATATAAGAGTAAAAAACGACTCAAATCTTGGAATGAAAAATTGTCTAAAAAGAGAAAGGCAAGTGTATCAAGGAAAAAGAAAAAACCTCAAGAAAATTTGGTAATTTATGTATAAATTTATTTCAATATCTTCATTATAATACTTGTTACTTATACTTGATGTTTATGATACAAGTTAGTTCAATTATGCAGGAAAAACCAACAGCAGCGGCAACAACTGACAGTGAACATGCCCTTCATTCAAATCAAACTTTTACTCAATTGTTGATGGTAATTAAATATTTCATGCATACGTACAATATAACTTTTAACTATCTTTTATAAAAGTATACTGAACCTTCCTATTCATTGGCAGCAACCACAAGACTACAATTCAATTTCTCTATCTTCAGATCATGTGATTTTAGATGGAAGCCAAAGTGAAGGTGGAAGTCAATTTGGCATGTTAGAGATGCACAACTTATTTTAACTATTTATATATAACTATTTTGAATTATTTTTTTTGAAGATGAAATTTTTTGAAGAAAAAGACTCATGAAAAAGAAGACCTTAGGGTGAGAGCCTCTCTTTTTTGCAGAAAATCTGGAACTGCATTTTCTGTAGATTTTGTATAAAAAGTTTTGTTACAGTGTAATTAACTTTGTAGCAGAAACTAGTTTAACTTGGTACATAAGTTATGCTTTACTTAGTTTTATTAAGTATATGTATTATGCTTTAGTTGGTTTCAATTTACAAATTTTTATAACATGGTTAATTTCATGTAGCAGAAAGTAACAGGGTTTAGCTTTGTGATAGTTTATCAGTAAGTAGCAGAAAGTAGTTAATTTCATGTTATATGCTTTAATTAATTTGGTATATGTTATAACAATATTGTCCTTTTGACTAAGTTGTTGGAGCTTTGTGGTAGTTTATAAGTATAGTTAACTTTGTAGCAGGAATTAGTCAAACAATTTATATCATTTTATTAAGTTTTTCAATATAAGAGTACAAAAGATAATTACATTATACATTCAGTACAAGAATTTTTCAATACATTCGGGACAAAAAAAATTCAATAGAAGAGTACAAAAGATAATTACATTATACATTCAGTACAAGAATTTTCAATAGAGCTAGGAGATTCTTTACAATTCTTCATTCTTTAACCATTTCTAATGCAAAACAAAATCAACACCTATCAATACACTTTTTTTTTGCTTCTACTGTGTTTCTCTTTTCCTTCTAGCAGTGTGTTCCTCTTTTGCTTCTATTGCTTCTATTGTGTGTTTATTTGCAACAGAGAAGCAAACAAAACCAAGTCAATCTAAACCATCAACTACCATTCAAACACATCAAATTAATAGATATACAGATCAACACTATTGATTAATACCGCAACCCCATCGAAGAGATTAAAGCCACCAAAACCAGATGAGAAACACTCAACAAGATGCACCCAAAGCTCAATAAAATCAGATAAAAACACTGCCGGATACAAGAGACTGAAAATTCGGTAGGACGAGCCGAAACAAAAATGCGTAGCTATGATAGGTCCTAGAGAACCGACAGTTTCAAAGCTGTAATTCACACCACTAAATCGGCCGAGACGAAGTATTAAACTGAAAATAAAAAATTCAGCCTCCAACAACAGTAACAGAAAGTTTCAAATACGATCAGCTTCGCTCCAACAACGTAAAGACTAACAGTTTGAAGTTTGATATAGATACCATGCCCAAGAACAGTGAATCGAACCACAATCGACTATGATAATGGTTGAGAAGCGGCTTGGATCATGGTGCAGATGTCGTTGATGGAGTTTACTGGAAATTAAAATTATGGAGGAAATAGTATAAATAATCTTAGCCATTGATATTATTTTATACCACGTGTCATTCAATTAGAGAAATAAATGTCGATTCCCATTTCCTCAAGAAATAGAGAAGAGCTGGACTCAACAGGAGTCCAGCTCTTCTTCATTTCTTGAGTAAATTGATGATCACATCATATCTCTGTGCTTATCTGTTGCACTATTTTTGGAAAGTTTGATTTTTGGCTAATTTGATTTTATGGTTAATTCCATATTCTGTGATTCAGTAGTGGTTGATTTATTCAAGTTTCTACAGTTTTGTTTAAAAAATATTTTAGTTGGAAGAGGTTTAATTATCATAATAATATTAAAAAGATTTAATAGGATTTGTATTCATTAAAAGATTTAATTGAATTTATTTTGAAAGAAAGATTTAACTAGATGTGCTTTGAAGCAAAAAATTAACTCATATTTGTTTATTCCAACATTTTTTTAAGTTGTTTTGGAAAGATTTTGATTGAAAAAGATTTAATTAAACAAAGATTGCATGAAGAGATTTAATTGAACGTGTCTTAAATATAATATTTAGTCTGCAGAATATTTAATTAGATTGGATTTTGATTGTCTTTTAATGGACTTTTGGCTGAAAGGTAATTTAAATATAAAGAGATTGTTCTCCTTATTTGAAGACATATTTTTAGATAGAATATCTACTTAGTTGGAGAGTTTTGTTGGGTTGACTCTATATTTTGTTTCTTATGTAATACTCCATATAAAATAGTATTTCATATATGAGAAAGATAGAGTATTTGTTCTATAATGATGATTTAAATTACTCCACTTATAATTATAATTGTTGTCTTGCAAATAATTGGGAGAGTCTTAGAGTGAAAGTTAGAGGGATTAAGATTAACGGGAAGCCTAAGTCGAAATTCACTGATAGTATTAGGAAAATGAGAGTTCAAATGAGAGCTTTTTATACTATTGACTACTATATTAGTGAATTTCCTTTTATTGGTAGATGTCCTCCGGACGTAGGCGACGTTGCTCCAAATTAACAATAATATGTTATTTATTTTGTTTATTTGTTCGTCGTTCCTTTTAAATCATATTGTGTCACAATTGTCTCAACATTGGATGTGGCATGTAGTCACTGATTGAATAAAATTTTAATTGACATTAGAGAAGACACCTTGTTCGTGTTGGGTGAGCTCCAGGAGTTTATTTAATTCAGTTCAATATGCACAATACCAAACAAAGAGGGTAGGTTATTCGTCCACTAACTCTTGTTGGTATAAACTATTACTATTGAAAGGCCTATATAGTTGCTTTTCTTAAGTCAATAGACAACTAGATCTAGAAAATAATCGTAAAGGAATGGATGTTGGGTCATCATGAGGAGCATCCATATTGGGTCAAGAGCAACACACAAGTGAAAGAGACGCCACATGTTCACCCAAAACCCTAAGAAAATTATTATTCCACCCCATACTTCTAGTATTATTGTGTTGAATGCAGTATAGGGCAAGCAACAAAAGAAAGATTTGGAAATATTGATCCGGGAATTATTGTCCTCAGAGATGGAGAGATGCCATTCAACAGTTTCTACGGTTTCGAACATTGGATTTGAATGAGCAAAAAGTTAACAAAGATATAGACAGGAAAGAATAACGAATACATTCTTAGAAGAGAAATAACTTATCAGGAATGTAAATATATTCACTATTCACAAACATACACTTACCAACCCGTTATATTCAACCTGCGATACTCATCTATGTCATCACGTATCTCTCACATAAGTGTCCATCTCTGGAGCACAAACGAGATCATCAACAACTAAGGTTATCTCTAACGCGAAGCTGCGAGAACATCCGTATTCTCGCGTCGGCGATCTCTCGCGCGCCGCTCAAACACGAAAGCATTAAGAACAGATACAAACAGTGAATGCTAGCTCTAAATCTATCTCTAGAGTTCAGAACCAACAGAATATCATCCTAGATAAAGATTCAAGCAGTTTATCTCTAAAGCAACTCAAATCTCCAGCACAAAGCAAAAATCCAGAACAATATCAACACAGATTTATAAAGCAAGTTAAATATAACATTATAATCGGTAAATATACATCAGATTCAAGTAAATATACAAACAAACCCAACACAAAAGAAATACACAAAGAATAGAGAAGATAAACCAAACATCTCGCGGGTTGTCAGCTCCGGTTGATGAGAAATCCACCTCCGATCTTCCAAGTGCATGACCCGGTGTTGTTTTCTAAGCTAATCCTAATCTAAGAATGAAAATGATGGAGTTGGAACCAAAAACTCTCCAAAACCATACCCTAGAAATGTTACAAATGAGGAAATATAAACACAATTTCTGCTACGGCCGCTTAGCGGCCAAATCTCGCTTAGCGGACTACACATATTACAAAAATATCAAGAATAGTAAACAGGCCTCCGCTTAGCGGCCAGAGTCACCGCTTAGCGGCCAGAAAAATTTGTTCGCCCCTGGAAAGCGCGCTTACACGCCGCTCAGCGGCGCTCTCTGCACAAAACTTGCTTATTTGATCCAAAATCGCGCAATCGGAGTCGTGCCTTCGACACTTTATTCCTCGAGGCTCCAATAAGCATGAATACCTATAAAAACAAAGGAAAAACTATTAAACGATATATAAAACATATAAAAACTAAATAATGTGAATATATACACAAAAGTGGGGATTTTATTACAAAAACGGAATGAATAGAATCGATAAGTGCCACAATTATATACTCAAAATAACAACATTTTGGCACTTATCAAACTCTCCCCAACTTAAAACTTTGTTTGTCCTCAAACAATGTCAAATAAATCAAGGAATTGAAAGTAATAAACCAAAGAATTGTGAATCAACAAGTTTTGAAAACCAAAAACAAATGTATGGCTCAATACAAAAACGTATAAACAAAGTAAATACTTACCACTATCCTACAACGACAACATGTAAATGAAACTAATCCTAAGCACAAAAAGCATACAAAACATTCTAACACAATACATGCTCACATCATGAATCACACCTAGCAAAAATTCATCAATGGATGAAGAACACACAAAGGTGAAGGACTTTTAACACTCATCCAACAATCTTGCAAACAAAAGATTAAATTATGCATTCATCCAAAAATCACATTGAAGATACAAAAGCAAGAATCACAAGGACTTTTCAAGGTTGTAATGTGGCTTGGTTAACAAACAAGGGATAAGTCCTAAGGCTAATCGAAACAAAAACTTGCCTAAACCTAAGGGAGTGATCAATCCACCAAAGATTCAAACAACAAAATCTCGATCAAACTTCTTCCTTAACCACAAGTTTCTCAAACCAATCACAATACTTATTAGCACAATTATTCACTTCTCTTTTCTTTTTCTTTTTCAAAACTCTTTTTCCTTTTTTTTTCTTTTTCTTTTCTTTCTTTTTCACATTTTTTTTCTTTTCTTTTTCTTTCTTTTCAACCTCATAGCAACAACCATATAAGTAGCAATCATTTCTCCCCAACTTGAATTCAACCACACCATCATATGAATACTCCCTACTTTTTAAGGCAAGGTAAAAATTCATACCAAAAATCATGGTTGAGGGTTCAAGAAAACAAAGAATCAATCATCCATGCAAAAATGAGAACTGAACACTCAAAGATAAGCATTTAGCAAAAACAACATGGACCTTGACAAAAAGCTCAAAATGGTTAACAAATGATCACACACTCACAAGGTGAATTGACTATTTAGTTTTGGTAGTTGTGCTCAAAATGAAACAAAATGCCTTGATTCTTTTCATGCTTTCATAAAATCAACATAAACAAAAGATTAAGCATAATAAAATCCAGTTAAAACAAAGATTGTGGCCTCCAGCATATATGAACAATGGAAAGCTTCCTCACATTTATGGTTTGGGAACTAAAGTGATTCAATCAACAAGCAAGTAATGCAAAAGAATGAATTGTATGGTAATTGTACAAATGAAAAGTTTCCTAAACATGCTATGCTATAGAAAGCGATAAATGAGTACCTTGAATGATACGACTTCAAAAACAATATCCTACCATACATCCGCAAGTTGAAACACTCAAGCTTTGGAAAATCACCTCAAAAATCTTCGAATTACCGAACAAAATTTGAGTACAAACAACCACAAAAGAATTAGAAAAACAAAACTAGTATCTATTACTAAATAGCCTTGGTGAAAGTGGGAAAAATGAGTGAACCAAGTGGAATGGGAATCCCACTGGTACAAAGTAAGAAAACAAAATTCTGCTGTCATCGCTTAGCGGAGCTAGGCTCGCATAGCGGATGACAGAAAAACCAGAAAAATCAGAACAAAAACAGCTGTTCCAATCTTCCTCCACTTCACCTAAATACCTCAAATACTGAAATATAGACAAAAATTTACAACCGTTGGGGTGCCTCCCAACAAGCGCTTGTTTTACGTCGTTAGCTCAACGCCTTTATTGTTTTGGTGTTTGGAAAGTAGCTTCCTCTCGTCATGCCTTGGTGACGTCTCACCGCACAAGCCTAAAGAAAGTGTCCTAACCAAAGCACTCAACAAACGTTACGAGTACAATATATACAACAATTATACGAACATAAAAGAAAACGCAAGTATATAAATATGTACATAAACAAACACATATATACAAACATGAAACACATATAACTATTAACATACACAAAGAGAAAGTTGGTGAATGTTGGATTCACAAGTTGAAAAGTGAAGATTTGTTATTAAAGAGTTCATCCGAGATCAACATGTTTCACCAACATTCATCAATAAAAGTATACTTATATGTAACATATACAAGTAAAACTATATGGTGGACATAAACAAGTAAACATGTACAAGTAAATATATATACAAGTGAAACTATACAATATATACGTTATATACAAAGCTAAAAACCACGAAAACTATTGCTATGCAATCACAACCATCCCCGGCAACGGCGCCATTTTGTTGAATGCAGTATAGGGCAAGCAACAAAAGAAAGATTTGGAAATATTGATCCGGGAATTATCGTCCTCAGAGATGGAGAGATGTCATTCAACAGTTTCTACGGTTTCGAACATTGGATTTGAATGAGCAAAAAGTTAACAAAGATATAGACAGGAAAGAATAACGAACACATTCTTAGAAGAGAAATAACTTATCAGGAATGTAAATATATTCACTATTCACAAACATACACTTACCAACCCGTTATATTCAACCTGCGATACTCATCTATGTCATCACGTATCTCTCACATAAGTGTCCATCTCTGGAGCACAAACGAGATCATCAACAACTAAGGTTATCTCTAACGCGAAGCTGCGAGAACATCCGTATTCTCGCGTCGGCGATCTCTCGCGCGCCGCTCAAACACGAAAGCATTAAGAACAGATACAAACAGTGAATGCTAGCTCTAAATCTATCTCTAGAGTTCAGAACCAACAGAATATCATCCTAGATAAAGATTCAAGCAGTTTATCTCTAAAGCAACTCAAATCTCCAGCACAAAGCAAAAATCCAGAACAATATCAACACAGATTTATAAAGCAAGTTAAATATAACATTATAATCGGTAAATATACATCAGATTCAAGTAAATATACAAACAAACCCAACACAAAAGAAATACACAAAGAATAGAGAAGATAAACCAAACATCTCGCGGGTTGTCAGCTCCGGTTGATGAGAAATCCACCTCCGATCTTCCAAGTGCATGACCCGGTGTTGTTTTCTAAGCTAATCCTAATCTAAGAATGAAAATGATGGAGTTGGAACCAAAAACTCTCCAAAACCATACCCTAGAAATGTTACAAATGAGGAAATATAAACACAATTTCTGCTACGGCCGCTTAGCGGCCAAATCTCGCTTAGCGGACTACACGTATTACAAAAATATCAAGAATAGTAAACAGGCCTCCGCTTAGCGGCCAGAGTCACCGCTTAGCGGCCAGAAAAATTTGTTCGCCCCTGGAAAGCGCGCTTACACGCCGCTCAGCGGCGCTCTCTGCACAAAACTTGCTTATTTGATCCAAAATCGCGCAATCGGAGTCGTGCCTTCGACACTTTATTCCTCGAGGCTCCAATAAGCATGAATACCTATAAAAACAAAGGAAAAACTATTAAACGATATATAAAACATATAAAAACTAAATAATGTGAATATATACACAAAAGTGGGGATTTTATTACAAAAACGGAATGAATAGAATCGATAAGTGCCACAATTATATACTCAAAATAACAACATTTTGGCACTTATCAAACTCTCCCCAACTTAAAACTTTGTTTGTCCTCAAACAATGTCAAATAAATCAAGGAATTGAAAGTAATAAACCAAAGAATTGTGAATCAACAAGTTTTGAAAACCAAAAACAAATGTATGGCTCAATACAAAAACGTATAAACAAAGTAAATACTTACCACTATCCTACAACGACAACATGTAAATGAAACTAATCCTAAGCACAAAAAGCATACAAAACATTCTAACACAATACATGCTCACATCATGAATCACACCTAGCAAAAATTCATCAATGGATGAAGAACACACAAAGGTGAAGGACTTTTAACACTCATCCAACAATCTTGCAAACAAAAGATTAAATTATGCATTCATCCAAAAATCACATTGAAGATACAAAAGCAAGAATCACAAGGACTTTTCAAGGTTGTAATGTGGCTTGGTTAACAAACAAGGGATAAGTCCTAAGGCTAATCGAAACAAAAACTTGCCTAAACCTAAGGGAGTGATCAATCCACCAAAGATTCAAACAACAAAATCTCGATCAAACTTCTTCCTTAACCACAAGTTTCTCAAACCAATCACAATACTTATTAGCACAATTATTCACTTCTCTTTTCTTTTTCTTTTTCAAAACTCTTTTTCCTTTTTTTTTCTTTTTCTTTTCTTTCTTTTTCACATTTTTTTTCTTTTCTTTTTCTTTCTTTTCAACCTCATAGCAACAACCATATAAGTAGCAATCATTTCTCCCCAACTTGAATTCAACCACACCATCATATGAATACTCCCTACTTTTTAAGGCAAGGTAAAAATTCATACCAAAAATCATGGTTGAGGGTTCAAGAAAACAAAGAATCAATCATCCATGCAAAAATGAGAACTGAACACTCAAAGATAAGCATTTAGCAAAAATAACATGGACCTTGACAAAAAGCTCAAAATGGTTAACAAATGATCACACACTCACAAGGTGAATTGACTATTTAGTTTTGGTAGTTGTGCTCAAAATGAAACAAAATGCCTTGATTCTTTTCATGCTTTCATAAAATCAACATAAACAAAAGATTAAGCATAATAAAATCCAGTTAAAACAAAGATTGTGGCCTCCAGCATATATGAACAATGGAAAGCTTCCTCACATTTATGGTTTGGGAACTAAAGTGATTCAATCAACAAGCAAGTAATGCAAAAGAATGAATTGTATGGTAATTGTACAAATGAAAAGTTTCCTAAACATGCTATGCTATAGAAAGCGATAAATGAGTACCTTGAATGATACGACTTCAAAAACAATATCCTACCATACATCCGCAAGTTGAAACACTCAAGCTTTGGAAAATCACCTCAAAAATCTTCGAATTACCGAACAAAATTTGAGTACAAACAACCACAAAAGAATTAGAAAAACAAAACTAGTATCTATTACTAAATAGCCTTGGTGAAAGTGGGAAAAATGAGTGAACCAAGTGGAATGGGAATCCCACTGGTACAAAGTAAGAAAACAAAATTCTGCTGTCATCGCTTAGCGGAGCTAGGCTCGCATAGCGGATGACAGAAAAACCAGAAAAATCAGAACAAAAACAGCTGTTCCAATCTTCCTCCACTTCACCTAAATACCTCAAATACTGAAATATAGACAAAAATTTACAACCGTTGGGGTGCCTCCCAACAAGCGCTTGTTTTACGTCGTTAGCTCAACGCCTTTATTGTTTTGGTGTTTGGAAAGTAGCTTCCTCTCGTCATGCCTTGGTGACGTCTCACCGCACAAGCCTAAAGAAAGTGTCCTAACCAAAGCACTCAACAAACGTTACGAGTACAATATATACAACAATTATACGAACATAAAAGAAAACGCAAGTATATAAATATGTACATAAACAAACACATATATACAAACATGAAACACATATAACTATTAACATACACAAAGAGAAAGTTGGTGAATGTTGGATTCACAAGTTGAAAAGTGAAGATTTGTTATTAAAGAGTTCATCCGAGATCAACATGTTTCACCAACATTCATCAATAAAAGTATACTTATATGTAACATATACAAGTAAAACTATATGGTGGACATAAACAAGTAAACATGTACAAGTAAATATATATACAAGTGAAACTATACAATATATACGTTATATACAAAGCTAAAAACCACGAAAACTATTGCTATGCAATCACAACCATCCCCGGCAACGGCGCCATTTTGTTGAATGCAGTATAGGGCAAGCAACAAAAGAAAGATTTGGAAATATTGATCCGGGAATTATCGTCCTCAGAGATGGAGAGATGTCATTCAACAGTTTCTACGGTTTCGAACATTGGATTTGAATGAGCAAAAAGTTAACAAAGATATAGACAGGAAAGAATAACGAACACATTCTTAGAAGAGAAATAACTTATCAGGAATGTAAATATATTCACTATTCACAAACATACACTTACCAACCCGTTATATTCAACCTGCGATACTCATCTATGTCATCACGTATCTCTCACATAAGTGTCCATCTCTGGAGCACAAACGAGATCATCAACAACTAAGGTTATCTCTAACGCGAAGCTGCGAGAACATCCGTATTCTCGCGTCGGCGATCTCTCGCGCGCCGCTCAAACACGAAAGCATTAAGAACAGATACAAACAGTGAATGCTAGCTCTAAATCTATCTCTAGAGTTCAGAACCAACAGAATATCATCCTAGATAAAGATTCAAGCAGTTTATCTCTAAAGCAACTCAAATCTCCAGCACAAAGCAAAAATCCAGAATAATATCAACACAGATTTATAAAGCAAGTTAAATATAACATTATAATCGGTAAATATACATCAGATTCAAGTAAATATACAAACAAACCCAACACAAAAGAAATACACAAAGAATAGAGAAGATAAACCAAACATCTCGCGGGTTGTCAGCTCCGGTTGATGAGAAATCCACCTCCGATCTTCCAAGTGCATGACCCGGTGTTGTTTTCTAAGCTAATCCTAATCTAAGAATGAAAATGATGGAGTTGGAACCAAAAACTCTCCAAAACCATACCCTAGAAATGTTACAAATGAGGAAATATAAACACAATTTCTGCTACGGCCGCTTAGCGGCCAAATCTCGCTTAGCGGACTACACGTATTACAAAAATATCAAGAATAGTAAACAGGCCTCCGCTTAGCGGCCAGAGTCACCGCTTAGCGGCCAGAAAAATTTGTTCGCCCCTGGAAAGCGCGCTTACACGCCGCTCAGCGGCGCTCTCTGCACAAAACTTGCTTATTTGATCCAAAATCGCGCAATCGGAGTCGTGCCTTCGACACTTTATTCCTCGAGGCTCCAATAAGCATGAATACCTATAAAAACAAAGGAAAAACTATTAAACGATATATAAAACATATAAAAACTAAATAATGTGAATATATACACAAAAGTGGGGATTTTATTACAAAAACGGAATGAATAGAATCGATAAGTGCCACAATTATATACTCAAAATAACAACATTTTGGCACTTATCAAACTCTCCCCAACTTAAAACTTTGTTTGTCCTCAAACAATGTCAAATAAATCAAGGAATTGAAAGTAATAAACCAAAGAATTGTGAATCAACAAGTTTTGAAAACCAAAAACAAATGTATGGCTCAATACAAAAACGTATAAACAAAGTAAATACTTACCACTATCCTACAACGACAACATGTAAATGAAACTAATCCTAAGCACAAAAAGCATACAAAACATTCTAACACAATACATGCTCACATCATGAATCACACCTAGCAAAAATTCATCAATGGATGAAGAACACACAAAGGTGAAGGACTTTTAACACTCATCCAACAATCTTGCAAACAAAAGATTAAATTATGCATTCATCCAAAAATCACATTGAAGATACAAAAGCAAGAATCACAAGGACTTTTCAAGGTTGTAATGTGGCTTGGTTAACAAACAAGGGATAAGTCCTAAGGCTAATCGAAACAAAAACTTGCCTAAACCTAAGGGAGTGATCAATCCACCAAAGATTCAAACAACAAAATCTCGATCAAACTTCTTCCTTAACCACAAGTTTCTCAAACCAATCACAATACTTATTAGCACAATTATTCACTTCTCTTTTCTTTTTCTTTTTCAAAACTCTTTTTCCTTTTTTTTTCTTTTTCTTTTCTTTCTTTTTCACATTTTTTTTCTTTTCTTTTTCTTTCTTTTCAACCTCATAGCAACAACCATATAAGTAGCAATCATTTCTCCCCAACTTGAATTCAACCACACCATCATATGAATACTCCCTACTTTTTAAGGCAAGGTAAAAATTCATACCAAAAATCATGGTTGAGGGTTCAAGAAAACAAAGAATCAATCATCCATGCAAAAATGAGAACTGAACACTCAAAGATAAGCATTTAGCAAAAATAACATGGACCTTGACAAAAAGCTCAAAATGGTTAACAAATGATCACACACTCACAAGGTGAATTGACTATTTAGTTTTGGTAGTTGTGCTCAAAATGAAACAAAATGCCTTGATTCTTTTCATGCTTTCATAAAATCAACATAAACAAAAGATTAAGCATAATAAAATCCAGTTAAAACAAAGATTGTGGCCTCCAGCATATATGAACAATGGAAAGCTTCCTCACATTTATGGTTTGGGAACTAAAGTGATTCAATCAACAAGCAAGTAATGCAAAAGAATGAATTGTATGGTAATTGTACAAATGAAAAGTTTCCTAAACATGCTATGCTATAGAAAGCGATAAATGAGTACCTTGAATGATACGACTTCAAAAACAATATCCTACCATACATCCGCAAGTTGAAACACTCAAGCTTTGGAAAATCACCTCAAAAATCTTCGAATTACCGAACAAAATTTGAGTACAAACAACCACAAAAGAATTAGAAAAACAAAACTAGTATCTATTACTAAATAGCCTTGGTGAAAGTGGGAAAAATGAGTGAACCAAGTGGAATGGGAATCCCACTGGTACAAAGTAAGAAAACAAAATTCTGCTGTCATCGCTTAGCGGAGCTAGGCTCGCATAGCGGATGACAGAAAAACCAGAAAAATCAGAACAAAAACAGCTGTTCCAATCTTCCTCCACTTCACCTAAATACCTCAAATACTGAAATATAGACAAAAATTTAGAACCGTTGGGGTGCCTCCCAACAAGCGCTTGTTTTACGTCGTTAGCTCAACGCCTTTATTGTTTTGGTGTTTGGAAAGTAGCTTCCTCTCGTCATGCCTTGGTGACGTCTCACCGCACAAGCCTAAAGAAAGTGTCCTAACCAAAGCACTCAACAAACGTTACGAGTACAATATATACAACAATTATACGAACATAAAAGAAAACGCAAGTATATAAATATGTACATAAACAAACACATATATACAAACATGAAACACATATAACTATTAACATACACAAAGAGAAAGTTGGTGAATGTTGGATTCACAAGTTGAAAAGTGAAGATTTGTTATTAAAGAGTTCATCCGAGATCAACATGTTTCACCAACATTCATCAATAAAAGTATACTTATATGTAACATATACAAGTAAAACTATATGGTGGACATAAACAAGTAAACATGTACAATTAAATATATATACAAGTGAAACTATACAATATATACGTTATATACAAAGCTAAAAACCACGAAAACTATTGCTATGTAATCACAACCATCCCCGGCAACGGCGCCATTTTGTTGAATGCAGTATAGGGCAAGCAACAAAAGAAAGATTTGGAAATATTGATCCGGGAATTATCGTCCTCAGAGATGGAGAGATGCCATTCAACAGTTTCTACGGTTTCGAACATTGGATTTGAATGAGCAAAAAGTTAACAAAGATATAGACAGGAAAGAATAACGAACACATTCTTAGAAGAGAAATAACTTATCAGGAATGTAAATATATTCACTATTCACAAACATACACTTACCAACCCGTTATATTCAACCTGCGATACTCATCTATGTCATCACGTATCTCTCACATAAGTGTCCATCTCTGGAGCACAAACGAGATCATCAACAACTAAGGTTATCTCTAACGCGAAGCTGCGAGAACATCCGTATTCTCGCGTCGGCGATCTCTCGCGCGCCGCTCAAACACGAAAGGATTAAGAACAGATACAAACAGTGAATGCTAGCTCTAAATCTATCTCTAGAGTTTAGAACCAACAGAATATCATCCTAGATAAAGATTCAAGCAGTTTATCTCTAAAGCAACTCAAATCTCCAGCACAAAGCAAAAATCCAGAACAATATCAACACAGATTTATAAATCAAGTTAAATATAACATTATAATCGGTAAATATACATCAGATTCAAGTAAATATACAAACAAACCCAACACAAAAGAAATACACAAAGAATAGAGAAGATAAACCAAACATCTCGCGGGTTGTCAGCTCCGGTTGATGAGAAATCCACCTCCGATCTTCCAAGTGCATGACCCGGTGTTGTTTTCTAAGCTAATCCTAATCTAAGAATGAAAATGATGGAGTTGGAACCAAAAACTCTCCAAAACCATACCCTAGAAATGTTACAAATGAGGAAATATAAACACAATTTCTGCTACGGCCGCTTAGCGGCCAAATCTCGCTTAGCGGACTACACGTATTACAAAAATATCAAGAATAGTAAACAGGCCTCCGCTTAGCGGCCAGAGTCACCGCTTAGCGGCCAGAGAAATTTGTTCGCCCCTGGAAAGCGCGCTTACACGCCGCTCAGCGGCGCTCTCTGCACAAAACTTGCTTATTTGATCCAAAATCGCGCAATCGGAGCCGTGCCTTCGACACTTTATTCCTCGAGGCTCCAATAAGCATGAATACCTATAAAAACAAAGGAAAAACTATTAAACGATATATAAAACATATAAAAACTAAATAATGTGAATATATACACAAAAGTGGGGATTTTATTACAAAAACGGAATGAATAGAATCGATAAGTGCCACAATTATATACTCAAAATAACAACATTTTGGCACTTATCATATTGCAACTATATATAGCCCAAAACAACAACCAACATGGTCACCTTTTGATCATATCATTTCTTCAACTTCCCATGAAATCTCTCAAAAACCCTTCCCTACTCAATCTATTTTTCACTCAAAATCTTTCTTTTTGTGATTCATCATATCAAAAGGAGCTCAAGGAAGTGGAATTTAAGGTAAAGTTTATTCTACTCAATCCCCATTCCATATATTATGTTGTTTTTTAATTTAAAAATTGGTCACACGATAACCGAAGATATATTTTCGGTTTACAGTTGAACAATACCGGAAGTACATTTCTGGTTTTCTGTCTGTGTTTATTTTCCACCAGAATTGGTGATTATGTTACCTACTACATTAGGTATGGTGCATCCCGATAACATTCTCAAACCTCAATTACCTCAAGTTGTTTCACCACTCGTATCTCCTATCATAACAAAGATGGTAGATATTCAAGATCATTTTTAAAAATGGAGAAGAGTTTGAATTACGTGACAACATGTTGCATTGGATTCGCATAGAGGAAACAAAACTAAGATTTGATGTTGTGATTAGAAGGTCAGATAATGGTACGTCTAAAAGAAATAAATTTGTGACTTTGACATGCGAAAGAAGTGGGAAATATATCAGTCGTATCCAAAAATTGAAACGCGATGACACCAGTTCAAGAAAATGTGAATGCTCGCTTAAGTTGCCTGATTATCATTTGGCAAATAAAAACTGGAGATTTAATATGATATGTGGTTTACACAACCATGATCTAAGTCAAAAGTTGGTCGGTCATCCAATTTTGTGTCACCGTCTTCCGGACGAGAAGACATGTGTTTCTGACATGACTTTGAGCTTAATACTGCCCAAAAACATTCTTGCAACCTTGAAGCACAAAAGACCCTAGAATACATCAAATATCAAGAAGATTTACAATATGCGTTATCAATCCAAATTAGCGCTTAGGGGGGATCAATCCAAATATGCGCTATACAATTGTAAAAACATATGGTCTTCCTTGTGCTTGTGTCATCTGAGAAGATGAAAGTTGATTACCCAATTCATATGGACGAGGTCTCTAGCCATTGGAAGAGACTCAATTTTGAAGATGGCGATAAAACGAAAGACAAAAGCTCAGTATTTCCATCTTGATTGAGGGAAGTGATACAAGAAGTATTTCCATTTTTGAATGGGAAGTGATTCAAGGAGCAACCGAGGAAGATTGTGTTCCCGGAGACCACATATTTGAAACCACCATCTCAACCAGTAAAAACTAAAGGGGCACCTAAAAAATTAAAACCGACACCGGGCGATAGTACGAGGAGTCCATCATATTTTGAACATGTTGACAAAGTTTTTCCCGATTCACCTACTCCAAAATCTCAGAAAAGCGCTTTCAAAGGCCCCCGTATAAGCAAACCAACTACAACACCAACTCCACCAAAAAATACCATTCATCGATCACTTGCCGGTTTTTATGCACAAGTACATTGAACGGACCGTCAATATGGGGGCGACAGTAACTGTGGTTTTCGAGCTGTTTCGGGTTTGCTCAGGAAAAGGGAAGAGGATTACATTATTGTCTGACATACCCTGATCAAAGTGTTGAGGGGAAATAGATATTATACACACGCGTGTTCGGGAGTAAAGAGAAATTTAAAGAAATATATAACGCTCTTGTACCAAGCGTGAGTGGATTCGTACCAGAGGATAAGTGAATGCGTTTCCCTGAAATATGTAATCTAATAACAAGTGCGTATGAGAGGGTGTGTATTAATCTTACGAGATACAGTCTCTCGAAGACATTTTTTCCCTCTGCACACTGCTCCAAGTGCAAACCCCAATGATTGTATCATATGTGTTGGTTGGGTTCAAATCCGCGACATTTTGTTCAAGTGTATTTGAAACCGGGATGCCCTATACCACCTACATCATCGGAGTGGGCGATTCATTTCACAATGCCTTCTGAGATTTGGCCGGACCAATTCAATGAAACGATCCAAGAATTCAACAAGTTGAACAAGATGGAAATAGGAAAAAAAAATAGAGAAAACTCAAAAGGGGTGCCTCCGGTGGATTTGGACGACGATAATTTTTTTGGGTCATTTGCGTAGTTAGATCTCATTTTATTGTAAATGTCATCTTGTTCATGTATTCTGCTGTGGAAATATAGTCATTTTTGTAGTTTGGAGTTGTCCACTTTACCGGCGCCAATTTGTAACGTTTGACACAGAGGGGATTCAAGATTGGTCGATCTGATTTTCTATGTTAATGTTATGAATCCTTATGTAATGTGACACGCCGCCTGACCACCACATTGTGGTCGATCTGATTTTCTATGTTTATGTTATGAATCCTTATGTAATGTGACACGCCGCCTGACCACCACATTCAGGGCCGGTCCTTTGAATTTGGGTGCCCTGGGCGAATCAAAAGAGTGGGGTCCAAAAATTGTTTTTAACAATAAATACATAAGGATAAAAGAAATAATTGGATAAAAACACATTTTCATTTGACATTGTGCAAAAAGAATATAAGTATGGATCTTAGAATTAATGTTTATATTACATCAAAACATAAATCACTATAAAGAGACTTCTTATTCTTCTTCTTCTTGATCCGATTTTTTTTCTATAATTTTTTTTACCAAACCTTTAAATTATTTAAATACCGTCCTCTTAATATTTTTTATTGCAAAATCATTAATAATTTGCCCATACTCAAGGTTCCTCAAAAAATTATTTTCAATTGAAATCAATGCAAGACTATTTAATCTATCTTGTGACATAGTAGATCTAAAATAAGATTTTAATAATTCTAATTTCGAAAAACTTCTTTCAGCAGATGCAACACTGGTAGGAATAGTCTATATTATTCTATAACGTATGCGTGTATTAGAAAAACAATTAAAAGTATTTAAAAAACTCAATATCATATAGCTTGATTTTGATTCAATTGTTAAAACTTTTCTAATTAATTTAAATTCTTCAAACTAAATTTCATTATCAAGATCAACAGAATCGCCATGTTTTAAACAAGTTTCAAGATGTTTACAACATGCTTTCAAGTCCCTATCAGATAATGATCTAAGCCTTTCAATACTAAACAAGAATTCAAAAATATTTTCATATGTGCTATACTGCTAAAATCTTCTATCAAGTGAGCCAATTGTTTGATCTGCCATATATAAGAAATAGTTATTTCGGAAATACTCTTCAACAGACTCAAGATTCAGTTGTGTGAGTTGAGACAGATTTTCATCATAGTGTTGTTTTTAGGGGATTTTCATCATAATATTAATTGATTTTATTCTACTCTTTATTTTATTTATGGAAAATTACATTCTTTTATTAATTAATTCTTACTTTGTAGTGCCGCTATAATTTTGTTAGTCAGTATTTATCAAAAATAAAATTCTAGCAAGTATTTTTATATTAGAAAATTTTCTTTTAATATATATAGGGGTAAAAAAATATTTTTGGTGCCCCTAAAATTATGGGGCCCTGGGCTCCCGCCCCACGAGCCCTTGCTCAGGGCCACCCCTGACCGCATTGTGGTCAATCTGATTTTCTATGTTTATGTTATGAATCCTTATGTAATGTGACACGCCGCCTAACCACCACGTTGCCAGGAAGACTTTCGATACAAGGAGTCGATTCCTTAATTGAACCATCGGCTTTAATACCACACTGTTGGGGGTCATCATGAGGAGCATCCAAATTGGGTAAGGAGCAACTCACAAGTGAAAGAGACACCACATATTCACCTAAAACCTTAAGGTGATAGGTGTACGAGTCATCTCACTTATAAAGTGTTCAACCTCCACTATTTTAAACAATGTGGGACTGACAACTCACACTTGTACACAACAATAGACTCCCCCAAAAATTACAAGTGAAGACAATATAAAACTATGAAGTTAGATAAAGATTGATCAGCTGAAAAATTCGTTTACCACGAAGAAATCTTTTAGTCGTCTTGAATAGTCTAGTCCAGTGATTAGACGATTATCAAATTATTAGTTTTTTCTCACTTCTGAGTAGGGGTGGCAAAATGGATGGATTGGATGGATATGGATTTGATCTTTAATGGATGGATCAAACCAATCCATTAATCCATTACAATCCATTAAACTCTCTAAATAAAAATCCAATCCAATCCATCCATTAAGGAATAAAATCCATCAAATCCATCCATTAACAAATTTCTAATGGATGGATATCCATCCATCCAAAAGATAATTAAAAATATTTTATTTTTTAAAAAATTTCATAAAAATAATAATTTACGTATTTTAAAATAGTTTTTTCGTTTTTTTGAAAAATAATAATTGATTTTTCGTTCTTCCGAAAAAATATGAATTTTCATTTTTTCAAAAATAAAACTCGTATTTTCGTTTTTTTCGAAAAAAACTCAATTTTTTTGTTTTTCTAAAAAAAACTCGATTTTTTCGTTTTCCCAAAATAAAACTCGACTTTTTTCGTTTTTTCGAGAAAAAAAAACTCGATTTTTTCATTTTCCCAAAAAAACTCGATTTTTTCGTGTTGCCCAAAAAAACTCGACTTTTTTCGTTTTTCAAAAAAATATCGATTTTTTCGTTTTCCCCAAAAAAACTCGACTTTTTTCATTTTTCCAAAAAAAACTCAATGTTTTTCGTTTTTCGAAAAAAAGCTCGACATTTTTCATTTTTCCAAAAAAACTCAATTTTTTTCGTTTTACGGAAAAAAACTCGACTTTTTTCCAAAAAAAAAACTTGATTTTTTTCGTTTTTTGAAAAAATACTCTACTTTTTTCGTTTTTCGAAAAAAAACTCGAGTTTTTTTGTTTTTCCAAATAAAACTCGATTTTTTTCGTTTTTCCCAAAAAATCTCGACTTTTTTCATTTTTTCAAAAAAAACTCGATTTTTTCGTTTTTCGAAAAAAAACTCGGCTTTTTTCATTTTTCCGAAAAAAACTCGATTTTTTTCGTTTTCCCCAAAAAATCTCGACTTTTTTCGTTTTTCTAAAAAAAACTCGATTTTTTTCGTTTTCCCCAAAAAATCTCGACTTTTTTCATTTTTTCGAAAAAAACTCGATTTTTTGTTTTCTGAAAAAAACTCAGCTTTTTTCGTTTTTTGGAAAAAACTCAATTTTTTTCGTTTTCCCCAAAAAAACTCGACTTTTTCGTTTTTCAGGAAAAAAATTCGATTTTTTTGTTTTTCTGAAGATAAAAAACTCGACTTTATTGTTTTTTTAGAAAAACCTGATTTTTTCCGTTTTTCGGAAAAACACGATTTTTTTCGTTTCTTGGAAAAAACTAGGTTTTTTCGTTTTTCTGAAAAAACGCGATTTTTTTTTCTTTCCGAAAAAACATGATTTTTCGTTAATTCGAAAAAACGCGATTTTTTTGTTTTCCCGAAAAAACTGGATTTTTTTGTTTTTCGTAAAAACATGATTTTTTGTTTTTTCGAAAAAAAACTCGATTTTTCAATTTTCTGAAGAAACTTGTAAATAATTTAAACCATTTAAAGTATAAAATAAAAATAATCCATTGAATTATCCAAATGTGTTGGATGGATTGGATCCATCCATGTATATAAATGGATGGATTTAATCCATCCATTAACTTATTTTTTATTTGGTGGATGGATTGGATGGATTTTAGCTTAATGGATTCAATTGCCACCCCTACTTCTGAGTAATTTAAAAATAAATTAATTTTAATATAAAAGATTTATATTTTTTTATCTCGCTAAGCAATTAAAGCAAACCCTTACCTTTCTTGTTCTGTCTTTGACAATCCACTGGTCAAAGCGTCTCTTCAAAGCGTCTCCTCGAAGCTTTGTCGTCGGAATCTGTTCCTCTCAATTTCGGACCGTGTTTACCATGGCTCAGGTAAATTACGTTTCCGATGATATCACATTTTAAATTTTATGCAAGCTTCCTTTTCGTTCTTTCAAAAGATTTTCGTCTGTTAACAAATCTTGGTACGGGTTTATAGAGGGTCATGAGTTCCAAACAATGTTCTACCAACACACCCTAGACACCTTTAAGAAGAAATTTGATGATGATTAGGACGATTCAGAACCGTTGTTACTTCGAATTCATAATTACATAGATCCTACTTTAGAGTTTGTTCAAGATAGAAGCCAATTAGAACTTTCGGTTGAATTCCCTGATTACAGGTCTATTCGTATTTTGGGTAAAGCTGAAAATGGGACCTTCTGTTTTTATGATTTTGACGGTGATGACGAACGTCGCTATGAGAGGTTTCAATATGGAGATGTTTTTGGTTTAGGGGGAAGGAATCATGATGAAGATATTTTTGGTATCGCGGATGGGAATCATATGCACCTGCATCTATGGAACCCTATATCTGGTGAGGTTCAGCCCATCCCTTCCCCTAGTTTAGAGCATTACTGTCCTGAATCAGAATTCCGTATTCTTGTGCATGGCTTTGGAAGCTTTCCATTCGAGGAGGATACCGAAAGGGAGTTTGAAACTGATAAATACTTGGATGACTGTTGCGCTAAAAGTGAAATCAACTTCGAAGTCGACTATGACTCCTATTTGAAAGAAACGAAAATTGAACATTGTATTATTCAACATATAACAGGACCTTTTGGGGTCGATTACTAGATGCTCGATGATACTCCTCCATATAACAGCAGTGGCGGAGCCAGGAATTTTAGATAGTCTGGGCAAAAAATTTAACTGCAAATTACATGTGACATAATATATAAATAGTCATAAAGTGTGCTACATAAGAGAGATGAAACCTAACATGTGAATATTGTGCTAAATAAAATTAGGAGGTAAGTGCCCTCTCTAAGACCTCTTTGCGGTGAATGTTTGAATAATATCAACATCTTTAATTGACTTGAATATCTCCCGCTCGGTGTAACATATCATCAAGTCATTGAACCACAAATTGTTGATTTTGTTGAGCAAATTAGACTTGATAATCCTCATTGCTGAAAAAACTCTTTCAACGGATGTTGTCGACACCGGTAATATCAAAGTCAACTTAATGAATTTGTAGACTAATATATTACTTAAGGAGAGACTGATGCAGTTGGAATGCATGTGAACCTGAACTCTCATAAGATTCTGAGTTATTTAATTTATGAATGAATTTAATTGTCTTAATTTAATAATAAATTTAACTAAGAAAGAACTTGAGAAGAGCTTACAAACCTTATCTTAATAGACTTTTTAACTTAGGAGGAACTTACAAACCTCATATTCTTAGTAGACTATTCTATCAATTAATTTATATAGGGGATATAAAACTATTAGAAATTAAGTAATTAAAAAAAGAAATAAACAGTAGCAAAACAAAATTAAATAAAAAATTTATTGAATAATAAAAACCTAATCAAATAAAATTACATGTTTTCTATTTTTTTAATAAAATAAATAATCTAATAATAATAAAAGAAAACATTTTTGTGTTTTTTAAAATATTTTTTAACACTAGAATAAATTAAGTAAATTAGACAACAAATTAAATAAATTAATTCTAATAAATTAAAAGGGACTTGTTTTTGCTTTTATTTATTTTGATTTAAGTATATGCATTAAATATTTTTTGGGCTTTTTTTTATATATGTTTTAACAAAGCAGTACATTCATGTTATAGAATCATCATATATGTTTATTTTTATGATAGTCATGACTAATAATAAAAAATAATACCGACTTAGGAATATATAAGACAAGTCCTATATATTAGGGAAATGTTAACCAGTGCTCCAAGAGAACTCTTTAAATAATTAAAATGGTAAATGTTTTTTAAAAAAATGTGTGTATTTAATCCATTAAAATTGTATTAGAAATTAAAATATTGACTTTTATAAAAAAAAAATCTTTATTGAATATCTTAACGAGTGCCTTGAGGACACTCGTTAGCAAGAACCTATGTTGTAATCATTGTTTAGTTTTAAGGGAGTTTTTTTTTTAATTTTTGTTTTGATTCATAAATAATTAATTGGGTTGGGTCTGGACCATTGGTTATTCATCTGTTTTAATTTTCACACCCCGGACTGGCTGGGCCATAGAACCGCCATTGTATAACAGGTCTTATCAGTATTATGAATGTCGCAGCTCTAGATGGCAGCTTTACAGTTCAAAAACCCGATTTTGGAAAGATCTTTTCATTCAAATGCCGGTTAGATATCAAAAATTTGACCGTGAGCTTTTTTTCGACAGCACATTTCATTGGTGGGGCAAAGATGACAATGAAAATGCTTTCTTAGTTTCTTTTGAATTCTATAGTAAGCAGTTTATAACCACCCCGTCACCGTTGGACTTTTTAGATGTCGTTGATAGGTATGATGTGAATTTGAACATGATAAACAGAGCGGTGACTATTATCATGAATCTGAGTGGATCTAATCTCTTTGATGTGTTGTTATTGCTAGAGCCGGGCATCCAAGAATCTTGGATGAAATTATATAATTTCAGCCTCGGACACATACCGAGCACTTGTTACCCAATTGGAATGGGGAAGAAAGGGGATATATTCTTCTTCATGAAAGAGCATCAAAATGATATTGGTTCCTATAGTCTTAAGAATGAGCTATTCGAAGATAAGGAAATTGAGGGAGGACTCGGATTTTGTCAAATTGTTTTGTATAAGGAACCAGACTACATCTTCCCTTTCCCTTTTACTACACCTGCTGTGAGAAGGCCTCCTGCAGTTTCCCCTCGCCAAAAGAAACAAGTCATGGTTTTTCCTGAGGAAGAAGCAGAAATTAACAAGGTTGAAGAAGAGGATAAGTTGCAGACTGAAGTAGAGAGCTCAGAGTTGCAGACTGAAGTAGAGAGCTTAGAGTATATCCATCATGTTGGGGATGTAGGTGAGAACCCAAGTTTTTATCTGCACGGCAGTTTTGAGACATCCGATCCAAAAGAAGCAGGTTTGTTTTTCATCTGCTAATCTTAATTATTGTTATTATTTTGTGCATCCAATGATAGTTTGCTTTTGTAATTTCTGAGAACCGGATTTTTTTTCAGAACCTAAACTATATGGTGGAATAGAAAATAAGGAACGCTTTGGAGCCGAAGAAGTTACAGGGTTTTCTGCCCTAGAAGAAGTTCCTCAGGAAGTCGCTGACCAAGCTATTGGCGCTTTAGCTGATGTGGTCTCTAGTGACATTTCTATGGAAGTTGCGGAGCAAGAGCTTGCGGACTTGTCTGTTGAAGCATCTGAAGAAGTTTTCAAGGGGACTCCCGAACAAGTTAGCGTTGGATTGTCTGTTGAGAGAGATCATTACTGAAACTCACAAAATACTTGGAACTATAGTATAGAGGGCTCTCTGGTAGACTCCCAGTCCCACATTTCAGAATGCATATAGTCTAGCATATTAGTGATAAATGACTTGAGCCAAAACTAACATTTTTCTCTAAGTACACATATACATATTGAAAATGTGAATACAATTCAATAAATTCCTCTTTTGAAGTTTCTCTTTTGTTGCATTGATTGATCTCTCTGCACTATATTAATCTGAATTTCAATCTCGACAATATATTAATCTGAGTTTCAAATTCTTAACTTTTTTAACACTTTGTTTTGGCGTATTTCAAAGAGTTTGTTGTATATTTGGTGCGTCCGAGTTTTAAAATCTTAATTTTAAGGATATTTTTGAAATTTCGTCGAGATGTGTGAGTAAGACATACAGTGTAATAAATAATGGCCAAGAAAAATAATGACATGATAATATATACTAGTTGGGTCTTGGCCCGACATTTGTCCATACATATTTATGTTATAAATAGATTGAGATTGTTTATTACATCTTATGAATTTCTCAAAGACCTTACAAAAACTTGAAATTGTCTTTCCTATAAGCTATTTTTAGACACTCATATTTTTCAAACGATTTTGTTTTTTTGGAATGTGAAATAAATAACATCATCTTTCATGAACAATATAGGGTAATCGATGCGTCCGAAAGTTGATTGTGAATAATAGGTGCGTCAAAAAGTTAGAAAGTTATCTTCAATTCTTTTAATTTTTATTGAATGAAGCCAAATGAGCAAGAGAGGACAATGAGTGCGTCCGAAGATAACTTGGAACACAATTCTTTAACATTTGCTAAATGAGAACAAATAAATAACAAAAGATAATAGGTGTGTTCCAACAATAACCTTGCTTCTAGGCACTATTGGAGTTTCACATAATTTGTAAAAAAACTCATAAGATGTGATGAAAATCCGCCTAAACATATATATCTAAAATAAGTAATGACTTATAACTTTTAGCATATGCATACCAATTTATTCTCAACACATCTACGAAATATCACCTCAATTTGTTTAAGTTTAATTATAGCCACATTGTGTAGCCTTGAAGTGGAATTTGACATCTTAAAAAGAGCCAAAATCAGCCTTTAAAATTTGGTCATATCATGCTCATCCATAACAAAAAATACATGACCTCATTCTTACAACTTTAAGATAATGTACAAATAATGGAAAAGAAAAAAATTACTGGCTAATTGGCTAATTTCATCGTCTCGTTGGCTCATTTTACCTTTCTATGATCTCTTCTTCATCAACTGGAGCATACCATTCAGGCAACCGCTTCGTGTTGTTCAGCCTGTAGTTCATGAGAAGTTCTTCATCTTGAAGAGCCCTAGTTGCTACCAAAACAACAGTTTTCAGAGTAGTAGGAACATGTGGTTCAGTATTTTCTGAAACTCTAGATTTGAACCAAGAACTTCCAAATCTCTTCACATTTACTTGTTTCATTTCCAAATAATATATTAGAAATTTAGACTCTCATGTCATTTTCAACCAATGGGAAGTCATAAGGGCAAATTGTGACATTTGGAAGCATCCCTTTTGAAGGGTGATTAGCGAAATATGCCAAAGCTAGTGGATTCCTACGCTCGAGTACATTCTCAGTGTTATCTACTTGAGACTCTTTCTCGTCTACCATTTTTCTAACATTCCACAGTTCTTTCCTGTCACCTCCATGACCCCAAGGTTGGGCGTTGATGACAGTCCCGTCATGTCTTGTAATCAAATAGGGGTTCAGCTCATCAAGATATCCAGGAATATGATAATAATAAGCCGGAGAGTATACTGCCCCAGGATAAAAGGCTATCACAGCACCAACATCTACTACACCGTCTAAAAGCAGACCTTTGCCAGCATCCTTGTGAGATATTTGAGAAGGTTTAACATTGAGCGTGTAGCCAAGTTTGTCCTTTAATTTATGCGAAAGCTCAGCTTGACTTATCGGTCTTTGTTTCGGGAAACCTGTGCAACACCTCATTAGTAGATGAATAGAGTAAATAGGCAACAGTTAACATTTCATAATCACTGTAGAATAGGTTTTTGTTTTCTCATAATCCTTTGGTTCACATCCCCCTACTTTGGTAATCTGGAGTTCGGCAGAGTGATAGGTAAAGTCCGACCAAGAATTGTTGAAACCGAGATTCGAACTCGGGTTCTCCCAAACGCTTCAACATTAGCTAAAACTCATTAACCACTTAGTTAAAAGGTATAGGAATATTGTGAGATCATCAAGTAATGAGCAAAAAATATTTCCAAAGGACAAGTAAACAAAGGAAAAATTAAAACAAAAAAAATTCACCAAGATTGTTAGTTGGTGGATCACACACTTACGATTGGCAGAACTAAGCTCACTATTTTGAGGTAAAACATTTGTTTGTTGAGATAGTAACTAGAAGGAGTCATCATTCCCATTTGTAAGAAGAATTTCATCCATTAACGTGCAAAATGCTTTAATTTGAGAATAGGCATTTTCTTGTACTAGCATATGTTGATCGGCAACAGAGACTTTACTGGCCATTTCAATAATCTCTTCTGCATCTGTTTCACTAGCATTCTTCCCCAATCGATTGTAGCTGGAGAGTCAAGTCATTACATGAGCAAAACAAGTTAAGATGTTGAATCGAGAAGAATCATAAAATCAACAACATTGAATAAAAAACGACATTAAATTTATATAACCCTACAACATCGTCAAATAGATAACAATTCGTGTGTGAAATCATAACATGAAGAGCCAACCAGAATCAACCTTCATCCTCATCAATCTTCATCATAATCAGATTTTTGTTTTGTTCCCTAAATTGTTTGATTCTATTTTGTTAACTTGTTTTAGTTTGTTTACTCTATAGGTTAAATTATAATAAGCATAATCGTATCATTGTGATCTATTTTCTTTATTACTAACAGTCATTAGAATAGCTGTATTAAATAAAAAGAATGAAACAAGTATTTCCTCATTTTTATTATCCTTAGAAGGGTCACTGTTTTCGACAAGTCTATATTGTTCTCAATAAAGATGTTGGAGGTTGCAATGAAGGCTACCTAGATGCTGCAATTAGGTGGTTAGGGGGGAACTGCTATGAAGGCAGAATTTCCAACCGTTCGCAATCAGCCATTGATAACACTGCTGGCCATCAAAATTTAAGTGGGAGGCATCTATATTTACTAATTTCTAAATGCCCTTTGGGAAAAACATATATAGTCATCTACTGCCAATTAGCAGCTAAGTACAAGCCATCATTGCCGAAGAAATCTCCACTTACTGCTGACTATGTTTAAGCCATCTAAACCACTGCTATACGAACTGAATGCTGTGAGACCCATTTGACTGGCCCGAGACTCCTTTGAGCGTTAAATATAATCAGGGGGTGTAAAGCCGGTATTTTGAATCCAACCATTGTCAGTACTCCTTCCATTCCAAAACTTAAGTTGTTTAAGGTATTTAATTATAGATTAAGGAATCATATAAATGATGCATATATATAAAAATATCAAAATGTCCCTATCACACTAGTTAAATGCTTCACAAAAACCTATAAATAATATCATCAAAAGTAACATCGGGGTGATTAAGAGAGAAGAAATCTATGAGTTTGAAATAAATAATTAAGAGGATATCAGAAGAAGAAAAAATAGAGAATCGAGTTTAACACACCCTTGAGTTTTAAATGCAAACAACAAAAAAAACACTTACCTTGTATAGAGGAACAAACGATTAAGATCGACTTCAAACTGCAGTTGTCTTGGATCCCTAGCAAAAGCAAAAGTGGGACTTCTTGCAAGGGTTTTCACACCCTGAAAACAAAATCCAAACCAAGACTTTCGTAATAAACTTCACAAGATGCACAACAGATAAAAACTAAACTTCAGATTAGCATAATCACAGCAAATAAGTAACTACTTTTCAAGTAAAGCATAAGATAAGTAGATACCTCTTGAAATTTCTGAAACAAAAAAGCCATCCGATTTGAGGAATATGAAATCCTTATCAACAACCATACATGATTTCAGCACAACAATAACTTCAAATGCTAGAAATGTTCTGCCAGATAAAAGAGAAGCTCAAAATCAGTTATAAAGTGGTTACTTGAGTTACAATTCACACAATAAAAAACCCTAAAAATGAAAATCCACCCCAATTTTTCATATATACAACAAAATAGTTCAAAACAACAGCAAGAACAATAAGAATATTAAAACTAATTTAACAAGTAAACCTGAACAAAAGAGAAGGTGGGTATTAACAATTTAGATGTGAAAATAGTAAAAGAGAGAACCTTTGAAAGCCAAGAGCTCAGGGAATCATCGCCACCCTTGACGGCGTCGGCAAAGCTTGATGTTGTTTTTTTCCGGACAAAAACACACGTTTGGGCTGAAACATGTTTTCTAGTACGCCAAAACATAGGATTTGCTTTTAGCACCTCCATATTTTACTCATACATTTTCCTTCTTTTTCTTTATACATTTTCTTCAAAACATGTCGTCCTAAAAAATCATGCAAGTTACACCCTTACATTTTCAAAAATGATTGAATATTGGTCAAATTCGAAAATCCAAATTTTCTTGTGTCAAGGTTGAAGATGAAGCTGATGAAATCGAGTTTGACCCGCCGGAAACTCCGAATGTCATTACTGCTCCCATGCCAAAGCATGACAAGACTGTTAACGCTATCATAGACACAGTCCATGTCTATGATGTGAGAGATCTGTCAACTCCTATCCTTGACATCAAGAGAAGGCTGCTGCAAGCTGGTTTATTTCCAGGTTGCGACCCAGGTTGTTATTACTGTGCATCCCAACCCAATGGTTGTGAGAACCTGAAGAGAGGAATTCAAGGCTGGATGGATCGTCGCACTATCAGGTTTGAGAAGATTCCTTCTATAAAGAATTTGTGCGAAGGTTTCTCCCGTGGCTTGAAGATTGAAGATGTATTAGTGATTTCCAAAGCTCTACTGAAGATTCCTACTAAGGCTCCATTCAAGATTTCTGCTGAACCCCGTGTGGCTCCTATTATCATCACTAAGCCTGGTCTAATTCCATATTCTTCTAATAAGGCTATCCCTTGGAACTATGGTGCCGAGGTCTATATTCAAGGAGTTAAGCAAGAACTCATAGCTGATAAAGTTTCCGAAGACGCCAATCCTGATGTGGGTAATATTGTCGGAACTAGTAAAGTGACAAGAAGTGGAAGAGTGTTTTCTCCAGAGATCTCTCCAAACACTGCTTCACCTACTGCTACAATTATTCTTAATCAAAATGCTGATACTCGAGGTAAAGGGTCATTGCATGAACCTGTCCAGACACCAGTTGAGACCGTTACTGAAAATCCATCTTTTGAAGAAGCAAATGAGTTCCTAAAGATCATCCGCAAGAGTGACTACGACATTGTCGAACAAATGGGGCATACTCCTTCCAAGATTTCTATGTTGTCACTTCTAAGTTGTTCCAAGACTCACGTCAAAGCTATGATGAAGTTTTTGGAAGCCGCTCATGTGCCACAAGAGATTTCTGTCACTCAACTCAAGAATTGTATTGCAAACCTGACGACAGATAATTACCTCAGATTTTATGATGCTGATATAATTCCTAGTGGGAATAATCATAACAAAGCTCTACATATATCCATTGAATGTGGGGGCACCACTCTGGCCCACGTACTGGTTGACAACGGTTCGTCTCTGAATGTATTACCCAAGTTGGTACTGGAGATCTCAACCCTGAAGGAATCGTGCTGAAATCCAGTGATGTGATAGTAAAAGTTTTCGATGGTTCAATGAGTACTGTATATGGTGAAGTTGAACTCCCGATCAGAATAGGTTCCCAGACTTTCAACACTGTGTTCTACGTGATGGACATTCATCCCGCTTATTCATGTCTACTTGGGCGTCCTTGGATACATGGGGCAAATGTTGTGACATCAACTCTCCATCAGAAACTGAAATATCCGGCGAAAGGCAAGATTGTCACTATGTATGGCGACGAAGAATATGTGGTGAGCTTCATAGATGAGACCAAGTATGTTGAATTCACTGGAGAAGCTTTTGAATCTCCCCGTCAAACGTTTGAATTGGTCCCTCAAGTGGCTCCTGAGACTAAACCCATCAATGTCGTTCCTAAAGTTACTAGAGTTCCTCCTACAATGGCTTCTCTGAAAGATGTTAGGGTTGTGGTAAAAGAAGGTGGTTGTACTATCTGGGGGCAACTCCCTGATATTCCTTATAAATCCAACAAATGGGGTATAGGTTGCACTGCTAAAGATCAGAACGGAGAACGACATCCTCGCCCAGAAGGTTTGAAGTATCATTTCATCAGCAAAGGAGTCAATGCCATTGGAGAAGATGAAGATGATTGCAACATGGACAAGTGGATCTTTCCTACACCTGACGAAGGGCTGGACAACTGGAAAACTGAAGACATTGTCTCTTTCTCCTATAGTCAGGAGTAATTGCCATTCTTAGTTTTGTTTGCTTCCTTTTATGTTTTCCAATTTTAATTCCTGTACTTCAATAAACAATAAACTTTAAAGCTGTGTGTCTTGCCCGGGGCACAACGGCTCGTTGTTAGGGCTTGTCATTTCATAAATATATTTTCATTCAATAAAACATTGGACGTTTCGTATTCAAAATTGTGTGTTCGCTTTTATTTTCTTTACTTTTCTATAGCTATGTGTTCTTACACACACTCACATAATGCACGGCAGATCCATATCCACTATGGGTCCTATTGATAACGACTCCGCTATTGCTAAATATGACTTTGAAAATCCGATCTACCAAGCTGAGGATGAAGGTGAGGAAGATTGCGAAGTGCCCAGAGAACTTTCCAGATTACTAGAGCAAGAAGAAAAGACTATACAGCCGCACGAAGAGCCAATTGAGGTTGTGAATATAGGTACTGACGAAGAGAAGAAGGAAATCAAGATAGGAGCTGAACTAGAGAATATGGTCAAACAAAGATTAATTCAGATGCTACGAGACAATGTTGAGATATTTGCTTGGTCCTACGAAGATATGCCTGGGCTCGATACTGATATTGTGGTTCACCGTCTACCTATCAAAGAAAACAGTCCTCCAGTTAAACAAAAGTTACGAAGAAGCAGACCTGACATGGCTTAGAAGATCAAAGAAGAGGTTGAGAAACAGTTCAATATCGGTTTCCTGAAGGTTGTGAGCTATCCACCATGGATCGTTAATATAGTCCCGGTACCTAAGAAATACGGAAAGGTCAGGATGTGTGTAGACTACAGAGATTTGAATTAAGCAAGTCCCAAAGATGATTTCCCGCTACCATAGATTGATATCTTAGTTGATAGCACGGCGCAGTGCAAAGTGTTCTCCTTCATGGATGGATTCTCAGGTTATAATCAGATCAAGATGGCACCCGGAGATATGGAAAAGACAACCTTTACTACTCCTTGGGGCACCTTCTGTTACAAGGTCATGCCATTTGGGTTGAAGAACGCAGGGGCAACGTATCAGCGTGCAATGGTAGCTCTATTCCATGATATGATTCATAAATAGATAGAGGTCTATGTTGATGATATGATCGCAAAATCCAACACTGAATAAGAACATCTGGTCCATCTGCAGAAGTTGTTTGATAGGTTGAAAAAATACAAGTTAAGACTAAATCCGAACAAGTGTACTTTTGGTGTGAGGTCTGGTAAGCTACTAGGGTTCGTTGTTAGCAGTAAAGGTATTGAAGTCGACCCTGCGAAAGTAAAAGCCATACAAGAAATGTCGGTCCCACGGAATGAGAAAGAAGTTAGAGGATTCTTGGGACGTTTGAATTACATTGCCAGGTTTATTTCCCATCTGACCGCTACTTGTGAGCAGATCTTCAAGTTACTGAGGAAAGATCAAGTAGTGAAATGGAATGACCAATGCCAAGAAGCTTTTGACAAGATCAAGAAGTATCTTCAAGAACCTCCGATTATGATACCTCCGGTTGAAGGAAGGCCTCTAATTATGTACTTAACAGTGTTGGAGAACTCAATGGGGTGTGTACTGGGGCAACATGACGAGTCTGGTCGAAAAGAGCATGCAATATACTACCTTAGCAAAAAGTTTACCGACTGTGAAACAAGGTACTCACTGCTCGAGAAAACTTGTTGTGCTCTGGCATGGGCTGCTCGCCGACTGAGACAGTATATGTTGAACCATACCACTTTACTGATTTCTAGAATGGATCCTATCAAGTATGTGTTTGAGAAACCCGCTCTCTCCGGACGAATAGCGGGGTGGCAAATGATACTAACAGAATACGACATTTTGTACACGACACAGAAAGCAATCAAAGGAAGTGTATTGGCAGACCATTTGGCCCAACAAGTTGTGGACGATTATCAATCTATGAGTTTTGAATTCCCAAATGAGGATGTTATGCTTGTTACTGATTATAAACAACCTGGTCCGGATGAAGGACCTGAACAAGGATCCCGATGGACCATGGTTTTTGACGGAGCTTCGAACGCACTTGGTAATGGTATTGGCGCTGTGATTATCTCTCCGGCAGGTGGACACACTCCATTTACAGCAAGACTGTGTTTCGATTGTACCAACAATATGGCTGAGTATGAAGCCTGCATCTTGGATCTCAGAGCTGCTATCGACTTAAGAATCAAGTTCTTGGAAGTATATGGGGATTCAGCCCTAGTGATTAGTCAGATCAAAGGAGAATGGGACACGAAGCATCCTAATCTCATGCCTTACAAGGATTTGGTGTTATATTTGATTCCTCATTTCGAAGAGATTACTTTTGAACACATTCCCCGGGAGGAGAATCAATTGGTAGACGCATTAGCTACTATGTCATACATGTTCAAGGTCAGATGGGACAACGAGGCTCCTGTAGTTATTATTGAAAGACAAGACGAACCGGCATACTGTTACGAGATAGCTACCGACGAGGTCGAAGAAAAACCATGGTTTCATGAAGTAAAAAGATACCTCGAAGCTCAGGAATACCCCGAAGGGGCATCTATCAATGACAAGAAGTTCTTAAGAAGGTTTGCTTCCAAGTTCTTCCTGAGTAATGGTACCCTATACAAGCGCAATCACGATTCAACTCTGCTTCGTTGTGTGAACAAGAAGGAAGCAGAAGAGATTATGGAAGATATGCATGACGATACCTTTGGAACTCATTCTAGTGGACATACTATGGCTAAAAAGATCTTGAGAGCGGGTTACTACTGGTCCATTATGGAAACTGACTGCCATCAGCATTCCAGAACTTGTCACAAGTGCCAGATCTATGCTGACAAAGTACACGTACCTCTAGTTCCACTAAATGTCCTGACTGCTCCTTGGCCTTTTGCAATGTGGGACATTGATATGATCGGGGAAATCAAACCCACCGCTTCCAATGGACATCGTTTCATCCTTGTGGGCATTGACTACTTCACCAAATGGGTAGAAGCTGCTTCATTCGATTCCGTTACCAAGAATGTGGTGGCCCGATTCATTAAGCACAACCTTATTTATCGGTATGGTATCCCCGAAAGGATTATCACAGATAATGGTACCAACTTGAGCAACAAGATGATTACTGAGCTTTGTACGCAATTCAAGATCAAGCACCACAACTCTTCTCCTTATAGACCAAAGATGAATGGCGCAGTGGAGGCCGCCAACAATAACATAAAGAAGATTGTACAGAAAATGACAGTGACCTATAAGGATTGGCATGAGATGTTACCATTTGCTCTTCATGGTTACCGTACATCAGCACGTACCTCAACTGGGACAACTCCGTTCTCACTAGTCTATGGCATGGAAGCTGTATTACCCATTGAAGTTCAGATTCCGTCTCTGAGGATCACGAAGGAGGCAGAGTTAGATGAAGACGAATGGATTCAGACTCGACTAGACCAGATAAACCTGATTGACGAGAAGAGGCTTGCGGCTGTTTATCATGGACAATTATATCAGAAGCGTATGATCAAGGCATTCAACAAGAGAGTCAAGCAACAAGCATACCAGACTGGTGACTTGGTTATAAAGAGAATTATTCTACCACAAGGAGATCCTAGGGGAAAGTGGACTCCCACATATGAAGGACCATTCGTAATCAAGAAGATATTCTCTGGAGGAGCAATGATACTCACTACAATGGATGGTGAAGACTTTCCACATCATGTGAATGCAGACATAGTCAAAAAATACTACGCGTAAATAAGATCCGCTAGGTCGACGTACCTAGGCAAAAGTAAGGGCATCCCGATGAACCAAAAGGGTTCGGGAAAAAATTAGGGATATATATAGAAAAATTGTACACCCGACAAGTTGAAAACCCGAAAGGGCGACTTGGGCAAAAAAGGGTATCCTGGTAGGCTGAAAACTTGAAAGGGCGGCCTAGGCAAAAGTTAAGGATTAAAGCGTACGACTATGTCTCGTTCAGATCACTCATCATTCAGTTCCATTTACAATATCAAGTTCAAAAGGCACAGACCGATTCAATCATCTTCCTCCAACAAGCAAGGAATGAGATACTCGAAGACATATTAGCAATAGCAGAATTGAAACTCAATAGGACTGTTTCCACATAGCTATTTTTCTTTTGTTTTATTGCTTTATCTTTTCTAAAAAACACACAAATGTTCTCTTATTATCTTGCCTATTCATGGCTTTTCCTTAATACAAGTTATTTTTTCCTTTCTATTTTTCTGAGTTTCTCTCTTCCTCGAATTCGCAAACGTCCAATGATAATTTTGAATGAACATATGCATATGAACATGATTATCATTTATCTTTTCTTTTGCAAAATATTTGTATGATTAGTAAAAAGATAGGAAAGGAAAATAGACAATGTCTAAAGTAATCCAAAAGTCTTCCCTCAGAGTCAATAATCTGGAGGAATCCCCACAGATTAATCATTAAGAAGATATCTTCAAATACTCTCAACAGAAAACTTAGCTCCTCAACGGAATTCACGTCTTCAACACTGCCGGTTCTCCGACACTTTGCTCTCCTCCAACATGGTTTATTAATATCTCTTATCCCCAGTCGGGGTACATCAAGTTACTGTTCATCCCCAAGCAGAAATCATAAATCCCCAGCTGTATATCTTCCAGACAAGATAAAGACATCAGGGTCCCGATCAAAATACTTCATATGATATGAATCATGATCATACATCGCATACATATCCATACATTGCATATGGTGTCTCATAATAAACTCAAGCATAACATACGAAGTTTCTCATTTATTTTGAGTAACTCATTACATAATACATGCATCATGATATTGCATAAAAACTTGCTATACCTATTGCAGAATACAGGTACAAACAAATGAACGAAATCTCCAATTTTCCAAGATCTAATTCAGTTACTACGAACGGTGCTGACACGATCAACGCTCAAAGATCTAATTCTATCATCACGAACGGTGTAGACACGATCATTCTCGAAGATCTAATTCATTTACCACAAACGGTGATGACACGATCATTTTCAAAGATCTAATTCAGCTACTACGAATGGTACTGACACGATCGACCCACAGAGATCTAATTCCATCATCATGAACGGTATGGACACGATCAACTATTTCCTAAGTCTAATTCAATTACTACGAACGGTACTGACACGACAAGAGATCTAATTCTATCATCACGAACGGTGTAGACACGATCATCTTTCCAAGATCTAATTCACTTGCTATGAACAGTACTGACACGACCAACCTTTAAGGATCTAATTCTATCATCACGGACGATGTAGACGCAATCAACTGTCAAAGTCTAATTTAGTTACTACGAGCAGTGCTGACATGGCCAACTCTCAAGGATATAATTCATTTACTACGAACAGTAATAACACGATCAACATTCGACAACTACTTCTCAAACACTTCAGACATAGTCTAAGGTATGATTTGTACTAATACTCATCTGGATGGCATCTCTAAGCCCATCCCCCGATGGTACAAATTTTTGGGTACTATAGTGTTCAATCCTCTTCCACCTTTAGATACCGATTGGCATACAAACCACTCTGCATCTTCAGGTTTAAGAAAATTGAACAGGGGCAGCTGTCATACCCCAAAATTTTCCCATCCTTTTTCTCTTATTCAAACACATATTAAAGTTCAAGGCTCAAAGACATACTCTCCTAAGCAATGGTTCAAAGAATTAGGGTTTTGTTTTTCTGAAGAAAATCAATGGATCAAAGGCTCCAATGCACATCATATGGCTTATGATGTTTCAAACTATCTCCATGACAAAATTCAGGTTTTAATTCCAAGGATTGATCACTCAATTGCTCAGAAAGTCAACAGTCGACTAGTTTGACCTAAAAGTCAACTGTGGTCAAAGTACAGTCAAAACTCCTGATTTTCTGTCAACAAACTTATTTTGAAGTATCATTCACCATTTGATCAAGGATTGATCATGGTTCATCAAGAAAAAGATCAGAAATCAACAAATTCAAAAGTTTCTAAATTAGGGTTTTCATGGGAGAAAATCAACTGAACTTTGACCAGCCATAACTCCTACATAGAACATCAGAAATTTCCCATTCAAAGCTCATTTTGAAGGAAATTGAATTCTCTACAAATTTATCTCTCACAAGCCAAGTCCAAAAATGCTTCATTTTAGAGATATGACTCAAAATATTATAAGTCCTTTTTGAAAGTCAACCAAAAACAGTTTTTTGTCAAAGCCATTATCATCAAGATAAAATCTTCAAATGAAAAGAAGGTTACAAAGTGACTTGTAGAGGACATCTCATGGTTTCCAAAAAGTCCTAGAACTCCTCCATATCTTAAAAATTGAGGGAGATATGCCTTGTCAAAGTTGACTAATTTTGAAGGAAAAAATGTGAAATAAAAGGCTTCCAAATGGATTTTTTTGAAAAGAGGCCCATGATTTTAAGATCCAATCTTGCTATAAAAGTCATCTAGAAGCTCTAATCTTGAAGCCACGAAAAAATGATGAATATTTGATTTTATTTAAATTTTTTATTCATTAAAATCAAGGATTTAAGTCAAAAAATTTGAATAAAATTGAGAAGATATGATTTGCTCCCAATATCAATCATTATCAATCATACAAATAATCAATATTCATTACCAAATTCGTGCTAAAGATATTGGATTGAGAAAGATTGAAATTTACCTAAATTAGAAACATTCATGAATCAAATTCTCTCAAATTTGCAAATCAATGATTAGATTGGATTTTGTCCAAATTAGTTGACCTAAACCCTTCCAATATATATACATAGCATTCACAGCCAGAAGAACCCTAACTCAAGCTCCAAATTTCAAGAAAATCTCTAACTTGAATTTTGGACTACAAGTCAATTTAAGGCATTTGATCAATCCAAACACGTTCCTGGATCATCATTGAGTGATTTCCAACCACTCTCGAGCCCTAAAGCATCAAGAACACTTCACTAGAACTCACGGTTTGGCCGATTTTCTTTACTCTCGATTTCATCTTTTCATGCATTATGAATGGTTTTTGAGTGCATATCCTTGTTTATCTTGATGTGGTGAATGATTCTGGGCTTTTGATTCATTGTTTCCGTGCCTAAATAGTGATATGCCATGATAGTCGTTTAGGTTTTCTTTTTAGGGTTTGAGGGTTTCGTTATGCAGGTACAATTAGGGCAAATTAATGCTGCCATTAGGATCGCATGAACGAGGCGAGTTCGACCATGGTCTCGTTTGTGATTTTTCGTACTTGTATGGAGATTTGACGAATTCGCATGTGTAATAGAGATGATATTTTACAACTAACGAATAAAAAGCGTTGTAAAAAAGTTTGTTACAGGTCATGGTGAAGAAGACGATTAGGTGTCGCCTTTGGATTGGTCGGTTTGAAAAGAAGGAGGCGCGCGCTCTCTCTTTAGCCAATGACAGATCCTGTGCATGCCAGCCCACGCGAGCTTGATGCTCTCTTCATTCCTGGCCATCTGATCATCTTCTATCCAAATCCCACGCACCAAAGCCTGCAGGCGCACTATACTCCTCACAAGCATGCCACACAGGATCATAAGCTAAGAATTTTCTATTTTTTTTTATTTTTAATTATACAACTTGGTTTTTTATTTTGTTTATATATTGTTTTTTTTTTTATTTCAAGATTCTTTCAAATATCAAAAATTATTCTAAAATTTCTTTTTCACAAAAACATAAAAAATAAATAAATAAATTTATTTAATTTAGTTATTAAATAATTTTATTTGGTTCAAAGGTTTTAAATTAATTTAAATTGTTTAGTTATTTAATTAATTATAAATATTTTTATTAATTGATAAAAAATACATATTAGGGTTAGGTAATTTAATCGAAAATCTTATTCTTGCCGATTCAATTAATTAGGTTAAAAATAATGATTAATTAGTTTGGCTTTTATTTATTCTATTAATCATAGTTAACTTGTGCCCTGATCAGGGTTTACGAGGTTTATCATCAGATCATTCCTACACTAAAAATTTCTTGTTCTTTGTGCAATTTTTCAGGGTTACCATCAGGGTTCTTCCGATTACGCACCATGCCGATTGAAAAGCTAAGTTTCTGAATCCCTATTTAATTTAATATTATTTTACTTTTTATTTTTTTTCCTGAAATTAGGATTTACTTTAAATCGCCAATGAATTGGTAACGCACTCATCCTCTTTTTTTCCTTGCCTTTATTAATTTTCAGGGTTAACCAACCGGTCAAAGCTCAAATGTTCGGTAAACCTAAAATTCATTCCTTTTAAATTTCTTCTCTAATTATTATTTATGTCTGACCTATTGCTCTGTTGGGATTTATTATTGTTCCCCCCTCCCCATGGCTATTATTTTGTAACTGCTCCTGGGTTGTATTGTGTGGCCTTGAAGGCACTTAAACTGTCATTATTATTGCGTGGTTAGTAATTTAGGGTGTGAAAACTCGAACTGAACCTAGAATAACTAATTACAAGATAATTATTTGAATTAATCACGTGATTGTGCACCCACACACCTTTTATGGTAACCTCTCTTGTTGCCTGTTGCCTTGTTGCCTTTTGTTTTCACTGCAGAATAGTCAAGTCCCTCGAATACGAGGACGCCTCAGCAATGTCGCCCTCAGTTCATTCAGATCATAAGTCCCAATGATGCTGCCTTCGATTCGCTTATATGATCTCGTCCCTCGAAGTTGTCTACGAAATGTTGAGGTGTCCTCTGGTTACCTAATAATGATGACTATTCTGATCCTTCCCTTAGACTACCTGCCCCTCTATGGCAGGGACAGTCTTGTGGCGAACGATAATTGCGACGACCCTTCAACCTCCAAATAAAAAGACTTCCTACCCTCTTATGGTATGGATAGCCCTGAAAGGCTAAAAGAACCTTTTTTACAATGTCAAGGTAATTTGCCCCTAATTGCTTTGCACTGGCTTAAATCTTTTTCTTACACTTTTTCATAAACCTTCAAAAAGGCTACGCTCATTTACGAGCTAAAGTCCTTATTTTCTTCTTCTACATTTCTAAACTTTTGGTTACAAAAGAGCAAAGCAATTAAGAGCCCATGGATAACCATGGATGTAAAGGGTGCCTTACACCTTCCCTTTGTATAAATTACCCCCCGAACTCAGGTTTCTTTTAAAAAGGTTTTTTCTGTTCTTTTAGCCTTTCTATTTAATTTGGATAAAATAAAAGTCGGTGGCGACTCTTGCTTACCGCGATATTTTCAAATAAAGTCAGTTCACCGTATTACATGGTGGATCAACCATATTGACTTAGTGTTTTTCTCCTGAATCTTTTACTAACACGGTTAAGTGCTTGTACCTAGAACCGGCGCTCTAATGCCAATTGAAGGATAGAAAAACACTTAGAAATGGGGGTTTGAATAAGTGTGACTTTAAAAACTCTTAAGATAAAAACAATGAACACAACTATTTTTATCCCGGTTCGTTGTTAACAAAACTACTCCAGTCCACCCCCTTAGAGTGATTTACCTCAACTGAGGATTCTATCCACTAGTCAATCTGAGTATAATGGTTATCCACTTAGAAAACTTCTAAGTCTTCTAGAGTATACTGATCACAACTTGATCACTCTAGGAAATCAACACTTAGATAACCTCTAAGTCTTCTAGAGTCTACTGATCAACCGATCACTCTAGGAACCTTTTACAATCAATGTAAAATAAATGTTTACAAGAGTATTGTTTGCTTCTAATCAAGCTATAATCACAACAGTGATACTTCTCTTAAGTTCTAAGCTTAACACTCACTAAATATTACAAGAGTTTGTGAGGTTGAAGATGAAGTTCGTGAGCTTTGAGTTTAACAGTGTTTCTGTATAATGCGCAAGTGTTGTGTTGTTTGCTTCACATCAAAACTTCTATATATAGGCGTTTGAGAAGATGACCGTTGGGAGCATTTAATGTGTTGCGTGAAAAGTACAGCGCTGCATTTAATGTTTCACACTTTTGTCAACTACCTCGAGCCATGCTTTTGCTGCTTTTACTGACTTTGCCTTTTGTAGCTTCTAACGTTCCTTTTGTCAGTCTTAGTAGCCTGTCATCTTGTACTTGCTTCTGAACTCAGATTTGTAGATACAACGTTTGAATAATCAGAGTCAAACAGTTTGGTGCAGAGCATTTTCTTGTCTTCTGACTTTGAAGAGCTTGAGCGGGATACCGTTCAGAACTTCAGTGCTTCTGCTTCTAACTTCATGTTCTTCTGATGCTTTATAGACCATGTTCTGATTCTGCTTGACCATCTTCTGATGTCTTGCCAGAGCATGTTCTGATGCAGCCATCCAGAACCTTTGAGCCATAGCTTCTTAAGCGCTGATTTATGCATACTCTTTATATATTTCCTGAAATGGAAAACGCAAAGGATTAGAGTACCACATTGTCTTATACAAAATTCATATATAATGTTATCATCAAAACAAAGAACATTGATCAGAACAAATCTTGTTCTAACACTTTTTTTCCAAATATTTATCTCAATGAGACTTTTTATTCTTTCTAAAGACAATAATAAGGTGTTCTAATTTTTGATAAAATTTATCTCCCGTTAAAGGTTTAAGAGCAATTTCAAACTCCTGATCTTCGTTAAAAGCCTTTCGCAATCTACGATAAGAATGATTATGTTTTTGAAATTTATGATGCCCAATGTAAACGATCTTTTTTCCAAACTGAAGTTGGCGAAAACATGTATTATATATAACACACTTTATGTCCCTTGACACTATATCCATCCAAATTACCATATATAGAAAATTCGTTGATTGTACAAAATAACATAGCACACGTCTTAAACTTTTCACCTGAATACACATCATCAACGTCAACGCCTTCCTCCCTCAAAAGTCCAAATATTCAATTAATAAACTTAGATAAACTTTCATGTCGTTTCCAAGTTATTTTGGTCCAAAAATCATCGTAGATAACAAGATATACATGCGCTTCATGCATAACCAAGGATATATGTAGTAAGTCATGAGAAGAATAAGCCACAAAGTATGATTAGTACTCATATCAACAAAAGGGTTCATTCCATCTATGGCAAACCCAAAACTAAGGTTTGTTGGCTCAAGGCCAAAATCTGAAAACAACGAATCAATTTTCTTCCATTATAAAGAATCAGCTACATGCCTTAAAATTGTTCCTTAGCATCATCAAAGCTCCGTTTAACGCCATTATTAAGGTGTTACAATCAAATTACGAGGGATATTTTAGACCTTTCACTAAGTAGATATCTAAACTAGGCATCTCACATGAATTGAATTGCTTTCACACCTTTCATCAAAATGGCACAGTTGAAAGGAAACATAAACACATTATGGAATTCGGGCTTACTCTGTTGTCTCGTTCTTCCATTTCCCTCGAGTTTTGGGATCATAACTCTGCTACCTCAGTGCACATTATCAATAGGCTCTCAACTGCTGGCTTGACCAAGTACCACTCTATTTTCCATGCCTTGTATCTCAAGATATATATATATATATACACACACACACACACACACACACACGAATTTATTAAAATGTTTCAATGCGAATGCTTTCCCTTTACAAGACCTTATAACAAACACAAGCTAGAATTCAAAAGTCAATAGAGTGTGTATATAAGAGTCTTATCTTAACACAAAGGGTTCAAGTGTCTTAGCAAATATGGGAAAATGCTCATTTCAAAAGATGTTGTATTCCATGATCATTGCTTTCCTTTTCCTAATATCTTTTAGTATGACCCCATCTCTTTAGTTGTCCCCTCATCAACCATCCAACTGTCACAAACTCAATGAAAAATGTCCATTCTTCTCAAATTGTGTAGGATATACTGTCATTTGTTAAGTCACTAATTGACAAGTCAAGTCCTAGTACTGGTTTTGTACCTGAACATAGCTTACCCATAAGTACCTCAAGCAGTCTTACTCAATTATCTCAACCTAATACTAGACATAATCTTTCTCAAAGTGTCCGTGACAGTAACAAGACTTTTCCTACACCCTTAACAATTGGTTCTAGACCACATGTCTTTTCCCATACCAACTGGTACGAGGAGTATCTTTCACCTTCCATACACAATTCCACACATCTAGAAGTCCTGTACATTAGAGGCCACCTCACGTTGACAAGGGCCAAAACTGATCATTTCAAACCTAAAACATTTGTCACACATGTGGAATCCCTCAATCTGTCAAGCAAGCTCTATCCCAACCTAAGCGGCATCAAGCTATGCAACTTAAATATGATATTTTCTTGGTCAATCAAACGTGGACTTTGACACTCTCCCACCTTATAAAAAACCGATTGGATGCAAATGGGTTTACAAGGTCAAGGATAACCCTGATGACACAATGAATAAGTACAAAGATAGACTTAGCCAAAAACTATCATAAACAATTCGGTTTTGACTTTAATGAAACTTTTTCTTCAGTTGTGAAACCTACCATAGTAAGATAAATTCTCACATTTGCCTTGGCTTCCAATTATGAATTTCAACAAATTGACATTAACAATGTTTTCTTCAAAAAGATGTTTATATATCTCAACCAACTGACTTAAAAAAACAAGATTCCCCACTCACTTGCAAGTTTAATAAAACTCTCTCTATATCTACAAAATTGATTAGATTATAAATTACAATAATAAGTGTTACCTAACTTTTTAGAAAGAAAAAAACAATTTTTTTATTGAAGTATTTTAAACTTTCTCCTTCTACAAATCCCTTTCACATTAATATAAGAGAAAAGTTAATAACACTCAATTTTCAACACTATCAAACACTCCATCTTTCATTGGATGAAACATATGTGAGTCCTACCACTTTATGTAAGATCTGTTTTCAAAGTGAGAGACTCACATATGTTTGAACTAATAAGAGAGTAAGTCTTTGAGAGAGTGTTCCTAGCACTTCTCTTAATATAATCATGCAAATGTGTGTCAATTCACATTTAAAGAAAATCAATTCATTCAAAAACAAAAAATTCTTACCACCTTTAACAAATCACTAATAGCATGTTTGGATTGACTTTTGAAAGACTTAAAATCAATTCTAGAGATATGAAATTGATTCCGAGTAGTTTCAAGGTGTTTGTTTTATCAAAAATAGAATTGATACTGCTTTCAGAATTGATTATACTTTCAAAATTGATTTTGAGAGATTTTTACACTGAAATTTAATTTTCAACTTATTTTTATATAAATGTATCCAAACATAAATCAATTATGCTAAACTCAATTATATTAAAATCAATTCTAATAAAATCAATTTTGCTCACCGCGGTGCCAATCCAAACACAATATAAATAAATTTTGATAAGGAAAAAAAAGTGTTTGTAAGACTCATTGTTTGAGAAGTCAGAAGTAGAATCCACGCAGTCCATAGGGACACCCTCAGAGAAAGCGCGAAAAAGAGAACACTCAAATAAAAAGATTAAACTAAACCCTTCCATTTTCTGGGTTTTCTCAGTGCTAGGGTTTTACCTTCAATTCGTCCTCGTTCTCGTTCTCGTTCTCTCCTCCAACAATGGCCGATACAAGCTCCGCAGACGCCTCACTGTGGTGGGATTCATTCACTCTCCTCTTCTCCGAGCTTGAGAATTCCTCCCTCTCCTCAGATCTCCCACTAAATTTGGTAAACTTCCACTCATTTCTACGTTTCTTCACTCGCAGCTCAATTTGTGCATTTACACGAATCTTCTTGCTGCTTTTAGGCCAAGAAGTTGAAGGACAATCATGCCTGGTTCTTGAATGCGCTCTCTTGCTTCAAACCGCCCAATCAGAAGTCTAAGGAAGCTTTGAATTCAAAGAAGCTGAAAATTGGATCTCATCAGCTTACTATTCAATCTCAGTTGAAAGATAAAGCTCTGCAAATTAGCTCCTGTTTGGTTAGTTACTTCCTTGTCTTTGCTTCGCGAACATTGCAGCCTTTACTGATCACTACTGTATTATTATCAATATTGTTGTTATCTTTATGGATGTTATCGATTGCTTTTCATGTTTATTTCAGCTATTAGACGAAGTTCAATCGTACATAGTTGTTGAAAGGTTCATTGAACATAACAGTGCAGCTGCTGATTCCACGGCTCCAGAGTTTCTTCACACTGTAAGTATTTCAATCCATCTTGCCATTCATTTATATAACATTGCAGCCGTGTCCTGCTTTATTGTTTTTACATTGGTCATATACTTTGTTACTGTTTCAAAAGATTTGTCTGATCTCATATGCTATCACCTGGCATAATTCGAATAAAATGACTAAAGTGAATTATGTGAAGTCATTGTTTGCTAGATTCCAAGTTTTATTTGTAGATTTTTGGTGACATGTTTTTGTTGAGACTTTAGAGTAGTCGTTGGGAGTTTTAGAGACGTGACATAATATTTGGAATGACTAACAGTTATGTAAACAGTCCCAACTAACATTTAACTAGTTACCTATGTCCTCAACTAACATTCAATTTGTTGAAACATATTGGTACAAACCTATAATTATCAAAGTTGAATCTATAAAACTTTTGACAGCTCAGCACTTAGCCTAATCTAGAAGCTTATATTCCCTCGCAAGTTTGGAGCTCTATATAAGAGAATGATCCTAGCATTGATTCATTTCATTCAAAACAGAATTGAACTCAACCCGAGTTCATAGAATCCTCTCAAAGATTCTCTGTGTGAAAAATATTAACTCAGTAGTGTAAGATGTGAGAGAATTGAGAGGAAAATATTTCATTCCTTTGAAAAACAGTTATTATGAAAATTGATTCTACTACAGCAGAGATTAGGATCTTATATAACTAGCCCAAACCCGCACACTTAGTTTACTTAATCTACACTGTCATAACATATCTAACTTTTTGTTAGTCATGCTGATGTGGCAGCAGAAGGGAGAAGAGGCTTCTACAAGAAGTTAATAGAAAGAAGCTACTAGAATATATATATATATATATATATATATATATATATATATATATATATATATATATATATATATATATATATATATATATATATATATATATATATATCCCCTACCTTTAGGTTGGAAGATTACAATGTTTTAAAATATTTTGATTAGGATGGCCTAACCTTAAGTGCCACATAAAGTAAGAACTAGGGGACATAATTTCAACAAGGTTACTAGAAGAGTTGCAAACCATACAACTAATAATGTTGCGAGAAACTAAACAAGAGCTAGTACTTGAAGACTGCAACTAATGGCTTGGAAATTAATTAAGACTATCACCAGGTCCTATTGAACCTTCCAGTAAGACAACATCATTGACATGGGATTTAACAACACAATGATCAGGATAAAAAACAAAATGAACTGAGTTGTCTTTGGAAGATTTACTTACACTTATAAAACTTTTGGGAATGAAAGGAACATGAAGTAAACTGTGCAAAACTATAGAGACATTAAGCTTTGAAAGAGGGGGAGAATGAGAGGAACCAGAAGAAATAATAGGCAAACCTCGGCCATTCCTTTAAAGATCTGTTCAAGACCTTCAAAAGGCATTTGCTGATTGGATGTTTTAGGAACTATTGGTGACATGATAGGATGCACCAAAGTTAGGGAACTGGGATGTGGCATTGTTGATCATATCAATAGGTGTTGGGAAGTATCGAGACATGGAGGGGCGGCTAGCATTGGAAAATTAGAGGTACATATGCTTGATAGTATTGGCTGGGCAGGCCCTAGCATTGGAAACTTAGAGGTACTTATGCTTGATAGTATTGGCTGAAACATGGTAGCACATGGCAACAATGTGACCAAATTTGAAGCAAACTTGACATTGCATATGACTTAACGTCTGAACCTGCCAGGTTCGCGACTGCATCCTCCACGACCACATCCAAAACCACCATAACCTCAAAAGGCAAATCCTGAGCCATTGTTGTCCTGCTACAATGTTTGAGGGACAATTTGAGATGTAGAGGTATATGTGTAGAGGAAGAGTCACCAAGATTATTCGATTGAGTAAGATTGATGGAAGCTGTGTCAGAAATTGTAAGTTTCTTGAACTTGTCAAGACACATCTCACGTGCAAAGAATAGATCTTTAACTTCCTCCAATTGCACTAATTAAAACTTACTCTCAATAGAAAAGATGATATGATATGACTAAAATCCCGTGGTAAACTAGACCTTCAAGGATCTAATCTATATGTTGCAAAACGGGGAAATGATCACATATTGAGGCTAGAGAGTTGATTGGTGACTTGATGCGAAGGAGATAGTCCTTCACAAAACCATTTGAGAGTGTTGTTGCTCGTAGTTCATAAGTTGACGTGTGTTAAGAAGTGTGGTTGGACCTACCCCGACCCTACTAAACCGGCTAGTAGGGTGAGGATTGCCCCCACTTATAAGCACATGTTTAGGCCATAATTATCCGATGTGGGACTCTTAACAACGTGTATGAGCTCATATCAATTTTTGGAAGTGAGCGTGAATGTGATACTAGAGTTGTTGGACACAAGCGCAACCAACGACTCTTGTCGCAACAAATCTAGATGTGTGGATTGAAGCCATGCGAATAACCATTAATCTTGGATGATCCAAGGACAAAACACAAGGTTTTCAAATCCCGCTAGTTCATCATCAATCGAAAGGTATCGAGGAGAAATCTCAAAAAGAAGAGAAAGGAATGAAGATTATGCGTATTGATCATAGGTTCAACTTGCGGATTGCGAGCCATAGCTGCTATGGCGGATATACATGGCGGTTTTTTGGCTTGCCACAATGGTAAATATCAGCTGATGTTACAGTTTTTTTGCCATAATCCTCTATAATAGTGTCGCAAAGTGGTAGGGATGGTGGGATTTTGACTCTCCGCCATTGACCGCCATGGACAACACTGCCGATGCCACACAAGTAAGTTCTTCTCGTTCAATTTCTCAGAAATCTTTAGTTGTCACATAACTTTTGGAAGATCAGAAGCAAATGAAGATGCCATAGAGTGCAAAGGAGTTGCACACACCAGTGAAGGTGGTGGTGTGGTGGGAGGAGTTTTGGTTGCCTTAGAACTTGGTTCTGTGATACCATGTAAGATGAGAGAAAGCTTATTGGAAAATGTTTCATTCCTTTGAAAAACTGATACCATGTAAGATGAGAGAAAGCTTATTGGAAAATGTTTCATTCCTTTGAAAAACAGTTATTACGAAAATTGATTTTGTTACAATGGAGTTTTAGAACTTATATAGCTAGCTTAAACCTGCAACCTGAGTTGCCTTACCTTGCATCATTTATAACTAACTTTTGGTTAGTTATGCTGACATGACAATCGAAAGGAGAGGAAGCTAATAGAAAGTGCTTCTAGAATAGCTAGAGCTATATAGATCTCACACCAGGAAGTGCAGATGATATGTGAAATAAGATGGTCAAAGAGTTTCGAAAAGTAGTTAAAGAGACGTTAAGAGAATCAAGAGGTTTTGGACCTAGGGGTAAAAAATTGTGGCAAACTGGCAATGAAATGAAAGTGTTCAGATTAAAATTGGAGTAAAAAAAGATTGTATTAAAAGAATGGTCTAGGTGTAACAATGTCTAAACTTGGGAAAAGTATAAGACTTGCTAAAGGAAGAGAAAGAAAGACGAGAAATTTGGACCAACAAGATTTGTACCTAATTTTATTGACTTGGAGAAGGCGTATGATGGAGTGTCTAGAGATATTTTGTTGAAAGCTGTAGAGAAGAAAAAAGTTAGGATTGCATATATTCAAACTATACTAGATATATATATGAACGAGTATCGACTAGTGTGCAGATACAAGGTGGAGAGCCAGACGATTTCTCCATTACAATAGGTTTGCATCAAGGGTCAACCCTAAGCTCAAATCTTTTTACTTTAATTTTGGATGTACTCACACAACACATCCAAGTTCTAGCACTGAGATGCGTGTTTTTTGCAGATGATATAGTCCTACTTGGAGAGTCGGAAGAGGATTTAAATGAGAGCTTGGAGACTTGGACACGAGCTTTAGAAACACATGACTTTCGTCTAAGCAGAAGTAAGATGGAGTATATGGATTGTACGTTCAACAAAAGAAGTGTTTCTAACTTAGAGGTGAAAGTCGGAGACCATATCATCCCACAAGTCACATGGTTTAAATATTATGGGTTCGTAATACAAAACGATGGAGAAATAGAAGGGAATGTAAGCCATCGAATTCAAGCTGAGTGGCTGAAATGGAGGAGGGCTTCAGGAGTTTTAAGTGACACAAATGCACCGCTCAAGTTGAAGGAAATTTTTTATCGGACTGCAATAAGACACGCGATGTTGTACCAGACAAAATGTTGGGCAGTTAAGAATCAACACAAGATAAAAGTAAATTTAACAGAGATGAGGATTTTGCGTTGGATGTATGGTAAGACTAGACAAATTAAGATTATAAATGATAATATTAGAGAGAGTGTCGGGGCTACACTTATAATAAAAAAAATGATGAAAATCGACTTAGGTGGTTTGGGATTGTAGAGAGAAGACCTATAGATTTATGATAAGAAGAGTAGATCAAATGGATATAAGTCAAACAACCAGCGATAGAGAAAGACCTAGAAAAACTATAAGAGAAGTTATTAAGAAAGATTACGAGATCAACAATTTGGATAAAAGCATGATCTTGGATAGAACATTATGACGAAAGTTTGTCCTTGTAGCCGACCCACTTAGTATGGTAAAGCTTGGTTATTGTTGTTGTAAGTAGTTTAGAAATTCTAATAATGACTTATAATTGTGCATATATTTCATGTCACATATTTCGGCTTTTGTAGAAGGTCTAATGCCACACGTGTTCCTTAAATTCCCCGATGTATATGCATTTAATCTCACTACAAGAGCTTTTTGTTAGATATGAGCCTTAATTAAGATAGTAATAATAATGAGTTTTGTTAATAAATATTATTAGATAGTTTTATTATTAATAGGCAATAGTTATTTATTAGTAGGCATTTTTTATTAAAAATAATTGTCATATATAATGGCATTTAAGTTAGAATAAGAATAAATTAATTTGGAGAATGAAAGTGTTCTCTATAAATAGAGAGGGTGACGAGAGAAAGGATATCTTGGAATTGGATTGGAAAGGGGTCACTTTGGCAATGGGGAGGTGCGGGCCAACCCTAAACCCTAGTTTTGCGATATTATTTTGTAATCAAAGGGATTTTCTCTATTTACTTTTCTATATTAGTTAGTTTTTATCAATTGGTATAAGAGCACTTTTGAACTGGGAGAGAGAATTAAAAAAAAAGAAAAAAAATGGAGTTGTTATTAAGAATGGATGGAATACTTAACCTTGTTGATGAAATGTTGAAAGAAATTAGAGTTTGGAGAAGAGAACTCAGAGTTACGACTGGAAAGTAATCTTTGAAGGAAGGAATGTTGCTGAGTGGATGATAAGGCTGAGAAATATTTGGATGCATGAGGTGTATGTAAAGAAGAAGATCAAACACCAAAAGTTGCGCATTGGATAAGTGGTAGAGTCGTCACATGGTATACCAATAAAGGGTTTCGGCCAATCCAAGTCCCACTTGGAGAAATTTTACAAAGGTAATTCTCAAGCTATTTGGGTCGTAAATTGAGATGATTTCTCAATAGATCCCATAGGTCTCTCACGCACCACCGAATTGGCAAAAATGCCCTCGTGCTTCCGTAGAGGCATCTCCGGAAGCATCTTTTTTTTGTTTTTTCTTTCCGTAGATGCATCTACAGAACATAGTAAATTTTGAGATTTTTCTAATTATTTGGGAAAATTCCAAATTAATTTCCCAATTAATTGGAAAAATCCCAAATTAGTTAAGTTCATGGCATATATGTAAGCGTGTGATTTTCCCAATTAATTGTGAAAATCCCAAATTAAGTTACAAATTAATTGAGAAAATCTCAAATTAATTTATAAATTAATTGGGAAAATCCCAAATTAATTTTTCAATTAATTGGGAAAATCCCAAATTAATTAAGTCGATGAAATCTTCCGTAGATATATCTACGGAATGGGTTGAAAAGAGAGTGTTCTGTAGATGTATCTAAGGATCATTCTGATTTTCCCAATTAATTGGGAAAATCCCAAGTTCCACTATGTTTTAACGTTTCCGTAGATGCATCTACGGAAAAAACCAAATTTTTTTAAAAAAAGGGGGTGCTTCCGTATGTGCATCTACGGAAACAGGGGGCAAAATTGGAATTTTGCGTGGTGGCTAAGAGATCTATGGGGTGGATTGAGAAATTGTCTAAATTGATTCAGTAGAGAATCAAGAACCAAAATTGATTATGAAATCAAGGAAAATATAATTTTTTTTGAATATCCATGGTAAGAAAAAAAGGAGCAAAGAAAAGAACCCTAATAAAGAAGAAGGCGGTGAGTTTGGTGTTTCAGATCGGTAAAAAATTAAAGTAAAAATGGAGAAAACAACGTGAAAAGAGTAAATTGGAGGCATGCAACAAAGTACAATCAAGAAAACAAAATTGTCAGTGAAAGAAGAACCACCCAAAGTGAATCTAACTGATAGAAAGGAATGGTCTATGGTTGAGAAGAATTAAGGATTTTCTTGCATGTTGGTTGTATTTTCATCAACGAAATCGACAGATAAGAGTGTTGTTGTCTACAGGACGACGACTACAAAGAGATTCACCGCATGCTCCAACCTACAAAGGAAGACCAACAAATGCCAGTGCAATAATCTCAAAATGCTTGGTCCCATGTGTGGGACCTAGGGGTAGTATTGGGCTGCAGGAAGCCATTAAAATAGTTTTATTCTTACAATTTGGGTTTGACCTAACTCATTCCTACAAAACCAACTTGTAAGGTGAAGATTGCTCCCACTTATTAACACAAAACAAATCATATCTCTAAGCAACGTGAGACTAAATTCACCCCTTCAAACCCAACACAATGAAGGCAAGCCAAATACAACAATTAAGGCGACTAGGGGCGGACCGCAATGAAGGCGGAAATTCCAACACACCCCCTCACGCTTGGGCTTCAATGACCCCAAAACGTGGACGATGCGGGAAGCCCAACAATGAATCTAGGATAGACTCATTACAATTTTGTGCCTAATTCATCCCTACAAAACCGACTTGTAAGGTGATGATTGTCCCCACTTAGAAGCACAACACATGCCATATCTCTAAGCAATGTGAGACTAAATTTACCCCTTCAAACCCAACACAATGATGGTGTTGGAGGCTGCAATGAAGGCAAGCCAAATGTTGCAATTAAGACGACTAGAGGCGTACCGCAATGAAGGCAAAAATTCCAACATTTTAATTATTGCTTTCGATTTTATTCTCCAGTAAATCACCTTGAAGGCAAGGTGATAGTTTTGGGAGGGGCAAGGGGGAGTATTGTTAGATATAAACCTTAATTAAGATAGTAATAATAATGAGTTTTTTTAATAAATATTATTAGGCAGTTTTTTTGCTAAAAAAGTGGGGCAGATTTGTAGACAGCTTTACCAGTGTGGCAAGCTTTTAATTTCCTGTTTCTGACTTGTTTTCTATCTTGTTATGAAGATATTAATTCAATATTACAAGGAGCGGCAGTGTTTGTTGAAATGCATCAGGTGGATTCTCATGCGAGCTAGTAAGTGTCATGTCGTTTTCATGTCTACGTGGTACTTACTCTGCCAATTTTTTGTATGGAAGACAGCTACTTGTCTACTCTGTCTTAGTCGGATTTTCTTGCTGGTATTACTTAGACCTTGACATTTCATGCAGTATACATTGGTGCTGTGTCTGAAAACAATTTTGTGAAGGAGGAGGCAAAAGAGCTATTTCATGATGGACTGGAAAGTAAATTAGTATCTTTCTTGGAGGGTCTTTTATCCTGCAGTTACCCTGAGCAAATGGTATGTTCAATCTCCATGCACCACCTGTCTTTGATTTTGCACTTCCCTATAAGGCGGGTTGTTAACTAGTGTTCAACATGTGATCATCACTTAGCTTATTTCAGTCCAGTATAGGATTGTCTTGCCACTCTTTTACATGTTCTTGAATCTTGATTAGGACGCTGTGTCTCCAAGCTATGGATGTTGTACCAGTAGATTAACTCATGCAACATGCGAAACACTTAAAATTAGGAACTTTTTTTGGGGATTTACTTTGTTTTTGATTGGTAATTTTATGATATGAATTGTAACCGAAAATTTTATTACTTGATGACTCCATTTACTTAACTGTGAAATGGTTGAAGGATGTTGATCTGTTTACTCTATGGGCTGAGGAGACTCTAATTGAAGACAATTTGGTTTTAGACATTCTTTTTCTAGCCTATTATGACCCATTTTGTACATGTGGTAGTGGGATATGGAAGAAGTTTGGTTCTATTTACAAGGTATACTAATATATTTCTACTTATACTTGGTTTGTTTTGTGATATTTTCATAAGTTAAAATCTAGCTCAAGATTATCTTTTGATTCAGGGGATCTTAGCTGGTGAATATAACTTAGGAAAGCTGTCAATTACTTCCGAAGCACAGCAGTTATCTTATTATGTCAAAGTTCAGCTGCTGCTTATTTTAATAGAAACCCTAAACTTGGAGAATCTTCTTCAAATGGTTCATGACGAAACACCATACAGGTTAGACTAGTCTTTGTTTACATCTGTTGAAATCGAGAAAGAGAGACATTTAGGTAAACCATGTGACTGAATAGCACTACGGAAGTTCTATTATATAGGGAATTGCACAATTAATTGTTTTAATTACATAAGGAATATACTATGGTATATTTAAGGAATATGCTACGAATATTAAATATTTACAAATATCAACAACATCATAAACAATACTACTTATGAGGAGAACACATTGTGGAACTGGCAGTTTGGTTAAACCAATGATATACTACCAGTTGCAATACCGTAATATCAAGCCTCATTTCTGATGAACTTGCTAAATGCTGAACTGAATGTGGTGTTACATATTTTGTCTTGAACGTACAATAAATTCCACTCTTTATTAAAGTATCTTCTAGTTGATGAAGCAAACACGGGGCAGATGTTCAATCCTTTGAGTCTCGCCGGAATTATTTCATTTTCCACAGTTTTCAATTGGGAACTTGGGAAGAAATTGCATATTGCCGTGCTCTGTTCTCCACTGTAATACATCAAACCCCCTCCTTGATGGCTTGTACTTGTGTTACTTGTTTGGGATGTATATTATATCTATCTTTTAAGTCATTGCTGGAGTTCTTTGATTTTACCTAGAATTTTGTATTTTAATTAATTTTACTTGCCAGCCTTTGATATTCGTCAGCTAGAACTGTGGATTTTAAGCCTAGGTCTTAGTTCCTAATGACGTTTCTTTGGTCTTCTTATTAAAGTAGTCCTGTAGGCTGGCAAAATCTGTGTATTTTATGGCTGTTTTTTCGAATTAATATTATGTTTTTTGTTGTAAAATCTGTTTGGATTTCCAGGAAAGGTGCATATACTTTCTCCTTTACTGATGTGCAAGAGATGGATACACTAGTTTCTACTTTCAGTGCTTGTGAAATGAACGAAGCTGGTCCTCTAGTTCTAGCATGGGCAGTATTTCTTTATCTACTCTCTACACTCCCGGGAAAAGATGGGAACAATGAGCTCATCGTATGTGGTTAAGTTATATTTGAAATTTTTATTTACTACTCTAGCATCTGTGCATATAACAGATTTGACCCTTTTATTTACTCTGCACCCAGGAGATTGATCACATTGGTTATGTTCGTCAAGCCTTTGAGGCTGGATCATTACACTATTGTCTTGAAATTCTTCAGTGTGACATTTTGAAGGATTATGATGTGAGTCATTCTTTCCTGTGTAGCATAATTGTTATAATGGACGATTTTTTTGTTAAACCTGATTTGGGGCCTCTTTTCTCTGTGACGAAACATTCTCTTTAAACTACTAAATCATGCTTTTGGATTTATCCCTTTCTCCTGTCCATTCAGGGCCCGGTTTCCGGTTATCGCAGTGTTCTGAGGACATTAATATCTGCATTTATTGCATCTTATGAGATCAACCTTCAGGTATGGTTGTAAAATCTGTAGTTAGCTTTAAGGATGTTTTTTTTTTTAAAAACTTATTTCTCATTTGGTGTGCTCCAACAAAGGTACAGCCTGAGGACAGTAACTCTGCTTTGATACTGGATATTATCTGCAAGATTTATCGCGGAGAGGTTTGGATATATAATCATAGCCCTTCAGTTCATTCATTGCTCCAGTATCACAATACCTGCTGGTGATCATTTATTAATAAAGGATTCTGCTCATATAATTTCAGGAATCTCTGTGTATTCAGTTTTGGGACAAGGGAAGTTTTATTGATGGTCCAATTCGGAGTCTTCTTTGCAACATAGAGAGCGAGTTCCCTTTCAGGACAGTAGAGCTTGTTAAACTCCTTTCATCCCTTTGTGAAGGAACTTGGCCTGCAGAGTGTGTGTAAGTACACAAATTTCATGTTCCTTTTCATGTTATCTCGTATATTGGAATGAGTATGACACTGCAATTGGTCTCCTCAAACTTGAAGGAACATTTTTTTCTTCTTCAATCGTTGGTAGCCTTTTTTATGGGTGCAGTTTTTCAACAGGTATACCTTTCTAGATAGATCTGTTGGTATATCTTCCTTGTTCGAGATCAATAGTGATTTGCTAGCAAGTGATGACTACCATATTCTTGAGGCACAACAAGCAGTGCAGGTTCCTGGAATTGAAGGCTTGTTTGTTCCACCTGGAACTCGTGGGCGTGTCTTGAAAGTTGTAGGAGAGGAAACTTCCCTTGTACGATGGGAGGTGAATTCTCTGTAATATTGTTATTATGTTTTACTTTATGTTGGAGTGCCTGCTGTAACCTGTGATGGTCTATAATTATATAATCTCAATTGCACAATTCCCTGCTAACAAAACTTTCATATTTCTAGTTACCCCCATCTGGAGTATATGTGTTACTCTTACACTTGGCACAAGATATGTATCTGAATAAAAAGGAGGAAGTTTTTTTCACTCTTGACCTGCTCAATAGATTGGTTTCCTTCAACACTGTAAGTTGGTTAGTTTCATTGGGGATTTATCTCCAATTTGATTCTTTCATGACTGATTTATGGATGCATAATGAATGCTTAAAACAGTACAGTGTGATATTTCTCATCAATGGCATCATGCGATGATATTAAATGTGTTGAATAGCTTAAGTTAATGACAAAGATCTGCGCAACAATTGTCTTGGAGTAATCTTTTTGTCTACCTAAGGAATTTTGTCATTGACTTTTATTTTGACTTAATTGGACTTATACCTGTGTTGTTATTATTTGTTGGATCAGATTTAGTTACCAACTGGCTTCTAGTCTTTTTGTGCCAATTGTTTCAATGCCTCAGCTTTGTAATAAATTTATCAAATATTCGGAGAAAGATAGAATGTTAATAATCCACATATTATTAGAAAAGTGACACAATGTTTTTGGTCCAAGATTAAGTCTTTCTTTTAAGTATCATGAGGCTCTCAGCATTATTATGAGTTTGCTTTTATTATGTCTGTTTTGGTGTGGGGACTATGATTCTGCTTCACTCTTCAGATATTCTGTTTTTCTAAGCCCTGATTTATGAGCCTGTTATGGTTCTTTGTCACCACTAGCTTGACTGAATCAAGTTGGATTCTGTTGAAACTTGAAGTTGCTTATACTAAAAAAGTATTTTCAAGAAGTGTAGTCTATGCTTTATAATACTCTTGTATTTTTATGTAAAAAGACTTTTCCCCTGTTTTTTTCACACGATTTACTTACTCTGTGCAGGCTGTTTGTTTTGCAATGATGGACATTAGCAACTCCATGCAATTTCATGATATTAAACTGACAAATGAGCAAGTTGAAAAGAATGTCTGGTAAATTTTCATTTCGAATAATTGTTCTTGATTAGTTGTATAATTTGTTCACATTTATCTTCACGTGTTTGTTTAGTATCTTTTGTATATTTTTTAGTGGTTTACTTTACTTTATCTTACAGGGTGGTTGAGATGATTTGCAATTTAGTTAAAAACCTGCCTCTGGATTCCTACGGTGCTGCGCTTATGTCTATCGGTGTTAGGATTTTAGGTGTCATGTTGATTTGGTAATTTAACTTATTTTTTTTAAAGAATTGAACAATTTGTGCTAATCAAGTATTTGATCTGTATTTGTATCTCTAGTCTCAAGAGTTAAAAACTTGTATCTGGAAGGATTGTTTTAGGTTATCTTATTGGGATCTTCATATTTTTGGCACTTGATTATGTTGTCAAGAAAAGATTCACTAATTTTTTTCCATTTCCTATCCAGTTCTCCATCTAATGTTACAGCAGTTGCTCTAAATGCAAATCTATTTGATATCACTTTGCAGACTGCTGTGTTCAGTGTAAGCAGTAATGATTTGTCAAGGTAAAGTCCTATTTTTTAAAATAGCATGCATATACAAATAGGATCTTTATCATCTTTACGAAATTGGCTCTGTATTGTTGCCCATGTAAAAAGAGAGAGAGGGATGGTTATCAAATCAAGATTCAAAGCATTAACCAAAATGCATATTTTCCAAATTGTGAATCGGATCTTATTATGAATCATAGGATACACGATCAATAGAAATATGGCACTTTTTAAGTAAGTAGTAATGGATTATGCAAAAACCATAAGTTGAGGGAGTTGTGATCCATCAAAACTAATTGATATTCATGCTGCAAATGTGTCCATGACAATTTGTATAGATAGGATTACTTTTGCTTTTAATTCGAGATATGACTCGTGTATCATAAGATATAGTTAACCATGGGTTGTTTTAATCCTTCGGTCCTCTATTTTACGATGTCACATTTGCTTATGCATTTTTTTAGTGGTCATGCACTCTTAGTGGCTTGTAGTCACTACAGTATTTTATAGCATATAAAGTTACATCTCCCTGTCATTCTGTCTGTTTCCAGTGGGTCATGGATGCTTTCTGGCAGACTGGCTAGAATGCTTTTAATTGACTGTGAGCAAAACAGTAATGACTACCCCTTGACAATATCAGGTATGGCTAACAATGTCTTTCATGCAATCTTATGCTTATCTTTGAATTTTTCTGTTGATTTGATTCTAGTATTATTGTCTTCTTTCTTCGGTCTTTTATTCGATACCGTTGGATCGACGACATTGCAACTCAGGGCACTCAATATATCGGATGCTTGTTTTGAAAGATTTTGCAGTGTGTGTGCTGCATTAGACTTAGAATTCTGATTAGTTAGATTTTGCTTTAAGCCTGTTAATCTGTAAGCTCTCTAGAAATACCTGGTATATGCAACAAGTCCCAGAAAATCATTTTTAACTGTTAAGTTTCAGATAGAAAGGGAGATACTATTGAAAACTATAAAATTGAATTATCAACAATACTTTTCATTGATTGAACAATAGTAGGTGTGAAAACTGAGTATTATATATTCGGCATGAATAATGTACAAGCTCTTGTCTGTTAATATAGAGTATTCTATTCTAACGAGCTTGATTAATGAACTAAAGGTCCGAATACAAATTACTATAAACAATAATAAAAATAACAAAAGTAAAAGTTAATTATTTACGACACCTCCTCAAGTTGATGAATGAATATTTGTTCTTCCCAGCTTTAAAACAATTATTTCAAAGTTGTTGATATTCAACCCTTATGTTAGAAGATTTGCAAGGTTGCCTTGTCAAGAGACATATGTAGTGCAATTAACACCAGTATCTATTTTTTTAAATGAAATGTTTGTGAGTTTCAATATGTTTAGTTCTATTGCACTAGATTATGAGCAATGTTAGTAGCAATCCTATTATATCAATAAACTTTCATTGGTTTGTCACACTTTATCTTTAATTCTTCTAAGATCAATTTCAATCATAGTAATTAGCATATCCCTTATGACATTGCCTTGAACTCTGCATCAACACTAAATGTCTAGATCTAGATATCACACTTTGTTTTTTTACTCTTTCGATTCATAAGATGTACATCATTGAAAGTACAATATCCTGTAGTTCACCTCCTATCCACAATTGATCATGCATAGTCATCAGTATATGTTTCAAGACTTACTTTCATTCCGTTCAAACAAAATTCCTCTACCTAGTGTTCCTTTCAATTATTGCACAATTCAGAGCGCAACTTATAAATGAATCTCCGTTGGTTAGAGCCTGAATTGGTTGATTAAGCTTACACTAATAAGTACAAACACCAAAAATCCGACATTGACACTACTGCCATGTCGATTTGGTTGATTAAGCTTACACTAAGCCCTTGAAGAGTGCCCCAGGGGCACTCGTTAGCATTTCCCTTCTCGCATTTCTAAACTTGTTCCGTACTTGATGAAAATATATTGATATAGTTCTGTGCTGATTTGTTTTTTCAACATATAGAATTTGTTGATATTTGTTTATATTTAGAATAAAATATTTCGTGGCATATTCTGGAGTTGTTAATCCCAGATAGCGGAGCGGAGCGGCCGACCTCCGGGAATGAGAATAGTGGGAATAGCGGTATCCCAGATAGCGGGACAAATTTTTGTATACTAATAATTATATAAAAAACTATAAAACATATGTCATGTAATACTAAACTAATTTCACAACACTCATAAAATATTTATAAAATCTAATGTCAAACAAAGAACAATGCTTAATCATTCAACACATAAAGATTCAAAACATATAGATTCAAGATTGAGATAGTGACCTGCAGCGTGTAGCGGATGATGAAGTTGACACTCCCATCTTTTATCAATGATTTCAAATACGGCTTTGTACTTGCTTGAATTTGAACTGAAAGCTTTTTCAATCGATTCCTTCGCTACCCCCATTGCGGCATATATGTACCATTGCGGGTTTCCTTTCATTGTCAACCATTCTTAGCACATCTACAAGAGGCGCCATGCACTTAAGAGTGTAGCGAACATCATTCCAAAATGATACCGTAAGTATAGTAGTAGCTGCCCTTTGTCCTTTAGCATCTTTGGCACACTTGGAACTTGTCCATTCTTCACAAAGGAACATCTCTCTAAGCTTTCCTTTTAATTCTTGCATCCTTTATAGACACACTTGGAACTTGTCCATTCTTCACAAAGGAACATCTCTCTAAGCTTTCCTTTTAATTCTTGCATCCTTTGTAGACAAAGGAAATGAGTAGCAAACCTTGTCACTCCTTGTTTAACCAATTCAACATTGCTGGCAGTCTTTCTCATTAAATTCAAAGCAAAAGTATGGTTATAAATGTAGCCCACAACCTTAATCCCTTTTTGTATAACCTTTTGAACCTTTAGAATTTTGCCTATGTCTTCTAACATAAGGTCTATACAATGGGCAGCACATGGAGTCCAAAACATGTGTTTCCTCTTACACAATTTATTACCCGCCGCTACATAGTTACTTCCATTATCGGTGATCAATTGGACAACATTTTTTTCACCCATTTCCTCAATAAATGTGTCCAACAACTCAGCTAGCTTTTCCCCGTCTTTGCATAGTTAGAAGCATCCACACTCTTCACAAACATGGTTCCCGTCTGGCAATTGACCAAGAAATTGATCAATGTTCTATCTTTTCTATCCGTCCAACCATCCGACATACTTGAACAACCATATTTGTGTCAAAACAAATTCTGGCTTGATGCCTCTTTCATTATCTTTTCCTCTATAAATAATACAGTCTCAATAATTACATAATTATCACTACTAATTACAAATATCTTGATTTGAATTATAATTATATACAATTACTAATTTCCTAAGTTATACAAAATATAATAGGAAACTAATAATATCAGATTTCCTTATTGACATCCCCCCTCAAATTGATGCGGCTTGTCAAGCAGCATCAATTTGCTAACGAGAAATTGATGTCGAGGACGAGGAAAAGCCTTGGTGAATATATCAGCAAGCTGAAGTTGTGAGGTGACATGTGGAAGAGATATAGTGTGATTCTCAAAGGCTTCCCGAATAGAATGACAATCCACCTCGATATGCTTAGTCCGTTCGTGAAAAACAGGATTGGCAGCAATTTGAATAGCACTAGTATTGTCAGCATAGAGAGGTGTTGCTGTTTGCTGAGAGAAACCAAGCTCAGCTAGAAGACCACGAAGCCAAATAATTTCCGAACAGGCTGTTGACATAGCTCGATATTCAGATTCAGTGGAGGACTTGGAAACTCGTGCTTGCTTTTTTACTTTTCCAAGAAATTAAAGCGGAACCAAGAAACATGCACCAACCGGTGACAGATCGTCGAGTATCAGGACAACCTGCCCAATCAGCATCGCTATAGCCAACCAAATCAAGGGATGATCCAATAGGAAAGAAGAGGCCACGGTGAGAGCTACCTTTCATGTAACGAATGATGCGACGAACAGCAGCCAAATGAAGGTGTCGAGGAGTGTGCATAAATTGACTGACCTGTTGGACTGCAAATGAGATGTCGGGGCGAGTAATTGTTAGATAATTAAGACTCCCCACTAGTTGACGATATAAAAGTGGATCAGGCAAAAGATCACCCTCATCACGATGGTATTTGACGTTAACCTCAAGAGGAGTATCCACCGGAGCAGCAGATTGGAGCCCCGCCAAGGAGATTAGATCTGTAGTATACTTGTGCTGATGAAGAAAAATGCCCTTGGAATCAGAATGAACTTCAAGACCCAAGAAATAATGCAGGCAACCAAGATCTTTCATCTGAAATGAGGCTTGAAGTTGTTGTTTAAGTTGTTGTATGGCCACTTGATCCGAACCAGTAATGACCATGTCATCAACATAAATAAGAAGAAGCACAATTCCAGTAGTCGTGCGATGGATGAATAATGAGGAGTCATATTGACTTTGAGTAAAAGAAAATCCAAGAAGAGTAGATCGAAATTTTTCATACCATGCCCGAGGAGCTTGTCGCAGGCCATATAAAGAGCGTTTAAGCTTGCAAACACCTGGAGAAGATGAAAATAGACCCTGAGGAGAAGTCATGTAAATATTTTCTTCAAGGTCTCCATGAAGAAAAGCATTCTTCACATCCATTTGATGAAGGGACCAGCCTGCAGAAGCAGCAATAGAAAGCATTGTTCTAATGGTAGTCATCTTGGCTACAGGAGCAAATGTCTCATCATAGTCTATCCCATATTCTTGTTTGTTGCCCAAAGCGACCAAGCGAGCCTTGTAACGATTGAGAGAACCATCAGAATTCAACTTCAGAGAATATATCCATTTGCAACCTATGGGCTTCACATCAGGTGGACAAGAGACAATGTCCCAAGTAAAATTATCCTGAAGTGCTTGTAGTTCATCTTGCATTGCTTTCACCCAACATGGGTCTTTAACTGCCTGTGAATAACATGTTGGAACAACTATATTCGATAAGGTGGTAGTTAAAGAAGTATGCCAAGAACCATACCTATCTGGGGGGTGAGACTCTCTTGTGGATTTCCGCAGTGGTTCCAGCGCAGGTTCAGGTGGCGGATCAGTGTCGAGAAGTGGCGGGGAGCGCCTAACATACACAAGTCCGGGTTTAAAACGCTCTATAGACCGAGAGACCTCTTGGAAATTGGGAAGAATAGAAACATCATAAGAATTAGGGGAAAGATATGGGAAAAAGAATTGATGATCAAAGAAAATCACATTGCGAGAAATACGGATGCGATGTGCAGAGGCATCATAACACAAGAATCCTTTTTGATTAAGACTATACCCCATAAATGCACATTGGACAGATTGTGCCCCAAGCTTATGACGTTCACGAGGCGATAAGTGAACAAAACATACACAACCGAAAGTGTGAAGATTATGATAATTGGGATGAGTGTTAAAAAGACGAAAGAAAGGTGTATCAAAATCTAGAACCTGAGATGGAAGACGGTTGATCAAGAAAACAGCAGTGGACAAAGCTTCAACCCAAAATTTTGATGGAACAGAGGCCTGAAGCAGTAATGTTCTTGTAACATCAAGCAAGTGTCGGTTTTTGCGTTCAGCAATGCCATTTTATTGAGGTGTATAAGGACAAGAGCGTTGAGAAATAATTCCTTTTTGCTGCAAGTATTTTTGAAACTCGTGAGAGGTATACTCTCCTCCCGAGTCAGTGCGTAAAATCTTAATGCTAGTTTGAAATTGGTTCTCAAGATATGCCACAAAATTCTTAAACATAGTGAAAACCTCAGCTTTAGAGCGTAAAAAATATAACCAAGTAAACCGACTATAGTCATCTATAAACGTCACAAAATATTTATATTTAGCATGAGATAAAATAGGAGACATACCCCAAACATCACTATGAATAACATCAAAACATTTGGTAGCACGGTGAGCAGGAGAAGAAAAAGGAAGAGTTTTACTTTTACCAAGTTTGCAAACAGCACAGGGAATGGAAGAACTAGACATAACAGATTTGTTTCCAATCAATCCATTTTTTATTAAATGAGAGAAAACGACAGAATTCGGGTGACCCAACTTTCTATGCCAATCCTCATATTGATGAGGAACTTTATTACAAGCAAAAGAAACATTACTAGAATTAAACTGGAGAGGAAACAAACGACCCACTTTAGGCCCCCTCGCGATCACTTTCCCCGACACGTGATCCTACACAGAACAACCAGCACGAGAGAAATTAACATCACAATTATTATCCACCAATTGTCCAACTGAAATTAAATTTGAAACAAGTCCAGGGGATACAAACACATCCCGAAAAGAGGAATTAATGTCACCAACAGCACTTATAGGAAGAGTATTACCATCTGCAATCTGAATGTTTTCGGTGCCGTTGTATGTGTGAACATTATGCAAATTTTCAAGGGAGCCAGTCATGTGATTGGAGGCCCCGGAATCAATAAACCAAGGTGGAGAGGCAGTGTTATAATTACCTTGGATGCCTAAGGCAGAGAGGGCAGAGAGTACCATTTGTTGCACACTTTCTGGAGTCAAGGCAGCAGCAACATTGTTGGAGGCAGCAGCAACATTGTTGGAGGCAGCAGTGGCATAGGTCTGGCCAAAGGAAGCAGCATTGGCATGAAAGGCCTGCACTGGTCTCTTTGCGGGCCGGGTCGGGCATTCTGCGATGATGTGACCATGTTGCTTACAGTAGTTACAAAATTTCTTGTTACAATTGCGAGCGATGTGGCCAAACTGTTTGCAGGAAAAACATTGAACTTGCTTCATATCACGCGATTTCCCTTTACTTTGGGCAGAATAGGCCACAGAAACGACATCCGTAGTAGTATTGTCGTTTGACATGGCCCCTTGAGTTAACAGACGCTGCTCCTCCCGCAGTAATTCTCCAAGACACACATCTAAAGAAGGAGGTGGAGATCGATTCAGCAGTCCAGCACGTACAACTTCAATTTCTGGTCTAAGTTTCATTAAAAACTGATCCCGCTTGCTGACTTCATAAACAGTTTGAACAACAATGAGCGCAGCCCCAGAAAGATCACCATGTAAAATAGCTGAATGTTCAGCCCACAGATTAAGGAACCCGGAATAGTAGTCTTGAATCGAAAGATCGCTTTGACGATAATTAGCTATGTCAAGTTCCAACTGAAATCTTTTTGCAGCATTGTTTTGGTTGTAAATGCGCTTCAGGTAATCCCACATGTCCTTAGCAGTAGAATAGGAACGCAGATTGTTAACCATGTGGGGTTCGATGGACGCGAGAATCCAAGATATAATTTGAGCATCCTTTGTATGCCATGCCTCCAATGCAGTTTTGTCAGTTGGAAGTGTTGAAGTACCATCAACATGGCCCCACACACCTTTTCCTTTCACGTACATCCTAAATTGAAACTCCCAAGCGGCATAATTTTTGCCGGTAAAACGAACACAGAAGGAGTTCTCTTTTTCCATGAGAAAACGACGAATAACGAGACGAAGTGATCGAAACAAGATCGCACAATACTCGTGCGCAAGGAACAGAAAGAGTTGATCAACTACTGTTGCACTAGTTGCTACTGCTCTAAGGGTTTTTTTTTTTTAACTAACAAGACCAGAGAACTAAGAGGGAAAAAAAAATTCACGGTTCAAGATTCAAGAGCTCTGATACCATGTCAAAACAAATTCTGGCTTGATGCCTCTTTCATTATCTTTTCCTCTATAAATAATACAGTCTCAATAATTACATAATTATCACTACTAATTACAAATATCTTGATTTGAATTATAATTATATACAATTACTAATTTCCTAAGTTATACAAAATATAATAGGAAACTAATAATATCAGATTTCCTTATTGACAATTTGTTCCTTTGCACCTCTTGGTTCTTCAACAAACCTTTCGTATATTCCAACTCATTTTTAAGAAGTGGAACCCTAAGCTCATGATAACTTGGCGGCTTCAAATGAGGACCATAGCTTCCAACGGCTTCCAACATCAACTTAAAAGCTCTTGCATTTGCTACGTTAAAAGCAACTCACGTATAAAAAAAGCGAGCAATATATTGGATGGTTTTTGCCCTTGCTTCTTTATCACACGCATCATTGATGCTTGTGTCCTTAGCCTTCTTATACATCAAATCCAGTGGCCCTTTAGTCCTATTGACGTCTATTGAAGAGGTCTCACTCTCAGCAAGCCTCTTTCCGGTTTGAATCCTACTTATTTCCTCGATATCAATGGTAATGTTATCATCCGCATCTATTTGCTCCGCAATTTCTTGTATTCCTTTCTTAATTCTTTCTTTCTCAACCATGTCAGCACGTAATATAGCCTTAACATCCTCAGGTGTTTTCAAACAAGGAACTACATCACCTTGAATTCCTGCTTGATGCCTTTTTGCTCTACTTATTCCCCCACTGGTTGTTATACTACAGAAATCACATGTCACCTTCTTCCGGTTATTCAAATCCTTCAAATGATTATATTTTCATCCTATGTCCTTACTATTGGTTGGTTTGAATGTTGGAGCACACGAAGCAACCGATGCAGAATTCGGTGTTGAAGATGATGCAGCCATATTGTTCTAGAATCGACAAAAAACAGTGAAGTATAAATTTAATAAAACAGTGGGGGAATAAGTAGAAGAAGTATAAATTTACAAAGAAGAAGTATAAAACAGTAAAGTAGAAACAAGAAAGTATGAAACAGTAAAGTATAAATTTACAAAGAAGTAGAAACAAGAAAGTATAAAACAGTAAAGAGGAAGTATAATACAGTAAAGTATATAACAGTAAAGTATAAATTTACAAAGAAGAAGTAGAAGAAGAAGTATAAATCAGTAAAGTAAAGAAGTAGAAGAAGAAGTAGAAGTAAAGAAGGGAGAAGAAGATTACCAAGAACGATGGTGGCTGGAACGGTGGCTGAACGGTGGCTGGAACGGTGGCCACGAATGAGAGTGAGAGCTTAGGCACGAACGAGTGAGAGATTAGGGCACGAGAGTGAGAGTGATAGAAAATGAAGAGAGAAAACATTTTCAGCTTTTAGACTTTTTAAAACGAGGGCAATATAGTAATTTTCCCCAGATTTTAAAAAAAAGAAAGAAGAATGAATCTGGATCTGCTCCGCCCGGGAATGATCCGTGACCCGGTTCCTCGGCTGTAGCAGACGCTACAGCATCTCCGCCACCGCACCCTGTATCTCGCGCGGGTGGGGGCCGTTCCTCTCCAGAGCGCGCTATAGCGGCCATAGCGGCCGGGAATGACATCTCTGGCATATTCCTTAAATATACTGTAGTATATTCCTTATGTAATTAAGACAATTGATTATGCATTTCCCTATATAATAGAACTTCCGTAGTGTTATTTAGTCGCATGGTTTCTGTAGTGCTATTTAGTCACATGGTTTACCTAAATTCAAAACACAAATAATACTTGAAGCACATAAAAGATACTTCAAGATATTTTGTGCTTTCATATCATTTCAAGTAAATTCCTATCATTCATTATATACATTTTGCATCATTCAAAATCAAAAGTCAGCATAAAAATAATGATAAAGTTGACTAAAATATTCAAATTATTTTGCATCATTTTTCATTTTTGCATCATATGCATAAAAAACCAAAAATAGTAATTTCAATGAAAAAAATCCAAGCCAAATTCTCATTTCATCATCATTTTTATTCATTTCATTTTTCATTTATCATACACCATTCATTTCAAAACATTAATAAAAAGTCAAGATTGTGGGCATAAAAGACACAAAATAATCACAGTTGTTTTGCCTCATCACACTTCTCACTCACACTTCTTTTGATCTCATTTAATTACACAATATATCAAAATTTGAATTTAAAATTGAGATAATTTCATGCTAAATTCAAATTCACGTCTAAATTCATCCAAATTTACTCACACTTTTTGCATTTTTTCATAATTTCTTAACCATCCTTTCACGCAATTCTAGAGCCTGTAAATCAACACCATTTCTTCCATAAATGACATTAACAAACACACGAAAAAATAGAGGCAAAGCCTTGCACAAATCACTTTCCAAATTTCAAGTTTCTTCATCTTTAAGAAACTTTGGAAAAAGCTTGAAACTCTAAGTTGATTTGTGAATCTCTTCTTGTTGATGAAGAAATTCCAAATCCAATACTAAGAGTACTGTCCCTGCATCATACAAGTCATCCTATTCAAATTCGATCGGAAAAAAGTTCATCGTGTTCTTGAGCAAATTCATCTTGGTAGCCATTAATGTTTGTTGTTTGTTGAATTTCTTTGCATTGTTATGTAATTAATACAATTAATTGTGCATTTCCCTATATAATAGAACTTCCGTAGTGCTATTTAGTCACACGTTTTCCGTAGTGCCATTTAGTCACATGGTTTACCTAAATTTCTCTCTTTCTCTCATATTTTAACTAATTCTTTGAATTGTTGGTCTGACATGCTTTTGTGAAATTGTGTGTTATATTATATCCATTTTTTCCTTGATCTTATGTTCCTGTTCAAATCCTGCAGTGCTAGACTTCACCATAGAGCTTGTAGAAACAGGAGTAGAGAATGATGTTCTCCTGGCATTGATCATTTTCTCTTTTCAGTATGTCCTGGTCAATCATGAGTACTGGAAATACAGGATAAAACATATTAGATGGAAAATAACATTGAAGGTATGTCCTGCTTTTCTTTTGGAGTTGCTAAATTTTATATTGTTTTAATTATTTTTAGTGAAGTACTTCTAAGATCATGATTGACCTAGGTGATGATAACTTTTCTGTCATTTCTTCTCCTATTATCTGTGTACTGAATTGAACCGTCAATAATACATTTTTCCATTACTCCTGGACAGTTTTTTGGTTTCATGTATATGTTCTTTCATTACAATAAGCATTGGCTGCCGAGCTATTTTAACGCTCTGTTCTTGGGGTTTTATACTGCTCTTTTTGTTGATCTTTTTATGAATGCCTCATTTTTGTTAATTATGCCAATATGTTTCTACTTTGTAAAAGTCTTTTATATTTATTGTTCAGGAAAAAACTGTTTATGTATATTTGATCTTCGCTGGTTATCTTTCATTGTTATGGTCAATTGAAATACAAGACTTTATTATATACAATCTGCATCATTTGATATGTCTTTTACTTTAACTTGCTTTAAAAGATATTTTCATGACAATACATTATATGAAATAGTTTTTGGTTGTCTGAAGCTTAAGTCAGTTGATTCTACTTCATTGTAGGTTTTATACAATTAAGACTTAACAATTATTCTATTCTGATTATTTCAAACTTTGGATACTTCTGTAGGTTCTCGAGTTGATGAAAAAATGCATTATATTAATGCCGTATTGTGGAAAATTGGGTGAGATCATACACAATGTGTTGTTCTCTGATTCTTCCATCCACAACGCGCTTTTTCATATTGCTTGCACTACTGCACATGCTTTGGAGGTGACATAAGCTGAAGTCTTTTTTTTGTGTAATTGTAATTTTGTTATTGTATTTATTATTCCTTCACCTTATTGACAAAATCATTTATTTTTAACAGAAATTGAATGCAAGCCGTTTCTTCGATCCATTGGAAATTGAAGGGTTGCACCTTGCTATAGGTTCTGTTTTAGATATTCTTTCAGAGATGACCACCAAGCTTTCTAAGGTACCAAGAAAGCCACCAATATTCTATCTTGACTGATCATTTCTATTTTCAATAGTTTTCAGTCTCACGTAATTACAGAATTTCATGTGATGGCAATGAATTGATGAAGTGTCATCTCATTTTTTTTGTAAAGCATCTTATTATTATTATTATTATTATTATTATTATTATTATTATTATTATTATTATTTTTATTATTATTGTTATTATTATTATTATTTTATTATTATTGTTATTATTATTATTATTAACATTATTATTATTATTATTTTATTATTTTTATTTTTATTATTATTATTATTATTATTATTATTATATTTATATATATATATATATATATATATATATATATATATATATATATATATATATATATATATATATATATATATATATATATTTGTTGTTGTTGTTGTTGTTAATAGTCTGAACTATTTACATTTATAATTATAACATCTTTACATTCTGTATGTACTGAAAATCGTTCTGTGTTGTCCAGGATACATCATCCAGCATTCCTGTTTTTCTTCAGGCAGTGTTCTCATGCACAACCAAACCGGTTCCTGTTGTCACTTCTGCTATATCGTTGATTTCATACTTCCGAGACCCTGTATGAACTTTAACTTTTCTCAAATTGGAGTACTGTTATATTTTTCTGATTATTTTAATATGGCGACTTCCTCTGAACCACACACTTGCAGTGGTGTTAAATGAGTTTATATTCAACCATAATGAACATGTTCTTTATGCCCACTTTCTTGTCTTTCATCATTTTGTGGTCTGTGAACACTTCAGTATACAGTATTGGTATTAATGGCATTAGCATTTAGCTGCATAATTAAATTACGTTGTTCATATTTGTCACAATTTCCAGATTTTCTTTAGTTTTTTTAGTTACTTGGATTAACAACTTGTTGTCTCTTTTTTTTCATGTTGTAATCTTGTATTGCCTTATTTTTTTCACTCTCGCTTTTCCTTCATCAAATATATGTCGTTTTGGGCATTTAATGTATTGAATGTTCTCTTAGAGAGCCCTGCATACCTTTCTTGATACTTGATGGAGTATTTGTTACTTATTATACCTCACTCTCAGCCAGTGTATACTTGAGAGTGTCTGATTACCTATTGTGTTGTTTAACAACAGATGTGCTGCTTATGCAGGTCATCCAACTTGGTGCTGTCAAGTTTATTTCAACATTATTTGCCACAACAGACTGTGTCCAATCATTTTCATGTGAAACCACATACTTTGCTCCAGATAATCAGGAGGTCTGGGGTGTTAGTTTCAGTTTCTTCAACTTCATAGTTCCTTTGGTTTATAAGCAAAATTTAACCGATGATTTTTCTAATTGGTTTTAGATCATAAATTTGAGGCACTCTATGAGCTACATACTCCGGGAGAAATCAGAATCAAATGAAGATCTCTTTGTTGCAACAGTTAACCTGCTTACTTCTGCAGCAAACTACCAGGTTGAAACTATATTTAGTGAATTTAATAATTACAAGTTTACTTGCAGTGATATCATTTTTAGTTTGTCTGGTGTTTATTTTCATTATATGAGGGACTTTATTTTCACAACTGGCATATAGAGGCTTCAGTTTCTCTTGGGTCACCACTCTATAACTGTTATATGAGGGACAGTACATTATATTTTCTCTCTACCATGTTATACTTGTACTTAGTTGTGGAATAGTGACATCATAGGTCACTGAAGATGGTACCTCTCAAATGCTGTTGGTACAATATTATGATGGTTTACTTAACTCTCAATTCTAATTGATTAAGGAAACCAATCATGAAAGTTAAGGAAATATGGAAAGCTATTCTAAGATATAATATTTTTTTGAGAATGATAAAGGGAGCATTGATGAGAGAAAAAGATGAATCTATTGCATTGAATTAACAGAATTCATGATGAGTTAGTTACAGAGTTTGTTATTTATAGTGAAACTTGAATGACAGCTCAGCATAACAAACTAATAACCAATCTCTATCTGACTTGTTAGGATTAGTTAAGCCTAATATCTATTATTGCGTATTAACATAGATTAAAATATTGTAAGATAGTATTCGTATTTTTATATACTTTTTTGTTTGCTCTAACAGTGTTGATGATGTTTGCAATTAGATTTTTTTTCACTGTATTCGTGTTAAATTATCAGTTTCTCATATAGCATTTGTTTTTGCAGCCTTCTTTTATTGTTTCCATCTTGGCTCCGGGGGAGAAGAATGAGGACCCCTCAAGTACCGATGAAGCAAAGCTACAAAGAAATGAAACTTATGCGCCTAAAGGTTCTAGTCTGATAGATGCACTTATAAACTACATTGAGCGGGCAGATGATCTGATCAAAAGGTACAATTCGGAGGGTTTTGTGGTTGGGCGATGGGGGTTTGTCTGTTTTTTGCTTTGATTTCCATCCTTATTGCCTGTTCCTTTTGTAGATTGGCTTGCTTGTCACACATTTCTTTTGACTTAGTCTTCGTATTGTATTTTTTTTTCTTTATCTCCAGTAAGCCCCGCATACTGCTTTGTGTGCTTAACTTCCTGACTGCCTTATGGCAAGGAGCCCCCCAGTATGCAAATCTCTTAGAGTCTCTAAGAAGCCACGCAAATTTCTGGAAGCACTTGGCCAATGCAATCACAAGTACTGCTAGCAGTGAAAATCCCTTATTTGAGAGTCTGAAAGGAAAAGATGCACTTAATCTGGCATACAGTTTCCGTTGTCAATCTGCCATACTGGGAATCATGGCATATGAAATATTCTTGCAGAAAAAGTTGTTGCATGCAGAGTCACTTGTGAAGAATACAGCAGAATCTAAGGACAAGGAGCAAAATGCCACAAAAACTGAAAAATCTAAAGCCACAGATTTTCATGATCTTAAGGGAGTCTGGTCTTCATGGTTCAAAGATTCTGTTTTAGAGAAACTAATAAAAACATATACTTCTTGTGCACATAATAATGATGTATATGATGGTGCAAAGGTTAGCTCGATAAGATTTTTTTGTTGCTTTAACAGTTGTGGTAGTCTTCACTACGATAGGGTTAATTCTATACTTGCATGGTACTATTTTCTTAGTTTTGTTATAAAGTTAAGTATATGTTCCATTCTCTGCCCTTATAATCTTATTGTTGAGTACTTACATGTGTGAAAGTTAAGAAATAAGATCGATTTTCCAAATATGCTTGAGTGAATTAATGCCCAGCAGAGTGTTTAATTTATGCAGAAAGATTACAAAGAGTAATACTACAATTTATTAGATTGGTTGCTAAAGTATCCCTATTTCCTAAGACGCATTGAATCTATACTACTTGCTGTACAGAAACTAAACTACTTGAAAGTGGAACATTGATGTGGTTCTATTTACAACATTTCCTTTTGTATCATACAAATCAAAATCTGAAAATTCTTTTTTATTTGTGTTAATGATTTTTATGTGACTCAATTAATTATAGATTTGCATTATAAACTCGTAATCTTTATGCTCATGTTAAATGCATGAAAATTTTCAGGTGGCCACCAGTTTATTCTGTGTTCATGTGATGTTAAAATTAGCAGTTAACGACTCCGGAAGTTTATCCGTGTCCTTGCTTCAGAAGATTCATGGAATTGTTACGAAGGTTTAACGTCTATTCTATTTTCATCTATGAAAGTAATTTATTCTACTTTACTATCATAACATGTTAATCGGTCTTGTGCAAATCATGATGTAATATGTTAGGCTTCAAAAAAGTTAAAATTTAATCCTTATGACTATTTTGTCAACATTTTCTAACAAAATGTTTCTTGTTTGCAGCTGACAATTCATCCCGCCTTCTCTGAATTGCTATCTCAGTATTCACACCGTGGTTACAGGTCACTAGATTTTTTGGATTGTTGCTTTAAGATCTTAATTAAAGGTTTTCTTATCAATTACACACTATCTGGGATTTTTGAAATGTCAATTAACAATTCATTTTGCTGCATATAATCATGCATGGCTCTTTTTATTTTTGAATAAGATGCATGCCTTTTTCTTGAATGTTCAATTTACTTCAGAACACTCTTTTGGCTCAGATTTTACTATCATTGTATCTAAAAGAATTGGACTACTGAGAATCCAGGAAGCCTCACTTTTTTATAAAATTCTTGGTGGTTTTGAGTAAAAAATCGTGTTTTTTTCCACCAAATTATGTGTCTTGAATTTATGTTATCTAACTAAAACAGGTTTGTATTTTCCATGTCAATCATAATATGGTCGTTATTCTTAATTTCTACAGTGAGGGGAAGGAACTAAAGAAGTTGATTTTTAATGACCTTTATTATCATTTACAAGGAGAGCTTGAAGGGAGAAAAATGGGTATCGGACCTTTCAAAGAGTTATCTCAGTATCTTGTTGAATCAAATTTTTTGGGATCCTATCAACACCAGTTCAGTGAAGATTTTTTCGCAAAGAATATTTACTTGTTTGACCTTACACAATTGCGAGCAGATTTGAACTTAGGTGCTTGGGATTGTTCTGATTGGAGAACATCTAAGGAAATTGCAGAAACCATGTTGCGTTTCCTGCAGGATGCAAACGCCGTTATGTTGCTTTCGAGTTCAAAGCTTTCTGCATTAAAAGAATTGATAGCTGTGTTGGCTGTCTATCATGATGAAGTAAGAATCTATAATCTTGATTTCCTTTCATTGCATTTTCCTAACTAAACAATAGAGTTACAAAGGTACAGATGTTTAATTGTCTGCATGCAACCTCAACTGTTCCAAATTTGAGCCTTGCAGTTGGTTTATGCAAGACTCTTTTTGAATGAAATGATTGAATGCTTGAGATTAAACCCTCAGCCTAGTGTATTTATAATCAAATGCTTACAATCAAGATCTCGGAATTATAGGGATAACAGTAGAAGTCAATATCATAAAGATGAAAACGAAATATCTATATAATAAAAATAAAAGAAACTAAATAAGGCAATATCTCAACTTAAATATGGAAAATAGGATCCTGCTTTACCATGAAGCAGTATGTTAAGATTCTAAACTATTTTATCTTTTCTTACTACGATTATAAATGTCAAGGGATGATTAGAATTTTTTTTGGTAATTTATCTAATAAAGGATTGAGAGAAAAAGTGTTTCAACATTCATGTTGCAGGTTTCTTGTACTTCATTTGGTTTCTTAATTAACTGAAACTTTCTTGTTTAGTTTTATTACTCTTAGTAAATTTCTTCTTTCTGTTCTTTGTGGTATCTTATGTCGGTTCATTATTAATTTTGTACATAATTTTGCAGTCAAAAGGGAGGGCTACTACTGGAGATAGAATTCAAAATGAACTCATATTCACCTGTATGGATAACATATGCCAATCTTTCCTTGCTACCATTGAGACGTTATCACCAGTTCTGGATGCTTCTGAGGATATGCTCAATATTCTAGCTTGTCAAGTAGAATTGCTTCTCCTGTTGACTAGAACTGTTTGCAAAGACTTATCCACAGACATTTCACTACTTGTTATGAAATGCGCAAGTTCAGGTCTAAAATTGTTAAGTGAACTCAAGCTGTTACCTTCCAAAGCCAATTTGATCGTGAAATTATTACTCACATTGCTGCTTTTGGTACTTGAGTCCAACTCCCTCAATTTGAATTCTGATGCGGCAGCAGACAAAGGTTCTGGTAAGGATTTCTCAAAGGTTTCAAATGCAACCCTTGGCCTACTACCCATTCTTTGCAACTGCATTACAACTTCTGAGCATTGCATGCTCTCCCTGTCGGTCATGGACCTGATATTGGGAAGCTTCTTGATGCCGAGAACGTGGTTACCTGTCCTGCAGAATCACCTCCAAATGCAGTTTGTCATGCTAAAACTCCAAGATGAAAATTCTTCTACCATTCCGATTATACTGAAGTTCTTTTTGACCATTGCCCAGACTAGAGGAGCTGCTGAGATGCTTTATTGTTCTGGCTTCTTGTCATCATTGAGAGTGCTGTTTTCTCAGTTTGGTGAGGCTTTCTCGAGAATCGGTGGCCCGAATATGGGCGCAAGTGAAAAGTTGGAAATACCTCAAGACATTTGGGGACTCGGATTAGCTGTTGTTACTGCTATGGTTCAATCACTGGGCGACAGTTCTTCTGGCACTGCTATAGTGGAAAGCATGATGCCTTACTTTTTTTCAGAGAAAGCTCATCTTATCTTCAATTCTCTTGATGCCCCAGACTTCCCTTCCGAGGATCACGACAAGAAAAGACCTCGGGCACAGAGGCCATGGATTTCTTTTGCTACTCTTAAAGAAACAGAACATACTTTGATGCTCATGTGTGAATTAGCAAAACACTGGAATTCATGGATTAAAGCAATAAAAAATGTGGATAAACAGCTAAGAGAAAAGTGCATTCATCTTTTAGCCTTCATTAGCAGGGGAACTCAACGTCTTGGTGAACCTTCAATTAAGAGTCCCCCTCTTCTGTGCCCACCTACTCTTAAAGAGGATTTTGATATTTGCTCAAAACCTTCATATATCAACAGCAGAAGTGGATGGTTTGCTCTTTCACCACCTGGATGTGTGCCAAAACCAAAGACCTCTTCGTTCTCAACTGCATTATCTATCTATGGTCAAACGGCTGACACTACTGACCCTGTTCCTAAAACATGCTTCTCTGACACTGTTGCTGTACAGGTATATAGAATTACATTTCTTCTTTTGAAATTTCTGTGTTTGCAAGCTGAGGGTGCTGCTAAAAGGGCTGAGGAGGTTGGCTTTATTGATCTTGCACATTTTCCTGAGCTTCCGATGCCAGAAATCCTGCATGGACTGCAGGTAAATTGAGCTTCACAAGTTACATGCATATGCTGTTTTCACTTTTGTAATATGCTTTAATATAAAGCGATGTGATGTTTCTTCAGTGGTTGAATTATGCAAGTGCGCTTAAGCCTTGCTTTACACAATTAATTGTTAAGGGCTACGTGAATCGGGAAAGCAAATAATTGGATGTACATCTGAGCATGATTTCTTTTTGGTGCAGGATCAAGCAATTACCATTGTAGTGGAGCTCTGTCAAACCCACAAACTGACGGAATCCTTGGAAATAAAGAGTGTATGCAACTTATTATTGCAAATACTTGAAATGGCTTTGCAATTGGAACTATGTGTTCTGCAAATTTGCACCATAAGACCTGTATTAGGGCGTGTTGAGGACTTCTCAAAGGAAGCCAAATCTTTATTTAGTGGTAAATGTTATTCTTCATCCTTCTGTAGCATTTGTGTTTGATTTTATTACCTTTAAATTTTTTATAATTATTTAATTCTCTTTCTTGAGGAAGTTTTAATTATTTATTGATTCATTGTGCAGCATTGGAGGGTCATGATTTTCTGAAAGCATCTAGAAATTCTTTAAAACAGATGATATCATGTATCTATCCTGGGTTGTTGTAAGCAGAGAATTTGATGTGTTAGATTTGCCCTGGATACTGGACAGAAGATTGTTGATTGTACATAATGTTGATATATAAATGTAGCTTTGGTAGTAAAGGGCTTTCATGCAATTGTAGTTTACTTGCCTGATTGCAAATATTGCAAATATACAATATAAAGTTATTAAATTGTTTTTCCTCCTCTAAAGACATCGACCTTAAAAATTGCTAGAGCGTTCTTATGAATGATCTCAAAGAACTACAACTCTGCAATTTAATAAGGATAGCTTAAAACATTGTATATGATATAGACAGTTTACCAAATATTGGGTACTGACCTGACAAGTTCAATCGTTACTTGTGAGTTATGACTGTAATTAATGATTATGAGTTTATGACAACATCTACTATCTTACCATTACTAAAGAATTGACCAATCTCTCTATTTTGCCCTTTCTTCCAAATAAATTTACACTAACAAATGGGCAAAATCGTAACATTCTAATTAAAGTACTTTTTTTCATTATTTGTGCACAAACTACCCATTAAGCCCTTTCATTATCATAATATAAGAAGTTCACTTCGAATATCGACTTTGGATCGGCTGTAGGGGAAGTTGAAAATTTGGACGAACTTGGAAGGTTCCTTGTCCAACTGGCGTAGGTGCTACATTTTGCAGTGTTAGAACTACATAAGGAGTAACTAAGACCGGAGCCTCCTTAGCTGATGTGAGAAATGGAGCCTCTTTCATCGAATCTAGAGATTTGATTATGATAGCTAGCGTGGCAATGGTGTTGCGTGGAACGGCCAAACAAATTGTTTTCGATGCTACCATGACTATAGGAATTTGATCGATGATCTTTGTGAGAAAGAGATTGGTGTTTTGAAAGAGATATGGTCAGTGATTTGAAATTGTAGCGAAGAGATGGTTGCCCTTTGGGGAAACTCGTGAGGGTGAGAAGTCAATTTCTACATACGACGTTAATGTTTCGTACGAGAACCAGCCATAGGTGAAGATTGAGTGCACTTGAGTTCTGATGCAATGGAGTGAGTTTCTGGTAAAATAGAAGTAGAATTGCAAGGTTAGCACTACAACATCTAAGTTAGTAAATGAATGAGAAAATAGTTTAAAAATATGAATGAAAAAATATCTAATTCGTATTATGATTGCTGTGAATTCAATGCCAATAACAAAGTATAAAACAAGGAACGAATAAAGAACAAGGAAGAAGAAGAACACAAGAATTGGTTATAACTGCTATTCTTTTACTTTCTCTTAGAAAACAAAATTACAAGTTTACAAGAATAACAAATAACATCTCTCACCCTAAATTAAAATTTGCTGTATGTAATGATGAGAGACTAGTATGCTATTTATAATAAAACCTAACATACTAAACTAATGAGCTTTTTTCCCCAAGGCCCATTACACAAGTTAACTTAATATACAAGCTAACTTAAGAAGGGTTTAAACACTAAAACCTAATTTAACATGCTAACAACCCTAGCATCTTCGACACCAGTATGTGAACAACCTTCGACTTCATGCTTAATCTTGTCGAACCAATAAGCTACCCTTCGACCATACTAGAGTTTGATCCAATATCTCACAATGATTTATATAAGACAGATGATTAAAACTGCATCCATGAGAACTGACGCCTTATCTAGATAATCATTTAATCAGTTCTAATGGTAAAAAGTTTATTAAAGGCTGGAATCAGCCAATCAAGTGCCCTCAACTGAGCTAAAGTTTCATTTGTTTTGCGCGATGCTTGAACCTTTTGTCGTGGACCTTACGAGCAGTTAAAGAAAAAAAATAGATATACCAAAATAATCGTTATGGAACCAATGGTAGAATCAAATTCTTGTTTAGGTTAGTGCACCCTCCCTTTACTTTGCCATTTTTATTCCCAGATAGTCGAAACTATAATCACTTCAATGTCCATTATCTTACAGTAGAGTGCTTTTCATTAACAAACTTTTGCTTTTCATTACTCATTTATTTTGCAGGAGAGTGCTTTCTTTAAATAATAAAAAAAGTAGAGTGCTATTTGTTCATTGCATGGCATATAATATATCTCCTTAACATGATGATATGTCCCACTCGTGCCTTTTTTGCTGTTATAAGAACCTATGTATTAATATATTTTAAAAAATGTAAGTCCTCCTCCTCGCCAGGTTCTCGACCAAACAACCAAATCAACACCGTAGAGTCTTGTACATTTCAGATGGTCGACATGAATTGTTGTCCATATTCACTTGGCCCCATATGCACTTTGTACTTTCTCACATCAAGTAATTCTCACGCAACAACACTGATATCTATAAAGTGTATTCAATAAGAATCACTATATAGTATATAAAGACAAAATCTCAATGTACTTCTTGAATCTCTTAATTATTTGGCAAAATTTCAATTATGCTCTTTATTTTTGTAGATGCACATCTTGAAATACATTTTTTTTCAAAAAAAAGTATTTTTTTTTACGTAGATGCACATACGGAAAAGTCTGCTATATTTTTCAATGACATATATTTCACTCCAAAACTCAATTGTTATAACAGCAATGGAAAACCCAATTATAGTAAATTAAAGTAATGCAATTTAAAGACAATAGTAAATAATACACAAAAAATACATCGAATAAATAGTCGGCCAATAATGTCGAATACATATATCAAAACCTCGTACATAAATGAAATTAAAATACTGTTTACTGTGGAAATCGATAAACAACCGCTAGTCCTCCCAAAGTCTACAAACTAAGGGTCACTCGCAGAATCGACTAGTTGATCCTAAGACACGTGCTAATGCAGCTAAGGTTTAGCTTGTTCAGTTTGACACAATATTTGACTCTAAGAGAAACGGTTTCCTACAAAGAGTTTGAGCAAGCGAAATTTTCCACAAAAAGGTGCTAATGTTATCAATTGAGGGTAACTCGTGACCGACAGAACGCTATAACATTCAGAATAGATACACAACGAATGCATCTATGGTGAATTCCATTATAGTAACAGAACCACATTCAATAGCGTATACAATGACGTAAAAAGATAGTTCAAACGTAAATGAAAGTAAAATAAAATGTTCAAGAGGAACGATTGATAAATAAGGAAATTGCATTTAGATAAAAATGGTGATTCACGTACATTAGCATTCTTGAAAACTCTTTGTTTCCTCGCGTTGGGAATGTGAAGTTTTTACAAGTGATTTAGTATAAGTGAACACCTGGAGACCTTTGTAGGATCTCCTATTTATAATACAACAAAGTAACTGCCTACACATAAAAATAACTGCAACGTAACTGGCTGCAGGCTAGACGTCTTGCTACACGACCCAAGTAACTGCCCCCCACATTTTTGGCGCTTGTTCTGAAGATTACTTTTATGTTAACCGCTGACATTTGAAATTCAAATTATCCCGCTCAAGTCTTCCTCTCAACACTACTCTCCAGCGCATAACACATCAAAAAATTTCTAAGTTTTAGCTTCCCATATGGTCGACAGAAAAAGGTTCGACCAATTTTGTGGATTTGTGTCGACTTTTCCTCTTTTACCAACTTTGTCACTTCTTGAGCTTTTCTCTATCCTTGACTCAACTTCTCCTATAAATCCCTTTTACATGGCCCAATCCTTTCATCTATAGGACTTTCCTATTAAATGTACCATCAACATACCTTACCACTTTTTTGTACTAACAAATTTATATATCAAATAAATCACATGCATCACTACTGTGTGTGTCGGACATCATCATTTGCCTCTCTGCTGTCTCTGGCCCCGCCTCCGCCTCTGCATCCACCGCGCCATCTGTTGGCTACTCTTCCTCTACCGTCGAGTGACCCACTTGTCCTGGCATGGTTTCTACAGTACAAAAATTCCTCCTTTACTACCATAATGATACTCTCCACTAGACGCAGACCAGCTGACCCCTCGGGGAATAACCCAACGGCAATGTCTGTCCGCGTCATGTCAGCTATTTTATGACACCGACGAAGAACATCCTGAGTGTGGTCCATCTGAGCCTGATGAGTCCGCAAAATCTCCTCGTGGGCTGGTATGGGCGGTGATTTAGGTGTGGTGGAAAGCATGTATGGGTGTGACACTCTGTAGTACCAGGTGATTAACCCGTCGACGCGGCTCTAGTCCCTCTCTAATGTGGTCGCCCGAGCCTCAGGAACCATGTAGTGCTCCCAATCTGCAAAGAACTCATCTAGATGTCGACGAGTTATGGCGATAGGAGCGGAGTCAGAATGGTGGCGAGGTATCGTTTGCTGGTAGTCGAACTGACGCATGATGCACTCCGGAAGATAACGAACAATGATGGTCGAACTGACAACCAACCATCCAGAATATAGTATGATCTCATCAAACGAAACCGTCTCAAAGTGATTAGTGTAGCGGTCGTTGTGGACGTCTTTAGCAGCCATGCAGTCAGGACAACGTCTATAAGGATCCAACACCTGGTTCCATCTGAGGGGGATAAGGCTCTGGCACGCGGCATGTCCTCAGTGTAACCTGACACCTCTCCCTAGCCAATAATGTCAGGGAAGTGTTGTAGTATCCAACCTTGGAAAAAAACACGGTGATCAAATTTACTACAAATATATAATAAACTTTGAGAAAATATAGAAGATCATAAGATTGTTACCACTAAGAGGTTGCAGCAGCCAGCCACAGTCATTGCCTTCCACAGGCATCCCCCTTCGGTTTTATGGTAGATGTACGCGAGTGTAGCCGCTCCCTAGTTGTACTCATGAACACGTGCGATATCCGAATAAATACGTCAGGTAAATGACGTCTGTGTATGTCGAGCTCGTGTCCACAAATAGCTGAGTGACATATCAAATATAGTAATTAACATCTCAACACCGGCTCTCTATGTATATCCGCCTTTTCCTCGTCACCAATAGCCTGATATGCCGCAAGAAGCTCCACATCATTTATCTGCTACAAGGAGTGAAACCTCATGTGCGCCCCGCAGGTCCTCTCCACCTCCGCAAGCGCATCAGGAGGATCAACCCCTAACTCCTCAATCAGCATCTCCATCGCTTCCTCCTTTGTCAGCCTATCGTGACTAAGGTGGGCGCCCCTGATAGATAGATGCAGGAGGCATGCAATGTCGTTCAAAGTGATGGTAATCTCATCGTGAGGAAGATGAAAGGATGAGTATCTGGATGCCACCTCTCTGCAAATGCCATCAGCATCCCGTTATAAATCGTCTGGAAGCCTAGCGTACATAGGTCCCTCGGCCCAGAAGCTGCGAGTGCATCTCGGAATCACGACCCATTAGGCTGTGTGAGAGCAGCAATCTTCCGGCCGTGGTTGTAGAAACTCTGGGGATCCCTATCCTGAAATTTTCCAAAAAAACATTGTTATTAATAAGCAAAGTCAAAAAATTGAAGAAAAAAAGTGATAACCAAAGAAAATTTACCTCTCTCTCCCAGATATGTCTACCTGAATGATCTGCATACCCTGTCAACAAGGACGCGTCTATAGGACCCCCCAGATACCAGACAAGCTCCGGAACCGGATCATTATTGTGCAGCTCATCAGATGGCACCGAAGATCCTGCAGCGGCCGTCACTAGCACATGCATAGAAGTAGAAGAACTGCCCCGCCGACATCTTCCGGCGGAGGGCATCTGTGATGAACCTTCAGCATCATCCCAAGGCCTCCATGATGCAGTAGTAGATGGAGAAGGCCTCTCAACTGGAACAGATGGAGAAGACCCCTCGACTGGAACTGATGGAGTAGGCTCGACTGGAACGGGTATAGCAGGTACATCAGCTTAAACAGGAGCTCCATCAAACACTTGTGATGCTACATGCATCCGTTCACGCCGCACAGATGCATGTTATGCAGTCCTCCCATGTATAAGTCTGTCTGGATGGTCGGCCATAATGTCTGCATGATGATTTAATAAAATCGAATTAGTTACTAGGTAGTTATAACAAGAAAAAGAAAGGAAAAAAATATCAGAACCTTTCGTAGATGCATCTACGAAAGTACCTTACATTTCAAAAAATGAGTTTCTTTCGTAGGTGCATCTACGGAATGACCCAACGTTCCATTCTTCCGTAGATGAATCTACGGAAGGTTGTGAAACCTCCAAAACGCAACAATGACGTATGCTCACTGTTGCAGAGGGTTAAAAACCCCATTTTGGTGGCTTGATCGCCCGTTTTACACATCAAACACTGCCTACATTGTCTCTAAATATATTTATAAAACTACCTAATCATTTCTACACCTAAAAATCAAATTAAATCTATATTACAAAAACTTTAAAATAACTCGATATCTGGAAAACTTATTGATTAAATGGAGTTTAGAACTTATTGGAATGTGTTGGTAGATGATATTGACGTTATCGGCCGAACTCAAGAGGAAGAAAATACCTTCGATGGAAGTTTGATTTTTGAGGTTGAGAGAGTTTGAGATTTTTGGAATGAGAAAGTGGAGAATGGGGAAAGAAAGAGTTTGGCGCTAATATAACATCAAATGCTTATGTAGATGCATCTACGGAAGCTTCTGTATGTACATCTACGGAACAAAACAACTAAATTTAAAAATTGTGTTTTCAGATGTACATCTACGGAAGCAGAAGAACATTTTAGGCAACTCACATGGTGTGTGAGATATATAATGGGTGTAATAAGATATTTTCAAAATAAAAAACGATATTAATGCTCAGATTTAATTAAATTTTAAAATATTTATATTAGAAATATCTTAGTTGAGTTACCAAAAAGCAGAAAGATCTTACTTAATATTTTTCTATTATATTTGATAATTACAATTTTAAAAAAAAGATATTCTTATTAAAAGTATTTTCTATTTGTTATAGATATGTGATAACACGAAAACGTATCGTGTATTTAGCTTAATTTATATGTATTGTTTTCCTATTTTATTTCAATTATATTACTTTATTTCGCATTACGCCGGTATTTTGTTATGTTTCAGGAATTTATTACTTAGGAGCTTGCTTGAGAAAACATAGAGAAAAAAGAAGAAAAATGAAGTAAAAGCACTAGGAGGTGCTAAAGAATAAGGGAGGTCCAAACAAAATAGCCAACACATGAAGCACAGGCCCAAGCCCACACGCAACACAAGTTAACGTGGGGCAAAAGGGGCCGTTCGTCAGGCACCCCACCATGCCGACCGTCACCCCCTAGATGCCGTCTGTCACACACCCAAGTGTGACGTTAGTCATGCTTGGCCCAGAAGAGAAAAGCCCAGAAACGATCAGCACGTCAACCCCTATACTTTCTCCTCCGAAAACCCAGCTCTGAAACAAATTAAAGATTCAACCTAAACCTAAAGCTTTGATATAAATACTCAGAAAAGATTTGAAAGAAGAACGAAGATTTTTCTCCACTGCCGTCACTTTTCTTCTGCATCCAGTTTCAAGTCTTTTTCCCAACCAGTCTCAGCAATAGATTTCCACACCGGAAATACTATTGCATTTCAATTTCCTTTTTCAACTTCAGAACTTAGTTTTAGTTTTAGGAGTAGATTTTGTTTCTGCAAATTATTTCCAGTTCCGGATTAAAGCTTGATACTACCAGTTTAGCAATTTCAGTTCTGCAATTTTAATTCAGGTTTCAATTTTTAGTATTTATTATTTTTATTTTTATTCATTATTATTTATTGTCTATGCTGAACCATAAATTGATGTCTGAAATGTTGTTTATCTATTTTATTTGTTCTTCCCTGTCAATTAAAACTATGTCCGGCTAGATTTATATCACTGGTATGTAAGGTCACAAAACTGAGGGAGTCTATAAATACCGTCAATACGATTCGTCGTTGAAAAATAATTTACCTGGTTATAATTTCTAGCACTTAGTTAAATTGTTTTGTAACGAGAGTTAAAAACAATTGAAGTTAAAATCAAGATAAACGAGAGTTTGAGGTTTTAACTGGACAGTAGAAATTAGGCATTAACCTTAAATACAGCGAGAGCGCTTTAAGATTAATTAGTTTTCATTTGTTTCCAAAAATTATTTTAAACTTTAATTGACACAGCGAGAGCACTCACTTAGGTTTAATAATAAGATCGAAATTAATAAACACGAGAGTGTGAGAGGAAGGTTTTTAAACTAATGATTTCTACAGAAAGATATTTAAAATTACGAATCGCGTTGATTGTTTACTAGATTCCTAACGTCCGACCATTACATACCGGTGTAATTCCCAATTAATTTAATCAAATTCTATTTCCCTATTTCCCCCGTCTGATCCTAATTAATTAGATATTAGCCTTAGATTTACGTAGTAACAATTAAATACCGTAGGTCGATTCTTAGTCCTTTGGGTTCGATAATCTTTTAAGCTACGCGATAGACTGTGCACTTGCAGTCATAATCATAGACATACCCATTTTGTCGCGATCAATATGTTTAATATTTAAAAATTAAATTAAATATTTTTTAAAACTAATAATAATTCAAAGAAGTTATATATTTAATGTTAAATTTTTATTTAACAATCTTTATTGTGATTATTAAATTGTTATTAAAATATCAAGATTTTTGTTTGATTTTAAAAGTAAGTTTAGCATAATTTCTTATCAAAAGAAATTGTGAAAAAATATAATTATATAAAATGTGAAATACAATGTTAAAATAGCTTTTTTGAAATTAATTTATATTTTTAAGAGCTAATATTTTAAAAGAATTTAATATAAAATTATTTTATTTAAAAATAAATTAAGTATTAGGAAGAAAAATAAAGAATTTATGTTTATGAATATTTTAAAATTAATTTTATTTTGGATTTTTTTCTTTTAGTTTAAAAAAATATTTATAATTTAGGTCATTTTAATTTTAAATAAAAATACTAAATATATTTAAATTATATTTTGTATTCAATATTCATATCCTAATATTTATAATGAATATTTTAATAATACTTTGATAATGATTTATTCATCATAATTAAAGCGCTCTCGATCAGAATCAGAAGTGGGCTTGAAACGTCTGCACAATGTTGGTGATGAGGAGGAGGGGGTGTACCTGCAAGATACTTTGACGATCATGTAAGTAGGAGCACATATAGGTTTTAGTGTTTTAAGGGTTTGAAATTGTGTTATTCGGCCCTCTTCAAATGAGAGGGTTTTTATATTGCCCTCAGTGTTTGGCCATTGATTCATGTTTTGGGATGGATCGTGGATCTAAGTCCAAATCGCGTGACTGCCATGATTCTAGGAGTGTATTTAGGAATCCAAGGAGGCTTTCCGAAATTGCTCAACAAGCATGGGAGCCCTTGTACCCAACAGGGGAGCAGAGCAGATGTCTTGTTGCTGGAAAAAAAGTAGGTATGGTCGAGGACAATAATGGTATGTTGTCCTTAATCCAGAATGAGGTGTGTCCTCGGAAAAGGGTTGGAGGAAGAAGGGCTTCTTTTGCCCTTAGCTGATTGGGTCAAGGCTATTGGACAATTTTGGGTGCAGAAGTGGATTAGGCCACGCCTAGCCATTGGGCTAGTCCAGAACATGAGCCCCCCAAATCATTGTTTCGAGCATGAGAGTGATGACTTAAGAGCAGATCATGGTCCGAGGAAGGAGAATATGTACAGATGGTGCCCGCTCTCTGAAGAGGTGGCGACTTTTCGGTTGTTTGGGGTGGAAGGTCCGCGAGGAGAATTATCGTTGCTTGGCTCCCAGGGAGCTGAACTGTTTATGCGTAATGATGGCTAGGATGAGCTAGGCTAGGCGCGTGCTCGAACAGGCGCTGCATGCGTCCCTTATAAATAGGAGGGAGCTTTATCCATTTCCATTTTCACTTCTCTTTCTTCTCTGCATTTTTTCTCGCAAACTTTTTGCGCTGTCATCTTCCGCCGTCCTCCACCGTCTGAACTATCTGACCACCACTCTTCTACAACCGAACACGTAAGTTCTTCTATTTTTCTTGCTTTTATTAGTTCCAGTATTAGCTTTTGCTTATAATGCATGTGTTAGGATAAGGAAAAAATAGATTTTAGGGGTTCTTTGGTGGATGTTGGTATTTGATGGTGGTCGTGCCACTTTGGACGCCGACGTCGCCGAGGAAGGGCTAGGAACCTTTAGGAAATTGTTGTTTTTTGGCCGTTTAGGTGTTGTAATCGCGGCGATAGAGTATAATTTTTTCGACAAATATTGGTCAGATTCTGGGTTTGAGCGGTAGATCGTATGAGTTCCGCGACAAACTTCAAGCGAAGTCATTGGGAAACCTCTTGCACTTCACGTCGAAATGGTAGAGAACATTCGTAAACGAGGCATTCCCGATGAGATTTGAGGTATTTCCTCTCTAATATATAACTCACTTTATTTTTCATTCTCCTAGTGTCTTAGGTATTGGAGTGTTAACTTAGCAGGTCACCCCCGCATTTTTGTATCAGAAATCCACTCCACCGCATCAAGATTCTAGTCCATCATCTTACCAAACATATTTTGGTTTGTTAACTGAACATTGGCGTCGTCGGTGGGAACTCAGAGGTTGCACTATGTCATTTATCTTCAAATAGAGGGAAACTACTTTGAGTTAGCCAAAATAGTTTCACATTACTTGGGAATCTAGGCTAGCTGTCTGTGAGGACTGAGAGTTTGCACTATGCCCTCTAACCTTGATTAGAAGACAAATGTTTCGGACTTGCCAAAATAGTCTCACATTTCTTAAGAATCAATACTAACATTAGTTTACATACAACACTTATATACCTTACCTAACAAGGCATCTTTTGTAAATGACAAAGTCGTGAGACTTCTCACACTCAAAACAAACAATATCTCGTAACTGCATTGTCGCTGACTTAAGGTTGACTGAAACAAAAACCAATGACAAATTACATAAAATGTTTAAACTTTAAACAACTTGAAGCAAAAATAATATAATTCAAATTATGCAGGATATAAAACTCTCAAAAATAATATTAATAACAAACATAAAATAATAAAAATGATAAATAATAATTAAGAAGAAATACTAAAAAAATACCCAAAAATAAGATTAAAAAGAATTGATTGTTGGACATTAAAAAAAGAGAGCAGATGCTCACCAACGGATACTTGACATAATCAATTATGATGGATGAGTTATGTAATACCCTAAGTTCCCCGCGCGTAATATAACAAAATAAATCAAGAGTGTATCACATATTTCACATTAGGATGTCATGCATCTCAAATCACTACTTGATTTATAACACATAATTTAAAATAAAACATTTAACACCTATCATCGCATGCTCACCTTCACGTATGGTATCATCGCAGTGGAATTTCATCAACTAAGCATGCTTCACAATAAAAAACAACTTTCATGAAACTGAAAAGTAATTAGGCAAGGACTCCCTATTTAACAACATCAAATCACCGAGAGTATATCATCTAACTCTCATTAACAAAACATAAATCACGAAATAATAATGTTCCCTCTCCGAGTGTTACATGCCAGGGCACTTATTCTAAAATGAAAAATAAAAGGGAAATAAAAACAGTCTCGCGCCATCCTCCCTCTATAAGCAGCAACTCTATTACCTGCTTGTATGTACTCCGAGAGGAACACATACCACAACAACGACAACAACGACAAAGGGTGAGAATTCACATCAATAAATTAAATGGTAAAAACTACAAGGTAGAACATATACAACTACACATAGCTCACAAAAATCATACCATCACATTCTCACACCCAAATCAACATCATACACAGTTGTGATTAAGCATACAACTCATTATGCAATGTGACTCAAGTATGCAACTCGAGGCATATGCATGTGGTGCCAACTCAACAAATTGTTCCTCACTCAAAGTGGGTCTCACACCAAACTCCAAGCCCCACACTAAGCTCTAAGTCGCAACACCGAGCTTGGGACAAGTCACAGAATCCCACACCGAACCTATGAACTCGCCTCTTCCACAACAATAACATATGATGCATGTCATGCAAGTCAATAAAACTCAACAACAACTATAACATTTAAGGTCCACACCGACCGTAAACAACATGCATTGACAACAACATAATAATCCCGCACTGAATTATTATTCAACAATCACCACCAACAACAACATAACATAACTATGCTCACACAACAACAAGTACTTAACGATACACATAACAACTCAACACAATATTATCAATACATTTTCAATTACTTACAATTTGTCGAATATTTCACAAAATCAAGTAAATTACAATGTAATCATTAATTACATCAAAATAGTCCCAAAACAGTAGCTAACAATAGCCAAACAACCAACAAAACACGGAAATCGACAATTGCAACATTAATATAAACAACTCCTATATAAACAACTCCTATATAAACAACTATCAAATAATTCAATGTTAAGACATCACAATCAGCTTCTTAAGGCGTCACTATGAGATGGTACCACGCATTAGCCTTCCAACGTTTTGAACGCATCAAACAGAGTTACGAAGCTCAAGTTACGTCATTTTCAATTTAGCAATTTTCCACCCAAAATAGTGGTAACCAGTCACACTCGGTGGTTAACTGGTTACAAGCTCAAAAAAATCCTGATATCAGAAATCGACATACTATAATTAACCAATGATTAAAATTGAAAATTCATAATATATCACATATTGGTATCAACAAAATCATCACTTTTCAAGGTTTTCAACACGTACAATAAAATCACTTATTTTACAAACTTCACCCAAACACTCCTTAACATGTCGAAATAACTTATTTCAAAAATCTATCATTATAGGTCATTAACCTACTGTTATTACATCCTAAAACCATCAATTAACATCTTATACATCATCAATATCATATCAAATAATCAAATTAACACATAAAATCTATTAATCCCTTAAATCCAAGTTTGCCCCAAAATCTTCAAAACCCTAATCAATAATGGAAACATATAAAAAACAAAAAATAGAATTATCACACAAATAGGTACACAAAATGCATCATCATTGACAACATGTAACATAAAGTCTATCCAATGCCTTATTGGAGGTTAAGGACTCCTCAAGTCTATCCTTCATGCATATATTGTTGAAGTGTAATTGCACATTCAAAGTGTATTTGCTATTAGTTTGTTTGGGGCCTTGAGTTAGACTTTAGTTAGTTTGATCCAATATGGGTTTAGTATATATTACATTTTGCTTGGTAATTATTAGTAGCGCAAGAGTGTAGAATCATTCTTATAACTGGATTTTCAATTGAGTAAAAGTTAGTTACAATTTTTCTCTCTTTCCATCTTCATCTTGTTAAACTTTTAGTTCAATTATTTTAGGCTTAAATGCCTTTTTGGTCCCTCTATTTTGATGTTTTTTCAACTTTTAGTCCCCTCATCTTAAAACATAACTTTCTGGTCCATCAACTTCACATCTTTTGGGATTTTGTTGCCCCCTATCCAGCTTTGCACATGTGGCCTCCTTGTTAATGACGTAGCACTGCGTCTACTACAGTGGAGCCAAGTCAGATTGTATTTCATTTTTCATTAAAATTATCATTTTTTATTTTGTAAATTATTAAAACTTTTATATATTCCATTTTAATATAATTTTATAGTATTCTGTAATATCTCATTTATGGAAAAAGAAAGAATTCTAATTCCATTTCTCTTCCATCACCATTATTACTCAAAACGTGGCCTCAAAACACTTTCTTCAATAATTTCACTTCATTCACCAGCATGGTTCCTCCTATTAGGGGTGGACAACGGTTCGGTTTGGTTCGGTTTCGGGCCCAAACCACTGAACCGAACCAATCCACGGGTGAGATGGTTAGGCCCAACTTCCGACCGTTTTACCCTTCGGTTTTTTCGGGTTCGATTTAAAACGGTTCGGTTTACAACAACGGTTTTTTTCGGTTAATTTTATTGGATCAATTTGATTTTTAAGCCCAAAATGATGTCAATGAATTCTATTTTTTTCAGGTTAACTTAACTCCATTGTTGGGCCAATTTATATTTCAAGCCCAACTAAATTCATATTTTCCATTTTAAAATTTATAATTTAATTATCTTCACTTAACTACCATATTAAAAAAATATATTATATTTCATTTTTACATAGAAAAATAAAATTATCTTTACAAACATTATTTTAATTAAAACATTGAAAAACATAGTAAAAACAAAATATAAAGTGTTTCAAATATATTATTATTACAACTTAAATGGACATTTAAATTGAATATCCATCCTTCTGTATCATAAAGTGTGATATGTCCATACTTCCTCCAAGAGATACCTTCAAATTCATGTAATACCTGTCAAACATTTAAACAGAATAATAATAGCTTAAAAAAGTTATTAATGCAAAATTAGTATTGAATAAATGATAATATTTGATTTGACTCAATAACATTAAAGTTCAATAAATTCTTATAATATCAGAAAAAAAAACACATTTTTATTGATTTCTTCAAAGAATGATATTCTTATAATATCAGGAAAAAAACACATTTTTATTGATTTCTTCAAAGAATGATTTCTGCAGTTGAAATTGTAGGAAAAATATTAGAAAGATCATAAGAACTAACAAGCATAAGGAACCAGTCTTACATCCTATGAACATGGTAATATGAAATGATAATAAACATCATAAAAAATAATGAAACTAAAAAACTTACAGTGGAGGAATAATGTTAGACCCTGTTGGTAGAAACACAAATCAAACACAAATCACATGACCCATCAAAATCACAATAAACAAAAACCATAAACAGAGTAAACAAAACTTGTAAAAAAGTTAGATTTACTTGTATAAAGTGTAGATCTAAACAAAACTTGTAAAAAAGTTAGATTTACTTGTATAAAGTGTAGATCTGAACCAGAAAGTCATCCCTCTTGCAAACCAGTTTTGTCTGCAAAGACAAGAAGATAATAGTCAAACTATGAAATAGGGATAGTAAACCAGTTTTTCAAACAAGTAAGAGAAAATGAACTTTACACTAAATAGATAGAAAAATAGGAAAAATCTTCAACAACTAGGTAATTACAATACTCCTTGGTCTTAGGTGTTTATCAAGATCTTTGTTGTTTAGAGAGTTCTCTTTTCAAGATCTATAAATTCAGGAAACTTAAGATCTTTCAAGCTGCAACAAGATTAAACAAATTAGAAAAAAATCAGAATAATCAAAACCTAATCAAAGTCTTAAGAACTGTTACCTTAAAAGAAGAATCACCTTCATTATATCACTTTGTTGAACCTAAAAATTAAAGCACAACTAAAATCAAAACAAATCGGACTTAATCTTAAAAGTTCACAAAAACTCAAATACTAGCCATAGATCTAAATCACTTATACAGAAAAATCAACAACAACTAACCTTTTGTAACATTCAGAGTACCACATGTGATAGCTTTAAGTTGGTCAAGCACCTAAAAATAAAATACAGAAAGATGAAAATGATACTTATTTCCGAACAAGTGTGGAATCCAAAGCAGACCGAGAACTACGAACAAATATAAAGACATACATGTATTGTTTTTTTTAAAGGATTCTCTAATAACAAGTTGTTATTGTGATCTTTTTCTGGATTTAGGGATATGGTTTGGGTTTCAAAACTGATATGTGAGTAAGGTAATGAAAAGATTGAAGGTGGTGGTGATGAAAACATTGAAGGTGGTGGTTTTTTTTTCTAAGATCTAGAGACATAAGGTTAAAAGTTTGAAGATGAAGAACATATGAGAGGAGAGGGAAGCGGCGCTATTTGGAACAGAAGAAAAATGAAGTGAGAAATTTGGGTTGTGTTCTGAAACCCTAGCAGTGTTAATAAATAATAAAAAGTAATAACCGGATCGGTCGGATTCGGTCACCGATGGGCCCAATATTTTAATCCGAACCGAACCGAAGCAGTCCACTTTAAACCGAGTGAATCACCCATTTTAACCCGTGACCCGATTTCATCCGACCCGAATTGTTTATTTTGATTCGGACCGGTCGGTTATTCACGGATGGTTTTCTTTTGTCCACCCTTACCTCCTATGGTAAGTCTTGCACAATTCGATCCACCTATCCCAAAGTCATTATTACCCTCTTGTAGTTAACTCATACAAACTTTGGGAAGAGGTCCAGGTTCAATTTAGCTATGATGTTTAGTTCAAAGCCCAACACCTTCATATTTGCCACTTCAAAAATCCTTCCTTCCGTGTTGTCATCAATGCTAGAAGCATGGTTCTAAGTTTCAACCATAAGGTCCTAAACACCGAGTAATTCACTGCAAAGTTATTCCCAAAACCTGACTTATAAGAAGGTTTAGTGGGTTTGTGCACATAACATGTCAGAATGTTAAAGGCCACAAAAGCTGCTGCCGTGTTTCACACACTGGCTCGCAACACACAATTTTATTCTCAAAGACAACTCAAAGGTTGAAGATTTCAAAAACCACGACAACGAGGTTGTCGTTTTTACTAAGAACGGTGAAAATTTTTACGGTAAGAAAGTCGAGGTAACTGTGGGATTATTGGCTAATAAGTTGATTAAGAAAATAAGAAGTATTAATCTTCCATTATAGTTGATTGAGACTCATCTTTGTTACTAGAGAATAAAAGAAGGATGTGAAGAAAAATTCTCAATTGGTGGCAGATACGTTTGAGCTGCGAGTATGTAGATGTGATTGAGCTTGGATTTGAATAAGCAACAATGGTTCTTGAGAGATTATGTTTGAAAAATAAAGATGATTGAATATTAGGGGAATAAGGGTTCTTCCTTTTTTTTCCAGAAATGGGGGTTAGAGAATTGTTGCTATTTAACATATTTAAAATAGAGTATAAAATGTTTTGTAATAATTAAAAAAATAAAAAAATAATTAATTTTAATTAAAAATGAAATAAAATCCGACTTGACTTCACTGTAGTAGTGCCACATCATTAATGAGAAGGCCATATATACAAAACTGGCGGGGGGTCAACAATCCCAACGAATGTGAAATTGAGGGACCAAAAAGCTTGATTTTAAAACGGGGGGACTAAAAGTTAAAAAATATGAAAATAGGAGGACCAAAAGTGCATTTAGGCCATTATTTTATTTTATTTTTTAAAATGATCTCAAGACCAATAAAGATAGAAACATGATTGATGGGAAGTAACAACAACACAAATTGTCTCACGAGATGCTGTGATAAAAGGTGTAGTAATGACATATCGATATATAAAATAAAAAGACATGAGAGGTAGTGATTTTAAGATCTTGAAGATGGGGTCAAAATAAACAAAACCTTCTCAATCATAAATGAATCTCCAATGAAAATGAAACTTGGTACGCTTGACTCGCCACCTAACTACCTCATATATATTTACCTAGTTGAGCTCGACTCGCCACCTCAAGATAAAAAATGGAGATGTGTTAAAAGTGCGTGTGGTCGTATGTTTATCTTTTTTATTATGTTTCTCTTTGTCTTCTATTATGGAGGATCTTGGAAAGGATGTCATGTTTCTTGTCCAACTAGTCTCTAAACGAGATTCTTATACCCACTTCTTCATGTGTCTTCATTATATTAGTCTTTCATCATTGACTTGCTCTAGGTCCCATCTGAGCCTTTTGGTTTCGGATAATTGTCCATTAGTCTCATGTTCATCATCTTTTTTCAGAAATTGACTCCTCTTGGAATTCAATCGAGTTGTTTGGAAATTGTAGTGTCTTTTATCACAAAGTCATTGATTTTATTTTTCTTCTCTATTAAATGTCTCAACGCCTTGATAGGTAATTTTTACTTTCATTCAAGTGAATTTTATTTTACATTTATGCTAATATCTTTTACATTGTTTTATTCTCACTTAATGTAGTATTCAACACGCTTCATGATTTCTTCCATGTTGGAGTTAATTTTAATGATAGATATTTGTTGAAGTGTTTGACCTTTAACCTATTCTGAAATGCCCTCACATATATATCTGAGTTTAGGTTATTGTTTCTATCAAATGAGTTATAGTAATAGGGATTTTACTTCTCTAATATACATGCCTCCCTAAATTTTTGACCTAGATGTTGAAGATCTTATAACTCTTTGACGTGATCCCTCTTTACGACTCATTCCTGTTGAATAACCAGAAACTATGTGTCATACCCTAATTTTTGAACCCTCCTGAGATGTTACATTTCAACTACTCCATCAACTCAAAGTAGATACCTAGAGCAGTCACTTGTTCACCAAGTACTCATATCAGGGTTTTCAAAGCCAGGAAGTTCAGACAAAGGATCAATCAATGATTGAAATTATCCCCAACACAATCATAGGGCTAAAGATGTTTCATCCATCCATATATGATCTTCAATATTCAAGGCATCAGGCCTCAGACCCATCAACGTCACCAGACTAGGGTTTTGAGCCTATCGAGGACTGAAATCAGGGCTTACATTTGGGAAGACTCACAAAGCTTCAAGGCATGATCCAAAAGGGCCAAGCATATTCAAATGATTCCTATATCAATATCCAATGAGAGATTTACTTCAATTCAAGATCCATAATCATCAATTTCATCTAGTCCACAATTAGGGTTTTTAACCTAATTCACTCGAACAGTTGACTTTTGACCAGGACAAGACCCCATGGCCCAAATAATAGCTCAAGGTCCTCTATTAATTCAATATTATCCATTAATATCATTCATTTAAAGAGGAGAGCTTGATTCATTTGAAATCTCAAGAAGCACAGTTCATCAGGAAAAGTCAACTATACAGGATTACCTTTGACTTTTTGGAATTTTGGTCAACCATGGACTTTTGAAGATCAAAATCATCAACATATGATTATCGAAGTCATATGACTAAGAAAAATCAAGAAAATCAATTAAGAATCAAAAACTCAACAAAAGTCAAAGTTGGAAATTTCAACACGTAGAAATTTGTGTTTTTATGGTTTTTTGTCCGAACTTCAAAGAGAAATAACTCTAAATTTCAAGTACAAAATGAAGAAAACTTCCAACATAAAAGTTGTAGATTTTGATCCAATAAACAACTTTGACATATATAAAGTTTCTTCAAAAAATCAACCATTTGAGAGATAGGGGCTCTCAAAGTTCCTGAAAAATCCTTAAGTGTTGAAAAACTCTAATTTTCTTCAAACTTTATGGGCAATTTTCACCAAGATCCCTAATGATTTCGAGGAAACACAAAACAAGTGGATTGAAATACATCCTCCAAGCTTTTCAAAAAGTATTGGATCATCTCTTAATTCAATTTGAGCAAGACGTTATGCATGATCAAAGTAAGGCATTCAAGGATGGATTTCAAGGCATGACCAACTTTGGTTTTAGTCATTTTTGTGTAAACGCCTCTACTAATTGGTACATCTGAGCTTCAAATATATCAGAAGAGATTGAGAAGAATCAAATTCATCATCAAATTATTGTTTGGCCAATCACAAAATTTCAAAACCATGTGATTATGTAATGATTACAAAATGGAATTTATGGCAAATTGGTGAATCATCAAGGAATCTTCCTAAAACAAAATTTGATGCTCCTACACGTCAGAATTGAGCCATAAGATCAGATGGAATCAATGGCTAGGGACTTGATCAAGAGGAATAAAAAATCCATCATTGCATTTTCAAGATATTTCACATTTCTTCATGGATAAGCTACTCTCCAAGTGACCTCATCAAGCTCACCTCACTCCTTCAAGTACTCAGATCCCTCATTTTCAGTTCAAATCACACCAAATAAACTTCAATACTTGCTTTCTCTAAAATTTCTCTCTTTTGCTCATTTTTCAAAAGTTCATGGAGTGAAGAAGGCAATTCTTTAAACCAGAACTTAGCCATTGAAAGTGAGTGTCCTAACATCTCAAGGAGGTTGAGTGGAAGTGGTCCAAGTACTCTTTGGAGCTCCGTAGCAGCTGGAGCACCATGGTGACTTTCAACTTGGAGCTTATGCAAGTGAAGTCGAGTTGAAGGATTCAGAGGGTGTCAATCCAATTGTAAGGAAGCTATCCAAGTGCCTGCAACACATCTGTAAGTGCAGAATCATCATCCTACATTTTCATTTAGAGCTTGAGCAAGTGGAATCGAGCTGAGCAATTCAGAGTGATCCAAGGTGAAATAAAGGTCCCTTTAGCATCCCTAAGGTACAAGGAAGCTTTTGCAATCATCAAATCATTGTTGGGAGCTCTCCACCATAGCCATCGACCTTTAGTTTCAGAGGTAGATTTTTAAACTTCAACTCCTTTATTCTTGTACATATTTCATCAAAGCTCGATACCAGTTTGTTATATATTACTAGAGGATCAAAAGCCCTCTATCACCGTTCATTTATTCATTAGCATCATTATTTTATTTTATTTTCAAGCTTCTAGGGTTCTTCATGTTTTCTTAGAAATTCAATAGTTGTAGTTAATATAAATCTATGTTAGTTACATATTTGGAATTGTGAGGAAACTTATAACAACTTTCATGCTTGAATCATCCAATTTGGTTGAGAACCGAGGAAGCTGGAAATTCAAATTCCACGAGCTTGAGGTTGAAGATGAAGATGCTGATGCGTACGTTTTATGAATTCCTGGGAAGATTCAAAATATTACAAAACGCGTGTGTTTGTTTTTACCACTATTTTTCATCATTTTTTTACCAACTTCACTTAATCATTTCACCTATCAAAATTAATTATTTTCACTTGATTTTTCACACACTTCTCATATATCCTACCTATTTTATGAATATAAAAAAAATCACAAAAATATTATTTATTTGACATATTTTTATTAGGTTTAAAATGATGTATTTTAAAGTATTTTTAATACTTTAAAAAATATGTTTTCCTTTTGATTTTCAAAACCTAATCTTTGTAAATATTTTGTGAACAAACCCTAATTATTTAGGTCCTAATTAAGTGTAGATATTGTATCTTACCTTAATTTGTTGGTTTTATCATTCAAAAAAAACTGTTTTCTTCAATTCTCGATTAAACAGACAATTAGGATTTTCAATCAACAAAATCCTATATCCTTCAATCAAAGTTCTATCATTTCAAAACAATTCATGGGCCCCTCCTTGAGTCTAAGTCCCAACCCCCTTTTTTCAATTCAGTTCATTTTCAATTCAATTTCAGTTCAATTTAATTTCAATTCAATTTTAGTTCAATTCAATTTCAAACATCAATTCCTTTCAACTATTTTTCATAAATAGTGAAGTGCTCATATGAACCCTTTTTGTTTTTGTACATACTTGTTTGTTTTCAAAACCTTGTCTTTTGTACAAAACCCTCTCATCTGTTTTAAATCTCTGGTACTAGGAGGGGCATTATTCTTGGTGAAACTACTCCTAGACCATTTAGGCCCCTCTCTGAGGTATAAGTCCTAAGCCTTCCCTTCTTTTATTTTTATCTGTTTTTCAAAACAAAACTCTGGTACTAAGAGGGGCATTATTCCCGATGAAATTGCTCTTAGACCTTTGGGCCCCTCTTTTGAGGTATAAACTCCCAAACTTCAATTCTTCTGTTTTCAAACTTTTAAACTGTTTTTCAATTCAAATCTTCTACTTCATTCTCAATTCAAACATTCAACTATTTTCAATAAGACATTCAACTGTCTTTCAAATAAAGCATCTGACTGCTTTTTCAATAAAACATTCAACTGTTCAAATGAGGCTTTGTACATACATCAATCTCTGAGCCTCCTCTTCACCCAGATAAGTGTTTATAGCTTTTAAATTTATTGCTTTCAATACCTGTCAAATATAACCTGTAAATATATACTGTTTAAATCTTCGTCTGAGAAAAACCTTAGGACAGATAAACATGTATATATATTATAGGACTATGACCTAGGATTGAGGACGACATCCCGGTGAAGACTCTTTCCTAATAGAATAACATAGATTCTCCCCTCAAGATGAATTATTCCCGATGAAACATCTTGAAAAAAAACCTTAGATCCACAATAGGGCATATCCACCCAATAGAAATTATTCTCGGTGAAACCTCTTACCCATTTTCTTAGAGCCAAATTAGTCATGCCAACATAGCTTTCTCTTGTGCTACAATAAGGACCCTCGATGGCCCTCGATTAGCCTCCTCTTGGGCTTACAATACAAGGACCCACTAGCTTCTTATAAGCATCCCTTCATCTTCCTCTTCAGCTTGTATACAAGGACCCTTCAGGCTTCCTGAAAGCATATGATAGGTCTTTAGTCACCTTTACCCTTGTGAGAAGCCAAATCCTTAAAATTCACAATCACAATCATTCAAGTGTTCATTCAATCTCAATCATTTAGACTCTCCTCTACAGAGAAAAAGACATGGAAAGTCTTAACTCTCAAACATCTTCAGTCATCCCTAGTTCATTCAACCCTTAGGAATGAGAGACATGGACAGTCTTTGTCATCCATATCTTATTTCCCCAAACAGAGTCCAAAGGATTCAAACCTCCGAGTTCATTCATCCAGGTGTGTCAACCCTTGGAATTCTTCCTCACCTGTGTAAAACCCTAACTTCTTCCCCAGTGAAGTTTAGCCACAACCTTGGGCTTTGTACAAGGCAGAAAATAGTGTCTCACTAGCTATAGTCAGCCACATCCTTGGGCTTTGTACAAGGCATAAAATCCCTTCTCATAATCAAAGGATTTAAACCCCTGGGGCCGTCCCTCATTAAGAGTCAAAAGATTCAAACCTCTGGAGTTTTTCCCAATAAGTCAGCCACAACCTCGGCTTTGTACAAGGAAAATAAACATCCTTTCCTGAGTCAAAATATTCAAAATCCTTTGGGTCTTTCCCCTACCAGCAGTCAGCCACAGCCTTGGGCTTTGTACAAGGCACAAAATAGAGTCACCCATAATCTCCAAAACTCTGTTTCCTTAGCAGTTAGCCTCAATCTTGGGCTTTGTACAAGACACAAAAAAACCTCATCTTTCAAACCATCAAAGAATCCAGACCATTGGATCTCCCCAACCAGGAAAAACATCAAAATCCCCTAGTAGGATTAGCCTCAATCTTGGACTTTGTACAAGACACCAAAAGAATTGTCATACATAACACAATCTTGGGCTTTGTGCAAGACACAAATCATCACACAATCTTTCATATACTCCCCAGTTGAGTCAGTTTCAATCTTAGGATGCACATGAGAAGCATATTATCCCCTAAGAGAATCCATTCAAAATAAGAGTAAGCTGGTCTTCTACAACCCCCAAAGAGCCAACCTTAACCTAAGGCCTCAATCAACCCTGTTCGTATAATCCCCCTTAGAGTTAATCTCCACTATGGACTTTCATGCAAGAAAGAAATTAATTCCCCTCTGAGTCAGCCTCAATTCTGAGCTTAGTACATAACACCTTCAAAAACCATTCAGTCAAAAACTCAACAGAGTAACCCTCTGTAAAATCAGCTTCAATTCTGAGCTTTTATCATTAATCTCTGCTTAATAAGAGCATCCTCAAAACCATCAATCCCATTATGGAATCAAAGTTCAACAGAGTCAGCCTCAAATTGTCATTTAAGCCTTAAGCTTGGGCCTTGTGCAAGCCAGTCAAAGTTCAGATCTTTCATACAGAAGATAAACATCATTTATCTCTATAAAGAGACATTTCTCCTATTTTTCCACATTCAAACATACAAACATTTCCATTCACTTTCAAAACATTTTCCCATTTAGATTGACACAAGATGCACTGCTCTGTTGACTTCACGTCCAGACTGTCATCTCTCTCTAAAATGGTTGAGAATTGTTCTTTCATTCAATAGACTGTGACTGGCATACTTGCTTCATCCAAGTAAGGTCCCTTCTCTTGTGAAATGAACCTTCTTTTCTGTCACTTCAAAATGTTTATGGTGGAATAGTAGAAATATCTCTTTGTAAAGATGACTACTTGTCTCTTTTCTGTAAACAGAGGTCACCAAGCTTCAATCTTGAGCTTTAAACAAGGCACCTTCAAATTCAATCCATTTCCCTAATTAGTTTCCCGAACTACAAAAGCTTTGACTTCCATTAGGGATATGTAGGAAAAAGATTCACAAGGAATCTTTGCGAGCAAACAAAAACACCATAAATATTTAGTTCATACGTTATTCTTCAGTTCATTTCCTCTCCTAACACAAAGGAGAAACTTTCCCAATAATCAAGCAACAAACAAACCAAATCAAAGCATAGACAGTAGAAAGGTTCCCGTAGAGTACTCGGACCCCAGAAAACTCTATTAGGTGAAATCCCCACACCTAAGCACCTATGGTAGATTGGGATCTTTTTCCCCTTCCTCTTAGTTAGGATAAATTAAAAGTTCGTGTGACTAGGAAACATTCCCCCCAAGGCTGCCTTTTCTTCCAAATTTCACGTGAAGGATTGTGCGTGCCGTTTCCGAAAAGAAAGAAAAAGGATGTTGATAATCAAAAGCATTACACTATGTCTAAAAGGCCTTGTTTTGATCTTGTAATTCGTTCATGGTGGCTCGAATTGCAACCAAAACCTTACTTTCTTTAAGTGGGGGCACCAAATGTTCGTACTATATGGGTGATGGATCTTGTTAGCAGTAAACGATGAACAAAATCTTGTAATACTTATGTATATGATATGTTAATATCATTAGAGACATTCTATGACCAAAACTCGAGACGTTAAATATTTAAGATAACAATTGATGATAGGGTTTATGTTGAATTCCCTCTTTATAGATAAAAGAGTACCCACTCCCACTTCGGTTGTGACCTCTATTTTAGACACCATAATACGAAAGTAGTTAATGACCCTTTTTTAAGATGGCCATGTACATTGAGGTATTGACCAATACATATAAATTTATATTAGTGAGACCAAGTGTGTGCGTAATTATGAATGTGCTTATACTTAAGTTATGGTTTTTAGTATTGAATATGCCTAGAGGCTCACACATGATCAAGTTTAGTTGTATAGTCTTAGAGTAAGTTATCGTGTTTATCAAAATTGAAATTATAAAGTCTTTAATACTTTATTTTCAAATTATATTCTTTTGCCCTATAAAGCTCTTTAAGTTAGTCTTCTACACACTCCTAACGACTTCACCACCCTTTAAGGGTGGTCATACATTTTTCGGTTCGTGGTGGACGGTTTACATTTTGTAAATAGCGGGCAGTCATAACCGGTGGATGGTAATTCTTCTTTAATTAGTTTGGGTCATTCTTTGACCACAAACACGTATGTTTGTTTTTAAACCATGATATTTTTTCGGAGTTGCAAATCTGTAATCATATTTATTGATCAAGGTGGTTTTTGCATTATGGATTAATTTGGATCTATGAGTATGTTCCATGTTTGTTCTTTGATCTGTTGCGTTCTACAAGTTCAAGTTTGCTCGATTTTGCATCCACCCGGAGATTTTGGGATGATTTGTTCTACCTTAATCCTTCGTGATTGAAAATGACTAGTTGACTATAAATGACCTTAATTTTGTTGTTGTCATTACAATGACTTGTTGGTATGATTTTGTTACCGTGTTTGTGGTCGATTTTATTATCCATATTCTAAGATCAGAGTCTTGGGCCAAGCAATGTACACTTCATATTTGTTTACAATTCGATTTTGTTCCCCTACGTGAGTTTGATAGATTGTACAAGTGATGCAAAATTGTTTGTCTTATAGCATGTTTGTATTGACTTTTGGAAGACCCAGAATCAATTCTAGAGGTGTAGAATTGATTCTGGATGATTTTGAGATGTTTGTTTTATCAAAAGTATAATTGATTCTGTCTCCAAAATTGATTATACTTGAAGACAGAATTTGTAGCTTCTACTTTTAGAATTGATTCTGGATTATTTTTACATTAATATTTATTGTTTAATTTTTTTTATATAAATGTATTCAAACATAAATCAATTCTACTAAACTCAATTATGTTAAAATCAATTCTATAAAACTCAATTATATTCACCACCAATTCAAATACACCTTTAGAGTAAGATTTTTGTTTACTCTATCTTTTAATGATTACTATATATCACCCTTATGGATTTTGTATTTTCTGTTACATGAGTTTCAGTTTATGTCCCCAATGTTTACACTTCTCTTTTTAGTTTAATCTACTTTTGCTTATTAGAAAGAAAAAAATTGGAAAATTTCTTTACCCACCTCCCTATGGGGGTGACCCCAGCGAAATCCCTGATTGCCCCTGCTTCGGAGATGCATCTCCGAAGTTATTTTTTTTTATAATTTTTTTGATTTTGGAAATGCATCTCGGAAAACACCAAAAAAGTGGTGTTTTCGGAGATGCATTTCCGAAGTAAAAAAAAATTCAAAACCGTGAATATTTCGGAAGTTCATTTCCGAAAACATTGTTGCATATACAATTTCCCTCCTTCACTATTTCATCATTTTTTCTCCAAAACTTCTCCAAACCCTATCCAAAACTCAATCAATCTCCATCCATTTTTCGTCTCAAAATCAAGTTTCAAACCGTTGATCACGTTAAAGGGAGCATAGAAAGCTACAATTTGAGGTAAGCATCTCTCATTTCATCCCCTATTTCACTACATTGATTCAACAAATTTATGCTGAAACCTACGATGGTTCGGAAGTTCATTTCCGAAATATATTACCTAACAAATTTCGAAAATGAACTTATGAAATATGCCCTGGCAGTTAAAAAAACAGTTTTGGCCAATTTTGCTAATTTTTGCATATGTTAGGTATGGTGCATCCGGACAACATTGTGCAAGACGATGACGTAGTAATTCCGGAAGTTGTCAACGTTAATAACGACTCGGTTATCGACGTTAAATCTATGATCAATGCGGTTGATGTACGACAAGAATTTACAAATGATCGGAGCTTCGGTAGTCGTGAACAATTGCTTGATTGGGTTCGGAACGAAGTTAGTAAACTTGGATTTGGAATTGTTATTTTAAGGTCCGACAATGGAAATAGTAGGCGGAAAGCTTTCGTTGTTTTGAATTGCGAATGGGGTGGGAGTTATGCACAATCAAACCGGGTGCTAAAACACGAAGACACGGGATCGAGAAAGTGCAGGTGTCCGTTTAAGTTGCGTGTTACTTGGAGGGTTGATGATTTGTGGCGTTTAAGCGTCATTTGTGGAGTTCATAATCATGCCTTGGATGCCAAGTTATACGGGCATCCAATTGCGTGTCGTTTGTCCCGTGAAGAGAAGATTGTGATTTCGGATTGTAATACGGTGAACTGACTTTTTAATAATGTCGCGGTAAGCAAGAGTCGCCACCGACTTTTATTTTATCCAATTTAAAGAAAGGCTAAAAGAACAGGAAAGACCTTTTGAAAGATTTTGAGTTCGGGGGGTAAGTTATACAAAGGGAAGGTGTAAGGCACCCTTTGCATCCATGGTTATCCATGGGCTCTTAATTGCTTAGCTCACTTTGTTTGTTTGATTTGTTTGAAAAGCGGTGTGCGAATAGTAAAAGGTTTCGTTAAGGACTTTAGCTTATAAATAAGCGTAGCCTTGTTTGAAATTATTTTGAAATAGGAGGTGTGAAAAGTAAACTTTGAAGAAGAACTTTAGCTTGTAAATAAGCGTAGTCTTTTTGAAAAGTATTTGAAAATTAATGGGAAAATAGTTTGATTTTGAATTTTGAATTTGAATGGAGCAAGCAATTACTAGCAACTTACCCTAAGTTTAAAAATTTGTTCTTTTAGCTTTTCGAGGCGAAAGGATCTATCCATGCCATAAGAGGGCAGGAAGCCTTTCAATTGGATGTTTAAGGGTCATCGAGTAATCGTTCGCCATAAGACTGTCCCATGCCATAAAGAGGGCAGGTAGTCTAAGGGAAGGATATAATAGTCATTAATCTTTTTAGGCATCATGCGAGGATACCTTAGCAATTGGGACAATCATCATATAAGGCAACATCGAGGGACAAACTTGATGATGATAATGAACTTAGGGCAACATTTGTTTTGCTTTAGGTATCCTCGGAATCGAGGGAATTGACTATTTAGTACACTTAGAGGCAGCAAGGCAACAGGCAACAGAAGAGGTTACCCTAAAGGTGAGTGTGTGCAGCAATCACGTGGTTAACTTCGATTACATTTATCTTGTAATTAGGTGATCTATGTTCAGTTCATGGTTTGCACTCCCTAAATTACTAACCACGCAGTAAATATAATATAACAGTTTTAAGTGCCTTCAAGGCCAAACAATACAACCAGGGAACAGTTACATAATAATACGGGGAAGGGAACAATGAAACCAGCGGATCCCTTAATAGGGTTTGACATAAGTAATAATAAAGACAGAGTTTAGGGTTACCAACGTAGCTTTGGCAGTCTGACAAACTTTTATCTTTGATGGATGAAGGTTGATGGGCAGAGGCTAGCCTTGAGGCATGAAGCATTGACACTGACCAGATTGTGATGAATCCTAAAAGATGGGCATAAAGAAAAAGGATGCAGTGAGTGTATGGCTGACTCATTGATATTTAAAAGTAAATCATAATTTATTTTATAGGACAAAAATAATATTTAAAATAATAATCAAATTAGGGACTTAGCTTTTGATCTGGCGTGGCGCGTAGGCGGACGAACCCTGATGGTAACCCTGAAAAGAATTGACATGAAGAAGAGAAATGTTAGTGCATTAACTGATTTAAACGTTAATTGATTATAAACCCTAAAAAGTTTACGAACCCTAAAGGGTTATTTAAGAAAACTTATTGTGACCCAAAAGGTTTATAAGGCCTAACAATGCGTTAGTGGAGAACACCTGCCTGAAGATTTTAAGGTTTATAAATGAATCAAGTTTAACAAAAACTTTAATTATTAATTTTCAATTAATTAATTAATTAAAAATATATACAAAAATAAAATTTTTTATTGTTTTAAAAATAATTATTGATAAAATTAAAAAACGAGTTTTCGATTAAAATAAATAACTATGAAATTATTATATATAAAAACTAATTTGGTTAAATAAATAAAAATAAATAAAAGAAAAAAATTATACTAATAATAAAAAAAGAAAGGAATATATATAAAAAATTTCATGCAATTAAAATAAAAACAAAAAAAGAAACTTAGCTCAGATTGGGTGTTGTGCGCTCTTGAGAGTACATGGTGAGAAAGTGGCCAGCAAAATTGTTTGGCCAAAACAAGGTTAATGGCCAAAGGAAGTACCTGCAAACAAGGATAGTAATAATGTTAATAATAATGATAATAATAATAATAATAATAATAATAATAATAATAATAATAATAATAATAATAATAATAATAATAATAATAAGGGTTAGTAATTATAATAGTTACAATAATAAAATAAAAAATATTATAAAATAGGTTTGACCTCATATAATCTAAATTTTCCCAAAAAAATAAAGAAAGGTTCAGAAAGTTAGATTATGGCTAAAAGGGCAAAAATTCTCAAAAGTAAAAAAAAAATAATTATGATTGTAAAAACATAAATTTAAACTAAAATGTAGCAACAATGACCAAAACAATGATTAAAAAAAACAAGCCTCATGTATCATCATTGGCCAAAAAAATTGTAATTCTAGATAAAGTATTTGAAAAAGGTTTTTTAAAAAAAGAGAGTTGAAAGAAAATGTTTCGAAACATAAAGAGGATGTCAAAAACATAAGAATTTTGATAAAAGGTGGCCTCAAGTATCATCATTAGCCAAAAACTAAAGTTAGTATAAAAACATACATCAAGGGCCTCATATGATAATCATTGGCCAAAAGGTTTTGAAAACAAAAGGTTTATTTTTAGTTTTGAAAGAAACTTGGTGAATTGTTTTGTAGGTAGGAATTAGGAATGAAGAATAAGGTTGAAGGTGTTAAAAAAAATAAGGGTTTAGTTGTGAGAGAGTAAATTGAGAAATTTGTAATTGTTAGTTTTATTTATATATCATGAATTAGGTTAGAAAAAATAATTATAGTAAAACTATGGACCAAATCAAAGCCCAAAAATCAATTTGTTTTAATTTTAATAAAAAATTAAATCAAACTAATTTAATAAGATTGACTTGTTCTCTAAGTTATAAAAAGTGCTAAAAATAGGACAAATAAGATTAAAAACTTTTTTTTTTGGATTTTTTTGAATATTTTATGATTTTTGATGCTTTTTGACTAGAAAATACATAAAAGTGAAAATTTGACTATTTTAAAAAATGCATATTTAAATAGTGCGAAAAATAAAATGATAAAAAAAATGATTTTTTGTGATTTTTTTAATAAAAATAAAATTAAAACTATAGTTAGAAAAAAAAGAAAAAAAAAGTGTTAGAAGTGGGATTTGAACCCGAGACTTTGTACTTGCAAGCCTTACCTCCTTACCAACTATGTTATATTATTTGTTTGAAATAAAAGCCAATTGGAAGTGTATGAAGCATGAGAAAGCATTTTGCTATTTATTAAAATATAAATAATTTAAGAGTAAATTATTATATTTTAAAATAGACTTTAAATTGAATATTTATAAAATTCAAGACGTCAATGTGAATGACCTCAAAATTTTATAAAAAAAATCCAATTTTAAAATAATTTGAATATTTGAATATTGTGGGCAAATTTTGGGGTATGACAGCTGCCCCTGTTCAATCTTCTTAAACCTGAAGATATAGAGTGGTTTGTGTGCCAGTCGGTATCTGAAGGTGGAAGATGATTGAACACTAGAATACCAAGAAATTTGCCCTAGCTGAAGTAGGGACTTTTGTCGGAGATGGGCTTGAAGATGCCATCCAGGTGTTTGAAGTGTTTGAGAAGTGTTGTTTGTGTTTTGATCGTGTCATTACCGTTCGTAGTAGATGAATTAGATCTTTGAGAGTTTGATCGTGTCAGCACCGTTCGTAGTAACTGAATTAGACTTAGGAAATATTTGATCGTGTCCACATCGTTCGTGATGATGGAATTAGATCTCTTTAAAGGTTGATCGTGTCGGTACTGTTCGTAGTAACCGAATTAGATATTTTGTCGTGTCAGTACCGTTCGTAGTTGCTGAATTAGACTGGGAAAGTCAGTGATCGTGTCTACACCGTTCGTGATGATAGAATTAGATCTCTGAGAGTTGACCGTGTCAGTACCGTTCGTAGTAACCGAATTAGATCTTTTGTCGTGTCAGTACTGTTCGTAGTAGCTGAATTAGACTTTGAAAGTGATCGTGTCATTACCGTTCGTGGTAAATGAATTAGATCTTCGAGCGTTGATCGTGTCAGTACCATTCGTAGTAGCTGAATTAGATCTTGGAAAGTTGGAGATTTCGTTCATTTGTCGGTACCTGTATTCTGAAAAAGGTAAGGTTAATCTTTATGCAATGTCATGATGCATGAGTTATGTAATGAATCCCTCAAAATAAATGAGAGCTTTTGCATGTTATGTATGAGGTAATGTATGCAGTGTATGAATATGTTTATGACATATGATATGTGAATATGATTTATGTTGTCTTTGATTAAGAAAGTAGATCTTTATGTCCTTGTAATTGTACTGTCTGATCTTGTCTTGAAGATGCTCAGCTGGGAATTTATGATTGGAGATGATCAGTGACTTGATGTTCCCTGATTGGTGATAAAGATATTGATAAATCATGTTGGAGGAGAGCGACAGTGTTGAAGATGTAAACTCTGTTGGGCAGCCATGTCTTTATCGGGAGCGTTTGAAGATATCTTCTTAATGATTACTCTGTGGGGATATGATCTTGTGAACCCGGCTTTGTGGGGAGACATGGGTGAAAGTTGCCCCTAGCATTATAGTACCTGCTATTCCTGGATTTAGGACATGTCACTGAATGTTGATCAAGATGTCAAACTGGACTTGCATAGGTTTGCCCCCGCTAGTAAGAGCTTTGGAAAGATTCGCCTCACGAGGACTTTATGAGATGTGCGCTATGGGCGACATGCCCTTAGTAATCGTAAACTCAGGATGATGCCCCTGATTATTTTGGCATCCTGAGAGATTCTCAGAATCTTGACTTGATTGCCTCAGTTTGATCAAGAACATAGCTTGAAACCCACTTGAGGTGTATGCCTTTGATTGTTTGGCTTTTGAGATATTCTTGGAATCTTGACTTGATTGCCCCAGATTGATTGGAAAAAACGTATCATGCCCCTTGTATACGTAAGAGACATTGCTTCTTGGAGTAATATTGTCTGTCGGGATAACTTTCAGTCATTAGTTGTACCCTGTGCAAGTTCTTTCTGATGCTAACATTTGAAATTATATAGCAGAATATGCTTAATAATGAATTCATGAGATGCAATGCATATGTCTGTCTTGAGTTTGTTGAAAAACATTAAAACTGGATATGTAAAAGCATGATGTTTATAAAAACGTGATGTTTGTAAAAACAGGATATCAACTTAACATTTGTAGTAAACCTTAAGGAGTCGGGATACTCTTTTTTGGTGACAGTATGCTTTCGAACTAACCATGCTTCAGTTAGGACTTTCAAGGGTTGTAACGTGGCTTGGTTCACGGTTTAAGAAACAAAGGATAAAGGCTCGAAATTTGATTGTATCCACCCCTCTTCGTGATGATCTTCAATCCTAAGCTCAATTGATTCGACTTATGCATTCAGGTTCCAAGAGACTTTTGGATTTGCACCTTTGATGATGATGGTTCACAAGCAGGGAGAACTTTTGAGATGGCAGTCACTTCTTCCTTTTGGTAGTCACAACTTTGAGTTGTTCAAGAATTTATTGACTTCTCTCTTCTTTTTTTTTTTTTTTTTTTCATCTTTTTGATATCCCTAACTTTTGCCTGAACTGTCTATTTTGAGCTTACAGTCAGCGGGATGCCTTGATTTTTTTTGCCTAAGTCACCTTTTTGGTTTTTTGACTTAGCAGGCTTTTCTTTGTATATATGTTTTTTCATTTTTTCTTTTTTGAAAGATATTGACTGCCTCGCTTAATGATTGATGAACCATCATTGGCTTTCGATTGACACCTCCAACACTTCTTTGATGTGTGCGAATGAACGCTTGTGATTGAGACCTTTGTTGAAAGGTGTACTGAATGATTCTCTTAAAATAGAATGCACAGCCAAATTAACTGAGAACTACCCTGCCCCAGGTCATGATCAAGGGTTTTAATTAGTACAAGAAAAGAAACTTCTACTTCTTAGGCCCAAAGGGGTTAACGAGGGATTAACATCCTTATATCTCCACTGTTTAAGAATTGAAACAATGCCTGTACATCGTCAGCATAGTCCGCTCAAAAGCATATTGTATGAGGTTGCGGTATCGTTTTCGTCATCCTCCCTAAAAAAGTATACATCTTTAGCAGGAGTTGAGTATCATAAAACATATGCAAAGTAGAGACATATTTTAAAATGAGTGATAGCGAAATAATTTATTCAAGACAAATATATGCAATGCACTAATGATGATTATTAAAACAGATAATGTCTATCATGAGTCAAATGTTTAAACAAACAGAAAAGAAACTTGCAAATGAAAGTAGATCTAATGATCCAAAAGTTTGTCCGTCTAGACGTCAATCAGTCTTGTCATGACTAGGCATAGGAGCGGTGATCACCACAGGGGTTTCAAGAGGGTTGGATTTGATTTCTCCGTCATTGATCAGATCTTGTATCTTATTCTTTAATGTCCAGCAATCGTTTATGTAATGTCCAAGACTGTTGGAATGGAACGCGCACCTCGCATTGGGTTTATAGTAGGTGTTAGAATTCTTAGGAGCATCCCTCAGAATAATCAATCTGATTTTCAACAGATGTTGTAATGCTTGAGCCAACGATATATTGATCTTGGTGAATTGACGCTTAGGTGCATCTGGCTTGCGTTGTTGTTGTGGAACTGGTGTAGGACATCAGAACGAGTTATTCATGAAACCATATCTGAAGAGGAATGCCAGAACGGGTCGTACATTAGACCATATCTAGAAGTAGGAAATCAGAACGAGTTATTCATTAAACCATATCTGAAGAGAACATCAGAACGAGCCATACACTAGACCATATCTGATGGAGGGTGTCAGAACGAATCGTACATTAGACCATATCTGATAGAGAATACCGGAACGGGTCGTACATTAGACCATATCTGGAAGTTGGAAATCAGAACGAGTTATTCATTAAACCATATCTGAAGAGAACATCAGAACGAGCCATACATTAGACCATGTCTGATGAAGGGTGTCAGAACGAGTCGAACATTAGACCATATCTGATAGAGAATACCGGAACGGGTCGTACATTAGACCATATCTGATAGAGAATGCTTGCTTGTTAGAGTCGATGAGTTATTCGACGAAGTTTTGGAATGTAAAAGGGCTTGTCAGAATGAATCTCCAGCTCGATTATATTTGAGACGAATGATTGTCGAGGCGGAACCTGAAAACAAAGTTAGAAATATGCAATGTCATGAATGCAAATGAAATGTTTTCAAGGATCTTTAAGGAATTTAGTTAGCAGCATTGGAGAGTGATTCGGTCGCATATTTGTTTGAAGAATTACGACTTTTGTCTTTGAACATCCTTCTTTGAGAATCAAGCTCACCATATCGAGTGGGTCATCGCCTCTGATTCAGGATACATGGCTAGAGGAAAATAAATCCTCTTGCCCCTTTGATGGGTACGGTGTCTTTGAATTGGAAGGTACGTGGCCAAAGGAAAGTAAATCTTCTTGCCCCTAGTTAGGAATTCCGTCCTTGATAAGAGATTGTGCACTTTGAATCCCTAAGATCCTTGAAAGGGTTAGTTTACAGGTGATGTTATGATGTTATGATGTCATGCAGATGCAATGCATTAAGTAAGGCATAAGGTCATAAGGACGAGACGTCCTACAGGAAAACCCTGCGAGGAAATAAAAGGTTAGAGCATAAGGTAACGAGGACGAGATGTCCTACAAGCAAATCTTGCAAGGAAATAGAAAGGTAGAGCATATGGTAATAAGGACGAAATGTCCTACAAGCAAATCCTGCAAGGAAACCAAAAGGTTAGATAACAAGCAAGTCACACAAGAGTCCTTAAGTTTAAAGGCTTGCATGAAGTATGACCAGGTGACTACCCTTCCCCCAAAGGTACTTCTAGGGATAAGGATGATATCAGCAACGGGTTCTACCAGGTGACCCAGAATTGTCAGCCCTTCTAAAGCACCCTCGAACATGGTACATGCATACCACGCAATGATACTTTGAGAAAGAACCTATCTGAGTTGTAGTATCGGGTAGCGACTATGCCCTTAACACGCATCAAGAGTAGTCCTCCCACTACGTTCCTAAAGGCCAAGATGGGTTGAAGGTGACTAAAGGTCCCTGAGCTCCGACGCACCCAAAGATACATGCGTAAACCTCTCTCATGCAAAAGAGGTACACAATAACCAATGGAGGCCTAACTCAAGCGCGAACTTCATTTTGACCAATCCCAAGCATGCACAAGGGAGGTCTCCATGACTATGCCGCTCCTATCTTAAGGTGCACTCGAATCCGGGTATAGGATTTATCTTCCATTCAATACCCAAAACAATCTTGGAAAATAAAGCAAACAAACAAACAATAAAGTGATCCTAAACTCTAAGGTAACCCCTCTTTTATTCGAAAGCATCCCCAGCAGAGTCGCCAGTTCAGTAACACGGTGAACTGACTTTTTTATTAATCGGAATGTCGCGGTAAGCAAGAGTCGCCACCGACTTTTATTTTATCCAAATTTAATTAGAAAGGCTAAAAGAACAGGAAAAACCTTTTAAATAAAATAGGGTTCGGGGGGTAATTATGCAAAGGGAAGGTGTAAGGCACCCTTTGCATCCATGGTTATCCATGGGCTCTTAACTTGCTTTGCTCTTTTTGTTTCAGAAAGGTAGAAGAAGAAGATATGAACTTTAGCTCGTAAATGAGCGTAGCCATATTGAAGAATTTTGAGAAAGAATATTTGAAAATATTTAGAGCAAGGCAAAGCAATTTAAGAGCAATTTACCTTGTATTTGAGAAATCTGTTCTTTCAGCCTTTCAGATCGAAAGGGTCTATCTTTGCCATAAGAGGGCAAGAAGCCTTTCATTTGGAGGTTTAAGGGTCATCGAAATATCCTTTGCCATGAGACTGTCCCATGCCATAAAGAGGGCAGGTAGTCTAAGGCGAGGATCAGAATAAGCCTTTTCGTAGGCAGCCAGAAGATACCTCAGCCTTATTCGTAGGCAACTTCCGGGGGTCGAGGTCATTTGTGTATCGAAGGCAGCATCATTAGGGTCGTGACCTTTTTATCGAGGCAACACGGCTGAGGTATCCTCGAATTCGAGGGACATGGCTTATTCTGCAGAAAAACGAAGGCAACAGGCAACAGGCAACAGGCAACAAAGAGGATTACCCAAAAGGTGTGCGTGTGTGCAACAATCACGTGATTAATTCGATTAAATTATCTTATAATTAGTGAGGCTAATTCGATTTAAAGTTGCACTCCCTAAATTACTAACCACGCAGTTATAGAGTGATAATAATAATAATAAAGGGAAGGGGGAAATTGAAACCAGCGGAGGAAAGGGGAATTGAAACCAGCGGGATAATAAATAAATAAGTCTGACATAAGTAATAATTAGGGTTTAGAGTTACCGACTATGCGAGGCTTTGACATTTGGCAAACCTGAAAAGGCGGAAAAATGGCAAACAGAAATAGGGTGAGTGCATTATCGGTTCGGAGGCAAACATTATAACCCTAAAAATAAAGAATAATGAAATTTAAAAAAATAAAATAAAGTGAATAGACACTTAGCTTCGAATTTGATCTGATATGGTTAGAGTCGGAGGAAACCTCGGAGGTAACCCTGAAAAAGGCGAGGCAAAACGAGAAGTGAACGCAAGGCAAATCCTAAAAATAAATCAATTTAAGAGATAAATAAAAATTGAATAAAGCAGCACACTTATCTTCGAGGTTTGTTGAAGGCGCGCACTCGGGGCGAATCATGTTGCTAACCCTGGCAATGCACAGAAAGAAAAAAATAAATCAGTGTATGGCATGATCTCGTAAACCCTGATTAGGGCACGAATTTAAATAAAATACCACAAATGATTTAATTAATTATTGGTCTTGCGACCTAATTAATTAAATCAGGATCAGAAGATTAAGTTGAAGGTAAAAATATTTTTTAGAAATTTTTTGGAGTTTAAATAAAATAATTATGATTTTTCAAAGATTTAAAGGTAGATTAAAATAAATAAATAAAGTTATTAAACAAGTATATATGAATTTATTAATTTAAACAATTAATCAATTAAATAATAAATAAACATATAAAAGGTTTTTTTTTATAAAATTTTTCTATAATTTTTTTATATAATTTTTACATATAAAAATAAATCTAGTAAAAAGAAACAAAATATATATATTAAGAAGAAAAACACGTGGCTGTGTAATAAAAAATAAAAAAATTTCTGGAAATCTTAACTTTTGATCCAGTGTAGCATTCGCATGAGGTCTACGGTGTGCCAGCATCTCTATGAGCGTTGGATCGAGCATAAGTGGGATCGGACAGCCTGGATGCGAAGGTCCATGATAACAGCGTGTTTCTTAACGCACGTGATCCCTCAGGAGTCCAGGTTCTTGCGCGCGCTTTTGGATTTGAACAGGCCAATGGTTGCGTGACACGCATCATCCCTGACCTCAAGATTCTGCAACTGTACCTATTACAGCGCTTTTTGATTTGAAGTGCTGTAAAAACCCCTGCATACGAAACTACAAAATAGCGAATATGGCTAATCGTTCACATACATTTGGCGCACCCTTACCGTTCGATTCATACGGTCCTTGCGAACATGACCATGGCATCGATTGAACCTAATTTTGCTTGTACAGAAAAGCCCTAAATTGAAGCAAGAACCCTAACAATGGTATATCATTCATAACAGCATAATAACATCTATAAAGTTCCAGAATTAATCAACACATCATAATATACACAAATATGCAATTGGATTTGAATATGGATGCATGAATATAGAGAATCGAATTGGTTTAGAACTCGGTTAAGAACAACTTACAGTGCTTGATTCGTGTGGTTTTGTGACTCGAAAATGATTGGGAATCGTTTAGTGATGATCCAGGAATGATTTGAGATTGATTAGAGGCCTTGGATTGACTTAAATCTCAGAATTGAAATTTGGAATTTTGGAGTTTTCTTTGACTCGGATTAGGGCTTCCAGCTGCAAAAAACTTGACCCCTTGCCATCTGAACTTGTTTAGTACTTATAGGGGATGGATTAGGGTAACAAAATTGAACCAAATCCCTTGTGAATCTTTGATTTGCAATCTTGGGAAATTTGATTGGAAATATCTTTCTATCTTTGGCCTTGATTGATTTTCTTGCATCTCAATGTATGGGAACGAAATTTGTATGCTTTAATGAAGATATTTGATTGATATGTGGCTTAAAATCCAAGCAAAATCATATCTTTATTTTATTTGTTATTTCATATAATTAAATCATGATTTAAATGTATAAAAAATCATAAAATAATTAATAAAAATAATATAAATTTGAGGGATGTGTTTTTGGGGCGTGGATGGGCTAAGGAAAAGGATTGGATGAAAAGAATGTGGGCTCATTTGAATATATTTGGGATTTTGGGCCCTTTTCCTTCATGCATACCCTTAAAAATCAATGAACTTGTACACCTTGCCATTTCCTCATACTTCAATATTTTTTCAATTTCTTGGATTTTTTTAGAAACTTTGGAGAGTCCTCTAACCAATGTCCTTGGTCCCATATCAAAATCTTTTCCCATTCTTATTTTATGACCTTTTGAAGAAAGTGTCTTTTTGTTGGCTTTTGAAAAGGACCTGTAATGTCTGAGGCCATAATTCTTAAACCATTGACCTATGAGCTTTGATTCTTGTACCATTGGATAGATAATTGAATTCCCTTCAAAATGAGCTTTGGTGGGAATTTTTCTGATGAAGTATGAATTTTTGGTGAATTTTCAAAGTTTGGTTGACTTTTTCAGTTCATGCCAAAAATAGTAACTTTTGACTTTTGACTTCTCTGATCAATCCTTGATCAAATGATGATTTTAGGGTTATGAGGATATTGTTGACCAAGTATCTTGAACTTTGACTGTATTTTGACCTGAAATGACTATTTTGCCCTTGAGGATCGACTGTTGACCTAATCATGATTTGAAGGACCAAGCTTGTTCTGTTTGACTTGAAATTTTATATGGAGATACTTTGGGATATTAGGGACCTTATTGAACCATCTTGAGCCATTGATTCAGTGTTTTTCCCTTGAATTAGTCAAACCCTAGTTTAGAGTTTCTGTATAGGAGACTGTGTTTTGGAGCTTTGTCTTTTGATTTGGTTTTGTGTATGAAAAATAGCATGGGCAAATTTTGGGGTATGACACGGATTTATCGATAGTTAAAGTGGCGCCTCGCAACATTCTTGCCGATTTGAAACGGAAAAAACCAGATAACGTTTCAAATATCAAGCAAGTTTACAACGAACGACACAATCTCAAAGTTTTGAAAATGGGGCCTCGGTCGGAAATGAACAACTTTTGAAACTATTAGGCGATAACAAATATGTGTCAAGCTTCCGAACGTCCGAGGACAAAGTTACGGTGCATGATATTTTTTGGACTCATCCCGAAAGTATCATGTTATTCAACACATTTCCAACCGTTCTAGTCATGGATTCGACGTACAAGACAAACAAATATAGGCTTCCTCTTCTAGAGATAGTCGGTGTGACCTCGACGGACAAGACTTATTCGATCGGGTTTGCTTTTTTGGAGTGTGAAAAAGAAGAAAACTTTACATGGGCTTTGGGAATATGCAAGTCTTTGTTAGTTGATCAAAAGGTTATGCCAAACGTCATTGTCACCGACTGGAACAATGCTTTGATGAATGCGGTCGATACCGTCTTCCCGACATCTACCGTGTTACTTTGTCGGTATCACATAACTTGTAACGTGAGAAGTAAGTTGAAACCCGCGGTTGGGACAAAAGATAGGCCGGATGAAAACGGTAAAGTTATCAAAGCCGGTGTTGTGGTTGATAGGATAATGGCGGTATGGAAGGAAATTTTGGATGCATACTCCAAAAATCTGTATACCGAGAAATTGGTACACTTTAGGTCTTTGTGTGGTTCCATTAAGACTTTTTGTCATTACGTCGAATCCACCATTCTTGACAAAGTGCGGGAAAAAGTCGTGTGCGCTTGGAGAAATCGAGTTAGACATCTTGGTTGCACCACGACTAACCGAGTTGAATCTGCACATGCGGTCTTCAAGAGGTGGTTGGGTGATAGCAAGGGAGATTTGTGTCGGGGATGGGACACCGTGAACCAAATGCTTGAAAATCAACACAATGAAATTCAAACATCGTTCGGTCGAATCAAGACAGTTATGGAACACCGGTATAAGGCTCAAATTCTATTCTCCCAATTGATTTACAACATATCCCGATCGGGTTTGAATTTTTTGTTTCATGAAGCGAAGCGGTCGGAGACCACGAGGCCGGATAGTTCTTTATGAGGGTGCACCATTAGAAAGACATACGGCCTTCCATGTGCTTGTATACTTTCAGAAAAGAAGAAGTTGAATTCACCAATACGCATGGATGAGGTAGCCGACCATTGGAAGAAGCTTCGTTTTGATGATTTTGACCCGCCGAAAGAAAATGACTCCAAAATCACCATCTCCGACGAGTTGGAAGTGATAATGGAGAAGTTTGCTAAAGCGGATGACACAATGAAAATGCACATAAAAGAACAATTGCGAAAAATTGCATTTCCGGAGACCACCGATTTGAAACCGCCATCTCAACCGGTTAAAACGAAAGGTGCACCGAAAAAGTCCAAAATTACACAAGAAGACACATCAACAAAACAATCTCCATCCTACTTTGAACATGTTGATGCATCATTCCCGGATTCACCGACACCGAAGTCCAAGTGTAGTGGTAACAAAGGAGCCCGTATTTCGAAGCCACCTCGCACACCGCCGATCAAAAAATACCCATTGTCTACATTGATGAGATGCCACTTTTTATGCAGAAATATATCGATAACATCGTTGATGTTGGAGGCGACGACAATTATGGATATCGGGCCGTTGCGGGTTTGCTCGGTAAAGGGGAAAATAATCACACTTTAGTCCGACGAGAACTTATTGTGGAGTTGACTTCGTATCGGGACATCTACGGCCGACTATATGAAAATCAAGAAAAGTTTGCGAAAATTCATGATTTACTTGTTCCATCACTTACCGGTATCGCTCCGGTTTCGAAGTGGATGTCATTCTCCGATATGGGTCATCTAATAGCAAGTGCATATGATATGGTGTGTGTCGATTTGACGAGGTTTGGACTAAGTGAAACTTTCTTTCCACTTCATAGTCGACTGCCAATGGACGCGTCGAGCCGCATCATATGCATCGGGTATCTACGATCGCGGCACTTTGTCCAATTGTTTTTGAAACAGGGGTGTCCTATACCGGCTACTTCTTGTCAATGGACGGCACATCGTTCAAATGAGGCGGAGACTTGGCCGGATCCTTTCGTTTCAAGAATGACGGAGTTTGAAGAAATGATGAGCCAAGAGCGCGAGCAAAATAGAGAGCGGTCGAAGAACATACCTATTTTGGACTTAGGATCCACCGATTGGTTCAGTGAATTTTAGTTTGTTCCGGATCATTTTTTATTTGTAATGACCATTTTTGTATGTATTGTTGTTTATCATGTAAAATCAGACCGATTCAATACATATATAATATAAGTATGTTTTATGTCATCATTGTGTAATTTATGTCTATTTTGAATTCCTTTTGTATTTTTTACACAAAACATTAAGCAATCAACAAAATGCAAAATTTACATCTGTTTCTGCATAATTAGGAAATGAACTTCCGAAATATACTAGTCTGCCTCCAATTTTTGGAAGTTCATTTCCGAAATGACCACTGAATGCAGGATAAGGTTTGTTGGGCCATTATTGATCCAATAAGTCTATAAATACAACACACTCTTCTTCATCCTCTTCACACCACAAAACACAAATGACACAAACCTACCCCCATCTAGCATTCGTTTACTTCACCACCGGCTACCCGATGCCGTTCCAATTCCGCTTCTCGCGCGACACGCCGTTTGCGGTGTTGATAACGTCGCTCAACACGCTATTGCAATATCCCAAAAATCGAAAGGTTGTCAAGCTCAAGTACCGCTCACCATCGCTTAACGACGAGGGAGACATTGAGTTCACACCTTTTGAGATCAAGAACAACGAAGATTTAGCGGTTTTGTGGACAACTTTCGACCAATTTTCTTCGAAGGGCCCGATCGAGTTGGACGCGAAACTTCAAAGATCGGGGGACGACGTTATCAAAATGTTGACTCATCCCCACCTACTCGTGTTCAACAATATGTAACTTTAATTTTATGTAATGTTATCATTGTAATCTTCATCCGATTAAATAAAGCGAATCGTTGTTGTTTGTTATTTTTCTTCTGTCCAGACCTTATTTCGGAAATACATTTCCTAATTCATCCAAGGAGGGTGTTTTCGGAGATGAACTTTCGAATACACCAATTTCGGATATGCATCTCCGAAATCAATGTTTTACATTAAAAAAAACACATTTTCGGAGATACATCTCCGAAAATACATTTTTTTTCAATAAAAGTACGTTTTCGGAAATGAACTTCCAAAACATGGGGTATTTTGGTAAATTCACCAGAGATGATCAAGTAAGTTAGGAGGTGGATAAAGAAATTCTCAAAAATTGTCTTACAACTTCATGAAATAATTTATTAATATTTATAGCAAAAAATATTTATAAATATTTATATTTTATATTTAATAGCATCTTCGATACTTCAAGACATTGAATTCACTAAAAAAAATTAAATAATTATTTATAGTATTTTAATTAATAAATTTATGATTTTAATTTATTTATTTTTTGAAAAGTGACTTTGATATGAATGGCTCTAGTGGATAAATCAACAATTTTAAAATTATCCAAACTAGAGCAATTAAATCTAAAACTACAAAACGCGTAAAATAATTACTCTCAACCTTCTAAGCACGAAGCGGCGTCGTTTGTTTGTGCCCAAAACAAGTCCACACCCAATCCCAACCCAAAGAAGAAAAGCATATCCGTGTCCTCGGATCCGCGTCACTAACCCTAGTCAATTCCTAACCCAACCATAGTTACTCCACTTATCTCAAAACCCGCCACGTGTCTCCATCCAACGGTCACCGCTGAAGATATTCAGAAGCACGCGCTGTTATAAATACCCACGCTCGTCGTTCCCAATCTCCCAAACCCTAAACCTTTTTCCCATTACTGTGATTCAATCTCTTCTCAAACCCTAAACCATGGCAAACCCTAAGGTCTTCTTCGACATGACCGTCGGCGGCCAACCCGCTGGACGCATCATCTTCGAGCTTTACGCCGATGTGACTCCCAGAACCGCCGAGAATTTCCGTGCTCTCTGCACCGGCGAGAAAGGAGTCGGTCGCAGCGGCAAGCCACTCCACTTCAAGGGATCCTCCTTCCACCGTGTGATCCCCAACTTCATGTGTCAGGGAGGTGACTTCACCGCCGGAAACGGCACCGGAGGAGAATCGATCTACGGTTCCAAGTTCGCTGACGAGAACTTCATCAAGAAGCACACCGGTCCAGGAATCTTATCCATGGCGAACGCTGGTCCTGGAACCAACGGATCTCAGTTCTTCATCTGCACTGCCAAGACCGAGTGGCTCGACGGGAAGCACGTCGTGTTCGGTCAGGTTGTTGAGGGAATGAACGTTGTGAAGGATATCGAGAAGGTTGGATCTGGCTCCGGCAAGACCTCGAAGCCTGTTGTGATCGCCAATTCTGGACAACTGTAGATGTTGACCGTTGAGGCGTTTTCTATCTGGTGGCTCTGAATTTTAATTTGATCTGAAATTCTAGTAGTGTCTTGTTATTCGGTGTCGTTTTATTTTTGTTGTGTTAGGGTTTGTGGTGGTGGTGCTATTCTGTGGATCGTATTGAACCCCCTTTCCTTTTAATTTTCTGTTACTGTTACTATCCGTATTGAACCCCCTTTCCTTTTAATTTTCTGTTACTGTTACTATCCGTATGAAATTAGTAGTTGAGTGAGTTGAGTCTTGTTATGCTAAACATAAAAATGATGAGCTACCTTCAATAAACTAGGATTTATTCATATATCTTTGATCTGATCTATGTTTTTCTATATTTTCGTTTTGCATGTGAGTATGTTAATTTGATATTGAAATGTGACCTGTTGTTAGGGTTAATTTCATCCTTTTGAAGCAATTTAACTTTGATCTGTATTTTTTTGAAGGCAATTAGCTAATCTAGACGTGATTTTACTTCAAATAGAAATATTTTAACAAAGATTAAATTAAGATAGTTTTTTATCAACAACCACTCTATCCATCCCTTTGGATTTTGACAACTAAACACTGTTTTGTTCATTTTATGTTTGTGAAAATATATTGTACTTTATCTTTATTTTTATTGGTAAAGTAGCATTTTGCGATACTGTACTTCTTTAACACGTGATTCAAATTATTGTTGATGATGGAGGCGTGATCTAGTGTCAGGTTCGGAGTGCAAGGACAGTTGAAAGTATCTTTATAAACATGTCTCCACTAATAATTTAACTACCGTAGGACGCGGAGAACTATAACCTCAATTTTTTCTGGCCTCAGTATTTAGTTTTATGATTTATCATTTTATAATTTTTCTTGACTGAGAATTGTTTATTACTCCTTTGATTTTTGAAAACATACCACCGAAAGGTATTTAAAAGGTGTCATTTTTTTAATTAGAAAAAAAAAACAAAATGATAAATCAATAAAGCTTCAAAATACAAATGGAGTCATGCGCTTCAGTAGGTGTATGGACGTTATTGGAATATCTAGAATGGATGACGAGAACCCCGTAGATTTTGTCACTTTATAGACGTAAAGGTTGTTGAAGGAGGTTGGGTTGAAGATGTCAAAACCTTTCAACATCATCGATTTTGAAAATCACACCACACCACTAGTGTTGAAGGGTCGGTAGTACAACTCAAATTAAGGTTGGAGTATAATATTAATTTAACTGAAGACTTCTTAAGTCTAAACTCTAATTGATGTTTTTTTTTTTTTTTTAAATAACCATGTAATAGAAAAAAATTACACAAATAACCATACTTTGGAAAAAATTACGCAAATAACCAAGTTTCAGAAAACATTGTCACCAAGGCGCCATGTGAAATAACGTCACCATTGTATCTGATGAAGGGAGGCGCAATTTGGGATGGCTCCTATGTACAACTTTTCTGCAATAAGCCATCTCAGATGGCGTCTTGGTGCATTTTCAAATGGAAAATTGAACAAAAATATACAAGGAGGCGCCATATGAGATGACTCCTCCTCTTAAAAGTTGAAGGGAGGCGCCATTTAACATGGCTTATTGGGACTGAGTGTGCCATGTCAGATGACGCCTAGGACTAATAAAAAGGGAATAAGCCATGTGAGATGGCGCCTTGGTGTTAAGAGTTTCAGAAACCTGGTTATTTGCGTAATTTTTTTCGAAATGTGGTTATTTACGTAATTTTTTTTAATACATGGTTATTTTAAAAAAAATCCTAATTGATTCATATAATACAAAAACGAAATAAATATCAATAGTAAATGTGTTTATAAGACTGAATAATTTATATTTAAAAAAATATTAAATTAATATAAATCGTTTTGGCTAAATTACCTCAAGGGTCCTTTAAGTTATTTAGTTGTAACGTCTTGATCTTTTATGTTATTTTCGCTACAACTAGGTTATTTATGATACGTAACGTCTTTAGCGTTGTCTTTCCTCACAAATTCGATTTCAAAAAGAATGATGTGTCACTAACGTTGTTGAGGTGTCTGTTAACTATGTTGACTATATATTTCATTTATTTCTGAAGAAAAATGAAAAGGTTAAATAGTCCTCCACAATTGTAAACCCTAACTTTCAAGCTTTCCATCAATGGCACAATTCTATAGCAGCGGAACAAATCGAAGAGCTGGAAACTCAAACTCGTTAATTTCGAGTGCATCCAATCTGGAATCGAACCGATATGTTTGTGTGGATCCAAAGCAGCAATAAGACCAGTTTAGAAGAAAGGAAGAAACTTGGGAAAACTATTTTGGGGATGCAAATACTTTAAGGTACGTATGTTGTGAATAGGTGGCTCTGATATTTCATTTTTCTGTGTCTAAGCTGAGTTTACTATTAATGATTTTGTTTACAGAGTGAAGATGATAATCCTGATTGCACCCTTTTTCTCTGGTACGAAAACTAACACAGTGATGAAGGCAAACCAGAGATACAACACATTGCATTTTCAAAGTGTTTCAAATGTGATGAAAAGAATGTACAAATCAAGATGCTTAGAAGGGATGACAACTACGATAAGGATATGATGAAGAACATATTGAAGATGCTATTTTATGTCATAATCTATTTAGTTTTGATTGTTGTAGTGTTGATTTGTATGTTGTTTAAAAATTGGTGATCTTAGTTAATGTTGATGTTATTATTGTAACACATAACTTTTGGCATGTTGTTGTAATATTTGATGACAATTGGAGATTAATCAGATTCGCTTAATTTGTGTTGAATTTTTATTCCAGTTTTGATACTGTAAGTTACTACTATGTACAACTAATAAATACTGAAGGACATGTTTGTTACAATTTATAAATAATTAGAACATGTTTGTTATAATTTAAAAGTCTGAAGGATGTTTGTTACAATTTAAAATAGAACTGATATATTTTGTTACTTTATTTTGAACCAAAAATAGCAGAAACATGACAGATTTTGTGCACAAACCAGTAAATTGCAGAGTCATAACAGAACTTTTGCACAATCTAATAAAACGCTATAGCATTCAAAGAATTGTTATAACATAAACCAAAACATTGTTATCATATATCCCAAAATACATTAGAAAAGATCCTAAAATACATTAGAAAAGATTCTAAACATTCCATTAGAAAGGATCCAAAAAAAAAAAAAAACTACATAGATAACATCCTATTCGGAAATTCTCTTATAAGGCATCTTTGGTCTCTGACTTGGTGGTGACTGAAATGCTGCTGTTGGTCCTTGTCTAGCCCTTCTCATGACAAGTAGCTGAGAAACTATGATTGAATGTCGTGGTTGTACTCCTTGATTTTGGATCACTGCTGATTGCCTTGTTTGAACTCTCTGGATTGGTTGGCTTTGGATGTTAGCATTTTGGGATTGTCTGGTTTGAACTCTCTTACTTGGTTGAGATTGGACGATTGTAGGAGTTTGGGATTGAATAATTGGGAATGCAGTGGTGGGAGTTTGAGATTAGACAACTGGGGGAGTTTGAGATTGGACAACTAGGGGAGTTTGGGATTGGATAGTGGTGGCAGTTTTGGACTGTCTTGGTGCAGAAGGACATGATGATTTGTTATGTCTAGAAAGACCACATGCTGAGCATTTGTTTGGCAATCCTTTTCTGGAAACTGTTGTTGTATCCTTCCTCTTTTCATCAACATCTTTGTTTCTTCTTCTTTTTGGCCTCCTAGGTGCCCTTCTCGATAGGGGTGGAAGAATGTTGGGATATGGTGTCAACTCCCACAATTTTCCCTATTTGTTGGATATATCAATGGTTAATAGCATGCCTGGTAATTCTCCTTCCTATACTAGGAAGGAATGTACTCATCTAGGTCTTTAGATCTACTTTGGATGCAAGAAATTGCATGGTAGCATGGAATCACAGTAAGCATCCAATTCCTGCAAGAGCACTCAAACTTCTTGAGATCAACTGTGAATTTCTCCCCAGTCACACTTTCATATGCCTCACTTCATAAATCATGTTGCTCAATAACCTAAAAAACATAAGAATTACACGAGTATAGTGTTACTGAATTACTTTAATGTATTGTAAAATAATGTTGAATTACCTTGCTATAAAGAATCTTGAGATTTCTTGCCTTCTTTCAAGCACCTTCTTAATTCTTGGAAGTACAGAGTCACTATAATCTTCAATCTTGGCTCTATTAGTGGCCCATCTGTCCATGAGGTACCCTCTGATCTCCTCTAACATTGTTACAATTGGCTTTTGTCTTGGTCCAATTATAACACTATTAAAAGTTCTAGACATATTGTTCACCAACATATCACTTTTTGTAGTATATTTGAACTGTGACTTACTCCAGTATCTAGGAGAAATCTTCAACAAATGTTTGTATGCCTCCTCATTAACATTTCTCATCTCCCTCATCCCCCTTTCCCATAGTTGGGGATATGTTGCTTTGGCTGCCCTCTACATTGATTCCTTCAACTGCTTGTCTGGAAACCTTTTTCTAAAGTTGCTATACAGATGTCTAACACAAAATCTCTGGTCAACTCCAGGTAACAACTCCTCTATTGCAGGTAACAGTCCCTAATCATGTAATAAACAAAATGTGTTACAATTTAAAATCACGAATGTCAAGTCTATTGTATTTTTAAAACATAGAGGACTTACTTGTTACAAAATAAAAGGGTGAAGGACATGAATGTTACCTATTACTGATTTGAAATGAAAGTAATGTTCTTGCAGATTTCTGGTCCTCCCAAGTCACGAACTAGTAGATCAAAAAACCATGCCCAAGAATCATTAGCCTTAGCTTCAACTACAGCCAATGCAATGGGCAACATTTGATCATTGGGGTCTCTACCAACTGCTGCAAGAATCTTCCCACCATAATTACCCTTGAGAAAACATCCATCTATTCCTATTATTGGTCTATAGACTTGAAAAATTTTCTTGCAAGCATCAAGGCACATATAAGTTCTATGGAAACCGTGTAGTAATGGCCTACTAACATATTCTTCAGGTTGTTATTCAATTTCAGTAGGATGTTGTTCAGGTTCTTGGACATTCATCTTGATGGTGTTGTTTGGGTTAGACCTCAATAGCTCATGTGTGTAGTCATAAAGTCTACGATATTATTCTTTGAAAGACCATTTAACAATATCTAGTACTGCCTTTCTTTCCCTGTAGGCTTTCGCCTTATTCATTCCAGCATTCCATTTCTCATGTACTTTTTCACATATAACAATCAATTTTACATTGGGGTTAATTCTAATTGTTGAGTATAATTTCGTCCCTAGCTAGTTAGTATTAAACATCATAACATTATAATCTTTATTACAAGAGTGATTATCATTTAAGGTTCTTAATTTCCAAGTATCCTCATTTGGCAACTTAAAACATAAATCCACCAATCCACACCCTTCTTTGCAGCCCACTATAACCCCAGTCTTGTCATTATTCATAAATCTTAAATCCCTGTCATTGTGAACATCATAACTTGCAATAGCTTCCTTGAAGTACTCCTTTGTTGAAAACAAGCTTCCTAATACCCACTTATAGTCATTAAACTTCTTAGGCATATCAAATGATGGATGCTTTACATTCCCACCCTCATCTAAATAATCAGTACTCATATCATCCTCACTTTGTAGCTCTTCGGTTTGATAGTCAGAATCTGACAAACCATGACATACCTTCATACCTGTACTCCTTTGTCTAAATCTAAAGTCAAGAATATCTTCCTCACTTGATGTTTCAACACTAACTGCAGTTGAACTTCCTCCATCCACCCTTTTTTCTCTAGTCTTCCCTTTTTTTTCCTATTTGTGACTTGGATCTACCTGATGCCTTTTTTTGGAGTTCCATTCCCACCCTTTTTTTCTTTGGGCTTCCACTATTCCTCTTTCTTTTTTTTACATGTTTCATCTGGCAGGAGTTCATCAACACTTTACCAAATCCATTATTTAAAATCTCATCATCTGAGTCATAAACGTGACTCTTAAATCACTGTCATCACTATCATGTTGTTGCTCAATAACATCTGTAGGTTGAGCCTCATTTAGTTCATTTGAAACTATTTCAAGTTGGGCCTCAGTTGGTTCATTTGCATCATTTGAAACTATTTCAGGTTGGGCTTCAGTTGGTTCAGTTGACACTACTTCAGGTTGGGCCTCAGTTGGTTCAGTTGACACCACTTCAGGTTGGGCTTCAGTTGGTTCAGTTTTGGCCTTAGTTGGTTCAGTTAACACTACTTCAGGTTGGGCCTCAGTTGGTTCAGTTAATACTACTTTAGGTTGGGACTCAGTTGGTTCAGTTGACACAACTTTAGGTTGGACTTCAGTTAGTTCATTTGAATCTACTTCATGTTGGAGTTCAGGTAGGGTAACTTCTATATCATGTTGGGAAATAGGGTGAAGAATGTATAAATAAACTTTTTCATTAGTCTTGGACTAGTTCAATGCTTCTATAGCACCAAAGTCATCTTCTAGCGCCTTCAATGTTCCAGCAAAGTCTTACCAAATTTCAAGAACCCCTAGATACTTCATCTCATTAACAACCCCCAAAATCTCAAAGTAACTCCATTTATCACCATCACACTTCCAGTTTGACACTTCCTCTTCTTCATACTTACCACCAATGAAAAATCCTCATGATGGAAATCAACATAAAATGCATCCATAACCATTTTGACCTAATAACATCAGCCTCATACAAACCCTACAACCTAATGATCATAAAACCCTAATGTTGCTACTATCAATAACAGACACACATACAATGAATACCACAATTACTTTAGAAAATGTGAAAGGTACCTCAGCGTTGCCCTTGCGTCACCTTCAGTGCCATCGTCATCTCCAAGTACCTTCTCCCTCAATGTTCCCTGCTTCGGCGTAGCCTCCTCCTTTAACGCTCTCTGATTTGGGATTATGGTGGGATAATCTATTTTAGGATTGATTAAAACGTTTCAACTATTCTAATAATAAAAGAAATACATAGTCAACACATAGTAGTGGACACCTCAGCAACTTTAGCGACACATCATCCTTTTTTGAACGGAATCTGTGAGGAAGGACAATGCTGAAGATGTTAGTTAACATAAAGGACCTAGTTGTAGCAAAAATAAGATAAAGGACCAAGTCGTTACAATTAAATAACTTAAAGGTCCATAGAGGTAATGTAGCCAACCATTTTAGATTGAGTCAGTTCGTCCAAATCACAAGCACTTTAGATAAATTAGAGAAAGAAGACATAAAATTCTAAAAACACATCAATAAGGACCAACTAACCCGCGTATATCACCGTATAAAGGAATTTTAAAGACAAAGTCCTCTTTAAGGGCATGAAAGTTTAGTTACCGTAAATGACTCAAATTTTTCAGAGTTAAATTTGTTTACTGTTGTTTTTGTAAATAACCATGAATTTTATTTTTTTTAAGGATCAGATTAGAAAATTTTAAAAGAACACTTTGCGGTAAATATTTTGAAAACGTGTGATAATGATGTAAGATTTTCTAATACAAATAATTATAGAATTTGAGCAAATGTTCTTAAAATAAAAAAAGAACAAGAAAATGTAAATTATAAAAAGCAATAGAAAGTATTTAAATTAAAGAAGAAACAAAAGTTCATACACTTCTCACGGAGTCATGATCTTAGTAAATCGGATATGAGAGTTTAAAAGAGAATAATATGAAAACGCGAACCCTTTTAACATAAACGAAAACTACTTATATACTATGTACATTAATAACTGTCCACAATAGTTATATTTCTAAAATTCGACATGTATCTTCTACGGGAGCATTTTTTTTGAAGTGTTTCCACGTGTTCAAACCGCTCCAAACCGTTGTTGCTGTCGAAAACATCTTCAAGCTACCTAATCACATTTGTCGAAAACTTCATTTTTCGAATTTGTAACTTGGTGTTGACGACATGACTTAGTTACCTACACTTAGTATTTGTATTCGCCTTGTATCTAACATCCATGTAGAAAAGGCTAAGTCAAAAATCTCAGGCTAACAAATGCCCCCTCAAAATGCCATTTTCGATCATATTTGCAACATGAAAGAAATATGACGTTTTTTAGTAAGCATTATTCAAACTATTTTGCATACGTCATCGTCCTCATGACTCCTATTACCTAGCCATCATGGCAGTAACGTGTGTGTACCTCCCATCATGACTCTAATTTCCAAGGCCATTGTAGGCCACAAAAATTTACTATACCAAATAAAAGAAAAATCATTAATAATGAGTTAAATAAAAAATCAAAATTTATGTTTTTATTTTAGAGGGAAAACCAAAGAGTCTCATTACTATAGCTATATAACTTTCTCTCCTCTTCTTCCTTATATTTCACCACTTTACTCTTTCTGAACCCTAAGAACTTTCATATTCTGCAGTCTCCATTCTCACATTTTCTTCTACTTAAGTTCCAAAAAATGGCCTCTTCTTCTAGTATCACAAAGCAACGCCAAGTCTCTTCTACTACTGATATTCAGGGTCCGATCTATTTTGACAGTAACACTTTGTTCCAGAACCGCCAATGAAGAAGGAAAAAAACCATCATATATACTTCCAAAGTACTAATTCCTTTCTCCATTGTAAGTAAGACTCGTGCATTTATGTCTGGGTCCTTTGTCCAGATCATTTGTAAAACCTAATAAACTGGCAGATTTCTCCCTTTATTTACCTTATTGTAAACCTCGTGCTTTTGAGAACGAAAGATTTGAGTTAAGATTCATGGAACAACCCCATCGGGCATTACATTCTTCTCATTCTACTAAGAATGAATTGGAATCCTTTATTTGCACAAAGAATGAAACATAACTTGAAAATAGAAATTTCCTTTATATAGCATAGCAGAGTAAATGAATCAACGGTCTAAAATGAAGGAAGCTAGGCATAAAAAAATTAACGCACAAATTCTCCTCGAGATCATAACGACACTCGAGTACACTTGAGTACCATAAAGTGCAACACCCTATCCTAGGGATCTAGTGCCACGTGTAAGAATGATTCGGCATAACATTTTTATTACAAGACTGACATTTAATGCGCTTGTTTTGAAGGTCACCCGCTCTTGCTTTCCAAGCATTTCCATTCCTACAAGGTAAGAATATGTCATGAGGACCGCGATCGAAGGGGACAACGATCCAATACTCTATAAGTCTTCTCATTTATGCGCAATGACAAACTTTGGTGGCAACTGTTCCGGGCCGACCACAGGCTCAAAGACAAAAAAGTTCAATTGTGACCAATCTAGTCTAAGAACGTGCATACAAAGACATTGAGGACTCATGGTATCCGATACAATGAGACTCTCATCTCACTCTCGCCCTTGAATGATCACCCATAGTCAGATATAATCGAACAATCTCCTATGTAAGGCATCAAATACACATGGATAATTTTAACCGCCCACAGTACTATATAAAGTATTACATGAGTTATTTGAGGTATTATTTCATTCATACACTCAAACTACTTTCTCATTCATTCACTAACTCAAACATTGGAGTTATAACCTTGCAAGTTCACACCTCTCCCTCGTATTGAAAGCTCACTGAACCGCGTCAAAACTATGTTTCATTCAATCTCCACATGTTTCTTGTTCATGTACGGAACTAGGGGTGATCGCGGTGCGGTTTGGGCGGTTTTGATGAAAAAAATCATCCGAACCGCAAGAGAAAAAATCGTGCGGTTGGTTTGGTTCGGTTGGCTTTTAAAAAAAATCCGAACCAAACCAAACCAACCTAATGCGGTTTGGTTCGGTGCGGTTGGTTCGGTTTTTTAGAAATATTTTATTGAACCATTCATATACATATAGATGATAACATAACTTTGTATTTAGACATTCATACACTATCAAATAACAACAAAACCCGTCATATTTTGACAATAACTTTCTATTTAATATGTAAAAATTAAATTAGACAAAAGTGAAATAATAAACATAAAATAATAGTATAAAATAATATAAAAATTATTAGAATGAAACAAAAAAGTAGAAGATACGAGAGATTAGTGAATGTGAAAAAGAAAAAACAAAAGAGTTAAGAGATTAGAGAAGAAGATGTGCGATAAAAACGAAACTGAAATAGGGAACATTTTCATAAAAATGAGAAGGTGAAAAAGAAAGAATATAAGAGAGTAAAGATTATAGAAAAAGAGGGAAGGTGTATGTGACAAAGAAGAAGCGATAATGCTATTAGAGATTTGAGAAGATCGGGACTAAAATCATGTGTAAGGATGAGAAAATTGTTCGTAATCATAAGGTTAAGGTATTATAGATTTAAGTTTGGGTTGGGTGTGAGTTAAGTAAAAGTTAGGTTGTAACATAATGCGGTTTGATTCGGTTTGGTTCGGTTTATAAAATACAAACCGCAAACCAAATCGAACCATGCGGTTTTGTTAAAAGATGACCCAAACTAATCCGAACCAAATGCGGTTTTTTGCGGTTTCGGTTTGATTTGGTTTGGTTTGCGATTTTCTATTGGGTTGGTTTGGTTTTGATCACCCCTATACGGAACAACTAAAATGTGGAATTGAAAGAATAATTTCGCTTTTGCTAGAACAAAGGTTATACCTAAGTTTTATGATTTGTTGCATTTTGTATCATACACTAGTTATATGTGACAATATGAAATGGAGAGTTTTGAGATTGAAAATTGGAATCTGAAGCTGGGAAAGATTAAGCTTTTATGAATTTAGCAGCTTCAGATTAATCACATTAGGCATTAAATCAATCATAAAAGTTGGTTTAATCACATGGAGTCTACCATGACACATAGATATCAAATACTCAACATCATTGTTACATAATCTTACTCATTAAAAAAAACTAATATAACTCAATTTACATAGTTTAAAAAAATTTATAATTTTTTTTAAATTATGAAATTAAAATGATTTCCGAGTAAACATACAAATATTAAACCTTTATTAATCAAATACTCGTAATTAGGTTGGTAAAGGGTGTAATTAGCAGTTTTCAAAGAGTTCTTTCGGTGTTGTGATTTTTTATTTTACTAATTATTAAAATCTTCGGAACCCTAAGACCTCCTTATCGGAACCCTAAAATCCCAACCGTGATCTTCAGCTTCCGAAGCGATTGAAATGGAAGTATCATGGTTGAGTGCAATTTTGGTCGGTGCCGGTTATCTCGCTTTCGGTTACTTCATTGGTTCTCACTATCCCCATCGTTTCTTTTTCTCCAATAGATTTTCATCCCCTAAAGACAAAGATGCTTCGCTTCTCAATAACAACAACAACAGTAAGCAGAAGAAGAATAGTAAGCCCAAAACCAAAGACTCACTTGAGGTTGAACAGCTCGCGGAAATTCTCGAGGATTTTAAGATGGTAAATTGACTAAAAGAATTGATTTTTTGCTAACCTAGTAACTTTATTTTAATGGGTTGCTTAAAAAATTGTACCTTTTTGTGTAGATACTCGTTGTAAGAAATGATCTTAAAATGGGTAAAGGAAAAATTGCAGCTCAATGCAGGTATGTGATGTTTGTTAATGTTACTTTGTTTTTATAAGCTATCCAGAATGACTTGTGAAAATAAGCTGAAAATATCATAAGCTGTTTGTATAAGCTATCCAGAATAACTTGTGAAATAAACTGAAAATATCATTAAGCTGTTTCCATATGCTCTCTCAAATAGTCTCTTATAGGTGCTTATTGCGGTAGATAAGTTTGATTAAGCCAATTCAATCAGGTGCCTTATTTGTTTGAAAATTTGAATAAGCCAGTTCAATCAGGGGCCTTATTTGTATGAAACTGGGAATAACTTCCAAATATATTACTATGGCTTAGAGTGTGACCCCTTAAGGTAACAAAAACGCTTAATTTCACTAGTTTGTAGAAGCTTGCTGGCATAGAGATCCCTCGTCCATGTGAAGGGTGGACTTGTTTGTTGCTCCTATTTTGTTTTTCATTTATTATGTAGTTTTTGTCTTATAAAAAACTTGATGATTAATGGTCCAAGCTCAGTTTCTGTCTCCTTTTCTTCTTGTAGTCATGCAACATTGGGACTCTACAAAAAGGTTCTTTATCGAGCTCCAAAAGCTTTAAATAGGTACTGTCACTGGTTGAGCTTTTGGCCATCTTGAATTGTTGTGTAACTTCATTTTCAAGTTTGCAATGGTAATGTGCAGGTGGGAGATGTCCGCACAGCCCAAGGTTGTTGTCAAAATTGAAAGTGAGGAAGATATGCTGGCTTTGCAAGTATGTATTGTTTGATTCTTAGGGAAATCTTGTGCTACATTAGCTAAGTTCTCTTTGTATTGTTTTAAGATTCTTACTGGATACTTGCTTGCTATACATTGGTCAGTTATTGATTGTGATTATAACAACAAATGAAAAGGAGCACTAGGAAAGGGACGCTTTCATTGAGGAATGCGAGGCATGAAAATTGGGCTTAACTGTGAAAACATTATCTGCAAACTTAAAACTTAGAAAATCACTATATGCTTATCGACAACTGCAATCATATAGGTTTTAAAGCTGTCCAAAAGAAATATCATGGCTTAAGTGAAAAAAGAAAGTTTGTTTTCCGGGATTGCTAGTTAACATAAATGAAGCGCTAGGTATATGATGATTGGGCAGGGAGAGGAAGTGGTGAAAATTATTCAACGGAAAGATTTTGATTTAAAAAATGCCAAATTCAAAAGAAAAATATCCTTTTAATTTCTTAGGCTGAAAAGATTAATTGAATTATCTTTAGATTGGATTAAATTGTATGGTAAAATACAGAAGAAGTTATGGTACTCTATGTGGATATAAATCACCGGGTCTTTTATTTTAACAAAAAGAATAGAAGAAACAAGTTTTATTATGCACTCAGCATATTGTCAGAATCTCAAATAGCTGGTTTTATATAAATTATATTTGATATTGATTGGTATCATTTTTGCCTTCAAATCAATTAGTCTTCTTATTCCATCTGTGTCTATTTCTCCAAAATTAGGAAAGAGCTAAATCTCTGAAGTTACCTACTCATATAACAATTGATGCTGGGCGAACACAGATTGCACCAAGTAAGTATTTCAAACTACTCTTGTTCTGTTGTTATCTGACTGATTTGAAGTGTTTTGCCATGTAATTGGAACTTTTACCCGCGTTTGTGTTCTTTATCTTCCTAACGGAAATATGAAAAAATTATTAACATCTCACACTTGAGTTGATGCAAATATTCAAGTAATATAATTGTCTGGATATATATCAATTAAACTGTGTTTGCAGAAACCAGTACAACTAGAACTGAAACTAGAGATAGTTTTTAGGCAATCCCCTAAAATGAAATAGATGTTCCGTTATCCTCTATTTATATATTGAAGATTAATCCGTGCTTGAAAATGCTGGTTCATGCTTGCATTTTGAATAAAAGAAATGTGCAGTTGGTTCCTCTGGACTGTTTATAACTGTATCTGAAATAAGATAGGTGGATTTACATTTTAAATTGTACTCAGAATGAGTAACTGCTTTTTGTTGTTTTTTTATTATGTAACATTCTATTACGATATATAGGTTTGTATTTAATGCTTATGATGGTTTTTTTTTTCCTACTAGATTCCAGAACGGTGATGGCAATTCTCGGTAATACTCCTCTAGTGTAACAACTATTTTTCCATGCCAATTTAGCTTTTCCTTTTCTTTTCATAGCTCAAAATAGTTTGATTTTAACATGATATTCATGTGCAGGACCTGTTGAAGTGGTAGATGAGGTAACAGGTGGACTGAAACTTCTTTAATTGTCCAATGAAGGCGGTTAGTTATTCACCGTTGGGTGTTCATGAAGGACGTGTTCATGAAGGATAAGACTTTAAACGATATGGAACTTTACGTCCTTAGAGCCCCGGGAAGATTTGGCATGTTCTTTACCCACTCAAAATTTTGTAGTTTATTTTCAGTTGACAGTAATGATGACGATGAAAAACTTGTACTTGGAATCACGAAACTAGTAGTAAATACAGACGGTTGCAATTCATTGTTTTATCTGAAATGTTGTGTCCAAATTTATGTTATTGTACCATGATTTGTTTTTGGGAGATGTGACTATTTTTAGGCCATCATAAACAAAATATGCATGTATTTGGCATAAGAAAATACTAGTGCGGTGAAAAATAACAAAAATACTATCCATGAGTTTAATCTCATGATGAATAAGATACATTGTGTCAACATCTTTCACGGTATCTCATACTATAACATGGATGATGGATACCATTGCAAATTCACTTGTTTTAAAAACCACTTAAACTCACTACTTTTAGAATCTTTATTATCTCAGTTGGGCTATTTCTATTAACAAAAATTTGGAATTAACTTTCTCTACCTTTTAAATGTAAATAAAGTACATCTTTAAGTCGATATTGTTAGGTTGATTATCACTAGAGTTCGAACGATGATATTTCCGGTTGTGTGCCAAATCATATTGTTGTGAAGTATACTTTCATAACCATGTGTTGATCTTTTAGAAATGTTTGATGGAAAAGGTGCTCCCACATTTTCTTGTGTTTGATTTGTCTCTACTTTGGTAGTTTTTCTACCTTTGTAATATTTCAATTTCACCGATCATTCAAACATGCATGTAATCTCAAACGATTGATTGTGTTTAAATCTACTAGGAGATTAGTATGGATTACTTTAATAACCTCTATACATGTAATTAGATTAGATTGCATCGGTGCAAGATAGCCACAAAATCATTACTGGAGAGGAAGTTACAAACCTTATTACGTGATGAAGTATAGACACTTGCCAAACTTATAATCATCCTCAATGTTTACAATTCAATTTTGCCTAGTTATCAATTGTATGAAACTATGAAAGAACAATGTGTTCACTTCATGGAGGACTAATTGTTGACAGGGAAAAAAACAATGAATGAATCATATACTTTTCCTTTCAGTCAATGCACAAATCATATATGAATTCTCTATCCTAAACCAATAGTTCATCATTAAACTTGACAAGAGAGACAGTTCCTCGCAGAAACAAGGTCTAGATCGTATCTTTGGTTATGATGTGCATAAATTGGCCATCCATCATGGTTCCAGGCAAGCTATTAGTTCAAAAGCGCACCACTGCACAAGCAATCCCGAACACCACTTAACTGCAATACCAAACAAAGAAAATTATGACTACATAATAATACCACTTTGCAGTCTACACATCAATCATAATAATCTCAACTATTGATTATCTAATAAAGGAGTCAAGTTCATCCACTTTAGAGGAGTCAAGTGCCTAATAGTAATAATATATGCAGCAATTGTTATTAAAACTAAAAGAACATTTTATCTACTCTGCAAATACTAACCTTTTCTGGAAATCGACTGATTTGGATATACGACACCATCTTGTACGGTTTGTAAATACAAACACTTCCCTTCCGCATTTCCAGGTTGCAGAAGCCACCTTCAACTTCAGTCATCAACCTCATTTTCAGATAGTTTAGCCACAAACAACAGAAGAGATTCTACCTTGGCTTCACTGCTCTTCTTAACATGCCATTGTGCAACTGAAGTTCCTTGTTAACCGCCCTAGTCACACGACAGCCACGATTTAGAAAGTCGCACACATCCAAATCACGCTATCGACCTTCTTTCGAGCATGATACACCACAATTCAACTGCTGCTCCTATTTTACCCATTTTGCAGTTGTAAATTTTGTCTTGGCTTCAACCCTCTTCTCAACATGTCATCACGCAATTCAAATGCCTTGTTGAGCTCTCCATTAACACAGCAACCATATATTAGCAAGTTAAATGCAACCAAATCTGGCTCAACGCCTTTTTTTAACATGGTATCCCACAATTTAACTGCTGCTACAACATCACCGCTTCTGCAATACTCATAAATTAAAGTTGAATAGGTTATACAATCGGTGCAAATCCCATTTTCAGTCATTTCAGAAAGAATTTCGGTGGCTTCAATTAATCTACCCAATTTGCAGAAGCCCCGGATAAGAATGTTGTATGTTGCTGTGCTTGCTAAATGCCCTTTAAGCATTGCACAGTGAAGCTCTGTAGCTTCCTTCATATTTCCCTCCTCCGTAAGACGGTGGAGAAAACAACCATATGAAACTGAATTAGGATGGATATTTTCCGCCAGCATTTTTTCAAAAAGGAGACCTGCTCTATCAGTTTCACCTGCTTTGCATAAACCATTCATGAAAGCCGTGTAAGTCACAACATTAGGAACACATTTCTCAGTAACCATTAAATCCCAACATTCAGTGGCTTTCTTAAAAGACCCTTCTTTGCTGTATGCATCAATCATACTTGTATACATTACACTATCGGGTCTCAATCCTTGACTGTACATCTTTTTTAAGAGACTAAATAGCATTTTCATGTCTGGTTGCTTTAGAGCACCATCAATAAGTACACCATGGCAAACCAGGTCCATGTTGATTCCTCGTTGAATCATCTCACAAGAAACACTCAGTGCCTCCGTCATTCTTCCTTCCCCGCAATAACCATGTAGAAGCGCACTATAGCACATCTCATTTAACTTGAGGTTTTTCTTGTGGAGATCATCAATAAAATCTTTAGCTTCTGAAACCCTACCAGTAGAACAAAGGCCGGTGATAAGAGGTCTGTACGTATAAGTATCCGGAACAAGGCCTTTACGGATCATGTCTTCCAGCAATTCAAAGGCTTTATCCATGTTATGAGCCATACAATACCCTTCTATCATAACATTATATGTCACTTCAGTTGGCTTGATTTTCCTTTCCACCATTTCATCGAAAAGTTTGGATGCTTCAGCCATCTCATTTGTGCTGCAAAGACCATAAATAAGTGCGGTGAAAGTATATACAGTCGGTGCAATTTCTTTCTCGGTCATCTCACTATATAGCTTAAATGCTTTATGTACTTGTAGGTCTTTGCAATATCCACTAATTAATGTTGCAAAGGTAGTAGCTGTTGGCTCTACCCCTTTATTGATCATCTCGGTATACAGAGACTCAGCGGCACTCAAATCCCCAAACTTGCATTGACCGTGTATCAAAGAGTTGTAGGGATATACGGATTCTCTTATACCGTCTTCTATCATTCTATCAAAATAAGATGCTGCAACATCTAATCTCCCCCTTTTGCAAAAGGAATCAATCAGAATAGAGTATGTGACATCATTCCGCGGCAAGTTCATCAAACGCATATTATTATAAAGCAACTCTGCTTTATCCAAATTCCCACCTTTGCACAAAGAGTTTAATAATGAATTATACACAAACAAACTTGGCAAAAAATCGAATTTGGCTAACTTAACAACCAAATCATAAGCACTATCAATCTTTCCCTTCTTTCTTAACCCATCCACTAACCCCGATATAGCAGCCTCGGATGGAACAAGCCCTAATTCAATCATTTCATTCATGAGGCAAATTCCATCCTCAAATCGTTGAACCCTACAAAATCCAAGCACTAGTGTACAATATGTAACCACATCTTCCTTCAAACCCTTTTCCCTCAACGATTTTCTAACCTCGACAGCTTCCAAAACCCGATGACCCTTACACAAACCATGAATTAAGACATTGTAAGTAACAATACTCAGATCAAACCTATTAGATTCCATCCACCTAATCTTTTCCTTAGCTCTAAAAAAATCCTTCAATTCACACAAGCTCCGAATCACGGCAGAGCAAGTATAAGGATCAGGTTTAACACCAGCATTCACAGACTCATCAAAAAGTTCCCAAACCAATATAAATTTTCTAATCCTCAATAACCCATTCAAGAGTGTACTCAATGTTCTAACCTCAGGCAACAAAGTATTAGCAAGCATGAGTTTCAAAACAAACACAGCATCAAAAACTCTTGTGTTCTGCAAGTAACTCTGAACCAAAAAATCAAAACCCAAAGTGGAAGAAAACTTACACTGTTTATAAGTTTCTAGAAACTTGTCAAAAACTAATTTTGGGTCAGACCCACGAAGGAGAAGGGTTTGCAACAGAGAATTTGCAGGCCAAAAAAGCTTATTTTGAACAAGGGCATGAACTAAGATGGCAAACGAGGTTGTGGAATGGTTCATGTTTTTGTGTAAACCGAGAAAGTTGAAGAACCTTAAAGCTAACTTGGAATCATGTAAGGTGTTGATTAAGACTCGTTCTACGTGATGGGGTTTCAATGTGGATGAAATTGAAGGGTCGTTGAATGCTACATTCCAACTTTGATTTCCTCGAACAATGTCGGAAATGAGTGATACGAAACGAGTGTCGTTTTCGTCGTTGAATTTGGAGGTGCAGAAGTTTCTTTGAAGGTGAGGGTTTGAGAGTGAGAATGAAAGGGGTGCGCGACGGAATTGGCGGAGCTTCATCGGAATTCATTCGCTACCGCCGTAACAACGCCTCATGTATGTGGGATGGGTTTATGGGGTCTTAGGTAAACATATCAAAAATGTTTTTTAATCAAATAAACATTTTTTTCTTAATTATTATTTTTGTTATATAAAATTAATTCAACTCAATTTATTAACTAGAACTAGAATAATATGGACAGAGCTCTTTATTAAAATAAATAAATAATATAGATTGAGGAATTTTGACAAGGCGACAAAGTGTCTAGTAAGTTATTGTACTTCCTTCACGTTCGTGGGATTCCTCATATCAATGATCGTTCGGAACTTGTTTAGATTGGCATTAATCCTTTTTCTTGTCTGCCTAAAATCGAAATCTCCCCTGGCCTGAACTCCGAAAAAGCACTTGGCGGAGTTCAGGCACATATCATGCCTTTTTACTGACTGTAATGCCTTCCCCCATTTTGATATTCATGTCGTCGACATACACCTCTAGATTTCGCCATATCTGATGGGCAAAAATCGCGTTTCTGAGCCGCTGTTACGTGGTGCCAACGTTCTTGAGGCCGAAGGCAAGACATTATCCTAGTAATTGACATGGTTTGACATGAAAGCGGTTTTGGACGCATCCAAGGGATCTATCTCGGATCTAATTGTATCCCAACTAGGCGTCCATGAAGCTAGACGTACAGTAGCATGACGACCAGTTGATTAGACACTCAATGTCTGGCAGCGGATATGGATCCTTAGGACAGGCACCGTTTAGATCCGTGAGGTCTACACACATGCACCATCTATTATTAACCTTTCGTATCAGTATTACGTTGGCCATCTAGGTGGCAGTCTTAGGGAATCGCCCTAGGCAAAGCCCTTTTGCAAAATATAACACTATAATTTTTGTTAATGATCAACAACAATGAAGATAATCAGAAACCATATTTTTCACAAATCTAAAAAAAATTATGATTGTTCTTTCTCTCACACCTTCTCTTTCAAGTCAAGCTTATAGAAAACTTCATGTTTGTTGATTGAGTTAGACCTGTTTAGGAGTTATGTGAGATTCTTTAGATTAGACCTCTTTAGGATTTATGGGAGATTCTTTAGATCGCCAATCATTTTCAACCTTGAACCCATAAACCTCATTATTGTGATGCTCAACTCTAAAAAATTGACTTTGGGTGATAGATGCAAAGTACATTAGGGAATCAAATGTTTGTTGTGAATATTTTTGTATGTATCATATTATAGATAAATATTGTGATTTTAGTGTATGAAGACTGGCTTCCAACAAAGAAAAATATTATATCTCTTTGATTGAAGACTTCGGTAGAACCAAATGAAGATTGCAGTGTAACCAAATGGGGATCCTTTTGTAGAACAAAGGCTCCAACAAGGGATTTTCAGTAGGATTGAGTGAAAAATGTTGCGGAACAAAAACTTGGAGCAGAAGTTTGGGTCTAGTAAGGAGATTTGCTCAAGATCAAGTGAAGATCTTATGAAATTGGTAATTTTTAGTGTCTTGCTAATATGGAAGAGAAATATAGATTTAGATATGTGTTTGCTTCACAATTTAGCTTGAAGTGTTCAGTGTTGTCTTGCTTGTCTACTATAGAAAAAACTCTTGTATAATAATTTGCAAAATAGTGGAAGACCTAACTATTTTTCAGTAATTTGCCATTGAAGACTCGCCTATGCGCAAAGCGAGGACAAATGCACTAAATCAATATAAGCCTGGTGTGCAATTTCTCCTTCCATATCTCTTACAAATTTTAGTATAAATGCACTCTAGACCATTCCACATTCACATTTTCACTAAATCTTAGTGCGTGGAGACCTTTATATAGAGATAACAGTTTGAAACGCTTCCGCTTGATACGACGTCTCATGCAAATCATCGTCTAATTAAATTCGACAATGCAAAATTAGCAGGAAGTTAGAATTATGATGTTCAAAAATCGAGCAAGGTGGTACCTATTTCTTTGTGCTTTCCTTCGTATTGCTTGCTTTTAGGCCTTGACATGCAGGTCATCTCCATAGTAGAATCAAGGGTTAAATATGATTGAGGTCCCTATAAATATCACAAAATTCATTTTTAGTCCCTCATAAATTTTCCTTCAAACTTTGGTCCTCACAAAATTTTCCATCCATAACTTTCATCCCTCTCGTTAAAAATGAGTCAACGGATGCATACGTGGACACCCAAACGTCAATTTTATTGCCACGTACCTAGTACAACGTGGATTAATGATTTTTTTTATATATTCCCACACTCAAACTTGAAAACCCTAATTTTTCAATTACTTTCTATATCCCCTTGTGTGTTTGTCTCCTGTCCTTGCTTCGTGGTTTAATCTCCTTTATGTTCCATCTTGTTCCATCTACTTGCAGTAAAATCCCCTTCGTGTACTATCACTTATTGTTTCCTCCTTCGTTTTTGCACAGTAACACCCCATATTTTCTAATTTTAATTTAATCGGAAATTAAATTATTATTTAGAATTCTTTAGTATTTTCGTTGAACTAATTGGAGGAATTATGGAATATTGGTCTTTGGGCCAAGTGTGGTATTTAGTAATGAGGGGGTGTTAAGTACTTGAGCCCATTACTAAATTATGTTATGTTTTCATAAAACAAGGAAATAAGAAGAGATTGAGAAATAGAAGAGGAAAACCTAAGAGGGAGAGAAGAAGAACTTATAGACAAGACTATTTTCGTATTCATGGTACATCCCTCACAAAATGAGTCATAACTTTCTGCTCATAACTCCAAATCAGGTAATTCTTGAAGATTCGGATTCTACACGAAATTTACTTCGATTTGATATATTAATTCGTGTCAGGGAGATTCTTGATGAGGGAGATAAGCGAGTTTGAAGATTGGATATTCTTGCTGAAATTGGAGAAAAAGGGCTTACGGTAAGGGGAGACTCTTCCGGTTAATTTCTATTATGCGATTATATGTAATAGGATGGATTAACGTATGATTCGATTCAATTAGGTATATCGGGATTTGAAATTGTTAGGTTTAGAGAAACTTGATGAATTTGTATGAATTGATGATTAATAGTATGTTTATTTGATGTTTGATGATATCTGATGATTTCGTGATGACTGTATGTCTGTAAATGACGTTTGGAATCGATTTTGGGTGAAAGGAGAGTGAAATCGCAGGTCTGTCGCAGACCTGAGAATCTGTAAAATCGCAGGTCCGCTAAGCGAGGACGTCCGCTAAGCGGAGGACCCGACCTAGCTTGCTTCTGTCCCGAGTCGCTAGTGGTCCGCTGAGCGAACCCTGCTGTACAGAAATTTTTCTAAACTTTGAGATAGCGTATCTTTTGATCCGTGTATCCTTTCTTGGTGCCATTTTGGGCGTTGTAAAGAAAATTAAATATTTTATATGATGAATTGGTGATTGGGAGGTGGCTCGACTTATTTTTAAAATTGATTTTATTGCTTTGTGAAACGAAATATTATGCATATGTGTAATTGTGTGAATATGGCAATGTTTCGGTGTGATGATGGATGAATTGTAATTATTATTATTGGGATGATTGTGTAAATAATTGAATGATTGTGCATGATTTGGTTAATGTGGCAATGTGGTGAGGTTGTAATGATATAAGTATGATTTTGACGTTATATGTGGTGTGAATTATATATGATATAATTGTAAGTGGTAATGAAACCGTATATATCATTTGGTGTTACTTTTGGTGAATTATTGGTGATGGCATTGTTCATTTGATCTAGTGGTGATGTTGTGACAACATGATTATAATATTGATAATGTGTGTATAACGTGATCATGTGGTGATTGTTCTGATCGTATGATGATGATTGATTTGTTTTGAGTGATGCATGATACATGTACATACTTGTTGGTGATAACTATGGTGAGTTATAGTGAGACGATGCGGTGCATCGGATCGGTGATGTGTTTAAGTATGTTATATGTGTGCATTCATTCATATGCATTCGGTGATGGATCCCGGTAATGTTTGAATCAAATGGTGGACATATTTCCCATTGTGCGGAAATTGTGTCGGTGGGCCGTATCTCGATGAGGCGTAGATCGGTCAGGTGGATTAATTCCACGGATTATTGGTACCACATGCATAGTGTCAGTTGGTCATATGCATCTTTGTCATAACATGATTAAGTTGATTGCAGTGTTATGTTTGGTGTTGTATTTGTTGTGATTGATGAATGATAATCGAATATCTGAATATATGCCAAATTGGGTGAATGATATATTATGATGTTTTATTGCTTATGAATGCATAACATTGATTAAATGAGAATGAGACTCACCCTTACTTGTTGACATTTTTCAGATTGAGGAGTAGCGGCATTAGTGCTCGGTGAGGATGACTCGTAGAGTTTATCCGTTTATGTTGGGTTGTGTCGGTCATGCTCTGATCTTGTAACACTGGGGAACGATAGTTTTAGAGTTTTGTGAGATTACTCTATTTTATTTGGTTTTGAATTATATATTTCTATTGGTTGTATTGACGATGCTTTCTTATTCCGCTGTGATAAACATGATTATATTTTGATAAATCGTTTCCTAATGAAGCATGACTTTTGACCATAGTTGGTTTATTTGTTTTAAATAATTGTGGCACCCTTGTGTTTATGTTTTTACTCTGGTTATTCTATTAATTTCCGCGGGGTTTAGAAGGGTGTTACAGCTTGAATTTTCATGGCATTGAGTATGAGGCGCAACAAATCAGGAGCATAACATCAAACAACCGAAAGCAGTCGTTTATGGATAAATTGTTCTTGTATTGCTTGTATGGTTCATATCATTTACAAGCATGAACCTAATTTAAGAAATATTTTCTGGAGGTGCCCATTCTAGCAAAGTAATACAACATGTAACTTGCTTATTTGGGATGAAGACCTAGCACAAAAAAATGAGGTGGAGGAATCAGTTGATGAGGATTGAAGCAAAGAACAGAGGTACTTGGAGGAGATGCAAGGAGTGGAAATTTTGAAGGAGATGTACGAAAGTTCATTGAAGAAGAACAAGAAACTGCAAATGAAGATTAAGTCAAAGGCTTATCATGGAAAACTTAAGTCTATTTGCATTGTATTTTTGGTTATGCTCAATATGTTTTTGTTGTTGAAGTGTAAATGTTGATGAATGCTCAAAATTTGTCTGTCTTTTAATAATGTTATTGTCAATCTATTGGTTTAAGTAATGTTTGTTATGTTGTTAATGTAATGGTTTTCAATTTTTTAATGGAATGTTATTATGTGATATAAGAATTTTCAATGACATGTAATTTTATAATGACTTATAAACCAGAATTTGCAATGACCTATAATTTTGTAATGACTTATAAACTATAATTTGCATTTACTTGCAATTTTGTAATGACTTTTAAATCAGAATTTGCAATGACATATAAATCCATATACCAGAATTCACACTATATGAAATGTAATTTTGTAATGACTTATAAATCTATAAAATATAATTTGAGATAATTTGATAACAACCATTGATTCATATTGCAGAAATTCATTCAGTCAAGTTGACAAAACATTAAAACAACACTCATGGTGATACAACGCCAGTTAAAACACTAAAACAGAAGTAACCCATGGTGATACAACACTATTCAAAATACTAAAAGAAGCATAATCCATGGAGATACAACACCTTCAAAATAGACACACAAGACATTTAAAAGTAAAAACAACAGAAACACACGACTCTTTCATTGAGTAAGCCCCTTGTAAATGTCCTCCCATGTTTTTTCTTCATTGTGGGTTCTTCATCATCATCAATCACCAAAGGATCTCCAGAATCTCTACCAGGTCCAACAATGTTCTTTGATTGTAGAGTTTTGAGTCTGTCACTCTTTCTTGGTACATCTTTGACAGACTCGCTCTTTTTTGGCGAAGCTTTGACAAGCCCACTTTTACTTAATGCAACACTGTTTTCAACCTTTATCTCTCTTGGTGATTTGAATTTTAGTTGTTTTCCATAGAAAGTACTTGCACCAATTGGTGGTTGAGCAGATTCCTTTGCAGTTGCAGCAGAGTCCTTTGCACTTGCAACAAGTTCTTTAGCAGTTGACTTCATAGGTGAAGTACCAATGCTCAATGGCTGAATGTCCAAAACTTCATCACTACTAAGAATTGCTTCCAATGTCTCATAATCCTATTCATGGTACTTGTCAACACTTATCTCAACAGTAGGTTGTTGTGTTGGATCAAAAATAGGTTGTGGTGTTGGCTCAACAATAGGTTGTGCACAAGATTGTCCAACATGTGACTTCTTCTTTTTCTGTGATGTCTTAGTTGTACCCTTAGGCCTCCCCTATTACAATGACATACATTAATGATAATAGTTTAGGAAATAAAAAAAAACATAATATCACAAGTGTAAGAGCAATACCCTTTTTTTGGTGCAACATTGGATTCAACAGTCTGGATGACTTGCGTAGGAATTGGATTAGTTATAGCACCTATGATTAGTGTTGGTTTTTTGCCATTTGTGCTGGCTTGCTTCATCTGATTCTCTCCTACGTAGTTTCTTGGGCCTCCCTAGACCATGCTTGTACATAGGTGGTAATATCAATGGATCAATGGTCCTAGGTGTTAGTTACCAAATTGTGTTAATATCTTGGGTAATTTTTGGTAACTTTCAAGTCTTTTTGTGGTTAGTATTAGTATTTTATTATCATTTGGTATATATATTCTTATATTTATATTATTGTCGAATAGTCCTTATCTTTGCAATTTGTGTGGATTTTATAGTTTTTTGCTAGATAAATGGAAGCTTGGACCATGGAAAAATGAATTGAAGATGTTCCAAGACCAAAAACCAAGGATTGCTGGAAAGAGGTACCGCGCTAAGCACGGTATAGGCGCGCTAAGCGCGGTTTTGAAGAAAAGAAGGAAGTTCTGGCAGAAACTTCCGCGCTAAGCCCGGTATGGAGCCCGCTTAGCGCGGTTGGGCGGTTTAGCCATTTTGGGATAGCGCGCTTAGCCGGCTTCACTGCGCTAAGCGCGGTCTGCGTAATGTTGTTTATTTGTTTAAGGGCCAGAACAGATATTTAGGGAGTTTTTTTAGAAATTTTAGAGAGATAAGAGAGCACTAAACTACTGTAGCAACTGAAGAATTGGAGAATCGAAGCCTTGATCGTCGATTAATCGCCGTAGATGCTTGTCATTCTTCATCCTTACCTTCTTGAGCAAGCTACCATTTTCATGGATAGCTAAATCTCTTTTGTATCAAGATAAGATGTAATCTTCCTAGCCTTTTGTATGTTTTTCTTGTGAATATATTATGTATGAACAAGTGATGATCAATATAGATGGTTTAGTTTGTTTATTAAAGCTTTTTTATGGTATAAGTGTTTAAAACATCAATGTTTGTATCTAGACCTAAATTTATCATCTATCAAACGATAGATTGCAGACATGGATTTAGCGTTGAATGTTTACTTAGTATCGGTTTTAAAACGTTATTTGTATTGTTTAAACGGTGGAGAAATCGTCGGTTAAACAATACGATAAATCTAGCTATATTGTTACGGACACGGACGGTATAGACGTCGATACGTAATTATATTGATCGTTAACGAGTTCATATACATATATTTATAAGGAGATATACAAAGTTAGGTCGATGAAATCGAATCTTGATACATTTTCTTTAACTTAGAACTTTCATTAATTTACTCTTTGCTACTAAAGTGTTGAATGATCTTTATCAAACTCAAAACTAAAGTAACATTAACTCAAAACAAAATAGGCTATAGAACGGCGGTGATATCGCAATAATCCATGTGGATACGATATAAATGAAAAGTACACCACAATACTCTTTCAATAAAATGGCGCCGTTGCCGGGGATTGTTGTTTTGATATTGCAAGCATTGCAATAGTTTGTTTTGTATTGAGTCTTATAATTAATCTCTTGTGTCTAAAATTTTATTCCTTGTGTGTGTTAATTTGCTTGGTTAGTTTTTCAGATTACAGTTTATGCGAGGACGTGTACCTGCAGATCAACTCCTTTTTGATCCTGAGATTAAAAAGACTGCGCGTAGAGAGAATAACAAAACTCGTAGGAGGAGACAACTAGCTAGGGAAAGAAGACAACAACAAGAAGCATCTTCTTCTTCAACTCCGGTTGAAAACTTAGTTGAAGGAGAAATGGCTGAGGATCCTAATGTTCCAGCTCGAGGGCCTTGTGTTAATAGCCCTCGTCTGAATGCACAATTTGCTCGTGATCAAGCCAATGGAAGGAACTCTGAGATGAAAACGGGGTTACTTCAATTACTTTATCAGAATCCTTTCACAGGCGCAGATCACGAGGATCCTTTTACTCATCTAACAAAGTTCTATGAGATCGCCAGAACCATTGGTGCTCCGAAGGCCGAAGAAGAACAGGTGTTCAGGAGACTATTTCCTCATTCCTTAATTGGAAAAGCTAAGGAATGGTACCTTAATCAACCAAATAATGTCATGACTAATTGGAACGAGTTAGAAGAGAAATTTATGGATCGGTTCTTTCCTCACAATAGGTTCATGGAAGCGAAAACTTCTATTGCGGTGTTCTCTCAAGGTCCGAATGAATCTCTCAATGAAGCATGGGAGAGGTTCAAGTCCATGGTTAGAAAATGAAAAGGGCATGGGTTTGATGAATTGTCTCAAATCCATATCTTTAGAAATGGACTCCAACCTCAACCAAAAACACTTTTAGATGCTACCGCGGGTGGTTCGTTGATGTCAAAAACTGCTGCAGAAGCAATTGCTATCATTGATCGAATGGGTTTGAATGATCATCAAGGGCAACATAACCGTAGTGCATCGCAAAGAAAGCCGGGAGTTCTTGAATTGAATACTAGTGATGCAATACTTGCCAAAAACAAGTTATTGACACAACAAGTAGAATTGCTCACTCAACAAATGTCAAAACTCCCTCAACAAATCAAAGAGATAAATGGGATCCCTTCTAAAAATTAACAGGTAATGTGTTGTGAATTGTGTAGGGGTGACCATCAAACTGGTTTTTGTCCTCCACCCGGTGAAGAAGTGAATTATGTTTCTAATCCTAATCAAAGTTATGGTGGGAGACAACAACAACAACCATACAACAATAACCAAGGTTACCAACAAAGAGGTAATCAAGGTTATCAACAAGGATGGAGGTCGGATGCGGGTCCATCGAATCGTCAAAATCCTTATCAAGGTGGTTACAATCAACAACCTCAACAAACAAAGCTTTCAATAGAGGATACTCTTAGCCAATTCATGCAATTTCAAATTGCAAGCCAAAAGAGTACGGATGCGGCCATAAAGAACCTTGAAACTCAAGTCAGACAATTGTCAAAGCAACTTGCCGATCAAAACAAAGGTCCCTTTCCGGCTACTACACAAGAAAATCCTCGTGAGCATTGTAAGCCTATTCTAACTCGTAGCGGTAGAAATATTGATATGGGTGTAGGAGAGATAGTCGAGGAAGAAATTGTTGAAAGTGAAAAAGATAGAGTGATTGAAGTAGACAAAAATGTTGAGGGTGATTTAGTTGAAAATGAGAAAGAGAAAGAATTAGTGGAAAAAGAAAATCCGGAGATAGAAGTAGAAAAAGAGAGAGAAAAAAATTGAGTGTGAGTGAAAAGGCCAAGATGAAAGAGGATTCAATTCATGTAAAAAAAATTACCTTACCCTCCTGGTCCGTCAAAGAAAGAAGATGCAAAACACTATGTTCGGTTCTTGGACATTTTTAGTAAGTTACAAATAAATGTTTCTTTTTCCGAGGCATTAGAGCAAATGCTGATGTACTCTAAGTTTATCAAAGACATCATCACCAAAAAAAGAAGATTCTTGGATCCGGAGGTAGTAATGGTGAGCTCTTGTTGTAATGCGTTAATTCAATGCACTAGACCAATTAAATCAAATGATTCTGGACGGGTAACCTTGCCGGTGTATATTGGAAATGTTCATATAGGCAAAGGATTGGTGGATACCGGTTCTAGCATTAATTTGATCCCATTGTCTATGGTGAGAAGGTTAGGAATTAATGACTTGAAGCCGACTCGAATGACATTATCATTAGCGGATAAGTCCACAGCTCATCCTCACGGAGTTGCGGAAGACTTGCTTGTCAAGGTTGACAAATTTTGGTTTCCTGTTGATTTTGTCGCCATAGACATGGAGGAAGATCCTGATATACCATTGATCTTAGGAAGGCCTTTTATGAAGACGGCCCAAATGATGATAGACATTGATGATGGCTTAATGAAATTAAGGTACCAAGACGAGGAATTATGTCTTGATCTCTTTGAAGCCATCAAGCATCCGAGTGATGATGATGATTATTTTAGAATCGATGCTACATAAAAAGTTATTATGAAAGTAGAGAATCAAATGCTCTTGTCTAATCCTCTTGAGAAAACTTTGATGGAAGCTCTTGAAGTGCTCACCAAAGACCAAGAGAAAGAAATTGAAGATTGCTTGAGAAATCTTGAGGCTTGTGATGAGATGAATCCATTTGAAACTCAAATTGAAGAATTGAGAGATGAGCCTAAAGTTGAAGAGCCAAAGGTGGAATTGAATGTGTTACCTTCTCACTTGAAATACGTGTTTCTTGGTGACAATTCAACTAAGCCGGTTATCATAAATAGTGGTTTGTCTAGCAAGGAAGAGCATCGATTGAAGGAAATTTTGATAAAGAATCAAGAAGCAATAGGATGGGTTTTATCCGATTTGAAGGGTATTAGTCCGGCCTATTGTATGCATAAGATTATGTTAGAAGATGATTTTCGGCCCGTGGCACAACCTCAAAGGCGATTGAATCCAACCATGAAAGAAGTTGTTAGAAAAGAGGTTGTGAAGTTATTAGAGGCGGGGATGATTTATCCTATCTCCGATAGCGAATGGGTGAGTCCGGTGCATGTAGTTCTGAAGAAGGGTGGATTGACAGTTGTGAGGAATGAAAAGAACGAATTGATTCCTTCGAGAACGGTGACCGGTTGGCGTATGTGTATTGATTACCGGAGGTTGAACCAAGCTACAAGAAAAGACCACTTTCCATTACCGTTTATGGATCAAATGTTAGAGAGGTTAGCCGGAAGAAATTTCTATTGTTTCCTGGATGGTTATTCAGGATACAATCAAATAACAGTGAATCCGGCGGACCACGAGAAAACTGCTTTTACATGTCCCTTTGGCATTTTTGCTTACCGACAAATGCCATTTGGACTATGTAATGCTCCTGCAACATTTCAAAGGTGCATGCAAGCTATTTTCTCAGATTTGATCGAGAAGAGCATCGAGGTATTCATGGATGATTTTTCTGTGTACGGGTCGTCTTTTGACTTGTGCTTGAAGAATCTTGATGTGGTGATGAAGTGGTGTATTGAAACAAATTTGGTTCTCAACTGGGAGAAGTGTACTTTCATGGTAATGAGTGGGATAGTTCTTGGCCACAAGGTTTCTTCAAAAGGACTTGAGGTCGATCCGGCAAAAATCGAAGTAATTGAGAAGCTTCCCCCTCCGGTGAATGTGAAAGGCATAAGGAGCTTTGTGGGACATGTTGGTTTCTATAGAAGATCCACCAAGGATTTCTCCAAGGTCGCAAAGCCGTTGAGTAATTTGCTCAACAAAGGTACGGAATTTATTTTTGATGAATCATGTTTAACAGCTTTCCTAGAACTCAAAGAAAAATTGACCACCACACCCATAATTGTCGCTCCTAATTGGTCGCTTGAATTTGAACTCATGTGCGATGCGAGCGATTATGCGGTTGGTGCGGTCTTAGGCCAAAGGAAGAACAAAAATTTCCATGCTATACATTATGCGAGCAAAGTTTTAAATGAGGCACAGGTTAACTATGCCACTACTGAAAAGAGTTGCTCGCAATTGTATTTGCATTGGAAAAATTTCGTTCTTACCTTATTGGATCGAAATTAATGTGTTACACTGATCATGCCGCAATCAAATATCTTCTCACCAAGCCTGATTCAAAATAGAGGCTTATAAGGTGGATTCTTCTACTTCAAGAATTTGATCTTGAAGTGAGAGATAAAAAAGGGACAGAAAATTTGATTGCGAGTCATTTATCTCGGTTAGTGAATACCGAGGTAACAAAACATGAAAAAGAAGTGAGGGATGAATTCCCGGATGAAAAACTGTACATGGTTCAAGAAGTTAGACCCTGGTTCGCGGATATGGCTAACCACAAAGCATCCGGCTGGATACCGGAGGATCTAACTTGGAATCAGAGAAAAAAGTTTTTAAATGATGCCAATTTCTATGTCTGGGATGAGCCTCACTTGTTTAAGTTACATAGTGACAATCTGTTGAGAAGATGTGTCGCTGATGAGGAAACAAAAAGCATTTTGTGGCATTGTCACAATTCGCCGTATGGTGGTCATTTTAATGGTTTACGTACGGCCACAAAAGTCCTTCAATCGGGATTTTGGTGGCCTACTTTGTTCAAAGATGCTTACCACCATGTTGCCTCATGCGACAGTTGTCAAAGAACAGGTGGAATTGGGAAAAATGAGGAAATGCCCCTCCAAAGTATTTTAGAGGTAGAAGTATTTGATTGTTGGGGCATTTACTTTGTTGGACCATTCCTTTCCTCTATGTCCAACGAATACATCTTGGTAGCTATAGATTACGTGTCTAAGTGGGTTGAAGCGATTGCTTCACCCAAAGCGGATGGTAAGACCGTGATTAAATTTTTGAAGAGAAATATATTTTCACGGTTTGGCACGCCAAGAGTGTTGATTAGTGATGGCGGATCTCATTTCTGTAATGCCCCGCTTGAGAAAGTGTTGGAACAATATGGAGTGAAGCACAAGGTGGCTACTCCATACCATCCACAAACTAATGGGCAAGTTGAGAGGACCAATCGAGAGATAAAGAGAATTCTTGAAAAAACTGTGTCTAGCTCTAGGAAGGACTGGTCGATAAAATTAGATGAAACCTTGTGGGCGTATCGGATTGCTTTCAAAGCACCGATCGGTCTTACACCATTCCAAATGGTGTATGGTAAAAGTTGCCACCTTCCCGTAGAACTAGAACATAGGGCGTATTGGGCATTGAAGCTTTTAAATTTTGACCAAAAGTTGTGTGGGGAGAGAAGAAAAATCCAACTTCATGAGTTGGAAGAAATGAGATTGCATGCTTACAAGTCAAATTCAATTTACAAAGAAAAAACCAAATTCTATCATGATAGTAAGGTCAGAATGAAAGAATTTAAGGTGGGCCAATTGGTGTTACTTTTCAATTCCCGGTTAAAACTTTTTCCGGGAAAGTTGAAGTCGAAATGGTCAAGACCGTTTCTGGTTAAGGATGTGAGAAGCCAATGGGCTATTGTGATAAAGGACCAAAAATCGAAGCAAGAATGGGTTGTTAATGGACAGAGGTTAAAGGTTTATCGAGGGAGTGATTTTAATCGAGAAACATGTGTTTTATCGTTTGGTGATCCCTGATTACCTTTGACCGTCGAGCTGACCGACGTTAAACAAAGCGCTTATTGGGAGGCACTCCAATTTGTAAATATTCAGCTTGTTTTATGTGTTTTTTATCCTTTGTGTTTTTTGCGTTCTTGTCGAGCCAAAACCAGCCTACCGGTAAAGTTACATTTGCTGGTAGAAGAAAATTTTTTCTGTGTTCTGTCACAGGCGCTTAGCGCGCTCCTAGCCCGCTTAGCGCGCTTTGAAGATTTTTTGAGCCTTAGTTGCAGTAAGTTTCGCACTTAGCGCGCTTACCACCGCGCTTAGCGCGGTCTGGTTTTCAGAAAATAATTTTTTGAATTTTTTGGGCCCTTAGTCCTTGACCCGGCCCAGTACGAGTTTTAGTGAGGGAAGTAGGGTTTTGAGGCCATTTTGCCTCATTTCCCCCATTTTCTTCTCTTAAGCTTTCTCTTTATTTTCTAATTGCTTCCATTGTTAGTCAAGTTCCTTTGCTCTTTCTTCATCTTCATCATCACCAAGGTAATATCTTCATCTTCTTCTTGTTATTTCATTTCTCTTATGTTTGCTTTTAAGGTTTAGATTTAGATTTAGAAGTAGAAATGATGTGGTAAGGGTTTGGTGTGTTGAAGACTTAGTGCTAGAATCTGTTTACCCGTGCTTTACATGTGATTGAAATCAATTTTGGGTGCTGAAAGTGTGGGGAAGAAACCCTGGTTCGTAGGGAATTTTTCTACAATTCGCAGAGCCCGCTTAGCGCGGTCTGGGAGTTTCAGAAAAATTCCCTCTTTATTCTGCTTTTGTCTGATGCAGGGAGAGTGATGGATGCTGTTAACACTTAATTTGGCAGTATATTTTTTTTATTTGTGTTAACATTTTGGTTTTGTGGTGTCGTTTTCTTGATTATTTCAGATGGGACCAAAATTCTTAGGCTCTAAGAAGCGAAAGACCGGAACCGAAGGTGGCAGCTCTTCTCAAGCACCTAGGGCTATTCCGTTTAATCAGAACTGTTTTAAGGGTCATGTCAAAGAGGAAAGGTACAAGAAATTAGAGGTTAGGACATGGTGGCCTGGGCGAATTGTTAGAATCAATCCTGAGGGAAGCTATGGGTGGTGTTATAACACCCTTGAGGAGTATGGTTGGCTCAAACTTTGTGAGCCTGTACCTAAGTTTCACTTGGAGATTGTTCGAGAGTTTTATGCTAATGCCGTGCCAAGTGAGGAATTTCCTGTTGAAGGTGTTGCTTATGAGTTCAAAACTTGGGTGCGTGGAAAGGAGATTGACTTTTCTCGTCAGGCTATCCGTGAATTTTTAGGGACTCCTTTGCCTTTTGAGGATGGTGAACTTTGTGGTTATCATGTGCAGTTGACACAGGGTAATTTTGATTTTGAGCAGCTTAAGGAGGTTTTGTGCATGAGGGGGCATTCTTATGATCTTAATCCTTCGGGGCAGCCCCAGAAGTTCTCCAGAAAAGTGTTGAACACTAATGCTCAGATTCTCATGTCGGTGGTCCTTCATAATTTGAGGCCTAGGAGTCACACTTCCTCTTTGCCTACTGAGTCTGCTGCACTGGTTGCTCGTATGATTGAGCACGAGCCGATTGATATTACTCGCATTATTGCGAATGAGCTCAAGAGGGTTGCTTTGAGTGGCACTCGCCATGGTGATCGTGCTCCCTGCAAGTTGATTTTCCCTGGTCTGATCATGAATCTGTGCAAGAAAGCTAGAGTGCAGATTTCTTCTGAGGGTCTTATGTCAATTGATACTTTTATTGACGATATTTTTATTGAGCGTTACTGTTTATCCAGGTTGACTGCTGTTCCTGTTGCTGCTGCTCGCCCTGCTTGCCGCTGTAGTGATCCTGATAGAGAGGAGAATTTGGCATTTCATATGGCGCATCAGAGAGCATTCATGTTTTTGCATGACTCTATGTCACAGTTGAGGTTGCAGATGATGGAGCCCAATGTGGCTCATCCGTGGAGTTCTCGCCAAGACTTGGTGGATTATGCTAATTGGCCTGAGGTCAGGCCATTTCCTGAGGAGGAAGTTGGCGAGGATGAGAATGAAGATGTGGAAGAAAATCTTCAGGATGATGATGAGTAGTCATGTGGTGGTTGATTAGTATTAGTATTAGTTATGATTAGTTCTAGTTTTTTTTTTTAAATTTTATTTATGATATTTGACTTTAGTTTAGTTAAGTTATGATATGTTTTGTTCCATCCTTTTAAAGGATGAGGTATTTTGGATCTTAGGCATTACTATGCCTTTTGGATATTGTGACACCTTTTGGTGTTTGTTTTTAATTTATTAAGTTTTTTGTTTAATTTCTTTATATTTCTATATCCATATGCAATTGTGTTTAAATTTTTGTTTGTCCTTGTGAAAGTGCTTCATTGATGAAAGCAAGTTTTGTACAACCAATTGGGGCGGTGATGATATAATGTGAAATTAGTACGTGCAAGGTACATTTTTACCGTTTCTTTAATATACCATGAATTAGATGCTTTTAATTGTACAAATTAGATGTCACATTTTCTTTAACAAAAATAGTTCAATAATGAATCTTTGTAGTACTAAAATTAGTGTGAGGAGCCTTTCCATTGTATATATATATATATATATATATATATATATATATATATATATATATATATATATATATATATATTATTTTGTGGTTACCAACAATGTGCGTTTAACTCGTGTTTATTATGTTTAATCTTGCATTTTTATTTAATTGTGTAAAGCATGAAAGTGATCAAAGCATTTTGTTTCGCATTACGAGTATAAATTCTCTACCAAATATAACCTACCCGGTGAGTGTGTGAGTATTTGCTAACCACTTTGGGCCGCTTTGCCAAGATTCAATCGGTATCATGTCCTTGTTTATAATTGCCGATTTTTGATCTGAATCTTGATGACTTTCTTTCAACCTTGAAGAGTACCATGAAACGTGGTTATGATTGATTCCTTTTCGCCTTAGAATAGGGAGCATTCGTGATTATGTAGTGGTAATATTCAAGTTGGGGAGAATGAAAAATATTGGTTGTATTGGTGTCGAGAAGAAAATAAGTGATTGCTCAAGAGAGAAAAAGAAAAAGAAAAATAAAAAGAAAAAGAAAAAGAAAAAGAAAAAGAAAAAGAAAAAGAAAAGAGCTTTGTATATAGCTAGTTTCCTTTAAATTAAAAAGGGTGAACTCTTGAGCAATAAAATTATGTGATCGGTTGATAAGGATGTGTGGATGTAATTGTGATTTGAATGCTCTCTTAGGTATTGACCCTTTCGTTTCAATAGCCTTGAGAAATGACATTTCCTTGTTAACCAAGCCAAGCTACAACCCTAGAGTCTTTGTGATTCTTGCTTTTACGCTTTTTATATAAATATTGTGTAGATGAATGCATAATTGATTCTGGATGTTGGAGGCATTGTTGTGTGAGTGTTAGGATCCTCAATTTTGTCTCTTACTAGAGAAGTGTGTAGGTTGTGATTCAATCTTGAACTTATTTTGTTTTAGGAATTGTTGACATCAAATGTGTATTTAGTATTAGTATCTTAATCATGGTGTTATTTTAGCAAGGGTAAGATGTTACTTGTGTGCTTGTGGAGTTTGAACCACCCATTTGTTCTTGTCTTAGCTTGTGATCTCTTGGTTGTGTTTGTTTTTGTTTGAGGACAAACAAAGGTTTAAGTTGGGGAAAGTTGTTAGTTACCAAATTGTGTTAATATCTTGGGTAATTTTTGGTAACTTTCAAGTCTATTTGTGGTTAGTATTAGTATTTTATTATCATTTGGTATATATATTCTTATATTTATATTATTGTTGAATAGTCCTTATCTTTGCAATTTGTGTGGATTTTATAGTTTTTTGCTAGATAAATGGAAGCTTGGACCATGGAAAAATGAATTGAAGATGTTCCAAGACCAAAAACCAAGGATTACTGGAAAGAGGTACCGCGCTAAGCACGGTATAGGCGCGCTAAGCGCAGTTTTGAAGAAAAGAAGGAAGTTCTGGTAGAAACTTCCGCGCTAAGACCGGTATGGAGCCCGCTTAGCGCGGTTGGGCGGTTTAGCCATTTTGGGATAGCGCGCTTAGCCGGCTTCACCGCGCTAAGCGCGGTCTGCGTAGTGTTGTTTATTTGTTTAAGGGCCAGAACAGATATTTAGGGAGTTTTTTTAGACATTTTAGAGAGATAAGAGAGCACTAAACTACTGTGGCAAGTGAAGAATTGGAGAATCTAAGCCTTGATCGTCGATTAATCGCCGTAGATGCTTGTCATTCTTCATCCTTACCTTCTTGAGCAAGCTACCATTTTTATGGATAGCTAAATCTCTTTTGTATCAAGATAAGATGTAATCTTCCTAGCCTTTTGTATGTTTTTCTTGTGAATATATTATGTATGAACAAGTGATGATCAATATAGATGGTTTAGTTTGTTTATTAAAGCTTTTCTATGGTATAAGTGTTTGAGACATCAATGTTTGTATCTAGACCTAACTTTATCATCTATCAAACGATAAATTGCAGACATGGATTTAGCGTTTGATGTTTACTTAGTATCAGTTTTAAAACGTTATTTGTATTGTTTAAACGGTGGAGAAATCGTCGGTTAAACAATACGATAAATCTAGCTATATTGTTGCGGACACGGACGGTATAGACGTCGATACGTAATTATATTGATCGTTAACGAGTTCATATACATATATTTATAAGGAGATATACAAAGTTAGGTCGATGAAATCGAATCTTGATACATTTTCTTTAACTTATAACTTTCATTAATTTACTCTTTGCTACTAAAGTGTTGAATGATCTTTATCAAACTCAAAACTAAAGTAACATTAACTCAAGACAAAATAGGCTATAGAACGGCGGTGATATCGCAATAATCCCTGTGGATACGATATAAACGAAAAGTACACCACAATACTCTTTCAACACTAGGCCACTTATTTTGGCCATTTAAGAGGTGATGACTTCACTATAGAACTTTTTGTAAGTGTTCTTATGTTAGAATTCACGAACATACTTAATGGGCTTATCTGCTTTCCTATAGATTGTAGCTATACCATGTCTACACGGTATCCCAACTAAAGACCAGTAATTACATGTACATGTTTGTTAGTCAAGTCCACTACAAAGCTGCCAGTAAATAGGACATGGGTGACTTGAAAGGTTAACCTACATGCATATGTTGCCAACCAACTAGCACTTTTTTATATTTCTCGGTGTAAGTGGTTTGGTCATAATCTAACCATTATACTTATATACCTTATCCCTAAGGGTTGCAAACCTTCCCATTAAGTAATTCCTTATCCACTCAAACATGGTCTCTTTCTAAGCAACCCTTTATGTAAAAAAACTACCTTAAAGTTACTCATTTCCTATACAATAATATACATTCAGTCAACATGTTTTCAATTTAGGTCAAAGGTAAGGGACCACACACATAGACAATAAACAATACAAGGAAAATGACCACACATATGACATTCAACAATACAATACATGTTTATGTCATTAGCAAGAGATGAATAAAGAAGGAGAAACACACAATCCGAGACCACAACACCTAATAAATAAAGGGATGAAAAGGACAAACCTGAGACCACAATGCTTGATGTTTCAACAATAGGAAACCGACAACAACACTTTTACATGCAAGGGACCACCGTAACCACCAAAAGTAGATTGACCTTCAACGCTTTCACCATCAACTTGTAGAAGACGACGACTAGGGCAAATTGGTTTAAGTGTATAATACTTGAATTATTTGAGTGTTGTTTCATATCATTTCTATCGACCTAAAGTTTGGCAATTCATATATTTACACGATGGTAATACAAATCAAAAGAAATTCCACAATAGCAATGCCACGTAATGCTCCGTTACTAAGAACTAAAGGGAGGAATGAAAGATAGAGACGAAAAATATTTAAAGGACCAAACCTTGAATGATATGTTTCCAAGAACTAAAAACGAATAATGATATATTTGTAGGGACTAAAAACTTATTTAAACCTAGCGTCAAATACAATTATACATTAATAATATTTTAAAGTATAATTAAAAAAAATCTTTAATTATTTATGGGCACCTATCATAGTAGTTTTTCATCTTTTTGGTAATTTATTTATTTTGTTCAAAATGGAAGATTCAAGATTAAAAAGCAAATGATGCAATTACCGCATGAAATCTATTTCCGTGGAAGCACCGTCGACTGAATCACGCGTAACCCATACCCACCTCTCTAAGCTACCTTTTCCTTCACTTCACCTTCCTCAAACCATTTTCTTCTTCCAATTCTCAATTTCTCAACTTTCTCTTTCCAATTCTCCAATCACCAACCATGGTTCCACCGGCGACACAACCGCCGAACCCCCAAGAAACCCAACAATTCCTCAGCTCCGTCCTCTCCCAGCGTGGCCCATCCGCCGTCCCCTACTCCGAAGACACCAAATGGCTCATCCGTCAACACTTGATCTCTCTCCTCACAACCTTCCCTTCCCTTGAACCCAAAACCGCTACCTTCACTCACAACGATGGCCGCACCGTTAACCTCCTCCAAGCCGATGGAACCATACCCATGACGTACCAATCTGTTACCTACAACATCCCTGTTGTTATCTGGCTCATGGAATCGTACCCTCGTCACCCTCCTTGTGTCTATGTTAACCCTACCAGAGACATGATCATCAAACGCCCTCACCCTCATGTTAACCCTTCTGGCCTTGTTTCTGTTCCGTATTTGCATAATTGGATCTACCCTAGCTCCAATTTGGTTGATCTTGTTCTCTCTTTGAGTCTTGTATTTGGTCGTGACCCTCCTCTTTATTCCCAACGTAGAACTAGTAACAACAACCCTAATCCCAATCCCAATCCCAATCATAACCCTAATAATAACCCTAATCATAACCCTCATCAAAATCATCATCCTAATCCGAATATCAATCAAAGTTCTAATTTTGCAAATGCTTCTTCATCTGGGTATCCCCATCCTGCTAGGAATAATTACCCTCCTTCGCCTTATTCGCCTTCGCGTCCTACTCATACGGAGGATCCTACTGAGGTTTTTAGGAGGAATGCTATTAACAAGCTTGTGGAGATGGTACATAATGATGTTACATCTCTGAGGAAGACTAGGGAAGCTGAAATGGAGGGTTTGTTTGGTTTGCAAGGGGTTTTGAAGCAGCGGGAGGAGGTTCTGGATAAAGGTGTGAGGGAAATGCGAGAGGAGATGGAGGGTTTGGAGCAGCAACTTCAGATGGTTTTGATGAATACTGATGTTTTAGAGGGTTGGTTGAGGGATAATCAAGGGAAGAAGTTGGAGAGTTTGGAGAATGTGGAGGATGCTTTTGAGTGTGTGGATGTGCTTTCTAAACAGATGCTTGATTGTACTGCTGCTGATTTGGCTATTGAAGATACTCTTTATGCGTTGGATAAGGGTGTTCAGGTGGGAGCTGTGCCGTTTGATCAGTACTTGAGGAGTGTGAGGGTGTTGTCGAGGGAGCAGTTCTTTCACCGGGCTACGGCTGCTAAAGTTAGAGCTGCTCAGTTGCAGGCTCAGGTTGCTACTATTGCTGCGAGGAGTCATCATTATGGTAGCTGAGGAGACATGGCTAGGTTTGTATCTGAAGGTTATGGAATCGTTCGTTGTTAGTTCTATTTGGTACAGATTGCTATTTGTTTATTGAGTTTTAAGTTGCTGCTTCTGTCCAATAGCATAAATTGGCAGCCCCTTATGCCTCGAACAGCTTTGAGATTTTACGCGCATGAGGCTGTACCGTTGTTTTTATACAGATTTAATGATATAATTTTCTTGAAACTTTGTTTTAAGGGACTGTTAGCTCAAGTTTTTCAGTGTTTAGAGGTATACTTGTTGTGGATCACTGGTTTGTCTCACTTTGTATTTTTTAAAAACAAACATTGGATATATTGTGATAGGTATATATATTTTTTGTTGAATTAATTGATGCCTTGCCTTTTAAAGTTATTTACGCTAACTGAGTATCAAGACTTTGTTTGTTTTCGCAGTAGAAAGTTCCTTGCGTTTATTTTTAAAATCAGGAAGAAGTATTTTCAAAGAATTGTATGCCCTAGTTTGTATTTGGGGAAGTATCTGTTTTTTATTGGCTTATGACTTTTGAAAGTTGAACTGAATTAGACATTTTTGGAGCCTCTCTAAGAAGTAACAATGAGTCTATGGGTTAAATTACCATGTTCAGCTGGTCTTTTACTATGGTACCAGTCTTCTAGATTTTCAATGCTAGCTCAGAATTTCGCTGGTGTTGTATTGATTTGGATTGCATAGAAGTGCATAAGTTTGGTCACAGGGATTTGAGACAAAGATGAACACAAACTCACCCTCTAGTTCTAGTGCTTCACTGTCTGTATGGTCTGATTAGTAATTGTTCTATTTGAAGTTCATGGGGAATTATGAAATGAGTATAGTGTTAGAAAGATGTTAAGAATTGTTTTCTCATATAAAACAAGTTCTCTGAATATTGGAAATATACATAAAAATACATATCCCCTTGAAAAGCAACAAAAGCAAACCATCAGTTTTCAGTACAGTAGTAACAAGTGCTTCAATATAATAGCTGTCCTTTTTTCTTTATGCATTTGTCAATGACTCCTTGAAGTCCTTCTTATGCATGTATTATGCATACATAAAAGCCACTGATTGTCATGTGAAGTTACTGATATGGAATGGAATATGACTTTTAGGTCATATATACTAAGTAATTACTTGAATGTAAAATCTTCGAAGTGAAGTGAAAGAAATGAAGTTTCATCTTTTGTTTTATGAAATGGATCATTCTTGTTGCACATGTATCATGTATCATGTTATGAAAAGAAGAGACCATGCAGGCTTAACTTATATTGATTCTTTTATGCTTCAAAGGCATCAATAGATTATATTAAGTTATGTCAAGGGAGGCAGACTAGACTTTGATAGACCACAAGTATCATTGTGAACCTTTTTTCACGAGAAGATGTGATTAATGTCTATACTATTATAAACAATCGCAGAGGAGCATGTCTGTGATGGAAATATAACATGTTTTGAATGTTTCAATTGGAGATGTAACATGATGCGAATAAAAAAATTTGTCTGTAGTTGGATGCGATGAGGAATCTTAGTGCATTTGGCCATTAGGCTGCTGGAAAACAGATTTGCTACTTGAGGGTTCATAGTATACATGATATTCTAGTTTAGACATGTTCAAGAAGAGGGGATCTGGTTTTGTAGTTTTTAGAGTTAAATAGGCATCATTTGGATATAGAATTGCTTGTTTGGTTACATTTGTTTGATGGATTATCATGATGTTGGATTGCTGCTGCACAGCTTAGCACAGATAAACATGTTTTTCATGTGCAGGGCCAAAACACCTACACCTGTGTGAATTAGATATCCTAGAACTGAAAAAGAGGCTAGTTTAAGAAACATCTATTTCATAGTAGCACATTTCCTCGTCAGAAAATTTCTTTTCTCCATCTCTCTTCCGTTAAGGATTGTTTGTTTGTGTAAACTGAATTTATGATTCAGAGAAGGTGCTAGTTATTTACTACTTGGTTGAACTTGTGAGTCAACTTCATATCTCTTAAATGATCATACTTAGAAACTCTGCTCTTGCAGTCTCTCTTCAGGCTGATGTGTCTACATCTCTTCTTCTTTTGTTTGATTTTTCTTTGTACCTATGATGAAATATGGTGGATGCAGAAAAATATGTACATCATTTTGATCATTTTTTTCTAGTGATAATTTGCCAAATCGTTGCGCCTGAAATAATATAGTTCATATTTTCATTGATTAATTAAGCTGTTTGTTGTCTTTGCCGTCCTGTTCTATGAAATTTCTCTTTTGCCTGGGGCAATGGCAATACTTTGTCCGCGTCCCACTAATTTGAAACCTAGTTGGATATTTTTAAGATGCTGCGAATAACACCGGTTTTTCCCTTTGGATTTATTCATATGGATTTAAGGAAACCAAAACCATGTTTTTTCTTGTCTGGATTGATAAATCTGTAAAGGTTGGTTTTTAAAAAATTGGTGGAGGGGGAAGTGTGTGAAAGAAGCTCTCATAAGTAAATGTCAGTCATGTAGTTTCCTTGTTTGTATTGTTTCAAAAATAGTGTATGCTATTTGGTGACTGTGTATATCTTTAAAGAAAAATATTATTTTGACGCAAAATTCGTACACCTACGCTTTAATGTTACTTGTTCACCGTATAAATATCATGATGCATGTGTAAGCATTTGGTGTAACTAAGTGTTGACACACAACATGGCTGATCTCTATATTAGCTAATCACACTCTCTCAACCACACTTAGATTACATATTTTACCATTCTTCTATCTCAAATACACTAAAGTCATTTAATAATAAATAAGCAGAAAAGTAAAGAATGTCCAATTTTAATTCAAACTACATATCAATGTTTTTGTAGATACCAATTAACTTGCATTTATGTAGCATGCTTGTCACATATTTATTTGATAAAGATATCACTTCTCTAAGTAACTATATCAAATAAAATAGAGAGTACTTTGAGAGTGGTAAAGTAGAAATGATAAATAATGAATCAAAATAGAGAGCAAGATTTCACTTCTATAAGTAACTACATTTGTTTCCTAACAAAAGACAAAGAATGAATCAAAATTACATAGTTATTCATACCCGTAACAAAAAGGATATGTTGTAAAGGATCAATCAAGATGGTTCATAAGTTGCAGAAAAGACAAATAATGAATCAAAATAGAGAGCAAATATTGATTAATCCTTGTCCTCTCACTTCATCTTAATGGACTCTAGTTTGTAATCACTTGCCAGAAAGAAACCGTTCTTCCATAAATTTAGCGTAACCACCAAAACATCGCAACCTTGTATAAGTAGGATAATACATTGAACGCCCAATTAGCTTGTAAAAATCATACATACCATCCATGTTGTCGTTAAAACCAGCTGTGTTTTCGATTAGCTCAAGTTGGAGTCGAGCGATTTTCCTCTGGTGTTGTATCTTCACGCGTCTCCAATTTGACAAAATCATCTTCACTTCTTGATCGATATTACCATCTAATTTTCTAGTAACTTTATTGCACAAACAGTGTTTCACTTTCATGATTATGATAAACTCTTTCTTCTTTACAACTCCACTATCAGCAACTTCTTTTTCTTTGAAACTCTTGTTGGTAGCAATTCTTATTTAGAAGCTTTTGTATGAGATAAGTTTCTTGAAATTTTCATTTTCAATAAGTTTCTTGATCTTTTTAATCTACATAAGTAATGACATAATAATAACTGATAACTGTCTGTTTTGTTTTTCAGTTAAATCAGTTATGCTGTTAGCTTTAGTCAATTATCATAATAGTTAGTTATTTAGGTATTGTTGTCTTATGGAGAGTCACATAGGACTAATTGTATTGAGCTTAAGTCTTTATAATTCCTTTCAATATTTAAACTCAAATTCTCTCACATTAGTTATTTAAGGTAATTTATTAATCATTAGAGCTTAGTTAACAAAAAAAAAAGAAAAAGTAAATCTCATGGAATTAGGGTGAAAATAAAGTTATTATTGTTAGAAGTGCTTACAAGTTACAATCACTACTACAGAGAGAAAAAAAAAAGAGGGAAGAAAAATGCTTCGAAGAGTTATTCAACAATCTCGCAAATTTCATCGCTCTATCGCCAATGGCTACTCATCAATCTCACCATGCCATTACTCTTCTTCTACAATCTCCATCGATCGTTCTTCCCTTCACAACCCACCTGGTACTGACACTCTACTCACTCCATTTTTCTTTTTTTTCCCTTTCTTTCTTCTTCAATCTCTCATTTTTCTTCCTTTTTCCAGAACATTCTCACCAACCCACTTCCGATTCTGAACTCCTCAAGCACCTCAAAGGAATTATCAAGGTTCCCCTCACTTAAATACACCCTAATTTTATTTTCAACATCAGAAAAATTGGTTTTTTTATCCCCTTTTCCTACTTGGGTCACAAAAATTTGATTTTTTTTCTCAGTTTCGTGGAGGTCCTATCTCATTAGGTGAGTATATGTCAGAAGTTTTGACAAATCCTAAAGCTGGATACTATATCAATCGAGATGTTTTTGGAGCTGAAGGTGATTTTATCACATCCCCTGAAGTCAGCCAGATGTTTGGTGAGGTTAGCTTGCTTCCTCAATTATTCTCCAATGAATTGTCACTTTCATTAATCTGTGAACTGTGTTTGCAATCACTGAAGGAATCTAATTTGTTGTTTTGTGTGAATTTAGATGGTTGGTGTATGGGTGATGTGTCTGTGGGAGCAAATGGGTCGACCCGAAAGAGTAAATCTAGTTGAGCTGGGACCGGGACGAGGAACTCTTATGGCTGATCTTCTTCGAGTATGAATAATGAAATTGAAACCACAGCATTGATATGATTCAGTACTTGAATTTCAATTTCAATGTTTTGACCTTTTTGTTTAGATTATTCTTATTGAACATTTAAATGCTGGCTTGTTATTATTATGGTTAAACAAAGTATTTTAATTTGTTATAGGGTGCTTCGAAATTTAAGAACTTCACCGAGTCCTTACACGTACACCTGGTGGAGTGTAGTCCTGCTCTAAAAAGTCTTCAGCACAAGAATTTGAAATGTGTTGATGAAGAGAATGCAGATGAGGATACAGATAAAAGAACTGTAAGCACGTTGGTTGGCACTCCTGTGTCATGGCATGCTACACTCGAGCAGGTTCCTTCAGGATGTATGTGTTGTTTTTCCAGTGAAAATAGGCTTTTCAACATAAAATACAAAGTTTGACTTGTTATATAAACTATATAAGTTTGTTTTCTGTCACGCAGTAACATAAAATATCTTATTGTACTATATTTGAATATTTCCCTTCTCTCACCAAGTTACTCGATTTCTTGTGCTCCAGCGCCGACAATTATCATTGCACACGAGTTTTTTGATGCACTGCCTGTCCATCAATTTCAGGTGATTTTTGCTTTTGCTATTGTCCATGGTGCCTCAATTGTTTTTCTTTTAGCATGCTTTCATCCTCTCCTGTCTTTTCATTTTTGCTGGTTATTGATATGTAGCTTTACCTTCTGTCTACATTTGCGTCAATCCACCTAGGAGGTTCTGCTCTTTCTTTGTTTTATTGTTAAGAGGATGAATATAATGTAAGAGATGTTCAATGCTTCTTGCATGAATTGTTGCTTCTCATATTCAAATGATTCCAATAACTTATTTAAAGAGCTTGGGCCTGGCCAACAATCTTTATGTTCCTTGATATCCTTCAGAATAATTGCCATTTAATTGAAAGGAAATAAAATTGAAATCTCACTTCTCTCCACATTCCAACCTTTTTTAAATTGTAATTGGCATCATACATCTACGAAACATAATTTATTTGTTTTTTTGGTATTCAGAAAGCAACTCGTGGCTGGTGTGAGAAAATGGTTGATGTGGCAGACGATTCATCGTAAGTATTACAGTTTATTCTACTTGAGACTGTATTTCTGCTGGAATTAGTGCACTGATACTTACATATATCTGATAGGTTACGTTTTGTTCTATCTCCACATCCTACACCTGCAACTTTGTATCTGTTGAAGAGAGTCAAGTGGGCTGCAACTGAGGAGATTGCAAAGCTCAATCAAATTGAAATTTGCCCCAAAGCTATGGATTTGACTCAGACCATCGTTGAAAGGATAAGTTCTGATGGTGGCGGAGCTTTAATCATTGACTATGGCTTGGATGGAGTAGTCTCAGATAGTCTCCAGGTCTAGCATCTTTCCCTTTTTATTCTTAATCATATCGCTTTCTAGTTTTTACCTTGCTCTGTATCCCAAGTTAGGTATCTTATATCTCTTTGAATTAAGCAGGCAATACGGAAACACAAGTTTGTCAATCTTCTTGATGACCCCGGATCTGCTGATCTCAGTGCATATGTTGATTTTGATTCTATTAGACATTCTGCAGAGGAAGCCTCAGGTGCTTTTCCACATGCTGATAGTTGCAACACATTTTTATGATTAGAATTAGATATCAGAAGTATACATACATACTCAAAAACTAATGATTTGTTTCCATCTTATGGAAATATGTATGCAGAAGAAGTGTCTGTTCATGGACCAATGACTCAATCTCAATTTCTTGGCGCCCTTGGAATAAACTTCCGTGTTGAATCCCTCCTTCAAAACTGCACAGAAGAGCAGGCTGAATCTTTGAGAACAGGATACTGGCGTCTTGTAGGTGACGGTGAAGCTCCGTTTTGGGAAAGAGATGAAGATAATGCCCCAATCGGTATGGGTAATCGCTATAAGGCAATGGTTATAGTGAACAAGAACCAAGGTGCTCCAGTTCCTTTTCAATAAAAGCCTAAAAAGGTGGTTCTTGCTGCATGTAACATTATAGGGTACTCAATCAACACTTGACAGTTCTATTCCTACATTAGTTTTCTCTTTTTATTTTATTATTTTTTGAAATGTTTATTTAATAGCTTCTTGGCATGCTTTGTATTGGAAGAGTTGTAAGAGGCAACAATTTTTTGTTATTGACAATAATGTAAGAGGCAACGATAATAATTTTAACTGCATTGTATTAATCGATATAAGGAAATACACGTTGAAAAGGACAAAAGGACTTGATATGATATAACCAAAAAGGAATTGCATACATTCTTCCTGTCTCAAAAAAGATATTTTGAATTAAGGGTATGTCTAGTGTTTGACATGTCTGATATCTATTTGTTTCCTGGTTAAGTTTTTCCTTTTCCAAATGTTGTTTTATATCCTTATGTTGATGAGTTGCATACAAAGTCTTCTGCTCTTCCGTTACCTGCATAATTGTTGGTTCCATTAATGAAGTTTTCTGTCCATTAAAGCCTGGTCTTGGTTATGCCTAATTTAGGTGACTATAAAGTGTCTTCTTATTAAATAAATCTTGGCGATATGCCTTAGTTGCATTCAGTTCCTGATCTTGAATGACAGAATATTGATTAAAGTCTTGATGCCTCTGAACTTAAATGGCAGATTTTTGCATTGAATCTTGTTACCTTTAAACTCGAGTAGTCTGCATTGTCAATGATACCTTTCTGCTGAACGTGGGTAGTTTTAAATTAAGAGTCTGAGTGTCATGGTCATCAGCCTTATATTTGGCATTATAACCAATTTTATAGTCTCTATTTCACAAAATAATCATGGGAATGCTTTATGTGTTATTTCGTTGACTTGTCTTTGATCGTTAAGTTAAATTCTCCATCAAAAATTCTGGATCGTGGAAAAGTTTGAGTGTGTGGTAGATTAAGATCAGCTTAAAAAACTTCTCATACAATGGAAATCATTTATCGACTAATCCAATTCCATTGTCTATAAGTATAATTGTAGCTCTTGTTAATTCTTTTGTATTTTTTATTCTTAACACTGCTTAAAATAAACTAGTTTATTGAAAAAATCTCAAATTATGCATTAGCTAGAATATACTTTACCTTACATGTAACACCTCTTATTTTCTAATCAATTTTGTAAAATTGAATTAGACTGGACAACAATTTTAATATAATCTTTTAAAAGTAAAATTAAGGCATATATTAAAAAAATATAAGATTTTTTTATTAGTATTATCTAGATTCAACAATTCAAAAATTATGATCACTAATGAATATTCAAAATTATTCTCTTCGACATTTTATTTATAATTAGTTATTTTGGTCTCTATGAATGAGACATTATTCTAGACTCTCGATATATTTAAATTGCAAATGTATCTTTTAAGTGTCCGTTTATAATTACATAGACTAAATTGACCCACAAGAACTACACTTGAGAATCAAAATAACTAATTAAAAAGACACTTTAATTTTTTTATGTAATTTTCATTTAAATGTTATAATAATATGGGAAAAAAGGAAATACACTGACAGTGTAAAGTATTTTTATACTGTCAACCAATGAGAAACATGCATCAGAATAAAGCCTATTTTTAATTTTAAAAAACTGTAATTACATGGCAAATTAAAGCATTTTAATTGGTTGTATGTGTAAAACTGATTTCCACCGACAGTGCACTTTCTTTAAACTCTAATAATATTGTAAAAACCAAAACTATTAATTACCTTTTTTTTTTATCAAATTAGTTGTTTTATCAAATTAGTGGTGAGGGCTTAAGTCTTAAGAATAAGCTTCTCTTAAAGTTCCATGTTTGAGTTCCATGTTTGAATCTTGTTAGGTGCAAATTGTTTATAAAAAAAAACCTTTTTTTTATCAAATTAGTTGCAAATAGCTTATAAAAAAAACTTTTTTTTAATTCAAATTAGTGGAGTTTAAAATCTTCATTTGACCAGAGGAAAGATGCTATTAAGATTAATCAAAAGGAACCTCTTTGAATCAGAGGAAACAACCTCTTTCCCCAGTTGATAATTGAAAACAACTCTGCAAACAACTCTTAGCCCCTTTTAGTATAATTCTATAGTTTTTCAATATTTCTAATGTTTTCACTAGAAAAATGAGTCGTTAGATTAGCTCATTTTCTGACCAACCACCTTATTGAACAGGATTGGCTCACTCTGACAATTCTACACAAGATGTACTCTAGTATTGTGTTGTTATAACTCACATACACAACCTTGTCATAGTTGAAACAAATTCAGTATATTAACATAAACTTCTCACACAAAACATGGATAAATAGTCTAAACAACAGCTACTACCATAAACCGTCATCCAAGTTAACAAGTAAGGTGCTCAAACATAGCCATGTTCATGGAATCATGTAAAAAATCACTTATAGCCAATTTATTGAATGAAACAAAATAACCATTTGATTAACGCACATTCAGAAACACATATTCTTCAAGTTCTGATGTTCCTGTTTTTGTAGCCGGAGCCTGCCAAAAGAAATCAATCCATATGTTATCACCAGTATGCAAGATCTTTTTCTTTTGTTGAGAATAACAATATGCAAATTCTTCTATGTACAAATCATCTCATACACAGTACACGTTCTTTACTAAATAGGAAAGAATTAACAACCACTCTTTTGTAAATGTTGAAATGAAGAAGAGGGATAAACTTGATTGTGCTTGCTTCATCAAAAGGCACACCATATGAAAATTGATGACAGTGAACAATCTTATTTCTTATCAAATACATAACCGCATTTTCGTAGAAGTTTAGTATAATGAGTTGGTGTTAAATCGTTAATAAAAAATAGTATTCCCTCCATTTCAAAATGACTGTCGTTTTAGCAAATAAAATTTATTTCAAAATAAATATCATTCTCATTTTTCAATGCAGAAATAATTGCTATTTTTCTAATTGTGTACTTTAATTATTACTCTACACTACTTCCAACACATTTATAAGGATAATTTAGTAAAAGTATAATATTTTATAACCATATTATAACATTCTTATATCTGTGTGCAAAAACCTTAAACGACGATCATTCTAAAACTGAGTGAGTATAAGTTATTGGAAGCACAATAAGTACTAAATAATCAATTACATAACATAATCCCAGGAGGCAAGCCAACAAATCATAATTTAAAAGTACTGCCTACACATTAAATCAGATTATAGCAGAAAAAGGGCCGAGGGATCATCGTCATATAAAATGACCCAAATTTTGAAATGTCATCGGCTCCAGCTCCATCTGCCAAACCTCCTAGTCCTAGATGCATTTGGTATATAAATCGTGGCTATAAGTATCTTAAGGAGACATGAGAGTCATATCTTGATTCGATACTAAATTCAATCCAATTCATACGAATCTCTAATGTGTGAGTATTATAACGAATCACTACCGAGTCAATCCCTACTTTCAGCATAATACACTAACCACACTAACATTTAAAAAAAAAAAAATGACTAGCCTAAGAAAATTGCATTGTAAAGTAAACCATGTAACCACCAAAGTTACTTACGAAAATTAATGGCCACTTCCGTGATCATCATGACCATCCCAGGGATGTCTCCAGCCCTAAGGTAAAAAGCCAACAAATCAATCAAAAAACTGAAACAACGTTGTACGCAATAAATTGCAATAAAATGCGAGTGAAAATTGTTGAGTGTTACCAGTACTACAGGAGCATCTTGCTTTGCCCTGTACATCACCCAAAACCTAGCAGAAGCAATTAATTTCAATTAAAAAGATGAATATTGAGAAATCAAACAACGAAATTGAGAAATTAGGGTACGGAATCGGAAGAGAATACGAAGATACCACATGACAGCGCACAAGCCTTTGCCGGTGACGGTGTGCCAGCGCTTAGGTTGATGAATAGTGACGCCTTTGTAGGTTGTTCCGCCGTGGCCGTGTCCTCCTCCCATCTCTTCCGATGATACTCGATCTCACTCTAACTCAAAATGCTGCTGGTTCTGATGTACCCACACCAGATCTCACCCTGAATATTAATTAACCTCGTCAAAAATAAATAATATATTTTTATTTATTTATATCTGAAGTTTCGTCTTTACCCTCTCTTTTGAAAATTAATTTGACACTTAAAATGCTTTTGTTGAGGCCTATTTTTGTCTTTAGACTACACTGATAGAAAATTTTAATATTTTGGATTTTTTTATATTTATGTTAAGACAATTTCTTTTGGTTATAAACCTAACTAAATAACGAAAAGAAAAAAAATAAATTAAGTCTAGGAGGAGGTGAGTTGTGAATATGAGATCAACAATATTTTTTATCTTTTTTAATTAAATGATTTTTATTGTTTCTTAACTTTTTCTTCTTGTTTTATGCGGTTTGCTACCAAATTTCTCTGTTTTGTCTATGTTTCAAACACCTTAAGCACATGAAACTAATTATTAATGATCGGAAAAAAGTAAGCATTGAACTCGATATATACAGAGGAAATTACGATCAACCTATAATAAGGTGATACGGCCATAATTTCCTTCTGAAGTGGGTTTCTTATTTAGGACCGGCAAGAATTACAGTTTACCCGTAATAATGAAACTTATAAGAATCTTGTTCTGGACTGGGACAAGATTCGGCCCAATCTACTTTCGGCCCACTTAACCTTGGAGGCCCAAAGCATCCCTGAACCCATAAAGGACAAACAGTGCTCGTCTCCTCAAGGACCCGACGACACTGGAGCAAGCTATTTGGTGCCCGGCATGAGTGTTCCCCGCGAGCACCCCACCCGACGAGGACTTACCTCCTCACCTAGACCCAAGTAGGTCAAGCGTGCTCCCCACGAGCACCTGCTCCGCCGAGGACCCTCCTCCTCGTAGGGTTCCTTCACATCCAACCCACCAAATAATACGGAGTCCACGTGGTCCCTAAAAGACCGCGTCTCCCTTGAACCTCGGAGCGGTTGACCAGGACGGAGAGCACTCACGCATCTTCGATATTTCCGCCTAGGAAACCTGGCAGTCTCCTAAGTCGGCCTGGGAATCCAGCCCAGTAGCGAGATCATGGCCCAGCGCTGGGGGCTATAAATACCCTCTTTCACTAGAGGGTCAGGTATTCATTCTCTTCTAACCTTTAGCTCGTACTTGCACTTTGATTGCTCGTCTTCTTACTTTAGCATCGGAGTATCTTGCAGGTACACCCCCTCCACTTCTCAAAGATCCAGTTCTGTGCAGACCTTGACGATCCGTCTGATCAGGTACGATCAAATCTGTTAGAGACACAAATTTCTGTCTCTAAGTTTTGCTTTTAAGATTTCTATTTTTTTAATAAAAAATTAAATTTCAAAACCAAATCGTCGATCATCTTAAATAAACAAAGATCTGACAAAACTTGGTACTCAAAAAATTGGTCTCTGAAGAATGATACTCTTATTTTATTACTTCGATATAGTCATGCACTTGCGGTGTGTCAAGTTTTTGGTGTCGTTTTCAAGGACCATAATTTTTTATATTGTTATTTTGTTGCTTCGCCATCTAGACTAAGATATTTTTTTGTTCTATTGTTTTCGGTTGTATGAGAAAGAACATGTAGTTTAGGGAACCTCGTTGAACCGATAAACGAAATCGTGAGTTATTTCCACAAAAAGACTCTGATTACAACAACAAATACCTATAGTGATGGCTGAAAACGCTAATGGTCCATTGAAAGAATATGTTGTTCCATCAAATGAAGAAACACATTTGAGTATTGTCTGTCCTGCCATTGAGGCTAACGAATTCGAATTAAAGCCCTCGTTGTTGTCCATGGTGTAGCATAACCAATTTTTTGGTGTGCCGACAGAGGATCCAAATTTGCATCTATCTGTTTTTGTTGAATTTTACAATATTCTAAAATGTAATGGAGTAAACCCAATCGCTATTCGATTTAGACTTTTCCCATTTTCTGTAAGGGATAGAGCCTGGTATGGCTGCAGTCTCTTCCATCAAAATCCATAAATGCATGGAATGAGCTAAAAATTGTGTTCTTAGCAATATATTTTTTCCTGAGTAAAATGGCATAGTTAAGAACCAAATTGTCTACTTTAGACGAGAATTTAGGATGGATTTCCTATTGCTTTTACTTTCACAAGGCCATACCCTACACAAAATCTCTCAAAACCTCTTCATGCATGGCCGTTTAGGTCCCTTCCTAAAAAAATCTCTATACCTAGGTTATTTTCTATATTAAATCTTCTAAATCCTCTTTAAACTTTACTTTAAAGTGTTCTTCTAACCCTGCAGTATATACGCACCATGTTTCTCGATATAATTTTGCCAATATGTCAAAACTTTAAACCTGAATTTTGTAGTTCTTTTATCTTTTCACCCACTGCTCACTTAGTTACTTGTCATTGTACCCACTATTTTTGTAAACTTCCGTTTGAGTGTTTATATTCAATGCTTTAAAACAAATTCTATTCTTGTAAACCTGTTTTTTTATCTAGACTTGTTCACAAAAATAAGGAACTTTTACTTATTTTTCATTGTATCCAGCGAAGGTGAATCAGCCTTTGCTCATTTGACAATTTGTTTGAACTATACAATTTATTATTTCTAGATAACAATTTAACATTCTCAGTATTACATATATATTTTATAGAAATTCGACTAAATTTTACGATGAGAGTTGACGGATTAATACAACCCTATCTTTTTATTCAGAGTTGAAATCTACTATGCATTGCAAAGCATTCATATAGGAATGACTTATCTAATAACAATTGTAACCCTGGCTATAAAAAAGTTCTTAGATATCTAAAGGGATCAATGTCTATGAATCATGTGTTGAAAAGGAGAAGTAGGAGTTTTGATGAAATAATCAGACAGTGATACATTCATGAGGCATAAATGATAGAAATTAAGACTTCTAGATATGTCTTCATACTTTGATTCAAACTCAAGCTTTATATGTATATAGTAATCAGTGAGTGATTCAAATAACACAATCCATTCACACTTGAATCAGATCGAGTTTGAGTGAATAATAAAAAACATCAATTGGGTTAATTTTAACCCAAAAAAATCAAACAGCTTTCCAATCATCTTAATCTGTAACAAACTATATAACATCAAAATGACATAGTCATTATTAAATAGGATGCTGTGGTAAATTCTTATTGACTAAAAAATGTCGAACTAGCTGAAGAGCTTGCTTGGGAGCAAAAGTAGGAACTTGATGACCAGCTCCTCTTATGGTCACAAATGTTATCCCATCATAAACAATGCTCCATCCTCCCACCTTTAATTCCACACATAAAAAATAATAATGTTAACTTCATAAAATGAATAATCATATTATTAATAATAATAATATCAACCGTCGATAAACAAATCGATGTAATGCAAGAGACTAGGTTTACCTGTCTACTAGTATACCAAGGAGTCCAATCTTGAACTACAGGAAGTCCCAATTTTCTCAATGTATATCTTGTTGCAGTTACGGGAATTCTTCCATCAGTGTCTCCACTGTATAAATCACGAAATAAAGTTTTAGAATCAATAATAGTCTAAGAAAATGTACTAATTCAATTACCTGTAAATCCATACGCGAAGACCGCCAGCAATAAGCTTCTTGAGGACAGGAAGCATGGACACCGGTGAATCGTTCCAAAATGATATATTGTTACTAACAACAAAGAAGAAGATATCATCAATTTCAAATTTTCGTATTAATACGAGTATCACATATTAAGGTTGATTTGATCCTATACCTGCAGTGAGTCCATGGATATGAAATCTTAGTCACATTTGCATGCAGTGCCTGTTGAACTTCTGGCCTATTTAGATAAATTTCAGTATAATCTGATGCACATGGATCATATCCGGCTCGCATTTTATTCCACCCGTCAGAGGATCTTCTTGTGTTACTGGTATTGCTGAAACATCTTGGAGCATACAAACTATACATATCGACAATTTTATACACGTCAAAATATTTGTTAAGTTCGTTATTGCATGCATCGGTTTGATTTTGAATCGGATAGCTGAAATTGCATATGGTTGTGATGTTTTCGTATAAACCATCTGATATAACGGCATGATCCCATGCATATTCTATCATACCCTTTTGATCTGTTTCATCATCCAATAATGCATTCCCAATCTGTATAAAAAAATTCATTATATCAAATTAACAATGCTCTATATTTATTTATTATTATTGATGATGATGATGAATTTGATTATACCATGATTCCTTTGAAGTTAATGTAATCTTCATAGGAAGAGTTCTGATTATTATTATCCAAAATGCGTTCAGCAAGTTGTGGAACATAATGTCCTGAAATTTCAATAAAACTCAAATTATAATTATAACTTTATAGTTAAGAACTAATAAGAAAATTGTGTTTACTTAATGATTAAGTTAGGAGTTAAATATATATACCTGCATAGCTTTCACCAGCAATGTAAAAATCATGTGATTTGAATTGAGGAAATCTTTTAAACCAATTGATGAGGAAAGTGTGTGAATCCTTAGCTGGTCAATGAAAATTAATTATTCATTAATAAATCACAGTACTAATAAAAAATGTATTAAAATTAATCTTCAGATTAATTATTATTACCAGTAATGGTGTCACCAAGTTGACTAATATCGGTGGTGGTGTTGGTGTAGGAAAATCCAACTCCAACAGGAGATTCAAGAAACAAAAGATTTGCAGCTGTAAAAACAAAATCATAATGGTATGAGATTATTAGTGTTTACTTTAGTAGGTTTCTAAAATTAAATAAATATATTATTGATATATTATGAATATGAATTTGAAATTTAAGTACCTTTATTCCAAGAATAAGGGTTTAATTTGAGTTTAGGTTGGGTGCTATTTTGGGGAGAAAAGGGTCCAAGCTCCTCTGCTTCTCCATAACCAATTGAAGAACAACCAGGGCCTGAAAATTTTATACATTTTAATTTCTACATCAATTATATTAATCTATATTTAAATTGATTATTATAACCAGAATAGTATTATATTTAACAGTATGCTTGTAACTTAATTAATATGTGTTAGTTGAAATATAAGAGTGTAATATATGAGTGTAAAATGTTGATTTATAGTTCAAACTCTTCTTAGTATTTTTAGCTTAAATAAATTATGGATCCTTATAAATCAAAGATTAAAAAAAAAATCAAATATACTGAAATGAAAATTTTATCTGTTGGCAAGATGGTAGACATTTTTCTATATAAGTGGTTAAGGATAATAATTAGTTGGAACATGAATGATATCATTTTGCTGAAAATTTGCTACTTTTGGATTGCTTTGACTTATCTAAAGCTAAACTATTACTCCCCATGTTTCAAAATAAGTCACACAGTCATATTACAAAAATATGATAAATGAATGCAAAAATATCCATTTTAATTATTTTTATTGATGATTAGTATATTTTAATTATCATTCAAATGTGAAAGAAATTAAAAAAAAAAAACTAAAACTATACTGCAAACTCTTAAGTTACTATTTATTTTGAAACAAATAATTTTTAGACTGACATTTATTTTAATATTTTAATACGAAGGAAGTAACATGAATTAAAGAAAGATTTTTAAGAGTATTTTTAATTAATCATATTAAGAATGTCCGGCAATTTAGTGAACATGATTAAATTTGATGACTAAAAAGTCTAAACAACAATTTGATTGTAATTTTGTCTCTCTAACTTTTGTTCAAAGTTCAGACTATAACTAGAAAGTCCAATTTAATTAAACACAAACCAAAAACTAAACTACCTAATTTTGAAAGTGACTGAAAGTTTACAAAGGGAGAGAATTTCCCAATAAAAGCTAGCTAGTATCATCATGATTTTTGAAAATAATAATCATTGGGGTAACAACTAATTTCAGGAGCTAGAATTTTAAAAAAAATTACACCATATTATAGATTGTGTAAGAATATAAAAAGAAAATATATGTTTTTTTTAAAATCAGGTATCATCTGCAGTCTGCAGACAATTACAGAGTCGAATCTGATCATAATAAATAATAAAAAAAATTTTAAAAAAATTAATTAGGATTGAATTCAAACTCAAGACCTTCCGTTAAGCTAAAAGATAATTTAATTAGAGCTAGGTTAGAGTTCTTGACTAAAGATGAATTTATTTGATAAAATAACTTTTATGTATATAACATACTTAGTCAATTTGAATACATTAAATAAATACAATTTTGATAAAGGTCTTTAATTTATGAACATTTTCTTTCAAAGTGTCTTTTTTTGTGGTTGCGTCATTGATGATATAAAGTTTTGTGGCCCTAATGTTGCTATCAGAAGCTAAAAGAAATGGTTTATAATTATATGACTTAGGTTCAAAGCAATATTTATTAGTCCTATTGAATTTCATGATGGCTATTTCTGATGCAAATTGAAGCCACTCATAAGAATATTTTTGGTCAAATTTCTAACACCTGCACGCTTGCTCACTTTCTTTTGTCCATATTAATTAAACAATTTCAAAAAGGATTACGTAACCTATTACTATTATTAAACATAAAAAAATATATATATAACTTCATTTTAAAATTACGCAAGAAATTAACAACTCATAATTAACAAATATGAAATAGTGCCAAAAACTATTGGTAATGACACGATGAAAAATCGTTACAAATTACAATGTTTCCAATGAACCCAAATTTTAAACCTCCAAGCCATATTAGGAATTTGTGAGTTGTCAATTTTGTGCTGGTAGTTTCAATATTGATAAGTTTTCAAAAATCGTGCCATATCATAAGTTTTTGTAACATTGTACATTTTAGCATCACTTTGTTTTGCATGGGAAATGGGAAATTTAGTAGGTGATGTACATAACTAATATGATGCTATTTTCATATGATATAATATTTATTTATTTATTTATTTGTATAACCCTACTCTGACATTTTTTTTAGAAATTGAATATTTTTTATATGCAATTGTAGAGATTGATTTTTCAGCGCAAAAATATCACAGTAGGTGAAAAAAAATGTCCCTCAAAAAAATTTAATAACCATGTGTACATGTCCAAAATTTTTGTTCGAATTATCAGTTAAATTGAAAGAAATTCTTTAAGATCTCATATATCTGATACAAATTATACAACACGGACACTTTTGAAAAGTGTGTGTCTGTATCGGTGTCAGATTTTTACCCCAATATTTATAATTATCTTTAATTTCAATATTTTTAAAAAGAAATTACCAATATTACCCTGACAGTTTCAAGGCTGTGTTGGGGACTTGGGGACGTATGTGTGTTTCATAGGATACAAGTGCTACTGTCATCCTTAATCTCATTTTTAATTAATATATTAATGTTAGAAATGAGATTAGGCTTATTTTGGCTATAGGTGAAGGATCTATAATCTATCTTTTGCTGGCCATATATTTCCTTCAGATTTGTTTTTAGTAGGTTCGTTTTTTCTTCAAACGATTTTTAAAAAAGTATTAATAAAACATCAGGTTTGCTATGTTGACACCAGTTTAGCTTACACCGTACCTTACACCCTAACTAAAAACAAATCAAAATAGTATGGCACAAAAACCAAGATAATATATATTATTAAAAAAATGAAGTTAGTATGTTTTGAGTAGAAATATACGGTGTAGTGTAAAAAATAGTGTAAGAATATCTTTTCTCATAAAACATATAGTGGCAGTTGTTGTCAAATCGATAGTGATATATTATATGCACATACACCAACATTATCACAATCATTCATAAATTAATACATCAATTATAGATGAGAATGCCTATAGTACTATATAAAAAAAATCACAGTTTCATAAAATTTTCATATTTCTATGAAATAGTTTACTAAAATTTAATAAATAAAAAACATAATTATTTGGTATGTAAATTCAATATATAGAAAGAAATTAGTGAAATAAAAATTACCTCCATTAAGCCAAAGAAGAAGAGGTTTTTGTTGAGGTTGATCAACAGCTTCAAAGAACCAATAAAACAGTGCTCTTCCATGACTTTCATTCACTGTTATATAACCTGAATATTGTTTGAAATTCACCAAAGGTTGTCCTGGTAATTCATAAACTCTATCCTCTTCTTGTTCTCTCACACCTAAACCTTCTTTGCTCATACAAACAATCACAAAAACAACAACAATAATTGAACTCAAACCCATCTTATGTTATAGATTAGATATAGATATATTGTTTCTCTCACAAGACACTGTCTCTATATATAATGAAGAGAAGAGACTTAAGATAACAGGTAAGTGTCATGTGTATTACAGTACCTAGCTAGCTACTATTGCTTTACCTCTCTATTTAATTTTTATTTTTAATATATATATATATATATATATATATATATATATATATATATATATATATATATATATATATATATTAATAGATATGCACTGATAGTGTAAAATGATTTTACACTGTCATCAAATAAAAAACTAACAGTCTGTCATATCATTAAAAATATTTTAAAATAAAAGTGTAATGTGGCTGGATACATGATCGTAATTGATTGACAGTATAAAACTATTTTACACAATATATATATATATATATATATATATATATATATATATATATATATATATATATATATATATATATATATATATATATATATATATATATATATTAAAAAAAAATATTTAGAGAATAATTTTTTTTTTTTGACATGCCCGGTTTTGAAAGCATGCTTTTGGAAGAGTATATGAGAATGGAATGAAGGGAAAAAAAACAAAAAGTTTTTCTTGTGAGTCAACATCAAGATTCATTAATATTAAATTAGATAATACATGTCAAATTAGCTGTAAATAATTGCTTTGACTCTGAATAAAGGGTATACATGCATAGTATATACTATAGTATAATAGTAATATGTATGTATACATTTGGACTTTTCTTATGAGATATTAATTATGATAATTTTATTTTTTGTTTTTGAATTATCCATATGGAGTTTAATTTAAGGGACAAGATTTGCGGTGTGGTCAATTGCTTTGGGTTGAAATGTTTGAAGATTCTGCCCCCACACTATGTTTCTAGTTACTATCTTTTCAATTAACCATCATAGTAGCATTGAAATCATCTAGAATGGAAGGTACAATAATGATGACAATTGTAGAGTAAGTACATAGCAATGGTATAATATTCTATTTTGATTTTCTGCCGGCAATAATAAGTTTTACTTCAAAGATGAAAATTAATCAAGCCGGCCTCAAACGGCAAGGTGAAATAAACTAGGAAAATTATTCACTACTAGTTTAAAAAGTTGATGTGTAAATAGATTTTGTCGAAAGTTTGATCAATTTAAAATGTTTAAAGTTTAATTTTAATATTAAATTTAGTTACTTTGTAATCTATTATCATTACCGCATTTGATATTGAAGGTTTTTTTTTTCTTATTATTTTAAGTGCATAAAAAATGTGTGACACCCTTCAAGTTATTCACGAAGATTGTGTGAGTTGTTTGGAATGAAATATGGAGAAGATAATTAGAATGTAGAAAAACGGTTAATTCACATTGTTAAGAATTCTAGTAAAAAAATTTCAAATTGAGGATTTAATTAGCAAAGTTCTCATATGCCCAATGGCAATCTAAAGTCATTGTGATTCTTAAATCTAAAGACTTGTCTTATATGGATTTGACTATTTTGTTTGACAAATTGTAGGAACATGACATTAAGCAAAAAAAAAAATTTTTGAACATGAATCAGGTGACAAGAAAAATAAAATTCTTGCACTCGAAGTCGAAGAAGCCAAAGAAAAACAATGAAGACGTACATTTTTTAGGCCGCGAGTTCAAAAGTTCATAAGACGCGATAAGCAACCTCATAATGTCCAATATAAAAATGAAGAAAAATTGTCTTTTGTGCAAACATGCTTCTAATGCAGAAAGAAATGTCACATAAAACCAAATTACCCTTAAAAGTAAAACCATAAACAAACTGAAAAATACAAAAGACCTCAAAGCTCGGCGGCGATTTTGTTGTATTTGGAGTGTGCGATACGCTTGGGTATTTTTTATGTCACAACACCCCATAATCCCTTGTCTATGGTTTGCAAGACGAGGGTTTGCCATATAAGCTCTAGCTCAGCTGCTTGGTCTAAGGAAGCGAAAGCCTTCGATATGACATTATTGTCATTGGGAATAAGTGCATTCAATGCTTTTCTTGTAATAAATAATGTTTCGCTAAGAACTATTGATGTATGTATGTACGTTGACTAGTATGGATGCTTCCTTTTCTCTTAGATTACTTGAATACTCTGAATAGTCTTTGATACAATCTTAACTATTGATAGCGCATAGTGGATCGTACATTCCTTAGTGAATGAGACATATATAAAGGTCTCTATAGCAACATTTTACCCCCTTTTTTTCCATCAGCAACATGCAAAATAACTTCTTTCTACTTTCCACCATCATTATTTCTCGTGAGTTTTGTTGCAACATTTTAAGCCTTTATTTATCAAAAAAACCTAAAAAATATTATGGAGTCTAGCCAGATGAACCTAGTACTTTTAGAATGATTTGGACAAGTTTTTGAAATATCCAATCGATTCGAACATACACCCAATTGATTAAGTAAGTGCAAATGATGCCCGTAATTGTTTGTGACAATAACTTAATGAAAGGCAACAACTTTCTATCCAATATTTCCAAAATGAGTCATTGTGAACAATTATTTGGGGCATCTAATCGATTGACACGAGATCCCAATTGATTGGACCATTAATTTGGCCTATGGATCTTTTCCTTTGTTGTGTCAACCTCTAGCATATAAATAGATATCTCTCTCTCTCCACTTTTTCACATCCATAAATGTGAGTTTTCTATATCACTCCTCATCTCTCTCTCTCTCTCTCTCTCTCTCTCTCTCTCTCTCTCTCTCTCTCTCTCTCTCTCTCTCTCTCTCTCTCTCTCTCTCTCTCTTAAATATTCATACTTTCTATTGCTTTAATTTATCCATTCCACTCTGAGAAAGTCATTATGTTTAAGTGAGGTTTTTGTTCTAGAAAAGGGTGATATTGTAAATTTATTAAGAGGTATTTTTCTCTTGGTTGAATAATTTCTCTTAAGGGGGTGTTTGTTTGGGTTTAAAGCTAAACCCGTTAAAAGATTTGTTTGGGTATTTAGTGTTAAGTCAACGATTTTGTTTGTGAGCTCAACCCGTGTAAAAGCTCTACTTGGTTCGTGAGTTCAGGTTGTGTAAAAGCTCACTTTGGTTTGAGAGTAGCCTAGTGTAAAGTCTCAACGTGGTTAGCGGTCACCCATTGTAAAACCTCAGTTCGATTTGTGGTTAGCCCGTTTAAATCCATCACTTTGTTTCAAATGATAGTCAGTTCAAACTCCAACTTTGGTTTGAGATAAACCTGTGTAAAATCTCAGTTTAGTTCAAATACTAACCTCACGAAGCTGTGTTTCTGTTCGGAAGGAAGACTATTTGCTTTTGTCCTATGTTCGTTATTTGGTTGGAAGTTAACTTGAAATTTCATTCCTTTATAAGGGGGTTAGGGACTTTAACCTACTAAAAGCTCATAAGTGTTACTAGATACTCGCAGGATCAAGTCTTGAGGAGAGGATTAGGCCATCTCATTTAAAACTGAACCTCTATAATTTATGGTGTCATCTCTTTACCCTTATCTATTTATTTTTCGTATATTTATTTTTCCGTTGCTATATTCAAACATTTTACGAAAATCTATTTTAAACTCAAAAAATATAAACAATAAGTTTTAAAACTATCATTTTTAAAATTTCCACAATTCACCCCTCTATTGTGTGTGGAGTCATATGTCTAACATAACAGACCTTTGGAGGAGTGTGGCTATTATTTCCCCTTTCATGATCACAATGAGGATTCATGTGTCTTTGGTGACAATGGTGACTCAACAACCTCAGGATCTCTCATCGCAGTTTTATTGCTCTGATGGAGGCCGACTCAAGAACGACAACTTGGTTTCTTTGGGAGGTAGGCCCTTGCACAATTTTATTCTCTGGATGAACGTGATGTAAGCTCTTTTCAATCCTAAGAAATCTTCCAGCCATGGATTATGAAATTTGTTGTTGCACCAAATTGTAAACACTATTTAGCAAAGCAGTGGCTCCTAGCACCCTGAGGTTATCATGTAACAACTAAAGGTCGGGGAGCCTTTCCTGTATAGGAAACACAAGTAGTAACAGAGGTATATGCAAAGGTTCTCCTTGATGAAGTTGTTAAGTGGATACGAAGAACGAAAGAGTTTGGAATACTCCTTGACCGACTATCGAATGAACATGATCTTACTGCAAAGGATTAAATGAAGATGTTGGATTGTTTTTTGCTTGAGGAATAAGATGCATATTTTTATCAAATTTGGCAACGACGAAAATGACTTGCCATTGAACAACAAAGTGAGTGGCTTTGGATGCCACCACGGTTAATGAATCTAGATAAGTATCTGTTTGAAAAGAAGTTGAGATTCGAGGAAAAAGATACACAAATGAAGATGTATACTTCTAAGAGATGAGATATGGATATCTATATCTGTAGAGATCTAAACATGGATATATACAGAGATAAAATTTTGGTTCCCATAGACGATTCTATTGTTCTATGTTGGAACCATAATTGTTCGATGGATGATGAAGTAGTGCCTGCTACGATGGACTCGAGCTTACAATGCCGTTGAGAGAGGGTTAACCTGCAAGGTTATATATATATATTAATACATTAGAAGTGACACACATTTCCTCTTAAATAGCGAGAACATAAATCACAACCAATCGTCTGATTTATCTAAACGGTCATCATTGTTCTAGAAGACAAAATTACATGTGTTAGGAGTAATAAAAGTCTACATATTTTTCATACTTATTACATTTTCTTTACCAATGGGCCTTTCACCTGAAATTTTATGGACGGCCTAGAACACAAGGTGAATGTTTTTGTGAGAATTTATATATATATATATATATATATATATATATATATATATATATATATATATATATATATATATATATATATATATATATATATATATATATATATATATATATATATATATATATATATATATATAAGTTCTTCATGCTTACTACATTTTCTTTACCAATGGGCCTTTTACCAATGCAACTTTGATTCCCCTATTTTATCTTCTTTTTTTTTAGTTTTGGTCCCCTCATTTTAAAAATCACAATTTTAGTACCTTTTTAAGTTTTACTTTGGATTTTAATCCCCCCTCCAAATTGGGAGTAATTTTTAATGATGTGGCGCTATTAGTGATGACATGGCAGATATATGGTGTCCATTTTTATTTCCATCTCATTCTATTTTATTTCCAAAAATATTATTTATTTTACACAAACATATTAAAGAAATGAAATTAACAATTGAGAATATCGTATTTTATTTTACATTCAGAGAGTTTGCATTCCTCATTCTTCTTTAAAAGAGGAACCTTGAAATTTCATCTCCTGCAAACAATTAGTAATCCCCTCCCTTCTCTTACACAGCGGTTGAACTTCATCTTTTTTTCACACGACCATAATCTTTTTCTTTCTATTCTCCTATTCTTTATCTTATTTTCCTCTTAGCTCAAATGAATGATTCGATGGTCTCTTTTTCTTCGTCAAACCAATCAAGTTTAAGAAGAAAAGGAAATAGATGTTGGTGATACACTGAATATCCATTGATGACATCATGGACTAATGAGAATCCTTGAATAAGGTTTTATGATTGTGGTCATTTTAAGGTCAAGAGGAAAAAAATATTGTAATTGCTTTTAATGGTTTGATGAAGAAATGAGCAACCGTCAAAAAGAGGTGATTGGGTCGTTGAAAGATGGGAATGACAAGCTTGTGGAGGTATTGAGCGACAAAAGAAAAATCGAAGAATTGTTGAAGATGAGGAATGAATTTATGGATTATTCTTTAGGTTTAACATTGGTGTTGGTATTGTTATTTGTGATTGCATTAATTGCAATACATGTGTTAAAGTAAATTAATGTAATTTAACATTAGTGTAATGGAGTTTTCTAGAATTCATTGTGTCATGGTTCAAATTATAGTGCTTGTATTGTGTTTCCTATCAATGAAACTGAGTTCTGTTTTATGAGTTCATAGTTTATTGTTCAACCAGAATTGAAATGGAGAACTTAAATGGATATATTGCCAATTGTATTATGTTAAGTTCATTGTTCATTGTTTAGGGATGTTTTAAGAATTTTAAAAATCAATGCTTTAGGCACATTTCAGAATCAATGCTTTAGGCACGTTTTAATATTGCAGTATTTTCAGAACATGTTTCAAAACCTGTATTTTTAGGACTTGTATTTTCATAAAGCATAATAGCTAGTTTTTTTAACACTACAGTACATTACATAAAACATAAGTCAGTATTGTAAGTACATTGCAGCGTAAACCATTATTTTCGGTACATTATAACATAAACTAGTATTTTAACATTGCATAAACCAAAACATTGCATGCATTACATAATAGAAACCAATAAATAAACTTGTGAGTGCACTTGTCCATTAGATATTTTGCATGATGTCAAAACTTAGGAAATTATTAGCATCTATGTACATTGAACAATGTCTACAAGTCATTATGTGTGCCTATGCATTAGGGATCTTAGAATGCATCCAAAACATGTTTGAAGAATATATCATGCATCAAAAATGGATTACATAGCATCAAAAACAGGTTTCATGCTTGAAAAAGTCATTTTCATTCAAAAAGCAAGTGTACATGTCAACACATACATGGTACAGGTCGACACATGTACTGTTGTATTAAAACCTTTAGCTTTTGTAACTATGTGTTGACACATGCAAGTGTATAGGTCGACACATACAGGGTACAGGTCGACTCATGTACTGATGTATTAAAGCATGTAGCTTTTGTTTGCATGAGTCGACACATGCAACATTTCAGGTCGACACATACTGAAGAAATTACTTCTATGTGTCGACACATACAATTTTTAGGTCAACACATATGGTGCAATTTTAAAGTCTGTAGCTTTTGTTTGAGTGTATTGACATATAACCTGTTACAAGTTGACTCATAGCATTACATAGGTCGACACAAGACTTACATGTGTCGACACATGTTGTAGTTTTTCATAAAGTTTGCATTCTTTTTCACATTTTTGGGTTTCCCTTTTGTCTCCAACTTGCACCACGATAAATGCATCATACATAAATCTCTTTCAATTCGACGAAACGATAAACACAAACTAAGATTTCTCATCATCTTCAACCTCTCATATATGCATACACACAAACAACGTTCGCATAATCATTCATTATTTGGGTGTCATCTAGACTTGGTTGATAACGTCCAATTTAGGTGGGTTGTAACCTAAGATTGGGTTGATAATCATATGGGTTTTCATTGGAAAAATTGTGAGGGTTTTTACTCCAAGATTAAAGTTTCGATTTGGATGTTTTTGACAAGATTTATGCAATTGGATTCGATCGAGTGAGGAGCTTTGAAGAACAGGTGGTTCTTGCAAAGGAGTAGTGTGAGACGGCAAATCAATTGGTAATCTTGGGTGACAACAACACGCAACTGGGATTCCACCAAGTGAAAAGCTTTGAAGAACAATGGTGTTTTGCAAAGGAGTAGCTCAAGACGATTAGTAAAATGACTAAACAACTTCTCGTGTCCTCTCTATCTATCTATCTTTATCTCTTGCATTTAAATTTCCATTATCAAATTATTAAGCACATTGATTGAGCGATTGATTAGTAATAAATTTATGTAAATTGTTTTGATCATTATCGAGTTGTTAATAGTCTTTCAATCATTTTGATTTTAACAAGATTTGAATATCAACAAACTTGAAAGAAATTTCTGAAAAATCAACCGCACACCAAGTGTTCGATAATTTGACACTTTATCATTTTGTGTTTTAATTGGTTGGAAATTGATTGGCTCGTGCCTACTTGAACAGTTAATTTGAGAATTCAATTGTTAACATTGATTTTTCCATTGTCATGCCATACACGATTGCGCGTATTCGAGTTCCAATAACTTGTTTGATTTTGACGACTTTTGACTAAATGCGAAACTTCCACTAGACAAAGTTTAAAATCTTTTCAAAAACCTTAAAACATAAATTTTGAATTAGGAAATCTATTCACCCCTTCTAGATAAGGTCTCATCGTCTAACAAGTGGCATCAAGAGTTGTGGTTCATTTGTGCTTCAAACACTTATTAGATAATGGCAACCAAACTTAAAGGGGCGTATAATATAGCCCCTATTTTCACCGGTGAGAATTATGATTATTGGAAATTTGGTATGTGCATTCGTATAAATTTGTATGATAAGGGTGTGTGGGACGCCATTATGAATGGTCTAACTCAAATTACTATGACAGGTGATAATGGCGCTATCATACCTAAACCGGAAGCATAATGGGATAACAAAGATCACAAGAAGTGGGGTCACGATTGGAAAGCACAAAATATTCTCATATCCGCTTTCGGCGTTGATGAATTTTATCATGTTTCCCATTGTGAAATCGCTAAAGCTATGCTGGAGGCATTACAAGTTGTCCATGAGGGAACTAATTAAGTCAAACAAGCTAGAATTAACACATTGAATCAAGATTTTGAACTATTTCGCATGAAGCATGGTGAAACCATTGCCGAAATGCAAAAAAGGTTCACTCATCTCATTAATTGTTTAAATGCACTTGGGAATCCAATTTCCAATGCAAATTCTACTAACAAAGTTTTGAGATGTCTTACTAGGGATTGGCAACCAAAGGTCACGATGATTAAGGAAGCTAACAATCTTAATATACTTGATCTCACTACATTACTTGACAATCTTGAAGAACATGAGAAAGAACTCACTTGGTAAGAAAAACATGAGAAAAATCTTGAGATGAAGCTAAATAATAAGAAAAGTAAAGATAAAGAGGTGGAAAAGAAGTCTATTGCTCTAAAGGCTTCTAGTCTGAGGTCCTTAACAGATGAGCAAATGAATAGTGATACTAGTGACGAAGAATATTCGAATGATGAAGAAATGGGGTTATTCATAAGAAGGTACATTAGCTATGTTAGAAAGAATGGAGTAAAACACTTCGGAAAAAACCTCATGAGATTTATTTTAGAAAACAATATGCATCCTCGAAGGAAGAAGACAACAAGAAAGGGAAGTCAAGAGGGAAATGCTACAATTGTGGAAAATCATGTCATTATAGGCCAAAGTACCCATACTTTGATAAAGAAAAAGAAAAGGGTCAACACAAAAAGATAATAAAGCCAAAAAGAGAATATGTTGCTTAGGAGAGCAATGGTGATTCCTCAAGTAACAAACGTTATAGTGATAGTGAAGTGGAAGCAAATGTTTTCCTCTCGACCCATCAACGTCACAAAAAGGAAAATTATGCAAGTCATTCTAAACTTAAAAACATTGATAAATCATCTTACCATAAATTAGAAAATGCTTTTGAAAATCTACAAAAAGAAGCTCTAAAGGCTTTCAAGAAACTAGCTTCAAATGAAAAGGTTTTTGAAAAATTAAAAGCCAATGTTCTAGAGACAAAAAAGAGAATGGAAGTTTTAAAGCTATCCATTATAGATAGTCAAAACATTGAAAAAAAGGATGATGAACCTATCTGATTTGGTTGTGAAACTTGTCAAAATAGGCAAAAGGAGTATAAAGCTATTAAAGTCAAATTAGACAAGGCATTACAACCAAGGATTGCTTTTGAAATTGATCCTTCAAAAAGTGAAAAACCTTTGAATAAATGTTGTAAAAAGCATAATTTTGTTAAGAAGGATTCAAACTACGAAAACAAATCTCATCACAAATTATCCTGTCACTGTTGTTGCAAGAAGGACCACACTATTGAGTAATGTAAATTTAGGAGCATGTTAGTTACCAAATGAGCATCTCAATGGTTACTTAAAGGCAACTACATTTTCACTCACTCCCAAGGACCCAATGAGAATTGGGTACCTATCACCGTTGTCTAACTTTTCAGGATAAATGTCTTGGCTCCATGGATATAAGATTGATTCTCGACATTACTTTCTGAGTCTTCCATTTTGTCTAATATTCATATTAAGGTATTAGCTTGATTATTTGTTAAAACATTATTTTTTATGTTATAATTATCACAATTGTAGAAATCTAGACCCAAACATTCATCAGAATTAGAATTTTTTGACTTATTAATTTGATGTATTTCCTCGTAAGAAGATTGTTTAGAGGATAAAGAGCTTCCTTCCTCCGAGTTTAATAATATGTTATTTAAAGTAGTTATTAAACTTTCTTTTAATTTTTCGGAAATGTCTAAGTATTCCGTTGATTAGTTTTTTCTTGAACTTTGCATTTATTAGCATAATGATTAAAAACGACCACACTTGTAGCATTTTAACATATTTGTCTTTAGGTTTAGGTTTACTATTGTGTTTTTTTTATAATGTTTCTTACCATAATTTTTTTGGTAATGTTTTTTATAAAATTTTGAATTGTCTTTGTAAGATTGCTTCTTACGATGATGGAAGTTTTTTATTCCTTTACTAACTTATTTTTTACATTTTGGGTTACTAGGAGCTCTTAAAGGAGTAGCTTCATATTGTTCGCAAAATAATCCCATTTCACGCCTATTACCAACCTTTTCATTTTTAATCTTATTTTGTAATTCTTCTATGACTAATGACTGATATGGGATTGTTCCATTAAAATTTTGTTCAATATTGATTTTTACCTTTTTTGCAAATAACCTAGGTAAACCACTAATAAATCTTTCTTTCCAGTAATCTGCCGCACCATCCGACCTAGGGCATAATTTGGATAAGAACATATCTCTATACCACCTATAATCAATTATGGTTGGACAATAAAAGTTTAGTAATTGTTTTGCTGCTATTTGTTGGAGCTTTAAAGGCTCCCCTACAAAGAACTTAGTAATAGCATATAAGAGAGTTGTAACACAAATCTGTTTGTTGGATTCTGTTTTTATAGCTGAATCTATTTGGTATTTATCTTCTAGACTCAGGAGATTATTCCACCATCCTTTTAATTGTCATGTAAAGTCCATAACTAATATCTCTTTAGTATGTTTGTCTGAATTTCCTTTGAGTTTAAAGGCAGTAGAAGCCATAGTCATGTTTTGTATTGTATCTAAGACTTGTTGTTCAGAAGTACCATCGATGTTCCACTCAACAATGGATTTTCATGAATAATTATTCTCTATAAAACTACTTCTCTCTTCAAATTGCACATCCGCAAATGAAGGCTTATGATAATAGTTTCGCGTTTTAGGTCTTGGGGCTCTACCACCTAATTTTCTTACCGTATTGTCATATTCTTCATCTCGAGATAAAGTATTTATCTCTCCTGAAGGAGTTCCTATGTTTAAAGTCGTTAACTTAGTAACTAATTCTTCTATTTTATGACTAGTATCACGGCCTAAACTTATTCCTTTAAACTCTTGGTTAAAAGGAGTATGGTATTGATAAATAGGTCTGGTAGGATCTAATTTATAGTCTTTAACATCCATAGGTTGAGGGATAGAGTTTTCTATTATATCTAATTGTTGTGACATAGTGTGAAGTATTTGGTTTGAGTAATTTATCTGACTATGAAGATTATTAATTTCTTTTCTCTGATCTACGAGATTAGCTATAGATTTAAATGGCGAAGCCTCTATTTCTATGTTTTCCTTAGAAGTAGTAATTTTGATAGCTTCCAAAGGTGGATGAACTAAATCTATAATTTCTTTCCTAGAAGTTTTCCATTTGGTACTTATTTTAACATTAGCATCTAAGTACATCTTAACAACAAAAGAGTTTTCTATCTCTTCTTCTAAACTTAGTAATTCAACCCATCTGAAGAAATAAATATTAATTTCATGTGTTTTTAAAAACCTATAGAAGTTTTGCAAATATATTTGAGTCTGATCTTTAGAGAAAGTTGAGAAATACAAATTTATCTCCTCTAAATTGTAGACTGCCTCGAAATCAGCTTTAATCCAAGCTTTGTCTATGACAAAGGGTTCATCATTTGGAATTACACTTAGTATTTGTGATTTGGTTGGAGAAGGTGACCTAGAAGTTCTCCTCAAGTATATTGGTTGAGGAATTGTAGGAGAAAAGTTTATTCCCGCAAGATTTACCCTAATTGTTGAATCAACTGAATGTCTAGCACTAAATGTCGACCCAATGCTTCTAAAGTGATGATAGCGACATGATTGGATTCTATTCATCCTAATTTTGTATGATCCATCAATATCTTAAATAACATCTCTAATAGTTTTGGTCTCAATATTTTCAAATTTAACCACATCTTGTAATATCCATTCTTGAGGAAATTTTTCTATAATTTCCGAAGCAGTTAGTATCTTTGGGGTCATAATATTAGTCCTACTAAGATTTGCTTCAATAACACGAGTTTCTTTCTTTGGAGTAGTTTTAAGCGAATTAAAATCGTAATAACATCTATGTTAGTAACTCCAGGATTAAAATTATCACTTAGACCTAAAATATATATAACCAACGAGTTCTTAGTGAATTCATCAGCTAAGCTCACAGAGTAATTGAGATGACAGTTAAAATAGACTGAACCATCATTAAGATTTTATTCAACTATAGCAATAGTTGAGTTATGAAAGTCTTTAATTATATTGTCACGTAAAACTAGCAATATAAGGGTCATTGTTATATTCTTCTAGGATTAATTCAGATAGCTACAACTAACCGAAGTAGCAGATTCAATAGTATGAGTAATCTTTTAACTTTTAAAATCAAACGTACAAATCTTATATATTTCTTTTAATTTAATTTCTGGGATAGACCAGTTTACTAATATATTTTCCATCTCCTGAATTTATAATTCTTAATTTTGGAAAGTATCTTGATCTAGTTCAATTTTATCATTATTTAAGATAGTTGAAACTAAGCTTCAGTTACGAATATTCCCACGAGAATAACACCCTAATTCACTAAAAGCCTTGATGATTTGAGACATAATTACTAACTTTTTCACAAATCGGCTATCTTTTAGTTTTCTCTCTTACTCTTTATCTCTAACCTTCCCCTTATTGTTTGTTTTCTTAATGATAACTACAGTGTGCTAAACCAACGATTTTAGTTTTACTGCCTCACCTCTTGGGACTTACGACCTGGACCACACACTACCAGCAGGTACACCTAAAAAATCAAAGTTCAAAGTTATGGTTGAAAATAAACAGTAAAATTAGAAAAACTTCAAAATAACTATTTTTTTTTAAAAACTCTTTTAAATAAATATAATGCAAGTAACTAATCTCACCACCAACCGAATTCTGATACCAGAGAATTTTTACATGAAAATCATTTGTGCATTAATTTTCAAATAAAAATCTTACTTATTTTTTTAAAAAAATCAAAACAAGTTCAACCTCGAATAATTTATGTAAAATAATTTTTTTTTTTGAAATACCTAAACCAAAGTTGTATATTGAAAAATTTTAGAATGAAAAACCAGAATCCAAAATACTTACAAATTACACTATTTAAGTTTTTTTCCCCTCTATATAAACCTGATCCGTTTCCCGCCATTTCCCGCCCAAGTAAAAGGAGCAAAACCTCAATCTTTAAAAAATCCCAATTTTAACTCACAGATCAAGACGACACCAGAGAGAAATGGCAGGAACAGCAACAGGGTGTTACAAGTGCGGAAGACCAGGTCACTGGTCACGTGACTGCCCTTTCTCCGCTCCCGATTCAAATCCAAACCCTAACCCTAGTCCTAATCCTAACTCCAACACCGCCGATCTCCCTCCTTCCTCTTCATACAAACCTTCCGGCCCTAGATCCGCCATCGAGAAGCCCAAAAAAATCCCCCGCACCCGCCCCAAACTCACTCCTGAACTTCTTCTCTCCGACGACGGCCTCGGTTACGTCCTTCGCTATTTCCCTCGCTCCTTCAAATACCACGGTCGTGGCCACGAGGTCATTAAGCTTAATCTTAATCATAATCATAATCACTTAGTTTTTATCACCGATTTCTCTATTAAGCTTTGTTTTAATGTTTTTGTTGTTAGGTTCGTGATTTGGGTAACCTGATTGAATTGTACTCTGAATGGCACTCTCGTTTGCTCCCTTATTACCCCTTCAATCAATTTGTTCACAAAGTTGAGCAAGTTGCTGCTACAAGGCATGTTAAGGTACTGTTTCTGTTCAACACAACTCTATTCATGTTGGCAAGGTTACCTCCTTTATGTCACTTTTGAAGGTATTTTTTATAGAATTGAAATAATATCTTTCAGTTACGGTTGTGGCTGTTGTGATTGCGGTCATTGTGGTTACTACGATGCGCATTGCATCCGTTGCAGCGTGAATTTAGATAGAATGGTGTTTGAAATGCAATGTTGAAAAACACTTAATATTTAGATTTTTCAGTACATCATAAGTAAATTGAATTTTGGATCTGAAATTTTGAGACTTGATAAAAAGAATACTTGAAAAAACATGTACAAAATTGTCTGATGTGGTTCCTAATGTGTTTGGACGCGCAATCTCAAATGACACCGGAAATGCGGTCCAATGCGATTTCAGAGGCTACCACATCAGCAATATTGCAGCCACAATTGCAGTTACAGAATGCAATTTAAAACCCTGACTGTATCCACTTTCGAGAACTATTTTCCATAACATTTTTAGCTAATGCTTGTTTTTCATTCAATTGGTACATATATGATACAAGTATATAAACGATCCATTTCCTTTGCTATTTTTGTATGCATTTATACACACATATTTCTGTATCTCTATCTCTCTGGGCATTCACTTCTCTGTATCTCACCCTATGGTTTTATATTTGTTGAGAGGGTGTGTTTGTTGCATGTCCTTGTTCAAACCCTGGATTTGACATTTATTTTATGTCCTCTTACCAGATGAGCCTTAGAGAATTGAGAGAAAGAGTTGCAAATGGTGGGGATCCATCAAAATTGCATGAACCACCAGGTGTGCAGAACACCCCAGCCCCAGATGCTCAGCAAGGTACTTACTATATATGTATTTACACTTTGCTATCTAGGTCTCAAACTCAATATGCACTAGTTGCATTCGAATTCATAGTTGGTTTCTTAGATCTGTGGTGATAATCTTATAGAACAATTGCGAAGTTCAAATGTTGTATATTATTTTCACATCTGTTAGAAATATTTTTCATCTAAACAAGTTAACATTAACGAGTACCATTCATTGAATTAACGACTTGTTATCAAGTTGTTCAAAAACATACTTACTAAGATTAAGAACACTTTCCTCTTAATTTTCCCTTTTCAAGTGTAGGATCCAACAATTGACAATTTAATCATTGAAGCTCACTTTCCAATTATCGGTAGTTAGTTATAATGAAACAGACATAGATTTTGGCAAACTTCCACATGATTCATATTTCAAACAGGGTGGCCGGTGGTTTCAATAAAGTCTACTTGAACATTGATATGCAGACCGATCAGAAGAAATAATTAGGTTTTATTTATTTTATTGACGTCTTTAAGTATCTTTGTTAAATCTGTATATTGGGCTTTGCTGTATCTGCAGAAAATGGGGAAGTAACTCATCAAGATAATGAGATGTTTGATGAACCTGACAATGTTATTGACATTCAAGAAGACATGCTCAATGATATATATGACAAAGCTACTGAAGTAAGTTTATTTTCATAATAAACATGTTTAGTTCTTCACTTCTTCTGTTATCACGTAAGAATATCTATTTGTTTGCTAAAACACATCTGGATGTTTCCCTTAGTGAAAGGAACTCTTTTAATAATTATGCACATCAGTTAGATAGAAAATATGTAAATTGTCTTCTAGGATACCATTCTCACAAATTTGTGACTAATCTGAATTGTTTGGAACTGTTTAAATAAGATTTTGTTTATCCTTATCCAAAAGTGTGGTATTAATAAATAATGCAAGGGTAACATTACCCTCTTCAGACTGTTGTATTCTTTCATTGGAGATTACTCGAACATCTAGTTACATTCATTTATTTTTCCGTACCTTGAAGTCTAGTTGTTTTGTTGTAATTATTCCTTTCTTATGAAGTCTGAATCAATAGATAGCTAAGTATACATGACTTTTCAATTAAACCAACTCTGAAACAAAGAGCTGGCCTAAATTTGTAACAGAGGTATCTTCTCTTTTACTGCAGGAACCTTCTCAGCCCATACAAAATGTGATCGGTGTGACTACAGATCCCAAAAGCAGCGCAATTGAAAGGACAACAAATGAGGCCCCAAGTAATGGAGCCAGTCAGTCCAGCAATGCTGAGATAACAGCAGAGCAGCGAGCCCGTATGGAAGCAAATAGGTTGAAGGCAATTGAAAAGAAATCAAAAGAAGTCCCAAATAATGGAGCCAGTCTGTCCAGCAATGCCGAGATAACAGAAGAGCAGAGAGCCCGAATGGAAGCAAATAGGTTGAAGGCACTAGAAAGGCGCGCGGCTAGAGCCAACCTATCACAGGCTTCCTAGCTATGATGTTCATTGTAAATGAAAATACCATCTTATAATTCCCTCACTACTGATTTAGTTTACATTGAATCCTGTGATTGGATAGTTGACTTCTGATGGTCTGGCAGATACGAGTGTTTTATATGATGCATTGCATCCTGAAGATTACTATGTTACAAAAGTAAGCGGTTGGTGTTAGTCGATTGGTTTCATTTTTTCAGTTTAAAGATTACTTATTCCGTCACTTGTTTGAGCACTTGGCATGATACTTTAAGTGTCAACCAGTTGAAATTGAATGAAAACTGAGGCAACCTACAAGTCCATACTTAACTACACAATCCGAGAGGTTGTGTAACAATCCTATATTGTTAATAATTAAAGCAGACAATCTTTTTCCATTGTTCAAAGAAAGTATTGAATATATATAAGCTTTTTTTACTAATAGTTTGGGCTATTAAACATTTAATAATTTAACTTCTCATTCATGTCAAATTCAATTAATTACGGGGAGTGAAAACCTTTTAAATTCTCACTTCGCTGATAAAAAAAACTATAAATATAAATTGAATTTGGTAAACAAAATTCAAAAGTTGACATGTAATATATTGTTATTCATTCACCGGTTGATAAATAAATATTATTATCTCCGGTCCTATTTATAAGAAAATATTCTTTTTTTAGATATATTGAATAAATAATATATTTGAATAATATATTGTCCAAATACATTATTTATTTTATGTATTAAAAAATAAATCTTTTCTTATAAATGAAAGTAGTATTTTATTTTTCTTTCTGAAAATTCAACACACACAACTGAAGTTGTTTGTTGGCAAATTATGAATGCTAGAAATACTAGAAAACAAAATATCTACATGATATATTTTGAACTTGTAGTTTATTTATAGTTTACAAATTTATGTGATGATAAAAGACCTGTTTGATAACAATTTTTTTATCACAAAATTATAATTTATTTTATTAGTTTATAATTTATTTTTCAGATAGTAATAGCGTTTCAACTTATTATTTATAGCCTATCATTTTTCTTCCATTTTTGTTATTATTTTACCTTTAATCCATTACCACCTTTATAATTTAATTTAAATTTAAACAATTATATATTAAATTTTTTTATGTCATTTTAATTTATCAATGAATTAAACCACTAATTTTCAAATATAAATTCTTAGTCACAAACCATAAACTATCAGCCATCAATTATCAGTCATAACAGGTGCGATCGGAAGTTGTTGTCTGAAGGGTAATGCCTGCATCCAAAAGTTATCTTCCACTCCTTTAATTTTTTGCTAAATGAGGCCAAATGAATAAGAGAGAACAATGGGTGCATCTGAATATAACTTCTGGACCCACTTCTTTAACATTTGCTAAATGAGACCAAATGAACAATACAAAATAATAAGTTCGTTCGAAAGATATATCTGCCTAAAACTTGCAAGAAGGCATTTTGGAGTTTCATAGAATTTGGAATAAAATTCACAAGGTGTATTGAAAATCTGCCTAAACATATATATCTAAAATAAATAATGACTTTTAACTTTTAACATATGCAAACCAATTTATTCTCCACACATCTACCAAATCACCTTGATTTATTTAGTTTAATTATAGCCACACCTTGTAGCCTTGAAGTGGATTTTGACTACTGAAAAAGAGCCAAAATCAAGCCTTAAAATTTTGGTCATATCATGCTCATCCATAAGAAAAAAGACATGACCTCATTCTTACAACTTTAAGATAATGTACAAATAATGGAAAACAAAAAAATTACTTCATTAAGCCACCGCAACTTCATCGTGTCATTAGCCAATTTTATCTTTCAATGATCTCCTCTTCATCCACCGGAGCATACCATTCAGGCAACCGCTTCTTGTTGCTCAGCCTGTAGTTCAGGAGAAGTTCTTCATCTTGAAGAGCCCTAGTTGCTACCAAAACAACAGTTTTCAGAGTAGTAGGAACACATGATTCAGTATTTTTTGAAACTCTAGATTTGAACCAAGAACTTCCAAATCTCTTCACATCATTTACTTCTGTTGCATTTCCAAATGATATATTAGGAATGTAAGCTCTCATGTCATTTTCAATCAATGGAAAGTCATAAGGGCAAATTGTAACATTTGGAAGCATTCCTTTTGAAGGGTGATTGGCAAAATGTGCCAAGGCTAGTGGATTCCTACGCTCGAGTACATCCTCGCTATTATCTACTTGAGACCCTTTCTCGTCTACCATTTTCCTAGCATTCCACTGTTCTTTTCCGTCACCTCCATGGCCCCAAGGTTGGGCGTCGATGACAGTCCCATCATGTCTTGTAATCAAATAGGGGTTCTGCTCATCGAGATATCCAGGAATATGATGATAATAAGCCGGAGAGTATACTACCCCGGGATAAAAAGCTATCACAGCACCAACATCTACTACACCATCTAAAAATAGACCTTTGCCAGCGTCCTTGTGAGATATTTGAGAAGGTTTAACATTTAGCGTGTAGCCAAGTTCGTCTTTTAATTTCTGCGAAAGCTCAGCTTGACTTATCAGTCTTTGTTTTGGGAAACCTGTGCAACACCTCATTAGTAAACAAAGGAATAATTAAAACAAAAAAATTCACCAACATTGTTAGTTGGTGGATCACACACTTACCATTGGCAGAACTAAGCTCACTATTTCGAGGTAAAACATTTGTTTGTTGAGATAGTAACTCGAAGGAGTCATCATTCCCTGTCTTTTCATTTGTAAGAAGAACTTCATCCATTAACGTGCAAAATGTTTTAATTTGAGAATGAACATTTTCTTGTACTAGCATATGTTGATCGGCAACAGAGGCTTTACTAGCCATTTCAATAATCTCTTCTGCATCTGTTTCGCTAGCATTCTTCCCCAATCGATTGTAGCTGGAGATTCAAGTCTTTACATGAGCAAAACATGTTAAGATGTTGAATAGAAAAGAATCATAAAATCAACAACATTGAATAAAAAACGGCATTAAATTTATATAACCCTACAACATCATCAAATAGATAACGATTCGTGTGTGAAATCTTAACAAGAAGAGCTGACCAGAATTTATATGACCCATTGGTGTTCAGTGCCAAACTCAATAGTAAGATTCATTGTCAATTGTAATTCTTTCAATATACGACAATAGGTTGCAGTTTTGGTATTTGAAAGAAGGCCATTTAAGCTATAAGTAATTGACAAACAGCTAACTCAACGAAAGGCAGCATAACTTGATTTAGCAGCTCAGTTTAGAGATGCTAGTTATCGCAGCTGTCAAATATTGGTCAATTTGTGAAGGATGGCAGCACCATGGCATTTAATGGAAGATATGACAGTTTAAAACGACCAGTGTTATCAAATTGCCCTGTCATGACCGCTATGGCGGATATACATGGCGTTTTTTGGACTTGCCGCAATGGTAAATAACTGCAGCTATTGTGCATTTTTCCGCCAATCCGCAATAATGGCGCTGCAAAGCGGCTGGTATGGCGGGATTTTGGCTCTCCGCCATGGACCGCCATCCGCCATTGACAACACTGAAAACAACAGATTTTTGCCTTTCCACTATGGTCCGTCTTAGAATTTGATTTGTGCCTGATTTAACCTTACAAAACCAGCATATAAAGTGAGGGGCCACCAAACTTTATAAACACTACATATGCCATAGGCAATGAGAGACTAAATCCACCCCTTCACATTCAACACAATGAAGGTGTTGGAGATTGCAATGAAGGCAATTCAGATATTGCAATTAGGCAGTTAGCGGCAAATCGCTATGAAGGCGAAAATATCCCTATCATACTAGTTGGATGCTTCACAAAAACCTATAAATATCTCGAGGTTAGCGATTCGGATAGAAGAATGGTCCTGGATAAAAGATTAAGGCGAAAGTTGATCCATGTAGCTGATCCCGCTTAGTGGGATAAGGCTTGTTTGTTGTTGTATCGTGCCGTTTCTATCTCACTTAATTCTTAACCCTTTTCCATCTACCCACTAAAATATTAACAAAAGTAACAATGGGGTGATTAAGAGAGAAGAAATTTATGAGTTTGAAATAAATAAGGAAGAGGATAGCAGAAAAAACAAAAAGAGAAGCAAGTTTAACGCACCCTTGAATTTCAAACGCAGACAACAAAAAAAACACTTACCTTGTATAGAGGAACAAACGATTAAGATCGACTTCAAACTGTAGTTGTCTTGGATCCCTAGCAAAAGCAAAAGTGGGACTTTTTGCAAGGGTTTTCACACCCTGAAAACAAAATTTAAACCAAGACTTTCGTAATAAACTTCACAGAATGCACAACAGATAAAAATTAAACTTTAGATTAGCATAAAACCACAGAGAATCGGTAAGAGTAAAACATTATTTTCTTCGAATACAATGAACAATGATAGCTCAAACATGTCTTGCTATAGTCACAGCAAATAAGTAACTACTTTTCAAGTAAAGCATAAGATAACAAGATACCTCTTGAAATTTCTGAAACAAAAAAGCCATCTGATTTGTGGAATAGGAAATCCTTATCAACAACCACACATAATTTCAGCATAACAATAACTTTAAATGCTGGAAATGTTCTGCCAGATCAAAGAGAAGCTCCAAATCAGTTATAAAGTAGCTACATGAGTTACAAATCACACAATACAAAACCCTAAATGAAAACCCAACCCCAATTTTTTCATATATACAACAAAATAGCTCAAAACAACAGCAAGAATAATAAGAACACTACAACCAATTTAACAAGTAAAACTGAACAAAATAGAAGGTGGGTGTTAATTATTCAGTTGTGAAAAGGGTAAAAGAGAGAACCTTTGAAAGCCAAGAGCTCAGGGAATCATCACACCCATCGCCACCCTTGACGGCAAAGCTTGATGTTGATTTTTTTCCGACAAAAACATACGTTTGGGCTGAAACATTTTTCCTAGTACATCAAAACATAGGATTTGCTTTTAACACCTCCTGATTTTACTCATAAATTTTCCTTCTTTTTCCTTAAAATACACCCCTATCTCCATTATTTTTTATGGTAGTTTTTTTAATTAAAAGAAATATATTTTGAAACTTAATTAAATTTTAAAAATTAAATTAAAATTTAAGTTTCTCATAATTTATAGATTTAAGTTTTAAAAATTAAAGTATATAGTGATAATGATAGGTGTATACTTGTGTTGCGAAAACTAAGTTTTGATATTTTTTTTATCTTGAATGAGTGCATATACATTTCTCCTTAAAAAAATTAGGTATGTTACTTGTAAAATGTATTTATTTTAAAGATGATATTTTTTACTGCCTTTGGTAACATAGTTTTTTTATAGCTCTCTGAACTATTGATTTTTAAATTTGTAAATTCAGTTCAATTTATAAAATTGATGTGATTAGACTAAATTGTGTCTCATAAATAATTTATCATGTTAGTTATGCAGTATAAATTTTGGCACGAGTTTGTTGTACCAGTTCAGTTATTTTCCATGAATGAATGTGTTATGTAGAAGTTGATTTTTGCATTAATTAGTTGTACCAATTCAATTATTATACATGAATGAATGTGTTATATAGAACTTGAATCACAACAGAATTATACTTGAAAAAACTTGAATCAGAATAAACTTGAAGCATTAGTGGAAAGGTTGTAGTCTCCATCATAGTTACATTTTATCCAACCATAATTTCGCGGATTCCACAAAACCTTTTTAATGTTGGGGGCTCTATGAGGCCAGATGGTGACATCAAAAGCTTTAATAAGAATGAAGTCATACATGGAAGAAGAGGCAGTCAAATGTGTGTGATCTTTCCTACCATCTTTGTTTGAGCCATATGTTGTTGGTAGCAGAAGTAATACATTGTTTCAGATTGTTATGCTTAAAATAATTTTTGGATTTCAAGATTTGGTTAAAGGGGAACACCAGTGCTGCTGTGAGAACCACGACACACTGCTTTGATTTACCACGGGTGCCGAAAGAAAGCCATTGATCAACAAAACCGTAAATAATATTACTGTTTGTTATCTTTCTAAGCCAGAGTCAAAGAGCTTTCGGAAAACTGCACTGAAAAAAAGATAATTCGTGCTTTCGACAACATAGTTACATAAACAACATTGCAAAGCCAACTGGATGCTTTTATGCGTTAACAGCGAATCAATAGGAATTTTATCATGTTGGAGCCTCCAAACCAATATAAATTTTGAGGGAGGGATGTCAACTTGCCATATGATTTTATCCCAGTCAGCTTGAGGATAGTTCTTAAACTTGAAAGAATATGCATCCTTGAGGGTGAGTAAACCTGTAACTGTGTTATTCCAAATCCTAATGTCATTGAGATTGACATTGTAGTCAGGAGGATGAGACAACTTTTGAGCTAAGAAGGGGGACCAATCGTACCAACATTGAGGGAAGGACCATTGGCTTTTATGGATGACATCAACGACTATAGTATTTTCATTAACACCTTTTTAATGGAGAAAATCGAGAGATGTTTCCATTAAAAGAGGTTGACCATACCAATAGTCTCTCCAAAATTTTATTAACCTACCTGATCCCATAGACCAATTCATGTTTGAATTTATTATAGGGATTTCAGTCTTCATGCCTGTTCTTGAGAAGAATTGCCCAAGATTCATTGCTCTTCAATAAATACCAACCAATTTTGAGGTTATAAGCTTCATTTAGATGGATTAAAGACCTCAATCCATAGCCACCTGATTCAAAATATTGATTGGTTTTCTTCCAAGTCAACATGAGCAATTTCCTATTGTGTATATTGTTGTACCCCAATTTTTGACCCTGAGATCCCACCTCATTTTGAAAATAGTGTGATCATCATCATCATCATCATTATCATTATCATAATCATGCATGCATCATTTGCTAACCAAAAAATATACAACAAATACTATGGTTTGCTTATTGCTTGTTTCATAAGATAGGTGACAGATCAAGAAGCTCAAGCAATTGGAGTTTTGAGGCTCTCCAAGGAGATCAAGTATTCTCATATTCTCAAGTGATTCCCCTAATCAATATCCAAGTCCAAGTGTGGCTCAATTCAAAATCAACAACTTTTAACTTCATTTGGTCCATAATTAGGGTTTTGACCTAATTCATCTGGGAAGTTGACTTTTGATCAAAGCATGGTTCCATGGCTCAAATAATGATTCAAGGATCTCTAATGTCTCATTATAATCCACTCACATCATTCATTTGGTTGGGAGATCCTGATTCAATTTATACTTAGAAGAATGCAATTCATTTGAAAAAAAGTCAACTGTTCAAGATCACCTTTGACTTTTGAGGAATTTGGTCAACCATCGACTTTTAAAGATCAAAATCATGAATATATGTTTATTGAAGTCATTTGATCAAGAAAAATCAATAAAATCAAATAAATCAAGAAAGTCAACAAAAGTCAAAGTTGAAGAATTTCAAAACACTTAGAAAATTTCAAGTGTTTTATGCTTAAAAAGCTTCAAACTTCATGCACAAGTTACATTAAGATCCAAGCTGAATTAGAAAAAACTTCTAGCATGAAAGTTGTAGATCTTGATCCAAACTACAAATTTGCTAATGACAACTCTTTCCCTAAAAATGACTCATTTGGGAGATATGGGTTCATGAAGTTTCTTTCAACACTTAGGAAAATTTTCAAAGTGTTTTTAACCTAGTTTTGTTCCAACTTTATGGGTATTTTACACCAAGATGCGAGAAGAATTTGTGGAAACACAAAACATGGAAGTTGTATAGGACCTTCACGGCTTCCCAAAAAGTATTAGAACACCTCCATAGCATATGTGAGTTGAGAGTTTCGAATTAAAGAAGAAGGCACCATGGAAGATGTTTCAAGGTCATTCCCATGTTCAAAAATCATGTCCAAGCTATGCCAATCCTCAAGATCCCTGGCTGCAAACCTACATTTCTTCCAAATATCACCTTAATCAGAGTTACACAAGTCTAATATGCATTACACAAGTGTTAGAGCCTTTGTTCAAGATTCATACCATTTGTGTGCAAAAGTCATAACTTCCATTTTGATAAATCATTGTTTTTGCACTTTGTCAATGCATTGAGCTCCCAACTTGCTTTCATCTGAGTACAATCAAATCTAAAGGTATCAAGCAACCTCTCTGCATCCAACAAGTTCAGAAGCATGCTTGTACTTGCACATTGAAACCACCATTTTCACATAACTTAGTTTTTGGCTCCAAACTAAACCACAAACTTGAAATTCAAAATTCTGGTTACTTCAAGTTCTCAAACCTTTTGCCTATAAATAGATAGTCCATCTGCACTTCAAACACACCAATTCACAACACAAAAACATCTTCAAACTCTCTCAAATTCAGAATTGGTCAAAAACTCCATTTTTAAGCTTTGAAAGCCTTATCATCGAAACTCTTCACACTTGCAAATTATTTGTAAGCTAACCATCTAAAAACCTTCCAAACATCATATAGAGCCTATTGTGTGCATTAGAAATCATCTGTAACACCTAAATCAAAACCTCATAATCTCACTTGCTCATCTCTGCAAATCGAGGTCTTCAGATAGATTGGGGCACTCTCCATCCAAGTTAGGCATTGTAAAAGCTTCCTGGGAGTTCAGTAGAGCTATCCAGATCATCACAATACCTCCAGCAATCCATTAATCCAGATTTCGATTTCCAATTTCAGAGGTAAGCCATTCAAACTTGAACCCTCTTATTTCTGCATCCCTTTTAATAAAGCTTGATTCTATCTTGTTTAGAATGGTGTGAGGATCAAAAGCCCTCAAACCATTGTCATTTATACATCATATATATCATTTAATTTAGTTTTAAATTAGGGTTCTTAAGGTTTTCTAAGATATTCTCATGAGCTACAGTTTAAATAAATTTATGAATAATACATGTTTGAGTTCGTTTTGAAATTCTGAACATCTTTGGTCTTTACTTCATTGAGAATGGTTGCCTAAATCATAAACACGATTTTTTGAAAATCAGTTGGACCAAGGTTTAAGATGAAGTTTACTTTGAACTTAGAACAATGTTTTATATTATATTTTTATGCACGCGTTTGGTTAACAGTCATAGCGCGTTAGTTCAGTGGTTAAGTTTTGAGCTGGTAACCATAAGGGCGTGGGCTTAACACTCACCAAGGCCAAAGTTATTTTTTTGCCACTTTTTTCTTTACCCTTTTTAATAACTTTAATATTTGTTTTAAAATAACAAATCTAATCATTTTGGCTTGAAATTTTATACACTCTTTATCTATCTTATCTATTCTGAGAATATAATTTAGAAATTCAAAATATTTATTATTTAATCATTTTAAAAATTAAATTAAATAAACAAGTGTTTATTTCTTTTAAAAGGATTTTAAAATCAACCTTTTTTTAATATTTTCACTAAGTAAACTTGCATATACTTTTGTGTGAATCAATTAGGATATACAAATGCAAATCCAAGGATCTGTTTGAGATTCTCGATTGTATCAGGGAGATATCAGAGGTGTCGATTACTCCAAGGAGGGATAACTTAGGGACTCGTTTCGGCTTCGCAAAGTTCACTGAAGTTGAAGATTCGCGATTGCTTGCGGTGAAATTGGATAACATTTTGTTCAATGGGAAGAACATTCACGCCAATGTTCCACGTTTCAATAGCAAATGCAATGAAGCTGCGATTGGGAGGTCTTTGGGTGCGAATAAATCGTTTGGTCAGAACAGTAAGCCAAGATTTATGAAGTCGAAAACGTATAAGGGTGATGTAGGTGGGAGGAAGGATTCAAGATCGTTTGCAGATGTCGTTGCGGATAAAATTCCTTCGGGTAATCAACCTATGAAGTTTAAATCGTTTGCTTACAACTCTAAGGAGGAAGATAGAACTAGGTATTCAAAAGCTTATGTCAGTGTATTGCGGTGTCCTGGTTCGGCTTGTGGGATTCAAGAGAGCATCGAGATAGCGGGATTTTTTGTGATTAAGGTGACTCCTATGGGGGCAAACAAATGTCTGTTGGAGGAAATCGAAGATGGTGTAATGGCTGAGTTCTTGAAAGAATATGATTCGTGGTGGAAAGACTCGTTCGTAGAGATTGCTAAATGGAAAGATGAAGATGTTGATTCGAGAAGAGCGGTGTGGTTTAATTTATTTGGAATTCCAATTTTGGTGTGGAACTCTAATTTTTTTAAGTTGTTAGCCAATACTATGGGTTTGTTTATTAGCATTGATTCTGATACTGCAAATGGGCGTTCTATGGAGGTGGCCAGAATTCAAGTTAAATTGGATCTTTTTAGTAGTGTGCAAGAACTGTTTGTTGTTATTATCGATGGAAAGCCTTTTATGTTGGTGATTGAGAAGATTCGCTAGTAAAATGTAGGCATTTATTAGATATGGCTCGATCTCAAATTACTGTGTCGGAATCTTCAGATGCTGTAGATTCAGGTGAATATTGGTCTGATGATAATAGCTTTCGGATATTATCGGGGAAGAAGAGGAGATCATCGGGGGACAGCATCGAAGATTTTTCAAATCATGATGAAGAAGTGTTATGTGCAGTCAATAAACTTCACGGCATCAGGGGGCTTTTTGGTGAAGGAGGATGGGGCTGAACCAAAGGTGGATGTTGGAAAATCTAGTTTTTCTGTTTCTGGACAGTCAGTAGGGAAATCTGGCAGCGCTATTGGTCTTTCATTAGGGACAATGGGCAGTGATAAAGGTCATTCAGTAGTGAAGGTTAACAGAGTTTTGAGTGATGAAGCTGAGGGCAATTCAGTTTAGGAAAATACTGTTTCTGTGAGTGAAAATGCAACAGGTTATTTTGACAGAGCTATTCGATCTGTAGTTGATTTTTCTGGACATGATGTTAATGTCAACCCAGGATCTACTGCTTCGTCTTTGATAGGGAGGAATAACTCAGTTGTGGTGTGTACGTTGGCCTCCAGGAAAAAATATTCTTCTAAAACTGTCAAGTTTAAAAACTTGATGGATCTAGGTGGTGGGAGATTTTTGAAACATAAATCGAAGTTTGTGAAGAGGAAGAGGAGTAAGAGGAAGGGAAAAGGTGATGTTATTACGAAGGCGAGGGGTAGTATTATTTCAGAAACGGTCGAGGTTTCATATTCGGTTTCAGGTCTAATAAAGGGAAGTGTGGAGGATGTTTTTATGAAACTTTTTCAGAAATAATCTAATTGGGCCGAACAACAGTAAACAGTGGGATAACGTTAACAAAGATATGGAGGGTAGGATGTGGATGACTTTTGAAGCAATGGGAATGGGAAATTTGAAGGATAGGAGTATTTTCATTAATAAAATGCGTGAATTGGAAAAAGTGGAGTTATAAAGAAAATTGTCAAGGAAGGAGACTATATCTACTTTGAAATGATAATTGTTTCATTCAACATTAGAGGGGGGTAACACTCTCAAAAGAAGAAGAATTAGTTCTATTGTTAAGAAGGGAGACACGGACATTATTTTAATTCAAGAAACTAAATTGACAAATATGGAGGATTTTGTAGCTAATAGTATGTGGAGTAACACAAATATTGGTTTTTCATTTTCTAATTCGGTTGGGATGTCGGGAGGGATATTTACTCTATGGAGGATTGATAGGGTGGAAGTTTTACATAGTTTCAAAGGAGAGGGATTCTTAGGGATCAAAGTGTTATCTAAAGGGAGGATGGGGAGGGAATTGGATAATGGTTCAAATCTTTTTTGTAAATTCATCGAAGATAGTGGTTTGGTGGATGTGCCTTGTAAAGGGAAAAAGTATACTTCGTATAGTGGAGATGGAAGGGTGATGAGTATAATTGTTCGGTTCCTCGTGTTGCATGTTATTGTTAATAGATGGGGGTAGTTGTTAAACTTGTAGCGGTGAGAGATACCTCGGATCATTACTCGGTTTGGTTAGTGGTGGATAACATAAATTGGGGTCATAAATCTTTCAAGTTTAATAATGAATGTTTTTCTTTTAATTCGTTCATCCTTTTTGTAGAAAAGGAATGGAAGGAAATGGTTGTTGAAGGTAGAGGAGATTTTTTCCTAAAATAAAAACTTAGACGACTTAAAGAGAGAGTAAAGTGGTGGAATAAATCGGTTTTTGGCAAAATTGATTTGTTGGTGGAGGATAGTTCGAGGGATATCAATTTTTGGGGTTCTAAATTGGAAGAAATGTGTGAGGATATGCTTGGTGACTCTCTTAATGGTAGGAATGGTGCTAATAAGAGGCTTTGGCTAAATTTGAGGATAAAGGAAAACATGCTTGTTCAAAAATCAAGACTTAAATGGTTAAATGATGGAGATTCGATTTGTAGTTTTTTTCATAATGTGGTGAGGGAAAGAAGAAGGCACAATCATACAGAGCCGATTAACACTCATGAGGGTTTGGTGGAGAAGGTGGAGGAGGTGTCATACCCTAATTTTTGACCCCCCTGAGATGGCATATCTTCAGGATTTTTCATCAGGTCAAGACAAGTACCCAGAGCAGTCATTTCTCCATCTGGTACCTAATCGAGGATGCTCAAAGACAAGAAAGCTCAGGCAAAGGATCAATCAATACAAAGATTAGTCTCTAATACAATCATGGGGCTCAAAAACTTCACTTTTCTCATCTATGATTGATTAGACATCCAATCATATGAGTACAGGTTTACTCAGGTCACCAGACTAGGGTTTTGAGCCTATCAAGGACTAAAATCAGGGATCACATTTGGGAAACCCTAAAAAACCTCAGAGGGTCATTCAAAGACATCAATCATCTTCAAATAACTCATATGACAAGATCTACTAGACATCACACTTCAATTCAAAGTCTACAGTCATTATTTTCACATGGTCGACAAATTAGGGTTTTGACCTAATTCACCAAGATAGTTGACTTCTGATCAGGGCATGAATCCAAAACTCAAGACATGATTCAAGGATCTCTACTACCTCAATATAATCCATTTAAATCATTCATTTGAGGAAAAGATATTGTTTCTACACAAAAGCCCAAAAATTCACTTTGTCAGGAAAAAGTCAACTGTGAAGGATCATCATTGACTTTTAAGGTTTTTGGTCAAAAAATGACTTTCAAAGATCAATATCATCAATATATGGATGTCAAAGTCATTTGACCAAAGAAATTCAAAGAAATTCATCAAGGAGCGAAAAGTCGGGAATTAGGGTTTTTGAAGGCATGGTGAGATCTCAAAATTTCACCTACACAACTCAAAAAACTTCCAACATGAAAGTTGTAGATCTTGCCAAATAAAACAACATCTTACAAGGGAACTTTTTTCAAAAGATCAACCATTTATGAAGTTTTGGAAATTTTGAAGTTTAGGTCATAAACACTTAGAAATTTTTCTAAGTGTTTTAACCTAGTTTTCTTCCAACTTTGGCCTCATTTTTCACAAATTTCCCAAAGGATTCTGAAGAAGACATAAACTAATGATTTAAAGTAGATGTTTAGGGCTTTCCAAATTGTGTTCAACCTTCTCAAAATTCAATTTGAGCTAAGAGTTATGCTTGTTCAAAGTTGGCCTCATGAAGTGAAATTATAGGTCATGCATCATTTTGGAACTTTGAAGTTTTGTGCACATGACCTCAAATACAGATGCTACATGACCCATAATACATCTGCAAACATGCCATGCATTCATTTTCACCATGCCATGATAATTGAAGAAGATTCTTAAAACAAGAACATGTGATTATGTAATGATTACATTTGAGAATTTATGGCAAATTGATGAATCACCCAAGGAATCTTCTCACCAACCAATTAGAGCTCACTTTGCATCTGAATTGTCCCCTAAGATCAGATAGAATCAATGGATAGGGGAGGTGGCTCGAAAATGCAATGATCACACTTGGATATTCTTTGAAATTTCTTCATGGCTAAGAAACCAAACTTGCTTCACTAAGCAAGCTCACTCTCTCACTCAGTACTGAGACATTTACCTATAAATAGGAGAGCACAATTCAGTAGAAAAACACACCAAAGCAACCATATTACTTGCTTTCTCTTTCTCTTCTCTTGTTCATTGTTTTTCAAAGTTCTTTGGCAAGAAGAATCGATTTCTTCAAACCAGAGCTTATCTTTGGGAAGTGAGCATTCTAACATCTCAAGGGAGGTCATTTGAGGTGATCCAAGCACCTGGATCACTTCTGTAGGTGGAGGAACACCATTGTTGCTCTCACTTTGGAGCATCTGTAGTTGGAGGTCCATGGAGTGATTCAGAAGGTTTCAAGGCAAGCCAATCATCCAGACACACTCCTCAGGTCATAGTGAAGCTAACCAGATGGCTGCAGCTCATCTGTAACTCGAGAATCAACACCCTCCATGTTCACTTGAAGCTGAAATCGAGGGAGGTCCATAGAACAATTCAGGAGGTTTGAGGTCATTACAAGCATTCAGTTAGCATCACTGAGCCACAAGGAAGCTTTTGGGATCATTCATACAAGCCCAGTTGCTCTCTATCATCCTCACGATCTCCATTTTCAGAGGTAAGTTTCTGAACTCCCTCTCTTTAATTTAAGTACTCTTTGTGAAATAGCTCGATTCTATCTTGTTCAGCATCATCAGAGGATTGAAAACCCTCTATCATCATCCATTTATCTTTCAGTATAGTCATTTAATTTAATTTTGAAATTTTAGGGTTCTTCACGATTTCTGGTAAATTAGTTAGATGTAGTTAATGATAGTTCATGTTAGTTACATATTTAGAATCGTGAGTGAATTTAGAGCAAGTTTCATGTTTACATCGTTGCAAATGGTTGAGAAACGAGTAAGTTCAGAAATTCAAAAATGGAGAGCTTGAGGTTGAAGATGAAGATGGTGGTGGCGCGCAAATTTGAATTCTCAGGGGAGAGTTTATTTTATTTTGAATGGTGTGCGTTTTATTAACGACTGAACAACTTGCCCTAGTGGCCACACATGCGCTCTTAGTCTCCTCATGCCCAAGGTCTGGGGTTCGAATCCCCCTCGCCCCAGACTTTTTGCTTCATTTATTTTTCAATGTTTTGCCACTTGTTTGAAAATATAATAAGTTGGATGTGCATCTTAAACAAACTGCGCGCGTAGCCCAGATGGTGGGTGTTTTGGCCAATGACTTGGAGGGCGTGAGTTCAACCCCTCTAGGTGACAAAACCATTTTTTTTATCACTTTTTACACTAAATTTCTTCACAACTTCACACAATTAATTCACCTATCAAAATAAATCATTTTCACTTCATTTTTCATACACCTATTATTTAATATATCTATTTTGTGAATAGTCAAAAAAATCATAAAAATATTATTTATTTCTTGAATTTTAATTAGGTTTAAAATAGTATGTTTTTAAGTGTTTTCTTAAATACTTTAAATATATATTATCACTTTATTTTAACCTAATCACTTTGTAAATAATTTTATGATAAAACCCTAATTGTTTAGGTCTTAATTAAGTAAAAATCTTTATTTTTACTTTAATTAAGTTGACTTTTGTCAATTCTCAAAACTGTTTTCAATCTCTGATTAAATCAAATGATTAAGGTTTTCAAACAACAAAACCTTATATCATTTCAAATCATTTCCAACTGTTTTATCACCAGTACTGCAAAGTACTGGGCCTCTAATAGAGTGTGAGTCCCAAAAACCTTCTCTTCTTAGCTTGTTTTCAAAACTGTATTTTCAAAATCTTCTTTCTGTTTTCAAAAACATTCTTCTGGTATTTGAAGGGCATTATTCCCGGTGAAACTCTTCAGATACCTATGTGACCTTTGTCCATCTTCACTTCTTCTGTTTTCAAAAACCATTAACTGTTTATCATATATATATTCAACTGTTATCAACAAAACAACAAAAATTACTGTTGAGGCTCTGTACATACTTCTTCAATGGCCTCCACTCCATCCAGGTTAGGCTTTACAAGCTTTCAATTTACAGTCTTTATTTAAATTACTGTCAAATATAAACTGTGCATATATATATTAGTTTAGAACTACGTTTGAGTATAAACCTTAGGACAGTTAAACTATATATATATATATTAGGAATATGACCTAGGATTGAGAATGTCTTCCCGGTGAAGGCTCTTTCCTAATTAGAGATCTGTAGTTCAAACCCCCAAGATGAATTATTCCCGGTGAAACATCTTGGCAAAAACCTTAGAATCCAAATAATAGGACACATCCACCCAAAGAGGAATTATTCCCGGTGAAACCTCTTACCCATTTGCTTAGAGCCAAAATAAGTTCAAAACTACATAGCTTTCTCTTGTGCTATAACAAGGACCCTCGATTAGCCTCCTCTTGGGCTTTGTACAAGGACCCACAGGCTTCTTAAAAGCATTTCCAGCTTCCTCTTGAGCTTGTATACAAGGACCCAACAGGTTTCTTATAAACATAGGAACAGGTCTTTAGTCACCTTTTAGCCTACCCTGGTGAGTTTCTTCCAGTTTAAACCAGACTTTAAACAAGCTAAGTTTGTCTCAATTTTGCATTGAGTACACCTTTTGGAATGAGAGACATGGACAGTCTCTGTCACCCTTATCTTCATCAATCTTCCTTAGCAGAGTCTAGGATCCATGTTTGGTCATCCTCAGCATTGAGTCAGCCTTCATCTTGGGCTTTAAACAAGAAGTCTCCATTAGATAATCTTTCTGCCATTCAAAATATCAAAAACCCCTGGAAAGGGTTAGCCTCCAACATCTGTCTAAAACAAAATCCCTGGAAAGGGTTAGCTTCCACACATTCCTTCATTTTAATAAAAACCCCTGGAAAGGGTTAGCCTCCAAAGTCAATTAATAAAAGAGTCAAAAAAATAAAGATTCATTTCTCTTAGGAGATAATTTCCCCAAAAGAGTCAAAACCCCTGGAAAGGGTCAGCCTCCAAAAACATGATAAAGTCAGTCTTTTAACAGACAAATTCACCAGTTGAGTCAAAATCCCTGGAAAGGGTTAGCTTCCAAAGAAAAAACAGTCTTTTAATAAATAAAACCTCCTCAGTAGAGTCAAAACCAACAAAAACAGTTAGCCTCAACCTTGGGCTTCATACAAGGCACCAAACAATAAAACTCCCCTGTCAAGAGTCAGCCTCAACCTTGGGCATTGTACAAGGCAGATAATAGAGTTTCCCCAGTGAGTCCTTCATCACTCAGTAGCCACAACCTTGGGCTTTGTACAAGGCAGATAAACCATATTTTCATGTGTCGAAGATTCCTAACACTTAGGATCTTTCCCCATATAGTCATCCATACTTAATTCATTTAAGAGTCCGCCACAACCTTGGGCTTTGTACAAGGCAGAAAATAATGTTTTCCCTAGCTAGAGTCAGCCACAACCTTGGGCTTTGTACAAGGCACATAAAATAGAGTCATTCATAGTCTTAAAAAATTCAATTATCCTTAACAGTTAGCCACAACCTTGGGCTTTGTACAAGGCACATAAATAGAGTCTCCCTAAGTAGAGTCAGCCTCAATTCTGGGCTTTGTACAGAACACAAAAATACCCTGTAATTAACCCCCAGTGGAGCCATCTCCCAAAGTCAATAATAATTAATAAATCAATCAAAAAGCCTCAAGCTTGGGCCTCATACAAGCCAGCTAAAGTCAAATCTTTTATACAGTAGATAGACATAGCTTATCTCTATAGAGAGATATTTTTACTACTCTACCACATTCAAACAAACAAACATTTCCATTTCAATTTCAATTTTAATCAAGTCTCCCATTTAGGATTTTGAAAGGCATGAGCTGGCAGTAAAACCCAGACATGTGGTAACTTTCCCTAATTTGGATGAGCATCTTTCTTTCATTTAAGAGGCATTTGACTGGTATACTTGCACATACACAAGTAAGGTCCCCCTCTTGAATGAAATGAATTCAGTTATTCTGTCACTCCTTTAAATGTTTGTGGTAGAATAGTACAAATACCTCTCTGTAGAGATAATTTCATGTCTCTTTACTGTAAACAGAGACTTAATTCCAAGCTTCAACCTTGAGCTTCAAGCAAGGCACCAAAAATAATTAATTTCCCTAGTTAGTTCCCCGAACTACATTAAGCTCTGACTTCCACTAGGGATATGTAGGCATGAGGTTCACAAGGAATCTCAGCGAGCTAATAAAATACCAAAAATAGTCAGTCTGTCTATATGTCTGTCTCTCTTCAAATCAAATTAATTCTTTCTCCTAATACAAAGGAGAAACTTTCCCAATCATTAGCAATAAACACAAACACAATGACACAGAGAAGGTTCCTGTAGAGTACTACAGATATGTAGGGTGTTTAAACACTTCCCTATGTATAACCGACCTCCCGGACTCCAGAATTTCTAGTCTAGGTGAAATCCCCACACTTAGCAAACTCCTAGGGTTTAGTTGAGATCTTTTTTCCCCTTTCCTACTCGTAGGACAAATAAGAAAGTTCGTGTGATATCGTAGGAAGAACTGAAATAAAATTCATCCCACCACGGGCGCATTCTCCTTCCAAATTTCGCGTGAAGGGTCTAGCGTGCCGTCCTCCCAAGTGAAACGGGGAGGTAAAAGAAAACGACACCACAGGAGGTTAGGGAAGAAGTGAGAAAACATTTTTCTAACAAATTTATCGAGTTAGATGCGGATAGAATGCTTTTAGATGGTATTTCTTTTAAGAGTATTACTTCTGAGGATAATTTAGTTCTTGAATGTCCTTTTCAAGAAGATGAAATTAAGGAAGCTATTTGGTGTTATGGAAGTTCCAAGAGCCTGGGTCCGGATGGTTACTCCTTTTTGTTTATAAAAAAGTGTTCGTTCTTCATTAAGGATGATTTTGTGAATTATCTTAATCATTTTCATTCAGGTGGAAGAATCTCAAAGGCAATATTTTCATCTTTTTTTACTTTGGTTCCTAAGCCTCTGAATCCGACTTCTTTGGATGAATATAAGCCTATTTGCCTAGTGGGTTGTATGTATAAGGTTACTTCCAAGATCTTGGCAGGAAGATTGAAAAAAGTGCTTCACTCGATTATTTTGCCGTGTCAAAATGCTTTTGATTCGGGTAGACATCTTCTTAATGGGGGACTTGGTGGCTAATGAGGTTGTGGATTTTGCTAAGAAAGAGGTGAGGGGTTGCCTTTTATTTAAATTAGATTTTGAGAAGGCGTATGATAAGGTTTCTTGGAAATTTTCTTATAAACATGTTGTGTAGGATGGATTTCGGTGTGAGGTGGAGGAGATGGATGAAAATGTTGGTTTTTCAAATTAGTATGTCCGTGTTGGTTAATGATAGTCCGACGAAGGAGTTTGTTGTGGAGAAAGGTTTAAGTCAAGGGGATCCTTTATCGCCTTTCCTTTTTGTGTTGGTTATCGAGGGGCTTGCGGGTCTTGTTCGGAAGTTGTCTGAGAACAGTGAATTTAGAGGTGTGGGGATTAATGGGAGTAGTGTCGTCGATATTCTTTAATTCGCGGATGATACTTTATTGGTGGGTGAAGGTACTTGGAGACAAGTGTGGGATATTAAAGTGGTGTTGAAAGCTTTTGAGCTTGTGTCGGGTCTTGGAATCAATTATCATAAGAGTAAATTGATTGGGATTAATGCGAATAATAATTTCTTAGATGCCGCTTCTTTTGTTCTTTCTTGTAAAGTGGAGGCTAGCAAATTTTTGTTTCTTGGGATCATTATTGGATGTAATCCAAGAAGATACTCTTCTTGGATAACTCTCTTGTCGAAGATGAAGAAGCGCCTAGCGGGTTGGAAAAACCGATTTCTTAGCTTGGGTGGTAGGATCACTCTCTTGAAATCCATTCTTAGCTCGCTCACTATTTTTAATATGTCTTTTTATAAGATGCCGGTTATGGTGGCCAAAGAATTTACTAGGATGCAAAGTATTTTTCTTTGGGGATGAGGGGTGGAGGATAATAAGAGAAGGATTCATTGGGTGAGTTGGAAGAAAGAGGGCTTGACATCAAAAAAAAAAATTCGGATTTCAATTTGCCTTTTCTTAACAAATGGAGATGGAGAATTCTAAAAGGTCATGATTGAAGGATAGAAAAACACTTAGAAAGGGGGGGTTTGAATAAGTGTAGCTTTAAAAACTTGACAGATAAAAATAAATTGCACAGTTATTTTTATCCTGGTTCGTTGTTAACTAAACTACTCCAGTCCACCCCCGCAGAGATGATTTACCTCAACTGAGGATTTAATCCACTAATCGCACGGATTACAATGGTTCTCCACTTAGTCAGCAACTAAGTCTTCCAGAGTCTTCTGATCACACACTGATCACTCCAGGAACAACTGCTTAGATACCCTCTAAGACTTTCTAGAGTATACTGATCCACACGATCACTCTAGTTACAACCTGCTTAGATAACTTCTAAGACTTCCTAGAGTATTCTGATCCACACGATCACTCTAGTTCCTTACAACTTAATGTAATCAATTCTAAGAGTATTACAATTGCTTCTTAAAAGCTATAATCACAAACTGTGATATTTCTCTTAACGTTTAAGCTTAATCTCACTAATATATTACAACAGCAATGTAGTGAGCTTTGATGAAGATGAAGATTCTGAGCTTTGAATCGAACAGAGTTTCAGCAAGTTAATATGAGTTGTTTTGTGCAGAATCGTTCAGCATTGTTAACCTTGCTTCTCATCAGAACTTCATATTTATAGGCGTTGGAGAAGATGACCGTTGAGTGCATTTAATGCTTTGCGTGTTCCGTACAGCATCGCATTTAATGTTATACGCTTTTGTCAACTACCTCGAGCCTTGTTCACGCTGTGTCTACTGACGTTGCCTATAGTAGCTTTTAACGTTCCTTTTGTCAGTCAGCGTAGCTTGCCACGTGTACTTCCTTCTGATCTGATGTTTGTGAATACAACGTTTGAATATCATCAGAGTCAAACAGCTTGGTGCAAAGCATCTTCTGATCTTCTGACCTTGAAGTGCTTCTGAGCGTGATACCATCAGAACTTCAGTGCTTCTGATCTCTTGTTCTTCTGATGCTTCCATAGACCCATGTTCTGATTCTGCTTCGACCATCTTCTGATGTCTTGCCAGACCATGTTCTGATGTTGCATGCTGAACCCTTTGAGACAAAGCTTCTGAGCGCTGAATTATGCATACTCTTTATATATTTCCTGAAAAGGAAATTGCATTGGATTAGAGTACCATATTATCTTAAGCAAAATTCATATTATTGTTATCATCAAAACTAAGATAATTGATCAGAACAAATCTTGTTCTAACAATCTCCCCCTTTTTGATGATGACAAAAACATATATAAATGATATGAATTTGCGATCAGAAAGAGCAGACGGCAAAAGACAAATTACACAGCTATAAGCATAAGCATATGAATATGTCTCCCCCTGAGATTAACAATCTCCCCCTGAGATAAATAATCTCCCCCTGAAATAAATACTCGAAGAACTTTAATAAAAGACTTCCCTGATTATTTCGGTAGAGACGATCACATAAGCTTCTGTCTTCAGAGAATTCATAGCTTCTGACTTCTGCTTCCATTGGACAGCTTCAGAACTAGAATTTCTTTAGATCCTTAGAACACTCACAGCTTCTGATTCCTGCTTCCATCTAGGACAGCTTCAGAACTTGAATTTCTTTGATCTTCAGAACATTCACAGCTTCTGATTTCTGCTTCCATTTAGGACAGCTTCAGAACTTGAATTTCTTTGATCTTCAGAACATTCACAGCTTCTGATTTCTGCTTCCAATTAGGACAGCTTCAGAACTTGAGTTTTCTGGATCTTTAGAACATTCACAGCTTCTGATTTCTGCTTCCCTCGGATAGCTTCAGAGCTTTGAATTTCTACCAACATCACTTCATGCTAGATTTGTATCAGAACATTGTTGAATGTACCAGAGCATCTTCAGAGCATCTCTACATCCTGAAATGTTACAGAACAAAAACTAAACGACAAAAGTCAGCATGAACGAGTCAGAACATAAAATGTATATTAGAACACATGATATGTATCAGAGCCATATAGGCTAAAATGATGTATCAGAGCAAATAGAATTTTGTCAGAGCAAATAGACAAATATGGATCAAATTCTATTATCAGTGCTTCTGATTTCTGAAGCTTGATAGCACTCAGCTTGCTTCAGTTTCCATGAGTTTATTCTTTTTACAGAATAACACTTCTTATGGTTTTGCTTCTTGTGTTTGCTTTGAAGATTCTCTTCACTTCTTTATACCTGCAAAACACTTAAACCATATAGAACTTGCAGTTCTTGTTAGTAAATGTGTGGGAGCTTTACCCAGCAACTGATAGATTAATCAAATCATTTATCATTTATCTTCTCCCCCTTTTTGTCATATCATCAAAAAGAATATATCAAAAGATTCAGATGAATAAAACGACAAATAAAATCACTGGAATGTAAAAACACAAAGAACCGTTTCATTTATAATCAAAGAAAGATTACAAGAGAGGAATGCAGGAAAACAGATGCAACAAAGAAAGAAAACTACAAAGACCAAAGACTAAGACCCTAGCCTACGCAAAATCCGCGCCAGAACATCATGAATCCCGTCAGTGCTTGTAGCTTGCCTTGCCATGAAGGAGCGAAACTCAGCATTGGCTATTTCTTGCGCGTCCAAACGAGAAGCCAGCATAGCTTGATTCTGATGAAGAGCTTCCAAGGTCTCCATCAGAGCTGAGGTTTCACCAGAAGAAGAGGCACCTGAATTTCTGCCAAAAGGGACAGCAATCTCAGCAGGTGATCTTCTGGGAGATCTTCAGCTTGTGCATCTTCCATTTCCTCATCTGAGTCTGACTCAGAAGTAGCCTTAGCATATTCTGGTTCAGGCAGCTCAGAAGTTCCATCTTCCAACGCTTGAAGAATAGCTGCAAGGTTTGTTGGAGGAGTAGGACCAGCAACTTCAGCAGGATAAACCACTACTGGAAAGACCATGTGAGGTGCTTTTTCAGAAGGGTTCATTCTGAACCAGTTAAACAGCCACTGAAAATCTCCAGTCAGCACAGGAAACCATGGTTTCCACACCACGATGTCTCTGCAGAGATTTTCTTCTTCCAACTCATCTGCAGGTATCTTCTTCTCAAGAACACTTCTGTTCCTGATGAGATGGTGATAGCTGCTTTCACCAGCTTCCAACCGAAGACCACGAATACCAGGAGCTTCAGACATGATCCTTCTCTGAGTGTCTGTAGCCCTAACCAGAAAATCCTGACGAAAGGTATCCCAAAGGTTGCTTGTAGCATACTCATCCAGATGGTTAAGGTGAGCAGCACCCAGAATCTCCAACCAGCCATTTACATCAGAATGTAAAAGCTCCAGATATGATTGAGTGGTAGGGGTTGGAGGGTTGACAGTGAACCTGGAGCCGGGAAGAACAACACTATAGGGATTAGGTGTTCTGATGGGAAAAGGGTGTGAGAGAGATGAAGAAATATCTGATGGATGGGTTGAAGGAGAGGAGATATCAGATGGTGAAGAAGGTGGTTCCGAGAGGATGAATGAGGAGGAAGAGGTGGTGGAGGTCTTTGAAGAGGGAGTGATCCTTACTCTTTTTGGTTTGGTTTCTGGTTCAGCAGTTGCCTTTCTCTTTTGTTTCTGATCATTATCTTGATTCCCAGAGCTTGACGATGGATTCATGATGAAGTTGCAGATAATGGAAACTGCTAGGGTTTATGATATGAATGGGAAGAGAGAGAACGAAAAAGAAACTGAATGCAAAGTGAGAGAAATATAAGAGGGAAAAGAAACGTTTGAAGAATATAAAAAGAAAACTGAAAGAGAGTAAATGATGAAAAGCATTTAATGTTACGTGACGTAAGGAGAGATAATAATGACAAAAGACGTGATTTGCACAGTTACCTAAGTAGACGTCCCCTCAACTGCACGCACGCTTGTCCAGGAATAGTGAACACGTGTTTACCATCTGGATAGCCAGTTACAGCTGTTTTGCTTTTAAAGAGATTCTGAATCAACTTAGACAATGAAACGTTAGTAATAACTGAATCACAAATTTCTAATTGATTTCAATCAGAACTTCTTAAAACAAATTTTATTTCAGAAGATACCCATACATAAGAACTTCTCATCTTCACATTCTGGGCTTGTTTCTGAAGATCCATTTTGTACCGATTATATTGAATCCATCTGGTCTAGGAACAAGATCCCAAACATCATTCCTTGTAAACTGATTCAGTTCTTCTTGCATAGCAATTATCCAGTCTGGATCTTCTAGAGCATGATCAACAGAAGTTGGCTCGATCAAAGATACAAGACCTAATTGACAGTCTGCATTGTTCTTAAGGAATGCTCTTGTTCTGATTGGATCATCCTTCTTTCCAAGAATGACATCTTCTGAATGATCAGAGATGAGTCTGGATGATCTTCTGACAGATGGTTCTTCAGAAATGCTTAGATTCTCCAGAGAAGCTGATACTTGATCTTCCGATTCTTTGCTTCTGAGAAGCTCTGCTTCTGATGCGTTGCTTCTTGGCTCAACAACTTCTGATATATCAATATCACAATCTGCAAAATTATCAAACTGCTTTGGTTTTTCAGAACCAAGCTTATCATCAAACCTGATATTGATTGATTCTTCTACAATCAATGTTTCAGTATTGTATACTCTGTAGCCTTTTGAGCGTTCAGAATATCCAAGAAGGAAACATTTTTATGCTTTGGAATCAAACTTACCAAGATGATCTTTAGTGTTCAGAATAAAGCATACACATCCAAAAGGATGGAAATATGAAATGTTGGGCTTTTTATTCTTCCACAATTCATAAGGAGTCTTATTTAGAATAGGTCTGATAGAGATTCTATTCTGAATATAGCATGCAGTGTTTATTGCTTCTGCCCAGAAATGCTTAGCCATATTGGTTTCATTGATCATGGTTCTGGCCATTTCTTGCAGAGTCCTATTCTTTCGTTCTACAACTCCATTTTGCTGTGGAGTTCTAGGACAAGAGAAATCATGGGCAATACCATTTTCTTTGAAGAATTCTTCAAAGGATCTGTTCTCAAATTCACCACCATGATCACTTCTGACCTTTATGATTTTACACTCTTTTTCAGATTGAATCTGAATGCAGAAATCAAAGAACACTGAATGAGTCTCATCCTTGTGTTTCAAGAATTTTACCCACGTCCAGCGGCTATAATCATCTACGATGACTAATCCATATTTCTTCCCTCTGACAGATGCTGTTTTGACTGGGCCAAACAGATCAATGTGCAAGAGTTCTAATGGCCTTGAGGTAGAAACAACATTCTTGGACTTGAATGCAGGTTTGGAGAACTTGCCCTTCTGACATGCTTCACAAAGAGCATCTGATTTGAATTTCAGATTAGGGAGTCCTCTGACAAGATCCAGTTTGTTAATCTGAGAAATCTTTCTCAAACTAGCATGACCTAATCTTCTGTGCCAGACCCACTGCTCTTCAGAAACAGACATAAGACAAGTCACCTTCTGACTCATAAGATCTTGCAGATCTGTCTTATAAATGTTGTTCTTCCTCTTGCCTGTAAATAGGATTGAGCCATCCTTCTGATTTACAGCCTTGCAAGACTTTTGATTAAAGATTATATCATAACCATTGTCACTCAATTGACTGATAGATAAGAGGTTATGTGTTAATCCTTCTACAAGAAGTACATTAGAAATGGAAGGAGAGTTACCAGACTTTATAGATCCAGAGCCAATTATCTTGCCCTTCTGATCTCCTCCAAACTTGACTTCTCCTCCAGACTTAAGCACCAGGTCTTGGAACATAGACCTTCTTCCTGTCATGTGTCGTGAGCATCCAGAGTCCAGGTACCATGACATGTTGTGCTTTGTCCTTTTTGCAGCCAAGGATATCTGCAATAGGAATAATCTTATCCTTAGGTACCCACATTCTCTTGGGTCCTTTCTTGTTAGATTTTCTCAAGTTCTGATTGAACTTGGGTTTAACATTGTAAGCAATAGGAGGAACAGCATGATAATTTTTAATGTGAGTTTCATGATATTTCCTAGGTTGTGTCACATGCTTTTTGGTGTGTGTTATGTGAAAACTTTGAGCATGTGAAGTGTGCCTAATATCATGGGAGTGGCCATACTTGAACTGATCATACAATGGCTTGTATGTGAATTTCATTTCATCAACAGGTTCAAGTTTGTATGGGGTTTCACCCTCAAAACCAATGCCGACTCTTTTGTTTCCAGACACAGCATATATCATAGAAGCTAGCTGACTTCTGCCAATACTTCTAGATAAGAACTTCCTGAAACTTAAATCATATTCTTTCAGAATATGGTTTAGACTAGGAGTGGATTTTTCTGAATCAGAAGGAGATCCAACATTATTGGATAATTTTAAAAGTTTTTCTTTTAATTCAGAATTTTCCAACTCAAGCTTCTTTATTTCAAATTCAAATAGCTTTTTCAGCTTTTTGTATTTGAGACTAATCTGAGACTTGAATTCCAGAAGTTCAGTTAGACCGGAAACTAACTCATCTCTAGTAAGTTCAGAAAATACCTCTTCAGAATCTGATTCTGATGTAGATTCTGATCCGTCATCTTCTGTCGCCATCAGCGCACAGTTAGCCTGCTCATCTTCAGAGTCTGAATCATCTTCTGACTCATCCCAGGTTGCCATAAGACCTTTCTTCTTATGAAACTTCTTCTTGGGATTTTCCTTCTGAAGTTTTGGACATTCATTCTTGAAGTGTCCAGGCTCATTGCATTCATAGCACATGACCTTCTTCTTGTCAAATCTTCTGTCATCAGAAGATTCTCCACGTTCAAATTTCTTTGAACTTCTGACGCTTCTGAACTTCCTTTGCTTGGTCTTCCAGAGTTGATTTAGCCTTCTGGAGATCAAGGACAGTTCATCTTCTTCTTCTTCAGATTCTGATTCTTCAGGATCTTCTTCTCTAGCCTGAAAAGCGTTAGTGCATTTCTTGATATTGGATTTTAATGCAATAGACTTACCTTTCTTTTGAGGCTCATTTGCGTTCAGCTCTATTTCATGGCTTCTCAAGGCACTGATAAGCTCTTCCAGAGAAACTTCATTCAGATTCTTTGCAATCTTGAATGCAGTCACCATAGGACCCCATCTTCTGGGTAAGCTTCTGATGATCTTCTTTACGTGATCAGCCTTGGTGTATCCCTTGTCAAGAACTCTCAATCCAGCAGTAAGAGTTTGAAATCTTGAAAACATCTTTTCAATGTCTTCATCATCCTCCATCTTGAAGGCTTCATACTTCTGGATTAAAGCGAGAGCTTTAGTCTCCTTGACTTGAGCATTTCCTTCATGAGTCATTTTCAAGGACTCATATATGTCATAGGCCGTTTCCCTGTTAGATATCTTCTCATACTCAGCATGAGAGATAGCATTCAGCAAAACAGTTCTGCATTTATGATGATTCCTGAAAAGCTTCTTCTGATCATCATTCATTTCTTGCCTTGTCAGCTTAACGCCACTGGCATTTACTGGATGTTTGTAACCATCCATCAGAAGATCCCATAGATCACCATCTAGACCAAGAAAGTAACTTTCCAGTTTATCTTTCCAGTATTCAAAGTTTTCACCATCAAATACCGGCGGTCTAGTATAACCATTGTTACCGTTGTGTTGCTCAGCAGAGCCAGATGTAGATGCAGGTGTAGACTTTGCAGATTCATCAACCATCTTTTACTGAAGCGTTTTTCTCTTCCTGAATCTTTTCTAAACACGGTTAAGTGCTTGCACCTTAGAACCGGCGCTCTGATGCCAATTGAAGGATAGAAAAACACTTAGAAAGGGGGGGTTTGAATAAGTGTAGCTTTAAAAACTTGACAGATAAAAATAAATTGCACAGTTATTTTTATCCTGGTTCGTTGTTAACTAAACTACTCCAGTCCACCCCCGCAGAGATGATTTACCTCAACTGAGGATTTAATCCACTAATCGCACGGATTACAATGGTTCTCCACTTAGTCAGCAACTAAGTCTTCCAGAGTCTTCTGATCACACACTGATCACTCCAGGAACAACTGCTTAGATACCCTCTAAGACTTTCTAGAGTATACTGATCCACACGATCACTCTAGTTACAACCTGCTTAGATAACTTCTAAGACTTCCTAGAGTATTCTGATCCACACGATCACTCTAGTTCCTTACAACTTAATGTAATCAATTCTAAGAGTATTACAATTGCTTCTTAAAAGCTATAATCACAAACTGTGATATTTCTCTTAACGTTTAAGCTTAATCTCACTAATATATTACAACAGCAATGTAGTGAGCTTTGATGAAGATGAAGATTCTGAGCTTTGAATCGAACAGAGTTTCAGCAAGTTAATATGAGTTGTTTTGTGCAGAATCGTTCAGCATTGTTAACCTTGCTTCTCATCAGAACTTCATATTTATAGGCGTTGGAGAAGATGACCGTTGAGTGCATTTAATGCTTTGCGTGTTCCGTACAGCATCGCATTTAATGTTATACGCTTTTGTCAACTACCTCGAGCCTTGTTCACGCTGTGTCTACTGACGTTGCCTATAGTAGCTTTTAACGTTCCTTTTGTCAGTCAGCGTAGCTTGCCACGTGTACTTCCTTCTGATCTGATGTTTGTGAATACAACGTTTGAATATCATCAGAGTCAAACAGCTTGGTGCAAAGCATCTTCTGATCTTCTGACCTTGAAGTGCTTCTGAGCGTGATACCATCAGAACTTCAGTGCTTCTGATCTCTTGTTCTTCTGATGCTTCCATAGACCCATGTTCTGATTCTGCTTCGACCATCTTCTGATGTCTTGCCAGACCATGTCTGATGTTGCATGCTGAACCCTTTGAGACAAAGCTTCTGAGCGCTGAATTATGCATACTCTTTATATATTTCCTGAAAAGGAAATTGCATTGGATTAGAGTACCATATTATCTTAAGCAAAATTCATATTATTGTTATCATCAAAACTAAGATAATTGATCAGAACAAATCTTGTTCTAACAATGATTCGGTTTGGTATAATTTTTTGAAAGCCCGTTATGGTGACTTATCTATGAAGAGTTTTTGTGGAGGTATGTTTCCTTTAGACTCTATTTCTTCCTCTTCTTCTTCTTATTGGTTGAATGATTTAATTTTGGTTGGGAAAAGCGTGGGTGGCGATCCTATGGTGTCTCATTGTCGATTTAAGGTTGGTAATGGATACACAACCCCTTTTGGGGAAGCGAGGTGGAGGGAGGAATTTTGTTAGAAAGAGAAATTTACGGAATCATATTTTGTCTCTTTATTGAAAAAAGTGTCGGTTGCGGGTATGAGAGGATGGGAGAATGGAGTTTGGAAATAGGGGAGTTGCGGTATTATTTCGTCTCATCTTACCGATTCGTTCACGAGATCGGCCTATGGCCTTTTTCAAAATTTTTTGATGGTTGTGGGGTGGTTTTAGATGTGAAGGATGACATTAATTGGAATATTACGGTGGATGGAGATTTTTCGGTTGCTTCTTGTTATGGGCATTATGTCGGAATGCATATTCCGTTTGGTCCTTCTAATAGGAATGATGTTGCTTTAACTTTAATTTGGAAATTGGAAATGCCTTTCAAAATTAAAGCTTTTGGGTGGAGACTTTTTGTAAATAGACTCCTAACAAAGGATTTACTTGTGTATAGAAGAATTGCTTTGTCTATGGATAATACTAAGTGTGTTTTTGCGGTATTGATCCAGAAAATCGAGATCATTCTTTCTTCAAGTGCAAGATGTGCGATATTGATCCAGAAAATCGAGATCATTCTTTCTTCAAGTGCAAGATGGTGGAGGTGGTGTGTAGGGAGGTTGCAATTTGGATAGAAAAGCCAGATGGAGATTTGGAAGAAGATTGTTTATCGTGTTTCATGGATTAGTTTTATTTTTGTAAAAAAAAGAAGGTGAAAGAAGAAAAATTAGGAGTGTTGTGGTTAGGTATTTTGTGGTTTCTTTGGTTAAATGGGAATGAAATTTGCTTTAGAAATGATGTTTGAAATGTGAATAATACGGTTTGGAGTATCAAATCTTTAATTTGGAAGTGGTCTTTTATAGGAGAAATTACTCACCCCATATACTATTTACATTATCATTGATCACTAAATGGAGCAAAATTTTATTTTTGTTGTTTATGGCATAATTCACTTTTGTCATACTTCTTCTTAATTGAAATAAAAAACAGTTTCAAATATTCTCTTAATTGAAATTAATTTTTAAATTAGTTTTTATTGTATAATAAAAAATTTATTTTATTGCAAAAAAGTTGTATTACTAAAGCACCTAAAAATAAAAATGATGAATAGATATGTGTTTTTTATTTATGTATTATTAAAGTTGTATTAATGATATTGGAAAGTATTGTTGTTTTTAAGCTATTTACTTTTTTCGCTATTATAAATGAATTAAACTAATTAAAATTAAATATTTTTCTCACTATTTTTTTCCATTTCTTTGTAAGTTTTTGTTTATATTCTAATTTTCATTTGCATTCATTTGCTTTAATTATCAACTAGGTAGTAAGTTGTAGGGATTTTATTAGAATATATTTAAATTATTTTTTGCATAAATTATTTTAAATTTTGAGTTTAAAGGTAGTGTATTGTCAGTGTAAAATATTTTACACAGTGAGTACATCACAACTCTTAAAATAAAAATAAAAATTATATGTAGTTTAATAAAAAAAGTCAAACGTCTATCAAAATTAACAGTTCTGATTTCACCGACAGCGTAAAATTGCTTTACATTATCGGCGTATATTAATTAAATCCTTAATTTTTTCAGTTTTACATAATTTATATTTTTAAATTAATTGTATATCGGCTGGAACCAAATGGTCCACAATAGTACAATACTCACCTCCATTATCAAAACAAACACATTTTAACTTCTCGCCTATTTGCCTCTCTACCAATGCATGGAATTCTTTGAACTTCTCCAACACTTGGTCTTTTGTCTTCAAGGCATAAACTCGTAGTTTCCTGGAACAATCATCAACAAAGGTAACAAAATAAAGTGCACCACTAAAGAATTTTAGCTTTGATGGACCACAAACATCATAATATACCAATTGAAGTAACTGTGACTTTTTTGATGGAGGATGTCTCTTGAAAGATACTTTAGTCTGTTTACCAATCATATAACGAGAACACTTCTCCAAATCTGCATTCTTTAATCCTATAAGAACATCTTTTTTTTTTTGCCAAAACATTCAGCTCATTTCCATTAATATGACTAAGTATTTGGTGCCATAAAGATGCTTCCATGTCGATAGCATTCACATTATCCCTAGCAGCCAAAACTTTTGTCCAATACAGTTTAGAAAGTTTCTCCTCTCTAGCCATAACCAAGTTACCTTTGTTGAGTTTCCACTTTCTAGAACCAAAGTGATTGTCATAACCACAATTATCAAGCATATGCATACAAATCAAGTTAAAGCGGACATCTAAAGCATGTTTAAAATCTCTAAGCAACAATTTTATTCCCATGTTGGTTTGCAAGCAAACACCACCAACACCAATTGCCTTAAATACACCATCATTATCCATCTTCAACATTCCAAAGTCACCCGAAATATAAGATGTGAAGAAATTCTTCCTGGATGTAGGATACAATGTAGCTTCCCTATCAACTACCCACATGCTCTCATCTGATATGAGATTAAGAGACTCATGATCACTTAGAATAACAAGATCATTACTGGTAGCAGTAGTAACATGACCATCATCGTGATCTTCATGATCTCTTTCTTTAGCCTTACCCTTCTTGCCTTTGTTATCCCCTTTCCACTGATAGCAATACTTATGTATGTGTCCTATTTTGTGACAATAATGGCACTTCAGATTCTTGTATCGCGGCTTGGACTTGCTTCTGATGATCTCTCTACCACCCTTTAGTTCCTTTTTATGACTTATTCCCCTATTTTCAGTGGCAAGCACCTCAGATTGAGATGAAGAACCTTATGCCTTCCTTCTCATTTCCTCATTAAGAATACCACACTTAGTTGTTTCCAAAAGAAACAACACCTCTAGGAGCAGAACTTGTGATAGAAACCCGAAACGTCTCTCAAGACTCTAGTAAAGATAGCAAAAGAAATACTCCTAAAAGTTCATCATCAAATTTAATATACATTCTTGACATATGATCAAGGATCCCTTGAAATTCACTCAAGTGATCTGAAATAAAAGTCTTCTCCTTATATTTTAAACTTTTGAAGCTATTCAACAAAAATAATTTACTATTCTCTAATTTAGAGACATACAAGGGCTCTATCTTCTCCCACAAAGTTTTTGTATGTGTCTCATTAGTAATACAATTATAAACATTATTTTCTATATATTTCTGTTGAGGGTGTCAATGAAGATTAGACTTTGATTACTATAATGTAGTTGCTGAGATTCGTAGGAGGTAGATCAACTTTTTTTTCTTTTCTCTCGGTTGTCAACTCCATCAAAGAATAGATCATAAATAAAACGTGCTAAAATATAATTGTTGTGATTCGAATAGTGTGATCAAAACTTTTTCAATTGCTTATTAGATCAACCAAAGAAAAATGTAATATTTCTTCTATAAAAAAAATATGTCGCGCCTATAATTTACATAGGAAACTTTGTTATAGATTATTTGTTGAAGTTAAATTATCTCTTACTTTATATTTTTATTTATTTTTTATAAAATAAATATTATTATTTACATATTTTTATAATGTCTTTTGCTAATACAAACTACACTTCAATTACCATTACTAACCTAAATTCATGTGGTCATGCGTGAGATTGTAGTTTGTATGTCTTTTCTTAAAAAACTAAACTCAACAAATGATAGGACTTATAAATGTGCATTCAATTAGAATTTAAAAAGATTTGTTAAAATGAAAAAGACTCGTGGTTTACAACAATTATTTTCTTTTATTCTTTTATAAGTTTAAGTAAGGAAAAATTAATAAGTAAAATATTTAAAAACAAATAAAAATCTGGATAATTGATGAAATAGTATAATAATAAATTTGGCTAAAAAATAAAATATTATTTATACTGAATTCAAAAATGATAATTTCATAAAGTTATTTGTAATTCTGTTATTTATTTATTTATTTTTTTGTAAAAATATCTTTTATTTTGTTAAAAGCATGAATAAGAAAACCTAATAAATACAATATCAAAAAGCATATATAAATCAAGATATTAAATTTATTTTGATTGTTTATAAACTTTATCCCTGTATATCCCAATAAATGTTTTTGGTTTTTTGTTATGATCTATATCTTATTATTGTCAAAAATCTAAATTCTTGTGCCTTATGTGATTTAGAGAGGTGTATTTAGTTGAGATTTAAAAGATATTTTTTTAAAGATTTTGTTTCTTTTACTATATTTTTTATTTGTTGTGAAAATATCTTTGATTTCCTTAAAAGCTTGAGCGACCCTAAAAATTACAAAAAAAAACATAGATAAATCAGAATGCTCAATCTATTTTAGTGGTTCAATAATAAATTTGAATATAAAAATATATTAATTTGCATACTGATTTCAAAATTTATAATTTTACTAAGGTTGGATTTTTTTTATTCTGTATATTTTTTGTTGTTATTATGAGTATATTCTATATTATCTTATTTCCCTAAAAAATAAAATAAAAAATTTAAAGTGCTATGAATTTATCAAATTTAAATATGAGTATATTCTATATTATCTTATTTCCCTAAAAAATAAAATAAAAAAGTTAAAGTACTATGAATTTATCAAATCTAAATATGAGTATCTTCTATATTATCTTATTTCTCTATATAAAAAATAAAATAAAAAGTTAAAGTACTATCAATTTATGGAATCTAAATATGAGTATATTCTATATTATCTTATTTCCCTAAAAAATAAAATAAAAAAGTTAAAATACTATGAATTTATCAAATCTAAATATGAGTATATTCTATATTATCTTATTTCCCTAAAAAATAAAATAAAAAAGTTAAAGTACTATGAATTTATCGAATCTAAATATGAGTATATTCTATATTATCTTATTTCCCTAAAAAATAAAATAAAAAAGTTAAAGTACTATGAATTTATCAAATCTAAATATGAATACCTTCTATATTATCTTATTTATCTATATAAAAAATAAAATAAAAAGTTAAAGTGCTATGAATTTATGGAATCTAAGTATGAGTATATTCTATATTATCTTATTTCCCTAAAAAAATAAAATAAAAAAAAGTTAAAATACTATGAATTTATCAAATCTAAATATGAGTATATTCTATATTATCTTATTTCCCTAAAAAATAAAATAAAAAAAATTAAAGTACTATGAATTTATCAAATCTAAATATGAGTATATTTTGTATTATCTTATTTCCCTAAAAAATAAAATAAAAAAGTTAAAGTACCATGAATCTATCAAATCTAAATATATCATATCATCATTAAGTATAATACTAAATAGATGAAGATTTTATTAAAAAATCAAATATATATCACAATGATTTTAGATACTGAGAATTCTAATAAACAATTGGGATATAAATGAGACTTGATTAATAGATAATACACGAGACTTAATTTATTTTTGCTATTTATAGGTTTCATAATCTTTCACAAATGCATTGCACTGTAACTTGAACTTGAATGAGCATGGCTTTTCTCTCATCGGCTCCATATGTAATCCTTCCTTCATTCAATCAAGAAACAGATTATGAAGACGACGACAACAACGTTCATCGTAACATTCTCGTTCTCTTCGACGACAAATACTACAAGTGGAACACTATCTTCAACTCTCATGAAGGTGCTTGGTGCGTAGGCTCTTCAAACAATTTCTTGATGTTTATTGACAACAAAGGTTATCCTTTTCTTCTAAATCCATCTTCCAATACTTTTATTCATGTTCCACCTTTTACCTCATTAATTCAACATGCAAATGTTCCCTCTTATTCTTATTATGTTGAATCCCTTCGCAAAAGCTTTGTATCCAAAGCAGTGTTGATGTCTTCTCCTTCTCCTTCACAATACACCCTTGCCATCATGTATGATTGTCCATGTAGGATTGCTTTTTGCAATAACCATAACGCTTCGTGGGTTGAACTCTATGATGCAAAACGATTTTACTCTGATATTGTGTTTCATAATAATATTCTTTATGCTTTGGATGAAGATGGATTTATTGAAGGGTGGGATTTTTTTCATCAGAAGGTCCCGAGAAAGATTTTGGAAGTTAATTATCCAACCTTAATTTTAGATAAGGAACAAGAGATAAAATTTCCAATTGATAAGTTTTCAACTAAACTTTATTTGGTGATATCCAAAAGAGATTTTTTGTTGATAGAAAGGTTTATTGGTAATTTCGTTCATCCTAACGGTGAGGTAGTTTATGAAGGAAGCAATCTATCAGATCAAGTTGAAATTTGTCCTTATAGAACAAAGCATTTTAATGTGTACAAACTTGACTTGGTGATGAGAAACTGAGAAAAGGTGAAGTTTTTAGAAGGTGAAGTTGTATTTGTAGGTGCTAATGAGTCAAAGTTAATAGATGCCTCCGAATGTGATAACAAAGGAAATTTAATTTACTTTAGTGATGATAGATGGGAAGAGATAAATTTAGACTATTCATATGGTGGACATGATTGGGGCGTTTTCAATCTTCAAGACTCAAGTGTCAAGCTCTTAACTCCTTATGCAAATAAAATGGATCCACCACCTATTTGGATGGTTCCTTATTCCAATTAATTTGTAGTAGTAGTGATTCAATTCCAACTATAATTTTCCAAGTGGAAGTAATTTTAGTATCTACTAGTTATACACACTATTATTTCTATATGTTTTATTTGCATTGCATTATGTTATATAAAATTAGATTATTTCGTTGTGTTCATTTATTATAAACAATTGAATATCAATTTCTTTATTATCCAAATAATTTAGTAGTTAGAATTTCACACATTAAATTTGAAGAAATGGAAAATAGTAAATTGGAATTTGCGCATAGACTTAACATTTGAGTTGTACTATAGAAAAGAATTAACTATCATTTCAATATATATTTATGATTGAACCGTTTATGCAAATTTCTGCTCAGCAAATGAACTTATTCTTTATCAAACTTACGAGATTGAAGACGATATTTTCTCTGAATTTTGAGTTAAAGGTAGCATTGAGAAAAATTCAAACATAGTCAGACTTGATTAATGATTGGTATTATTTATGAGGTTAAACTCCAATTAGTCAAAAGCAACAAAAAGAAAAGGGGGAAATCTTTGATATAATCACTAGGTGAACATCTCAAAACTAGAGAAACTAATAAAATAAAGATAAAATAAAAAGCTATTTAAAAAAATAAAGATATTTTTCATTTAATTCTAGATACCCTAAAATGTGTCAAAGACACTACATATATGATAATGAATTAAAATCTCAAATACAACAAGAGCCCAATAACAATATTAATAACTACTAATATAAATTCTATTATACCCGTCTATCATTGCCGCCGGATTCACTTGAACATTGTCCTCAACACTGTCCAAATTCTTCTGCTCCAATCCGTTGACGATGAGCACAAGTCTTCTGTGCATATTGATCTTGTAACATATCATGATTTTCAATGTGAAGATTTTTTGTTAACAACACAACTAAGTGAATCTTATAATTATCAAATTTAATTGTAATAAGTACACTGCCAAGATAATTCTTACATCTATCATTTCACTCCAACACACTAAGTCTTTTTCAATCATTTTGTCAAATATGAAACAAGGGAAGTGTGGAGGATGTTTGTTATGAAACTTTTTTGGAAAATAATCTAATTGGGCTAAACAACAGTAAACAATGGGATAACATTAACAAAGACGTGGAGGGTAGGATATGGATGGCTTTTGAAGCGATGGGAATAGGAAATTTGAAGGATAGGAGTATTTTCATTAATAAAATGCGTGAATTGGAAAAAGTGGAGTTAGAAAAAAAATTGTCAAGGAAGGAGACTATATCTACTTTGAAATGATAATTGTTTCATTCAACGTTAGAGGGGGGGGGGGGTAGCGCTCTCAAAAGAAGAAGAATTAGTTCTATTATTAAGAAGGGAGGCGCGAACATTGTTTTAATTCAAGAAACTAAATTGACAAAAATGGAGGATTTTGTAGCTAATAGTATGTGGAGTAATACAGATATTGGTTTTTCGTTTTCTAATTCGGTAGGGATGTTGGGAGGGATATTAACTCTATGGAGGATTGAAAGGGTGGAAGCTTTACATAGTTTCAAAGGAGAGAGATTCTTAGGGATCAAAGTGTTATGGAAGGATAAGTGTTATTATGTGGTGAATGTGTACCCTTCTTGTTTTCTAAACAAGAAGAAAGAGTTGTGGGTTAATTTATTGAATATGAAGGATTCTTGCGCAGATGGAGAATGGATTTTTTGTGGTGATTTATGTAACACCCTTCTAAACCCCGCAGCAATTTAAGTAAATATATCAGAGTAAAACATAAACACAAGGGTGCCACAATTATTTAAAATAAATAAGCCAATCATGGTCAAGTCATGCTTCATTAGGAAACGATTTACCAAAAAACACAATTATGTTTATCACAGCGGAATAAGAAACATCATCAACATAACCAAATGGAAACATAATCCAACACCAAATAAAATAGAGTAATCTCATAAAACTCTATGACTATCGTCGCCTAGTGTTACAAGATCAGAGCATGACCGACACGACCCAACACAACGGATAAACTCTACGAGTCATCCTCACCGAGCACTAATGCCGCTACTCCTCAATCTGAAAATTGTCAACAAGTAAGGGTGAGTCTCATTCTCAATTAATCAATGTTATGCATTCATAAGCAACAAAACATCATAATATATCATTCACCCAATTTGTCATATATTCAGATTCACATCTATTATTCATCAATTCACACAATAACAGATTACAACACAAAACACATAAATCCATACAATCATGTTATGACAAAATGCATATGACACAACTGGCACTATGCATGTGGTACCAATAAACTGTGGAATCAATCCACCTAACCGATCTACGCCTCATCGAGATACGGCCCACCGACACAATTTCCGCACAATGGGAAATATGTCCACCAACGATCCAAACATCACCGGGATCCAACATCAAATGCATATGAATGAATGAAACACACATAACATACTTAAAAACATCACCGAATCACGATGAACAGTTCATCTCAACACCACATCACCGAATAAGTATGTACATGTTTTCAACATCATTCAAATAGTCATGCATTCATCCCAATCATAATAATAATCACAACAAATTCATTATCACATCAAACACATTGTCACACCTATCTCACATGCGCACAATGTTCAATTCTCATCAAGTAATTAAATCGAGTTTTAAAGAAATAAAGTCGTCTACTGCCCATATTCATCATTCATCATATAAAACATTTAATTACTTGCAGCACGCCCAAAACGGCACTAAGAAATGATTCACGGATCAAAAGATACGTTAGTTTAAAGTTTTATAAATATTCACACACAGCAAGGTTCGCTCAGCGACGCAAGGCAGAAGCGAATCCTTCAGACCTCCGCTCAACGGACCTCTAGCGACGTCCAACAGAAGCGAACTACGTTGGGACCTCCGCTCAGCGGACCTCCTCCGCTCAGCGGACCTGCGATTTCAGCAAACCCCAAGTATGCGACAGACCCTGCGATTTCACACCCTTTTCACCCAAAAACGATTCTAGACATCACATACAGGCATAAAAACATCGAATTTCTCATCACACATCATTATACATCAAAACCACACATCAATAACCAACAATCTATACAAATTCATCAATTATCCCAAATCATAACATACCTAACAATATCAAATCCCAATATACCCAATCGAATCATACGTTAATCCATCCTATTACCCATAATCACATAATAGAAAATAACCGGAAGAGTCCCCCCTTACCTTAGCCAAGAATCTGGACTTTTCTCCTTCTTCTCCATCAAACCCGTAAGCCTCTTTTCATCACTTTCAGCAAGAATCTCCAATCTTCAAACCCGCTTATCTCCCTCACCGAGAACTTCCCTGACACGAATTAATATATCAAATCGAAGGAAATTTCGTGTAGAATCCGAATCTTCAAGAATTACCTGATTTGGAGTTACGAGCAGAAAGTTATGACCCATTTTGTGGGGGCTGCACCATGAATACGAAAATCTCTTTTCTCCATGGATTCTCCTTCTCTCCCTCTTAGGTTTTCCTTCTCTATTTCTCAATTTTATCTTATTTACTTGTTTTATTAAAACATGGTATAATTTAGTAATGGACTCAACACTTAACACCCCCTCATTACTAAATACTCCACTTGGCCCAAAGACCAATACTCAATAATTCTTCCAATTAGTTCAACGAAAATACCAATTAATTCCAAATAATAATTTAATTTCCGATTAAATTAAAATTAGAAAATATGTGATGCGACTAAAAATCTTGGTGAGAGGAAAGGGCAGATGGGGAGGGAATTGGATAATGGTTCAGATCTTTTTTGTAAATTCATCGAAGATAGTGGTTTGGTGGATGTGCCGTGAAAAGGGAAAAAATATACTTGGTATAGTGGAGATGGAAGGGCCATGAGTAGAATTGATTGATTCCTTGGGTCGGATCTTATTGTTAATAGATGAGGGTGGTTGGTAAACTTGTAGGGGAGAGAGATACCTCATATTATTGTCCGGTTTGGTTAGTGGTAGATAACATAAATTGAGGTCCTAAACCTTTCAAGTTGGCAAAATACCCTTTTTCGTCCCTTAACTTTACCTCGGGGTCCATTTTGGTCCTTTAATTTTTAAAACGTTCAAATAGACCCCTTATCTATTAAAAAGGTGGCACATTAGTCCTTTCCATCTATTTATACAAACGGACGTTAAAGAGTGTATATGTGGCGTTTGACATGTATATATTTTTCACACGTGGCAAGTTACGTGGCATATGTTATTAATTTTCCAAAATGGATAAACTTATTCACAAAACTCAATCTAATTTTATACACTAACTCACTTATTTTTTTTTTGGTAATTGTACCTAGAAGACATCTTAATTTTTAACTAATAAATGACAACCAGAGCTTAATGGAACATATGGTGTGTACTGTTATCATCTTAATGCACATGTTTCTTTTTGATTATTTCTGAAAAATGGACTTTATTGTGACACACTTTGTTATGAATTGTATGTGTAGTCACAATGGAAAATTCAGCTATGGGTATGCTAGCTCACCCGGCAAGAGAATATAGTTGAATTTGAAAGTTGAATTTGAATTATGATAAATGATTCTGTAATATTTATGTCTTATAAATTTTTTCCATTATTCTTCACTAAAATTATCTATGCTATGTAACATCTGTGTACAATCTTATCCATATAAAGAGTATATGTATTTTAATTGGGATGTGTTTACGTTCCTACTCTGTTAACTTGTGTTTATGTCTTATAAATTTGTTTCCATTATTCTATCATCATTTAATTATATTACAAAACTTCATCTTTTAATTTTATTTATTTATTACATGACCATATTTCAATCCAATGAGAAGGAACATGGTGCCCCTTGGATGAGACTAGACTATGAATCTTAAGTTTTTGCTAAGGTTTTTTCTTTAGCCACCTCCCTATGGGGGTCACCCCCAGCGAAAAACCCAAAATACCCCTGCTTCGGAAATGAACTTCCGAAGCATTGATTTTTTAAAAAAATTTTCACAATTCGGAAGTGCATCTCCGAAAACACCTCATGGGGGGTGTCTTCGGAGATGAACTTCCGAAAACACCTCATGGGGGGTGTTTTCGGAGATGTACTTCCGAAACACATTTATTCAGATTTTGGGGGGTTTCGGAAATGAACTTCCGAATTATGCAGAAACTGTGTTTTTTTTATGTTTTTTCTTAACAGTCTCGCATTTTTAATTAAACGCAAACGCCAAATAAAATAAGCAACAGATAAACTGAAAATACTAATATGATAAATCAAATCCAAATAATATATACAAGCCGAAAATAATAATAATACTGTGCGAAAGATACAATCCGAAAACAAAAAATAAATAAACCCGACCACTACTGGGTGTGCCTAACCCTCTCTCCCTGGGACCTCCTCTGCCGCCTGTATGTCGCCGCACGGCCCGCATCAGTGACGATCATCTCCATCACGGCGACTGTCTCTGGACCGCCCTGCTGAACGACACCTCGATCCAACGCGTCCCACCCAAGCATCTCTATCCGCTGGCAGATCGGCATGAGATCAATGGCGTGGTCATCCTCGGCCTGCTGGTTCTCCAGGATCTCCTTGTGTGCTGGCCTAGGAGCGCCAGGAACGTCGGGTCTCAGCAGAGGATGTGACACCCGATAGAACCATGTGACGTATCCCTCCTCACTGTGCCAGTCCTGTGTGACCCGAGTGAGACGGTACTCCTGCGTTACCACATGATGCTGCCAGTCCTCCCATATGGCAGTGAGCTGCACTCGGGTCACTGTGTCGGGAGCAGCCTCAAAGGGTGACCTGGGTATCCGCTGCACGAATCCGAACTGACGCATGCACCGCTCAGGGAGATACCGGACCATGATGCCGATCCCGCATGCCAGCCAGCCTGAATATAGAGCAATGCCGTCAAATGGGACAATCTGAGCGTAGTCGCTGAATGGCCTCCAGGTGACGTCGTCGTGCATCGTGCGGTCCAGGTATCCACGGTATAGTCCCATCGCATTGTTCCCCCTCTGGAGAACGTATCTGGCGGCCCTGGGCATGGCGTCCACGTATGCAGGATCGATGTGAAAGCCGTGGATGCGGGAGAAGTAGGAGATGATCCAGCTCTGAAACAGAAACACGATAATGTATTAAAAATAAATACGAAACATAAATAAATAAATAAATAGGATAATGTATTAAAATAAAACGTACCGTAAGTAGTGTGCAGGATCCGACCAACTGCCTCGTCCTCCAGTTGGAGGCCTCATTCAGCTTCTGGTAGAGGTATGCTAGAGTAGCTGCCCCCCAGTTCCACTGGTGAATGGTATCCAGGTCCATGAAGTAGCGGAGGTAGGTCACGTCGACGTACCTTGCACTCTTGTCCACAAAGCATGCAGCGCCTACCACATGCATGTACCAACACCGGAGAGCGCAGCCGCGGTGATAGTGTGTGAATAGCTCGTCACCCGCCTCCTTAGCCTCGGCCGCCGCGTCTAGGTGGTGCTCAAAATTGCAGCTCAGTGTGGTGAACCGGACATGAGGCCCAAATGTCGTGACGCACTCAAAGTGAGCAACCTCGTGCTCCATGCCCAAATAGAGCGCCATCCACTCAATGGCCTCGACCCTTTGAATCCGGGAGTGGTGCAACAGCGGCCCCCTAATCGGCAGGTGGAGAAGACACTGCACGTCATGCAAGGTGATCGTCATCTCCCCAACCGGCAAGTGGAAAGAGGACGTCTCCTTGTGCCAGCGCTCCACAAATGCCCCCTGCATGCCGGTGCTGATGGTGGTGTAGCCCGTCATGCAGAGCCCGCTAAGCCCTGAACCTCGCACATGGTCGTTAAACCACTCAGCTGGTGGTTTAAACAGACTGAAAATCTTCCGGGCGTGGTTCACCATTTTCAACGGCTCTCTCTCCTGTTAAAAAAAAAACAAATAAGCGACATATATTAAATAAGCGACAAATAAACGGTTAAATTATAAAAAATGGTGACAAATAAACGGTTAAATTATAAAAAATACCTCTCCCTCCCAGATACGCCGAGCGACGTGATCGTGGTAGTTAATCAGCACGGAAGTGTCAAAGGGCCCTCCCGGATAGCTGTCCTCCTGCTCATCCTCCTCCCCGGCTGGAGGGTCAACATCTGGTACCCCCTCCGGCTCGTGGTAGGGCACTGCCGCCACCTCCTCCTCATCCTCCTCCTCCTCCTCCTCTCGCTGGCGGGAAGAAGATACCCGAGCCAGCCGACTCCTAGATCCTGAAGCAGATGTACCCTCTCCCTCGCCCACGGAAACTCGCACACGTCGTCCCCGGCCCTGCCCCCGTCCCTGTGTCGACGCCAGCTGCGCCGCCGCCCGCTCGCGTCTAGCCGACGCAGTCTGGGTCTCCCTACCCTGTCTGATGCGTGCTGGTTGGTTGCCTGACATGTTCCTGTAAACAATTGAAATCAATTAATATGCCACACAAAAGAAAAAACTAAAAAAATTGAACTTCTGATACAATTCGGAAGTTCATTTCCAAAACTGGGATGGAGGTGTTTTCGGAAATGAACTTCCGAAACACCCCTGCGAGGAAGTTTTCTGCAACTTCCATGGCAGACCCCTAAACCAAATTTCAAAACTACTTTTGCAATTTCTAAACACCCTAAATATCAGTACCAACCTACCCCAATGTGGTTTTTGCAATTTCTAAACACCCTAATAGAGATTTTAATAATAGATCTAAAAATTGAAAAAATTCAAAAACTTACCAATTGAAGAGATTAGGATGACTTAGGTTGAGTTTGGGAAGCTTTTGGAATGCACACTTGCTTTTGCACACTTGCTTTTGCATAAATTTTTGAAGAGAGGAAGTTTGAAGAAGATTTAGGGTAAAATGAATGGGGAGGGGGGCTGTTTTGCTTAATCTGCAAAACGCGCAATATTTCAGAAATGAACTTCCGAAATGTTGTTTTCGGAAGTGCATTTCCGAAATAAGACAATTTTTCAAAAAAAAAGGCGCTTTCGGAGATGCATCTCCAAAAACACCTTTTTCTTGCATTTCGGAAATGCATTTCCGAAGTCAGGGATAGTTTGGGTTTTTCACCAGAGGTGGGCTAGAAGGTTGGGAGGTCTATAAAAAAATTTTCTTTTGCTAAAACTATGTTGCTAATGCCATGGACTCTTCCTAGCAATCTTGTGCTGTGCATTAATGCTAATTTTACCTATTTGAAGGTCAGTTAAATTAGGTGCAAAAATGTAAGTGTGCATGTACAAACACACTTTTTATTGGCCCCTTTTCTTTTCCTTGAAATCTAATTATTGAAGCAAACGAAATCAGGTAAGCAATAATTATTGAATGACAACGAAAAAGGATCCTCTTGTCTTGCTATCTCCCCTTCTCACCTCAGGCAGCTTTCTTGTGGTTCTTTTTGTAACTATTTGGCGGCCATCCTCAACATGGAGATAGTGATTCCGTTAAAAGAATCATTTGTATTATTTTATAATCTCATACGAGTTACTTTAGGCCTTTGAGACTAAAAAATCTTTGCTTTTTGTTGGGTTTGATTGGATTTGAATGTCTTTAATGTTGTGTATTCGTCTGTTTTTTATATTTTATTTTATGTTATAAATTAGTTTCAAATTTAATTTTTTTTAATTTAAAAAAATATTACCTGCGGAATTTAATTCTTGCGAGTTTACCTATAGATTTTGGTTCATGCGGATTTACGATTACCCACGACGAAGGTTTTAGCTGGAAATAAAAAGCCGCAGAAAAATAGAGTATTTCTAGTAGTGAACTTAATTAAAATAAAATAAAATTCAAAATAATTTATACGCTCATCTAATAAAGATTTATGATATTAAACATTAATGATACAAGCTGTTCATATGTCATTTCTCTCGTATAAAAATATGTAAGCTAAATATTATTAATTTTTTAATTTAAGTGTAATTATAGTTTGCGTTTAACAAAATATTATTCAAGAGAAATATTTTAGGTAAATTCATATAAAAGTTTTAAAAATTTATTATAAATTAGCTTTAAAAATAGAATAGAATTAAAATAAATTAAAATATAAAACTTATAAAAGAAAACTTTTTTTTTTAATAAGACAAATATATTGATAAAGAAAAGCTGTTACAAAAAGGGGAACAAAGTTAACTCTATCCATAAGAAGTGAACTTAAATAAAGGTATTCCTAACCTATTTTTTAAAAAATCATTATTTATTTCACTAGGGATGAAATTAAAAAAAGTTGTGGATCTTGTGTTCAAACCAATATTTGCAAAATAGTCGGTACAAGAATTTTTCCCCTATAAATATGAGTAATAATGATATATGAGTTATTAGTCGTATTCCAGCAAGCTTGCCATATGTTTCTAAGCCTCCAGGGAACCAAAGAGGGCTTGACAAAAACTTTTACAATTATAAGGGAATCAGTTTCATTCCAAAGCAAGCCAACCACGTGAAATAGCTATATTAATGGCTTTCAAAATTGCAGCAAATTCAACAATAGTTGAGGAGCTCCACAATAAGTTTTCAGCAAAAAACATAAAAAATCCCCAGTAAAAATACCTCCGCAACCCGAAGAATTTGTGGAATGGTTGTAGGCTCTGTCACAATTACATTTTATCAAACCATAATTTGGCGGATTCCACAAAACCTCTTTAATGTTGGGGGCTCTAGGAGGCCGGATGGTTACTATAAAAGCTTTAATAAAAATGAAGTCATACATGGAAGAAGAGGCAGTCAAATGTGTGTCATTTTCTACCATCTTTGTTTGAGCCATGATTTTGTTGGTTGTAGAATTAATACATGGTTTCAGATTGTTATGCTTTAAACAGTTTATAGATTTCCTGATTTGGTAAAGGGTGAACACCACTGTTACCGTCAGAACCACGACACGCTGCTTTGATTTACCACGAGTGCAGAAACAAAGCCATTGATCAACAAAAACGTAAATAGTATTACTGTTTGTTATCTTTCCAAGCCAGCGCCAAAGAGCTTTCGCAAAACTGCACTGAATAAAACAGCATTGTGAAGCCAACTGAATGCCTCTGCGTTAACAGCGAGTCAATAGGGATTTTATCATGTTGGAGCCTCCAAGCCAACATAGATTTTGAGGGAGGGATGTCGACTTGCAAGATGATTTTAGCCCAGTCAATCTGAGGATAATGCTTAGACTCGAAAGAATAGGCATCCTTGAGGGTGAGCAAATAAGTAATTGTGCTATTTCAAATCCTGATGTCATTGAGATTGACATTGCAGTCAAGAGGATGAGGCAACTTTTGAGCTAAGAATGGGGACTAGCCATACTAATATTGAGGGAAGGACTATTGGCCTTCAGAGATGACATCAGCGACTATAGTATTTTCATTAACACCTTTTTCTTGGAGAAAATTGAGAGATGTTCCATCAAAATAGGTTGGCCACACCAAGAGTCTCTCCAAAACTTTATTAACCTACCCGATCCGATGGACCAGCTCATGTTTGAATTTATTGTAAGGATTTCAGTCTTCATGCATGTCCAGAGAGACGAGAATATGTGATATTTTATCATACCATAACTTCTCATCATCCTATTCTTGAGAAGAATTGCCCAAGGTTCATTGTTGTTCAACAAATCCCAACCAAGTTTGAGGTTGAAAGCTTCATTTAAATGGGTTAAACACCTCAATCCAAGGCCACCAGATTCATAAGGTTGGCAGATTTTCTTCCAAGCCACCATGAGCAATTTCCCATTGTGGATGTCTCCGCTCAAAATAAAGTTCTTACAAGAATTTTCAGTAGTCCTAAAGAAAATATTTAATACATATACAATGTTACTCTATTTTAATTTTAGGGTTAAATATGTTTTTGGTCCCTATAAATAAGTCAAAATCCAGTTTTAGTCCCTATAAAATTTTCATTCAAAGAATGGTCCTCTTAAATTTTTCCGTCTCCATTTTTAGTCCTTGCCGTCTATTTGCTCTAACGGAAGCAGACGTGGCACGCCACGTGTTACGCCACGTCACTAAAAGTCAACACTGTAAAAAAAATATGTTAGATTGCGGGGGTTTTAAACCTCCCTAAATTTGATATTTTTTTTTGAAAATTGTTACATTCCAATTTTTTCTTACCTACAAATATCAGTATTAATTAAAGTCTTGATTCATATATTCCCCTTCTTCTTCACACTATAATAAAATAATAGATTAACTAACAAATTTTACTACAAATTATTTTTATTGTTGATTTCAAGTTAAAAAACATCTATTTAACTCTAATTATTTTTATACGCATGCTGGTTATCAAAAGATTTTCTTAGCAATAGGAGAATCAGAGATTCATCTATAGCATCTGCTTCGTGATAATATATAGGAAATGTATTATCAGTTCACTCACCACTTTTAGGGTCGACATGTACAAAAAAATTGGCAGCAACTATAAGATAGCATAGAATAAGCATTAAGCCTTTAAAATAGTTTGAGGTCCCTTCCTGTAAGGATAAAAGCAATGTAAAAATGGTTGTCAGTTATCACAGACATATATAATGGTGGCAAATAGGAAGGAAATAGACAAAGAAAATGCAACAAAAAGCTCATGCATAGACTAAACAGTTACTTGATCCTAACCAGGCAAAATGAGACATAAATCACAAATGGCCCGTTTTAACAGCAAATTAAAAACCAACAATCATGCTTTTCAGACATAACTACGAGAATGAATATACCAGAGCAAGAGAAATAAGATAGTGTTCTATATAATGGAATGAGAAGTTGAAACACTGAACATGCATTCTCATGAGAGATTTTTCTCCAACTGCCTGGTATCCCAAAAGTAATGTGTGTGTATGCGATGTGTTCCAACTGCCTGGTATCCAAAAAGTAATGTGCGTGTATGCGACGTGTGTGTATTTATATTCCTATTGTAAGTACCTGGTCTATTCATATCACACTTTGTTTCAATTATCTATAGTAAACTGAAGAGATGTCCAATGCCAAAGCAAATGATGATGATATAAAACGAGCGTTGAGAAACATGTGAAGGAATCCGTGTGGTAATAATATGCAAAGATTTGAAAAACGGGTGTCTAATGCATGTGCACTTAAGGGGCATAGGGTATTAGCCGGTCAGCTTAATCCATAGGGTTAAATAAGAAAACACATACCTGCATCATAAATGCAACTACCAGCACAGTGATAAAAAGTGTGGCAGTCTCAAAGAGTTGAAAATTCAAGTCCATTTCTTTTCCCATGCACCATCCAACAACCACACAGAAAGGGATCTACAAATTTCAAGAGAATAAGAATCAATTATTTTCAACAACCATCATCTCATTCACAGAAGTTCATAAACTAGAAACATCTTCCAATTACATGGGAAACCCAGGCTATTTGATAAGAGTTCAAGGCCATACCACAAACATCGATATCTGGGTTGATGATCCAACAGCAACTCCAATTGTGATATCCTGTGAAAAAATTGAATACATTAACAGATTAAACAGTATTCATAGAATAAATGAAGGTTTTGAAAGCCACTTACTAGCTTGTCCTTTACGGCAAACATGATAGCACTTGCATGCTCTGCGGCATTTCCTACAATTGGAAGCAAGATGACGCTAATAAAAGCCACTGACATATTCAAGGATTCAGATGCTCCCTGCAAGAGAACAGAAACCGAATATGGTTATGAATCAATTTAGGAGTTAATTTGATGTTTATGGAAAAGACTAGGGATAGTAGATTTCTTCATTGTCAACAAGGAAAAGAATGACAGTGATGTTTCAGAGGTGTATAATCACAAAGCAATCATTAAGTTTCTGTTCCTGTGTAGTTTTTGGATTTTGGGCAAGGATTAATGCGTGTTTAAAATCTTTCTCCTCTGTCGCTATATTTCCTTTTCATGACTTTATAATATTGCCTCATGATTTCCTATAATATTTTGTTTTACAGCATGGACCAATTAGGAGGTAACAGGAATATATGTTTTTTTAACTTGAAATCAACAATAAAAATAATTTGTAGTAAAATTTGGTAGTTAATCTATTATTTTATTGTAGTGTGAAGAAGAAGGGGAATATATGAATCAAGACTTTAATTAATACTGATATTTGTAGGTAAGAAAAAATTGGAATGTAACAGTTTTCAAAAAAAATATCAAATTTAGGGAGGTTTAAAACCCCGCAATCTAACATATTTTTTTACAGTGTTGATTTTTAGTGACGTGGTGTAACACGTGGCGTGCCACGTCTACTTCCGTTAGAGCAAATAGACGGCAAGGACTAAAAATGGGGACGGAAAAATTTAAGAGGACCATTCTTTGAATGAAAATTTTATAGGAACTAAAACTGGATTTTGACTTATTTATAGGGACCAAAAACATATTTAACCCTTAATTTTATACTATCATCATTCAATAAAAATTTATAACATTGAACATCATTGACACTAAATATATGTTCTCGTTTTATAATAGGAACGAACAACTAACGATTTTTTTAAGTTATTTCACTTAAAAAAAAGACATTTTTTGTGCTTTAATAAATTACAAAAAAAAAAAAATGTACCTCATGTACCTCTTATAGTTGGAGTTAATTGAAAATTAAAAAACTAATTTATTTAAAAACTGTTTTCTATATTTGTAGAAAAAGAGGTGATGCACCGACAGTGTAAAAATCATATTTTACACTGTCAACCAATCACCGCCATGTATCTAATTAAATCATTTTTTTATTTAAAAAATAATTTAATAACATGGCAAATTAATGACTTTTTATTGGATGAGAGTGTAAAACTATTTTACACTGCTACTGCACTACCTTTTAAGTCTTATTTAAAAACTTTAAAAACTGTTCCCAAAACACTCATTAGCAATATGTCAATTTAATATTTTTCCTTACTTAAGTATCCATCCAGCTATCAACAAAATAATCTAAAAAACAGTGTCAAAAAGGTTTTAAAAAACGGTTTGTAACAAAATATTGACAAATGCCAATACCAATACTATTAAAGAACAAATTATAAATAATTTACATTATCACGACCATAATCAGTCTCGCAACACATATATCAATCGAAATCGTAAAAGTCTTTATGACTGCAATCATTTAGGAAAAAAAAACAGCGAGTTAACAGACAGATCGGAAACTCATCCATTGCACAAATCACTGTCAACCTATAGTCATGTTTAAGTTTAGATAATTAACAGCAACTCAATGTTATTTAGTAAAAGGATACACTTTAAAATATCAACAAAATAAAGAAAGGAAAAAAAGAAGTAACTAAACATATTGGAAGGATCACTTTCTACAATTTCTATTCATCATCAAAAGTAAATGTATATATTGGAAGAATCGCTTTCCACTATTTCTATAAATTGTCGTCGTCTTCTTCTTCTTTGAGTTTTTCTACAAGTGTAGATATTTTTGTTGAGTTGTCACCAAGCTCATTACTACCATCATCAATGATCCAATTTGATTCCCTATCATGTATCTCATCGAAAACTTCAAGATTTATTTCTAATTTCTTGCTACTTCGCTCTAGAAAGGAATCCACTTGTCTCTGCATGCTCTCTATATGAAGCAACCTGCTAATATCCACATATGTTTCTCTTAAATCAACACCCTTTCGTCTTGACGATGATTCTGACAGTTCTTTCGGAATTGAAACTTTAGACCTGAAATTGTTTTTGGATGGAGGAATTGAAGATAAGAACACTTCTTTGAAGTTCTCAATCACCCCTTTGTTATAACACTTGACTTGTGGATCATACTTGTATCTAATATTTTCATAAGTAGTCTGCACATTAAACAAAAGAAACAAGGATTAAATACGTTTTTAGTCTCAATAAATACAGATGATGGTAAAAAGTCATATTTTAGGTCATGAAACAATGAGTTAAATAGTGGATGTACCCGATTTTTGATGATTAGATATGTATGAAAAACAACGAGTCTTCCAACTAACAATACAGAAATGATAGAGTATACTATTAGTGCAATGGAAGCAGGAGTTTTGATCATCGCTTTCCAAATTGATATCTCTTCCAAGCCTTGGATCCTCTTGATGTAGAGCCAGCAAAATCCATGAATATATAGGAAAAGAAGCATTGTAGACAAAACAAACACGTAGTAGAACCGATAATTTCGCTGTCGCCATAAGGAAAAAAGGCAGAAAAAATTTAGAACTTAACAGTTTCATGAAAACATTATATTGATATTAGATGAACAAGATAATGAACATTAGTACATTACCAGTCCAATACACTGACCAACCCATGAGCAATGATGATCGAATCGCTCCACGCAATTATCGCATATTGAGCAATGAGAACAACGAGGAGGTCTATATAGCATGCAGGTATCACAATGTTTTGCTTTAACAATTGCACCATTGATAATTACTTCCTTGATTTGTGGTAAGTGACATGCTAGAATATTGTGTTCGATATCTTGTGGCACCGGAGGATACAAATTGCGAGGCACTATGCCAGGATCTCTTCCTGAGGTCACTAGAAGGGCAATCAGAACCTGACAATAAGCGTTACAAGTTTAAATTTTCCACATATATTTGATCAATATAAAAATATATATCATCGTATATAAAAATCATCACTTACAAAAATTGTGTGAATAATAACTAGAATCAGTATTGAATATCCAAAGTGATGAGGAAAATCATCCATCAAATTTCTAGCTATAAAAGCACAAAAAACTGCAACTGGAGCAACAATAAGAAATATTGTTCTAATTATATATTTGACGTCAGGTCCAAATATTAACCTCCCTTGAAGATAAAATACCTGAAAAAATTGCAGAGAATTAAAACAATACTAAATACATAAGCTTAATTTGTGAATAAGTTGACTTACGTTATTGCCTTTCCAAACAAGATAAGTTCTGACCACCGAGGGATCAATAGTGTTTCTGGGAGTCTCTATGTCGGAGTTCAAGGACGAGGAAGGATGCATTTCTTCAGCTTTGAATGTATGAAGATGAACAACTCTGAATAAAATGAATGAAAATTTTCACTTTTTTTTAAATGGAAAATAGCTGATTTTCTATTTTTGAAAAGAAATTAAATGTAATTGCTTGATTTGATTATGATTTAAAGGAATAAAAACTTTATGTAACCATGTCCTTTTTAAAATTAAATCTATTTATACTCTACTTTCAAAAAATTAAGAGAATTAAATAGCATTATTTTAGTATGTCTGATTTATATATAATCAATTGATAATTAAAACAAATAAATAGACATGTTGTTAGCTTGGCAAATTGAAAATGGTCTTAAGAAAACAATTCTAAAAGAGTCATGCTATCTCTATAATTTCCATATATATTAAAAGTGTTCCCATCAGATATTAAATTTGGTATTTTTCAAAACTTTTATACTTAGTAGGTTTACCACTCGAGTCCATTAATTGTTTGGTAGTATTTATTTGTTTTAATTATGAATTGATTATTTATAAATCAGACATACTAAAATAATGCTATTTAATTCTCTTAATTTTTTGAAAGTAAAGTATAAATAGATTTAATTTTAAAAAGGACATGGTTATATAAAGTTATATTCCTTTATATATACTTGTTCATGCCTCTTCTACTATACTATGTTCTACTTTTCGTATGGAAGTAAAATTACTTTACTTTATTTATAAAATATTTATAACTATACAATCCAAATTGTTAAAAAAAAATAAAAATATATATATACTAAACAGTTTAATTTTTGTTATCATACCATAATAATTTTATGAATTATTTATATTATAATATGATATTTTTTATAATTTAAAATATTTAATTTTTATTTGTAATTAACTACAACGACATACTACTTACATTATTATTGATCACTAAATGTAGCAAAATTATATTTTTGTGGTTTATGACATGACTCACTTTCGTCATACTTCTTCTCTACATATTTATAAGACATAAAAAAAAAAGTTTCAAATATTCTCTTAATTTAATTTAATTTTTAAAATTAGTGTTTATTATATGATAAAAAATTATTTTATTTTAATGGAAAAAAGTTGTATTACTATAGCACGTAAAAATAATGAATTATATATGTATTTTTTTATTTATGTGCTTAAAACATTTTTTTTCTATTTATTTTTTTCCTTATCTTTTTTTATTAAGGATTTTGAAAAGTATTGTTTTTTTTTGTGTAAGCAAGATGGAATATATTGGAGAACTAAGGGTTCTCAAACCTGATTACACAGAGAACGGAAAAAAACAAAATCCGCCAAAAAGAAATTACATACCAAATATAGCTATGAGAGAAAAAACAAAGGGTCTTTAGTAAACTCATAAAAACTATATATTGGGTGCGTAATTTCTCCAAAAAACGACCACTTCCATAACAAAGACTTGATATTCCACACCGTATTATCAACAACCCAACCTTCGTTGCGGAAACAAAAGCCGTTTCTAGACATCCAAAAAATCCAAACAATAGCTAACCATAACACCCCACATTTACCTTCCTTAACTTTCTTTTTTTTTACAAAAGAGGAACCAATCCATAAAGCTTTGGTAACAATCTTCTTCCATACCACCAATCGGTTTTCCAACCCAAACCGCTATCTCTCTCCAAACCACACCCGCCTCTTTACACTTGAAAAAAGAATGATCACAACTTTCCGGAATAAAGCCACAAAAAGCACACAAAGAATTCTCTATTGACAAAAGAACACCCCTTCCCATCAATAAATCCTTGGTTGGTAATCTATTAATTAAAATTCTCCAACCAAAAGCCTTAATATTAAACGGCACATGCACCTTCCAAATTAAATCCTTCACAACTTCGAGTCTATTCGGAGGACCAAAAGGATAGTTTAAGCCGGCCAAAAACTCATAACAAGAAGCAACGGAAAACGAACCTCCTTCCGAACCGCTCCACTCAACCTTATCTCTCCCCTCCGTATGGACAATTCGGCCCCCCCAACAAGTAATGAAGCGTGCCATTCTCGGCCACCACCGAAGGGTCGGTATCTTCATCCAAAACCACACCTAAATTCCCCCACTTCCACACTCCATGAACCCAACCTCCCATACTAGCCACCGAAACCCTTATACCAAACGAGATAACGCAAACAACTTCGGAAAACGCTCCTTTAAACTATAATTATCCGCCCAACAAGATTCCCAAAACGGAGTGTTATAGCCATTTCCAACCACAAACCTACAATTCGACACTATCGGGTCTTCCGCAGAACAATTGCCTATGGAAATCAAATCTTTCCACCACACCGAAAAAGAAGAAGAAGAAGAAGTGGAAGAAGAAGAAAAATTAGATGACATACCTCCACAAAATGATTTCATCACCAAATCACCATACCGGGCTTTTAGAACATTGTACCAAGGCGCTTCTTCCCCTTGTAAGATCCTCCACCGCCATTTATTAAGAAGAGCAAGGTTGAAAGTGCCAACATCCCTAAAGCCAAGCCCACCTTTAGAAGTCGGAAGACAAACATTCTTCCAACTAACCCAATGGATCTTCCTTCTCTCAATCAAACCCCCACACCATAAGAAATTATTTTGAAACCTTTCCACTTCCTTAGCTACCGAAGAAGGCATCTTGTAGAATGACATTGTGAATATGGAAAGAGAACTAAGAATCGATTTAACAAGAGTGATTCTTCCACCCAAACTCAAGAAACGGTTTTCCAACCCGACAACCTCCTCCTCAACTTAGAAACAAGATGAGTCCAAGACTCCTTTTTCCGCGGATTACAACCCACCTTAATACCAAGAAATAAAGAAAGTGCTATCCTCCACCTTGCAAGACAAAACAAAAGAAGCGGCCTCCAAAAAGTTAACACTAACATTTACACCGATCAATTTACTTTTGTGATAGTTAATACCAAGACCCGACACCAACTCGAACGCCCTAAGAACCGCCTTAATCGCCCACACTTGCCTCCAAGAACCATCCCCCACTAAAAGAGTGTCGTCCGCAAATTGGAGAATATCTATCGAACATCCCCCATTAAAATCAAGACCTTTAAATTCTCCAATGTCACGTGATTTCGTAACTAGACCCGTTAAACCCTCCGTCACCAACACGAAAAGAAAAGGAGATAGCGGGTCACCTTGCCTCAACCCCTTCTTCACAACAAACTCTTTAGTCGGACTCCCATTCACCAATACGGACATGGAACTACGAAAAATTAACATCTTCATCCATCTTAGCCACACTCCGCCAAAACCCATCCTTTCTAGCATATACCTAAGGAAGTTCCACGAAACTCTATCATATGCCTTTTCAAAGTCAACCTTGAAAAGCAAAGCAGCTCTTCCTTCTTGCTTCGAAAAATCGACCACTTCATTAGCCACCACCACCCCATCTAAAAGATGTCTTCCCGGAACAAACGCACTTTGACAAGGAGAGATAATCAAATTCAAAACCAACTTCAATCTCCCCGCTAGAAGTTTTGAAATCGCCTTATACAAACAACCTACCAAACAAATAGGCCTAAAATCGTCCAATCCCACCGGATTAGGAGATTTAGGAACCAAAGTTAAGAAAGATGAAATAATAGCCTTTGATAGCGTTCCACCTCCATGGAAGTGATTAAAGTGAAGGATAGAAAAACACTTAGAAAGGGGGGGTTTGAATAAGTGTAGCTTTAAAAACTTGACCGATAAAAATAAATTGCACAGTTATTTTTATCCTGGTTCGTTGTTAACTAAACTACTCCAGTCCACCCCCGCAGAGATGATTTACCTCAACTGAGGATTTAATCCACTAATCGCACGGATTACAATGGTTTTCCACTTAGTCAGCAACTAAGTCTTCCAGAGTCTTCTGATCACACACTGATCACTCCAGGAACAACTGCTTAGATACCCTCTAAGACTTTCTAGAGTATTCTGATCCACACGATCACTCTAGTTACAACCTGCTTAGATAACCTCTAAGACTTCCTAGAGTATTCTGATCCACACGATCACTCTAGTTCCTTACAACTTAATGTAATCAATTCTAAGAGTATTACAATTGCTTCTTAAAAGCTATAATCACAAACTGTGATATTTCTCTTAACGTTTAAGCTTAATCTCACTAATATATTACAACAGCAATGTAGTGAGCTTTGATGAAGATGAAGATTCTGAGCTTTGAATAGAACAGAGTTTCAGCAAGTTAATATGAGTTGTTTTGTTCAGAGTCGTTAACCTTGCTTCTCATCAGAACTTCATATTTATAGGCGTTGGAGAAGATGACCGTTGAGTGCATTTAATGCTTTGCGTGTTCCGTACAGCATCGCATTTAATGTTATACGCTTTTGTCAACTACCTCGAGCCTTGTTCACGCTGTGTCTACTGACGTTGCCTTTAATAGCTTCTAACGTTCCTTTTGTCAGTCAGCGTAGCCTGCCACATGTACTTCCTTCTGATCTGATGTTTGTGAATACAACGTTTGAATATCATCAGAGTCAAACAGCTTGGTGCAAAGCATCTTCTGATCTTCTGACCTTGAAGTGCTTCTGAGTGTGATACCATCAGAACTTCAGTGCTTCTGATCTCATGTTCTTCTGATGCTTCCATAGACCCATGTTCTGATTCTGCTTCGACCATCTTCTGATGTCTTGCCAGACCATGTTCTGATGTTGCATGCTGAACCCTTTGAGACAAAGCTTCTGAGCGCTGAATTATGCATACTCTTTATATATTTCCTGAAAAGGAAATTGCATTGGATTAGAGTACCATATTATCTTAAGCAAAATTCATATTATTGTTATCATCAAAACTAAGATAATTGATTAGAACAAATCTTGTTCTAACAATCTCCCCCTTTTTGATGATGACAAAAACATATATAAATGATATGAATTTGCGATCAGAAAGAGCAGACGGCAAAAGACAAATTACACAGCTATAGCATAAGCATGTGATTATGTCTCCCCCTGAGATTAACAATCTCCCCCTGAGATAAATAATCTCCCCCTGAAATAAATACTCGAAGAACTTTAATAAAAGACTTCCCTGATTATTTCGGTAGAGACGATCACATAAGCTTCTGTCTTCAGAGAATTCATAGCTTCTGACTTCTGCTTCCATTGGACAGCTTCAGAACTTGAATTTCTTTAGATCCCTAGAACACTCATAGCTTCTGATTCCTGCTTCCATTTAGGACAGCTTCAGAACTTGAATTTCTTTGATCATCAGAACATTCACAGCTTCTGATTTCTGCTTCCATTTAGGACAGCTTCAGAACTTGAATTTCTTTGATCTTCAGAACATTCACAGCTTCTGATTTCTGCTTCCATTTAGGACAGCTTCAGAACTTGAGTTTTCTGGATCTTTAGAACATTCACAGCTTCTGATTTCTGCTTCCCTCGGATAGCTTCAGAGCTTTGAATTTCTACCAACATCACTTCATGCTAGATTTGTATCAGAACATTGTTGAATGTACCAGAGCATCATCAGAGCATCTCTACATCCTGAAATGTTACAGAACAAAACTAAACGACAAAAGTCAGCATGAATGAGTTAGAACATAAGATGTGTATCAGAACACAAAATATGTATCAGAGCCATATAGAATTTTGTCAGAACAAATAGACAAATTTTGGATCAAATTCTATTATCAGTGCTTCTGATTCTGAAGCTTGACAGCACTCAGCTTGCTTCAGTTTCCATGAGCTTATTCTTTTTACAGAATAACGCTTCTTATGGTTTTGCTTCTTGTGTGCTTTGAAGATTCTCTTCACTTCTTTATACCTGCAAAAACACTTAAATCATATAGAACTTGCAGTTCTTGTTAGTAAATGTGTGGGAGCTTTACCCAGCAACTGATAGATTAATCAAATCATTTATCATTTATCTTCTCCCCCTTTTTTGTCATAACATCAAAAAGAATATTTCAAAAGATTCAAATGTATAAAACGACAAATAAAATCACTGGAATGTAAAAACAAAGAAACTTTTCATTGATAATCAAGAGATATTACAAAAGGTTCTTATGTTTAACAAGATGAGAAACATTCCTAGCAAATACATAAAAAGTCATCCCAAGAGGAAATGACTACAAAAATTAAAAACAAAACCCTAGCAAGACACATTCTGTGTCAACCCATCAAGAATCCCTGTGGTCTTCTTGTCTTTCCAGACTAGAACCTCCACTGTAGGAGAGATTCAAGAGACCAAAGAGGAAGAGAGGGACAGTTCACAGACAGAGAACTGATGTTGCAAACGGGGCTTTCTCTTAACATAGAAGTTAAGAGTATCATTCTTAACCTCTTCCCATAATTCAAGAAAGTCTTCTGTCTTTGGGTGAACGTTGATAACAACATCAAAGAAGAGGTCTGACTTGAGAGGTATTAGGAGAGCCATCCCGAGATATGCATAGATCTGCCGCCTTTGAGTCATAGATCTTCAACAGGCTTAGAGCAAGATTAAGAGATCCAGACAAAGGATTCAAGATGAACGCTAGGTTTGAACTAGGATTTTTTAAAGAAAGAAAAACTTTGTTTGAGCAAGAGAGAAAAAAAAACAGGAGAGAGAGAGAGAGAGAGAAAACTTGATGAGGAATGCAAAGGAACGGAGGATTTAAATAGACAAAAAAAATGAAAAAGTACAATAAAGAAAATGGTGAAAAACAATTAATGTTACATGACAAGACGGGAGAGAGATTTTGACAAAAGATAAGATACGCACAGTTACCTATGGTCGGCGTCCCTTCAACTGCACGCGCGCTTATCCATGAACAGTAAAGACAGGTTTACCATCCGAGATAAAACGTTACAGCTGTTTTGCTTTAAAAGAGGTTCTGAATCAACTTAGACAATGAAACGTTAGTAATAACCGAATCATAATTTCTAATTGATTTCAATCAGAACTTCTTAAAAAAAATTTCATTTCAGAAGATACTCATACATAAGAACTTCTCATCTTCTCATTCTGGGCACAAATCCATACTGATGTTCTTCAGAATGAACTTAAACCTATCTTCAGCCAGGGGTTTTGTAAAGATATCAGCCCATTGATGGTCTGTATCCACAAAGTTTAAAGATAGAACACCCTTCTGAACATAGTCCCTTATGAAATGATGTTTAATCTCAATATGTTTAGCTTTTGAATGAAGAATATGATTCTTAGATAAACATATAGCAGAAGTATTATCACAGAATATAGGAATGTTACTCTCATGTATCTGATAATCTTCTAGCTGACTCTTCATCCAGAGCATCTGTGTACTGCAACCAGCAGCAGCGACATATTCTGCTTCTGTTGTTGAGAGAGCAATAGTTGCTTGCTTCTTGCTATACCAGGAGATCAAATGACTTCCAAGAAATTGGCAACTTCCTGAAGTACTCTTTCTTTCAATTCTGTCTCCAGCATAGTCAGCATCGCAGAATCCTACTAAGTTGTATTCTTTAGATTTTCTGTAAACTAAGCCAACATTAGTAGTACCTTTCAGATACCTTAGAATTCTCTTAACAGCAGTTAAATGAGATTCTCTAGGATCTGATTGGAATCTAGCACACAAACAAACACTGAACAGAATGTCAGGTCTAGAAGCAGTCAAATATATAAGAGATCCAATCATACCTCTGTATAACTTCTGATCTACCTTCTTACTTACCTCATCCTTACCTAGGATGCATGTTGGATGCATAGGAGTTTTGGCTTCTTTGCAGTCTAGAAGATTAAACTTCTTCAGAAGTTCCTTCACATACTTGGTTTGGTGAACATACGTTCCTTCTGATGTTTGATTTATTTGTATTCCAAGGAAATACTTGAGTTCTCCCATCATGCTCATTTCAAACTCAGCCTGCATAGACTCAGCAAACTCCTTTCCAAGTGTAGCATTAGATGTTCCAAAAATAATATCATCTACATATATTTGACAAATTAAAATATCCCTTTTAAAGGTTTTACAAAAGAGAGTAGTGTCCACTTTTCCTCTAGTGAAACCATTATCCAGAAGGAAAGAACTTAAGCGTTCATACCAAGCTCTGGGAGCTTGTTTCAATCCATACAACGATTTCTTTAGTTTAAAAACATGATTAGGAGACATAGAGTCTTCAAAACCAGGAGGTTGATGGACATAAACTTCTTCATCTATATAACCATTTAAGAAGGCACTCTTAACATCCATCTGATAGAGAGTGATGTTATGTTGAGTGGCAAATGAAATTAATAGACGAATAGATTCTAACCTGGCCACTGGTGCAAAGGTTTCTGTATAGTCAATCCCTTCTTGCTGACTATAACCCTGAGCCACCAGTCTGGCTTTGTTCCTTACCACTTCACCTTTCTCACTGAGCTTGTTTCTAAAGACCCATTTTGTACCGATTATATTGAATCCATCTGGTCTAGGAACGAGATCCCAAACATCATTCCTTGTAAACTGATTCAGTTCTTCTTGCATAGCAATTATCCAGTCTGGATCTTCTAGAGCATGATCAACAGAAGTTGGCTCGATCAAAGATACAAGACCTAATTGACAGTCTGCATTGTTCTTAAGGAATGCTCTTGTTCTGATTGGATCATCCTTCTTTCCAAGAATGACATCTTCTGAATGACCAGAAATGAGTCTGGATGATCTTCTGACAGATGGTTCTTCAGAAATGCTTAGATTCTCCAGAGAAGCTGATACTTGATCTTCAGATTCTTTGCTTCTGAGAAGCTCTGCTTCTGATGCGTTGCTTCTTGGCTCAACAACTTCTGATATATCAATATCACAATCTGCAAAATTATCAAACTGCTTTGGTTTTTCAGAACCAAGCTTATCATCAAACCTGATATTGATTGATTCTTCTACAATCAATGTTTCAGTATTGTATACTCTGTAGCCTTTTGAGCGTTCAGAATATCCAAGAAGGAAACATTTTTGTGCTTTGGAATCAAACTTACCAAGATGATCTTTAGTGTTCAGAATAAAGCACACACATCCAAAAGGATGGAAATATGAAATGTTGGGCTTTATATTCTTCCACAATTCATAAGGAGTCTTATTTAGAATAGGTCTGATAGAGATTCTATTCTGAATATAGCATGCAGTGTTTATTGCTTCTGCCCAGAAATGCTTAGCCATATTGGTTTCATTGATCATGGTTCTGGCCATTTCTTGCAGAGTCTTATTCTTTCGTTCTACAACTCCATTTTGCTGTGGAGTTCTAGGACAAGAGAAATCATGGGCAATACCATTTTCTTTGAAGAACTCTTCAAAGAATCTGTTCTCAAATTTACCACCATGATCACTTCTAACCTTTATGATTTTACACTCTTTTTCAGATTGAATCTGAATGCAGAAATCAAAGAACACTGAATGAGACTCATCCTTGTGTTTCAAGAATTTTACCCATGTCCAGCGGCTATAATTATCTACGATGACTAATCCATATTTCTTCCCTCTGACAGATGCTGTTTTGACTGGGCCAAACAGATCAATGTGCAAGAGTTCTAATGGCCTTGAGGTAGAAACAACATTCTTGGACTTGAATGCAGGTTTGGAGAACTTGCCCTTCTGACATGCTTCACAAAGAGCATCTGATTTGAATTTCAGATTAGGGAGTCCTCTGACAAGATCCAGTTTGTTAATATGAGAAATCTTTCTCAAACTAGCATGACCTAATCTTCTGTGCCAGACCCACTGCTCTTCAGAAACAGACATAAGACAAGTCACCTTCTGACTCATAAGATCTTGCAGATCTGTCTTATAAATGTTGTTCTTCCTCTTGCCTGTAAATAGGATTGAGCCATCCTTCTGATTTACAGCCTTGCAAGACTTTTGATTAAAGATTATATCATAACCATTGTCACTCAATTGACTGATAGATAAGAGGTTATGTGTTAATCCTTCTACAAGAAGTACATTAGAAATGGAAGGAGAGTTACCAGACTTTATAGTTCCAGAGCCAATTATCTTGCCCTTCTGATCTCCTCCAAACTTGACTTCTCCTCCAGACTTAAGCACCAGGTCTTGGAACATAGACCTTCTTCCTGTCATGTGTCGTGAGCATCCAGAGTCCAGGTACCACGACATGTTGTGCTTTGTCCTTTTTGCAGCCAAGGATATCTGCAATAGGAATAATCTTATCCTTAGGTACCCACATTTTCTTGGGTCCTTTCTTGTTAGATTTTCTCAAGTTCTGATTGAACTTGGGTTTAACATTGTAAGCAATAGGAGGAACAGCATGATAATTCTTAATGTGAGTTTCATGATATTTCCTAGGTTGTGTCACATGCTTTTTGGTGTGTGTTATGTGAAAACTTTGAGCATGTGAAGTGTGCCTAATATCATGGGAGTGGCCATACTTGAACTGATCATACAATGGCTTGTATGTGATTTTCATCTTATCAACAGGTTCAAGTTTGTATGGGGTATCACCCTCAAAACCAATGCCGACTCTATTGTTTCCAGACACAGCATATATCATAGAAGCTAGCTGACTTCTGCCAATACTTCTAGATAAGAACTTCCTGAAACTTAAATCATATTCTTTCAGAATATGGTTTAGACTAGGAGTGGATTTTTCTGAATTGGAAGGAGATCCAACATTATTGGATAATTTTAAAACTTTTTCTTTTAATTCAGAATTTTCCAACTCAAGCTTCTTCGTTTCAAATTTGTAACACGGTGAACTGACTTTTTATTAATCGGAATGTCGCGGTAAGCAAGAGTCGCCACCGACTTTTATTTTATCCAAACAGATTCGGAAAGGCAAAAAGAAACAGAAAAAAACCTTTTTAAGAAATCTAAGTTCGGGGGGTAATTTATCCAAAGGGAAGGTGTAAGGCACCCTTTGCATCCATGGTTTTCCATGGGCTCTTAATTGCTTTGCTTGCTCGTTTGTTTAGAAAATATAGATGAAAGAGATAGGGACTTTAGCTCGTAAATGAGTGTAGCCCTTTTGAAAAATTATGAGAAAGAATATAATGAAAGTTTGAGCATTGCAAGGCAATTAGGGGCAATTACCTTAAACTCAGATGATAGGTCTCTTTTTAGCCTTTCAGAATGAAAGGGTCTCTCCTTGCCATAAGAGGGCAGGAAGCCTTTCGTTTGGAGGTTGAAGGGTCATCGAAGCATCCTTTGCCATAAGACTGTCCCATGCCATAGAAGGGCAGGTAGTCTAAGGCAAGGATCAGAATAAGCCATTTCGTAGGCAGCCAGAAGATACCTCAGCCATTTTCCGTAGGCAACATCCGAGGGTCGAGGTCATAATTGTGTATCGAAGGCAGCATCATTTAGGGTCGCATGACCTTTTAATTATCGAGGCAACAGGCTGAGGTATCCTCGTATTCGAGGGACATGGCTTATTCTGCAAAATACGAGGCAACAGGCAACAAGGCAACAGAGAGGGTTACCCCAAAAGGGTGCGTGTGTGCAACAATCACGTGATTATATTCAATTATATTATCTTGTAAATTAGTGAGGCTAATTCAATTTAATGGTTGTCACTCCCTATTTTACTAACCACGCATTTAAATAATATAATCAAACAGATATGGGGGAGGGAAATTGTAACCAGCGGTTCCCTTAATAGGGTTTGACACAAGTAATAATTAAACAGAAAAAATAAAAGGTTAGGGTTTAGGGTTACCAAACTCGTAGCTTTGGCAATTTGACAAACCCTGGAAAAGGCAAACAAAATAGGATGAGTGCATTTATCGGTTCGAAGGCGAACATAGTTAACCCTAAAAATAAGGATATAATGTATTTAAAATAAAATAAACAAAAGTACTTAGCTTGATTTGATCTGATATGGTTCGTAGTCGGAGATAACCTCGAGGTTACCCCTGATTCAGTGTGGTGGAGGTCTATGATTGAGGATGAACATGAACAGCTCGAATGTATGTACTCGCAATACAAGAAAATAGTAGTACATAGAAATAAAATGATGCAGGATAAATGATAAGAAATACTAACAAATATCAACGATGATTAACAAAAGAAAATATAAAATTAAACATGTCAATTTCTAAAAAAAACTAATTAGAATGTTTTTTGTATTTTTTATATAGAAACATAAAAATCTAATTAATTGTTTTTGTATTTTGTTATAGATTGAATTCTAGACAAAACTACTTAAGTTTATAATAATATTTTTTGGATGAAAGAAAATAAATGAGAACTTTTTGGATAGAGCAGCGAGTGAAGCACTGCAGCCTGAAGCCTTTGAAAACCATTCAATGTTCATTTTTTATTTTATAAATTAAAAACAACATCTAATCACTAATTTGACAAGTGGCATTTAAAATATTAGAAAGATCAAATAACCAACAGCACCCACACGTTTGAAAGCTAGAAAACATAAGAAATTTCCATCTCTTTCTCAAGACAACAACATCCAAACCGAAAAATGTAAAGAAACGGAAAACAGTACCTTTGTACGTCAGTTTCGCGGCTTCGACGGAGGGAGATCCACGGCGGTGGTCGTGCGGTGCTGCTGCAGGTGGCCGGGTGCGGCGCACAAGGGCGGAGATCGGTGCGGCTTCGTAGCTTCGAGGTGGTGCGTTGTCTCGGTCTGAACACCGACGACGACATCGTGGTGGCCTGAAATCGGAAGGAGTGGCGGCGATTAGGATTTGTTTCCCGACTGAGTTGAGTCGGTCTTCGCGGTGATGTTGTTGTGCTGAAATTCGATTTGAATCGCTGAGCTTCGATTGGTGTCAGATCGGTTGCAACAACTTGGAATGAAGGCTTTGTTGGAAATTCTTGTTGACAGGTTTGAAGGATGGTATTGATGACGTTACGGCGTCGCAGGTGTGCCGCGTGTTGTGTTGTGTTGATGATTTTACGGCTTGCTTCTGTCGGTTTGGATTCTGGATCGGTGCTGTGCAGTTGTGATTGGTGATGTAGGCGATGGTGTCGTGGATCTTCCGTCTTGAGTTTTTGTTCATATCTTTGAATGTTCCTTCTTTGAAGATTACCTACAATCAACACTAGAAAAACAACATAGTGAGCTGAAGAATAAACTACATGATCGACAGTAATTCAATCCTTATTTTTAATTTCTCGCGGTTCTGCTGCTTCTTCTTTCGTGAAAGGTAGAGAGAGTGTTCTTGAAATTCAATTTTCTGTGTTGGCATTGTCGGTGTTGAAAGTTGCCGCAAGTTGTTGTTATTTGCAGCGGTGAAGCTTCCTTTATTCTACCTGTAACTCATGAAAACAAACAGAATATTTGTTATATTAATTGTTGTTAAATTGATGCAAGAATTTAGAAACTTTAGTGAATGTTCATATAGTGATTTCGACGATTGTGATTGTGATGAAATCGCAAGAGAGTCGGTCCAGTAATATATGAAGATGCGCTATGAACTTGTTGAATCGGTTCTACGGATTTGGAACAAAATTGTTGCGTTTTGTGCGTTGGAGGCAAGAGTAGATGAGGAAGTTGTGATTTTCGGGTGTTCTGTACATGTGAATCGGTTGGAATAAGGATTAATGGTTCGTTTTTGTGTACTGTACGAGAAAGAAATAAGGGTTCTTTTTTTTCTCCTTTTTTTTTGTGTGAAGAGTGACTATTTATAAGATGAGAGATTAGGTTAAGAAGTTAAAAAATGCATAAAATCAAATTGATTATAATTAATTAAAATAATCAAAAGTCCCAAATTAAAATTATTTGATTTGAGATTTATGATTATATTTAACCAATTACGTCAATTCTTTCCTAAAACTACAAATACTAACCTAAAATGCAAAAAGCTGTAAAATCTTTTCAAATCTTTTATTTTATGATTTTTTGATTTTTTGATTTTTTTTATGAAAAAAAAAATGAAAAATTGAAAAATTAATTTTTTTTAAAAAATGATTAAATAATAAATACGAAAATTAAGTATTAAAATGATAAAAACATATTTTTGTGATTTTGAATAAAAATAAAGTTAAAACTAAAGTTAGAAACAAATAAGAGGTAAAAATGTCAGTAAGTGAGACTCGAATCCAGGACCTCTCGCGCTTGTACACTCAAATCCTTACCGACTGGGTTATGTCAATTACTTGAAATAAAATGACATATGAAAATATGTGAGGGCAAATTTTGGGGTATGACAGCTGCCCCTGTTCAATTATCTTAAACCTGAAGATGTAGAGTGGTTTGTATGCCAGTCGGTATCTGAAGGTGGAAGGTGATTGAACACTAGAATACCAAGAAATTTGCCCTATTTGCAGTAGGGACCTTTTGTCGGAGATGGGCTTGTAGATGCCATCTGGTAGTTTTTTGGAGTATGGATTGTTGCGAAATTTCTGCTTTTGCCGTCTTCCCTCTTTTGAATGTTGAGGAACCGTCAAAGGTATCGACTCAAATCTGTGTTGGGTTATTTAAGGAACCGTCAAAGGTATCGACTTAATTTCGAAGCATATTGTTGAGGCACCGTCAAAGGTATCGACTCAGATATGTGGATAGATTGTATAAGGAACCGTCAAAGGTGTCGACTTATATCTGAAGTATGTCGTTAAGGAACCGTCAAAGGTGTCGACTTAACTCTTGATGTGGGTTGTTAAGGAACCGTCAAAGGTATCGACTTAACTCTGAAGCATATCATTGAGGCACCGTCAAAGGTATCGACTCAGATATGTAGATAGATTGTATAAGGAACCGTCAAAGGTATCGACTTATATCTGAAGTGTGTTGTTAAGGAACCGTCAAAGGTGTCGACTTAACTCTTGATATATTAAGGAACCGTCAAAGGTGTCGACTTAATACTTGAAAATAGAGGTAGTAGTATCCTGAAAAGTAGAGGTTAGTTTTCTTATGTCATGATGCACGTGTTTATGTAATGAGTATCTCAAAATAAATGAGAAACTTCGTATGTTATGGATTTGTTATGCAGTGATGTATGCGATGTATGTTTGTGTCATGTGGTATGCGAATATGATTTATGTTATCTTCGTCGAGAAAATAAATCTCCAGGTCTTTGTGTTTTTGATGTTTGATTTCGTCTTGAAGATGCTCAGCTGGGGATTTATGGTTTCTGCTTGGGGATGATCAGTAGTTTGATGTACCCAGATTTAGGGATATTAATAAATCATGTGGGAGAAGAGCAAAGTGTCGGAGAACAGGTGGTATTGAAGATGTAAACTCTGTTGGGGAGCCATGTCTTTGTCGGGCCGAGTGTGTTTGAAGATATCTTCTAGAGGATTGCTCTGTGGGGATATGATCTTGTGAAATCGGAATTGCGGGAAGGCATGGATGCCTTGAATATTTCTCCCAGTATTATAGTGACTACCATTCCTGGATTTGATTAGGACATGCCACTGAGTATTTGATAAAGATGTAAAACTAGACTTGCATAGATTTGCCCCTGCTAGTAGGAACTTTGGAAAGATTCGCCTCGCGAGGACTTTATGAAAGGTACACTATGGGTGATATGCTCCCAGCGCTCATAGGCTCAAGACAATGTCCCATGTTGATTGGGGGGTATCTTTAGATATACTTGGATGTATGCCCCTGATTGTTCGAGCATCCATGAGAGATTCTCGGAATCTTGACTTGATTGCCCCAGATTGATCGGGAAATAGTTTGAAGTCCACTTGGGATGAATGCCTTTGACTTTTGGCATTTTGAGAGATTCTTCGAATCTTGACTTGATTGCCCCGGATTGATTGGGCAAAACATGTCATGCCCCTTGTATACGTAAGAGACATGGCTTCTTGGAGTGATTTTGTTTGTCGGGATAACTTTCAGTCATTAGCCCTACCCTGTGCAAATTTATTCTGATGCTAACATTTGAAATTACGTAGCAGAATATGTTTAATAATGAATTCATGAGATGCAATGCATACGTTTGTCTTGAGTTTTAAAAAAAAAACATTAAAACAAGAGATGTAAAAACACGACACTTGTGAAAAAAAGATATTTGTAATAATGTGATGTTTGTAAAAACAGGATATCAACTTAACATTTGTAGTAAACCTTAAGGAGTCGGGATACCTTTTTTTTTTACAGTATGCTTTCGAACTAACCATGCTTCAATTATGACTTTCAAGGGTTGTAGCGTGGCTTGGTTCACGGTTTAAGAAACAAAAGATAAAGGCTCAAAATTTGATTGTACCCACCCCTCTTCGTGATGATCTTCAATCCTAAGCTCAGTTGATTCGACTTATGCATTCAGGTTCCAAGAGACTTTTGGATTTGCACCTTTGATAATGACAATGGTTCATAATCAAAGAGAACTTTTGAGATGGCAGTCACTTCTTCCTTTTGGTAGTCACAACTTTGAGTTGTTCAAGAATTTATTGACTTCTCTCTCTTTTTCTTCATCTTTTTGATATCCCTAACTTTTGCCTGAACTGTCTATTTTGAGCTTACAGTCAGCGGGATGCCTTGATTTTTGCCTAAGTCACCTTTTTTATTTTTAACTTAGCAGGCTTTTCTTTGTATATATGTTTTTTCATTTCATTTTTCATTTTTTTTTCTTTTGAAAGATATTGACTGCGTTGCTTAATGATTGATGAACCATCATTGTCTTTTGATTGACATCTCCAACACTTCTTTGATGTGTATGATTGAACGTTTATGATTGAAACTTTTGTTGAAAGGTGTACTAAATGATTCTCTTAAAATAGAATGCACAACCAAATTAACTGAGAACTACCCTGCCCCAGGTTACGATCAAGGGTTTTAATTAGCACAAGAAAGAAACTTCTACTTCTTAGGCTCAAAGGGGTTGACGAGGGATTAACATCCTTATATCTCCACTGTTTAGGAATTGAAACAATGCATGTACATCATCAGCATAGTCCGCTCAAAAGCATATTGTATGAGGTTGCGGTATCTTTTTCGTCATCCTCCCTCAAAAGGTATACAACTTTAGCAGGAGTTGAGTATCATAAAACATATGCAAAGTAAAGATGCAGTTTAGATGAGTGATAGCGAAATAATTTATTCAAGACAAACATATGCAATGCACTGACGATGATTATTAAAACATATAATGTCTATCATAAGTCGAATGTTTAAACAAACAGAATAGAAATTGCAAATGAAAGTAAAGCTAATGATTAAAAGTTCATCCACTTTAGACGTTAATCAGTCTTGTCGTGATTATGCCTGGGAGTAGTGATCACTACAGGAGTCTTGGGATGAGGGAATTCAACTTCGCCAGCATCGATCATATCTTGAATTTTGTTCTTCAATGACCAGCAGCTATTTGTATCATGACCAGGACTATCAGAGTGGTATGCACACCTCACATTAGGATTACAGCTACGAGCAGAAGTACTAGGATTCTTAGGGGGATCCTTTAAGGTGATCAACTCTGACTTCAGTATGTGTTGTAATGCTTGAGCCAGTGACATATTGATCTTTGTGAATTGACGCTAAGGTGTATCTGACTTGTGTTTTTGTTGTGGAACTAGTGTAGAGATCAGAATTGTCCCCACATATTGGTTGTGTTCATTGCGACCTTTCAGATTGTGCACAGCATTGTTTGTGATGAGAGAAACGGGTCATACATTTAGACCATATGTGATAGAGGACGTTAGAGAAAATAGGCTATATATATTGAGGGATATCAGAACGAGTCGTACATTTAGACCTTGTCTGTTGAAGGATGTCAGAACGAGTTATTCATTAGACCATATCTGCAGAGGAATGTCAGAACGAGTCATACATTGGACCATATCTGAGGAGTAATATCAGAACGAGCCATACATTAGACCATATCTGAAGAGGAATAGCAGAACGAGTCGTACATTAGACCATATCTGTTGGAATGTCAGAACGAGTCATACATTGGATCATATCTGAGGAAGGATATCAGAACGAGTTATTCATTAAACCATATCTGAAGGAGAATACCAGAACGAGTCATACATTAGACCATATCCGCAGAGGAATGTCAGAACGAGTCATTCATTGGACCATATCTGACTGAGAATACCGGAACGGGTCATACATTAGACCATATCTGATTGAGAATGCTTGTTCGTTAGAGTCGATGAGTTATTTGACAAAGTTTTGGAATGTAAAGGCTTGTCAGAATAAATCTCTAGCTCGATTATATCTGAGAGGAATGATTGTCGAGGCGGAACCTGAAAACAAAGTTAGAAATATGCAATGTCATGAATGCAAATGAAATGTTTTCAAGGATCTTTAAGGCATTTAGTTAGCAATATTAGAAAATGATTTGGTCGCGTCTTTGTCTGGAGAGATCTGAATTTTGTCTTTGAACGTCTTTCTTTGAGAATCAAGCTCACCATATCAAGTGGGTCATAGCCTCTGATTTGGAGATACTTTAGAATTCGAAGGTACATGGCTAGAGGAAAATAAATCCTCTTGCCCCTTGATAGGTACTGAGTCTTTGAATTGGAAGGTATGTGGCTAGAGGAAAATAAATCCTCTTGCCCCTTGATAGGAATTTAGTCTTTGATAAGGGCACCTGAAATTATGCGCCCTAAATTCCTAAGATCCTTGAAAGGGTTAGTTAAATCATGTTATGCTTATGATGTCATGATGTCATGCACATGTGATGCATTAAGTAAGGCATAAGGTGATAAGGACGAAATGTCCCACAAGCAAATCCTGCAAGGAAATAGAAGGGTTAGTAGCACACACAAATAAGTCACACAAGTCACACAATTTTTGGCTTAAGGCTTGCATGGGGTCTGATCAGGTGTCCTTCCCAAGGGTATTTCTATGGATAAGGAGATTTCAGCAACAGGTTCTACCAAGTGACTCAGAATTGTCAGCCCCCTCTAAAGCACCCTCGAACATGGTACATGCATACCACGCAATGATACTTTAGGAAGAAACCTATCTGAGCTGTAGTATCGGGTAGCGACCATAACTTGGCATGCACCAAGAATAGCCCTCCCACTACGTTCCTAAAAGTCAGGATGGGTTAAAGGTGACTAAAGGTCCTTGAGCTCCGACGCACCCAAAGATACATGCGTAAACCTCTCTCATGCAAAAGAGGTACACAATAACCAGTGGAGGCCTAACTCAAGCGCGAACTTCATTTTGACCAACCCCAAGCATGCACAAGGGGGGTCTCCATGACTATGCCACTCCTAATCTTAAGTGTTCTTGAATCCGGGAATAGGATTCGTCCTTCAGTTTTCCCAAAACGCCCCTGAAAAATAAAACAAACAAAGCAAACAATAGAAAACATTTTAAAATGAATCCTAAACCTTTAAGGTAACCCCTCTTAATCGAAATTTCCCCAGCAGAGTCGCCAGTTCTGTAACACGGTGAACTGACTTTTTATTAATCGGAATGTCGCGGTAAGCAAGAGTCGCCACCGACTTTTATTTTATCCAAACAGATTCGGAAAGGCAAAAAGAAACAGAAAAAAACCTTTTTAAGAAATCTAAGTTCGGGGGGTAATTTATGCAAAGGGAAGGTGTAAGGCACCCTTTGCATCCATGGTTTTCCATGGGCTCTTAATTGCTTTGCTTGCTCGTTTGTTTAGAAAATATAGATGAAAGAGATAGGGACTTTAGCTCGTAAATGAGCGTAGCCCTTTTGAAAAATTATGAGAAAGAATATAATGAAAGTTTGAGCATTGCAAGGCAATTAGGGGCAATTACCTTAAACTCAGATGATAGGTCTCTTTTTAGCCTTTCAGAATGAAAGGGTCTCTCCTTGCCATAAGAGGGCAGGAAGCCTTTCGTTTGGAGGTTGAAGGGTCATCGAAGCATCCTTTGCCATAAGACTGTCCCATGCCATAGAAGGGCAGGTAGTCTAAGGCAAGGATCAGAATAAGCCATTTCGTAGGCAGCCAGAAGATACCTCAGCCATTTTCCGTAGGCAACATCCGAGGGTCGAGGTCATAATTGTGTATCGAAGGCAGCATCATTTAGGGTCGCATGACCTTTTAATTATCGAGGCAACAGGCTGAGGTATCCTCGTATTCGAGGGACATGGCTTATTCTGCAAAAATACGAGGCAACAGGCAACAAGGCAACAGAGAGGGTTACCCCAAAAGGGTGCGTGTGTGCAACAATCACGTGATTATATTCAATTATATTATCTTGTAAATTAGTGAGGCTAATTCAATTTAATGGTTGTCACTCCCTATTTTACTAACCACGCATTTAAATAATATAATCAAACAGATATGGGGGAGGGAAATTGTAACCAGCGGTTCCCTTAATAGGGTTTGACACAAGTAATAATTAAACAGAAAAAATAAAAGGTTAGGGTTTAGGGTTACCAAACTCGTAGCTTTGGCAATTTGACAAACCCTGGAAAAGGCAAACAAAATAGGATGAGTGCATTTATCGGTTCGAAGGCGAACATAGTTAACCCTAAAAATAAGGATATAATGTATTTAAAATAAAATAAACAAAAGTACTTAGCTTGATTTGATCTGATATGGTTCGTAGTCGGAGATAACCTCGAGGTTACCCCTGATTCAGTGTGGTGGAGGTCTATGATTGAGGATGAACATGAACAGCTCGAATGTATGTACTCGCAATACAAGAAAATAGTAGTACATAGAAATAAAATGATGCAGGATAAATGATAAGAAATACTAACAAATATCAACGATGATTAACAAAAGAAAATATAAAATTAAACATGTCAATTTCTAAAAAAAACTAATTAGAATGTTTTTTGTATTTTTTATATAGAAACATAAAAATCTAATTAATTGTTTTTGTATTTTGTTATAGATTGAATTCTAGACAAAACTACTTAAGTTTATAATAATATTTTTTGGATGAAAGAAAATAAATGAGAACTTTTTGGATAGAGCAGCGAGTGAAGCACTGCAGCCTGAAGCCTTTGAAAACCATTCAATGTTCATTTTTTATTTTATAAATTAAAAACAACATCTAATCACTAATTTGACAAGTGGCATTTAAAATATTAGAAAGATCAAATAACCAACAGCACCCACACGTTTGAAAGCTAGAAAACATAAGAAATTCCATCTCTTTCTCAAGACAACAACATCCAAACCGAAAAATGTAAAGAAACGGAAAACAGTACCTTTGTACGTCAGTTTCGCGGCTTCGACGGAGGGAGATCCACGGCGGTGGTCGTGCGGTGCTGCTGCAGGTGGCCGGGTGCGGCGCACAAGGGCGGAGATCGGTGCGGCTTCGTAGCTTCGAGGTGGTGCGTTGTCTCGGTCTGAACACCGACGACGACATCGTGGTGGCCTGAAATCGGAAGGAGTGGCGGCGATTAGGATTTGTTTCCCGACTGAGTTGAGTCGGTCTTCGCGGTGATGTTGTTGTGCTGAAATTCGATTTGAATCGCTGAGCTTCGATTGGTGTCAGATCGGTTGCAACAACTTGGAATGAAGGCTTTGTTGGAAATTCTTGTTGACAGGTTTGAAGGATGGTATTGATGACGTTACGGCGTCGCAGGTGTGCCGCGTGTTGTGTTGTGTTGATGATTTTACGGCTTGCTTCTGTCGGTTTGGATTCTGGATCGGTGCTGTGCAGTTGTGATTGGTGATGTAGGCGATGGTGTCGTGGATCTTCCGTCTTGAGTTTTTGTTCATATCTTTGAATGTTCCTTCTTTGAAGATTACCTACAATCAACACTAGAAAAACAACATAGTGAGCTGAAGAATAAACTACATGATCGACAGTAATTCAATCCTTATTTTTAATTTCTCGCGGTTCTGCTGCTTCTTCTTTCGTGAAAGGTAGAGAGAGTGTTCTTGAAATTCAATTTTCTGTGTTGGCATTATCGGTGTTGAAAGTTGCCGCAAGTTGTTGTTATTTGCAGCGGTGAAGCTTCCTTTATTCTACCTGTAACTCATGAAAACAAACAGAATATTTGTTATATTAATTGTTGTTAAATTGATGCAAGAATTTAGAAACTTTAGTGAATGTTCATATAGTGATTTCGACGATTGTGATTGTGATGAAATCGCAAGAGAGTCGGTCCAGTAATATATGAAGATGCGCTATGAACTTGTTGAATCGGTTCTACGGATTTGGAACAAAATTGTTGCGTTTTGTGCGTTGGAGGCAAGAGTAGATGAGGAAGTTGTGATTTTCGGGTGTTCTGTACATGTGAATCGGTTGGAATAAGGATTAATGGTTCGTTTTTGTGTACTGTACGAGAAAGAAATAAGGGTTCTTTTTTTTCTCCTTTTTTTTTGTGTGAAGAGTGACTATTTATAAGATGAGAGATTAGGTTAAGAAGTTAAAAAATGCATAAAATCAAATTGATTATAATTAATTAAAATAATCAAAAGTCCCAAATTAAAATTATTTGATTTGAGATTTATGATTATATTTAACCAATTACGTCAATTCTTTCCTAAAACTACAAATACTAACCTAAAATGCAAAAAGCTGTAAAATCTTTTCAAATCTTTTATTTTATGATTTTTTGATTTTTTGATTTTTTTTATGAAAAAAAAAATGAAAAATTGAAAAATTAATTTTTTTTAAAAAATGATTAAATAATAAATACGAAAATTAAGTATTAAAATGATAAAAACATATTTTTGTGATTTTGAATAAAAATAAAGTTAAAACTAAAGTTAGAAACAAATAAGAGGTAAAAATGTCAGTAAGTGAGACTCGAATCCAGGACCTCTCGCGCTTGTACACTCAAATCCTTACCGACTGGGTTATGTCAATTACTTGAAATAAAATGACATATGAAAATATGTGAGGGCAAATTTTGGGGTATGACAAAATTCAAATAGCTTTTTCAGCTTTTTGTATTTGAGACTAATCTGAGACTTGAATTCCAGAAGTTCTGTTAGACTGGAAACTAACTCATCTCTAGTAAGTTCAGAAAATACCTCTTCAGAATCTGATTCTGATGTAGATTCTGATCCGTCATCTTCTGTCGCCATCAGCGCACAGTTAGCCTGCTCATCTTCAGAGTCTGAATCATCTTCTGACTCATCCCAGGTTGCCATAAGACCTTTCTTCTTATGAAACTTCTTCTTGGGATTTTCCTTCTGAAGTTTTGGACATTCATTCTTGAAGTGTCCAGGCTCATTGCATTCATAGCACATGACCTTCTTCTTGTCAAATCTTCTGTCATCAGAAGATTCTCCACGTTCAAATTTCTTTGAACTTCTGACGCCTCTAAACTTCCTTTGCTTGTTCTTCCAGAGTTGATTTAGCCTTCTGGAGATCAAGGACAGTTCATCTTCTTCTTCAGATTCTGATTCTTCAGGATCTTCTTCTCTATCCTGAAAAGCGTTAGTGCATTTCTTGATATTGGATTTTAATGCAATAGACTTACCTTTCTTTTGAGGCTCGTTTGCATCCAGTTCAATTTCATGACTCCTCAGGGCACTGATCAGCTCTTCCAAAGAGACTTCATTTAGATTCTTCGCAATCTTAAATGCAGTCACCATAGGACCCCATCTTCTGGGTAAGCTTCTGATGATCTTCTTTACGTGATCAGCCTTGGTGTATCCCTTGTCAAGAACTCTCAATCCAGCAGTAAGAGTTTGAAATCTTGAAAACATCTTTTCAATGTCTTCATCATCCTCCATCTTGAAGGCTTCATATTTCTGGATTAGAGCAAGAGCTTTAGTGTCCTTGACTTGAGCATTTCCTTCATGAGTCATTTTCAAGGACTCATATATGTCATAGGCCGTTTCCCTGTTAGATATCTTCTCATACTCAGCATGAGAGATAGCATTCAGCAAAACAGTTCTGCATTTATGATGATTCCTGAAAAGCTTCTTCTGATCATCGCTCATTTCTTGCCTTGTCAGCTTTACGCCACTGGCATTTACCGGATGTTTGTAACCATCCATCAGAAGATCCCATAGATCACCATCTAGACCAAGAAAGTAACTTTCCAGTTTATCTTTCCAGTATTCAAAGTTTTCACCATCAAATACCGGCGGTCTAGTATAACCATTGTTACCGTTGTGTTGCTCAGCAGAGCCAGATGTAGATGTAGACTTTGCAGTTTCATCAGCCATCTTTTACTGAAGCGTTTTTCTCTTCCTGAATCTTTTCTAAACATGGTTAAGTGCTTGCACCTTAGAACCGGCGCTCTGATGCCAATTGAAGGATAGAAAAACACTTAGAAAGGGGGGGTTTGAATAAGTGTAGCTTTAAAAACTTGACCGATAAAAATAAATTGCACAGTTATTTTTATCCTGGTTCGTTGTTAACTAAACTACTCCAGTCCACCCCCGCAGAGATGATTTACCTCAACTGAGGATTTAATCCACTAATCGCACGGATTACAATGGTTTTCCACTTAGTCAGCAACTAAGTCTTCCAGAGTCTTCTGATCACACACTGATCACTCCAGGAACAACTGCTTAGATACCCTCTAAGACTTTCTAGAGTATTCTGATCCACACGATCACTCTAGTTACAACCTGCTTAGATAACCTCTAAGACTTCCTAGAGTATTCTGATCCACACGATCACTCTAGTTCCTTACAACTTAATGTAATCAATTCTAAGAGTATTACAATTGCTTCTTAAAAGCTATAATCACAAACTGTGATATTTCTCTTAACGTTTAAGCTTAATCTCACTAATATATTACAACAGCAATGTAGTGAGCTTTGATGAAGATGAAGATTCTGAGCTTTGAATAGAACAGAGTTTCAGCAAGTTAATATGAGTTGTTTTGTTCAGAGTCGTTAACCTTGCTTCTCATCAGAACTTCATATTTATAGGCGTTGGAGAAGATGACCGTTGAGTGCATTTAATGCTTTGCGTGTTCCGTACAGCATCGCATTTAATGTTATACGCTTTTGTCAACTACCTCGAGCCTTGTTCACGCTGTGTCTACTGACGTTGCCTTTAATAGCTTCTAACGTTCCTTTTGTCAGTCAGCGTAGCCTGCCACATGTACTTCCTTCTGATCTGATGTTTGTGAATACAACGTTTGAATATCATCAGAGTCAAACAGCTTGGTGCAAAGCATCTTCTGATCTTCTGACCTTGAAGTGCTTCTGAGTGTGATACCATCAGAACTTCAGTGCTTCTAATCTCATGTTCTTCTGATGCTTCCATAGACCCATGTTCTGATTCTGCTTCGACCATCTTCTGATGTCTTGCCAGACCATGTTCTGATGTTGCATGCTGAACCCTTTGAGACAAAGCTTCTGAGCGCTGAATTATGCATACTCTTTATATATTTCCTGAAAAGGAAATTGCATTGGATTAGAGTACCATATTATCTTAAGCAAAATTCATATTATTGTTATCATCAAAACTAAGATAATTGATCAGAACAAATCTTGTTCTAACATAAAGAACCTCAAAAAATCCTCCTTTAGGAAGAACCAACATCTCTTAATGAACAAAAAAGAGAACCCATCGGGACCCGGGCTTTTATCACTCCCACACCTCCATATTGCTTCCTTGATTTCACATTCTTCAAAAGGCCTTTCGAGAGAAACGCGATCTACATCGTTTAAGCTCTTGAAAGGGATACCATCAAGGTTCAATCTATCTTCCTCTAACTCAATGAATTTCGAAGCAAAGGGATTGCGGACCTCGTCCTTAACCTCTTCTACTTTTTCAACCAAACCTCTGGGACAAACCAAAGGACCGATGTGGTTACGTCTTCTCTTCTCTCTAACCACATTATGAAAGAAACGCGAATTGGAATCCCCATCATTCAACCACTTAAGCCTAGATTTTTGAACGAGCATGTTTTCCTTGATCCTAAGATTCAACCACAACCTCTTATTCGCCTCACTTCTACCTTGCAAAGAGACAAGGAAGTCCTCCTCCGCCACTTCCTCCAAAATAGAGTCTCCCTTGTTCACCTCCTTCAAGCTTTCCTCCAATTCCAAGTCGACCTTACAAAAAATCGATGTGTTCCACCATCTAAGTCTCTCTTTCAACCTTTTCAATTTTTCATAAAGCACAAAATCGGGTCTACCCACCACCGTCATCTCTTTCCATTCCGATTCAACAAAAGGGAGAAACGACGGAAAAGAGAACCATTCATTATTAAATTTGAACGGTTTAGGACCCCAATTAGAATTGTCCTTCACCAACCAAACCGGACAATGGTCCGAAATATCTCTACACCCAACAAATTGACCAACCAAACACCATCTATCCACCACAACATTAGACACCAAAAAACGATCGATCCTACTCATAGCTCTCCCACAACCACTATACCAAGAAAACTTCTTACCTTTACAAGGGATATCCACCAAATCTATGTCCTCAATGAACTTACCGAATAGCTCCTCTTCGTTAGAAAGAACCCCGTCCCTCCTACCTTTCCTCTCCGAGGGATTTTTAATAGAATTAAAATCCCCACCAATAATCCACTCCCCATCACAATATAAATTCTTCAACGACAAAATTTTAGCCCACAAAACTTTCTTCTTAGCTAAAAGACACGAAGAGTAGACATTGAGAATATAATAAATTCCCCCCTTCCACTTTACTTTGATTCCTAAAAAGCCTTCACCTTTGAAAATTAATAAGACATCCACAACACCTATCTTCCAAAGAATTATCATACCTCCCGACATACCCAACGAATTTGAATAAGAGAAGCCTATGTCCTCCTTGGTCCAAAAACTATGAGCTAATCCTTCCGTGGTGTTTGTGAATTTAGTTTCTTGAATTAAAAAAATGTTCGCTTCCCCTTTTTTAATTATATCACATATCCTCCTTCGTTTTAGAGTGTTTCCACCCCCTATAATGTTAAAAGAACCAATGATCATTTCAACGAAACCGGAATCTCCTTCTTGAAAAGTATTGTTGTTTTTGTGCTATTTTATTTTTTTGCTATTTAAAAATGAATTAGACTAATTAAAATTAAATATTTTTCTCACTATTTTTTTCCATTTCTTTGTAAGTTTTTCTTTAATTACATTCCAATTTAATTTGCATTCATTTGCTTTAATCATCAATTGGGTAAAAAAACAGTGTCTTATATGGATTTTGTTAGAATATATTTAAATTAACCAATCGTTAGTTGGTTCAGTGGTGATTGGCGCTGGACTTGGTAGGGAGAACCACGGTTGGATCCCCCGCAACTACGATATCGGGAGGGGGATGGAACCACTTGATGCCAGAAATTATTTTTTACATAAATTATTTTAAAGGTTATATTTTATCTTTAGTCTCTATTAAAAAAATAACATTTTTTGTTTCTACAAATTTTTTATCCATACAATTTTAGTCCCGATTATTTTCATAAAATTTTGGATAATTTATTTATTTATTTATCAAATTTTACAATTTTTTAAAATAACATAAATTTAATATAAATCTTTTAAAATCTAAAAGTTAGTGATAAAAGTAATGAAAATTAACTTAAAAAATAAATTTTGAGTTATTTTTTTTAATAAACCTTTTATAACGTTCTAATTTCTAAACATGTCTGCAAATAATTACATAAAAATATACATTATATAACAGCAAAAACTAAACCTATACAGGCCTGACTCTGTGTCTGTACAACCTGAGCCACAACACAGTGCCTCATAATTTTGGGGCCTCACAATTTTGAGCCACAACACATGTGTTAATTATATATATATATATATATATATATATATATATATATATATATATATATATATATATATATATATATATATATATATATATATATATATATATATATATATATATGGCTATGTTTGGATATCATAAAATGAACGGAGCATAATGGATCATAGCGGAGCGGAATGGAGCGGAGCGGAACGAAGATACCATTCCATTGTTTGAGAATTTTAGGACGGAATAAGGTAAGTTGTTCATTCCGCCCAAATCGAAGGGAAAGAAATATGGTGGTAAGTGATGGAATGGAATGGAATCCATACCACTCCATTCCGTTCCGTTCCATCCGTTTTTTTTATAAGTCCATATTTTAAATTAAAACAGGGCCTCCAAATTGGTTGGGCCAGCCCTTAACCTATATGTATAATAATTTTACAGGACCAAAATATATCAATTTTTTTTACAAAGATAAAAACAAAATTTAATAGTTTATAAAGACGAAAAATATATTTAATCCTTATTTTAATTTGTTTAGTTTTACACAATTTTTATTTTTAAGTTAATTGTATCTTGGTTGAATTTTTTTTTAAAGATATGATATTTGGAGCCAAATGTTACACAAGTTTGATTTTTTATTGGTTTATAACCACCGGTTTAGTCTGGTTCGGAGGTCAGTTATGGCATCGAGTGGTTCCAGCCCCCTTCCGATCGTAGTTGCGGGGAATCGAATCATGGTCCTCCCTACCAAATTCAGCGCCAGTCACCACTGAACCAACTAATGATTGGTAAACTAAGTAGAACACATAATTAAAAAAAAAAATTGTATATAAATATGGTGTGAAAAGCCAATTTATCATTTATAATTGTTTTTTGGCAATATTTCTATCTATCTCTGGAATCTCTCAATCACATGGAAAAATTCAATTATGTCCTCTGATTTTGTAGATACACATTAGGAAGTACCTTTTGTTTAACAAAATTTGATTTTTTTTCTTCCGGAAGTGTATCTACGGAAGTATAAAAAAGATAGTGAACGTTGAAAAAATTCAAATCAATTCAGTTCATCAAAAAAGTACAAGGAGTGGCAAAGAAGGGATGTGTATGATGTATGAGCAAATTTCCTAAATCCAGAAAATCAAAGGTTTATGGTTCTTAATGGAATTTTGTCTTTGGTGTAATACAATTTTTTGACTAATTCTTTACAAATGGACATGTTGTTGTTTCTAGTCTAATACGATTTAGAAAAATTCAGATTAAAAATTTTGAAATTTTGTAAAATAAAAAAATATATATTATAAAACAAATAATTTCACAATGGTTACTTAATACAACTGTTGTTATAGGTAGAACACTATTCAGAATAATAAACGCCAAAAATGACGTTGTTGAGTATCAAACACATGACCTGTAAAATTTCTCACAACGATTGTTTAACACAACCGTTGTTATAGGCAGCGCGTTATCCAGATCACTACAACGATCAATATACCGTGATTGTAAACTACACACTTAAAATCACATCCAACCTCACAAGGTTGGTCAACTGTGATGATATTCCTTTACTAACTGTTGTGAAATGTGTTTTCTGTAATAGTGCACCTTACTCTCTCTCTCTCAATTAGTGTTTGATTCATCCTCTCTACTAAACCATTCAATTGAGGAGTTTTAGGAAGATTCTCTTCATGTGCAATACCATGCTGTTTGCAATAGGCATCAAATACTCCATAATACTCACCACAATTATCAGAACAAACACATTTTAGCTTCTTGCATGTTTGCCTTTCTACCAAAGCATAAAATTCTTTGAACTTCTTGAACACTTAGTCTTTTGTCTTCAAGGCATAATGTAACATCCTAAAATTTAAAATTATTTATTTAATTGATTATTTGTGGACTATTAGTGAATTTGTGTGAAGTATGATGATATGTGTGTGATGTGTTGTAGGGTAGTGTTAGATTAAGGAGATAACTAGAAATTATTGGATTTAATAATTTAGTTTATATTATTAGAATAATAATAATTGAGTTTTATTATTTAGAGTTGTAATAATAATTAAAGTAGAATAAATAGAATAATAAAGTGAAAAGGAGGATAATGGCATAATGGTAAGTGTGAGTGCTTAAGTGAGGGTATGGTGGTAAAAGGATCATTAGGGATAATAAACTAATAGAAAAGGGGAAAGTAAGGGAATGAGGGATTCATTCTGACTGATCGTGAAATTCTGGGAGAACATAAAAGTGAGAGTTAGGGCACAGAGAACCAAGAGGAATTTTCCATAGAACGCGAAGGAAGAAATCAGTTACTAGGAATTCTAGGTAAGAGGGTGTAATCGAGTTTATTATAATTGATATCAAGTTAATGTAGTGGTAGGCTTTGTTCTTGTTTTGTATGATGAATTGATAAAGAACATGGTGATTGGTGAATTGATGATATATTTGATGTTGAATTGCCATGAGTTTATGTATATGACGTGTTTTTGATGTGGTTATGTAATGTATGATGATTACTATGCATTTTGGATTGAACTTGTCGAAATTGGGTACACTTCTGTCATAGAAAATTTGGGTTTTAGGAGTAGTTTTCGTACATAGAAATTTGCAGAAAAAAATGCTTCTGTCAAGGTGGTAATCGGTTACCACTTTAGGAGTAACTGGTTACAGCTGTGGCAATCTTTGAAAATTTTGGAATTTTGTCGTGGTAACTGGTTACCATTTTTGGAGTAACCTGTTACCGCTGAGTGAAAATGAGGTATGCGCTACTGTCTTCTAAAGTAATCGATTACCGCTTTTTGACTAATATGACTAAGTATTCGGTGCCACAAAGACGCTTCCATGTTGATAGCATTCACATTATCCCTAGCAGCCAAAGCTTTTGTCCAATACAATTTAGAAAGTTTCTCCCCTCTAGTCATAATCAAGTTACCTTTCTTGGGTTTCCACTTTCTAGATTCAAAGTGATTGTCATAACCACAATCATAAAGTATATGCACACATATCAAGTTAAAACTGACATCTAATGGATGTTTGACACCTCTAAGAAACTACTGTATTCCTATGTTGGTTTGAAAGCATACACCACCAATACCAATTGCCTTAAATACACCATCATTACCCATCTTCAAGATTTCAAAGTTACCAGAAGTATAAGATGTGAAGAAATTCTTCCTTGGTGTAACATGCAATGTAGCTCCACTATCAACAATCCACATATTCTCATTTGATACGAGATTGAGAAACTCATGATCACTTAGAATAACATGTTCATTACTAGTAGCAGTAGTAACACAATCATCATCATGATCTTCATGATCTCTTTGTTTAGACTTACTCTTCTTGCCTTTGTTATCTCTTTTCCACTGATAGCAATACTTATGTACGTGTCCTATTTTATGACAATAATGACACTTCAGATTCTTGTAATGCGGCTTGGATTTTCTTATGATGATCTCTCTACCACCCTTTGGTTCCTTTTTATGAATTATTCCCTTACTTTCAGTGGCAAGCACCTCAGATTAAGATGAAGAACCTTGTGCCTTCCTTCTCATCTATGTAACATCTTACAGTCACATGGACATTTTAATTTAATTTTAATAATTCTGATTTAACAAGTGGCATTGAGGGGTGTTTTGGCGTGGAATCTTTGCAAGTTAAGGGGGTAATGAAAAAAAAACTTTACCAGGGGCTAAAATAAATACTCGCTAACATTACAGGGGGGTTTGTATATTTAACCCTTAATTTTTTCATCCCTTATTGGGGTCGTTTGGTTTGTTTTCTTAAATGAATTTTAAAGTGTTATATAATTTTGTGTAAAAAACTTTACAAATAAATTTTTTATAAAATCAGTAAAAAATTAGTTTGAATAGTTATTCTTAAAAATATAATTTTAGATATTTTATTGAATTTTTTTTAATGTCAAATTTTTAAAAAATTACTTAATTTTAAAGCTATTTCAAATAATTTTTTATAAAAATATTTTAGAAATAAATTTTTTTAAAATTACAATTGCAACTATATTTTGATCTTCAATAATATATGTTTATGTTATAGAATATCAAAATTAGTCTTTCAATTTAGAAAAAACAAATATAAAAAAATGTATAATATTTTGAAAAATAATTTTATAAAATCTATTTTTAAAAATATAAAAAAAAAACATTTTTTAAAGCTAAAACAAACAAACTCGCTAGAAAATGAATCGAATCAAAACATCAGTGACAAAACCCTATATCTCACACTATCCGAATTCCTAATTTCCAAATATCTTCATAGTACTCAAATAATTTTTAAAACATTTATATTTTTTTTAGAAATTTCTATGCTAAGAGAAGAATAAAGTATATTTATTTTCCATGATCTATTATCTCTTCACGCATCTATATTTAAATGTACTAGTACTATCTTAATCCCAAAGATAAAGAATTGCCACCTTAACTTCTTGAATAAGCAATAAAATACTCTCTCCTCAACCCAACCAAGTTAGTTTACATTAACTCATAGACTAGTATTTGATTAAACATTCTAACCAAATTCCAAAACCATGCCGTGTTAGTATTAACAAAACAAAACAATAAAAATACAAGAATTAGGTAGTTAATGTATATATAGATTCATAAGCCAATAAAATCATAAAGAAACTTGTAACACTATACTCCCTCTTAGGTAATCTGCCTCATCAACTTCTCATCCTCCAAAGTCCAAACCCTTTCTTAAAACTCTTACACTCCTCTCTACTTTAATTCCTTTTCCCATAATCACTTTTAACAATTTCAACTTTTCCTCTCAAAAACATTTCTGTTCACCAAACCAAACCACATATGCAAACTCATGCATATAACTAACATACTTCAACCATGACCAAACCATTACTATCATGCATTTTCACATTCCTTATCTCTCAAACACCATGACCAATCTCAACCTCTCCTCCTCCTCTTCTTCCTCTTCCTCCTCGCCTTTCGCCGCGGACTTCAACATGGTCTATTCCCTTATTCTCTTCATCTTCCAAAACATCCAAACTCTTGAAATTCTCATAGCAATCACCATCTTCATAATCATTCATTCCCTCAAACAAAAGAACCATCATGGTTTACCTATTTGGCCTTTTCTTGGTATGTTACCTTCTCTACTCAATGGCCTAAGAACCAACTTGTATGAATGGTTCTCTGACATACTCAACAAACAAAACGGAACTTTTCATTTCAAAGGTCCTACTTTCAGCAGCCTCAACTGCATAATCACTTCCGATCCTCGAAACCTCGAACACCTTCTCAAAACCAAGTTCATCAACTTTCCTAAAGGAACTTACTTCAGAAGCACGGCAAGAGACTTACTTGGAGACGGTATATTCAACGCCGACGACGAAAAATGGCAGAAGCAAAGAAAAACAGCGAGCATTGAGTTTCATTCAACGAAGTTCAGGAGTTTAACAACTGATTCTTTATTTCACCTTGTTCATTCAAGGCTTTTACCTGTTCTAGAGGATTCAGTTGATAAAAGAGTTGTTGTAGATCTTCAAGACATTCTTTTAAGGTTAACTTTTGATAATGTTTGTATGATAGCTTTTGGTGTTGATCCAGGTTGTTTGAGTCAAAATCTTCCTGTTATACCATTTGCAAGAGCCTTTGAAGATGCAACAGAAGCGACCATGTTTCGTTTTGTTACGCCGACGTGTGTTTGGAAGTTTATGAGGCTTTTCAACTTAGGCACAGAGAGAAAACTCAAGAGATCAATCAAAGGGGTTGATGAGTTTGCTATGAATGTTATTAGGACTAGAAAAAAGGAACTGTCTTTGGAATTTGAGGACAAGAAATCACAGAAATCTGATCTGTTAACTGTTTTTATGAAGATGAAAGATGAGAATGGAAGTGCTTATTCAGATAAGTTCTTGAGAGATATATGTGTGAATTTTATATTAGCTGGGAGAGACACTTCTTCTGTTGCTTTGAGTTGGTTTTTCTGGTTGCTTGATAAGAATCATGAAGTGGAGGAGAAGATTTTAGAAGAGATATGCAAAGTGGTGAGTCAAAGAAATGATATGAAGAAGGATGTGTTTGGAAATTCTTTGATATTTAGGCCTGAAGAGATTAAAAAAATGGATTATTTGCATGCTTGTTTATCAGAAACTCTCAGATTATACCCTTCTGTTCCAGTGGATCACAAAGAGGTAACTAATGTTTATTTTTTCTTGTCTATTTTTCTTGTTTCTATTTATCAGTTACATGTTCTCTAGCACCAACACCTCTGAAAAAAGACATTGTCTGTGTCAGTGTCGGACATTGTAATTATGCTCAGATTATTTATTTTTCAAACTAATATTGTTGAGGACGTGCCAGTTTCAATCTCAGTGTCGTATCCGATGTTTGTCAGTGTCCCACTACAATGAAAGTTTTTACTGTTATGTTGAAACCATGCAAGAAGTATGAGTCAAAAGTTTCAAATTTTATTGGAAAACACCAACCTATAGAAAATCTGCAAATTAACTAGTGCTACCTAGAAGAATAATCTCACACAATTCAAAGTCATGTATTAAATTCACCTAGTGGCTCGAGGTTAAAAGCATGCAACTATTAATAACATAATTATGATATTGTTTTTTTTTTGTAGGTAGTTGAGGATGATAGGTTCCCAGATGGAACAGAACTAAAAAAAGGAACAAAAGTGATATATGCAATATATGCAATGGGGAGAATGGAAAGCATATGGGGGAAAGATTGCAGGGAGTTTAAGCCAGAAAGATGGTTAAAAGATGGAAAATTTATGAGTGAATCTGCATACAAATTCACTGCATTTAATGGTGGACCTCGTTTGTGTTTAGGCAAAGATTTTGCTTATTATCAGATGAAATATGTTGCTGCTAGTATCATATTTAGGTATCATGTGAAGGTTGTTGAGAATCACATTGTGGAGCCAAAGATTGCATTGACTATGTATATGAAACATGGGATCAAGGTTAATCTTTGTAAGAGGGGTGATGATGAAATTGGAAAATACTTGGATTTGGTCATTGGTGAAAATTAATTATGCTAAGTTGATATAGTGACTAATGATGTTGTATTTTTTTTTTCTTTTTTGTTTGGAACATGTATAAGGGTTTTTATATCATTAGAGATTTATGTAGTATTAGTTTGTTAACACAGAGTGATATTTAGAAATAGGATTGAGTGAGTATAGTACTTGGAATGAAAGACTAAATAAGGATGTTTAAAGTTGATTGTTGATTGGATATTTGGTAATGGAATTTATGAGGAGAGATCATGTACATTTCTTAAACTAGACATTTCAATAACTATGATTTTAGGTATAGAAATGTCTAATGAATTTTTATTTTTTAAATCTGTGTTGTTATATTATCTATAGTGCTTGCTTACAAATGGTTGTAACTATAAACTTTAATAGTTCTATATAAAAAAAATAACTTTTTGGTAAAAAAAATTGAATAAAAACTTTACTTTCTAATTATCCAAAATTAAATTGTACAAGCGATCCAAAGGACCCAAGTATTCATCCAATCCATCTAGAGAAGTATTATAGTGAACCTTCCAATTCTAATCTAATATACTCTATGTTTTTTTAGATTAAGCCTTTTATATGAATTTATCTTGAATTTGATTGCAAGAGTGAAGTCATTATCCCCTTTGATCAATGGTCGAGGGAATGAGGAATAGGGCCACTAATGCACCCATAATGAGATAATCATCACCAAAGAAGCGGTCGTCAAAAAAAGAGAAACACATAATAAAACATTAAAATCATCATAACAACACAAGGAAACTTACCGATAAGAAAAGCTTAAAGATTTTCAAAAATGGGAAAAACACTTCGAGAGAGATAATAACTATGAAGAAAAATGATAATGGGGCAAGAAAGTGAAGAATGAAAAGAGATAACTTAGTCCTATTTATACTCTGTGTGGGAACCAACAAACAGAAAGAAAATAGATATGTCAGGAAAAATTCAATGGATCATCGAGACCACACACCCACCAGTAAACTAGTCCCAAGTCATAAGGGATTACATTATCGAATTCATAACGACATTTACAATCTTCATAAACTAATCATGGCATGCTTATGACGAAAAATCACCTTATAAATCATAAGCTCCATGTGACAACAAGATGGAAGGGTGGCAAAGTCAATAAAACCCCATCATATTTTGATCCTAAAAAAACCAAGAATACAAAAAGTTAAGAATTAAGTCAAATTTAGATGTTAATTCTCATAGAAAATCCAATAACATGAAGTTTGATGTGCATATGAGAAAACAACTTGCACCACAAGTCATACTCTAGCTACTCTTGACTAGGCTCAAGAGCTACTTAATTGAAATTGGTTTGACGCCCACTTTATAAAGACTCGATGGAAAAGACTATTCACTTAGTGAAAATTTAAGATGCTCCATGAAACAAATTCAGCATTTAAACTCTAACTATTCTATTATAAAGAATCAAAGTATTTACATATGCTTTCTTGTCGGTCGCCACTAGGGGTGATCGCGGTGTGGTTTGGGCGGTTTTGACGAAAAAAATCATCCGAACTGCAAGAGAAAAAATCATGCGGTTTGGTTTGGTTCGGTTGACTTTTAAAAAAAATCCGAACCAAACCAAACCAAATTAATGCGGTTTGGTTCGGTTCGGTTTTTTACAAATATTTTATTGAACAATACATACATGTAGATGACAACATAACTTTGTATTTAGACATTCATACACTATCAAATAACAACAAAACTCGTCATGTTTTGACAACAACTTTCTATTTAATATGTAAAAATTAAATTAGACAAGTTAAATAATAAACATAAAATAATAGTATAAAACAATATAAAAATTATTAGAAATGAAACAAAAAAATAGAAGAGAGGAGAGATTAGTGAAGGTGAAAAAGAAAAAACAAAAGAGTTGAGAGATTAGAGAAGAAGATGTGCGATAAAAATGAAACTGAAATAGGGAACATTTGCATAAAAATAAGAAGGTAAAAAAGAAAGAATATAAGAGAGTAGAGATTATAGAAAAAGAGGGAAGATGTATGTGGCAAAGAAGGCGCGATAATACTATTAGAGATTTGAAAAGATCAGGACTAAAATCATATGTGTAAGGACGAGAAAATTGTTCTTAACCATAAGGCTAAGGAATAATACATTTAAGTTTGGGTTAGATGTGAGTTAAGTAAAAGTTAGGTTGTAACATAATGCGGTTTGATTCGGTTTACAAAATACAAACCGCAAACCGAACCGAAACGTGCGGTTTTATTAAAAGATGACTCAAACTAATCCAAACTAAATGCGGTTTTTTGCGGTTTCGGTTTGGTTTGGTTTGGTTTGCGGTTTTCTATTGGGTTGGTTTGGTTTTGAGCACCCCTAGTCGCCACCATATTTAACATTATGAAATTCAACATGACTCAGGTTCACCACCTCATTTATAAACTACACTTATCTTATTAAACTCAACTTCGATCTAGTCTCACGTAATAAAGTTAAATAGTGGTTTATAATTATTAATTATATAATATAAACAATATGAATTTGGATAAAATATTATTTATATTAATGTTACTTATATGCTTTAACCAATAATTTGATTTTATAAAATAAAACCTAAATCTAAACATGATATATCAACTTTTCTCAAAAAAATTCTCAAAATAATTAAAAACAAAAATTAATTAGTAATTAAAATGGTACCCAAAAAATACTTCTTTAGAAAAAAATAATTAAAATGACAAAAACATTTCTTTACAAACAAGCCATAAAACAAGGGAAAATGAAACTAGGGACCACCGTACACCTTCCTGTTGTGTCGTGTCACCTGTGTTTCAGTTTCACTGTTTTGGTAAAAACAAGCCCTAATCACAAAACCGAACCAAAAACCCAATCTCAGTGACAAAGCACCATGAGAGCCTTATTCAGAACCTCAAAATCACTCGCAACCAATTTCTTGTTCAACGGAACAAAACCTGAATTCGCACCATGTAGAAATCGAGCCTACAGTTTGATCCCAATGGTCATTGAAACCTCTTCCAGAGGTGAAAGAGCCTACGATATCTTCTCTCGTCTTCTCAAGGAACGCATCATTTGTATCAATGGACCCATCTCTGATGACACCTCTCATGTCGTTGTTGCTCAGCTTTTGTTTCTTGAATCTGAAAACCCTTCCAAGCCTATCAACATGTACCTCAATTCCCCTGGTGGTGCTGTTACTGCAGGTAGTAATTGATAACACCCATTACCATTTTATCGCCTTTTATGCTCTTTAATTGCATACATCTTCTAAAAATATCGTTTTTTGATTACCCATTTTGTTGTATCACAATAACCCCCTAATTATCAATGCCTTCATGTGAAAAAGATGTGATTTTGTGTTAAATAGGTAAGGTTTTCTTGTCCTGAGATTTACTTTGGAGTCTGTTTGGATAAGCAACTTAATTAAGCTTGTCGAAAGTCACACATTCGATGAGATATAAGCTGAGAATGTGTTTACAACTAAGAGACATCTCTCGCCCTATAAGTCAGTTTTGTAGGATTGAGTTAGGCGAAACTCGGATTATAAGAAAGTGCTTATTGTTTTTAGATAAGCTATAAATTGTTTTCAGAATACCATTGAGAGCTCATCTAAATTACCATAAAACAACTTATTGATGTGTCATAAAATGTTTTTAGACCACTCTAACACTCTCACAGGTGATTTATGTTATTAGATATGCCGAAATAATCTATTCATAGGTCAATCCAACTGCAATCTTGATGTTACAAGTTATGAATCATTTGGGAGAATAGTGCTTGTATGTTGAAAGACTGGGGGTTATGGTCTGAGCTAAGGGTTGAAAGAGTTAAAAGGCCAGAGTTCAAAGAGAAAATACTAGTACCATAATAGCTAATATACTAACATTTGCTTATCCTAAGAAAAAACATGCAAGCTCTTATTTGGAGGAATAGTGTTTATATTCAAGTTCATTATGAACAAATGACTGAATGGCTGAATAACTAATTGATTTATTGTCTTATAATTACCAAACATACCCATTACTGCTAGGTAACAAACTGTTGAGTTGGATAGTGATACAGTTGATGTCTGGTTGTAATGTTTGTAGGGCTTGCAATTTATGATACTATGCAGTACATTCGGTCTCCGATCAACACAATGTGTTTGGGGCAGGCTGCGTCCATGGCTTCTCTCCTGTTGAGTGCGGGTGCCAAGGGTCAGAGGCGTTCTCTTCCGAATGCTACAATCATGATTCACCAGCCTTCTGGTGGATACAGTGGCCAGGCAAAGGATATGCAAATTCATTCCGATCATATTAAAAAAATCTCGGAAGAGCTGAATAAGTTGTACGCCAAGCACACGGGCCAACCGATTGATGATATTGAGAAGAAGATGGATAGAGATCATTTTATGTCCGCTAAAGAGGCAATGGAGTATGGGATTATTGATGAGGTTATTGATCAGAGACCTATGACTTTGGTCTCTGATGCTGTTGGCGATGAAGGCAAAGATAAAGGTTCAAATTAGAATCGGAGGGTAAGGTTTCTTTTAGTTGCAGTTGGTATAATTTTATCAATTGGACATAATCTTTGTAAGTTTCAGTTATTAGATTTTACAATTAAGCTTCAGTCTTTCTTCTCAATTCGGTTTAATTGGCATATTTTTATCATACAGATTTTGAGCTTTAAGTACCCTTATCTTGAAGTTTCTAATTATTCACAATAATATAAGATGAATTTTTCAGTAGTCTAGTAGTATTTATCTGATTGCTAAATTATGTGTGGAACAGTGGAAGTAATGCTTTTATATCTTTGAGTTTGGTACTTGTAGCATTCTTAGTTCCTAGTGCTTTGTAGTTTGTATACCTCTATCCTGCTATTAGCAATCATCTCAAGAGACTGAGAGGAATGGTTTGATAAATCTGCTGATGTGATGCATCGTAGTTTCTTGGTTTTGAAATTGCTCGAGTAGCATCCAATTTCATAATTGGAAGTTGAAAATTAGGCTGTTGACTTGTTTCCCTCCTGGCTATTGGACCCTTACAAATTTAGAATGGCATGAAAGTTTGCCCAGATTTTGGAATACTTTCTTATCAGTGGCAGAAAGTTTGATCTTGTTGAGAACTTGATGCATTGACATGATTGCACATTTCTGAACTATAGTGTACATGGGTTTTTGTAGGAGAAACTCATGTACACTGGGAGACTTTATTGAAATAAGTTTTTTCTCTTCCCATGTTGGTCAAAGCTCCTTAATTTTTATTTTCTTTTCGAATTTATCATTTCCAGATCTTAAAATCCAGGTGCATGAAATTTATGTTCATAGGAATAATTTTAAAACTCACATCTAGATTTTGCAATCCGGATGCCTTAGAATATAGAACAAACATAGGATTCATTAATTCGAAACGGAATATATCATGGATCAAATATCAAGGATCAGTTAAGCTAGTAGCATTCTTGGAAGTTGACATGGTTTCTTCATCATGTTCAACCAAGTATGCCATGATTTCTTCAATTGTCGCTAGAGGAATCAAACTAGCCTTAATAACAAGAATACCTATATATCCAACATAATGCCTAATCTGATTGGTCTCTTGAAAAGATATTGACTGAATATAGTGCTGGTGGAGGATATGGGCATCGAAACGGTCTAGAAGGGGTTAAATAGATCATTCTTCAGTTTTGCAAACAGATGTGCAAATTACATCCTCCGAGACCAGTTTGATACCATGAGAGCATATAACAAATGGAAGCAAAAGATAGCAGTGGTTTTTATAAACATACGATTAAATGGACAATACAGTTAACTTAGATTATCAGAAATTAAAACAACCGGTAAATATGAGTTTGCTTTAAACAAACAATTTAACAATTATCATAATTCAATTTTTACACAAGGCTCAAATTGAATTTGATTAATTAGATGATCAATCTAACAGCAAGAGTTCATACAACAGTAATCGCGAGGGAGAATATTCAAATGACTATACCTATCACAAACCTAAACTTTAATCACGAAATTACTATAGGCAGATAAATTCTAACATCATGTTATTCTACGAAAGCGATACAAACCTAAGCATGGAAAATTATGTAAAAAATTTAAGAGAGATGAGAAAAAGGGATAATACACCATATATATATATATATATATATATATATATATATATATATATATATATATATATATATATATATATATATATATATATATATATATATATATATATATATATATATATATATATATATATATATATATATATATATATATATATATATATAGAGGAGGGTTATATTGACTCCAAGAGTAAGTTATAATAACTTACTCCACATCTTGACCATTAATTCTTTTCAATCTAATGGTTAAAAATAATATAGGTTCAACTTTATCATCGTTGCAGGAGCTTAATCCACTATTCGTTGGTTTCTCATTGAAAATTGTTATCTTCCAATAAAAATAAAATGACAATTGTTTACAGAAATTATACAACCACTTGATACGACATACTCTTGAAAATAGCTAGTTTTCTTAACTTAATCCTCTCTTGTTGCATACGACGTCTGCTTTGCCGATCTTACAAGATTCACCTGATCTGGACTTAACTCTTCCAAAATTAATAATTCCGTCAAGCCTCCGTTTTGCAACAAGCTTTCCTCGGTGCTACTGGTACCTTGAATATTGATATGTCTGAAGAACGTAGAAACTTCGACTTTGTCTGTAGGATTTCACACATCACTACCGAAGTAACCAGACGAAAATACTTCTTTTTTCTTGCTGGATTGCCAATCTCCAACACCGCCACACAATCTCAATCTTGACCTGCAACTCAAGGAATTCATAAAACATCAACAAAGACTGATCCCCACCTACAATAGATCTCACATTCTCTAAGAATTGAGAAGAAACTAATGTTAATCTTGCTAGAGGTTGAAGATGAATTCAAATAAAAAAGATAGATGTGAAAATGTCTCCTTTGAAAGCGGGTTTCCAAATTTTTAGAAAGACTCTCAAAGATGTGATCATGATCACAATAATCACTCAAAGTCGATTCTTTTTGGCAAGGGAGAGAGGAAATGCAAATATATAGGTGCTTGAAATTATGCCCAAAAATGAGTAAAGATGTCCTTTTGATTCGAGTCAAGAGCAACGAGTATGATTTGAGTCAAACAAGTGAAATGGTTTGAATCAAGAACTTAAAATTCAAATTTTACACTATGATTCAAATCAAGTGTAATATGTGATTGGAATCATGGTAGATTGTGATTTGAATCAACTACAGCCTGTTATTTGAATCAAATGAGACAAAATAAAAGATAACTCATATTTTGTACTGTTATTTGAATCAAGTATCATTTGTGATTAGAATCATGGCAGACAGAGGCAAAATTTGAATTTTCAGCAAAATTTGAATTTTCACATTCATGTTTGATTCGAATCATGCATAATCTTGATTCGAATCACACTTCTTAAATTTGTTTTTTTGAGTAAAATGAAGTGTAACTTTGAATCTAAAGTAAGTATGATAAGAACAATTCATTCATGAGTTTTTTGACCCAAACAATTGACTAAATTGACTTGAACCATATTGCATTGACTTTTACCAAAAGGTTTGATTTATGCATGCAAAAACACAATTTTATGCAAAACTTCATTTAAAAAACATTGCACTCAACTCTAAGATATATGCAAAAATCCAACTAGATGAGACTCAATTATGAAAGCGATAAATAATAAATGATAATAAACGAGACAAGTAATAAAACCGAAGCCCTAGAGAGCAAAGTAACTTCAGTCTCCCACTTTTTGATGCTTAGAAAACGACGTTATAACTGAGTCAACTTGAACATTAAGTAAAGCATGATCAAGGTTTTGCTTCGTGCTCCCCAATATTGCACCCTATCAAATTTTGATTAAACAAATAAATTAAAACTAAACTCACATTACAATTTCTCTCCTTTGGCAAGATCAAAAAGAGATAGATGCTAATAAGTTTAAACGCAGAATAATCAACGACATAACTGATGTCGAGACAGATGTAACAAATCTAATGTCGAGACAGATGTTCCAACATCTGTTATGACATCCTGAACAAACTTTTGAAACTGTGTGATTATGCATAAAATAAACATGCACAACATAAATAACACATACATAATTGTTTAACCAGTTTGGTGCAACATCACTTACTCTGAGGGCTACCAAGCCATGAAGGAAGTCCACTATGGCATTAGTTCAAAGCCTAGACAAGTCTCATGCTTACAATTTTCCATCATAATCACTATCCTATGTTACCTCTACCTAAGACCTTCCTAAATATGAGAAATCCCATCTCACGTCCAACCACCAGAGCGATGTCTAACAGTCCCAATTACTTTATCAACGACCTTTCACCTAACTGAAAAATCACACTTAAAAAATCAAGTCACAACCTCGTGACAAAGGAAGACTACATCTCCAATAAAATAACCTTAGTCTTGTTTCACAACTTCTACTAAAGAAAACACCTTAATCAAGACACCCCTTGATTAATAACAAAAAACTTAGTTAAGACACTCCTTAACCAAGAACAAGTACTCGATATTGCTTAAAAGCTTCGATCAAGAACAATACTCAACTCTATGCTTAAAAGCTTAAGAGTGTGAACAATACTTAACTCATTACCTAAAGGTTTCTGAGTGAGAATAAGAATGTCTACCACAAATATCAAAAGATACAAGGGGACGTACACCACAAGTTACACAAGAGACTCTCAAAACCCTTATACCCTAAATCTTAATTTACAAACTATGAATAATAAAAGATACAAAAATATTAGGACTAGGGTTGTCTATATATAGTCTTCAAGATTCTTTTGGACTTCAAATTCTTTATCCATAAATGCTTGATCCACACGCTTATAGCTGTACCAATCATGTAATATACCCTCCTCAATTCTTATAACAAATCTTCAAAAACATAAATATTAATTCTATTGGAGATTTGATTTCTTTGTTCCAGATAAAATCATCTTGACCCGCGAAATATACTGAGACATATTTGGAATAAATCTCACAGGATCCAATTAAATCTGTCAAGATTTAAAATAGCTTTGCACTGAAGTTCTGGGTCATGATGTTACGACATCTGTTAGAACATTTGTCTTTTCAAAGAAGCCCAAACTCTATTGCACCAAAACAGTTATGCTTGAAGTCCAATTCTGCTGTATTAGTTAGGATGATATGACATTATGTCTGACATCTTTACCAGAGGCATATTTTAGCAAAATTAGTGTCAACCAACCTCAAAGCTCATGAAGCTAACAATAACAAATAATCGAGAGAAAATAAAGCTCAACATAGCTAAAGAAGAATATACACCAAAGAGATAAATTTGTGAAGAGTAAATGCCGAAGTTACTTTAAAAATATTTAAAAATGTAGAAAAATCTATAATAGGTTAATAGTTTAATATGAATATGTCAAATATTAGTAATCCTTAAAACCTAAATGCAATTCATATGTATTTCAAAAGCGTGTTACTCATATTAATTTGTTCAAATTTATGCAATTGTACCGATTAAATATTTGCTTGTATTTTAAATATAATTGATTTTTCTTATATAAAAAATTACTCTAATCAACACTAAACTTTGGATAAAATTAATTAAGAGACTTTAGCATTTATCAATTTATTTCGTTTAAAGCAAAATCCATTAATTTGTGGTCAAAACGTCAATTATTTGGATAGTTTGATATGTCAAAACAATACTTCATCCGTCTCACAATAGGTGTTTTTTTTTTGAAATTTTCACATTTTTTAAAGAATTGATTAATTATGTTAATTTCAATGATAAAATGAGTGTCATTTACTAAAATAATCCTATTAATAATAGGTAGTGAAGTACTTAAATGAATTAAAATACAATAAACAAATATAAGTTAGTGGAAAATAATAATAAATATCACATTGAAATTTTAAATAAACAAATAATTTAAAATAAATAAAATTAAAAAAGAGAACAATTATTGTAAGATGAAGGGAGTATCATAATTACATGATATCACTTACTAGTTAATGATTCATAACTCGTAAGTATTTTAGATTCATGGTTATGTTGTGTTATGAGACAAGAGAAAATCATGGGATAGAACAAGAAACCAAAGTACATGACACGTTTGTTGCTTGTGTTCCATGGGTGGTTGAATTAAAACAAGACAAAAATCACACATCACTTGGCTTCCACCGCCCGTAAACAATGTGTGAAGCTAAACGTGCTCATTAAGAACATGTTCATAGATTTTCATTCTAATATTTACGAAAATATATAAATAAATATTGATTAGAAATATATATATTTTTTGACTGGGAAGATCTAAGGCATTTACTGAAAATAAATACTTTAATTCTTGGAGCAAGATAAGCTAAAATAAAAGTTGGTAAAAAAAAAGATAAAATATAATTATTAATTATTATATAAATAAATAAATAGAACCTAAAATATATATAACAAAAATTTTGCAAACCAAAAAGAAAATAAAATCAGAAAATTCCCTTCAGGTCCCATCCCTAACACACGCTGGTTCTGGGAAAACCCAAAACCAACGAGCCAAACGCAAACGCAGACGCAAAAGCTATAAGCTATTTTCACAAATAATCAAAATCTTTTCCTATTCTTGTCCAATTCGAATTCGAATTCCCCTAATCCCTTTCACCTCCGCCGCTGAACCCTCTTCAACCTCCCCGCGGTGCCTCCGCGGGATTTACTAGGGTTTTCTGATCGTGCACTTCCCCTTTCCACTGTTTTCTCACGACGTCGTTCTCCGAGTCATGCCTCCGGCGCGTCCGGCGCGTCGACGCGCAACGAACAAGGCTAATGCGAACGGACACTTGCGTTTAGGCGATCTTGTACTCGCTAAGGTCAAGGGTTTCCCTCCTTGGCCTGCCAAGGTGTGTGATACTCTTTTCATCGAACTCTTCGTTATTTACAGTTTTTTCATCATGATTTCCTTGTGAATCTTTGTTTCGTATAGCTAACTTTGTTAATTGTTCGAATTAGGAATTTTGAATTTTTTGTTTTTTTGTCTGATTGTGCATTGCTGTCAGTTTAAGGATTGGTGGGTTGATTGAGCTTTCAGTTCAAGATGCTGATGAATGGATACTGATTTTTTTGCTTTGTTTTCAGATAAGTAGGCCTGAGGAATGGGAGAAAACACCTGATCCAAAGAAATATTTTGTTCAATTCTTTGGCACCAAAGAGATGTAAGCCTCTCTTACCTGATTTCTCTTGTAACTAACATGTTGTCAAGTTACCAGTGAATGACGGGGACGCGACTTTTATAATTTGCGATGAAAAATAGGGACTGTTGTGTGGAATTAATAAGGGGGAACACACTTTAGTGTAAACTGATTATGTAGTTTGGATGTGGAAAAAATGTACTGATGACTTATGTAGGAGTTTCGGAATATTGCCCTCTCACCTGTTATTTCACTGATTATTGAGTGTCCTTCTGTTCTGAGTATTTGGCTGGATGTTGATGTTGTGGGTTGTGGGATAGTTGTATTTGACACATCTACTGATAAAAAGTTATAGAGTATAATGTAGATGTTATAGTGTTTTTAGAATGGCATCCTTAATGTTGAAACTGAATGACCAGCTTCCAGTTATGTTTATCATATGATTATATAATTTTGGGTTCTATAACTGCATGTTCTTCTAGGTTAATACAAATAGTTGTTTCCACTAATTACTTGTATATAACCGAATCTGCAATTCATTGATGACCTCACCAACTTATCTAAAAGGTCAAATCGTTAGGAGAAGGCCCAAAAAAATGGTTTATATTTCTAATAAACCCATCTAAACAAGGGTCCTACGAGATTTACCTTTATACCTTGAATATCCTTTATTGAAAACTTATGCTGAAACTTAACTGTTAAGACTGGGATTGGCAAGGACAAGGATGTTATTCTTATTTCCCGGTCTTAGAGGGTTTTACACTGTGCCAGGGACTTACTTCCCTAAAAGATTCAACAACAATGTGGAGGCCCGTGAGTGGTTTTGTGGATCTGTTTGTTTATGCTCAAAAAGGTGATTCTATGGTCCATCTTCTTTTGGTGGTTTTATTTCTTTCTGAAGCCACTCTTTTTTTAGTTCCAAGGAAACCACCAATAGAGCTTTTTCTTCAAGAAAATCACAACCAATGGGACCAATACCTCTAAATAAATTAAGTTTAATGATTATAGGGCTCAAGAGAAGTTGAGCAACTTTTTATGCTGCTGTAGATATTGTTGTGTCATAACCCCATGTTAAATGTGAGAATCTTCTGTCCTGATCTATGTGGGCGGTGGTGTGGAGATAATTTGGCTGTTGGAACAAACAAGGCTTAGACAGTTTATGCTTAATTTTTGTTTAGTGGTTGGGTTGTGTATATTAGTCTTATCACTTGTGGTGTTTTTTACTCTTTTTCTTGTAGTTGTACTAAGTTTTTATTGAACGTAGTTGTTGGATTCTATTTTGATTCCTCAACTATCTTCCCTGGTTATTGAATGCATAAGAAAAAGTAAGGAACAAATAGATCATTTACCTGATGAATTTGTTGGTCGGCCAGAGTTTAAAATTGAATCACCTTAAATAATAAGTATATAAAGTTCAGGGATTATTAATTTGGGATGATATTGTGTCAATATGAAATCCGCCATAACAATTTACGATAGTAGTTTTTGGATGCAAATAGTAGTTTTTTAATTAGCAATTGCCTAACAGAAAGTTTTAATGATACGAAAGTGCTAACTGAATGTTTTGAGATTGGATCCTTCTTGAAAAGGTGATTCATATGATCTTTTGATTTATATCTCTTAATGGGTTCTTATTCTTGTCTTTGACTGTTCGGTGAGGCTAATTTATGCTTTGCTCTCGTACATCTTTTGGTACTTATGATATTTTTTCCAGAAAAAGTTGTCAACATTTTGTAGCTCTACATAATGCTCTAACATAAATTTAGGATCCTGGAAATATCTCTTAAATTAAAATTTTATCATGAGTTGATAACCATGATTAAGGTCATGTTGAGTAAATTCTGGTTAATTTGAAGGGTAAAAGTCGGTTGACCTTCTAGATACCAAGGTAATCTGTTTTGGTGATTACTCTTATGATTTTTGCTCTGCATCCTTCATGGTTATTTTTCATTAGATTATTATCCTGTATTTTTGTTTCCATATCATTGCACCTATGTTATTTTCTTTTTTGTTTGCAGAGCTTTTGTTGTACCCGCAGATATTCAGGTCTTTACAAGTGAGTGTAAAACTAAGTTGTCTTCTCGGCTTCACGGAAAGACGAAGTACTTTACCCAAGCAGTGAAGGAAATATCTGCAGCTTTTGATGAGATTCAGAAACAGAAGGCCAGTGGTGATGACACAGATGATTCTCGGATTGATTCAGAAGCTCCTCCTGTTGATGAGCCAGTGACTGATCCAAAGGATACCACTGATGCTATGACGTCTCATGCAGAAAAAGATAACATCTATGCGGGTAATGTTGGCTCCAATTTGGAGAACTGTTTGCTGAAAACCAGAGAGAGTGTTAGCCTAGATGAAAAGCTCTCAGAGTCTGGCCGTCCAAATGAAAGTTCTTCTGTTTCATCACCTTTGGTCAAAAGTAAATTATCCACTGGTTCAGAGATAAGGAAGACTTCTAGCAAATCTACTCTTAAAGGTGCAAGTAATGTTAATGATTTTGGTCAACATGATAACGAAAATAGTATTTTAGCAAATGGTAGTAAGCCAAGAAAGCTTATTACTGGTTCAAAGAGGAGACGTGAAGTTGAAGATGACATAAATAAAAATGGTGGATCATCTACTGGAACACTTTTGAAGGTGGAAAAGTCTACTGGCAGTGCTGATCTTTCCAGGTCAGGAGAGACATTTAAATCTGGAAAGAAAGGGAAAGATGCATCTGCTGTTAAATTAAATTCTCCAGACACTTTTAAACCAGACTCAAATGGTAGTAATGGAGAAAAAGGTAAGAACTTGATTTCAAAAAATGCAAGTCTCGAGGTAAAAAATGAATTACAGGAGGCTGATGGCAGAAATTCAAGTATAGGAAAGAATAACCAAGTTCATGCAAAGCATAATATGGGAGCTAATGAATCCTTACATGCTACGAAGAAGTTGAAACGCATGGAGGCCAGAGATGATTTAACTTCAGGGCACATCCCAAAAGATGTGAAAAGTGCTTTGCCTTGCTCTACTTTTGCCATAGACAAATCATCTAAAATGTCAGAGTTGAAAAGGTCCACATTAAATTCCAAAACAGAAAAAAGCTCTGTCCATGAGTTGCTACCTATGATCAAACAACATAGCCATGTTCAGAAAACTATGCTTGATTCTGATAGGGTTGCTTCTGATGATAAAAAAGATTGGGGCAATCTTAAACTGAAAGGTGATACAAAGAATGTTACGACAAAACAAGCACAGAAGAAACGTAAAGCTGTTTGCCTTAATGAAGATGATGATGTACCTAAAACTCCTGTTCATGGAGGAGCTGCAAAAAATATTAAGTCGCCTTTTGCTTCGGAGGTCAAGAAGGGCAATAATGCACATTCTGAAAAATCTGATGCTTCTAAGCTGGCTTACAGAAATTCTAGTGAGCTTGAGGAAGCTCATTTGAAAGAGCCGTCTTCTCAATTACATATTGACGCATCATCAATTAAGCCCCCTGAAAAAGAGAAAGCCGATGAAGCCACTCTTGTGCATGTTCCTCTTAGTCATGATAAGTTAGATTCAAAGCAGTTTCCCTCTAAGGTGGCAAGAGTTAGCTCTGCCTCCCCAGTAAAATCACCTCAGCCAGTTCCTGCAACAACAAAGTTAAATGCTGAACGGAACAAATCTTCCAAATCTTTGCTTAAAGCCTCCAGCATTGCTACTCTAAAGAAGGCTGAGAACGGGTCTTCCAAACCTTCACATAACCTCAGCTCTTCTCAAAACCAAGTTTCTGCTCATAAGAAGAAGCTAGCATCTTCAGCTGAAAATTCCAAAACTGCTCCAAAGACATTGCCTCAGGAAGTTGACGTTCCTGTTTCAACAGTAGATTTTAAGGAGCCTGATGCACTGCTTGTTGATGGGTACTTGTGCTTTTTTAGTCCTCTCGTTTTGTTAAGTGTTGTTTGCTGATCCTTTTCTTTTCCCATTTTGTTTATATTATTCCAGATTGGAAGAGGATATGGAAGAAAGAAGTAATATGTATACTGGTTCTGGGACTCCAGAAACATCTAAGACTATGAAGCATCTTATTGCAGCTGCCCAGGCAAAATGGAAAAAAGCTCATTCTCAGTATCTTTCTTCTGATATTCATAATGTCCAGGGGGGAACTCCTAGCCCATCCACAGTTCAGCCATTTCTCCCCGTCTCAAGAAACACCGCACAGACTGATGTGCAGGGAGTTTATGAGCTCACAACTTCGGCTTCTCCACCAACTAATGACTATCACTCTGCATCTCAAAATCAGCTCGATGCGGATGATATTGACGACAGAAGAGTCGGTTCAGTGCAAAGGGGTCCTGAAGGTTCTCTCAGTGGTGGTACAGAGGCTGCTGTTGCTCGTGACGCTTTTGAAGGAATGATAGAAACTTTGTCAAGGACCAAAGAAAGTATTGGGCGTGCAACTCGTCTTGCCATAGATTGTGCTAAGTATGGCATTGCCAACGAGGTCAGCTCCATCATATTCTTGCTATTTTCTAGTTATAAATTATGGAATACATGATGAACCCATACACTCCACTCTTCCTTGCAAGCTATATGAACTATTAGAGGGGATGACGTTGCAGTTGAAAGGAACTTAAATTATTTAATTACTACCATAGTGCACAAAAAATGTTATGTGCAACTGAATGTTGGCGTTCTAGGCATATTAAAACCAAAAAGTAAACTTAGTATTTTAGGATGAGAATGTTACAATAATGCGTGGCTACCTTTGACCTTAATACATGACAAGACTCAATGTTGTTGGTTGATTCATAGCCAATCCCATCTAGTAGGAAAAAGCGTGATAAATGTTTCTGTTTTATAGTGCAGATGCCCAAAAATATGTCTCAAATCTGATATTAAGTTGCAAATACAATTATGTGACATGCAAGAAGTTGAAAGTGTACAAGTGTGAAAGTAGTTGGAATCTCCCAAACCAGCATTGCCGGTTTTATTGGGGGATGGAGGAGGTGCACAAGCCTCATATTTACTATAATGAAGATTCTGGAACATGATTTTGTATGTCAAAAGTCCTGGAGTAGGAGCATCAAAGATCCATTGAAAATAAAAAAATGCATCTTCTTTCTGTTTGCTTTATATTAAGTTAGAGATCATTAATAGAAATGTGATTATAGATTCTAAGATGCCATACTCGTTGCTACTATTTTTGTGATTTTATGGGCACTGTACTGGACTTACTTCTAAATCCTTATATTCAGGTTGTTGAGCTTCTCATCCGGAAATTGGAAAATGAAGCTAGTTTTCATCGCAAAGTGGATTTATTTTTTCTTGTTGATTCTATCACTCAGTGCTCACATAGTCAAAAAGGTGGGTGAGGAAATGAGATAATCCTTTGTTATTAGCATTTATTATCAGTGTTTTTATTTCCACTTCTCTTCCCAGCTCAAAATTGCAACTTTAGGATTTTTTTTTCATTGTAGCATCTGTCTCACTTATTGACGTTTTTTTAGGAATTGCTGGAGCTTCTTACATCCCTATAGTTCAAGCAGCGCTGCCACGTCTTCTTGGCGCTGCTGCTCCCTCTGGAGCTAGTGCCCGTGAAAATCGTCGTCAATGTCACAAGGTCAGCTTGTTTGTTTTTATTTATTAACTAGTAAAGGACCCGTGCGTTCGCACGGGTCTTGCAGTGTAGTTATAAAATCATGATATAATAAAAAAAGATTATAATAGGTATTATGTATATATATTGAGATTTATTTTTAGTAGTAAAAATAAATGATATAATTAAATTGTCATCTATCCGTAATAAAAAATGATATATTTGTGGTTAAAAAATGTATATAAAAAATATACTAAGAAGTTTCGATACGTCGAAAATGTATATTTTGATAGAAAAAATAAATGAAATAATTAAGTTGTCATCTACCCGTGTGTTTATACGTGTCGCGCAATATTGTTATAAATAAAATAAATATAATATATTGATGGTTAAAAAATATATATAAAAGATATACAAATTAAGTAGTCCCGGTCCGTTGGAAATGTATATTTTTGTAGAAATATTGAAGGAAATAATTAAGTACTCATCTGCACGTGCGTTCGCACAGGTTGCACAACGCTGTTATAAAAATAGTAAATAAATATTATTATTATTCATTTTATTAATTAATAAATAATCTAAATAATTAATTGTAACATTGAAGCAACATAATATAATTTTATTTATTTACTATTATTAATGATTATATGTATTACTCTAATGACATATGAAAACATAAAAACTGTTAACAGAATGTAGAACACAATAACATATTAAACGATTTCTCCAAATGCTCGATACCCTTACTGTTAATAACGCTCCATGAATCAATGATTCGAACAGCCAATCTTCAGGTTTCTTTTGTGTCGTTAATGTCCTTGACCCAGTCAAATTTTCGATTCATTTTCTGGTTCAGTGAAAAACATCATGGATTAATAAAAGCAAAAACAAAATCATATCAAACATTAGATTTTGAAAAACATATGTATATCACAGATGAAATATTTTAAAGGGAAGAGGAAAAGTTGGATGATGGTTTTTGTATGAGCTTGATGGAAATCGAAAATGTGGAAGATGAAGGAGCATACCGTAAATTTTGAAAATTAGTCGAAAGGAAAAGAAAGAGTGGTAGATGCAGTGAATTCAGAATGGTGTTACTGTCATGTTTTATAGAGCAATGGAAGGAGTGCAGAGGAATTGGAAGGGTTGTGATTGTTTCAAAGTAAAATTCAAAATTTTTAGGGTTTAGTGATAACTTGAAGGTTTTCAAGGCAAGTTCATTAAAGTTGGGTGTGTAAATGGTTTTTCTAATACGTGGTTTAGTGGAGATAATTAAATAGTATGCAGTAAAGTAAGAAATAAATGATAAGTAACGATTAGTTGATGTAATGACATTTAGGTGTTTGATAAACCTTCTCTAAACTGTTTTAATTTGGTTATTTAGGTAATTTTGATGGTAAATTAGTTGTATTATATTAAAAGTAGACAACAAAAAGAATTGTACTAGGGGAAAGAAGCAGGGTAGAAATAGGGGGAGGATCAATTTGGTTATTTAGGTAATTTTGATGGTAATTAGTTTTATTATATTAAAAGTAGACAACAAAAAGAATTGTAATGTATTAGGGGAAAGAAGCAGGGTAGAAATGGGCTTAGGCCCTCCCTTTCACCAAAAAAAAAAGAAGCAGGGTAGAAATAGGGGGAGGATCGAAATCCTAAAAAGAAAAGAACCAGAAAGAAAAAAATGTTATACAACAAAGCCAGCCAGTTAGTTTCTTTGCATATTAATAGATGAAAGTGTCTGGAAACATGCACAAGAGCCTTAGACAGAGGCCACTGATTCATGTAGTCAAACTTGTGCTGGATTAGAACTGTAATACTGTGAGGCCCTACAAGATGTTGGTGTTTTACTCGATTAAATATGGACCATTCACCACTGAAATTGCCACTTCAATTTTCTTCAAACTATTTTAACATATTCATGGATATACATACTCCTTCAAAGTCAAGGGGCTAACATTAGATTCATACTGCATCCAAACAAAACAACTTATTCCAAAGGAATTTAGTTCCTCACCACTGTATGGCAAACATTGAATTCATCCAGCATCGCAACGACCTCATTGTTCTTTTCCTCAAGTTGTGCCCCACGTGATCATGTTTTTTGAATGCCAAGAAATACTTGTCTTTGGCAATAATCTGTCTCTGAAATGAGTTTTTCGTTTGAATAGGTATATTTCCTTATTTCTATTTTGGGTGGTTTGCAGGTTTTGAGGTTGTGGCTTGAGAGGAAAATTTTGCCGGAGTCTGTTATACGCCGTCACATGAATGAAATTGGGGTTTCAAATGATGATATCACAGTTAGCTTTTCCTTCAGGCGTCCATCTCGTGCCGAGCGATCTGTAGATGACCCAATTAGAGAAATGGAAGGCATGCTTGTTGATGAGTATGGAAGGTCTGGTATTTGTTCCATCAAATTTTTAGATCAAGTGTTTTCTATTAATAAATTCATGTTCTTTTTAATTTATATCAGGTTTTTTCCTATCATGAGTTGCTGGTAATTTTTGTTCAGTTAGTTTATCCTTGCTAAAAACAAGAAGATATAGTAATTTCTGAATCCTTAAATGATGCATGAAAAACAACCACAAAGTGGAATATTTAGCAAAATGAGTTCGGCATGAGGAATTTGAAAATATTCAAATTGCTAAAAGAAATATGTCAAACTGTGTTAAAAGTTATATTAACTAAATAGACTTGTACAAATAGTACCAATTTATGTTCATATTATCACAGACAAATATAGTTTGAATACCGAATATTCATGATTTAATTAAAATACACAAGGTTATAAAACCAGGCCCCACAAAAAATGTTTCTCGTACAAAACATCCGATAATTGGTTTATTATATGTATTCTTGCATTATCAAGCTTCTGGACATCACATGACATGCTTTGAGATTGAATTGGTTTTGAAAATTGAAGCATGTACATTTGACTGGGAACAATAGAAAAATGGGATTCTGATAGAGACTTGGATATTCAGGCATGCCCAAGTCCATATCGAGTAGTAATGAATACTTGCTTGATGGACTATAAAGTGACCTGATTCTCCCCCTTGAACACTTATCAAATGATATTAGAGCCTGGTTGTTGGTGGCTCTGAAAGGGATACTAGTATGCTGACTGGATAGCTCAAGTGTCGTAGAATGCCTCCTCCAGTATGTCGGCCTCTGGTATTGGTGCTGTGATAGGGACTTGGTATTATGGAGTTCCTTAGTGGCTTAGTCCCACATTGAGAGGAGTATGGGATTCCTCGATGCAGTATTTAAATAGTTTGGTTATTTCCCCTTGATAGCTAGCTTTTAATATAGGGTTCTCCTAGTACTTGTAGATACTTATCAAATTCCTATATTGGTAGCATGGCTCTAATAAGTAACAAGCCCATAACTTGTAGCGCATGATGGTGATGTGCCATATGTATTTACTCCTATTCTATCCTGACAGTTAAGCAGCATCCTTGTGATGTATCATAAGTATATGGCATGGCTCTCATGAGTCCATAACTTGTAGCGCACGAGACACATGCCTTTCCAATTTATTGTTGACTATATTATATTCTCCTTTAAAAAAGTATTGAAACATGAGCAGAAGAAAATAATCAATTATCATATTTAATGCCTGATGCGACGATAGACTATATTTTTATACTGGGCTTGTTTTAAAAATGAGAAGATCATGTAAGCTTTGCTATGGCGGATTTCCTATCATATGATTGGAATATAGGAATAGCTTTTTTTTGCTCAATTCAGGTGGGTTTGCATTGGTGGGTTTTTACTTTGCTGTACATTTGATTAATTATAGAAAGCTTTGTATTTCTTGTTTTCTATTCTATTACCATTTTATTTGTTTCAGAAAAAGTTATTTGGATATCTGATTCTTGTTATATTCATGTGTGTTGTCTATCAGTAATGCCACATTTCAGCTGCCTGGCTTTTCTTGTCATGCATTTGAGGAAGATGAAGATGAAGAAGATTTACAAATCAATTCATGTGCGGATATGTATGGTACATCTCCAGCAGATCCCACACCCAAGTTTGGAGGATCAGATACTCATACTGTGACCCCAAATGACAAACGCCATTGTATCTTGGAGGATGTGGATGGTGAGCTAGAAATGGAAGATGTTTCAGGTCACCCAAAGGACGAGAGACCTGTATATTTGAACAGTTCTGATGAAACTGAAATGCTTCTTCAGAGCTCAAATAGGAATTTAGACCCAACTTCAAATATTTCAGAAGACATATTGGCTACTCCGGAGGGTTCCCCTCCATTACCTCTTGATTCACCCCCTCCAACTCCACCTTTGCCTTCTTCACCTCCCCCTCCTCCTCCTCTATCATCTCCATCTCCTCCCCCACCCCCACCACCTCCAACGTTGCAACCCGTACCTCCTCCTTTACCATCCTCAGCCTCACTAGTATCATTGGTTCCTCAATCATCTGGACTGCCCCGGCCTTCACATGTCTCCCAGTCATTAATGCTACATCAGTCATCATATCAGTCATCACCAAAGTATCCGCAGAACATACCTCACGACTTTAGTAGCTCAACTAGTGTAAGAAAGTTTTGCTTTTGATATCTCCTGTTTGTTTCGATTTCTTTGATTTCTCACATGGATAAATACAATCCTTTTTGCAGGGTAACCAAATAGTTCAAATGGCTGGTAATTCTATTTCTGGAGGTCAGAGTCAGACTAATGCAGCTGTCAAGAATGAACTATTTTCACAGCCATCTGCGTTTACCTTGGCTGCAGGATGCAGCTCCCAGGAGCCATCTGGTTTTAACCATTCAAGACAATTAGAATACGGACATAATGATGTGTATTTAAATGCTCAAGTTCATCAACCTAACCAGCAATATCAGCAGGGTAACATCCCATATGCTCAGAGACATGCACATCCTGCCCCACCCCAAAATCCTTCAAATCAGTTCTCATATCCAAATCACCCAGTTCAGCCACACCTTCCACATGCATTTCATCCTCCTTTTCCTTTACCATCTCTTCCAGATGGCCCGAGGCAATTTGTTACTGATGAGCAATGGAGAATGTCATCGACAAACAATCAACATCAAAATGGTGTATGGAGAGGGATAAATCCTTCATGCCCTGGTCCTCCCTTTGGGCAAGAAGGTATGTTAAATTTTCCTTGCAATTTAAATGTTTATGATACTAAATAAATTAATGTTTGTCTTTTAAACTATTTATCACATATAATTCATCCGTGAAGATAATTTTCAGCTTGCAGAGGTCCTTTTCCTTCTATTTTTTTAGTTTTACTATTTATTTATTTCGGTTGCTGATGACAATTAAAGCTTTATAATAATACTGATGTTATTAGTATTTTCTATGAAGCACAGATTCCGATACGGACACTGGAACACGACATGGACACCGACACTGTGACACCGATAATGTAAAAGCATAGGACACCGACACCTCTACATATATGATAATATTTGAGTTTCATTTATCTATCCATTATTAAAATAATTAAAAATATTCTAATAAAACTTACTGTCTTTAATTCTTTATTGATAACATTGTTTCAATACATGTTTAGCCCCTTTGGACATGTGAAATTTGTCCAAGAAATATATAAGGTGTGTTGTAACAATAAAGAAAAACAATTTTTTTTTTGAAACATTGGTCTGAATTGTCCAAAACATACGTGTCAAACATCGATTCAAAGAGTGTCGAAGCAAAGAATAAAAACAATTTTTTTGGTGACACTTGTTTGACTTTTCTAACACTTGTCTGACTTTTTTGAGGTGTTGTACGGGTGTCCTACAAACACTCACATGTGTCGGACACTGTGACACGCCTTCGCCTAAAGGTGTCCGTGCTTCATAGGGATTTTCTGTTGTTTGTAAGAGTAATCTGATAGTTGCTCATAATTTTCTTTTAATAATGGTGATGAAGGTTTCCGACCATCACTTGAAAGGCCGCCGATAAGTAATGTAGGTTTTCAGCGAGCAATTTCAAGCACCCTACCTAGTGCACCTGTATCAGGTAACTTTTTCTAAATTTATTGTTTTTTTTTATTCTTTGCTTTTCTTACTGCATTTATTAGTCTTTATTTGTTGAGAAAATATTTTTATGAATTATGGATCAAGTCAATCTCATTGTTCCTTTCACCAGGACACGGTGCTCCTCAGATGTTGCTTTGCAGGCCAGACATTTCTGCTGTTAATTCTTGGAGACCCACTTGAAGTTAGTTGGTTGGACAATTACTAAAACTAAGTATGTTTTCTCTCTCCTCAGTTTGGGTAGCACTCGTATGTCACGGAAATGACTTGCAAATGTTTTATTTTGTAATTTACGGACTGCTTGCTTTTATTAGGACTTTTAAAATAATTTTGAAATGACTTGCAAGTGGTTTCTTCCAGCCCCCTCCCGATCACAGTTGTGGGGGATCAAATCGTGGTCCTCCCTACCTAGTCCAGCGCCAATCACCACTAGACCAACTAAGGATTGGTATTATTAGTCTTTGTGTTTGTGATGTTAGGAATCCTTTTCATATTTTAACTGGACCAAATTTCTTTTAGAATAGATAGTTTAATGTTGTTCTACTTACCTGTAGCATGTTTCTGTCATTTTTTATTTCAGAAAATTGTTTTTAATGTTCTTTCTCCTATAAATATTGATTTATGACTGCTTGTTACCTTTCAGTGTTATTGCTGGTGGATCAACACTCACGGCTATATATTGTACCACAAAGTTAGATTTGCCTGTGTTGTACATACAACTTACCTGTGAAGAGAATTTTGAAAAGTTGCGGAGGCTTTTGGCAGGATTTTGTATATTGTATTTTTTCCTGACAATGTATCCCAGGAACATTTGCTTCGAAGTTTAGGCTCATGTTTCTGACTTGGTTAGTTTATCTGCTTCCCTTCCCTTGTAATTATTACATGACGTCTATATATAAATCTGTTTCAAGGATTCAATTTTAACTAATAATAGTTTAATATTAATTTTATCGTGTCGGCTTTTTTGTTCAAATTTTGTTTTCTTATTGTCTAATTCTGAAACTCGTTCAGGTATGCTAATAGTTTTGCCCAAATTTATTAAGAAATGAAAAAAATAAATGATTCATGAAGTGATGTAATCTTGTGTTGTGTTGCTTGAAGTTCATATTACTCAACTAAATAGTTGTTCCTTGTAGTTGTGTAATCTTATGCACCATCTCTTCTTTCTCTGATCCTGAATCAAACCTCTGGGAATCTATTAGCATATAAACTTTGGCTACACGGTCCCTGTGGTTTTGTGAATTTATTAAGAAATGGTCATTTATCAAACTTTTAATATTGCTTCATTCTTTTTATGTATTTTATAGTTGTGTTTAGAGGTGGGAACTGTTAATTTTTTTTTCCACTTCTCTATGAGATGGCACTGGGTTTAGGTGTATAAATATATTTTATGCTTTTGAAGTTTGAGCGGCTTATAAATATGTAAGATCTGTTTACATTTTACTGATTGTTAATTGGTAGCTTTGTTATATTAATAAAGCGCTGCAACCTGTTCGTATATAATTATGAAATATCTATTCTTTCTATGGTAGCATCCAAGCATTATATATGGTTAACATGAGTTGTTGTTTATACGTTGAGTCTTTTGACCGATGTTTTTATGTACATTAAATTGATGTATTGCTGAGTGTCTTTTGGGTAGTAATAAAGTTAATGGTGGACGGAGGGGTTTCCCCATACAATGCCAAAAAATGAACTTATATCCTACCAAGGGGATTGTTGGTAATTGAAATCAAAATTTTACCTCAAATAAAGTGACTAGTGCTGGCATCTTCATATGGACTGTTTTGGACACCGCTTTTCTTAATCAGCCTGCTATCTCACAGTTTGTTTTTTGGATCAACTATTAAGTTGGAATTCTTGTCAACTCTATATTATTGAAGGTTTTTGTACCATGCCTCCTCTTTATGTTTTTCAAATGCATCATTTCTTTGGTAGTTACTAAATTATTTTTGTAGTCTTTGTTAAAAATTAAGCGTAATTCATATTAAAAGTTATCAACAAGTAATACCTTGAGCCTTCAATACTCTTATCTTTTTCCTATATTCAGATAGGGTGATTTGTATGCTTGTTTTTCTTTTTAATTTTGTGATGTACATTGTTTGTTGTGCAGCTGTCTTTCTTCAAATTTACCCTATTATGTTTTAATCTTCCCTTTGCTCTACCAGTTAGATTTAGAAAGCCACTGTCCCAATTCTAGGCACAATTTACCCTATTTTATTTGTTTCTTTTGGTTAAAGTTTCTATGTTGTTCCAGAGGAATTCTGAATAACTTGATGATTTCAGGTTTTGGCAAAATAAGAAAAGATGTCAAATCCTTCTTCATGCTTTGAATGATATAACTCAATAAGGCAAACTTCATCCCATAGAATGACGGTAGATAATTGAGGTAAATAGTCATGTAATTTTAGAACATACAATGCTTTAGTTATTGACTTCAATGAGCATGCAAGCACATTATACATAGTGTATGAAAAAAAAAATTCCATAGGTGATATTTATTGTACATTATGTTTTCTAGATTGCCATTAGAATTCTTAGTTCTCCCACTTTCTTTCAAAATAAATCAGTAATAGGAAAACTACCTAAATCTTCGATTTTTGCAGCACGATTATACTTAAGAATTATTATATTTATAGTGACTTGGCTATTAGAGGTAAGGCATAATCTTGTCGTGTGTTTTTATCCTGTTCATTTTAATGATAGTGTCTTTTCTGACTCTCGATGTTGAAAGAGAGGTTCAATATTTTGGATTTTACTATACTAGGGAAAGTTTGATGATTGAAGAACAAATATATTTATATGAAATGATTTGTTCTTGTATGGAGGTCAACAAATAGAGTAGGACATGTACTATTGATGGTTATAACATTTTCAAATTTTTCGAAAATACTAATTTGTTTTTAAAATTGTAAAAGAACACGGTGAGGGAAATACGGAAAATACCAATTCTTGTTTGTTTTTTTAATGCTTTTTAGTCCCAGTGGAAATGAACACAGTAAATGTACCCTAATCTTTGGAAACTCTTGTGACCATCCATAGTATGTCTTTGCTATTTCGTGTTTCTTGAGATGTTGGGGGTCATTGTATGTAAAACTATTAATATTAAAATAACCATTTTCATCCTTGTAACTTTATCAATTAGTTTTTCTTAAGCAGTAGCCAAACATGAATGCCAAGAGTGGTTTAAGATCATGGATGCTAAGAGTGGTTTAAGTAATAGAGTTTGGTAATTGTGAAGTTAATGTAATGACGGGGTTTACGCAATAGAGTTTGGTCATTGTGTATTTAACAAGATATGAGGAGTTTATTTATATATCGAATAAGGATTAATTTTTCTTTGGGAGAAGAATAAAAAATGCACTTTAGGCAAATTTTAAACGCCTTAAAAAAATTATTTAGTATTAGATTTAGTGAAATATACGTTTGGCCAAAATAAAAATTAGCATGATTTAGGTGGTCTTGTAGTTTAGAGGTGAATTATTTAAGTCATAATTATGAGATTTTATTTTAGAGTGGATATCTACGGAATAAGTTGGAGCCAATAAAAGAGACTCTTTCTATTGCTGTTTTCTAGAATGCCTTTTTTCTCTATCAAAATTGTGTATGGATTTTTTTTTCCAAGTAGTCTAGAGGTAGGGGTGGGAATAGGCTAGGCTAGGCTTTATAAGGCCTGGGCCTGGCCTACGATAAACTTATAAGGCCTGAGCCTGGCCTATGGCCTACTATAGGCTCGTTTTTTTCAGCCTGGCCTGGCCTTTTTAAAAGTCTGGCCTGGCCTGAAAGCCTATTTAAAAGTCTCTTTCTTATTAATGTTTTCAATTAATTCATATTACTTAAAAAGCCTTATAGGTCGCATATATAAGAACATTTAGACCAACCTATTTAACATTTTTTCTAATATATATGCATATATAGACCAATCTATTTAACGCTTTTTCTAATATATATGCATATATAGGCCAACCTATTTAGACTAATATATATATATATATATATATATATATATATATATATATATATATATATATATATATATATATATATATATATATATATATATATATATATATATATATATATATATATATATATATATATATATATATATATATATATATATATATATATATATATATATATATATATATATAGGCCGGCCTACAAGGCTTTATAGGCTCTTTTAATAGCATAGGCCTGACCTATTTTATTAAATAGGCTTTTAAAAAAGCCCAAGCCTAGCCTTTTTATTAAATAGGCCTAGCCTGGCCTGGCCTTAAGTAGGCTAGGCTATAGGCCCCTGTAGGCCGGCCTGGCCTATTCCCACCCCTATCTAGAGGTTGAGAATTCACCTTTTAAATATTAATAAGTAGGATATAAATTAGTTTTTAGTTAGGCAAAATAAATTATTTTTATAAGTGATATGATTTTCCTTTATTATTATTATTATTATTATTATTATTATTATTATTATTATTATTATTATTATTATTAATATATTACTATTATTTTTGTATGAGATTATTATTAGGTTTTTTTAAAAAGAATTATAAGTATTAATGATGCCCTACCGGCTACCATGGGTTGAATTGTGAATTTACAACTCATCCATTTGATCAAACTAGCAAAACTAAATTAATAATTGAGATAATTAATTTTTAGAATCATACATATTAAAATCAATTTTCAATGTTTTGGATAAGCAAAAAAATAACGAAACTAGGCATATTAGCAAAGGTTAAAATGAAAACTTAAATATATAATAAAATTAGAATTAGAATCAAGAAAATAGTGGGAAAAAACTAAAATATTATTTATTTATATATAGAAATGATTTATTATAATTTTAAATAATTACAATCTAATTTAATTTGATTATATTAATTTTTTAAATAAATTTATGTTACAAATTTAACTAAATTTAAATTTTAAAATTGATTGGAAGATAAATTTATTATTAATAAAAAGTTTATTTAAAAGATCATAAAATCAAAATTAATAGCAATTATTTTTATTTAAGAATGACACAATTTACTATTATATAAATATAAATTAGAAGATTACTTATAGGTCAAACTAAATTATTTTTTTATAGATATTTAAATAAGAGTTTGAATTGTTTTATTTTACCCGTTTTGATATTGGGACATTTCACATAAATAAATTTTATAAAACAGAATATTAAATTTGTATTATTAGTCATTCTAGTTTCTAACCTTTTGTTGAGAAGATTAAAAATAAAAAAAAGTGTTATAACATTATAAGGTACTAATATTTTTCTTTTTTTTTCACTGAAAACACCAATTCATACTTTGAAACATTTTATTCTATTTCTGTTTGAACATTCGGTGTGAAAATGTGGCATGGAGAAACTGCTTGAAGATGATAAAATTGTCGTCACTGCTCCTCACAATATCAGCACTTTGTTGAAAAGTGCAAAGGTTGAAGTTGAATATGTCCAGTCTATTTATTAAACTTGCTGAGAAGAAAAATATTAAAGATCTGATTGCCAGTGCTGTTGGTAATGGAGCTCAGGGAGCTGTTGCTGCTGCGGGTGGTGCAGCTGCCGCTGTTTCAGTAGTCGAGGAGAAAAAGGAAGAACCAAAACAAGAGAGTGATGGTGCCATGGGATTTAGCTTGGTTGATTTTGCTCTGATTTAACACAATTCAGTTAATTTTTGCTGTGGTACTTTTAGCTATCTGAATATTGTTTTACAAATTTTTAGTTTTGTTAACACTCGTCTCTATATGCCCATTTTGAAATATGTTTTGAAAAAAAATTGTACTTGAGTCTATACTCGTTCGGGCACCCGTGTTTCAGTCCGTGCCTAAGCATGACAACGGGTTGGATTAGAGACGGTTTTTACATCTTTCAAATTCAAACTTAAATCTCCAAACAATTTCTACTTCCTGTTCCGATGTCTAATATTAATGAAGAATTAAAACTTAAACTCCTCTTAAAAGAGTTTGGATATTTCCGTTCTGCCACATTTATGTAGTGGAATTAATTTTTTAATAAAAATATTCATTTTTTGCAATATTAAATTACATTAGAATAATAAAATATAACAACCTCAAAATTTCATACATTCGAATAATAAATAAAAAACAAAATATCAATACATTGACTACACAATTAATATTTTAAATTATCAAATAATAAAGTACATAATAAAATAAACGGATCGAGTTTAGAGTGAGTACTAGTGTTTCCATTAACTGATTTGTTTCATATTTTATAATCGAGAAAATTTAAATCCGAATTTAAACCTAATCAAAGCGGATTTTCCTCATTAAACTCGGGGCGAGTTCGGGTGAATTCCACCCATATGGATTGTATTACCATGTCAATCTGTGTTCGTGTTCTATATGTACCTAAATACTCATACTTGTTTATGTTACCCACATATCGTTTTAAGTTTTTAGTAACATTAGAAAATTGTAAATTTTTTTGTTGTTGAACTATAAAATAAATAAACCCTCATATTAAAATGAATAATAGTTTAATAATAATATATTTTTATATCGTTTTAAGTTTTTAGTAACATTAGAAAATTGTAGAATTTTTTGTTGTTGAACTATAAAATAAATAAACCCTCATATTAAAATGAATAATAGTTTAATAATAATATTTTTTTTTTAGATTAACAGTGATGTGTTTTTATATAATGATATAAATATGTATTGTGTGGGTATGAGATAGAGTTGAAGGAGTGAAAAACACTTAGAAAGGGGGGGGGGGGGGGGGGGGGGGGGGGGGGGGGGGGGGGGGGGGGGGGGATTGAAAGGGGGGGGAGGGGGGGGGGGGGGGGGGGGGGGGGATTGAATAAGTGTAACTCAAAAACTTTGAAGATAAAAACAATGAACACAATTATTTTTATCCTGGTTCGTTGTTAACCAAACTACTCCAGTCCACCCCTGACAAGGTGATTTACCTCAACTGAGGATTTAATCCACTAATCCAACTGATTACAATGGTTTTCCACTTAGATACCCTCTAAGTCTTCTAGAGTCTACAGATCACAACTTGATCACTCTAGGAATCCTTTTACAATCAATGTAAAATAAAGTTTACAAGAGTTTGAATGCTTCTAATAAAGCTGTAATTACAACTGTGATATTTCTCTTAAGTTCTAAACTTAACACTCACTAAATATTACAAAGAGTTTGTGAGGTTGAAGATGAAGTTCTTTAGCTTTTGAATTTGACAGCGTTTCTGTAAGTTTTGCGCAAGTGTTATGTTCAACTTCTGATCAGAACTTCTATATATAGACGCTTGAGAGGAAATGACCGTTGGGGTGCATTTAATGCTTTGCATGAATAGTACAACGCTGCAATTAATGTTTCACCCTTTTGTCAACTACCTCGAGCCTTGCTTTTGCTGCTTTTACTGACTTTGCTTTTTGTAGCTTTTAACGTTCCTTTTGTCAATCAGAGATTTGACGTTACAGCCTTTCATCTTGTACTTTCTTCTGGACTCAGATTTGTAGATAACAACGTTTGAATATCAGAGTCATCAGCTTTGGTACAGAGCATCTTCTGTCTTTTGACTTTGAAGAGCTTTGAGCGTGATACCATCAGAACTTCAGAGCTTCTATTTCTGACTTCCATTCTTCTGATGCTTTTCAGTTCATGTTCTGATTTTGCATAACCATCTTCTGATGTCTTGCCAGAGCATGTTCTGATGAAGCCATCCAAAACTTTCTGAGTCAGTGCTTTTGAGCACTGATTTGTGCATACTCTTTAAATATTTCCTGAAATGGAAAATGTAAAGGATTAGAGTACCACATTGTCTTATACAAAATTCATACATAATGTTATCATCAAAACTAAGAATATTGATCAGAACATTTCTTGTTCTAACAATCTCCCCCTTTTTGATGATGACAAAAACATATATAATTGATATGAATTTGTATTAAGAATATCAGATGAACAAAGACAATTACATAGATATAGCATAAGCATATAATCAGAGTGTGTGTGAATATGTCTCCCCCTGAGATTAACAATCTCCCCTGAAATTAATACTAGAAGACTTTATAAATAAAAGACTTCCCTGAGTATTTTTCTATTTCAGTTGAGACTTTCACGTTGAGGTTAGAACTTCAGAACATTCATAGCTTCTCTTCAGAGTTTCCATTGGACAGCTTCAGAGCTTTGAATATCTCTTTGTGATCACTTGTATTAGAGCTCTCATGTCTTCAGTCTTCTATGTATCTGATCCAACAGAACTTTGAGACTTCTTGTATTAGAACTTCTAGGTTTGATCACAACATTTCTTGCTTCTGGACTTGAAGCTTCAGAGCACTAAGCTTGCTTCAAATCTTTAAGAGCTTTAGAATTGCTTTTCCCCTTGTATTTGCTTCTCATATTGAGCTTGTCCAGAATATCTCATTCCTGCAAAAAACTATCAAAGACAGAAACTTGCAAATAATTGTTAGGAATGTTGAGACTTAAGCCCAGCAACTGATATTATAAATCAATTCAATTATCACATTTCTCCCCCTTTTTGTCATAACATCAAAAAGCATAAAAGATTCGGATGAAAGACACACAGAGTGAAGAAAGAAAAAGATATTTCATTTATTAGAATCAGAAGAGAATACAAAAAACAGATGCAAACAAGCAGATGCAGAAACAAAGAAAACTAACTAAGACACAAGACAGACTACTACTGGGGTAAACCTAGAGGCTAAGGCGACCAGAAGGTTCTTAATCTCAGAAGTGTCTTCAGCTTGCTTCTTGGTGGTTTCTTCTTGGGTCTTCATCCAAGTTCTGATTTCAGCATTTGTGTTATCTTTCTTGTCCAGACGACTAGCCAAGGCAACTTGATTCTGTTGGAGTTCCTTCAAGGTGTTCAGCAGAACAGAAGGACTAGCAGAAGAAGCATCAAAACTGTTATCCAAAACAGGATGATCAGCATCAGCATCAACCATTTGAACATCTTCATGATTTTCCTAACAGGAATATCTTCAGCAGAAGTTTCTTTAGAAGGTAGCCCTTTGAAAACAGGAATCACAGGTTCTGGAGGGTACTCAACTTCTGGGTAAACCATGTTAGGGGCTTTCTCCAGAGGGTTCTCCCTGAACCAGTTGAACAAAGCCTGAAAATCTCCAGTCAGAACTTTGTATGGATGTGGCTTCCACACAACGATTGCTAGAGGATTTTCTTCTTCCAACTCATCAACAAACGGTTTCTCTTCCTGAGGCTTCCAGTTGGTGATGGGATGGTAGTATCTTCCATCATCATACTCCAAAAAGAATCCAGAAGGACCAGAAGCAGCAGCCAAACAATCTTTCTGGAGATCCAGAAAGTCTTCTTGAACTTGCCTTCTAAAAGCTCTCCAGAGCTTCTTAGCAGCTACATGATCCATCTTGGAGTCATGAGCAACCTTCAGAACTTCTAAACATGTCCTGACCTTGTTATTTAACAAATCAAAACGTGCATCAACAGAAGGTTTTCTGTAATTGAGATACGTTCACCATGAACAATGGAGAGAATGGCCTTTGGCATAACAGTTGCATGAACCCAGAATTCTTTCACCAGATCTGGATAGACTGGTCCACACAAACCATAGAAGAATGCTTGCCATCCTTGAAAAGTCATAGCCTCCTTCAGATGAATTTCATGTGCTTCCAGGTTATCAAAATCAACCATCATTTCACAGATAACCTCTAATTCATTCAAAGGAATAGAACATGTCTTCTGGGCAACAAGTTGTTGTTGTTGATCTTAATTATGTTGTTGAGAAGATGAACCAACATTTTGCTTTGAAGGAGAAGCCATTGAAGCACTACTGAGATTTCTTGTTTTCTTTTTAGGGTTTTTGAATAGAGAGAAGAAGAGGCAGAAATGCATAAACAAGATGATGATGAATGCGTGAAAAGAGGGAAAATGAATATGAGATGTGTTTAAATAGCCACGGATGCGAAACAAAATGCAATCAAATTCTGAGAATGAACTGTTATGGACTGTAGAGAATCAACTTTGCATTTAATGTTGAATGACGTTAGGAGAGATAACGTGAAATTTGAAATGATTTGCACAGTTACCTAGGGAGGCGTCTCATCAACTGCACGCATGCTTGTCCCTTTAGAATGAACACGTGTTCATCATCTGGAATAGCTGGTGACAGCTGTTTTGCTTTAACAGAAATTCTGAATCAACTTAGACATATGAAACATTAGCAATAACAGAATCAGAATATCTAAACGAACAACAAATCCAGAACATTTGATAAAAAAAAACATTTCAAATCTAATCCATATATCAGATCTTCTTATCCTTTCATTCTGGGCATAGATCCATACTGATATTCTTCAGAATGAACTTAAACCTATCTTCAACAAGGGGTTTTGTGAAGATATCAGTCCACTGATGTTCTATATCCACAAAGTTAAAAGAAAGAACACCCTTCTGAACATAGTCCCTAATGAAGTGATGTTTAATCTCAATATGTTTAGATTTAGAATGTAAGATTGGATTCTTAGATAAACAAATAGCATAAGTATTATCACAGAATATAGGAATGTTACTCTCATATATCTGATAATCTTCTAGCTGACTCTTCATCCAGAGCATCTGTGTACTACATCCAGCAGCAACAATATATTCTGCTTCTGTTGTAGAGAGGGCAATTGTGGCTTGTTTCTTGCTGTACCAGGAGATCAGATGACTTCCCAGAAACTGACAGCTTCCAGAAGTACTTTTCCTTTCAACTCTATCTCCAGCGTGATCAGCATCACAATATCCTACTAAGTTGTAATCTTCAGATCTTCTGTAGACTAAACCAACATTAGTAGTACCTTTCAGATACCTCCGAATTCTCTTAACAGCCGTTAAGTGAGATTCTCTAGGATCTGATTGGAATCTAGCACACAGGCATACACTGAATAAAATATCAGGTCTAGAAGCAGTAAGATATAGAAGAGATCCATTCATACCTTTGTAGAGTTTTTGATCAACCTTCTTACTTACCTCATCCTTACCTAATACACACGTTGGATGCATTGGATTCTTTGCTTTGTGAAAGATTAAACTTCTTCAGTAGATCTTTCACATACTTGGTTTGATGAACATAAGTTCCTTCAGAAGTTTGATTAATCTGGATCCCAAGGAAATACTTGAGTTCTCCCATCATGCTCATTTCAAACTCTGCCTGCATAGACTTAGCGAACTCCTTTCCAAGTGTAGCATTAGATGTTCCAAATATGATATCATCAACATACATTTGGCAAATTAAAATATCCTTTTTAAAGGTTTTACAAAATAGAGTTGTATCCACTTTTCCTCTAGTGAAACCATTATCCAGAAGGAAAGAACTTAAACTTTCATACCAAGCTCTAGGAGCTTGCTTCAACCCGTATAATGATTTCTTAAGTTTGAAAACATGTTCTGGAGACTTAGAGTCTTCAAAACCAGGAGATTGGTGGACATAAACTTCTTCATCTATATAAACATGGTAAAAGTTATCTTAACATTCATCAAATACAGAGTGATGTTATTCTGAGTGGCAAATGAAATTAATAGACGAATTGATTCTAACCTAGCCACTGGTGCAAAGGTTTCTGTATAGTCAATACCTTCTTGCTGACTATAGCCCTGAGCAACCAGTCTGGCTTTGTTTCTAACGACTTCACCTTTCTCACTTAGCTTATTTCTGAAGATCCACTTAGTTCCAATGATGTTAAATCCTTTTGGTCTTGGAACCAAATCCCATACATCATTCCTTGTAAACTGATTAAGCTCTTCTTGCATGGCAATTATCCAGTCAGCATCTTCCAGAGCTTGATCAACAGAAGTTGGCTCAATCAGAGATACTAGACCAAATTGACATTCTGCATTGTTCTTAAGGAATGCTCTTGTTCTGATGGGATCATCTTTTTTTCCAATGATGACATCTTCTGAATGAGCAGAGTTGAGTCTAGAAGATCTTCTGAGTGTTGGCTCTTCAGATATTCTGAGATTCTCCAAAGATTCTGCAGCTTGATCTTCTGCATCATTCTTTCCTTTGGGTTCTTCATGATCTGAGATAGATATATCTATATCTGCAAAATTCTCAAACTGCTTTAGCTTTTCATTGCCAAGCTTATCATCAAATATGATATTGGTTGATTCTTCAACTACCAGAGTTTCAGTATTGTATACTCTGTAGCCTTTTGAGCGTTCAGAATATCCAAGTAGAAAAACTTTTGAGCTTTAGAATCAAACTTATTCAGATGATCTTTAGTATTCAGAATATAACATACACATCCAAATGGATGGAAATAAGAAATGTTGGGCTTTCTGTTCTTCCACAATTTATAAGGAGACTTATTTAGAATAGGTCTTATAGAGATTCTATTTTGAATATAACACGCTGTGTTAATTGCTTCTGCCCAGAAATGCTTAGCCGTATTGGTTTCATTGATCATGGTTTTGGCCATTTCTTGTAGAGTCCTATTCTTTCGTTCTACAACTCCATTTTGTTGTGGAGTTCTAGGACAAAATAAATCATGGGCAATACCATTTTCTTTGAAATAAATTTCATAGAATCTGTTCTCAAATTCACCACCATGATCACTGATCACTCATGACCTTTATGATTTTGCATTCCTTCTCAGATTGAATCTGAGTGCAGAAGTCAAAGAACACAGTATGTGGCTCATCCTTGTGTTTCAAGAACTTTACCCATGTTCATATGCTATAGTCGTCTACGATGACTAATCCATATTTCTTCCCTCTGATTGATGCTGTTTTGACTGGGCCAAAAAGATCAATGTGCAGAAGTTCTAGCGGGCTAGAGGAAGAGACAACATTTTTTGATTTGAATGCAGGTTTCGAAAACTTCCCTTTCTGACATGCTTCGCAAAGAGCATCTGATTTATATTTCAGATTAGGGAGTCCTCTGACCAGATTAAGCTTGTTAATCTAAGAAATCTTTCTCAAACTAGCATGACCTAATCTTCTGTGCCAGACCCACTGCTCTTCACTAACAGACATAAGGAAAGTAACCTTTTGATTCTTAAGATCAGAAAGATCAATCTTATAAATGTTGTTCTTTCTCTTGCCTGTAAATAGGATTGAGCCATCCTTCTGACTAATAGCTTTGCAAGACTTTTGATTGAAGATTATTGTTAATATAAGTGATTTCTTCTCTAAACCAATGCAACAATGTGATGAATCCATAGGTTTTTATTAAGAATTGAACTGAATAAGTTTAGTTCGTGCGTAAAGCAAATCGAATCACTTGTGGGTGTTATTGTTGCAGGTTTTGAGCTGAATAAGAACTTAAGAAGAACATGAGGAGGAAAGAAAGCTGGAAGTCTCAAAGGCTGAAGAAAAAGATGGAAAGTACAAAGGGCGCGCCGCGAGAGTTCCTAGGCGCGCCGCAAAAATACTTCTGTTTGAGAGGCGCGCCGCGCCAGCCCGTTGCCGCGCCGCGGCCTCGGCGTTAAAAGCCCAAAAGTTCTGTTTTAAAGCCCTAGTTTCCAAGTGGTTATAGAAAAATACTTTGTGGGAGCGAAATTAGGAGAGCAATCTGATTCTGAAGCTGAGAATAACAATAGAAGGTGGATTCTTTACCAATTGAAGGCATTCTATTGATGAAGATGAATTCCTCCATTGATTCTTGTATGTTCTTCATGTCTATGGAGAGCTAAATCCCTCTTGTTGAGTCTAAGGTAGTAGTTAACCTATGAATATACATTACCATTGATTAATCCCTGTGAACAATTGTTTGAATTTATTATCAATAAGAAACCTTGCTTTTAATTTACATCATTGTTGAATCTTTGATCGAAAGAAAGGATTTAACTTTTGCCCTAGGTTACTATATTGATTCAATTGCAATTTGCAGAGATGGAATTGTAATTGGGTTTTCATAATTATCGTTCTTAATTACTATTATCGTTATTGTGATTTGGAGAGATCGAATCTCATACCGGTAAAAGTTATCTAATTTGATTTGCAGACATGGAATCTTATTTGAGGATAAGTGAAGATAATGATTCAAAGGATTGTTCTATTGTGAATTAATTGATAATTGTATAGGATTAGGTTGATGAACCCTAAAGACTCAACATCTTTCTTTATTTGTTAACACAAAGTCCTTTACTTGCTTTTATTTTATTATTTGCTTTTGATATTATTATTAGTATAAAACAAACCAAACCAAATTTCTTAACTCAAAATAAACAACTATAGAACGGCAGTGATATTAACCAATCCCTGTGGATACGATATATTACAGAAAATATTTACCCACAAATACTTTCAACAAATTGGCGCCGTTGCCGGGGATTGGTGTCAATATTGCATGCATTGCAATAGTTCTTATTTTGAGTTTTAATTTTTATTTTCTCTATTTGGTTGTTTCACGTGTTTGCTAGTTCTGCAGAAGATTGTGTATGCGCAGCAAAGTTTCTAGCGATCAACTTCTTTTTGATCCCGAGATCGAAAGGACCGCTAGGAGGTTAAATAGCAAAGCACGAAAAAGAGCGAACATAGCAAAAGCAAGAGACAACGCAACCGCGACATCGTCACAACAACTTGAAACCATTGACGAGTCGCAAGAAGGATTCTTCTTTCACGAACTATTCACGGAGGAAGAACCGGAAGTTTTTATACAACCTACTGTTGGCAACATGGTTGCTAATGGTCCATGTGCTAATAGTCCAAGACTCAATCCTCAGTTCGCGAGAACTGCCGCCAACGGGCGACCGACAGAACTGAAGACCGGTATCATACAATTGATTTGTGCAAGTCCTTTCGCCGGATTGGACCATGAAGACCCGTACACGCATCTTACTCGATTCTATGAGTTAGCGGGTACTACGGGTGTCGCTCAAGCTGATGAGGAAGCATTATTTAAGAGGTTGTTCCCACACTCTTTGCTATCTAAGGCAAAGGATTGGTATCTGGATCAACCCGAGGTAGTGATGACAAATTGGAACACATTGGAAGAAAAATTTCTGGAAAGGTTTTACTCTCAAAACCGATTCTTCGAAGCAAAAACAGCAATAGCAGTATTTTCTCAAGGTAGTAATGAATCTTTGAATGAAGCATGGGAAAGGTATAAAGCTATGTTGAGAAAGTGCAAAGGACACGGTTTTTCAGACATTGACCAAATCCATATGTTCCGTAACGGTCTCACAGCTACAAACAAGACACTTTTGGACGCCACAGCTGGTGGTTCTCTCATGTCCAAAACACCTGAAGAAGCTACTCAGATAATAGAGCGAATGGCTCTAAATGATCGTCAAGGCAATCATGTTCGAACGGTAAGAGATAAGAAACCCGGAATGTTAGAGTTGAACAACAGTGATGCTCTACTTGCTCAGAACAAATTGCTAACTTCACAAGTGGAACTTTTGACACAACAAATGTCTAAACTACCACAACAAATCAAAGAGCTGAACCGGGTATCTAATTCATATCAAGTTGCTAGGTGCGAATTGTGCAAGGGAGATCATCAAACAGGATTCTGTCCACCAGTGCAAGAAGAAGAAGTGAATTACATGAATAATAACCAAGGACAAAGGCAGAATCAATATCAGAATCAGCCATACCAACAAGGTTATCCACCAAGATACAACAACCAAGGGTACCAACAAAGACCACCGAATCAAGGGTATCAACAACAAGCATTCCAACCATACACTCAACCACCACAACAACAGCAAGGAGGACAATCCAAGTTAGAGGAGACAGTGAATCAGTTCATTCAAACATCAGTAATAAATCAGAAGAACCAGGAAGCGGCAATTAAAAACCTGCAAACTCAAGTGGGGCAAATAACACATCAACTTACTCTACAGGCACAAGGAGCCTTACCAAACTCAACCGGAAAAAAACCGCAAGACCAGGAGAAAATTAATGCTGTTACAACAAGGAGTCAAAGGGGTTCAGAATCGGAAAAAGAGAAAGAAGAGATAGGTGACCCTATGGCGATGGAGGTAGATCTGGAAATAAGAGAGGACCGAAAAGAGCCAGAAGTTATAATACTACCAATGAAACCAGTTGAAGAAAAAAATAAGAAAGATGTTGAACAGGTGATTAAACCACCCCTCCCTTTGCGAGTAACAAAGAAGGATTCAAAAGAGAAAGACGTTCGGAAATTTACGTCCTTGTTCAAAAAGTTAGAAGTGAATTTACCTTTCTTTGAAGCACTGGAACACGTACCTGTGTATAAGAAATTTATGAAGGAGGTATCGGCGAAAAAAAGATCACTAGAGGGAGAACCAAAAATGGCAATCGAAAAATGTAGTATAGTCGCTGCAGCAAGAAAAATCCCAATTAAGAGAAGAGACCCTGGGGCGGTGGCGATACCATGCACTATCAAGAATATATCATTTAAAAAGGTACTTCTCGATTCTGGCTCTAGTGTGAGTCTAATGCCGTTATCCATTTTCAAAAGGCTTGAATTAGACAAGATTAGTGAAAGTAAGTCGCAATTACGGTTCGCCGATCACACTATTAAGAAATCTTATGGAGTAGCGGAAGATGTACTAGTAGAAGTTGATAAGTTTGTTTTCCCTGTTGACTTCCACATCATGGACATTCCGGAAGATGAAGAAACTCCGATCCTTCTTGGGAGACCCTTTTTGTCGACAGGACGCTGTAATTTTGACATTGAAAAGGGGACGCTAACGCTAAAATCATTTGATGAAGAAGTAACCTTGAAGATGTTAGGAGTCAAGAAACATAGGTCAGGGGTAAATGAGAAAAATTCAACTAGTATGCCGGAAGGTGAACAAGAAGACAAAAATCTCAAAAACCTCCAAGAAAAAGTCTCTAACATATCTTCTCCAATGGAACCAAATTATGAAGATGTCAAAAGCCCTAAGAAGGCTAAGGAGAGTGAGAAGAATGGGGAAGGTAAAGGGAAGAGAAAAGCTATCCATGCTTTTCATCTTCATGAGTTTGTGGTTATGGAAGTACAGAGTAGCAAGTGTTGGAAAAGGAAATACCCTCCATAAAACAAGGGGTAATGGACCGTCGAGCCATGCGACGTTAAACGAAGCACTTTGTGGGAGGTAACCCACACTTCTAATGTTTTATTTTTGTCTATTTTATTTCAGGAAATAATAAGGGAACCTTTCTGGTGAAAGCTAGGAAGAGGCAAGTGATATTGCAATACCCTCTGTGAGTCAACCATCTCGGGCTTGTTACGAAACATTGAGGTCAATGTTTAGTTTAAGTTTGGGGGTGGATTTACTCTTTGCATTTTTTTTTCTCAATTTTATGCTTTTATGTCTGTTATGTACTCCCAGTCAGAGTAAGTAGTCCCATAACAAAGCGAGAACCTCAAGCGAAGTATCAACAATGAAGCAACATGTATGAAAGTGGTAGTAAGTGAATGTTCAAAATTTTTCAGTTTCACTTTCTTTTTCAATAAGTAACAAAGCAGGTATGAATTTTTGAACTCAAACTCTTAATGTGTGCAATGAAACTTAAGGTGTTAGTAAATACTGTCAGAAGTTCTTTATGGTACATTGTTTGTTGGATCGGCTTAGCCTTAACCATTGTGAGGAAAGCTTTCCATTGTTTACTATATGCAGGAGACCATCAATTATTTTGACGTGTTTGTATCATGCTAAACCGTTTGTTGCATCGTTTGTGGAAATCTGTGAAAGTGATTTAGGCACTTGTTTGAATCTGAGAGTTCTTTTAGCCTATTCCAATGAAAAAAAAAACTTATTTTCTTCTGTGAGAGTGTGATCCTTTGCTAACCATTCTTTGAGCCTGAGGTCAAGATAAGTATCATAATATGCACCAAGGAAATACCTGGTGAGTTTGATCTCAATAAAAAGTTTTGTTTTGGACCATCAACCATAAAATTTGGTGATGTGTTTTCTCTTTGACTTTTTTTTAGAAAGTAGGGGAGCATTCATATAATCTAAATACAGGTTGATCTCCAAGTTGGGGAGAGTCACTTTCAAAAGAAGAGTAAGTATATGTGGTAATTGGTGAAAGGCTAAAGAATTCGTAGCTTGAAAAAAAATAGAGAAAATTGATGGAAAAAGAACAACGTTTGAATATAATAGTTGTTGAAAAAAAAAGTGAGAGAGAAAAACCAAGCTACGAATGGAAAAGGATGAACGGGTGAGAGAATTAAAGTTATAGAAAAGAAGGAATGAGTTTTGAATTGGATGCTTCCCTAGATTAGGAACAACCCTTGATTATCTTCTTTTCTTTGAATCTAAACCACATTACAACCATAGAAAGACCTTCTGATTCTCAGATTCCACAAGACTTGATGCGAGCAATTTGGTGAACGTATGATATGGATCTTTGTTGATTTAATTGTTTGGATGAGTGTTTAACCCCTCTTTTATTCATCATACTTTTTGATGAGAGTGATTAGTGCTGATTCAATTACAATTGTGTAGTGTTTTGAACTTCTGGAGGTAATTTGCTTTCAACGTTTGTTTCATGTGGATGTTCTGAGTTTGCAGGTAGAAGAAGAGTATTTGACTTGGTTACTGGATTGAATCACTTGAGAAAAACTTTTTGAAAAAACTTGTTGCTTGATTGTCGGTAAACTTTGTTGGAGGTAAGTAATTTTGTTTAGGGACAAACAAAACTCTAAGTTGGGGAGAGTTTGTTAGGAGTAAATTAATGGTAAATTCATGTGTTAATATAAGTGATTTCTTCTCTAAACCAATGCAAAAATGTGATGAATCCATAGGTTTTTATTAAGAATTGAACTGAATAAGTTTAGTTCGTGCGTAAAGCAAATCGAATCACTTGTGGGTGTTATTGTTGCAGGTTTTGAGCTGAATAAGAACTTAAGAAGAACATGAGGAGGAAAGAAAGCTGGAAGTCTCAAAGGCTGAAGAAAAAGATGGAAAGTACAAAGGGCGCGCCGCGAGAGTTCCTAGGCGCGCCGCGAAAATACTTCTGTTTGAGGGGCGCGCCGCGCCAGCCCGTTGCCGCGCCGCGGCCTCGGCGTTAAAAGCCCAAAAGTTCTGTTTTAAAGCCCTAGTTTCCAAGTGGTTATAGAAAAATACTTTGTGGGAGCGAAATTAGGAGAGCAATCTGATTCTGAAGCTGAGAATAACAATAGAAGGTGGATTCTTTACCAATTGAAGGCATTCTATTGATGAAGATGAATTCCTCCATTGATTCTTGTATGTTCTTCATGTCTATGGAGAGCTAAATCCCTCTTGTTGAGTCTAAGGTAGTAGTTAACCTATGAATATACATTACCATTGATTAATCCCTGTGAACAATTGTTTGAATTTATTATCAATAAGAAACCTTGCTTTTAATTTACATCATTGTTGAATCTTTGATCGAAAGAAAGGATTTAACTTTTGCCCTAGGTTACTATATTGATTCAATTGCAATTTGCAGAGATGGAATTGTAATTGGGTTTTCATAATTATCGTTCTTAATTACTATTATCGTTATTGTGATTTGGAGAGATCGAATCTCATACCGGTAAAAGTTATCTAATTTGATTTGCAGACATGGAATCTTATTTGAGGATAAGTGAAGATAATGATTCAAAGGATTGTTCTATTGTGAATTAATTGATAATTGTATAGGATTAGGTTGATGAACCCTAAAGACTCAACATCTTTCTTTATTTGTTAACACAAAGTCCTTTACTTGCTTTTATTTTATTATTTGCTTTTGAAATTATTATTAGTATAAAACAAACCAAACCAAATTTCTTAACTCAAAATAAACAACTATAGAACGGCAGTGATATTAACCAATCCCTGTGGATACGATATATTACAGAAAATATTTACCCACAAATACTTTCAACAATTATGTCATAACCATTGTCACTTAATTGACTTATGGACAATAAGTTATGAGCTAATCCATCTACTAAAAGTACATTAGTTATAGAGAGAAAGTTACCAATGCATATGGTTCCAGAACCAATGATCTTGCCCTTCTGGTTCCCTCCAAACTTTACTTCTCCAGCAGATTTAAGCTCCAGGTCTTGGAACATAGACCTTCTTCCCGTCATGTGTCGTGAGCACCCAGAGTCCAGGTACCATGACATGTTTGCCTTTGTCTTTTGAGCCTTGAAGGAGATCTGCAACAGGAATTATCTTTTCCTTAGGTACCCACATTCTTTTGGGTCCTTTTGGGTTAGTTCTCCTCAAGTTCTGATTGAACTGAGGTTTAGCACATGATTTATCATAGGATTTTCTGGTGTGTGCAACATATTTCTTGGTGTGTGTTATGTGGAAACTCTTAGAGTTAGATGCGTGCTTTATATCATGAGAATGGCCAAACTTGAATTGATCATACAGAGGTTTGTATGTGATAATCATCTCATCAACAGGTTCAAGTTTATATGGGGTTTCACCCTCATAGCCTATGCCTATTCTCTTGTTTCCACTTACACCATATATCATAGAGGCTAGCTGACTTCTGCCAATACCTCTAGATAGAAACTTTCTGAAACTCAAGTCATATTCCTTAAGAATATTGTTCACACTTGGAATAGAATTTTCTGAATTTGAAGATGATTCAACATCTTTAGATTATTTTAAAACTTTTTCTTTCAGTTCAGAGTTTTCTATTTCAAGTTTCTTAGTTTCATATGCAAAGAGCTTTTTCAGCTTTTTGTATTTGATACTAAGTTTAGCCTTGATTTCCAGAAGTTCAGTTAAGCTGGAAACTAACTCATCTCTAGAAAGTTTAGAAAATACCTCTTCAGAATCTGAGTTTGATGTAGATTCTGATTCTTCATCAACAATGGCCATCAGTGCTATGTTTGCCTGCTCATTTTCAGAGTCTGATTCTTGATCAGAAGAATCTGAGTCATCCCAAGTAGCCATTAAGCCTTTCTTCTTTTCAAACTTTTTCTTGGGCTTTTCTCTCTGAAGCTTTGGACATTCATTCTTGTAATGTCTAGGCTCTTTACATTCATAGCACGTCACCTTCTTCTTGTCAGATCTTCTGTGTCCAGAAGATTCTCCCTTCTCAGGTCTTTTGAAGTTTTTGAAGTTCTTTGAACTTTCTCTGCTTTCTTTTCCAGAGTTGATTTACTCTTCTGGATATCAGAGATAGTTCATCTTCTTCTTCTTCTTCTTCTTCTTCTTCTTCTTCTGATTCTGACTCTTCAGAATCTTCTTCTTCAGCGTGAAAAGCGTTAGTGCATTTTTTATTATTAGATTTTAATGCAACGGACTTACCTTTCTTTTGAGGCTCGTTTGCATCCAGCTCAATCTCGTGACTCCTTAGGGCACTGATCAGCTCCTCAAGAGACACTTCATTCAGATTCTTAGCAATCTTGAATGCAGTCACCATGGGTCCCCATCTTCTGGGTAAGCTTCTGATGATCTTCTTTACATGATCAGTTTTGGTGTAGCCTTTATCTAACACTCTCAATCCAGCAGTCAGAGTCTGGAACCTTGAAAACATTGCTTCAATGTTCTCATTTTCATCCACCTTGAATACTTCATATTTCTATATTAGAGTTAAGGCCTTTGTCTCCTTTACTTGAGCATTACCCTCATGAGTCACCTTTAAGGATTCAAAGATATCATGAGTTGTTTCTCTGTTTGTTATCTTCTCATACTCAGCATGAGAGATAGCATTTAGCAATATGGTTCTAGACTTGTGATGATTCTTGAAGTCTTTCTTTTGAGAATCACTCATGGCTTGTCTAGAAATCTTGACACCTTGAGCATTCACAGGATGTGTGTAACCATCCAGCACTAGATCCCATCACCATCTTGACAAAGAAAGTAACTTTCGATTCTATCTTTCCAATACTCAAAGTTTTCACCATCAAAGACTGGTGGTCTATTGTAGCCATTGAAACTATTGCTTCCATTACCATTGTTGTTTTGTTCAAGAGTAGGAGTAGATGAACTTGTTTCAACCATTTTGACTTATGTGTTTTTCTCCCTGATTTTTTTGTCTAGCACGGTTAAGTGCTTGCACCTAGAACTGGTGCTCTGATGCCAATTGAATGAGTGAAAAACACTTAGAAAGGGGGGATTGAATAAGTGTAACTCAAAAACTTTGAAGATAAAAACAATGAACACAATTATTTTTATCCTGGTTCGTTGTTAACCAAACTACTCCAGTCCACCCCTGACAAGGTGATTTACCTCAACTAAGGATTTAATCCACTAATTCAACTGATTACAATGGTTTTCCACTTAGATACCCTCTAAGTCTTCTAGAGCCTACAAATCACAACTTGATCACTCTAGGAATCCTTTTACAATCAATGTAAAATAAAGTTTACAAGAGTTTGAATGCTTCTAATAAAGTTGTAATCACAACTGTGATATTTCTCTTAAGTTCTAAACTTAACACTCACTAAATATTACAAAGAGTTTGTGAGGTTGAAGATGAAGTTCTTTAGCTTTTGAATTTGACAGCGTTTCTGTAAGTTTTGCGCAAGTGTTATGTTCAGCTTCTGATCAGAACTTCTATATATAGACGCTTGAGAGGAAATGACCGTTGGGGTGCATTTAATGCTTTGCGTGAATAGTACAACGCTGCATTTAATGTTTCACACTTTTGTCAACTACCTCGAGCCTTGCTTCTGCTGCTTTTACTGACTTTGCCTTTTGTAGCTTCTAACGTTCCTTTTGTCAGTCAGATATTTGACGTTATAGCCTTTCATCTTGTACTTTCTTCTGGACTCAGATTTGTAGATTACAACGTTTATCTGAGTCATCAGCTTTGGTGCAGAGCATCTTCTGTCTTCTGACTTTGAAGAGCTTTGAGCGTGATACCATCAGAGCTTCAGAGTTTGTACTTCTGACTTCCATTCTTTTGATGCTTTCCAGTTCATGTTCTGATTCTGCATGACCATCTTCTGATGTCTTGCCAGAGCATGTTCTGATGAAGCCATCCAGAACTTTCTGAGTCAGTGCTTCTGAGCGCTAATTTGTGCATACTCTTTAAATATTTTCTGAAATGGAAAATGTAAAGGATTAGAGTACCACATTGTCTTATACAAAATTCATACATAATGTTATCATCAAAACTAAGAATATTGATCAAAACATTTCTTGTTCTAACAAGAGTAGGTACTAAGATATGGATATTTGTATTCATACCTGTTTATTTTAATGGATCTCTATCTACTTTGTGAGTTTTTACCTATTCACTGTGAACAATAATTTTGACGGATATTCATTCTCATTATGCAACATAGTAATAATCCCTTTGCATCACCCATAATTACATACAGGTCTTGGAGATTATGTTTGGGCTATAGAAAAATCTATCAAGTTATAATTAAAGATAGATTTTTGATGCCTTTAAATAATAATTTAATGGACAAACTTGGTGGTAATTCAATTTTCTCTAAGATAGATCTACGTCTAGCTATCACCAAGTAAGATTGGTGCAGTGTGAAAGTCACAAAATAACTTTTAAAATACGCTTAGGCTATATTTGGGAGTTTGGAGTGGAGGGGAGGGGAGGGGAAGATTTCCGAAAATGAATTTAAAAAAAAAAAATATAAAACAATATTTGACATTTTTGAAAAAATGATTTTGTTTAGAATGATAAAAGAGTCATTATCATTACAAATTTTTTAGTTTTCAAAATAGTAATAACAACCTAAAAGATATTTGAAAAATTTATGTATGTCCTTCAAAACTCTCATACAATATAATTGTTGAGTTCCCCATTTTATGGGGTTTTTGGTGTTATATATGAATAAAATCAAACTCTCCTACTCAAAATCTTTTTATTCTTTTCACCAAATTCTTTCTATTTTCCAAAGTTCTTACCTCCTCTTCAAATTCTCAAACTTAGCCTTAAAAAATGTGTGATTGTGTTTTTAAGTGACCTCTTGATTTACTGTCATTACCTTGATGAGCATATTTCTCACTTATCCATAATTTTTCAAATAATGAAAAAAAAAAATTGAATTCATTCTTCCTAATTTGACTAAACATTTTGTTCACTATAAAAGTAGGAACATTTAGGTATCAAATATATGCTGAAAGAGTATGATTGATGTCTGGCTTAAAAAATTGAACATTTAAATCTAAGACGACGAAAGTGTCTCAGAGTCAATTAAGAAATACTCTAATGTTTTGAATAGCTAAACTCTTAAAGGTTTCTAAACAAACGAGATAAACTGCGTAAGTAGGTAAATTGTTAGTTTATAGCACGACAATACACTGACATAGGAATTGCCATTTATTTCTATTTTTTTACAAACGAATTTCTCGTTATTATATGAATCGAATTTGAATGAGTAAGTCTCATACACAAATCATTGTCTTGGGTCTTTCTTTATAATTTTTATTAAAATTGATTTTTAACTATTTACAAATCAACCATAAAATTTACTATCTTAGATTAACACAAAATTATTAGAACTCGATACTCGAATCAGTCTCTGAGAAACAATATTTTTTTATTATTTTAATATTTCCATACATTTGCGGCGTGTCAACAAGTATTATAAATCTATGAAAAAGATTCACATGCTATTGCTTATGATGTTAAAAATGGAGTTGTCACCTGTCCCATGTTAGCTTTAGTTATCAAGACTGATCAAATGAGCATAAAAGATATTCTTGAGTAGCATCTATACACTCCCTTCTAACAAGTGTGTTTTTCAAAGCTACTTGACTTCTATTTTGATATTTAATACTACCTCTGGTCCCATTTATAAGAAAAAATTCCTTTTTATATACATTGAATAAATAATGTATCTGGACAATATATTGTCCAGATACATTATTTATTCAATGTATATAAAAAGGAATCTTTTCTTATAAATGGGATCAGAGGGAGTATAAGGAAGGGGTACAAATATTGCAGCAGATGCTTTATCTAGAAATGTGGGTGATTGTGCCTATCTGAAAGTCCAACAACACAAGTAGCAGACACTGACAGCCTCATTGTTCCACAATATGTCTCCAAAGTTTTACGGACCATTTCTAATACTTGGCAAAACCACTTTTTCGAGAATTTAACTTGTTACCCCCTCAAATTAGTCATGATATGTCCCAAATTGCATGAAAATTTGAAAAGACTAAAATGTCCATCCAAAATCATTTATCACATTTTTTAAAATCTGCGGAGAGTACCGGTTTTTTTAAATTCTTGGAAGATACCGGAAATTTCGCGAATACTAGTAAGTTTCCGGTATTTTTATGAAATTTCCGGTACTTTTTACCGGAAAATTTTGAAATTTACGGTATTTTCTACCGGGAATTTCAAAATTTCCGGTAACTATAAATTCTTAAAAATACCGTAAGTTTTGAAAATTTCCGGTACTGGACAAAATACCGGAAATTTTGAAATACTTAAAATTTCCGGTATTTTTATTTTTTTTTAAAAATCTATTTTTCTTATTTTTTAATTTCTGAAGAGATGAACGTTAGGTCATTCTGTTGCTGTATCTACGGAATATAGAATTTTTTTTTCGTTTTTCTAAGTTAATTGCATCTAATTCGATTTTATTTGTATTACGCAGACATTATGGCCAACCAGGAGGATTGCACAACATGCATCAACAGCAAAACATAAGTTTCATATTCAAACAAAATAAGACCCCCAAAAAAGGCCTAGCCAACATCAACAGTAAAACATAACTTCTTTGACGTTATCCAAGATAACTGAACTCTCTTGGAGCATAGTCGGGCAACATTACCATGTGTTGTATGATGAAATTAGATTCAGTGCAGATCAGCTACAAAGTTTTACTTATAACTTATACTAAACGTAATTTAAAACAACTAAAACTTTGGAGATGTTCTGCACTGAATTTATTTTCATCATACAACACATGGTAATGTGTTGGTCGACTATGCTCCAGGAGAGTCCAGTTATCTTGGATAACGTCAACGAAGTTATGTTTTACAGTTGATGTTGGTTAGACTTTTTTGGGGCCTTATTTTGTTTGAATATGGATTAGAATTACTAGTCTCATCGATCTCAGTTTGAGACACTTTTGATGTTTGTGTTTTTATTAGGTTGATGTAATTTTAGTTTTATTATGTTTGACACTATTTGTAAGATTTATAAGATGTTTTCTTTTTGAGTACTATATATACGATTACATTTACATTACACTACTATGATATACTGTGGAAAAATCATGATTCTTAACTGTTTCAAGCAAATGAATACACCATTAGAAGCAGAAAAATCATGATTCTTAAGTGTCTCATGGGTCTGGTGAACCCTGATGGTGAGGTCCACAGTATTTTAGCTAGGTTGGCGGATGTTGCCTGTGGAGGACCTATGTAGATTTATTTTGTTGTCATTGTATTATTTGTATATTTTGTACGAACATCTTATGTGTGAACATCTTTTTTATTGCATAATCTTTTTGGCTAGTACATGTTTCGAGTAGATAACGAACATCAAATGACAAATAACAAACAAACATAGTTAACAAACATCAGATGACAAACAACAAACAAGAATAAACAGTACTCTGAACACATGAAAACCTAGGAACTACCGGAAGACTCTGGACGAATCAGACACTTCATTATGTCGTCAACGGATCTTTGAATCTGCGCATCCAATTCGATCGGACCTTTAGTTATCCTACGGCGAAATAATTTCCACATGGCCTTCACATCTTCATCATTCTTCAACTCCATTAAGTTGTATTTCACCTTTCCATTTGTATCAATCCAGTCCTCGCGAAACTTGATCTTTGTCACCCTTTTGTTATCAAAATCAGACAGCAAATTATTCAACGTTTCTTTCAAGGTGGCAAAGGATTCAGGCCCATTTGAAATATTGGTTTGAACAACAGGATTGCGGCCATTGAAATACACTTCTACATTGATAAAATACTGAGGAAGAAGCATTTTGTTTAAATGATATGTTATCACATAACCCAAACACCCCTATTTATACAAATGTGTCGGTGCAATCAGGACCCTCCAAAAGTGTCGGCAAAATCTCAACGGTTTAAAAAAACAAAAAATTGAAACATACCGGAATTTTAGTTTAATTGAAATTTCTGGTATACCAGAAATTTGAAAATTCCAGTATACCGAAAATTTCAACATTCTGGTATACCGGAAATTTCAAATAAACTAAATTTCAGGTATGGTGTACCGGAAATTCCAAATTAACTGAATTTCCGGTATTTCGCACCGGAAATTTTGTGATGCATACCAGAAATTTGCTTTAGAAATTCTTTGTTTCTCACATTTTTTAATCAGGGGTAAAATTGGATTAAAAAATAGGGGGGGTGGCAAGTTAATTCCTCCACTTTTTCTTTGGAACTACCTCACTTCGACAAAAAATAAGAAGAAAAGGTTGTATCTTCAAAAGACAATGAAAAAGCCGATTTTGCTCCATACTTTTCAAAAAATCATAGAAGAAACTTGAAGACAAAACCCGCGACTCCAAAAAAATTGAACCAAACACATTTTATTATGAATATGCCCTCCCCTCCATCTATCTCGAACCAAACACACCCTAAAAGTGACGGTTTTATATTTCACTCTTTTTACCTAATTTTTGTATTCACGTAATCCTCAATCTTGGACATTTTTTGGAGTAACAAGTTTTAAATTTATTAAACAAGTATTCTAACAACAATGCTAAAGTCAATTATCAAGATACTCGTGTGTCCGATACGATATAAATATATTTAAATATACGTGTAAATTTGAAATGAGTTAATTAATCGTAAGATAAATAGTGGTTGTATAAACTCAATTATATGAAATAAGTCTTGTGTTGATAGTGAGTCGTGAGATAGAAAATTAGTTGTTTACATGATAGTTTAATATTATGCTATTTGATACGATATAAAATGTATATAGATACACATATAAATTGAAATAATTTACTTAATTGTTAAATGAACAATGATCATATAAACTCAATTAATGTTGATTAAAATAAAATAAGTATTATGCTGATAGTAATGTGTTGGATGAAAAATTAGTTGTCTGCATGACTATGGAGTACTATCCAATTTAATATAGTATAAAATGTATTTAGTTATAGATGTAAATTTAAAATGAGTTATATAATTGTAAAATGAACAATGATTATATAAACTCAATTGTCCCAAAATAAATAAATAAATGGAACTCGTGAGATGGTGATTTTTTTTTTTTTTTACATTTGAAAATAAATATTTTATCTCTTAAATAAAGACAATTGTTGATTAAAATAAAATAGACATTGTCCTGTTGTAATAAGGAAAGTTAGTTGTCTTCACTACTATTGAGTATTATCCAATTTGATACGAGATAAAATGTATTTAGATACTTATGTAAATTTGAAATGAATTACGTAAGATGAACAATGATGATATAAACTCAATTAATGTTGATTAAAAATAAAATATGTATTGTGTTGATTTTGACCTGTGAGATAGAAAATCAGTTGTCTGCATTATATTGAATATTATATAATTTAATACGGTATAAAATATATTTAGATACACATATAAATTTAAAATGAGTCACTCAATTGTAAAATGAACAATAATAATGATATAAACTCAATTAATGTTGATTAAAGATAAAATAGGTATCGTGTTGATAATGGTCCGTGAAATGAAAAGTTGGTTGTCTGCATGATTATTGAGTATTATCTAATTTGATATCGCATAATATATATTTAGATATACATGTAAATTTGCAATGAGTTAGTTAACTGTAAAATAAACAATGATCATATATCTAATTGTATTAAATAATCATTCAAAAAAGAAACAAGAATTTGTGAGATGGAGAGAGAAAAAATATATATTTGAAATAAGAAATTTGTCTTTCAAAGTAAAGACAATTATTGATTAAAAACAAAATATATATTGTGTTGATCGTGACCCGTGAAATGAAAAGTTAGTTGACTATACAGGAATTAAGTATTATCAAATTTGATAAAATAATTTATTAATTTTATAACTATGAACTGTTTTTTAATAACTATGAATAATATCTTAATAACAATCAAATAATTGTGTTTTTTTGTTGAGATTAAATTTTGTATTTTGTAAAATCGTGGGCTCCAATTGGTGACACTATTGTTAAAGAAGTTCAGCTAATGTAGAGTAACCCTGAGATCTTAAAGGATGTGAACCAAACTGAGTTGTGTTTGAACCCCAAGGTCCCAAATTCTTCACTTGTTCATTAGTTTCAGTCTATTTCTCTCTGCAACACAGTTTAGAAAGTTCTGAGTAAGGTTATTGTTAGCATATTGAAGGAGTTGATAGTCAACATAATTGGTCCTTATCAAACAGGTTTCATAACAGGGAGAAATATTCAAGAAAATATCATTGTTGCACAAGAGATGTTTTATTATATGAACAAAATGAAAGGGAAGCAAGGTTACTTTGTGGTCAAGGTGGACTTAGCTACGGTGTATATCTAAAATGGAGTTTCATAAATAATGTGCTCTATGAAATTGGTTTCTCTGAGAAGCTTATTCAGATCATTATGTCAGCTATTTCATTTGTGAGTATAAGCATAAGATGGAAAGGCAATGAATCAAATTACTTTCCTCCCAAGAAAGGTATTCGACAAGATGACCCTATTTCGCGTTATATATTTGTGCTCTACATCGACAAACTCTCTCACATGATTAGTGAAGTCGTGGAAAAGAGAGATTGGATATGAATTAAAGCATGAAGGAAAGAGCCAGTTATCTCTCATCTGATGTTCGCAAACGACCTCCTCCTCTTTGGTAAGGCTACTTATAAATAGATGCAATGTGTGGAAAATGTGTTTGGGAACTTTTTGTCATCAGTCTGTTCAAAAAGTAAGTCTTGAGAAAACTAGAGTCTTGTTTTCAAATAAAACCCCAATTGTGGTCAAAAGAGAGATTATGCAGTTATCAGTTTTTAAGGAGACAGGTAATTTAGACAAGTACTTAGGAGTGCCTTTAACTGGTAAAACCCCTAGGCACAAGGACTTTAACTACAAAGAGAGAATATTAAGTTGAAACTTAACAGATGGAAAGCTAAGCACCTATCGTTTGCAGAAAGAGTAACTCTAGCAAAAACTGTTTTGGAAGCACTGCCCACCTATACAATGATGTCCACCTCCATTCCCAAAGCAAGCCTAAAAGAAATTCAAGCAATTCAAAGAAACTTTATTTGGGGTGATATTGAAACTGCAAAGCATCTTCATGTGGTTAAATAGCTTTAAGAATGTAGGAGGGTTAGGATTAAGGAACCTTGTTGTGTATAATAAACCTTGTCTACTGAAGTTTGGGAGGAAACTTCTCGGTGGCGATAACAGCCTTTGGAGCCAGGTAAGGGTAAGTATGGCCGTGGTAATGAAATATCTTCAACTGTTACTATCAAGGTTAGTGACTCTAGCCTGTGGAAGAATATTGGGAAAGACTCGAACTTGATGAAAACTCAAATCAGATTGGATATTGGGAATGGGGAGATGACTAATGCTTGGACTGATGATTGGCAACCTTCAGTTATTATCATGGATGATGCAAGAATATTAGATTTAAACATTGATTTAACATCAAAGTTACAGAGTTGGTGAATGAAGAGGGTGATTGGAATTGTGACTGGCTCAAGAGTTTTCTACCTCAGGACATTGTTGTGGAAATCCTTGTTATTCATCTGCCTTGTAAGAATAATGGCATGGATCTCTGTCAGTGGAAGTAAGCCACTCATGGAGATTTTTTTTGTCAAGGATGCTTACTACACTTTGAGCACCACTAGCAGGAATTTCGACCATGATGCTGATTGGAAGAGGAATTGAAATTTGCAGATACCTGAAAGGATTAGGGCCTTTATGTGGCAAATCAAACATGACAGCCTCATTACCAATATGCGTCTCAGTAATATGAACATTGGTGATCCTCACTGCTGTGATTGTCCAAATGAAACTAAATAGTTCTTCATGCTTTGAGAGATTGTTCTCCTGTGAAAACTGTTTGGCTCTCGCTTGTTCGAGAGCATCTGTGGTCTGATTTTTTTATACAGGTTTGGAGGACTGGATGCACATGAACCTTCAGAATAACTTAAGCCACAAGAACACATAGGATTGGAGTGCTCTTTGGGCTACAACTTGTCACGCCCTCTAGTTTCGGCGCAATAAAAGAATTCACGGTGTCAATTTCATCATGCCAAACAATTTGGTAGAAGACATTCAGAGACGTTTCAGGAATACAAGATTAGCTATGCTCTGCAAAAGAATTGTTGCATTCATAATTAAGTTTTAACTCACATTAGATGGTAACCAGCGCAAGAGGATATCGTTACACTAAATGTGGATGGTGTTGCGAAAACTACTGGCAAAGCAGGGAGTGGGAGCTTTAATCAGGGAATGCCATGGCAGGTGGCTTGGAGGTTTCTCAAAGAATATTGGTGTCTGCAGGTTCTTTTCTACAGAGTTGGAGGGTTTATAAGGCTTTTAATGTGCTTGAGGGAAAGGCTTTAGCAGGATTGAAGTCCAAACTGATAACAAGTGCATTGCTAATGCTATAAACAAAAAGCTTGTTACGGTTAAGGAAGGTAATGGCATGTACAAGTAAATTCAGAATTGTTTATCGAAGGAAAGGGAGATCATCTTCAGTCACATGCATCGTGAAGCCAACCAGAGTGGTGATGCTCGGACTAACAAAAATTTACTGCATTGCTAATGCTATAAACAAGAAGCTTGTTAAGGTTAAGGAAGGTAATGGCATATACAAGTAAATTCAGAATTGTTTATCGAAGAAAAGGGAGATCATCTTCACTCACATGAAGCCAACCAGAGTGTTGATGCCAAAAGTTTACTTCATGGCATAAGTCTCCATATTTATAATGATTGCCCTGATGAGCTTAATGATGTAACCACGTAGGTTGTTGTCAGGGTTTCCATTCCCCGTTTTGAAGTTTTTTAGTTTTCTTTTTTTTGGGCATTTGGCCCTCCCTTTTCACAAAAAAAAAAATTGTATTTTAATAATAATATTATTATATTATTATGTGTTTCTCTTCATTCCACTCTAAAGAGTTTTAAAAAAAATTATGTTTAGAAAAAATAAAAATAAGAAAGGACAAAGAAAATGGAGAGAAAATTAAAATAAAAATGAGAAAGTGTGAAGAAAAAAAATGCAAAACAAATTTGAAATTTGAAAAATAATTTTGCCAATTCTCAAGTTGTGATTGATTTAAAAAAATGATTCATTAGATGATTACTAAATAGTCCTTAATGTTAATAGTGTATTAACATCAAAAGATAATTGATAATTCAAGACATTTGCTAGTATGTTTTATTAATTGATATCTAGTTAATTTTCCATCTCTTATAGATCAAATAGGACTGTTTCTACCAGAAAACTAAACATAGGCCTGGCCTCTTTGGATTTGCTTGTACTGTGTCTCAATTATTTCTTAGGCAAAAAATCTCAGAAATCATATCAGTTCTATTTATATACAAGTTTCATTTAATATCAAATTATGAGAAAAATAGATACCAGTAATAAGTTAGTGAAACCCATTAAAATAGATTTAATGAATTTCATAAAAATGAATTTGTCAAATTTTCTATTTTTTATAAATAAATAGTAAATAGAGAAGAGATATATGGAACAAATCCAGTCAGGTGCGCAGAGCCTCCATGGATTTTCAATAAAAATAAAGTGATTTTTCATTTCAATATAATCTATTACTTTCTAAATGCTTTTGACATTAATGAGTGATCTATACTAGATTTATGGTTTTTAAATTATACTAGTAATTGTAAAACATAGTGAACTTCTGGCAGAAAAGAAAAGTCATATAGCTTACTCAAAATTGGTAATGATTTAACAGGAACAAATGAATTGTATGCTGCAGCCACCAGAATGAATAACAAACTTCCCGATGGTACCTTTCATTTTAAAAGTGTTATGGATTGTTACTATGCTCCTAATCAAGCTCTTCATCATTATCCTCTAGATCTTCTCCATCTTCATCTTGATCATCATCTTCACCGCCTTCTGAATCTTCGTCATTATTGTCGATCTCATTATCAGTTTTTCCTTTGTCACCAGGTTTTCCTGACGCTGAAAGAAATAGAACAACGGAAATGTTAGTTAATCTCCACTATCAAAAAGATAACAAGAGTGAAGCTTTTATGGTTGTTCTCTATCAGCGAAAGTGTAGGATGATGTACCAAATTCACTGAAGAGGACTTCACCCGAACACAATCCCTTCTCAATCCTAACGAGTTGAAGAGTCATCCTTGGACCAATCTCTTGAAGTCTCACAGCACTTTTTGTAGCAGCCCGGTTAACTCTACCAATATTACTAGACAAAGTCACTGTTGCTGCTTCTTCATCTGCTTCACTTTCTGATCCATAGCCAGCCCTTACAAATCACAAGTGAAAAATAAAAATGAGGCATTAACTACGGTTAATTATTTTGTATAACACAATTATACTGTCTCTTCTTCCAGCTAATCATTCAAATTGAAGAAAAAAAAATGAAAGCTTATGTAAAAGAACAAGTATCTTACTTTGTGACAAAATCACTCACGTCTTGAAGATTCCTTAGATCAGGAACCTGATGGCTTTGAACAAGTTTTCTAATTCTCCGTGAAACACCTATAGGTTGTAATCTAATCGAATAATGCCGAAAATCAATGAGCTTAGTGTCTTTGTTGTAATTAAGCAACACAATTCTTTGACAAGATGCGAGTTTAACCTGAAAGATGTTGTGGCATTAGGAGACGGACTTGGATGTCAAGTCTTTAATTTGTTAGTGTCTAGGAAACTCACAGTTTTAACGTCGATTGTTGGAAAAATATTCTGGAACATGTTAGTTGTAAGTCGTAGAGGTAAATCTCCACTGACAAATCCAGAAAGCACAATCTGATACAAAAACATGACAACATCAATATTAAATATAGCCTTCAATTTGATATGATTAAAAGGCAAAACATAGTCTGACATTCTGTTTTTTACTTTCTAATTATAATTCTAATAAAGTAAACAGATAAACACATTACCAATGCAGAGTTTTTAAAAAGATCTTTAGGGCAACGAGGACGCAATTGAGATCGAGCAATATCAGCAGCCAATGCGTATTCTTGTATCTTAAATGTAAGAGTAGGTCCTTGTGGGGTAGTTGCAACCCTCAAGTAAGGTGCAGATGCAGTTTTTGACAATATGAGGAAATGTGTAACACCCATTGGTCCAGCAACGTTTAAAAAGTCTCTCAGACTATTCCTTTTCTTTTCCTGCAAAATAGGAAACACAAGAGTATATAGTCAAAACTAGCATTCAAGCCACCACGGATGAGCCCGTTCGATTAATTTTTCTAGAAAGTCTCAATTTAAGAAATTGAAAAACTTTAAGGGTCAATTTGATAAGCTTTTCAAGAAGATCCTATGAAAAGAGACATTAAAAGAGTCTTTTAAGATTATTGATATTTCTTTAACAATAGCTTCCAATTTTTTCAGAAGCTATCTCATTTAAATTTTCCTTGAGTGTAAGAACCACAGACTTATAAGAACCTTTGCGTGAGTGTAAGAACCACAAACTTATTTTTACTGAGAAACTCCCATAAGTTATAACCTAATCCAACCTACGACTATGATAACAGAATAAGGTAGCATGTTGCAAATAACCACTCCCATCATTCTCCAGATAAAACATTGTTTTACCAAAGTTAATCAATCATTCCAAAGGTCTCCAAACAAATAAAATATCTTATTCCATATACGTGTTAGACTCTACATAGGCACATAAGTAACTAAACTATTTACCAGAACAACAACATTTTCATTATCTTCGAAGCATTGTGAATGAAACACACATATTCACAATAATAAACACTGTAACTCTGTAAGACAGTTTGTTTGAGCTTATGACAAACTTTGTTATAGAAAAGCTTATAACAAGAGTCGTAAAAAAAACAAGAAATGAATATTAACCTTGAGACTGAGTGCAGTATAAGGAAGCATCAACTTCCTAAGGTCCATCTGAAGCTGTTTAAGAGGAACAGGCAACTTCCCTCGTGCAAAAACAAAACTTTTCGGTATCTTCTTCCCCGTAATGGGATCAACACTGGGTTGTGACTCTGGTTGCTTATTATTCCTCTTGTTCTTGGTGATAACAGGCCTTCTAAACCCATTTTGCTTCTTCCTCTGTTTCATTCATTACAAAAGTAGGGTAAATTTCCAAATTGAAAAAAAAATACAAGTTCAATTTTTAAGCTAGGGTTTGATACTAAATACACAGTTCAATAATCGAAATTTAAAAATATGTAAAATCTAAATGAACAAAGTGATGATGATGATTGGATATAGAAGAAGAGAGGGTACCATGGTTTGAGGCGGATTGTACTGAAGATTAGCAGCGGCGCCGGAGACGGAGAGAGACGACGGAGAGTTGGAGGTGTGGGTGAGTTACGGCTGCTGGTGCTAGGTTTCCTAGCATATAGCAGAGAATTGAAAATATTTGAAGTAAGTCGGGTCGGGTTATGTTTATCTAACCTGGTGCCCGACCCAGAATATGTTGATTTTATTTTATTTTGAAAAAAATAATGTAAAATTATTGAGTTTAATGGTAGTGATGGGTGAGTGTAGTGTAAAAAATTATTACACATTTATTCAATTAAAATATTTTAAAATATTAAATCATATATAAGTGTTTTAAAAAATTTCATCTAACTTTGTGGGATACATAATTGTCTAGGGGTGTAATCGGATCGGTTTGGATCGGTTTTTGGTAAAAAAACGTTTGAATCAATAATATCTTCATCGGTTTGGTTTGGTTCGGTTTTTAACATTTTTAAAAAATAGAACCGAACCAAACTAACCGGTTTGGTTTAGTTCAGTTGATCGGTTTTCAATGTTTTTTTTTTCAAATCATTATATTTATCAATGTATTATCCACTTTCGTGTTTCTCAATGTATTTTATGCTATTATTTTTTTAAAATAATATATTTCATGTCATTTATTTTATGCTTTATTTTTCCAAACATGTAAGTTGCTCTTAATCCATATGAATCAGTGACATGCTTTCATTGCATAATGAAATAAATTCACTGTAAAATAAAAAAGTATAAACTTGGCATCAAAATGTTGGAAATAGATTTGAAAGCTTGACAAATAGAACGCAGAAAAACGCATCAGTTAACATATTTCACACCTTAAATACACATCAAAACTATTTTGTAACAAGACTAGAAGGAATTTTGTTAAAGGAGAATAAACCAAAAAGGTAAAAACAAATATGAAAATAACGAAGAGAACTTGAACACGAAGAAGGAGATTATAACATATCATAATGACGATAGTGAGAGCAACATTTGAGGCGGAAAACTAGAGAAGTAGTTTAGTGAAAGCAAGTTTTTCGTGACTTGTAATTTTTACTTTTTATGTTTTGGAGTTTGATTCTATGTGCATGTTTTGCTGAAAGGAAGAAAGTGCAAATAAAGATGGAGAATGATTGGAACGATACAAAATTTAAGCTTAATGATGGGTGGAATAAAAGGTTTATAGCATAATTATTTCCATTGGTTCTGTTCATCGGTTTGGCAGTTTCTAAAAATTAAAACCGAGAATCGAACCAAACCACATCGGTTTTTATTGGTTCGGTTTCATAATCGAACCATAAACAATTGATTTTATTTTGGTTTGGTTTGGATTCTCGGTTTTATTGGTTTTTTCTGATCCACGTACACCACTATAATTGTCATTGATTGATAGTGTAAAAATACCCGTCATTTTCTCAAAATTATTTACTAAACTAACAAAAGGGGTTTTGTTTAATATTTATTTTTTAACCAATAGTGTTAGATAAATATTAATATTTTTTTACTTTTAAGAATAGTAAAATCTAAAATCGTTTTATTAAATATTTGAAGGCCTAAGTTATGAGTGCTAAGTATGGGTGGAAATAGGTTAGGTTAGGCTTTATAAAGCTTGGGTCTGACCTATGATAAACTTGAAAGGCTTAAGTCTGGCTTGTGGCCTATAATAGATTCTCTTTTTTTGCCTGGACTGGCCTTTTTCAAAGTCTGATCTGCCCTGAAAGCCTATTTAAAAGTCTATTTTTTATTATGGTTTTCAATTAGTCATATTATTTAAAAAACCTTATGATTCATCCTATATATATATATATATATATATATATATATATATATATATATATATATATATATATATATATATATATATATATATATATATATATATATATAGGCCGGCCTATTTAACCTTTGTTCTAATATATATGCATATGTAGGTTTGTTTATTAAGCCTTTTTCCTAATTTACATGCAAACATATGCCAATCTATTTAGCCTATTTTTAATATACATGAAAATATAGGCCGGTCTATAAGGCTTCATTGATTTTTTTAATAGCCTGACCTATTTTATTAAATAGGCTTTTAAAAAAAACCTAAGCTTGGCCTTTTTGTTAAATAAATCTGGCCTTATATAGGCTAGGTCATAGGCCCCTGTACGTCGGTCTGGCCTATTCTCACCTCTAGTGCTAAGGAAGGCTTAATTTAAGTCGGTATGCTTCCTATCTCATATGTGTATTTGTATTTATTTCATGGATTAAATTTACAATTTTGAAATGTTATTCCTAAGAATTTTATTGTTGGAAATATAATTTCAATCAATTTGTTTGAAACGTTATTTAGGTTGTTATGAATATTTTGAAATTTTATTTTATTTATAATTTTAAAAATTTAAAATTAAATAAAAAAATATTAAAATAATATATAAGTAGGTAGTTATATTGATTATTTTTTTATGGGAAAGCAAGATTCTCACATTTTGACATGGAATAAATTTTTGAAGTTCCATGAATAAATTATATTCCAAAGAATGAAAAGTACGTATGAATAATTTGTTAAAATTTTAAACAAATATGGGAATGTGGGATTCCCAACCTCACATTTAGAGGTGGGAATAGGCCAGATTGATCTACAAAAGCTTATAGCTTAGCCTATTTAAGGTTAGGTCAGATCAAACCTATTTAATTAAAAGGTCATGCTTAGGCTTTTTTAAAAAGTTTATTTAATTAAATAGGTCAGACTTAAGCTATTAAAAAAGCCTATAAAGCGTTATATGTTTACCTATATATATATATATATATATATATATATATATATATATATATATATATGTTGACCTATATATACGTATTTATTAGAAGAAATGTTAAATAAGTTGACCTATAAACGCTAAATATATCGACTTATATGAGCATATATAGGCTGAGCTATAAGACTTCTTAAGTAATATAGATTAATTAAAAATCTTAATGAAAAACAAACTTTTAAATAGGCTTTTAAGTCAGACTAGACTTTTAAAAATGTCAGGTAAGGCCATAAAAGAGAGTCAATAATACGCCATAGGCTATACTCAAGCCTTTTAAATTTATCGTAGGTCAGACTCAAGTCTTTTAAAGCCCAACCTAGCTTATTTCCACCCCTACTCACATTCTTAAAAATCCCATTTGAATCTATCAAACAAACACCCATTATGGTTTGTCCTGGTTTAAATTTTGTTGTTTATTAATTTATTTTTTGGATTTATTTATCGTAATTGAGTATTCTTACATAATAATGCAATTTAGAGTTAGTGTTAAATCATTTTACGCATGAATAAATTAAACTATTTTCTTAAAGTCCACGCATTATGGTTCTAGTCAATTAGTTAAATTTTTTAATCAAGAAATACATTAAAACACAATTTGAATCACGTCAATTAAATAGCACTTCATTTTTCTAAATAAGAGAATTGGTTGACTTGAATAAAAAAATTATATGTTAAAATTAGAAATTGATTTTGAATTTTTGATTGGAATCATGAAAAGTGTGATTCAAATCAAAAGTTGAATATGAAAAATAGGATTTTGTCTCTGTATTTTTCATTTAATCATAGAAAAGTCTGACTTGAATTATAAAGATCTTGATTCGAATCACAATATGACATGAATGAAAAATTACATGAATAATTAGAATTTTGGTTATGTATTTGTGATTCAAATCATGGGTTTGTCTAACTCGAATCAATGACTCGAATCTTAAAATAATCTGATTCGAATCATAAATTCAATTTTTGGATTTTTAATTCTTTGATTCAAATCAATTACTCAATTAAGTCTAACCATACCATTTGCTCTTGACTCGAATCAAATGGACATTTGTCTCGTTATTTTGCATTATCTCTATCACATATATAAATTATTTTTCATAAATCTAGAATATAACATGCATATGATATTGATAATCATTTTGAGTTTTTGTTTGAAAGTTTCTCAACCCACCCCATAGGTCTCTTACACACCACGCAAATTTCCATTTTTGCCCCCTGTTTCCGTAGATGCACATCCGGAAGCACCCCATTTAAAAAAAAAAATTGATTCCTTCCGTAGATGCATCTACGGAAGCGTATAAAATAAAAGAAAGCACAGTTAACTTCACCTTATTTTCATTTTAATAATACTTTCGTAGATGCATCTACGAAATATGGTGAAATAGCGTGTTCCGTAGGTGGATCTACGGAACAGTCTTTTTTTATTTTTAATTCATGTCATTTTCAGATTCAGTAATGCAATTTAAAGACAACAATAAGTAGACCAATAAAAATACAATATATAAATAATGTCGGTCAAAGTGTCGAGTACATCATCAAATATAAACAAAAATAAAATATAAATACATCATCAAATATAACTACTGAGTATGTCGGAGGTTCTCGTGCGTACCATTATGCGCATCCCCTCCGAATCCACGAAGGGATCTGCTGGCTCTACCCCTAACATCAAGTGTCCTACGGATCCTGGCACGATGTCGACGGTACAAAAATCCACTCTTTGCCATCCTGGTCATATCATCCAGCACACGCCTAGAAGCAGTACCCTCGGGGAATAAACCCTCTGCAATGGCTCCAATGCCCCTGTCAGCTATTTGACGACACAGAGGAAGATGATCCTCAGTGTGGTCAAACTGAGCCTGATGCGCACGAAGAATCTCCTCGTGGGCTGGTATGGGAGGACCTCCCTCTGCAGCTGGAAGCATGTATGGATGTGAGACTCTATAGTACCATGTGATGTACCCTTCGGCACAACTCCAGTCGTGTTCTGCTAGCGTCACCCGTGCCTCCTCAGGGACCATGTGATGCTCCCAATATGCAAAGGCCTCATCTAACTACCTGCGGGTCACGGCGATGGGAGTTGTAACACGAGGATCGCGAGGTATCGTCTACTCATATCCAAACTGACGCATGACGCACTCCGGAAGGTAGCGTACAACAATGGTCGAGCCGGCGTCCAACCATCCAGAATACAGAGTTAGCTCGTCAAACGAAACCGCAATCCGATGCTCATCATAACAGCAGCATCTGATGTCCTCAGTGGCCATGCGGTCAAGAGAGCGCCTGTAGGGATCCGGCACCTGGTTCCCTCTAAGGGGGGTGAAGCACTGGCACGTGGCATGACCTCTGTGTACTCTTTTACCTCTCCCCAATAAATAATATCTAGGAAGTGCTCTAGTATCCAACCCTGGAAAAAAAACACAGTTATTTTCAAGTACAATAAAAAAACTATAAAAAATAGAAAAGTGTAAGATTATTACCAACAAAAGAGTACAAATGCCTGCAACTGTCCTCGCCTTCCACAAATATCCCTATCCAAGTCTATGATAATTGTACGCCAGTACAGCCGCTCCCTAGTTGTACACATGGATACGTGTTATATCCGATAAGTACGTTAGGTAGACGATGTCTATGTACGTCGAGCTCGTGTCCACAAAGAGCTAAGTGCCTATCAAATATAGGAAGTAACATCTCAGTGCCCGCTCTTTGTATATAGCTTGATCCAAGTCATCCCTCTCAGCCTGTAGTGCCGCAGTGAGCTCCTCGTGTCCTCTCCACCTCCCCAAGGGCGTCATCGGGATCAGTCCCTAGCTCAGCAATCAGCATCTCCCGAGCTTCCGCCTTCATCATCCTACTGTGACAAATGAGGGTACCCCTGATAGGAAGATGAAGTAGGCATGCCACATCATCTAGGGTGATGATAATCTCACTGTGGGGTAGATGAAATGAGGATGTATCAGGATGCCATCTCTCCGCGAAGGCCGCAAGCATACCATTATGTATGGTATCGTAGCCGAGCATGCAGAGGTTTGTAGCAACCTGCCCTACAAATTAAGATTTTAGAGTCGCCACCTATTCTACCAGGGCGAATAGGAAACCCTACGCAGTTAAGAGATTCTGGGTAAGTTATTATATTCAGGTCAAGGAAAGGTGTTAGACACCCTTAACCCTTTCCTAAGGTTTTCATTTAAGGTTTGTAAGAGTATTATGGTAAGGTTTAGTTTTATAGCTAAGAAAATGAATAGGGTGAAAAGTGAGATTTAAAACCTAATTGAGGTTTTGGGGAAGGGGGCTCGCCTTGGTTATCCAAGTGCCTACGTACCTCCCTATGGAGGATCAGAGTCTACGTAGTTCGGGACAGGGTTGTACACCTTAGAATTAATATGAGGTTGTTTGAAGGTATTTTGAATTACCTTATCGCAGTTTCGTAGTTTTGAAATTTGTAGTTTATGAAAGATATGTGTTTTGATGTGGCGTACAACCCTAATTATTATATGTTCCATTAATCGCGATGATCAATAGGTTTGATCACCATAATTAACAAATAAAATAAAGAATTGCTAATTATTCTTATCGATTGATTTGATTATCACCGTTAGCAAATTGATGTGTTTTAATAGATTATTTGAATTGTTTTGGGAATTGAATTATTTTATTATTAACCATCGCAACCAATTAGTTTGATTAAAACGATTAAGAAATTAATGAAGAATTTTAATTATCGTTAATTGTCTTAATCAATAGGTTTGATTAAAACAAATAACAAATTTATGAAAATTACTAATCATCGTAACCAATCGAATCGGTTAAAACCCTTAGCAAATAAACCCTATTTGAATATATTATTTAATTAAAATGGAATAATTTATTATTAATCATCGTAATCAATTGGTTTGATTAAAATAATTAACAAATCGACCTTAATATAAATTAGTTTGACAAAATTAATTTTGTCGCTAATTATCGTAATCAATTGGTTTGATTAAAACAATTAACGAATTAAACCTTTCATGTGCATATAAAATTATATTAGATTAAAAATTAATTTGAATATTTTTAATCAGAAAATCCTAGTTAATCCAAGCAATTTCACCTGTAGAGGAAAATCCTAAAACGAAACCCTAAAATCCAACAATGGTGAATCATGGTATAATCACACAAACAACGAATTAATTGCCCAGAATCATTCTAAACATCACCACAAACCATAATATGCAATCAAAATTCATGTATGATGCGTGAATCATAGTATTCGACCTTAGATTGTAAGTGACATACCGTGGCTTAAATGGAGATGATTTTGGAGGTGTTGATGTCGTGTGATGATCCAAGCAGCTTCAGGGACCTTTAAGGATTGTATTGCAACCTTCAGAATGCTTTAAAACCTTTCCAAACTCCAAAATCGAATTTGTGTTCTTGAGTGAAAATTTTGCTCTTTGAATAGGGTTATTGCTTCAAAATTCCGTCCCCTTCTTGCTAATAGGTCATGGTATTTATAGGGAATGAATTAGGGTTTAAAACTTGGAAAGAAAGTCTTTGATTGATTGGAGAAATATTTGATTGAAAATAACATGTGAACTTGCTATTTTTATTCCAATTTGATACCAATCTTTCCAATATCTCTTTGCACGAAATTTGGTTGATTATGCGGCATAAATGATGATTGGATTTGGTTACAAATAGATTCTCAATCAAATCTTTGATTTTTCCTTTATTTATCTGATTTAAATCACCTTTTTTGAATGAATAAAATCCAAATAAAATCAAATATTCATCAAAAATTCGTGGCCTTGAGATTGGATTTATTTGATGACTTGAGGACCAAGATTGGATCATAAAAGATTGGGCTTCTTTGCAAAAAATCTAATTTGGGCCTTATTTAGTTCACATGTTTCACCCAAAAAATGTTCAACTTTGACAAGGCATATCTCCCTTAATTTTTAAGATATGGAAGAGTTCTAGGACTTTTTGGAAATCTCAAGATGTTCTCTACAAGCCACTTTGGAACCGTTTTTGTATTTGGAGATTTTATCTTGAAGATATGGCTCCTGACAAAAACAGCTTTTTGCGAGCTTCTAGAAGGACCTGTAATGTTTTGACTTATATCTCTTAGGCGGAAACATTTCTTGACCTTGGGCCCAACATCAAAGTTGTATAGAATTGAATTTCCTTGAGAAAGACCTTTGGTTGGGGAATTTTTGATAAGGCATGAGAGACTTATGGCCAGTCAAAGTATAGTTGACTTTTGTTTAGAAACCCTAATTTAGTAACTTGGACTTTTGTTGATTTCTGAGCTTTCCTTGATGAATAATGATCAACCCTTGATCAAATGATGAATTTTAATTCAAACTATTGTTCTTGACCAAAAATCAGGAGTTTTGACTGTGATTTGACCATAGTTGACTTTTAGGTCAAACTGATCGATTGTTGACCATTTGAGCATTTGATTGTGCAATCTTATAAACTGAGGCTTAAATTTTGGCATGGGGATAGTTTGAAACCTAATAAGCCATATGAAATACATTGGAGACCTTGATTCATCAATTTTCTTAAGAGACTGCAAAACCCTAGTTCAGGAGGTCTTTGATTATGAGAGTGTGCTTTAGGTTAACCCTTGAGCCTTGAATCATTATATGAGTTTGAAAGTGGAATAAGATGGGCAAATTTTGGGGTATGACAAGGTCCCTCATGCCTGAAGCTGCCAGTACCTCATGAAACCATGGCTCGCCAGGCTGCGCGAGATCTTTAATCTTCTGCCCATGGTTGTAGAACCTCTGGGGATCCCTACTCTGAAATTTTTAAAAACCTAAAACGGTTAGTATTAAGCAAGGTAAAAAAATGACGCAAATAAAAATTAATTAATAAATAAAATGTTCCTCTCCATCCCATATACGTCTAGCTACATGCTCGTCATAACCTATCAAAAGGGATGCGTCTATAGTACCCCCAAGGTACCAAATAGGCTCCGGCACCGGCTCATCCTCGTGGCCCTGCGTAGGTGGCACATCAGATCCTGCATCAGGAGTAGAAGTAGAAGTAGTGCCACGACGACGTCTACGGGGTGGTGGCATTTGTGAGGAACCCTCAGGATCGTCCCGAGGCCTCCGTGGTGCAGTAGTAGAGGGGGCAGGTGATGGTGAAGGCCCGACTGGGACGGATGAAGGAGCAGGCCCGGCTGAAGTGGGTGATGGAGAAGGTATGGATGAGGCGGGTGTATTAGATGTTGTAGGTGACTCAGGTGGAACATCTGCTCCATCAGTGACTTGAGGTATTACACGAGATCGTTCTCGTTAGACGGATGCTTGTTGTGCGGTCCTCCCATGAATGTCTCTATCTAGGTCGTGGGTCATGATGTCTACATTATGATACAAAAAAGCTCGATTTAGATATTGCGTATTTATAAATAAACATCAAAATAAAAATAGAAAATTACTCTTCTGTAGATGCATCTACGGATGTGTGTTATTTACAGAACACTGGATTTTTCCGTAGATGCATCTACGGAAGTACCTTTGTTTCAAAAACATTGGGTGCTTCTGTAGGTGCATCCACAGAACGCCCTTACATTCATCTATTCCGAAGATGGATCTACGGAAGCCACTGAAACCAGAAAACACAACAATGGCGTAACTCTACTGTTCAATCACCAAAATGACCATTTTTGTGGCTTGATCGCACGTTTTAAACCTAAAATATTACCTACATTATCTATAAACACTATTTATAAACATATCCAATCATTTTTGTACCTAAATATTGAATTTTAATTCGATTTCACAAATACTCTAAAATAACTCGAAATATCAAAAACTTGCCGATTAAATAGAGATTTGAACTTGATGAAATGTGTTGATACTTGATGTTTACAATGTAGTCCGAGCTCAGGAGAAACAAATGTGAAGTTTGGAATTTGGGGTTGAGAGAGTTTGAGAGTGTTTAAGAGTTTGAGAGTTTGAAATGAGGAGAATGAGGGAGGGGAAGGGTCTGGCGCAAGATATAACACCAAAACCATTCCATAGATGTGCATCCGGTAGACTTTCGCAGGTGCATCTATGGAACAGAGCAACGTTAAAATAAAAAAGGGTGCTTCCGGAGATGCATCTACGGAAGTACGAGGGCAAAATAGACAATTCTGTGGTGCGTAAGAGGACCATTGGGTTGAGAGAGAAATTCTCTTTTGTTTTTAGATAACACCTAGAATTTCACTTATCTTCGACCTTTAGCTTCTATAATTGTCATTTTGGTTTAGCTTCTCAACTTTAAGCATGAGATATGTGTGAGTAGGTTTGATTATGTCATACCCCAAAATTTGCCCATCATATTTTAAAATATTTTGGCTCAAGCACTAAGAAATAAGCCTGACTATCTCTCTCCTAAGCAATCAACCCATAACTAGGTTTTGCTTCTCTCTAAGTAAAACCAGCTTCTAAGACCTCAAATGGATTCCATGGCCTCTCATATGTTTCAAAGGATCCTCATGCCAAGTTTCAAGCTCTGATTCACAAGTTTGTTCAGTCAATGGCTCAAATGGTCAATAGTCGACCAGTTTGACCTAAAAGTCACCTATGGTCAAATCACAGTCAAAACTCCTGATTTTTGGTCAACACAAACATTTTGAAGTAAAATTCATCATTTTATCAAGGGTTGATCATGATTCATCAAGGAAAGTTCAAAAATCAACAAAACTCAAAGTTTCTAAATTAGGGTTTTTGACCTAAAAGTCAACTGAACTTTGATCAGCCATAACTTTCACATGGTTCATCAGAAATTTCCCAACTAAAGCCTATTTTTAAGGAAATTGAATTCTCTAAAACTTTTTCTCTCTAAAGCCAAGGCCCAAAATTCTTCATTTAAGAGATATGGGCAAAAACATTACAGGTCCTTCTAGAAGCTCACAAAAAACTGTGTTTTGTCAGGAGCCATATCTTCAAGATAAAATCCCCAAATGCAAAAAAGGTTTCAAAGTGGCTTGTAGAGTACATCTTGGACTTTCCAATAAATCCTAGATCATCTCCATATGATAAATATTGAATGAGTTACGACTTGCACAAGTTGGTCAATTTTGAGAAAATGCATGGAAGTCAAAGTGATGAATTTTAAGTTTTTTTGCTTAATAGGCCTAAATCTTTGATTCTAAACTTATTCCTAACATGATCCACGACCCACATACCTTTCCATAAATTATTATTATTATTATTATTATTATTATTATTATTATTATTTATTATTTATTTTATTTTTGAATTTAATCACTTAAATTCAATTTAAATTAAATAAAATAGTAAAGACATAAAAGATTTGATTTTGGTTTATTTGTATGAATCCAATATTCAATTTAATTCATGGACAAGGTTATTGGAAAAGATTGGCCAAAAATAGCAACTTTAAGATTTGATTTTTAATCAAATATTTGCATATTTTTCAAGTAACCTAAGAGGCAAGGATCCAAGCCCATCTTTTACCCTAATGGAACCCTTATAAATGCAGCATTATATTTATAAGGGGGGAGGACGAAAAGGAGAAAAGAAAGAGGATTCCAAAATTGCAAAAATTTCAAGGAATTAAGGCATATTGAAAATCAAAGTTGCAGCGAGTTTCAGTTCGTTCCAGCCATCCCAATTAATTCCTGGGATATTAAAAGGTAAGACTGAATCAGGAACTTAGCCTCATGACGTTTGAAATGTGCAGGAAGTTTTGAATCATTATATGGAAGCTTGGACGTGTATAACATGGCTTGCCATTGTTAGGGCATACAAGACTAGCTCTTTCGTTTGCATGGTTTCGAGGGTTTTCAGACGAAACTAACAATGCCATTGAACTCACCATGTGCCAATTAGTAAATCTGGGCAGCCTGGTTTTTGTTTGATGTTAATTTTTGCAGGTTTCAGGGGAGGAGAAGAACCCGCGGAAAAATCCGCAGGGAAATCCACAACAAATCTCGAAACAAAATTCGCAGGTCCCCTGAATAAGACGATGAACAGTGCCTGGGGCGAGAGTTGAACGCGCGTGTCTGGCTCTCATTGGCCAGTCATCTTTCATAAGTCTCACCCCACGCGTGTTGCAAACCCATTGGTTGGTCGACAACGTTGAACTCCTCTCTCCTTCTCTTATTGGACGGTCAATGAATCAATGGGGCCCCACTTTGACTTATTTATTTGATATTTTATTTGTCTATTTTATTAATTTGAGTTGATTATTTGACAAATAACATGTGCAGCACCTTTGGTGGAAGAAGGGGATGTGATACCATCAATACATGGGTTCGATCCCCACACCCTACACATTATTTTTTCCAAATTTATGCTTTAGCAAATCCTGTGCAGGTGCCTCATGTACGACTATGGTGTGTCCACGCCCTGATATCATTGGATCTCTACGCAATCAGATCTAAAGGCTAGAAGTGCGTTTCCCCACCGTGTTCCTCCAGGAGAGTGCCACACTGGATTTGACGCCCTTGGTTATTTGTTTTTGCTTGTTTTTTAATATTATTATTTTCTTTTAACTAACATAATTTATTTATTTATTTTACACAACAATAAAACCAAAAAAATTAGGATTAGTTTTTAATCAAACTTTTGTTTTTTTAATTAATTTAGTTTAGTTAATTAATTTAGGTTAAACAATTTAGATTAATTTTAATAATAATTCTCATTATTTAATTAGTTAGACCAATTAGGTTTATTTAAGCAATTGACTTTTCCTTGTAATTTTAATTTAGTGCAGTTAGGCTCAGTAATTAGTTTCCCATTAACCCTTTTTAACTCATTAGGTTTTACTACCGGTAGGTGTTGCCCATTAACTGTAGTCTAGGTTTTTAATCATTAGGTTTCTAACCCTTAGGTTTTTTAACCATTAAATTAATATAGGTTTTCACTTAATCTCCTTAAAACTTGATTTTTCGATTCTTTTTTCATCTCCAACTCTAGTGATTGACGCATGATTGTTTAATTCCCGTCTTTTATTTAATTATTTATTTACTTTTAAATATTAGCAATCGATGTATAGGTCGCTCATTTGATTTTTGATGTAATAGTAATTAGGCCTTTAATTTCCCGCATTTTGATTTTCTGCATTCCCCCGTTTTGGTTATGTACCCCCTCTAATCCTGAAGCCTTGTAATAGCGCAGAACTTTACTTTTCGCATTTTATTTTCCACACATTATAACTGCTATTAACTGCGTGGTTAGTAAAATAGGGAGTGACAAAACAATTTATTGAATATAGTTCATCTAATGCAAGAAAAATATCTGAATCTAACTCACGTGATTGTTGCACCCACACACCTTTAGGGTAATTCCTCTTATTGCTGCCTTTCGATCAAAAATAGTCAAGTCCTTCGGATATAGGGATACCTTAGCTTGTTGCCTACATAAAAATCATCATAAAAAGATCATAGTCCCTTCGAGTTGTCTACGATAAAATGATCTCGTCCCTCGATGTTGCCTTCGATAAATGATGATAGTCCCTCAAAATGCTAAGGTATCCTTACTTGTTGCCTTAAATGACTATTCTCATCAATTCCTAAGACTTCTTACCCTTCTTATGATATGGATAGCCTTAGGACAAACGATGATCCTCGATGACCCGATCACATCCAATGAAAGGACTACCTGCCTAACAATTGGTAGGGTAGCCCCTTCAAACGAAAGACTTAAAGAACAAGAAAGACGAACTTAGGGTAGGTAGCTCTTAACTGCTTGCTCACAATCAATTCAAACAAAATGTTTTTCACACCTCCTTTTCAAAAAAATTTAGAAGGCTACACTTATTTACAAGTTAAAGTCCTTTTTCAAAATCTTTTCTAAACACACACGACACTCTTTTCAAACAAATCAAATCATCCAAAAGTGAGCCAAGCAATTAAGTGCACCACATCACTTTGTAAACAATAATAAAAATAACACAAAATCACAAAACTGTTGGAACAAACAACACATACATGTTCCATAGATGTACATACGGAACGTGTTCATCATCAATACGTTTCGGAGTTGTACCTACAGAAGCAACGTTACATTTTTCTTAACAAAAATTTGATGCTTAATGTGAGCAATGTGTAATACGGTGAATTGACTTTATTCGAAATGTCGCGGATAGCAAGAGTCGCCACCGACTTTTATTTTATCCAATTTAATAGAAAGGCTAAAAGAACGGGAAAAAAACCTTTTTAAAGAAAACTGAGTTCGGGGGTAAGTTATACAAAGGGAAGGTGTAAACCACCCTTTGCATCCATGGTTATCCATGGGCTCTTAATTGCTTAGCTCACTTTATTTTCAAAAATGTTTGAATTGTTTGAAAAGTGGAGTGTGAATAGAAATTTGAATAAGATCTTTAGCTTGTAAATAAGCGTAGTCTTTTTGAAAAGTATTTGAAAATTAGTGGGAAAAAGAGTTTGAATTTTGAATTTGAATTGAGCAAGCATTTAATAGCAACTACCCTAAGTTTTAAAATTGTTCTTTTAGTCTTTCGGGCGAAAAGGGTCTATCCATACCATGAGAGGGCAGGAAGTCTTTCAATTGGATGTTTGAAGGGTCATCGAGTTATCATTCGCCATAAGACTATCCCTTGCCATAAAGATGGCAGGTAGTCTAAGGGAAGGATATAATAGTCATCAATCTTTTTAGGCATCATGCGAGGATACCTTAGCAATTGGGACAATTATTCTTTATGAGGCAACCTCGAGGGAGTTTCAATAACTTTGAAGGCAACAAGCAATTGGGACAATTATTCTTTATGAGGCAACCTCGAGGGAGTTTCAATAACTTTGAAGGCAACAGGCAACATTGCTTTAGGTATCCTCGGAGTCGAGGGACTTGACTATTTTTAGGCAACAAAGTTAATAAGGCAACAAGGCAACCAGAGGAATTACCCTAAAGGTGTGTGGGTGGCACAATCAGGTGATTTAATTCAAATATTTTATCTTGTGAATAATGTTAGCTACATTCGATTAATTATCTTGCACTCCCTAGGATTACTAACCACGCAGTTTAAAAATGCAAAATTAAAGGCAGAAATTAAAAGTTCCTACGTTATTACAATAAACACCTGTATGCGAAAATTTAAAGGGCAGAAAATAAACCTAAGCTATTACAATAAAACCCTTGTAGGGTAACAAAAAATAATAGAAATAATTAAGTAGATGATAAACATGATAAAAGGCAGAAGGCGGAATTAAAAGGCAAAATTTGAAAGGCAAAAATATTAAACAGAAACATTCGACAATCACAGAATATGAGATGAGAAGAGAATTTGCGCGTAAAAATGAATTTAGAAAAATCAGGATAAATCAGGATTATGGCTAAAAGCCTAAGGGTAAAATCATAGTTGACGGACAACACCTACCAAGATTTCTAGGGTCATCTATGGTTTTTGAAATTGAGGGCTAAACTAAATTTGTAAACCTAAAATTAAAAAATTAATTACAATTATTAAACCTAAAATTATTGGCCAAAAATTAATTAAACCTAATTAAAATAACTATGTTAAAATTGGCCTAATTAAAACCTAAAAACTAATGTTTTTTTCGATTGAATGGATGGCCTAATTAAATTAAATTTATAATTATTCTAAATTGAGTTAATTAAAAAACATGCTGATTAGTTAAGCTTAATTCTAAAATTAGTGGTTAGTTGAATGAATAATAAGAAAAACAAAACAAAAACAAACAGTAAAGAGAACAAAGAGGGGGGTAACTGATCAAGTGTTGTTGGTTGGTGAGGATCCATGGTGAGCCTGCAAGATCTTGTGCGTTGGATCCAGGCTGGCTTGATCTGATGGCTGAATACTGGAGGCGCACGACGCTCGTGTTGCGTTGAATCTGCAAATGAGTGTTAGCAAAGAAAATGGAGAAAAATAGATATCAGCTGTGAGGATCGATCTCAGGCCCTTCACTTGCCCAACACCATAATACTCCTTGCCATCTGTACCAGCCTTGTATAATTGATATTATTACGCAGCAATAAAAATATAATGCAAAAATAGTTGTGATTTCAAATGTAAATAAATAAATAAAAAACAACAGAAGAGATTACAATGGAAGAATAGAGAATAAACTAGATCTGTACAGGATTTCTTCTCTTCTCACGATAGAATTCCTCTCTCCAGAACTCAGCGGTCGCAAAGGTTACCTGTTGTGGTCGTCAAGGAGGCACAGAGTTTAGCCATGGTGATGGCGATGCGGCTGCGGGCTCGCAACGGCGCACGATGTAGGGCTGTGCGATAGTGTCGATACCTCTCCGATTGAACCGCTTCCGATGGACGGCGGCGCTGGCTTGCGTCGGTGTTGTTGTTTGTGCTGCTGTTGTTGTTTGTATTGCTGTGCACGGGGGGAGAAGTCTTGGTGCTGGAATTTATATTAATCACCTCATGTATAAAGACGAAAAGCCAAGGTTTATATAACCTTCAAAATGATTCTTTGATGTTATAAACAATTAAACATGGTGGAACACCAACACACATCAACAGAATAAAATCTACACAAGAAACTAAACATTTAGAAATAAAATAAAATTAAGATCTCAAGTTAAATAAACAATTATAATATAAAGAATGAACAAGTTATGAAGTTTTGGAATATGAATATGGTGGTGGACTATCAAAATGAAAACATGTCTAAGCAAATTTGTGTGTTATTCTACTGTGTTGTTTTTTTTCAACGTGAGTGAGGGAGAGAGTATATGATAGGGGCTTTTTTGATTGTGTATGTACAAGAGAATTAGAAAAAAATGGTTCACTGTTAGTCGTGAAAGTGTTGGTTTTTTCTGTACAGGAAAGGGTGAGAGAATGAATAAAAGGGTTAGTCTGTTGGTATTGTTGTACCGTGACTGTGTTAGGATTAGGGAATTGTTAGTGAGAGAGGAAATAAGGATTAGTTTTGTATTTATATTACAAAAATTAGGTCAAACAATAGAAAAGGAAAATATATTTTCATTAAAATCATTAATACAAATTTTATTTACATTGAAACTCTTACGCTTAAATCCTTACCAACTAGGCTATGTCAATTATTCGAAATAAAATGACATTTTCTAATATATGAGGGCAAATTTTGGGGTATGACACAATGTAATGGACATAGTTGAATATTTACCTGAAATTCAGTCTTCTCTTACTCCCTTTGATTTGTTGCACCAAAAAGTTGGAGCTTTGGAGTGAAAAAAGATATGGATGATGTAGGGTTTTTAGGTTGTTGGAGGTGGGTGTTGAAGAAGAAAACTAACAATGAGGGAGTGATCATGCTGGTTCAAATTATATCAGATAGTTCCGGAGCTACATCTACGGAATATTTTGGCGCTAAGACATTCCGTAGATGTAGCTACGAAAAAATCCCTTAACCGAATTAGTTTGATGTTTTTATCAACATTTAATAGTTTAAAATCCTTTCGTAGATGTAGCTAAAAAAAACAAATTTTGGCAAAAAAAGTACTTCCTGATATTTATCTTCAGAATCAAGAGGCATAAATGAAATTTTGATAAGTACCTAAGAGTATCAAAAAGTTTGAGATATTCTCTAAATTTAATATAGTCTCGCTTTCTCTGTCTTTTATTTTTCATATTGCTTAAGTTTTAATGTTTTTTTTAAAAATTGCATAATGTTAGCGTTTATCACCTTCAAAACATTTTTGTTAATATAAAATGTGATTTATGTTGAATAAGAATTATGAGCCATCTTATTTATGTTAATAAACTAGTAACAAACTTGTGCATTCGCACGGGTTCTGTTCGGTTACGCGAATTTGGATACATCGTTTATTTTAAATAAAATTATTAAAAAAAATTTAGATAAATAATAGATTATTTCGTATATAAAAATATTTAGATCAATAATAAATTTTTTTCCCGTATACCATTTTTGGACTAAAAATATTTAATCATAAATATCATTTCTCGTATATAAAAATATTTAGATCAATAATAGATTTTTTTCCGTATACAGACTTCATTTTTGTTTAGGTATCATTTAAAAAAATATTTAAATCAATAGTAAATTTCGTATATAAATATATTTAGATCAATAATAAATTTTTTCCCGTATACCATTATTGAATAAAAAATATTTGGGTCATAGATACCATTTTTCGTAAATAATAGATTTTTTTTTCGTATACAAATATTATTTTTGTTTAGATATCATTTACAAAAATATTTGAATCAATATTAAATTTTCTTATATTTAAATATTTAGATCAATAATATATTTTTTCCCGTATATCATTTTTGGATAAAAATATTTAATCATAAATCCCATTTCTCCTATTTAAAAATATTTAGGTCAACGGTAGATTTTTTCCCGTATACAAACTTCGTTTTTGTTTAGGTATCATTTACAAAAATATTTGGATCAATAAATTTCGTATATAAAAATATTTACATCAATAGTAGATTTTTTCCTTATACCAATAAAAAATATTTGGATCATAAATAACATTTTTAGTAAATAATAATACAAATATTATTTTTATTTAGATATCATTTACAAAAATATTTGGATCAATATTAAATTTTCGTATAAAAAAATATTTAGATCAATAATATATTTTTTCCCGTATACCATTTTTGGATAAAAAATATTTGATCATAAATACGAAAAAAATTTAAATAACCAGGTTTAATAAAAAAATTACAAAAAAAAACCATGTTTTCGGGGTATTTACCAAAATGTCTAGGTTTGAGAACCCGGATAAGTGGATGCGCCAAATCAATTGGCGCATGTATGCATTACACGCCACACCATTTGGCGCAATTGTCAAAAAATTAGGGCAAAAGCATGTTAGCCAATTTAAATGGCGCATGCATGCATTAGCCAACACATAGGCGCCATTTCATTTGGCTCCTATGTGTTGGGGCTTTTTTTTTCAAAATTAATCAGTTTCAGGTATTTTCGCGCAAAGTTTTTGATTCCGGTGTTATATTTTCGTAAAAACGTCTGATAAACCGAGTTCGTAAAATTCTTAGTAACCCTAAATAATGTTTGTGTTGTCAATTGCGGTATTTTACTAAAGCACACTTTATTGATGAAAGACTTAGGAAAGGTTACAATAGGTGGTAAAGAAATTGATACATTGTCGGAAAAAAATACATAGTAGATTAAACTTGCGACGAGGTCGAGCCACGATTAGGGCGTCTTTTTCTGTTGTGCCCCAACTGACGACAAATGCTGCATTTTCTTTCCATTTTGTCATGGACGTCCATTTCGGTTCTAATCCGCGAACTATTGGGGCGACCCTTTTTCTTTCGTCGCATTGCGTTATTATGCCAAACTACCTCCCCATCATACTCAGGCCAGTAATCCTCCTTGGCTACCACTGGAAACGCAACACTGTAAACTCGGAGCAATGTCTGAGCCTTGTAAATTGGAGATAGTAGTGATATTGCGTCGCGGTGCACAAATGCACATGCAGCTATGACATGTGAGCAAGGCATACGAAAAGCTTGAAACCTTCCACAGTCGCACCAATGTTCGTCTAGCAGAACCCTATATTGTTGTCTTGGCAAACCCTCATTGTGGTCAATTGTTTCACGAACACTGAACGTGCGGTTGAATCGGTCGAAAGAAGTAACTTGATGAGTGTTTGCTTTTGCCGATTGCTCTTGCATAAATTTCATGCAACTATCACTTAACAGTTGACCCGATTGTCTAACATCACCCCACTTCCTGCCTCTCGTTGAGAATAACGAAGCCATCCTAAGTAGGTTGCCTCCACTAGTGCTGTGATAGGAAGGTTACGAATGCCTTTGAAAACTCCATTCATGGATTCTACCAGATTTGTCGTCGTATGGCCCCATCGCACGCCTTTGTCATAAGCCCTTTTCCATTTCTCACTGGAAAGGTTATCTATCCAAGTTCCCGCATCTGGATTTGTCAGTACAATCTCACTCCGATAATGTTGGAATGTGGGTTGGGTTAATGCATAACCAGCATTGACCAGGGCCTTCCTGAGCTGCCTATCCTTGATCTCCCGCATGAAGTTCTGGGCAATGTGGCAAATACAATGAACGTGTTTTGATGGTGGGTCATGCCATCCGTTTGCTGGATTGTTATAAGAACTCTCAATGGAAGCGTGCCTAATAAAGATTAAACAGATGTCAGGCTGAGGAGCAACATGTTCTCGGAGGTTCCTTAGAAAGAAACTCCAAGCCGCGGCAGTTTCACCTTCAACAATTGCGAACGCCACTGGAAATATATCGCTGTTCCTGTCCTGTGCAACCTCCATAAGCATGGTTCCCTTGTATTTTCCGTATAACCATGTTCCATCAATTTGAAGTATGGGTTTACAATGTGCAAACCCTCATACGCAAGGTTTGAACGCCCAAAAAAGGCGATGGAATATTCCGTTTCCTTGGACAGGGTTTCCATCCGGGGCATGCGCGGGCAGTGTCTCTAGAATAGAAACAGTGCCAGGTGCGTAAGTTTGTAGCGTAGTAAGGTAGCGGGGAAGAATTTTGTATGACTCCTCCCAGTTGCCGTAGACTTTTTCAATTTCCTTTGTTTTTGCAACCCACGCCTTTCTGTAAGATGGAGTGTAGTTGTAGGCTGTAACGATATGCGAGATAATATTTTTGACCTTCCAAGACGGATCAGAGCTTATGAGAGGCAAAATCTCCTGACAGATAAGATCGCCACTGAGTTTCGTATGATCCTGGGAAGTGTTAGGGTTGACGCATGTGTGTTGTTGCGTAATCAACCCTTTGACCCATGCATTACTTCTCTTCCTATAAGAAGCCAACAGTCTGAAGCCACACTCTGGATTTTTACAAGTGATTACATACCGTTCCAAGTTTGAACGATCTACGTCAAAATCAACGTTGTGCGCCATATGCCATTTTTTTATTGTTCTAAGACATGCCTCCTTAGAAGGAAACTTGTCTCCTTCCTTTAACTCATCGTCATTTTAGATGTACGGTGTGAAGAAGATGTCGGAAAATGGTTCGTCACCTTGCAGGTTCAAGTTACTCATATGTGCTGGAGGTGCGTACACATGAGCTGGAGGCACCGACATGTGTTGCTCGTCGTCGGATTCCTCGTTGACCATGTCGTCAAAATCAGTTTCCAGATCTTCTTCTTCCTCGTCTATGACATCAACCTCTTCTTGCTCGTTGACTGGTGGGTCAATAACTTGCGACTGGACAATATGAGTTTCTTGTGTCTCAACCTGTATAGTAATGTACAGCTCGATGGAATCCAAGCCAGAATATTCGTGGGTAGCAATCATATCTTGGAGGTCTTCGTCGTTTGCAATCTCCATCCCATAAAACTTGACGGTGTTGTTGTTATTGAAAGAGGGACATTGGTAAAAAGTGTTTACAATAGGACCCATTGCAATCTTAGCGTGAAGTCGATGAATGAAGGATGTAAAGGTGGCTCTTTTGCTTAACAAAAATCACTACAACAAATATAATCTTTAGCAGCACCCCTACGAGAGCGCTTTTAGGAAAAAGCGCTCTTAAAGATTTCGCTAAAAACAAAAAAAAAAACAAGGGAAAAAAGCGCTGGTAAATGGTGGGGGTACGAGAGCGCTTTCTAGAAAGCGCTGGTAAAGGGTGGGGGTACGAGAGCGCTTTCTAGAAAGCGCTGGTAAAGGGTGGGGGTACGAGAGCGCTTTCAAAAAGCGCTGGTAAAGGGGGGGGGGGGTACGAAAGCGCTTTCAAAAGCGCTGGTAAAGGGGGGGGATACGAAAGCGCTTTTATTCAAAAAGCGCTGGTGTAGATGGGGTTACAAAGGCGCTTTTGAAAAGCGCTCTAGTAGCTAATTTAAAATTAAAATTTCTAAAACAAAATTAACAAAACACGCTATTTGCCTTCAGTACTGTTCTTCTCTAAGCTAATAACGAAACCCATATCTCCCTTCGCTCTGCTACTGTTCCACGCGAAATCGCCGCCGTAGAGCCATACGTTCATCTCCTTCTCTTCACTGCAACCACATTCATCCTACAATCATCTTCTTCTCTTCGCCACCGTAGCTCAGCAACAAAGTTCATACGCGAAGGCATCTTCGTCTCCTCGAATCGACTCTGATTTTCACAGGTATCTTTGATTTTGATTCTGCATAGCTGGGTTTTATATATGCTCGACTTTGATTTTGAATACAGTCATTGCAATTGGCATTAGGGTTTGTTTAATCAGCAAAGGTTTTATCAGTCATTGCAATTGGTGTTAGGGTTTGTCAAATAGCAATGGTACAGAGCTATAGTGTTGCGAAATTTGAACTGCACATTGTTGCTTTCTGATACGGATGATTGTTATTTGTCACATTTAATTTGCAGTAGAAAAATTTATGATAGAGATAAAATAGTAATGAAGAAAGTTTGTTGAAATAGAATGGATCAAGGTAACTATGTATGTTGAAAACTACTTCCTGCTGTGTTGTTTGATATCAATTTGAAAATGAAAGTTTGTTTGAGGAATTTGTTAGATAATTTGTTAGATTTTGTTAGAATTTAGATAATTTTATCTCTTGTAGAATTTGTTAAATAGATTTTGTTTGATGAAAGTATGTTAAATAGATTTTCTTCATTACTATTTTATCTCTTGTAGAATTTGTTAGATAATTTTAAATGATGAGTTGTCATATTAACTTGGAATATACTTGAGAGTTGAGAGATATACAAAAGAAAGGGATATAATCTTAACTTTCTTTATGCATTCATTCTGCTGAAGTTATCAAAAGTAAATAATTTAATTAAAAAGTTTACCAAAAAGAAAAAATCACAAACAAGTAGAGTTGAATATCAATAAAAAAGAAGAGTTAGAAGTGAAAAACAATAGTTACCAACTTATCTGCCTTGGATGTGTCATACTGGTTTCATTGGTTTTAACCATTTGATATAGGTACATGTGGTCTCCCTTATTGTTTTACTTTTGTGTTGCAAATGTTAGGAGTTCCTAAATAGTTTATTCAGTAAATTCCTAAATTGTTGAATCTGGCTTATTAGTAAATTTCTTTCTCAAATTACTGGTATTATGATGAATTTTGCAGTATAGAAACTAACTTTAATATGTTCAATTTAGATTGGGGTTTTTTTGATATTGTGTTAGTAGTGGTGTATTTAACTGCATCGTGTGTGTTTAATTTTACAGTTACTTTGAAGGCTTTGGTTTCTACTCGTACAACGCCGATTCAAACCTACCCGTCTCCCACATCAAGTCTAACTCAGGTTACTATCCCTTTCTTCTTGCTTATAGTTTGTTGTTTTCTGGTTGTAGTTTATTGTTTATGGTTCTATTTAATTTCAATTTAGTGTCTCTCAATCCATTTTTTGGTTTGTGGACTTATATTACCTTGAAATAAGGTAATGTCTTCTTTAAGAAATCGGGTATTCTAATTAGGTATTCTGATTAGGTATTCTATTATTCACACTTTATAGGATCTCATTAAGTATTCTGATCAAAACATAATGATGATAGCTATTTATTATATTGACAGAATTCCTTAGTACCTGATAGAGAAACCAAGAAGCATTTGTTTAGCTTAATTAAGTCATGGATAAGACATGGATGAGATCAAACCGATTGTCGAAAGAGTACGAGAAAGGGGTATGGGAATTCGTTGAGTTTGCGGTTGCGCACTCCGAAGACCCGCTTCGAATGCCGTGTCCTTGCTTGGGTTGCTGTTATGGGGATAAGGTTGACGGGAAAAAGTTGGGATCCCATTTACTACGGTTTGGAATTGATAGAAGTTATACATGTTGGACAATGCATGGTGAGAAAAGTAACGGGAATGCTGGGTCGAGTTGTAATAGGAAGTATGCTTCAAACGACGATTGCACAGACACATACGATTGTGATCGTGTCGAAGAGATTGCAGAAGCGCTGGAAGAAGATCTAGCGGATTGTCCCAAAATGTTTGAGAGGTTGGTAAGCGATGCAGAGAAACCGTTGTATGATGGTTGTTCAAAATTCACAAGATTGTCTGCGGTGTTAAAGTTGTACAACTTAAAGGCGGACAATGGATGGTCGGATAAAAGTTTCACAGAGTTATTAGCCCTTATGAAAGATATGCTACCAGAGGATAATGTTCTTCCCAATCGAACGTATGAAGCCAAAAAGATGTTGTCTTCTATTGGAATGAGCTATGATAAGATACACGCATGTCCAAACGATTGCGTTTTGTTTCGAAACGAGTATGCAGCGTTGAATGAGTGTCCTAAATGTGGTGCCCCTCGATATAAGAAAAAGTTGTCTCCTGCTAAAGTCTTATGGTATTTTCCTATAATTCCGAGATTTAGACGCATGTATCGTAGTGAGACCGATTCAAGACACTTGACTTGGCATGCAGATGAAAGAATTATTGATGGAAAGTTGCGACATCCGGCAGACTCACCACAATGGAGTAAAGTTGATACTGAATATCCTGAATTTGGAAAAGAAGCAAGAAACCTTCGGTTGTCATTGTCTACTGAATATCCTGCACAATGAGATTGAGGTTTTTCTCCGAGATTTAAATCCAAATAGAAATGAGAACTGGATAGTACGAGAGCACAATCGAAGTTTCATATCGTGGTTTAGAGATCATATTTATTCAAAGTATCGTTCAGATCCTGCTTCAGTAACAGAAAGGTTGAGATGTTTAGCCTATGGTCCATCTGTAATTGTACTTTCTTATAGCGCATACGCAATTAATGGATACACATTTTATACCAAAGAACAGGATGATAAAAGTACTATGCAAAATAGTGGTGTTACCTTGGTAGCTGAAGCTATGCACATATCAAGTGCGAATGACTTAAATCCGAAATTTGCAAATTTGTCATATTTTGGGGTTATCGAGCGCATTTTGGTGTTTGATTACGCGAAGTTTCAGATTCCTGTATTTGGTTGCAAGTGGGTTGAAAATAATAGTGGCGTACGAATGGATAAGTCAGGATTTTTGCAAGTGGATCTCAATAGGGTAGGGTACAAAGATGAGCCTTTCATTCTAGCCTCTCAAGCTAAACAAGTGTTCTATGTCAATGATCCGACAAGTACGAAATGGTCTATAGTGCTTTTATCTAACAAAATAGTTGATGAAAAAATTGAAGATCAAGGTGATATTGGTGTTGGCATTGAATCTTGTACAAGAAACGATCAAAATGAGAATGAATCTTGTATTAGAAATGATCATAATGAGGGTATTTGGATCAATCCAACCGTCCGCATTGTTAAGAGACGCGTAGTACACAAACCTACCAAGAAAAGAAAGAGACGTTAGTGATAAAGGTAATAGTATACATAGTCCGACTAATTTGTTTTATTCAATTTGGTGCATATTCTCGTTTTGTACATAACTTTTGAACCATGTATCCGCTTGTTGACTTCTTTACATGTAACTATACTATTTTGACGATTCCGGAGCTGCTCATGCACTTATCTTTACATTTCGGGACTATTTTTTTATCGGTTTTGCTTCTGCCCGTAATCAAAAGTCGGGCTTAGGGTCTGAATTTCGGAAAACCGACTTTGTTTTTGAGTCCGTGGCGACGTTTTACCATAGCCATGTAAATTTCGTTCAATTCCGATAACTTTCTTTTTTTACGCTTATTTTGATTTGTACCGATTTCGTTTCCGATTTACTTGTACATGCATGGTTTGACTTTCATTTGACTTGTATAGATTGTTAGCTTATTAATAGTGTACTAATGTGCTTTAGTTTGTTTGATACAGGTTCAATGGCTTCAGATAGAGATGCTCCACCTGAAAACCCACCTGAAAACTTACAAGAAAACTCACAAGAAAGAGTTGCTTCGGATACAAATGCTCCACCTGATACTGAAGCAAAAGAGGTTGCACGAGGCATCACTATTATGAGGGATATCATACGACATAGAGACCAAGGATTAGTATACCGATTGGAATGGAATTCTGATAAACAACCAATTGGTCCTAATTCTGCAAAGTTGACAAGTTATATTGGTACACTTGTCCGTATGCATATTCCAGTCTCCATAGCTACCTGGAAATCGAAGACGAAAAATTTAGAATTGGAGGAGAAAAAACAAGCGATTTGGGAAGAGCTTCAGGTATATATCATATATGGTTAATTGTTGTTATTATCTTGACGATAAATTGTTTAAATTATTTATACTAACACACTATGCGTACTCTTTTTGCAGAGGACTTTTGAGATACCAGATGAACGTAAAAGCTACATACTTAGTTTGGCCGGCAAGAGATATAGAGGGTGGAAAAGTTTTTTGACAAACACCTATCTTAAGGATAAAGATGGAAAATTTCTTGAAGTTGCACCGGGACGGCCAACAAAGTATGCGACCTTCATTGATGAAGCAGATTGGGCTGAGTTTGTAAAGCAAAGAGATGAAGCTTTTCAGAAAAAGAGTGCCACGAATAGGGAGAGAGCATCCAAACCCGCGTATCCATACAAAAAAGGGCGTTTGGGATATGCACGCTTAGAGGATAAAATTGTAAGTAAATAGAAATTCGATTTAATTAATTGTCTACATGTGCATGTTTTAATTGACGATTTTATCGTTTGTGTCAATGCATAGTTGGAGGAGACTAAAAGTGAGGAAGCTTCACTTCCTGTACATGTGTTGTGGAAGGAAGCTCGTGTGGGCAAGAATCACGCTGTCGATCCCGATGTTCAGAGAGTTTATACTGAATGTGTAAGTATAATACTGTGTCTTTAATTAAATCAAATGTTTTTTAATATATAAATGACTTTTTATCTCCACTAATAATTATTTAAATGTAAATGAATTACAGGAGACCTTGTCGCAATCGGCATCCACCGGTGAGGAGAGCGTACTTAGTAGAGTACTAGATACTCCCGAGTATCCCGGTCGGGTGAGGGGTAAGGGTCATGGTGTGACTCCAACCTCTTTTTATAAGAGTTCTAGGAGAAGATCAAATCTTACCAATGAAGAAGTGTTGCAAAAGTTGCAGGAATTGCAAGCACAGGTCTCTGAATTGCAAAGAGATAAAGATATGTATATGAGAGAAAAGTGCAACACTTCATCGGTGAGAGAAACTAGTGATAAGGCTAGTATCAACTATCAAAAGAAATTTCCCGAGGTAATTATAAGTTTTTTTCCTTACAAACTGTTCTATTTTATTAATGATAATGACTTTATATTTACTTTTGGTTTAGGGCATTTCATCTTGCCAACTATACTTATCGGAACCGAATTATCGACTAGTTGGCAAGGGAAAAGTGCACAACACTTCGGGAGATTTACTTCACCACAGACCGCTCCCGGATGGACACCTGAAAGTATCGGTGGATGTTGTATTAGATCGTGATGCGATTCTACCGGTACCTGACATGGTCTCAGAGACGACATTGCTGCGAGATGCAATAGGATCGTTTGTTGCATGGCCCTCGGAGCTCATTACCATTAGTGATGAGGTAAATTGAAAACGATTATGAATCATTTAGTTTTCGAATGTCAATTCTAAACCGTTTATTAATTATGGTTTACATTTTATTTTTAGACTGCTCCTATAAAACCCGCAATTAAGGGTAAAGGGATTTTACAGGAGGAGGAGTCTGTTGCATCGCTAAAAGAGGTACATTTAAAGTGTTAATATATAATCTGAATCAAAATATGCATGATTTTATATTTTACCTAACTTATATGATTTTTAGGCATCCGCTCGGGAGTCACAACAAGTGACGCAGCAGGTTCGTAGCGTACCACCCAGTGGTCCTCCGAAGCAAGCGGCAAGAAAAGGCGGTGCTTTTGTGCCTCGATACCGGGCGACACTCGCAACAATGGTTGATATGTCCGATATGAAGGATGGTGCTTTACGGGAAATCGATATGGATGAAAGTGTCTTCGGTATTGAGTTCAAGTCACATATTACAATTGACGACTTGCAAGAGATTTTTGACCAGGATCAACTAGGCGTCAGTAATATGCAATCATACATCCGGTAATATTCACTCATCCGATATATTATTTAATTAGTCCCACAATATAATTTATTTACACTTTTCAATAAAAAGAATCTAATGTTTATTATGTTTTTATTTAAGGTTGTTGTATGACAGAGTGTTGCGCGGGACTGCATTGTCTAACAGATTCCGGTTCGTGTCTTCCGCCCATTGCAGCGGAATGGAAATTGTTTCGGATCCGGAATCTGTTAGACAGCGCTTAGTCGATAGATTCATGTCCACCGGCAATACAGAATGTCTGCATCTTTGGGCGTATAATACCCGACCAGTAGGGTTAGTTTCTCATTCTTTATTCATCTAATCTCTGTTTCTTTAGTGTATAGCAATATTTTCATATAACCTATTGTTTTAATTTATAGAGCACACTGGTTGCTGCTTGCTATCAACCCGATAAGGGAAGTCGTGTATTATCTGAATTCGGTAAAGGGTGAATGGACCAATTATCCGGCCATGAAGGAAATCGTTGATTTGTAAGTGGGATCGTTCTAAATATATATTCGTGTATATTTATATATTTACTTATTTGTGGGATTGATCTAAACATATGCTTTTATATATTTGTTAATTAGATCAATACAAGTATTCCGTAGTCAACGGGACGCACAGGTATCCCGGACTAAATCAAACAACATCACCTGGATCGAAGTGCAGGTACATTACTTTTCACAAATTTGCTTATAATATTTATGCTACTTGGTAAAACAAGACAACTTATATAGAATCTTATTTGTTTTTCTATGTAGTGTCCGATACAGCGTAACAGTTCAGACTGCGGATACTTTGTATTGAGGTTTATGAAAGAAATCATTCAGGCGAATCAATTAGAGATTCCTCCCACGGTATAAAGTTATAACTTAAGATAATTTCATATAATTTATTACATTTACCTAAATATATTATTCATATTATGTTTTTGTTTTATAGTACCTTGACGAATTCCGTGCTGCTGGGTACTCGAAGCTAAAGTTAGAAGAAATCAAAGAGGAATTGTGTCAATTTTATATTAAGCAATTTTTCATGCAGATTTGAACTATAATATTGTTGATTTTGTAATGATGTATATATATAATTTTGTAATGATGTATATATATAATTTTGGATATTATAATGGTATATATTAGTATATATATTGTCTTACTGATGGCTGAAATAATATAGTCGAAAATATATTACAGGTCGAAAATATATTACAGGTCGAAAATATTACAGGTCGAAAACATTACAGGTCGACTGGGAGGATTAAATTATAGGCTGCACATAAAAATACCTCATTTAGCAACTACAGCGCTTCTAAAAAGCGCTCTTAAAGGTCCACATACTAGAGCGCTTCTTAGTAAAAGCGCTGGCAAAGACCAGTAAAAAAGCAAAAAAAACTAAAAAATTACGCAGCATACAAAAGCGCTTTGGGAAAAGCGCTCTGGTAGGCCCCCCTATGAGAGCGCTTTGTCTGGAAAAAGCGCTCTCATAGGGGGGCCTACCAGAGCGCTTTTCCAAAAGCGCTTTTGTATGCTGCGTAATTTTTTAATTTTTTTTGCTTTTTTACTGGTCTTTGCCAGCGCTTTTACTAAGAAGCGCTCTTAAAGGGGGGTCTACCAGAGCGCTTTTTCCAGGAAAGCGCTCTTATAGGGGGTCCTACCAGAGCGCTTTTTCCAGGAAAGCGCTCTTAAAGAGGGGGTCTACCAGAGCGCTTTCAAAAGCGCTTTCGTAGCCTACGCCAGCGCTGGCTTTGGCAGCGCTTTAAAGCGCTGTTAAAGGCCAAAAAAAGCGCTGTGAAAGCCCTTCCGTGTTGTAGTGAATGGCACAACTTGAGTGTTTCTCATCACAAAATCAGATATTTCGTGTGAGTAAGTCTCCCCGTTTAGATGGGCATTTACCAAGTATTGGGGAGATGAAGCCATTGTTTCGAGCTAGTGTTTGGGTGTTGTAATATCAGGTGATAATAGGCAATATTGTTTGTGTGTGTTGTAATGTTTAGAAATATTGGTTGTCTTATATAGGATAATGCTCTATGGCACAATGTTTACCAACATGCTTACAACTTTGCATTGTCCCAAGATGATGAGACGCACGATGTCCCAAGATTCCAATATGACGAGACTAGACAGACGCACGCTGATATAGGTCTGCCCCAAGATTCCAACATGACGAGACTAGACAGACGCACGCTGATCTAGGTCTGTCACAGGATTCCAACATGACGAGACTAGACAGAGGCACGCTTATCTATGTCTGCCTCATGATTCCAAATTGAATGTAAAAGACCAACACACAATGGTAAATGTCTGTTAGCTTAATTAATGTTCAGACAACCCCAACTAACACCACAACCACATTAAATTTAATTAAATGATCCAGCGTTTGCAACACAAAACAACTGGTAGAACACAAAATTACATTGCAAAAAATAAAATAACACAAAATAACTGGTAGAACACGAAATTACAATGCATCAAATAAAATAACACAAAACAACTAGTAGAACACGAAATTACATTGCAACAAATACAAAAAAAACACATAATCTAAACTACTCAAGTATCACTGCAAGAACAAGTGGATTTTCAACGCCTCGGTTAACTTCTCCACTGTGTGTCCAAAACATTGGATCCACATCCACATCGTCTTTCACACGATCCCAATAATACATGTAGGTGCCTTCTGGGTTATTATCCGTCAACGTAATGTATGGACAACGATAATCTATTTGTTTAACTTTCCTTGTTGGACCATCCAGTTGACGAAACCCGGTGTTGATGGCTCTAACAATTCTCTTGAAATCCCAATGCTGGTTCAGACAAATCCGCATGTGACTACCTTCCTCAAAAAAGACTACAGACCAAACTGAATCCATTTATAATTATTTGCAGTAAGAAGAAAAAAAGAGTTAATACTTCAACTGCACACACACACCTCTATTTATAGAAGAGCGGACCACTTGTAGCAAGTATTTTTTAGCGTGTAAATATGGCGGGAAATATTGTTGTTAATTATTTATAACTTAAATATTTATAACTTATTTATCAAGCGTACCACTTGTAGCAATTATTCGTAACGATAAAATATCATTTCATTGAAATATGCATTGAGCATTTGATTGAACAGTACAGAAGTTACAGAAATGATAATGAAACTGCGGCATCTAGGATATTACAACGGTTAAAACAATGTCTTCTCTGTCCTCCATCATCCGAGTGCATTGGATGTCGTCTTCCATAGTCTCCCACCAACGTTGCCTTTCAAGAAAAACACCACCCCTTGTTCTAAGCCTCTTGATAGATCTGATTTCTTCGCCGGGACTGTACTCCCCATCCAAAAACCTCAGGATGGTCCTCTTAAGTTGGTCCATGGAATGGATATTCCAAAACATAACCGGCATGGGAGGTTTGACGGGAGAGAAAATGACGTGCCCGTTCCTTCGACGACACTCCGGTTGATAGTTGAACTGCCTCACAGGTGGTGGAGGCTCAGAGCTCCGGTGCGTGCTATCTGGCCTTATGCGAGATCTCATTTTTATTTCGTTTGTGTAGTCTTATGCACACAAGAAACCCTAATTTATAGAGGGACGGACGCCTGACTTACGGTCCATAGCACAACTAGGGTTTCCACTACATGACAAAACAGAAACCCTAATTTTCAAAAAAATAGGGTTTGTACTAATGCGCCAAATGGAATGGCGCATATGTTATTTTTTGATTCCTGGAAGGCGCCAAATGGTTTGGCGCATTAGTGTAAATTTCAAAGAATGTGCCATTCCATTTGGCGCATATGTATTAAACATGTGGTCCCTACCTGGTCCCCACCTGTTAACGTCTTAATAATTTCTGTGTTTTGCATGCGTCTGGAACGATTTCTGCAAGTTCGCATGCGTCTGAAACGATTCCTGAAAAGATTTCTGAAACGATTCCTCCTAATATTGCATGCATGCAACCCTATCTGTCACCTATTTCTGCTCTGCATGCATGTCACCTTGTCCTGTCACCGAAAGTTATGTTGCATGCATGCCAACCACTTCTGCAGAAGCAACACCTAGCAACTTTGAATGTGTTGACATGTCCAACATGCAGCTTGTTACCGTTTCAGTCTCATCACTATATATACTACCTTGGCCTCTGCAGATTTCTCATCACCATCACTCATTTACTCTCACAATAATCATTTTGCTTTCAAATTCCAGATTTTCAGTGTTCAACCATGTCTCTCTTAACAATGGGTGATACGCACTGAGGAACCGCGGAGAACATCGCATCCTATGTAAGTATTTTACTATTACGTTAATAACATGCATCTGTCTATTATGTTATAACTACATACTAATGCATACATAATTATTTTCAGGATGCTTCCCGATTTCGAACTTGTAGTCACTCGATCATCACCCCGGACGAACGCATAAGACCCTACTTAGAAGTTGCTGGTTTCTGACCCATTAGCAGCATCGATGAGGCTTCCATTGATCAAAAATTTGTTCTAGCCTTGTTAGAACGCTGGAGGCCGGAGACACACACTTTCCATCTTCCAACAGGGGAGTGCACCATAACCCTGGAGGATGTTCACATGCTACTAGGCCTTCCAGTAGACGTTAAGGCAATTAATGGTTGTGTAATGCAGGCAAATTCCCTATGCTATCAGACATTGGGTATAGACTTGATAGAGGGACAAGTTGGTGCCAGGGGACAGGGTGTTAACCTTAAGAGGTTAAAGGACTATTATGAAAATTTTCGGTTGGATGATGATTCTTCCCAAGAAACTATACTTCAGAAAACCAGGTGCTACTTGATCTTGCTAATTGGAAACGTTTTGTTTCCAGATAGTATTGGTAACACTGTTAATTTTATATATCTACGTTTATTAATGGATTTTACTAGAATTAGTCTATATAGTTGGGGGTCTGCAGTGCTGGCTACGGTGTACAATTCCCTGTGCAAGAACGTAAAATATGATTCTTGCACATTCTATGGATGCACTCTGTTGGCGCAAGTGTGGGGGTGGTGGAGGATGCCTATAATGACCCCGATTAACAGAGCCAGTTGGACCTTTCCATATGCAATGAGGTAACTTTTTAATTCAAAATTTTCATGCAGAATTAGTGGATTATGATTTACTCTAACTAACACATTTAATTTGCGTTTTAGATTTTGCGTGAAAAAAATGGACTTCACAAAAAATCCGCGGTCAAATATCACAATGTACCGCCAGCTGATTGATCACTTACGACCCGAGGATGTATTATCTCTAATCTTTTGCTCTTTTATAAGTGTATTTTTTATAAATATTTGACCGAAATAATGTATAACTCTTATGCATGCAGTTTAAATGGAGACCGTATCTTGATTGCGACCATGAGCCTAGAGGTGCAGATGCAGCCATTTGGACTACAAAATGTTGCCTGATCCGGTACAACATCATAGAAATGCATCATAGTGACCGGGTAAAACTACAGTTCGGAATGCATCAAGGTATACCCGATCCTCCAGTTGACTTGGGAGTGTGGCACCTCAGACGAGTCAACCATTAGTGGAATCACCAAAACTGGAAGGATTATGCACCCGACTGGCGCCAAATGTGGAAGGACCGTCGCCAATATGTCCTCGACTTCCCTGTGAGTGATCATGAGATGAAACCGTCCGCAGAATACATGAGTTGGTACCGTACGGTTACCACCCCTAACTTATTTATTGCAGAGGAACAACAAAGACAATGACAACAACAACAACAACAACCTGAAGAGGAACAACAACAACAACAACAACAACGACAATAACAACAACAACGACAACAACAACAACTACAACAACGACAACCTGAAGAGGAACAACAACAACAACAACGACAACAACAACAACAACTACAACAACGATAACAACTACGACAACTACATCAGCAACAACAACAACAACAACAACGAGAACAAGAACAAAATCAGTACACCAACCAACAACAAAATCTGTTCCATACTCCGTCCCGTTCTGCCCGCAACTACCGGCAACAAAATTTGTTCCAATCACAGTCTCAACCTTTTCAAGAAGCTGAAGACTAACACCATTCCGCTAGCCAATACCAGACCCAATCACAACCACTTAGCTTTGCAGGTTACACAGGGTCCACAAGGTTCTTTGGACAAAACATTGAGACCGGTTCGTCAAGCCTCCATCTAAGTCCCGACGATGGTCCACATGCTGAATCATCTCAACGTGGCACCCCTTTTGGCTATGCGACACCGTCGAACCAATTTGGATTTTATCAAGGTAGTTCTAGTGCTGCTGGGTGCAACCAACCTGAAGTCGTGCCCCAACCCACTCCCCCACCACCATTTAACACTTTCGAGGGCTTGGGTAACCGACTTTACAACAGTCGGTTTCTGGAAAATTATGGCGGCGTGGACGAATTCATAGACAGCGACCAGCGGAACAACCCACTTCCAGACCCAGTTACACAGACCCAGCAAGAAGCACGAAGGGGTAGGGATAGTGCTAGGCTTCGCGGCGGCATCAACGAACGCGCTAGACGTCCGATAACAAGACCTTTGTGCGGAACAGATGGTTATCTTGGCGATGGACGCCATTAGGCATTTTGTTATGTATTTTGTTATGTTTTCTTTAATCAATTGTTGTCGATGTATCGTTTCTCTTAAATTAATGAAATTTGTTATTTCCGATTTTTATATATAGCCCCGTTGTTTCGATTTCGATTAACGGTTGTCAAAATAGGTGTTTATAAATTAAATTATAAAAAGTAAAAAAAAAAGGAAATGGACTAAGGCGCCAAATGGTTTGGCTAGTAGGGAAAAAATTACCCTAATGCGCCATTCCATTTGGCGCAAACACTTGAAAAATTAGGGTTAGCCAAATGGTTTGGCTCATGCACCCCTTTTCAACACTTATGCGTCATTTCAGTTGGCGCATCCACCTACACTGGGTTCCAAACCCAGACATTTTGGTAAATACCCCGAAAACATGGTTTTTTTTGTAATTTTTTTATTAAACCTGGTTATTTAATTTTTTCCATAAATACCATTTCTCGTATATAAAAATATTTAGATCAATTGTAGATTTTTTTACCGTATACAAATCTCATTTTTTTTAGGTATCATTTACAAAAATATTTGGATCAATAGTAAATTTCGTATATTCACGTATACCATTTCGAAATAAAAATATTTGGATCATAAATACAATTTTTTGTAAATAATAGATTTTTTTTCATATACAAATATTATTTTTCTTTAGGTGTCATTTACAAAAATATTTGGATCAATATTAAATTTTCGTATATAAAAATATTTAGATCAATAATAAATTTTTTGGCCTATTCCATTTTTGAATAAAAAATATTTGGATCATAAATAACATTTTTCGTATGTAAAAATATTTAGATCAATAATATTTTTTTTTCCCGTATACAAACTTCATTTTTGTTTAGGTATCATTTACAAAAATATTTGGATCAATAGTAAATTTCGTATATAAAAATATTTAGATCAATAGTAGATTTTTTCCCGTATATCATTTTTGAATAAAAAATATTTGGATCATAAATACCATTTTTCGTAAATAATAGATTTTTTCCGTATACAAATATTATTTTTATTTAGGTATCATTTACAAAAATATTTGAATCAATATTAAATTTTCATATATAAAAGTATTTAGATCAATAATAGATTTTTTTGAATAAATTTTTCCTGTATATCATTTTTTGAATACATTTTTCCGGTATATCATTTTTTGTGTGGAAGAAAGAAGTGAGAAAGTGATGAAAGAGAAAAAAATAGAGAATGAAGAGAGATTTGATAAGTTTAATAAAATATAAGTGTTGTATTATTTTAATAATAAAATTGAGAACTTTATGGTGCAAAGATAAAAAAATCACAATTTTAATGTGGTGCAAAAAAATTAAATAAGGGTATTTTTGACTTTTCCACAACCATTAATTTTCTTATATTATAGATTTTTTTAACGAATAAATAACTTCAATCTAGACACATGTAAAATGAATTTAAGCTAATTGAGTCTAATTATAAATGTATTGGACATAATAATTCCAATGGTATATATTGTATAAAAGTTTGTTATGCTAACAATATTACGAAAAAGTTATCGAAGATAGACACTAACACATAAAATTTATGCTTACAATATGGAAAACATTGTGAAAAACTTAGAAATTTTCATTAGTTAATATAAATATGTACAAGACACAATTTATTTGTCGACACTGTTCATTTCTATAGTATTTAATTTGGTGATACTTGAACCAACCTAAATATGCTAATTTTGGATGAATAAATAATGTGTTTAGAAGGTGAAACATATTATTTCTTTGATAAAGTTGGTTATATTTAATATTTGATAAATAATTTAAATATTTAAGTTAATTTAAAATTTATATCATTATTATTTTTATTTATTGGGATTGATTATGGTGTTGAATTTTGGATTGATAACTCTGTTAATTTAGTAGGAAACAATTGAATTTTATCACCTCTTCATGGCATCTCTTGTCTTGCATTATATAAAAGTTAATTTTATTTAAAAATAAATAATAGAAGGAGTAAAGAAATTTATAAATTTAAAAACTAAAATCTCACTTAAATTTTAAAACCATAAATCTTAATTTTAACTAAATTAATAATTGACACAATTAATTTTTCTCAAGAATAATTAAATATATTAAAATCAGTTTTCAATGTATTAGATAATCAAATATTAGAAAAGTTAAAATAGTATTTATTCATATATTAACATAGTTTATTAATTTTAAATAATTACAATCTAATTTAATTTGATTATTTTAATTTTTTAATACATTTACCTTACAAATTTAGTTAAATTTCAATTTCAAAATTAAATGGAACATAAAATTGTTATTAATAAATATTTTATTTAAAGAAAATAAAATCAAAATTTATAACGATTAGTTTTTATTTATGAACACCACAGTTTACTATTGGATAAATAAGAAGATTATTGATTGGTCAAACTAAAAACTATTTTGAAATATTTAAAATAACTGTAATGCTAACATGAAAAATCAATAATTATAAAATTTGTCTTGAATAAAATAAAAAAATAAAATAAAATATATATTTATAATAAATTCAATGCACAATTTTCAAGATAATTTTTCTAATTCATAATTTTATTTAGTATTATCCTTAAAATAAAAGGCTTAATTGTAATTTTGGTTTCCTATTATATTTTTTTTTTTGGATTTAATCCCTATTCTAAAACTTGAATTTTAGTCCTTTTATTTTAATTTTTTGAGGATTTTGGTTCTCTTGCAAATTGGAAGACAATTTTTAATGAAATGAAACTCACATTGACAAGTTCAACATAAATTTTAAATAAAATTAGTTTTTTTTGAACATTTCAATGCGGAACTGACACTAACACATCATCAATGTGAGCGTCATTTTATTTAAAATTGCCTCCGGATTTGTAGAGGACCAAAATTCTCAAAAAACTAAAATATAAGGACTAAAATTCCAAATTTTAAAATAGGGAGACCAAACCAAAAAAAGAGCTAGAAGAACAAAATTGCATAAAGCCAAATAAAAGTATGAATTTTTTTTTATAATCTTTTCATAAGATAGAAAAATGTGTGTTACAATATTATAAAGCACTAATTTCCTTTGTTATTTGCTTTTGAATGGATTGAGAACACCACATTTGAAATTATGAAATATTTTATTCACTTAAAAAATTAAAAAAATATAGAAAATAAAGAAAAAAATGACATATTTTATAATCTCTATGGACATTTTCTATTTCTAACATACAAATAATTATCAAAATTAAAGTAGAAAGTAAGATATTCTCAAAAAGTTTTTGTGAAACATTATTAACAAAGAAAATCCAATACAAAATATTAAATATGAGAAAAGATTTATACTACATTAACTAAACACGTGTTTTTATTAATATGAAGTATTTCATAATATTTACATTATCTTATACAACCTCCATATTGTACGAATATGGAGGTTGTATATATAAAACATGGATTTATTATTTTTATTTGGTTATACATATATCATTTATAAGTTAAAATTAGGTTATGCATAAAATACCTATTTTATGTAAAAAAACAAAATATCATATAATAAATATGAAGAACATTAATTGTGTGTGAAATTAACCGTTAAAGTACTTAATTAAAAAATGTAAAGAAATTTTTCATAAAAAATGAAAGGCTTTATATATATATATATATATATATATATATATATATATATATATATATATATATATATATATATATATATATATATATATATATATATATATATATATATATATATATATATATATATATATATCCGCACAATGTACGGATAAGTTTTATTAAATTATTAATAATGAATATTATAGTTTCAATTAATAATTTAAAATATAATGATATAAATTAGCAATAAACTAATAATTTGTATGTCTTAAAAAATAACAATGTAAGTTAACAAAAAAGATAAATAAATCATCCAGTAAAAATAGTGAAAATTAATTGAGTAAAAATAGTAATATTAATAGAGTAAAAAATATTTGAAATGTTGTCGTTGTTATTATTGGTTTAGAAAAAATTCATATGTCTTTTAAAAACAAATGTAGATGTTATACGTGGTATATCACAGTAAATTATGAGTTTGTAAAAATAATAACTATTAATTTTTATTTATAGTTTGCATTTTAATAAATTTAAACTATTTCAATTCATATTTGATCAATGATCGGACAAAAATCTATATTCTTTTAAGTTAATCCATTGAAAAAACAAAAAATAGCACTAATTTAATTGTTTGCATGTCTAAAAAACGAGAAAAAAAAATCATAAAAACAAACAATTATCTTAGTTTCATATGCAATTTCATCATCTACGTGAGACTTATACATGCAACAAAAATAAGAAAAAAATAAAATAAAACAAAAGCAAGAAAAAATATAATAAATTGATAAAATCAAAACAAACAATAAAAGAAAGAAAAAAGTTTGATAAAGTTGAAAAATTAAAAAATATCTTAATTCTATATGCATTTATTTTATAACATACTTATATCTAAAACAACTAATATATATATATATATATATATATATATATATATATATATATATATATATATATATATATATATATATATATATATATATATATATATATATATATATATATATATATATATATATATATATATAATGGAGAAATATTGTAACAACTATGTACAATTTAGCAGAGCCAACATTGGGTCAGGGCAACCAGATCCATAGTTCAAGGCCTCCAAAAAAATGGGGTCTTAAAAATTTGGGTGGTGGACTTAGTAATATGATAAATATTTTATATATATTGTTTGTTGACGAATAATACAACGTTGTAACGTTGTACTAGCGGTCGTTCGGGTCTCAGTTTTCCCACAAGGCACAACAAAAGGTGGATTGAAAGCAAGGACCACATCCACAAAATCTGTTTCTAACCAAAGATGGTGTCAACCCTTCTCATTGGAACTCAATTGCATGCATAGCAGTATAACACCCGTAAGTTGGACAATGAGAGAGTTGGAGAAACTAAAAAAAATAAGCAAAAGCACCCACTACAATATTTGTTGTCTCTGACAACACTTTTTTAGGTAACATGTAAAAATTGTTGCCTAAAATTCGTATAGCCAACAATTTATGAATGTTGCCAAAAATATATTTGCAACTCTTGATAATTGTTGCCTAAAAAACTTTTGGGGACGTTTTTGGAGCGTCACTCTTTTAATTTTTTGGCAACGATTGTTAACGGTGCCCTTAACTACTTTTTGGGACGATTTTGAAACGTCATTGTACTAGTTCTTTAGCAATATTTGATAATTGTCCCCTTAAATACTTTTTCGGGACAGTTTTAGATTGTTACATTAGTTCTAATAAAGGGCTACATTTCTTCAATGTTGCATAAAATTTAGCAACACCAAATTTTTGGTGGCAATCTTCCCTCCAAACTTATACACTAAAAAATAAATATTTTTCTCCAAATATTATTAGAAAAAATTTAATCTCTTGGTGATTAAGCTACTCAAAATTTTGGAGAAATTAAAACGACTTTGTTAATAATATAATTTAAAAAATTAATAATTTCTACTAGATTTTTTATGAATATGCAGAAATTATCTTTTTAATCCTAGAAGTATGTGAAAACAAATTGAAAGTTGTGGCATCTTTACCACCCAATAAATTGTTTTAATAAATACAAAGACAACGTCATTTTTGCTCCATTTTTGTTATTTAACAAATTGTACTGTGAGATATTGGATCGAACTCTAGTATTGTCGAAGGGTAGCTTCTTGGTTCGACAGTTCGACAGAGTTAAGCATGAAGTCGAAGGATTGTTCACATGCTGGTGTCGAAGTGTGCATGCTGTAGTCGAAGATGGGTCTAGCATGCAGATGTCGAAGATGCTAGGGTTGTTAGCATGTTAAATTAGGTTTTAGTGTTTAAACCCTATTTTGTTAAAGTTAGCTTGTTTATTAAGTTGGCTTGTGTAATGGGCCTTGCTGAAAAAGCCCATTAGTTAGTATGTTAGGTTTTATTATAAATAGCATACTAGTCTCTCATCATTGCTAAGCTGCAAATCCTAATTTAGGGTGAGAGATGTTATTTGTTATTCTTGTAAACTTGTAATCTTGTTTTAAAAGAAAGTAAAAGAATAGCAGTTATAACCAATTATTGTGTTCTTTTTATCTTCCCTAATTCCTATTATATTTTGTTCTTGACATCGTTTTTCACAACAAATTGGTGCGGTGAGCGTGGAGAAGATGCCTTCAACAAAGTATGAGATTGAAAAGTTCACCGGAGTGAATGATTTCGGTCTGTGGCGCTTGAAGATGAAAACTCTACTGGTTCAGCATGGTTGTTTGGAAGCGTTGAAGGGAGAGGCAGCCATGAATGCAGAATTGACGGCAGCGGAGAAGACGAATATGATCGAGAAAGCACACAGCGCAATTTTGTTGAGCCTTGGTGATAAGGTTCTCCGGCAGGTATCAAAGGAGACGACGGCATCAGGGTTATGGGTGAAACTTGAAAGTTTATATATGACCAAATCGCTGGTAAATCGACTCTACCTGAAGCAAGCTTTGTATTCATTCAAGATGATTGAAGACAAAGTATTGGCTGAGCAGTTGGATATGTTCAACAAGCTGATTTTTGATCTTGAAAATATTGATGTGAAGATCGATGATGAAGATCAAGCGCTGTTACTATTGTGTTCTTTTCCTCGATCACATGCTCACTTCAAAGAAACTCTCTTGTATGGAAGGGAGTCCCTGACGTTTGAAGAAGTTCAATCAGCCTTGTACTCTAAGGACTTGAATGAACGAAAGGAGCATAAACCTTCAACTGTTGGCGAAGGTTTGGCTGTTAAAGGAAAACTCTTACGAAAGGATGGTAAGTTCGACAAGAATAAAGGCAAAAGTCAGTCGAAGACTTACAGTGGCGAAGCATCTGGCATTCGATGCTACCATTGTAAGAAGGAGGGTCACACAAGAAAGGTGTGCCCTGAACGCTTGAAATATCATGGAGGTAAGGATAATGGCAACGCTGCCATTGTTCAAGATGATTTCGAATCATCTGATGTTCTTGTGGTTTCAAGCAGTGACTCTAAGAAGGAGTGGATTATGGATTCAGGTTGCACTTGGCACATGACTCCAAACAAAGACTTGTTCGAGGAATTATGTGATCAAGATGGTGGATCAGTATTGCTGGGAAACAACAAGGCTTGCAAGATTGCAGGTGTTGGATCTGTAAGATTCAAGCTCCATGATGAGTCAATAAGGTTGTTGACTGAAGTCAGGTATGTTCCTGATTTGAAGAGAAATCTGCTTTCTCTTGGTGAATTCGACAAGAAAGGATATGTTTTCCAAGGAGAGAAAAGTATCCTAAGAGTCATGAAGGGTTCGAAGGAAGTCTTGAGAGGCATGAAGAAACAAGGCTTGTATACCCTTGAGGCTGAAGTTGTAAGTGGTTCGACAAATGTTGCATCCACGAAACCTTTGTCGAAAACAGAAATCTGGCACATGAGATTGGGCCATGTCAGTGAAAGGGGTCTGGTCGAATTAGGGAAACAAAATCTGCTTGGTGGAGACAAAGTCGAAAAGCTGAAGTTTTGTGAACCCTGTGTACTTGGAAAATCTTGCAGAGTGAAGTTCAACAAAGGCAAACAAAGAACACATGGATCCCTTGATTACATCCATGCTGATCTTTGGGGGCCTGCAAGGTGTCCATCACATTCAGGAGCAAGGTATTTTCTATCCATAGTAGATGATTATTCCAGAAAATTATGGGTATTCATCCAGAAGACTAAGGATGAAACTTTTGAGAATTTCAAAAGTTGGAAGACTCTGGTTGAAAATCAGACTGGCAGAAAGGTCAAGAGGTTGAGAACCGACAATGGCCTTGAATTTTGCAATGAGGCATTCGACAGTTTTTGTGCTGCCTCTGGTATTGCAAGGCATAGAACTACTGCAGGTACTCCACAGCAAAATGGTTTGGCTGAAAGGTTTAATCGAACTATTTTGGAGAGAGTCAGATGCATGTTGACTAGTGCGGGGTTAACAAAGGTGTTCTGGGCTAAGGCTGTTTCGACAGCAACATATCTGATAAACAGATGTCCTTCGACAGCGTTAGATATGAAGACACCTGAAGAAGTTTGGTCGGGACATCCACCAGATCTCGACAAACTGAGAGTATTTGGCTGCGTAGCCTATGCTCACATTAGGCAAGACAAGGTCGAACCTAGAGCTCTGAAATGCATGTTCATGGGATACCCTGAAGGAGTCAAAGCTTATAGGCTATGGTGCCTAGAGCCAGGTCACAGGAGGTTTATCACCAGTCGAGATGTAATTTTCAATGAAGCTGAAATGGCTTTTAAGAAAACTGATGATGTTGGTCGAAGTACAGAAACATCTGACGATGAGCTGGAACAGGTAGAGATTCCTGTTGAGGTGGAGCATGTTGATGCTAAATTGCATATCCCAGATGAAGTCGAAGAAGAAGCAGAAGATGCTGAAGTTGAGGAAACTGACGATGACTACCTATTGTCGAGAGATAGGTCGAGAAGAGTCATCAAGCCACCTCAGAGACTTGGATATGCAGATCTTATAGCTTATGCCTTAATCTCTGCAAGTGAGGTTCTAGACGAAGAACCTAGAGACTATAAGGAAGTTATGAGGAGTCGAAATAAGACTGAATGGCTGAAGGCCATGGATGATGAGATAAAATCTCTTCATGATAATCATACCTGGGAACTGATCAAGAAACCTGCTGGGGCAAGGTTAGTCAGCTGTAAATGGATTTTCAAAGTTAAGGAAGGAATTGAAGGAGTGACGTCGAAAAGATACAAGGCAAGGTTAGTTGCAAGGGGTTTCACTCAGAAAGAAGGTGTCGACTTCAATGATGTGTTTTCTCCTGTTGTGAAGCATAGGTCCATTCGAATGTTGCTTGCCATGGTGGCACAGTTCGATCTTGAACTGGAACAGATGGATGTGAAGACTGCGTTCTTGTATGGTGATTTAGATGAAACGATCCTGATGAGGCAACCTGAAGGGTATGTCGAAAAGGGGAAGGAAGATTATGTGTGCAAGTTAAAGAGATCTTTGTATGGGCTGAAACAATCTCCTCGACAGTGGAATAGGAGATTCGACAAGTTCATGGCACGCATAAGTTTCATTAGAAGTCAGTTCGACCACTGCGTTTACTTCAGATTTCGATCTGGTAATTCATTTTTTATTTTGTTGCTTTATGTGGATGATATTCTCATAGCAAGCAACAATGTTGAAGATGTGACGAGGGTGAAGGCTGAAATCAATAAGGAGTTCGATATGAAGGATCTGTGAGCTGCTTCCAGGATTCTTGGAATTGACATTCAAAGAGATAGAAAGAAGTCGAAGTTATGCTTATCTCAAAAGGCATATCTACGGAAGATTCTTGAAAAGTTTGGTATGTCGAATTCGAAGCCAGTTGTGACTCCAACAAACCCTCAATTCAAGCTGAGTATTGATCAGTGTCCCAGTACTGATGTCGAAAGAGCCTATATGAATAGCATTCCGTATGCTAATATAGTTGGTTCTTTGATGTATGCTATGGTTTGTACTAGACCCGACATAGCTTACGCAGTCAGTCTTGTAAGCAGGTACATGGCGAATCCTGGAAAGGCTCACTGGCAAGCATTGAAGTGGATTTTAAGGTACATAAATGGGTCTCTGAATAGAGTCCTAATTTATGGTGGAGCCTTGGGTGAAGATAGTAAAGCAGTAATAGAAGGATATGTCGACTCTGATTATGCAGGTTGTATGGATTCCAGAAAATCTATTTCTGGATATGTTTTCACTATGTTTGGCACTGCAATTAGTTGGAAAGCAACACTTCAGAAGGTTGTTGCTCTATCAACCACTGAAGCGGAGTATATTGCCCTAACTGAAGCTGTGAAAGAAGTATTGTGGCTTGAAGGTTTTGTGAAGGAGCTGAAACTTCAAGGTCGAGGTATCACTGTTAAATGTGATAGTCAAAGTGCAATACACCTGTCGAAGAATTCAGCCTATCATGAGCGAACTAAGCACATTGATGTGAGGCTGCATTTCGTCAGAGGAGTAATCGAGCATGGAGAAGTCCAAGTGCTGAAGGTTTCGACTGAAGACAATGCTGCTGATATGATCACCAAGACATTGCCGAGTTGCAAGTTTTTCCACTGTATGCAGTTGATAAAGCTGCATGAAGAAAGCTAGTTTGTTCCTTGACGTTGTAGAGTTAGGTCCAAGGTGGAGATTTGTGAGATATTGGATCGAACTCTAGTATTGTCGAAGGGTAGCTTCTTGGTTCGACAGTTCGACAGAGTTAAGCATGAAGTCGAAGGATTGTTCACATGCTGGTGTCGAAGTGTGCATGCTGTAGTCGAAGATGGGTCTAACATGCAGATGTCGAAGATGCTAGGGTTGTTAGCATGTTAAATTAGGTTTTAGTGTTTAAACCCTAATTTGTTAAAGTTAGCTTGTTTATTAAGTTGGCTTGTGTAATGGGCCTTGCTGAAAAAGCCCATTAGTTAGTATGTTAGGTTTTATTATAAATAGCATACTAGTCTCTCGTCATTGCTAAGCTGCAAATCCTAATTTAGGGTGAGAGATGTTATTTGTTATTCTTGTAAACTTGTAATCTTGTTTTAAGAGAAAGTAAAAGAATAGAAGTTATAACCAATTATTGTGTTCTTTTTATCTTCCCTAATTCCTATTATATTTTGTTCTTGACATCGTTTTTCACAACATGTACTAATATATTTAATCTAAAAAACAAAAACAACACTATCTACCATAGTTATAATTCCGCCAAAAAACAAAACATAGTTATAATTATACATATTTGGAAGGAACTAGAATATTAAAAGTTATAGTTTTTGAAATGTCATAGCAAGTGAATTAGCTACTTGTTGTGTATACATGAGTAACATTAGTTTTAATTCAATTTCCAATCATAAAGTTCCAGCAGGGTGTATAACATATTTTTTTTATGTTGAAAATGATGATATCAATGATGAAATTCAAGAGGACGACATAGATAATGAAATTCAAGAGGATGATGTAGATGATGGATTTCAAGAGGACGTTATACGTGACGAATTTCAAGAGGACGACATAGATTTAGATGATGAATTTCAAGAGGACGATATAGATGGTGAATTTCAAGAGGACGACGTAGATGAAGAATATCTGGAGGACGACATATGTGATGAATTTCAAGAGGATGATGTGCACGATGAATTCCAAGAAGACAAACTTGAATGAGTTGGATGATGTTTTTTTTTCTTGTAGTTGAAAGCATTAAACTTGAACTTGTTTTTTGTTATTTTGCTGAACTATGTTTTTTGTTATTTTGCTACGGTCTTACTTCAAAGTATTAAACTTAATAGTAAAAGTATTATTACGTTAGGCATTTTATGTATTTTCTACTATCTTGAATTAATGTTTGAACTAGATTTTACTATAATACAACTTTTGTGGATGTACGGTTAAATTTGATCTTATTTAAGTTATTATCGACATTTTTTAAGTCAGTCATCATCGACTATATTATTTAGAAAATAATCACTAAATTGTATATTTTATGGAGACAATGTAAAAGAACAACGTATAAGCTATGTCTACACTTTAAAAACGTTCGTCCTTATTCAGATTTAAGGGGACAATTATTAATTATAGCCGCAACTGGCAACACTTTAAAAGCGTCGCCGAATAGGCCACAAATAATCGTCCCTTATTCTTTTGGTTTAGGCAACGTTTTTGAAAAATGTGCCCAAAGATCATGAAAAAACGTTGCCTTAGAAGCAATTAATAATCGTCCCCTATTCCTTTGGTTTAGGCGACATTTTTAAAAAGCGTTCCCAAAGAACATGAAAAAACGTCGCCTTAGAGAATAGGCAACGCTCGCACAGGAGACGCCTAGAAAACGTCCCCTATTCTTTTAGGCAACGTTTTCCAAAGTTCTGGCAACATTTTTCAATTGTTGCTGGAGAGCCTAAATGTTGTAGTGACCCAAAAAATTACCCTCATGATTCCTAACAATACCACCCCAAGTCGAGGGACCTGGATTGTTAAGAGAAGCACCATCACAGTTGATCTTGATCCAGTTGCGAGGGGGCGACTTTCAGATAACCTTACTAAGCTTTGGCACATTATGAGGCTTGATCTTGATTTTGAAGAATTTAAGCAACACAAAGTCTGTTATGCTAATGTGACAAAGCACTTAAGAGTGTTCACCTGCCAAAGAGAAAGTAGACAATATATAGACAATGGAAGAATAGACCGTGATGAATTTCTCTTGGAATCTAGAACTGTTATGAACCATCCAAATCGCATTCTTGATAAAAATAGTCGTCACATTAAAAATCAACATACAAATTTTTGACCATTAGAATTTGGACATTCTCCAAATGTCATTCCAACAAGTGATGGATGAATTTATTTATATCGTAGAAAGCAACAAAGACTAAAGATTTGCTGCATATCTGCAATCATAGAACAAATGGTGATCAAATTCATCGGCAGTACCACACAAACTGCATTTAGACGGCAAGGAGAAATGTCAAAACTTGAGCGGCTCATCAGTAGGTAATTTTTGCAATAAGAGTCTCCAAGCAATAAAAGATTTGGGCGTAGGAATGTATTTGGACCAAATAAACTGATTTTAATCAACTGTAACACCAGTAGAGCGCTTAAAAGAGTAGGCAAGTTTAAGAGACAACTCAAACGAGGAATCGTGCTTCCAAATACATTTATCGGGCCTGATGTCAAAGGGAATATGAGTATTCAGAATTCTAACCTTAATGGAATCTGGGAACGGACAAGAAGAGATATTCTAGTGTAAGTTACTTATTTACTTTTCCTCAAAAACTAATTTTATTCCTATATCTCCAAGCTTCAAATATAGTTTCCGATAGGGGTGGCAAACGGGCATGCCCGACCCGTTTAGACCCGTCCTGCAAAAGCCCGCGAAAAAATGAGGTAGGCGGGACAAGCATATTTGAGAGTGCGGATCTAAAACCTTGGTCCGCCCCGCAAAAAAGTGAGGGCGTGGCGGGGAAGGCTCGCAGGCATTAAACTTGTTAGGCCTAAAAATAGTAAAATTGTATGAAAAAACTCATGCCCGCAAAAAAAGGGGCGGGCAGACACATTAATGAGAGCGGTCCTAACACCTTGTCTCTCCCCACGAAAAAATGCTGGCAAAACGGACTTTCTTGGCTGGCCGGGCCCGTTTTGTCACCCTTAGTTTCTATGGAGACAACTTTGAGTAAACCCGGTCTCTAGCATTTCCCTTTGCACTTTGTAATGATCCACTGTATTTCCCCTTTCCACTCTTTGGGCTTGTGTTTTTCCTGAAGCCAGTCAATGATTCTCTGCCAAATATATCTTATCTCTGCACAACAAAAGAATATATGTTGCATTGTTTCTGGTTGGGAACAAAAACAACACCTATCGTCTTTATGCATTCCCATCTTGTGTAATCTAGCCTTAGTAGCTAGTTGTTCATGGCAAGCTAACCATAGAGTAAACTGAGCTCTAGCCCTTGCAAAATTGCTATAAAACATCTTCCTCCATACTACATGAATAGTGCTTTCCTTCAGGTTGTTGTAAACTACATGATATAGTAATTCTGAATTAAAAGTTATTTTTAATAATTAAATTAAAATAAATATAAATAATAAATAATTACTAAAATAACCTTAATTTTGACCCCAAAAGTTGTATAAGAGACTTAACAACTTATATATATCATTATTTTATGTAAATAAAAAACAAAATATCATATAATAAAATTAGAAGAACATTAATTGTGTGCGAATTTAGCCATCAAAATACTTAACAAAAAATATGAAGAAGTTTTGCATAAAAAATGAAAGATTTTTTTTTTATAAATAGAGTCCAAGTGCTTTTGAGTAAAAGAATGATACATAATCTTCACCATTAATTTTAAAATTTAATAGTTCAGATTCATTCTCATGTTCTCACATAAAAATGTCATTTTCATATGATACGTTGGTTAATACCAAATTACCCTTTCTATTTATCCAACACCTATACAAATTGTTGGTTTTGTTGTATTTATACACTTCTACCATCATTTTACTAGGCTTAAATAATTTTTTAGTCCTTGTAAGTTAGCAAGTTTTTGATTTCCGTCTCTATATCTCTTTTTCTTGGATAAAGTCCTTAAATGTTGAATTTCATTTGGTTTTAGTCCCTAAAATTAAAACCTGCAAGTTTCATATGGATTTTAATTGGATGTAAACCAAAAACACGTCGAATTCTAGGGACCAAAAGACTATTAAATTTACTATTAAAATAGTACAATTCCAAATTAATATATAACTCCATATTCTACACCTTCTCATTTATCATTTTTGTTTCTCTCTCTCTCTTCACTACCTCTCTTCTACGTTTTAGTTTTCCTCTGTCTTCTCGCTTTCCCCACTTCCTGATTCCTCTTCTTCCATACAAAAAAGCAACCTTTAATCTCTTTGTTCCATTTCATTATTATTTATTTGCTGATTTTTGCATATATGGACTATAATGAGATGAAACAAAAACTTCCAGACTTGAAATGAGACCATGTAAAATCGAAACCTCAACCTTTATGGTTTTTGTTCCATCAAAACTATGTTAGAAGAAAACCTTTAATCTTTTTGTTCCCTTTCATTAATATTTATTTGCCGTCGACTTTGCAAGTTATTTTTTTGTGATCTAAAACGGCTTCCAGCGAATTTGAAATCAAAACCATCAGATTTGAAATCAAAACCATCAGATCTAAAATCGAAACCACCGAATTTGAAATCAACACTCATATTCTTTATAATTACAAGGTTATGCTTTCTATTCTCTATTTTATTGTGTTCAAGGTCAAACCGTGAGCAATATGTGTGTGTTGCAATGCTGAAACTTTGATGTTGTGGTTTTTTGATTCTTTACCTTTTGTGTTTTTTCAGATTTCACCATCTTCTTCTTTCAGATTTCACCTTGCTCAACTTTTGTGTTTTTGATGTTGTGGTTTTTCGTCTTTTGTGTTTGTTCTAATGTTTCTTTTTCATATTTCAGTATGTTCTTCTAATCCACAATTTTATCTTTGATGTTTTGAGGTAAAATAAATTAGGATTTATCGTTTATTTATTTTAAAAATTTGAATGAGCAAATTTGGGTATTTAACTCTGAACAAATCTGGATACATGATGATGTTTAATACACGTTCATGAAGATGGAGGATAAGAAGAGAAAATGGACGATGATGAATATTTGTAGTGTCAAAGAAAGTGATGATAGTGATGGAATGGTTGAGATTGATAAAGAGGAAGACTAGATCATGAAATAAGTTAACAAAAATCACCCTTAATACTTCAACTTGTAGATGTGTATCTCTTACAATGTATGTGTATATTAAAGAGTAACTATTTTATATCTTCCTAGATTTTTATAATTACTTCTTCTGTTTTTGCATATTTTATTTTAGGATTAGTTATAGGATTAGGTATCAATGAGAATGATGAGCTCCTGAGGTGATTCTATTGCTAAACCTTATAGTTTGATGAACAAGACATATTGTGTTAAAAGTTGTGCATTATTAGAAATATAAATTAGGAGAGATTAAAGTAATAAATTTGGTATCCTTCAATAGTTTAATTGTTTTTGTTTTACCAATACAAACATAAATTGTGGTAGCAGGATCAAACAAAAATGGCATTAGTATGTATATCATATGCGGACGAAGAAATATGGTGTGAATGAGGTGTGTAAATAAGTATACTTCTGAATTAGTGAAGGATAATTTTGAGTTTTTATAGGGTGACTCTTCGCCACTAAGGATGAGAAAAGCAATGACATTTCATTTTACCCCCCCTCTCTCTCTCTCTCCATCTCTCTTTTCTCCCTCCATGTCTTTATCTCCGTCTCTATCTCTCTCCTGTTGAATCATCATGGGGAGTATCCACATTGGGTAAAGAGCAACAGGCAACTGAAAGAGACATCTTATACTTACCCAAAACTTTAAGATGATAGGTGTATGGATCCTCTCACTTATAAAGTGCTCAACCTCCATTTTTTCAAGCAATGTGAGACTAATAACTTACACTTGTGCACAAAAATATCCCCCTCAAATGTGATGCTTCCCTCAAGTGAAATCTCTTTCATCCAAATATACTTGTACCACAGTTGTGGGCACTACAACAAGACACACTGTCTGTCAACTACAATGTTAGAAAAGCTTTCGATATAAGGAGCTGGTCCCTTAATTGAACCACAGGCTCTGATACCACTATTGGGTCATAATGGAGAACATCCACATTTGGTCAAGAGCAACACATAAGTGAAAGAGACACCACATATTCACCCAAAATTTTAAGGTGATAGATGTATAAGTCATCTCACATTTGTGCACAACATCTCCCTCATATTTTTCTTATATACAATATGTATTTTGTGGTAAAAAAAACTACTTTTTTTTCTTCATTATTTCACTTTGAGTAAATTTTGTAACTTGCTCATATATGAATATAATATTATTTTATATTCTAGTTTTTTTATTCTAACTCCACAATTTTCAACTCTTTCATTATAAAATTTTGTTGTAAATTGATCAATTTAACTCCTTGATGATATATTTTAGAGTTTAAAGATAGTGCACTAATAGGATAATATTACATGTACATTCAATCAAAATCTTTAAATTTATTAAATCATGTCAATATTTTAAAAATAAAAGCATGATTTAGTAGAATACATATTGATTGACAATGTAAAAATTACATTGTAAATATATATTCAAAATACACGTCAATATAAAAATTACAATGTCATGTCATATTCCTTTTTCTCTATATTTTATATAGAGAAACCTTTATTTTTTATTACTTTTATTTTTTTAGAGAATTTCTCACTACACTCCATGAATCTTTCACCCACCTTCAGATTGGCAAAAATGCCCTCCAGGTTCCGTAGATGCATCTCCGAAAACACATTTTTTTAACGTTGTTTTGTTCAGTAGATGTACATGCAGAAGCTTCCATAGATGCATCTACGGAAGCTTCCGTAGATTCATAGATGGAAGTATTTGACATTAAACTGGCGCCAGACCCTTCCCTTCCCTCATTCTTCACTTTTCATATTCTTCAACTCTTACTCTCTCAACTACTCTCTCAACCCCAAAACTCGAACTTCTCTAATAGTGCATTTCTTTCTCCCGAGTTTGGCCGACATTGTCAATATCAACTATTAACACATTCCATCAAGTTCAAAACTCTATTTAATCGGTAAGTTTTTTACTTTTCGAGTTATTTTAGAGTATTTGTATAATTGAGTTAGAATTCAATATGTAGGTGTAGAAATAATTGGATAGTTATAGAAATATAGTTTAGAGATAATGTAGGTGTTGTTTGATGTGTAAAACAGATAATCACGCCATAAAAATGAAGCTTTTGAGTGATTGAACAGTGGCCTTACACCATTGTTGAGTTTCTGAGTTTCTGAACCTTCCGTAGATGCATCTACGGAAGAGATGAACGTTAGGGTATTCCGTGGATGCATCTACGGAAGAGTAATTTTTTCTTTCTTGTTTATTTTTAAATACATAGTATCTCACTCGATGTGATTTGTATCACAATGCACTTTATGGCCCACGGCCTGGATATGGATATACATGGGAGGACTGCACAACACACATCCGTGCAGCGTGAACGGGTGCGTGTACTATCACATGTCACTGATGGAGCTACCGTTGCAGCAGATGCATCTGATACACCTGCTCCAGACGAGTCTTCTCCATCTGTCCCAGTTGAGGGGCTTTCTATGTCTGTTCCCCTTGAGAGGCCTTCCCCAGCTACTACTACACCACGGAGGCCTCAGGATGATACTGAGGGTTCCTCACAGATGCCACCCCCCGCAGATGTCATTATGGTAGTACTTCTACTTATGTTCCTGTGCCAGTGACGGCCGATGCAAGATCTGCTGTGCCACCTCCGGAGCTGCACGAGGATGATTTGGTGCTGGAGCCTATATGGTACTCGGAGGCCTTATAGACGCATCCCTGTTGACAGGGTATGCAGATCATGCAATCATGCGTATTTGGGAGAGAGCGGTAAATTTTATTTTGTTATTGCTTATTACTTTTTTTCTCCAGTTTCTGAATTTGCTTATTAATAACAATATATTTTTTTTTAAAATTTCAGGAGAGGGATCCCTAGAGATTCTATAACCACGACCGAAAGATTGCCGCTCTCACGCAGCCTGACCAGTCGTGGTTCCGGAATGTACTAGCAGCTTCTGGTCTGAGGGACCTCTGTCGAGTGGGCTATGAGACGGTAGTTAATGGGTTACTGATGGCATTTTCATAGAGATGGCATCCGGAGATATCCTCATTTCATCTTCCTCACGTTGAGATTACCATCACTCTTAATGATGTGGCATGCCTCCTGTATCTTCTTATCAGGGGTACCCTCATTGGTCACAGTAGGCCGACGAAGAAGGAAGCGAAGGAGATGTTGATTGTTGAGCTGGGGGCCGATCCTGATGATGTGCTTAAGGAGGTGGAGAGGACCCGCGTGGCCCACGTCAGGTTTGGCTTCTTGCAACAAAGATGTGATGAAGAGCTTGCTACGGTAAATGAGGCTGTTGGTGACGAGGTAGAGGTGGATATACACAGAGATCGGGCACTGAGATGTTACTTCCTATATTTGATAGGCACTCAGATCTTTGTGAACACGAGCTCGTCGTACACAAAAGTTATCTACCACATGACGTACTTATCAAATACAACACATATCCATGATTACTACAGACTCGGAGAGGGATTCCTGTGGAAGGCAAGGACAGTGGCAGGCAGGTGTACCATTTTGGTGGTAACAATCTTATACCATTCTACTCATTATATATTTGTGATAGTACATTAAAATACCCGTGTTTTTTTTCAAGCTTGGATACTACAACACTTTCCAGACATTATTGGCTGGGGAGAGGTGCCGACCTACACTGAGCTCATGCCGCATGCCAGTGCATTTAGCCCCCTCAGAGGGAACCAAGTGTCAGATCCTTACAGGCGCACACTTGATCTCATGGCTGCCGAGAACGTACGTTATAACTGCTATGCTGAGCACCGTGAGACGATTCCGTTTGATGAGATAACACTCTATTCTGGATGGTTGGCCGCCAGCTCGACCATTATTGTACGTTATCTTTCGGAGCGTGTCATGCATTGGTTTGGCTACACACAGACGACACCTCTCCTACCTACTGTATCCGCTACTATCGCCATGACCCGTCGACAGTTAGATGAGGTCTTTGTAGACTGGAAGCATCACATGGTTCCTGAGGAGACTCGAGCGACAAAAGCAGAGAGCAACTGGAGTTGTGTTGAGGGGTACATCATCTGGTACTATAGAGTGTCACATCCGTACATGCTTCCCGCTGCACCTGGAGATCCGTCTAGACCAGCCCACGAGTAGATTCTGCTGACTCATCAGGATGAGTTGGACTACACTCAGGATCTTCTTCCCTAAGGTGTTTGAGCAGAGGCTTGTAGTGGATGTTATGTTTAGGCTGGCAGAGGAGGCATTTATGTACTGTAGACGTCGTACCGGGAATGGTGGGGCACTTGACGTTAGAGGTAGAGACAGTAGAGAGTGTGGTGGACGCAAAGGCGGAGGCGGGGCCAGAGGCAGAGGAGAGGCGCATGATGATGTCCAACACACAATAGTAATGCATGCGGTTTTTTTGGTATCTGTATTTCTATTTCATTTATGTATGTTGCTTTGATGATGTATTCGACATTATGACCGACATTATTTATACAATGTATTTTTTTTTTGTCTACCATTTACTATTGCCTTTAAAATGAATTACTTTAATAGAATACTATTGTAATAAAAATTGAGTGTTGAAGTTGAATGAACAAGATTTGAAACTAATAGCAGACTGTTCCGTAGGTACATCTACGGAACACTCTGTTTTTAACACATTTCGTAGATGCATCTACAGAAGGATTGTTGAAATGAAATAAGTTGATTTTAATTATACAATACTATCTTTTTAACGCTTTCGTAAATGCATCTACAGAACGAAACAAATTTTTTTTAAAAAAAAGTGATTCCGAAAGTACATCTACGAAAATAGGGAGCAAAATTGGAAATTCACGTGGTGACTAAGAGACTCATGGGGGCTATTGAGAAACTTTTTTAAATGCAGAATCATAGTTTCTCACCAAATATTTTAACGCCTATTGACTATTTTAATCTATAATTCTAAAGTTAGTTTAACATGTGCCATAATAAATGTGATATGAAGATATGCATGTCATATGCTTGATTTATTATAGAAAAATACTCTTTTTTGTCCCTTAACTTTGTCTCGGGTCCATTATGAGTCTGTAGACGTGAGAGATAACATGGCTTGTCTCTTTCTTTTTCCCATTTTTTTAATCTAAAAAACCCAAATTTTCCAATTCCAAAAAAATCTCAAAGAGTCACATTCATTAACACATTCATGAGATTCATCAACCCAGAAAAATCCAGAAACATGATTAAATTTAGAAATATCCTATTAACACATTCATCGTCCCAAAACATGATTCTTTTGTCAACAACAACATGAATCTCAATCTGGATCTACAGTTATTGTGAAACTGAAATCGAAATCTGAAATCGAAAGGAAGAGAATATTTGTTATTGTGAATGGTGTCAAACTGAAATCGAAATCTGGATCTACGGTTATTGAGAATATTTATTATTATGAAACTGAAATTGAAATATGGATCTACGATTATTCGTTATTGTGACGCTGAGAGAGTTAATGTATCGGTTATTGAGAATATTTGTTATTGTGAAACTGAAATTTGAATCTACGATTTTTGATGGATCTCAGTGGGTGTAAGGGTGGTAGAAATGCTAGTTTGCATGGTGAATTTCGCCGTGTTGGAATAGAGATGGAGATGGCCAGTAGTTTAATGGTGGGTCAGGTGTGGGCTGTTGAAGGAGGAGAAATAATGGTCACGTTTGTGTTATATGATGGTGGTGGTGGCGTATGGAAATGGGTGGAGGATCTGTTGTGTTTCAATGAAGGAGAAGCATTGTTGTATTGAAAACTATGGCAAGAAATGAAGGAAAATATGTGAGAGTGTTTTATGTACAGAGTCATGGAGGATGAAGATGACAATATCTCCTTCACCTAATCACGTTTTGTAGTTTTCATTTTCCTTATTTTTCTTTGATCCGATTGGTTCACTATGTGAAAGAAGGATTCACAAAAGTTAAAGATATTACATGTAAATGTCACGTAACATATCAACCATGTCACATATATACTCATTATGAACCTTCACTAACGGAGATTGACGGAAGGATAAACGTGCTCCATTTTTAAGACTTAAGGGATTGATTTGAACTTTTTAAAATTTAAGGGACTATAATGGACTCAAAGGTAAAGTTAAGGGACGAAAAAAGATATTTCCCTTTTATTATAAGATAATTTTTTTTATATTCATAATTTTAATTGAATACCGATATTTTTAATAAAAATAAATTTAAAATTATTTTTAAAAAAAGTGACATTGAATGATGGATACCTATCCAATTAAATTTAAAGGATACCAAATTTTTTTACTTTATTATAATCATACTCATATTTTTTTTTGACAAAAGCAAACTTAACGGATATCATTCAACAAATAAGGTTCAATACAAGGAGGTACACTATTAATGGAGTTACGCCTAACCCAAGAATTGGCCGCCTTAGCTAAAGCATGGGCAATCGAATTCGCTTGGCGCCTAATGAACTTTACCTCAAAGTTCGGAAACAAAGCTAACAACTGCCGAATGGAATTAATAATAAAACTAAACTCAGAGCTACCTACATTTGTATCATGAATAGACTTAATGACAAGTTGACAGTCACTTTCAAAAATAACATGAGATAGATGAAGGGAAATAGCATCCTGGATAGCTTCCTTCAAGGCGGTGGCTTCCGCTTCGATAACAGAAAGAAAGCCCGCATCCTACGACACACCAGCTGAAACAAATCTCCCCAAGTGGTCCCTAAAACACCGCCCTTTATTTGTAGTACCATGCATATTATTGAAACCTGCGTCAACATTACATTTCAAATAATTATTCAAAGGCGGACTCCACACAGTTGAGATATTATTAATAACACCTGAAATGTTCTCTTCTCTAGCTGAGAACCAATCATACCCATTATGGTAGGCCTGTAAACCAATCCTCATAGCATCATCCCGAGTATCTTGCCAAACCACATTATTCCTACTTCTCCAAAGAACCTCCAACAAAACAACAAATCTACCCTCATCCCTATGATCCTCACGGATACACACATCAAAAATAAGGGACTTAGCATCTTGAAAAGTATGTAACCGATGATCTATTATAGAAGACAAACCTGCTGCCCGCCAAATTTGAAGAGTGCAAAAACATCTGAAAAACACATGCCACTCATCTTCATCATCTACCTCACATCAAGGGCATAAAGACGGGCACTGAACATGATGTTGTTGTAGCTTTGAGCGCGTTGGGAGGCATCCTTTACAAATTCTCCAAAGTAAATGCTTAGCTCTTGGTGGCGCGTAAATACTCCAAATATTCTTCCACCTACTCTCCATACCGTGGTGCCGAGTACTACTATGGAACCCTTTCCAAAGTTTATAACCCGATTTAACACTATACTCCCCATTCTTCTCCTCGTGCCAAATCAACCTATCGTTCACTACATCCTCCACTAAGGGAACTCTAAGAATGGCTTTAGCCCCTTCCTTGTCAAAAATTTGTTTTACCTTAATAATATCCCACTACTTAATGTTTGGAAGCATAAGATCCTTAACAAAGAGGTTATACACATTTTGAACTTGCGGACCGTTTACCCACCACCCACCTTTCTCCCGGATCCACGGATCATACATCACCTTTATACTACTCCCACTACCAATACTCCACCGACTACCAATTTTGTAGGACTTCCTTAGCCTTCCACAAACTCCGCCAAGCATAACTCGGGTTGTTACCAACCTTGGAATCAAGATAAGAGGATTTAGGAAAGTACCTTGCTTTGAAGATTCTAGCCACAAGAGAGTCTGGTTTCGATACAATATTCCAACCTTGCTTTGCAACCATAGCCATGTTAAAAGCTTTAAAATCCCTAAATCCCATACCTCTTTCACTTTTTGAGCTAGTCATCCTATCCCAAGCCAACCACCTAATACCTTTGTTGTTACGGCCACCCCCCCACCAAAACGAATTAAGCATTCTCTCGATATCATTCACCACCCCATCCAGAATTAAATATACATTCATAATATAGGCCGATATCGACTGGAGAACTGATTTAATCATAACCTCTTTCCATGCTCTTGACAAAGATCTACCACTCCAAGTATTGATTCGTTTCCAAATTCTACCTTTGATAAATGAAAACACTGCCTTCTTACTTCTACCGATCATCGAAGGTAACCCCAAGTACATTCCTGTGCCCAAAACATGTTTCACCCCCATCAATCTGGATAGATCCTCCTGGGCCGGACCACTTAAATTACGGCTAAAAAACACTTCAGACTTAGACAGGTTGATCTCCTGACCTGTCGCCTCAGTATAAGTATTAAGAATATTCATGAGGTTTGTCACCTCCACCAGATTTGCCCTGCAAAATAAAAAACAATCGTCAGCAAAAAGCAAGTGGGACACACTGGGTGCCCCCTGCAAATATGTGCTCCATGAAGGTCTCCCCGAGAAACAGCGCCTCTAATAAGAGCAGAAAGCCCTTCAGAGACGAGGATGAACAGGTATGGAGAGAGGGGATCTCCTTGCCTCAGACCTCTTCCTGGAATAATTGGTCCAACCATATCCGAATTAACAAGAACAGAATAATGCACCGAAGTCACACACATCATAAGCCAATGGGTCCATCTCTCATCAAAGCCCAATCTAAGAAGAATAGCACGAAGGAATCCCCAATCCACTATATCGTAAGCTTTGCTAATATCAATCTTTAAAGCCAAATGGGCAGTGTTACCACTTGTCTTTCTTTTCAAGGCATGAATAATTTACGTTGCAACCAATGCATTATCAAGAATGGACCGACCTTCAACAAACGCCGACTGCTCCTCCGAAACACATTTATTTAACACAAGTTTTAACCTATTGGCTAGCAATTTGGCAACCAGATTGTACACTACATTACAAAGAGATATAGGACGAAGATCTTTCATGTTGTTCGGTTTAACACACTTGGGGATAAGGAAAATATTAGTTTCATTTAGCTCTGGCGGGAAAAAAACTCTGTTTAGCCATAAAGAAGCTGCCATGAAGATATCATCACCACAAAGATCCCAAAAATGTTGGTAAAAAGCCAGATTGAATCCGTCGGGACCAGGGGATTTGTCCGGATGCATCTGGATAAGAGACTCATAAATTTCAGCCTTGGTAACATGAGACAACAACATGACATTATCATTATGATATATAACCGGATGGATACACTTCAGCACCGGTTCATAATTACCATGTCTGGCTTCAAACAAATGAACAAAATAGGATTTAGCTATTCCACACAACTCTTCCTGACTATTGGCCGCTACCCCTGCCTCATCCACCAAAATATCAATTCTTTTAAAATTCCTACGAGCCGTAACGGACCTGTGGAAGAACTTAGAGTTCGAGTCGCCATACCGAAGCCAATGCATTTTAGCCCGCTGTTTCCAGAACATCTCCTCGCGGATCAAAATTTTATTGTATTCCCTCTGCGCATCGATAAACCTCCTTGCCGCATCATCATTATGAGATAACCGTGCGGCTTCCATGGCTGCCAAATGAAGATTAAGATCTTTATGCTGCTGAGAGAACTTTAGCTTATTCCACTTCGAAAGTTCCGCCGCACAATTACTAATACGATTCAGGACTCCACCATGTTCATCAAGTTTCCACCCTTTACTAACAATATCATTCAACTCATCTTCCTTCAGCCACGCGTTTTCGAACCTGAAAGAATAATTCTTGCGGCATGACGGTTGGGCTGGTTCACATTGCAGCAGAATGGGGCTATGATCTGAATGTGAAGCCAGCAAGTTAAACAATTTAGCCTATGGGAAAATATCCAGCCAATCTTGAGAGACGAGGCCCCGGTCCAAGCGCTCCTCAATAGCATGCTCAGACCCTCGGCTTTTGCTCCAAGTAAATTGATGGACTTCTAACGGGAGATCCAAGAGATTGCAATCGGTAACTGCTTCACGAAAACCAACACACAGCCAATTCATGTGAGGATGAAGGCCAATCTTATCTTGTTGTGAAAGAAGATCATTGAAGTCACCGATAACACACCAAGGGGCATTAGACAAATCACGCAGCTCTCGCAACATATTCCATGCATCACTTCGTCGGTGTCTCTCCGGAAAACCATAATAACAAGTAAGACGCCAATCCTCCTTCACTTCATCTTGCACAACTAAGTTAATAAAATTTCTAGAAAAGTTCACAATATTGCACTTAACTGTATCTTTCCACAACACCGCCAAACCTCCGTTTCTTCCGATAACGTCAACGGTTAAACAAGAGTCAAACTTTAAAGTAACACGGACACTCTCAAGCTTCTGTTTTTTCGACAATGTTTCAGAGAGAAACAAAACATCAGGGTGATGCTTCTGAGTGAGCTGACGCAGGTTCGGAATTGCATGCGGGTTGCTCAAGCCCCGACAATTCCAGCTTAGGATCTTCATTTGTCCCGGCAGTCCTGGCTGCCAGAACCTGCCGATAAAAATGACTCAGTTGTGTCGACACTTTCAACAGAGCTGCCTGAAGGTTGTTCCCTACGTCGCTTTCTCTCCAATTGCCCGTCAACGTAAACATCTTCCTTAGCAGTGGACAAAGAAGATTGAGTAGCACACATATTTGGGGTTTTATCAGGGTGAAAGGTAGAGAGGGTATGTTGCTTAACATGGCTACTGGTAGCAGGTTTGGAGCTGGTATTTTTTGGTTTGAATGTATGGGGTTTGGTATGTAAAGCATTTGGTTTATGAGTTTGTGAAAGGCTTTTATAGTTTGGTTTTATGGTGGTTCGGTTTTGTGATAAGGTTAAGTTTTGCGTGCTGATGGTGTGGATAGGAGAGTTTCGGTTTTTAGTATTATGCATGGGAGGGTTTTTCTGGTTTTCTATTGGCTGAGAGAGTAAGTGGGGGCCGATATGATTGTCTCCTAGAAAAAGGTTGGTATTTGGTAGCCACGTAGGTGGGGACGAAACTGGTATGAGAGATGGGGGAACAATGCCATTAAAGGCCAATGATTGGTTTTTCTGGTTGTCACCGAATATTCCTTCGGCAATGAAGGATTGATTTGTGAGGCCATTATCTTGCACTTGAATGCTAATAATGGGCTTTGATGAGTGGATTTGATTGTGTAACACACCACCTGAGTTGGCACGAAAACTAATGCCTAGATCATCACGCACCATCAATTCGTGTGGGGCCCTATCAGTGGGAATTTTGGACCCAGTTGCACTCTCCTGTACGTCACCCTCACGCGCTCCATGCATTCTCCCAGAATTCTGCATCGTATCAACAGTTCCAACACCTTCTTCTTTCAACCATTTTGAAGTAGCACCATTAACAACTCTTCTATTATCCGCCCTAAGATCAGTAGATCATCCCCTACTACCATTATCCTCATCCATATCGAATCGAACATCGCACCTTTGTTCAGAGTGTCCCAAAACTCCACATACGAAACAAAAGAGACCCAAAATTTCGTACATAAAATTGACTATACATCACTCACCACCCTTATTCGTAACTCTGGTATTCTTCTTTAATGGTTGTCGGACGTCAACTTTTACTCGCAACCACATATACTGCCGCCAAAAGCTAGAGTTGTTATTTTTGTCGTATTCCACAAAAGTACCGATAAAGTTTGCAATTGTTTTGCCGACCTTCTCCAACATCAGACCCGTCGGAAGATTGTGAATCTGAATCCAAAACTCAACATGGAACAGGGGAATGTTCTCCAGCTGAACCCCAATTTGAACTCTATCAATGATTAATAAGTGACTTCCAAAAGTCCACGGCCCGCCTTTCAGTGCCGCCTCCATGTCTAACTTGTGAAAGAATTGAAACAAAAATAGCCCTTCAAAAGCTTTCTTGATGGTTACCCCCTTAACCGGACGCCACATATCCGCCACTCTTTTCTTCATATACATCACATGTATCGGTTTATCACACAAAAATCTCCCAACAAGGCACAATCGTAGATCACCAACCTCTTCACTCTCATCCTCCACATCAAAACAAAACCCACCGTATTCGTCCTCCTCTTGAAGCGATAAATCGTTGATGTTAGGACTTGTCATACTAGCCAGTCAAACGGTAGATCAGACCAAATTCCAGGAAAAGAAAGAGATCAAGACTTCTCAGTGGGAGAAGATAGACCAAACCCTAGCAGAACTAGGAAAAAAGGAACCAGACAAATGATAAAAACAATTCTTTTCAACTCTCTCTTATACCATGTACAATAATTTACTTATTCAATACAATTCTTTTTCACTTTTTACATTTCACACCATCTTCTCTCTTCCACCTAATAATTCAACATCCATTCAATTTTTACTCACTACAATAATTTTGTTTAATAAAACTCAACATCCTACCCCACAACTTTTATTTCATATTCTTATTTTCTTTTTATTCTCTTCCACCCAATAGTTTTACTAAGTGTTTTATTTGCCCCTGCTCCTCATTTAACACTAATTAATCCACTCCACTTCACCTTCAATACTCCATCCAACACCTCATTACAATCATTCATCTATTTAATAATTTTTTCAACAACCTCATTGTAAATGGTCTTAAACACTCATTCTTTTATTATTTGAAATATGTACAGGTCCTACCACTTTATGTGAGACCAATTTCCAAAATGATGAACTCACACATGTTTTAACACCAATAAGACAATGAGTGTTTAAGAAAGTGTGAGTGTTTAAGAAAGTGTTAAAAAGAGAGTGTTGCTGACAATTATATAAATGTAAATGTAAATCAATTTGTGTCAATATTAATTTATGAAATGTGAGTAAATAAGTGTATTAGTGTGATCGTTTCGTTGCCATATTATTCACGTTTTATTCATGTTTAATGTTGTGTCTATATGTTAATTTGTGCATTTTCATTTTAATTTGATCACTCCCTTTTCATTGTCCGTGTAGACGCAAGTTCTACCATAAGCCACGTGTTACTTAGAGTCTTGAAGTTAATTTGGAATCATCTTAGCTTTCTCTGTTATTTTTGAATTACTGGTTGTTGAAGCTAAGCACTCGGCTTCAACATTACAACATATATATAGCACTTTGCATTTAAATGTAATAGTAGTATGGCAATTACAATGTTAAATCGGCATAATATATTCATAGTAGTGAAGAATGTTTCACATCTTCTCACATTTTTCAGCATCACGTCAAGGAACTGATTTGATTCAAGAGCTCTCTTCACCGTAATGAATAGTACTAAGCATGGATATTTAATCTGCTACAAAATTGTAATTGAGTTGACAAACCTGAAAATTCCATATTTCAATAAAAAATTAACACCATAAGATCACCTTAAACCAATATTCTAACTTGGGCTTTCACCCTACTTTTGATTTAATTGTATGAGATGAATCCTACCAATTATTAAACTATACACAGTTACATGATGCAGCTGGAACTAGTACATTAAAAGATGGCTTATGTTAGCTAGAAACAGGAAACTGTTATTACCTTGTTGAATTAAAGCTCTATCCAAGGTAGCGAAGCAAGACACCATCATTTCCCAATACAAATCCCTTTTTGTCATCAATGAACCTGCAGCAAGTAGATCATTAATCATTTACAAGATTTTATCATACAAGTTTTACAAACTCAACTCTAACCTTCACGCTCCTGTGAACTTAATTTATATTGTGGAAAGTTTTTCATCCGTGCTAACAACATAACAGGTAAAGTATTATTTTCTATAATTGCATCTGATAGGTTTATGGTGCATGTTTATAGGAAGGGGAAAGAAGAAAAGGAAAGTAGTGGTATTGGGCCTAAAGAGCGAGGCATGTGTGTATAAAAGGAGAAAGGGACAAATGGGAACAGATGTGGAAGATATCTTAAGCCTCATCAGTCACACACTATTGTATAATTTATATTCTACAAAATATTATTGGTCGATTCTTTTTGCATATTTTGCGAATAGGAAAGAAGTATCACAAGCACATATGGAACAATATAAGTGGAGGATATATCAACACGAGGAACTTGGTTTGGTTGGGGCATGAGCTCTACCAAGTAATTTGTGATTTCGAAGTGTACACTCATAATTAAGAACAATTATATAAAACTGGAGTCTAGTAATAGTTGTACTCACTTTACTGCGTATAAGTTTGCAGCAATATTGTCAGCAGCTTTGTCACGAATCCATGACTTGCCACCGTTATTAGTTCTCAAGAGAACACCGCTCCCACCTGCTGCCCAAGCCTCATCCTGTATGCATAATTTTGCAAATTTTATATATAAAGTTGTTTTCACCATTTTCCGCAAAATTTGAAACTAATAATATTGAAAGAACTGCAGAGGAAATAGTCATATTGCGAATGCTTAATTTATTTTAAGACTGATACAAGCAAGAATTTGTTCATTCAACAAAGAAGCAGTGTAATTTAGCAAATTGGAATCACTATGAATGCAGTAAAACTTTACCGTTGAACGATATCCAACATCAAGAATGCCAAACCCCCGGCTTTGAACAGGAACTTCCTCAAATTCTTCAGTTATCTGTAACAATAAAATACCTTTCGTTAACAAAACTAATATTGAATAAAAGACAAGCAAAAATTATCCAGAAAGACTTGAAATGAGTGAAAAGGAAGACCACATAAGAAAAAGAAGATTATCTAGAAGAAAAGGAGTGAAAAGGAAGACTGCTAGTATCATATTGGTACACTAGAATGAAATTATCAGTATTAAGTACCCCCGTGCCCTTGCTGAGATACAGACCACCTCCACGGACAAGAAGCCACAGGCCTCCATCAGCTCTCCATCCCATGTTTTGGATTCTTCTAGCAACTGCTCTGTTATGTGGCTGCCAGTACGCCTGAAAATTACATAAACATGTAGTTAAGCACTATTACTATTAGTGAAGAAGAAATATCAACCAAACATCTATGGCTAAATGGAAAACTCATCTACCACAAGGAAAATACTTGTACATTAAAGACATATATTACAACAAGTACAGGCTAAGGCATTATGATGCATTGAGGAAGAAAGTATATATTTCAACAGTGCAAAAAGGAAAAGTGAGGATCTCTTATATTTTTGTCTGTTGGTAGACTTTTTTTCTTCAGGAGGTCTATCCTATGACATCATATTTAGATAAAAACAAACAAAAATATTTTCTTAAAGTGGTGGGTATACAGGAAAATTCCTGGGTCTGCATCATGCTAAAATATAGTTCATATCGACTCCTTATCAAAGAGATTCAATGTTAATAATACTCCCAAGAAAATTTTTAATGCATCAAACTATTATGTTTTATTTTAAAATAATGATGTAATAGTATTCTGTATTCCTGTATATTTAAATAGGCCACAGTTAGCAACTTTCATTAGTTTGGCAACTGCATATAAACTGTAGTACTGTACTACCAGCTCAGTTTATAGGAATTGCTGCTACAAATTTTCCTATTGATGAGTTAAATTTAGTTAAATGCTTAAAAATAATCGAAACTCCAATCTAAAAGTAAAGCTACCAAGCAAATAAAAGCAAAAGGCGTCATTGAAGTAAAAGCCTCACCTGACCAGGCTCCCAGGTCAAGTAGAAGTTGCCACGACTTGAGACTGCAACATACCTTCCATCGGGAGATCGATTGACAGTATTGAAAGTTCCAGTGTAATAACTTGCACCACTAATACCACTAGAAACTGTTCTGAAGAGGCAACATAGCTAGATAAATGTCTTGATGTATAAAACCAAAATACAATATTTGCAGTATTGAAAATTGTGAAAGATAGACCGTCTAAGGAGATTTTGTAACATATAGATAAAAAGTTGAATTTGTTCTTTAATAGCATCATAAAAACCATCCAATTTCCAAAAGTATTAACGCTGGACTTTCCGTATTTCTAATCTCCAGCATAGAATAGAGTTTTCTTCAATCAAAATGTTGGCTAAGTTCACTTCCTAATTTAAAATAGTTGCATTTCTTAAGTAGTATTATGCATTCATCCATACACATACATTCTGCATTCTCAGACAGTTACATCAAACAAAGTTTGGTTTTTTGTCTCTCGGAAACTCACCTATTAAGCGTAGCCGAAACTGATTCCTGAACAGCAGCCTTCCAATTGTATCCTCTATTTGCAGTAACATATATTGCACCTTCATCAGTCACCATCTCCGCACCCTTGTCATCAGTCGCCTTTATGTATACCTACATATTTAACAACTTATGTGAGCATTTGATTTATGTGATTTATGTTTAGATTTTTGAATCTGAAAGCAGGTTTGATGCAAAATTAGTGTAAATTTACTACTGTATTGTATTTGGATGATGCATGTATACCATATCGCCTGGAAGCTCAGCACTGAGTGGTATCCTTTCCCAACTATCTCCAGCATCAGAAGTGTAGAGCAGAATTGCAGGTTTTCCCACTATCCATCCTTCTTTCCCTTTGAAGCTGATAGAATTAAACCTATAGTTAAAATCTTCATCTTCTGCAGATGGAATAGATCGTGGAGCCCAAGTGTTTCCTCCATCTTTAGTCTCCAAAAGGGTTTGTCTCGTCCCCAGGAGAAAACCTAGCACACCAACACCGTTTCCATTTTACAATACAACTTCAAACAACAAAAACAGACCAAGTATACAAGCATTTCATAAACGTGATTTTGAAAAGATCAAATTATGTAAAATTCAATTTCGTTATAATCAAGTTTAAAATAAAGTGATTGTATGTATGTTTGCATCCTTCTACGTTAGAAACAAAATTGATGGAAAAATTAGTGCAATCTTTCCAATCCAATACAAAAACTAGTTTTATCATTCTAGGTTCTTTTTGGATAAAAAATTATAGTATGTCTGATTTGGCTTTTGGAAGAGACAAAATCAATTCTATAGGTATAGAATTGATTCTGGAGTGATTTTGAAGTGTTTAGTTCTTCTAAAGTAGAATCAGTGTTGTTGATGGCGGAGAGCCAAAATCCCGCCATACCGGCCGCTTTGCGGCATCATTATTGCGGATTATGGCGGAAAAACCCACAATAGCAGCCAATATTTACCATTACGCTGAGCACAAAAACTGCCATGTATATCCGCTATAGTGAGTAGAATTGATTATGCTTTCAGAATTGATCCTACTTAAACTAGAATTAGTAGCTTATAAGTTTAAACGTAATTTTTACACTGAAATTTGTTGTTCACCTCACTTTTACATAAATGTATCCAAACATAAATCAATTATGCTAAACTCAATTCTACCAAACTCAACTCAATCAAAATCACTTCTACCAAACTCAATTCTATGAAAATCAATTATGTTCCTCACCAATCCAAACACACATATTGAACATTTATAGCACAAGTGAGATTGCCATTTAAGAACTTAAGTATATACTATTTCTATAACAAAAATAAATTAAAGTCAAATTATATCATATAAGATATCCATAATAACTTATGAAAATAAGCTAAAAAGAGCGAATGGATATGTCGTGTTGTTTACATAAGCTCTTCCCTAAGTTAACTCAGTCTAACAATACATGCATAATCAACTATGTAGCACCGACACCTCTGAAAAAATGTGTGTCCGTGTCGGTATCACACACTTGCACCGACACTTGTGATTACCTATAATTTATTTATTTTTTCAAATAATTACAAGTGTCCTCGTGTCAGTGCCAGCGTCTTTTTCGGAGTGTCCGTGCTTCATAGATAATCAATATTAAGTAACAATAATCAAACTCATAATGCATTTAAACTAAAATCACTTTTAAATGAAATAATCAACTCTGAAGTTAAACCAAACACAAAAAAAGTAAAAAGAATGAAACAAGAATTACCATGGTTAGGGTCTTCAGGCACAAAAGCGATATCCAGAAGGACAACACCAGGATCGATAGGTAGATAAACTCTTTCCCACTCCGAAAGAGTTTCTTCAGCTTTCACCAACTGAGAAGGTACCAACACCGATATAGCCGTGGTTTCCGCGATGAACTGTCTCCTCGTTCTGGAGAGTTCGGAGGAAGCTTTGACGACGAAGCTTCGAGTTCGAGAATGAATAGATTTAGAAGGTAATTGAGATAATAACGGTCTGCATAGAGTAGATGAATCGGTGAATGTGAATTGCAGAGTCGCCATTGGAACGAACTCGAATTGTGTTTCTAGCTATCTGTGTGTTTGTGTATCTATCTGCCTTATCCCGAATCACAATAACGGTTTCGCGGGTGATTTCGCTTCATCAGATTGTGTGGATCATAACCTTCCAACGTTTTCGATTTTTTATTTTTTATTACTAGTTAAATATTTTACCTTTAATCATTTTTTTAAAGAAAATCTCTTTTGCAATAAAAAAAGTAACAATAAAAAAACAGTAGATAGATAAAACAAACAATATAGATTTTTTTTATCCAAATAATCCACTTTTTCAAATTAGAAAGGCTAAGTTCACTCTCTCTCTTGTCTGTTTGTACAGGTTAGTACTTGTACTCAAATCACCTAAAATACCATAATTCAATAATTTTTAATGCGGTTTAAAGATGCTTCCACAGATTTCTTCTTAGTCGACCATGTCGAAGCGACACCATCACTAAAACCTATAATAGTCTATTTCACACTCACTTAACATCATGCAAATGTTAATCATTCTCCAACTAAAAAATGATAATGTACCAAACACATTATAATTCGTATTGTTTTAATTGAAATATTTATCCATGTAAAGGACTTCAACCACATTCATAAATCCCTAATTTTTCCTTAAATCTCACAATATTGATGACCCATATATTTTCACATTGTATCTCATTCCAATCGCAATGTTGGTAATACCATCCCCATATCCGATTAGTGATAGAAACACTCCAAGTATTCTCTGACACACGTCGATACCTTGCCATTATATACATAGTTCTAATCTCTATTGAATTTACTTTTCCTTTACCACTTGTACCTGGTACTAAGGGCAAGATCAACAACAGCTACACCACTCATCAGACATCACCATGAGACAAACTAATCCATTCCAAGTACTGCAACCATTTTTAAAACAAAGTTCATTCCGTTAGCTTTCCAGGGCTTCAAACGAAACTCGAATCAGACGTCCAGAACTCCAGTTATGAATTTTTGAAGTTTTCAGAAAACTATCTGCTTTAGTGGTAACCGATTATATCTAGGGGCGTACCCGGTTACCACATCACACCATCGCGTCCATACCTTAGAAGGACGGTGTAACCGGTTACAACCAGGAGCGTACCCGGTTACGTCCTCACGTCAACGTCTCCCAGACCCCAAAAATCATTGTGTAACCGGTTACGGTCAGGAGCGTACCCAGTTACACTTGTTGCAGAACCAAAAATCTGCAACTTTTTTATCATCTCAAAACCCCATTCTCCTCGAGTTTTGACTCTGACTCGCAATCCACAACTATCCCACAACACCAATCAACATTCAATAATCACTTATATGATTCTAACAACAAATTTACAGCAGTTCATCCCTCTATCACTACTCAAAACATTGAAATCACACACAATGGTAACTCAACACTGACAACTCCACGATCAACATGCAGTGTTGAACGCATTGCAACCATCTGAGCTTCATCTTCTAAGGGTTATCCTATTTGCTTAACATGTATCTCCCGCCATAAGAATCATCATCGACTCATCAAAAAAATCGTAATCACTTTGTTTAACTTCCAACAGTTCACCCCAAGGATAACCTCAAATTAATCCAACATCTCGCTCTAACGACAAGTCGCAGTTATTCTCGAAAATACATTAGGACTTACACACAGCGGCCACACATTTAGTCATAAAATCGCCCTCCTGATCGCAACTTAGTATGTCTATAGATTCGTGACTGCAAGTGCACAGTCGTATCGCGTAGCTTTAAAGATTATCGAACCCAAAGGACTAAAAATCAACCTACTGTTATCTAATGTTGCGGTGTATATCTAAGGCTAATGATGTTGGTTAACGAAATACGGGGAGCAAAGTAATTTAAGAGAGTCTAAAATTAATTATGGGGAAACACCGGTATGTAATTATCTAACTTCAGGGATTCGGTAACTTGTTGGCATTTTTTTCCTAATGACACAAATCCTTTTTTCAGTGAAATTTACTTATTTAAAAATCTTTATCTCACACTTTCGTGTTTATTGACTCCGACTACAAAATTGAACCTAAATGAGCGCTCTCGCTGTATCATTTAAAACTCCAAAAATACTTTTTGAAAAAAAATAAAATTCAGTTAATCTTAAAGCGCTCTCGCTGTATTCAAAACTAACGTTTCATTCTCACTGTCCAGTTAAAATTGCAAACTCTCGTTCTTATTAATTTTAACCTCTATATTGCTTTTACTCTCGTAATAAACAGTTATAATATTTAAATTAAGAATCGAACCAGAAAACAGATTTGATTGTAAAAAGATATTTATGCCAATTCGTTACTGAATTCCTTCGCTTAAGATGACATACCGGTATTAATACGTTTAGCCAGACATGATATTAATAACAAATCCAGAATAATAATGATAAACAGACATAAACTCAAACATGTTATCAGATATGGAAATTAATGGCAAAAACATATAAATATAAAAACCTGGAAATTAAATTGAAGATTGAAATATGCTTTGAGTATCAGACGCAAATCCTCCACAGACCGATAGGCTTTTGCTTCTTTATCTCTCGGAAAACAAACCAATTGTAGAAGAAATAAATTAACTGAATAGTAAACCTAGATCTAATTCTGGAAGTTTAAAACCAAACTAAGGGGCTTTTGATTTCTGGTGTAGAAACCAAAAGCTGAAACAGGAATGGAAATTGAAAAGAAAACTGGAAAATAAAATGCTTAAATTCTAATCAAATTTCTGGGTAAAAACGGTGGACGAAGGGAACCTAATCAAGTTGGTTTCTTCTTCTTATATAGTTGTAAGATGCAGTTGCTGAAGAGAGAATTTAGGGGAGAGTGGGCTTCAGTGTGTTGAGTCGCAATGCTGAAGAATAGCGAGTTGCTGAAGAAGCGGAGCAGTTTGAAACGGTAAAATTTTAAACTGAAAAACGCAAGTGGCGGGGACCACTTGCGTGAGGGACGCACGTCCCTGTAGTGACAAGGAAAGTGGGCGTGGGTGTCCCTTTGGTGAGGGACGGGTGTCCCCACCACTTTCTTTCTCTTCCTTTTTCACGTGAAGCATGTGGGACGAGTGTCCCCTTGGTGAGGGACGGGTGTCCCCACCACTTTTTATATATATATATATATATATATATATATATATATATATATATATATATATATATATATATATATATATATATATATATATATATATATATATATATTTTAATTTTTTTTTCTTCTTCTATTTTCTTCTTCAATATTGGGCTTCTAATTACGGTCCTTTTATTTCCTTCACTTTCTGGTAATTTCTCGCAAAATGCTATGCCTTTCACTCAAACTCGAAATAAATTAAATACCTGCGATAAGATAAGAATACCAGCATAATACTAAAATAAAACAATATAATTAATATATAATAAAGACATAATTTATGTTAATTTAGTCAAATAATACGATATATTTTCGTGTTATCACCTCCAATCCTAAAGATACGCATAACACAAACACTTGATCATTCCCTCTCAAGGACACTTCGACATGACCACTAGATATAATTCACGAATCTGTACCTCCTTCGAAATCGAAAAACAACGTAGTCTCACCAACTTATGCAATCCACGACAAACTGAACCAACTGTTCTCACATGACCCATCTCAGAATAGCATAAGCTTCTTCGCCACTTGCTTTAATCCCACTCCTGCAAACAAATTATTAGAACAACATGAAAGCACCGACAGTGTTTCACACACTTGTCCCGTACTAAGAAACAACACATCGGCAGTATTCAATTGTCACATTACTCTACTGACTCGACAACTTGGTCGGACGAACCGACCTGCTCTGATACCACTAATGTAACAACCCATTTTACCCTGTCGAATAATAAAATTAGAGTATAAAAAAATCTTATCATCACAATGGGATGTCACATTTTTTTCGTAAAATTAACACCGCTCATATATAAAATAGATACATAACACTTCCAAAATTAGGATGAACTGATAACAACCAAATAGTCTTCAAAACATCTTTTATTTAGCATCGAAAAAAACATTTATGATTCAAATAAGACAACAAAACAACTTGGTTCAACAACAGATATCATCAAAGTTAAACAAGTACTTCAATAATCAGTGGCGGAGCCAGGTTTAATATTTAGAGGGGGCCACAAATATAAATAGTATACACAACATGATTTTAAATTACAGTACGTAATCGCAATTATAGCCGCAATATGACTAATCTAATAGTCTTTGCAACCGCATTAGACCATAATTGAATTGTGTATTAAAAGAATGCCTCTCGCTATAATCTCATTGAAATACAAAATTTCATAATCTCAAAATTCAACTTACTTTCTATGTAATGAAAAATTGTAACATCAAATATTTTTAAAGAATATATTTCAAACATCTCTCAACTAAAATCCATAGAGCAACCGCCGCAATACGCAATATAATAACCATAATAATTGCAATTGTAATACTCACAATTGCATCCACGATCACATGACAATTTAAAAATGAGATAGAAATAAATTCATATTACCTTAAAAAAATGTAAATATTAAAATGGTAACCATTATAATTGAGCTTAAATATTAAAATGGTGATATTAATAGAAATAAATACATATTACCATTAATATTCTGAATTATAATCGTAGAGGTATAAGCTTTTGAATTTAAACTGATAAATTTCAGATTCAATTTTAATATTCACATTATCTTAAAAAAATGTAATATTAAAATGGTTAAAAAAAATTATTATAATCGTAGAGGTATAAGCTTTTGAATTTAAGCTGATAAATTTAAGATCAAATTTTAATATTCACATTACCTTAAAAAAATGTAAACATTAAAATGGTTATGCTAAGAGTAGGACCGTGGTTTTTAAAGTTGCAAAGCAGTCTTTAATCACTTAGCCATTCAGTTCCTAGTCTATATATGTACAAATACTATATATAAATATCATAATAATTAAAATGTTGGGGTGGCCATGGCCACCTCCTGTCCCAACGTGGCTCCGCCATTGTCAATAATCGAATAAAATTCAACGATAAATCAAAATAGCATTCACCCCCCCCGAGTGTTACGTATCAGAGCGACGACACCGACTCGAACTACCGAAGATAATTAGCCTTCATTCCTTATTACATGAACTTTACCAACATATGGGTAACATTCAAACAGAAGAGATGAGATATCATACAATATAAAGAAATGCCTAATAATAAATATAGGAGATATAGTTCATGCATAATTCGCCACTTCATAAAACATTAGCAAATTTAGTCAACCGACGGTACATCATCATTCATTAATAACCAAATCAATATCGTATCATCATTATGAAAATGCAATATAACCGACACTGTGCAAATGCATGTGGTACCAACAAGACATAAGCCCCCTTCACAAATTACCAGTTATTAGAGGCATCAACAAGGCATAAGCCTTCTTCGCTGTTTGCACTCAATCCATACAATGAGCTTGAGGCCATCTTAATTTGCCAATCCAAGCCATCGTAAAAATGCAATGTATGTGACTCAATAATGCAACATTTTATGCAACACAACGACAACAATTATGCAACCACAAGGCGTAAGCCTTCAACAATGCCAATCCAGGCCAACAACAACATCGTCATACTGCAATATAATTATGCAATAATAGGGCATCAACCCTCAACATTATGCCATTCCAGGCCAGCAACAACAATAGCAACAACAACATCATCATACAATATATTATGCAATTTATCCACACTTCATTCAAAAATATCATCACTTCAATCACAACAACATCATAATAAAACGACAAGACATACACCTTCAACATTGATTTTTGTCTTTTCAGGTCAACAACAACAACATCGTAATATAGTCTACACATTATAGGATCATCATCCCAACACATCCTCATCAATTATCACCAAAATCATTGCATTAATTACATACAGCACTGACACACAAGATATAAATTATCAACAGAAAATTATTAATTTAAAAACCCAAAATCATTATTAGATTAAAGATATTATTTTTAGCTTCCAAACAGTCCAAACAGCGCGTCAAACGGAAACCCGAGTCAAAAGTTATGGCTTTTTAAAGTTTTATAAAAATCTGTCAGCAGTAGTGTAACAGGGTACGTCCAGAAGCGTAACCGATTACATTTGTTGCAGAGGCCAAAAACCTTCAATTTTTCTGCTACGATTTTTGTCCCTAAAAACCCCCAAAACCCATATTTTACATATCAGAAAATCATTATAGGTCACAATTTTTCAAGTCTAACACCAGCATCATATAATCATTCATATATAAACACCAATTCCACCAATTTCACCGAAATCATACATAAACCATAACATCATAAACACATTCAAAAACCCAATTATTCACACAAACATGGATATACAATTATGTAACTTAATTTCTACCATACCTATCATAATACAAACCCTTATAGTGTAAGAACCCCACCCTTACCTTGGATTTGACGGTTTTAAGCTTTCTACTAGAGAATCCTTTGCCCTAGACTCCTAGTGCTCTTTCTCCTCTTCTCTCTTCTACGATTGTTCAGTTGTTACGTTTTGTCTTCTCTTTTCTCTTCTCAATTCTATTATATTCCAACACTGACCCTAAGACCCCTAAATCATAATTCCAACCTTGTCCCTCTTCATTTAAAATAATTATTTTAAATAAAATAAAATATAATAACTATTCTATTATTCTAATAGTAACAAAATAAATACTGATTTCTCACTACACCTCTATGCCACTATGTTTTCGGTCATACACCCCTAATACCTCAACTTATATCATATCTAAGGTACTAACCTCTCACTAAACCACAACAACATATTCCTACATTCACGAAATACGTACACCAAAAACACCACATCGCAAAATTATTTAATTTATAAACAATTTAAATTAAAACGGGGTGTTACACACGAGCAGAAAGGCGACTCGCGAGGATCATACACTAAACCCGATCAATATGTCAAAAACAAAAAACTCCTCGACGTGGTTTACAATGCCCCAAACAATGAGATGGTACATACTCAAAATTGTCTCCTCGACGTGGTTTACAATGCCTCCAACAACGAGCTTGTGCGTACTCAGACCCTTGTGATACTAGAAACTTTTCTTGGCCAAGTGAAATTGTCGACTAAAACCTTGGCAATACATATCGTCCGTACGTTCGCAAACTCACAAACAATAGACACCCACGACGAGCAACGTCTATGATGACACGAGCTCACCACTACGGGCTCGAATGCAACTTGCTTCGTGTTGTGCCCATCGATCCTCCTCGATGCACGAGTTGACACTAAGTCATTACTCCTATGTCTACGACCAACGACTTAGGGGTCTCCTGTTCTTGACTAGGCCTAGAGCTGGCCCACTGTCGAGCAGGGGACAATTCACATCCGTGTCGAGGATGACCCAATACACTGGCCTAATCTGCTAGGGCAGTGGAGAGAACATTTCCCACGTACTCCTCACCCGAGGACACATCATCAACTGCCTCCCGTGTCTTGCGTGGCAAGGAAGACGATTTCGCCTCCCGCAATGGACACTCCGCCCATGCCTCCGAAGATCACGGGGCATTTGGCCCAAGATGGTGAGCACATGTTGCTCACCCTCCACGTGCACGTGTGAATCCTGACAATCATTCATTATGGGCTTGGACTTTCGCCCATAATGGAGACCATTAGTCCTGCGTTGGAGGCTCACTATAAATACCCTCCTCTGATCGATGGAGAGTCAAACATTCACTTTTCTAACCTAAACCTTGTACCTCTATAATCCATATTGACTTTGGCATCGAGTATCCGCAGATACACCCCTCATCCGTTGATTACATCCAGTCTACGACGTCCGCCGACCATGTTTCACTTTCTTAATATGATAAGATCAAATATAATACATCAAATAAATATAAATAATTTTAATCTCTAATTGAATGAAATTATAAAATTGTATCAATCATTTAGAAACTTTAAGAAGATATATATATTTTCAATATCAATTCATTTTAAAATGTTTTGATAAAAATAAATAGAATCACATATTCCAATAAGTTGTTTAAATAAAGTTATGATACGATAAAATATCACTTGATAAATTAAGAGATTGAAATATATTAATATATAACTAAAATATAATATTTATATATTCCCTAGCCTATAAGATCGTATCTTACATACAAAAAATCTCAAATATTGCCTATATATTGAATCATAAGTAGTATTAGGTATCTACTTAAACTAAATCCAAGAGTTTATACATCAAATCACTAATGCTAATCATTATTAGGGTTTAAGCAGTGGTTGTCCTCCTCCTTGGAATCCTCTACAATGACAACATTAACTGACTTCCCCAACATTGAAGACGAAGAAGGCGAATTATTAACTAGCCTTGAAACTTTAGAACAACCTCGTTTCACAGTTTTGAGTGAGTCTCATATAAAGTGTCTTCAAGATGATGAAATCAAAGAAGCCATGTTGGTTCTCACCATATCAAGACCTGTTGCATGCCTTCTACTCACTTACTACAAATGGAACTTGAGCGATGTTTGTGAATCATGGTTAGATAACCATGAAAAAGTTCTAAAAACCATAGGGTTATCAGAAGAACCGGGAAAAGTAGAATTAGGGTTTCCAAATTCAGAATGTAATATCTGTTTTGAAACCTTTTCTAATGATGAGATTAGGTCATCATGGTGTGGTCATCCGTTTTGCATTGATTGTTGGAATCAGTATATTGATACAAATATCAACAATCACAACTGCTTCAAACTCAAATGCCCTCAACCTTCTTGTGATGCAGCTATAGATGAAGACATGATTCAACAATTAGCAAGTGAGTCTAGAAAGCTTCAATATGATTATTTTTTGCTTAGGTCTTATGTGGAAAACAACAATGATAAGGAATTGAAGTGGTGTCCTGCTCCAAATTGTTGTTATGCTATAAGTTATGAAACACTGTTTCATGATTCTAGTAGTTCTAGGTCTAGAATGAATTATGATGTTACATGCTTTTGTTGTCATGTTTTTTGTTGGAATTGTGGGGAAGAAGCTCATACACCTGTGGATTGTGAAACTGTTGCTAAATGGATGAAAAAGACTAGTTCTGAAATTAAACTCACTACTAGTGGTTGGATTGTGGCTAACACAAAACCATGCCCTAATTGTAAGATTCCCATTCAGAAAAACAAAGGGTGTAATCATATGATATGCAAATGTGACTTCGATTTTTGCTGGTTTTGTCTCCAAGGTCGATGTATATGTTATGCAACACAACTCGAACAAGTTCAGGTATTTGAAGATGTAAAACCTAATAACCACGCGAAAAATCAACTGGACAGGTATAGTTACTACCATCAAGGTTGGGCTAACAATGAAATTTCAAGAAAAAGGGCTCTTCAAAACTTGAATAAGATGAAGATGAGTAAATCATTGTATACGAGTAAGTATGGAACTTATTTAGAATTATTGTATACATTGAAACTCGTGGTTGAACTTCGAGGAATTCTCAAATGGAGTTATGTATATGGATACTATCTCCCTGAGGATGAAAGTGCTAAGATTGAGGTTTTTGATCACATCCAAGGAATAGCTCAAGTTATTTTGGATAAGCTTCATCAATGTGCTGATATTGGGTTCAGAAGGCTGGTGCAAAAACATGATACAGAAGATGAAAAGTTTCGACTGAATCTAGTATCTCTAACTGGGGTGACTGAAAGATATTTCATGAATTGGGTTAAAGATTTAGAGAATAGTCTTGATGTTGTGCGTGTGAAAAACTATACTGGTTGAAAATGGAGTCAATTGGTTTTTGATCCGGCGGTAGTGTTTCTGTTGGCTTGAGATCTAACTTGCTCTTCTTTTTGATGTTGTTCTTTGAGGGTGATGCTTGTTTAGGAGTTTCTTTTTATGGCTTGTCAGTTTGTTGCCTCTACAGTGGCATGCAAGTGTATTCCCTGTGAATTGCACTTTGATCCGTAGGCAGTTTTTTATTTTTATTTTATTATTGCCATAATTTAAATATTTTAATTTGATGGATTTCGTAATCTTTAATAAGTAATTTATTTGAACTCTATGATTTTCTTTGATAATTTTAGTATAGTTATGGTTTTAAATTGCAGACCCGCATCAATATTGTGGCTGTTGTTGTAGCATATGCATAATGCCGCATTAATTACAGTGTGATTGTAAATTATACTAAAAAATGTATCATAAAGGCTCAAACACACAGCAGTCGGTTCCCAACCTCTGGTTATACCTGAAGAAGGGCGAGATAGAAACTCTCCGAAGAAAAATTACACGACAATTGACTCTTAAGTTAAAAACAACAGAGGATTTTCGCAAGCCAAAAACTTAGAACTCCTGTCATTGATGTTCCACGTATCGTTTCTAAACACTATTCTATTCTTCACCAACCAAAAATTCCAACAAATGACCATCCACAAAACACCTTCATTTCCTTACCTAACTTTTGAAATGAAAATCTAGAAATACATTCATAATAGAATTATAATAATACATAATGATTTAACACTTTACATTTGAATACACAAGAACAAAAATAAATAAAAGAATAGCAATTGATTGTTTGTGAATTTGTAGAATTAGTTGGGAGCACTGCAAATACTTCTAATGATTCCGGCGGATCCGGTTAAGGGTTGAATATCTCCCATTTTTATCATAGCAGCTGCAAAATCAGATTTGAAAGCTGTGGGATTTTGGCTGTATTGAGAAACGATGGAATCGGTAGATCCTCCGCTGAAAAGAACTTGGTCAGATTGTAGAAGACCTTTCTTTTGAATTAAATTCTTAAAGTAGTTGTTGTCAAAAGAATTTGGTGTAACCAAGTCCAGTGCTGCTAACTTTTGATTGTTTGAAGTGGAACTGATAGATGGACAACCACGTTGGCGAGTGCTAGCGAATCCAGCATCTATGTCACTAGCATTGTTGTATATCCTACCACGAAAAGTAAAGCATTGAGCTTGTCCGATTGTGTGCGCACCTGAGTTAGTTAAAATCAAATGGTTCAATAAGTAAATGTTTGGTCAAATATAAAAATATGGAAGTTTGAAAGAAATGAAATATACCAGATAGTGTAACCATCTCTTTGGCGGTAAGACCTTTATTTGTAAATTTAGATATAAGAGTTTGAAGATCGTCTGTAAACAAAGGAAGGTCAGTATTGGCGAAACTTTTACTTGCTGTAGTAGAGTCTCTTCTTCCAAGTTTCACTGTCCATGATGGACCACCAACCTGCAAATAATATGAAATTATTAATATGTTTTTGGTGAGAGATTATTAATATGAACATCAAAAGATTGTAAACTTACCGCGAAAGATGCATCACGTGCTGCTACAGCAACTATGTCTGCACAAGACACGACTCCGGGACATACTTTCTCTACCTGTGATTTTGCATTATCGATGACTTGAAATCCTCTTACTGAGTTAAGATTTGGAAGTGCAGTCTTTTCGCTCTGGATTGTGGTACCGTCATCGAGCAAAATTGATGCATCACAACCCTGCACAAAGCAGTCGTGAAAATGAAGGCGAATGAGAGATGCAGCCATGCGGCGCTCTTTAGAGACAGCAGTACGAATGGCAGTTCTAATGGTGGTTAGTGCATCGGGACATGTACTGTCGTAAAAAGTAGAAGACAAGTGTGCATCAGATATTGATATTGTGGCTAGCAGCACCAATGTAACAGCAAAACTAGTAGCAGAGATCATTGTATAAGCCATGTAACTTAAGTGTTGATGATTGAACTTGAGAAAATATATATGAATGAATATGTTAGCAAGATAAATAAGAAGAATGAATTATATGAAATGAAGAGAGAATATCATGTATATATATAGTTTAATATTGTGTGTGAGAATGTGTCATGGTCATTGATGTCCGCCGCGGTTTGCTAATTAGCTCCTCAACCTTTTCCATATTCACAATTGTGACCAATTCTCTTTTGGTTGGTTGCTTGATTGACAAATAGTATTTTTTTTTCTTGCCAGTTCAGCACATCCATGCCATCTCTACTACTTTTCAATATTTTCCTTTGAATAGTAGTATGTCTTAATTATGCAATTCTATTCTCAAGAGTCAAAATCTATTATTTATTATAAACACTATCCCTTACTTATAACAATTGACAACTTCCGTTTTCTTTTTCTGATGATTGATTCTGTCAAGTGTAACAAAAAAAATACTACAAAATTATCACAAAACTTCATGGCTCATATATATATATATATACACACACACACACACATACACGATCTACAACATGACAGAAGAGATTGCAGGAATACTTGAATCTATTGAGCCCATCTTCAATAGATACCAACTCTTCAACATTCCCGCCAAAATTATCCACCAATAAGCCATCCATAACATTAAGATTCTCCACCTCCTCCTTGACCTTCAAGTCAATCCAACCAAACACCTCCCTATTCCATTCGCGTAGACTAACTTTCAACCGTTTGAGTTTTTCATACAAGATAAAGTCTCCTCTACCATCAACTTTAAGCTTACCCCATTCTTCCGAGATAAAGGTCTTGAAATCTTCATGTCTAAACCACACATTGTTAAATTTGAAGGGTTTAGGGCCCCAATCTAACACACCAACATTCAACCGAGAAAAACAAAAGATTTTTACTAAACTCGTAAAAATTACAATTGGGTTACATGATTTTTCCTATATTTAGCCCATCTTCAAACCAACGCTTTTACTCCCCACACGATATCCGAAATATTCCACGAGTCTGCTCTGAAAACAATCCCGTTTCTAATCAACCAAATATACCAACAAGAAGCCAACCGCACCACTCCCTCCTTTCCTCTCCTAACTTTCGAAAATTTGCTAAACGAAGTCCATTTCAAGAAACTTTCCTTAAAATTCTCCGCTTTATAATCAATCAAACCAATCCAAATGGCTATATCCTTCCAAACCAAATCCAAACAAAATTGACCAACTCTCCCTTATCGACTCCGAAATCTCCCTAACTCCATAAGCCGCTGTTCCATCCACCCATTCCCGCTACGGAAACTTCCTGCAACTTTGAAACATAAAACAGCACATGAAAGATATCCATAAGGATTCCCGCCTCCAACCACAACGAGCGCCAAAAAGATAAATTATATCTGTTGCCCACTGAAAATCAACAATCTCGGTTGAAGAAATCCTTCTTAATATAATATTCTAGAAGAAGGATATCAACCCACCAAGAAGAAAAGGATCCTTTCCCCGTGCATTTTCCTCCTTCGAAAATTCCTTATTTTCTCCGTCTATAAGCTAAAAATTCCGTGGCCACATCCATGAAGTTAGAATTGATATTTATGCCGATTGAAAGTTACTTTTATGGAAATTGATGCCAAGCCCCGAGATTAGCTCAAACCCCTTAGAACTGATTTGATGGCCCAAAGGTGATTCCAACTTACCAAAAGCGTATCATCCGCAAACTGTAAAACATCTATGAAGCAATTTCTATTGAAATAGAAACCCGCGTAAACGCCATTCTCCATCGCCTTATTAATCAAAACTTTCAATTCTTCTGCCACAATAACAAAAAGAAACGGAGAGATCGGATCTCCTTGTCTCAAACCCCTCTCGACTTTAAACTCCCTAGTCGTACCACCATTATAGGTTTCTCAAAGTCTACCTTGAAAAGCAAGCAAATCTTTTTTTTCGTTGATCGCAAAATCCACCATCTCTTTAGCCACTAACACCCCGTCTAGTAATTGCCTCCCGGGAACAAAAGTGCTTTGGCTAAAACAAATGACCTTACCAACAACATTTTTTAGTCTCCCCGCCAACAATTTTGATAGAATCTTGTATATACACCCTACCAAGCATATAGGTCTATAGTCGTCTAAATCCAACAGATTATTGGATTTGGGAATCAAATCCAAGAAAGGCGACGTTATGGATTTAGAGAGAACCGCGGAGTGGAAATCTCTAAAGCAAGCTACCTAATCATGTTTAAGGAAAAACCAACATCTCTGTAAGAACAAAAGAGAATAACCGTCCGGACCCAGATTCTTTGATCCATCACAACTCCAAATCGCCTATTTAATCTCATCCTCTCCAAAAGGAAGTTCGAGATAACGCCTATCCTCCTCATTCAAACTCTTAAAACAATCTTCATCCAACGTCGGTCTATTAAAATTATCCTCTTTGAACTTCTTTCCAAAATGGTCATACACTTCTTTTTTGACTTCGCTGACCGAGTTTAAAATCCCCCTTGAGGTTGAGATAGAACCTAAGTGATTCCGCCTCAAACTCTTCTTCATTACCGCGTGAAAGTATTTGTTGTTGACGTCACCATCATTGAGACCCTTCACTCTAGCTCTTTGAATTAACATGTTTTCTTTGATTTTGAGATTACTCAAAAACTTCCTACTTGCCCTTCTCCTTTCTTCCTCCACCACTACAGTGCTCGTTCCAACCTCATCAAAAGCATTCATCTCCCTAACCCCCTCTTCCATCTTTAAATAGTCTTCCCAAACACATGAATATTCCATTATTTGAGTTTAACCTTTAAAAGCCTCAGCTTTTCCTTCATCAAAAAATCTCCTATGCCTTGAACGTCTAATTCTTTCCACTCTTTCTCTATAAACAACAAAAAGTCCTTATTTTGGAACCATTCATTTTTTAATTTAAACGTCTTCAGACCCCAATCTTCCTTGCCCACCACTAGCCAAACAGGACAATGATAGGATATCTCACTTTGACCGATAAACTGCCCCACGACTCCCCACCTATCCACCACAATATCAGACACAGGGAAACAGTCGATCTGACTTTTAGATTTACCATCACCACTATGCCAACTAAATTTTCTACCTTTGGACGGTATGTCCACCAATCTGATATCCTTAATGAAACTAGAAAATTCATTCCATTCTGTGTTATTACCATAACAAGACCTGCCAACTCTCTTCGCTATATTTTTTACCGCGTTAAAATCGCCTCCAATCACCCACTCACCATCCGTATTGTTAGATTTTAGTGACATCAATTTATTCCATAGAATTCATTTCAGAGATACTGAATAAGTAGAATAAATGTTAAAAACGTAGTATAAGTTATCTTTCCATCTAACTTTTATCCCTAGATAACCAGAGCCTCTAAAAGTACACAACACCTCTAAATCACCAACTTTTCACATAATAATAAGGCCACCCAACATACCTTCAGAATTTGAAATAGAGTAGTCGATGTCCTCTGTCTGCCAAAAACTTCTAGCTGTAGAAAGCGAACAGGCAGAAAGTTTTGTTTCCTGGATAAAAAAAATATCAGCTTTTCTCTTACCAATGATTTGATTAATTATCCTCCTCTTCACCAAGCTCCCACCCCCTCTAATATTAAGACTACCAATACTCATAATGTACCTTTTGATTACTCCTTCCCTCCTTCCTCATGAATCTTGCTACTTTCTTCCTAATCCATAATTTTCTTCTTATAATCTTTTTGCGGCTGCAATGAAACAATACCCAGGTCACCTATAGCTTTCCACAAGATATCTCTCCCTCCATGTCGCATCGCTTCCACAGTTCTATTATTGCACCTGAAAACGTTGGATTCTCCCGAATATTCACCATGAAAAACCGTGACTTGACCAGGGTTCCATTTATTGGCCATCGAATCCGAAGCAGAAGGTGGGCCAATAGAGTTAGAGAAAAAAGACCCCACATCCCCTTCTTTCCCCCCAAATTTCTTCTTGGGCCCTAAAAGAGGTTTTTTAGCACAGTTACAACATAACCCAGTACAAAAGAGGAGACTATATTCTCCAACCTATATATCACCTCCAATACGAGTATGATAGCCATAGAAGAAGAGACATTATGGTAACGGCAACAATGAACAATGAACAGTTCAATTTTTTGGGTTAAACTACTAATATTTTATCACGAGAAATCAATTTTTTTTACTGAGTTACGCTCTGAACAATTATAGTAGAAACAATGCTAATTGTAATATATAATCTATTTTGTAACTATGTAATTGTATTTCTAATAACTATCTTAGACATGCTTATATATGATATATATTTAAATACCACAATGCAAATACTTTTATGTCTGCTATTATCTTAGACATGCTCATTTAATATGGTACTCATATTAGGCTTCAATCTTAGGCCAGTTTAAAAACTTTATTAAATATTGAACATTAACGGGGACATGAAGTTATTGATCAAATTATTGAATATTGACGAGAATATGAAGTTAATGATCAAATTATTAAATATCAATAGGAATATGAAGTTACTGATCAAAATATTGAGTATTAACGAGAATATAAAGTTACTGATCAAAATATTGAATAGGATTAGAACATTTCTTTAGCCACCTCCCTATGGGGGTCACCCCCAGCGAAAATCCCAAAATACCACTGCTTCGGAAATAAACTTCCGAAGCGCTTTTTTTTTATAAAAATTTCCACAATTCGGATGTGCATCTCCGAAAACACCTCATGGGGGGTGTCTTCGGAGATGAACTTCCGAAAACACCTCATGGGGGGTGTCTTCGGAAATGAACTTCCGAATTATGCAAAAACTGTGTTTTTTTTAATGTTTTTTCTTAACAGTCTCGCATTTTAATTAAACGCAAACGCCAAATAAAATAAGCAACAGATAAACTGAAAATACTAATATGATAAATCAAATCCAAATAATATATACAAGCCGAAAATAATAATAATACTGTGCGAAAGATACATTCCGAAATCAAAAAATAAATAAACCCGACCACTACTGGGTGTGCCTAACCCTCTCACCCTGGGCCCTCCTCTGCCGCCTGTACCCCGCCGCACGGCCCGCATCAGTGACGATCATCTCCATCACGGCGACTGCCTCTGGACCGCCCTGATCAACGATACCTCGATCCAACGCGTCCCGCCTAAGCATCTCTATCCGCTGGCAGATCAACATGAGATCAATGGCGTGGTCATCCTCGGCCTGCTGGTTCTCCAGGATCTCCTCGTGTGCTGGCCTAGGAGCGTCGGGAACGTCGGGTCTCAACAGAGGATGTGACACCCGATAGAACCATGTGACGTACCCCTTCTCACTGTGCCATTCCTGTGTGACCCGAGTGAGACGGTACTCCTGCGGTACCACATGATGCTGCCAGTCCGCCCATATGGCAGTGAGCTGCACTCGGGTCACTGTGTCGGGAGCAGCCTCAAAGGGTGACCTGGGTATCCGCTGCACGAATCCGAACTGACGCATGCACCGCTCAGGGAGATACCAGACCATGATGTCGGTCCCGCATGCCAACCAGCCTGAATATAAAGCAATGCCGTCAAAGGGGACAATCTGAGCGTAGTCGACGAACGGCCTCCAGGTGACGTCATCGTGCATCGTGCGGTCCAAGTACAAACGGTATGGTCCCACCGCATCGTTCCCCCTCTGGAGAGCATATCTTGCGGCCCTGGGCATGGCGTCCACGTATGCAGGATCGTAGCGGAAGCCGTGGATGCGGGAGAAGTAAGAGATGATCCAGCTCTGAAACACAAACACGATAATGTATTAAAAATAAATACGAAACATAAATAAATAAATAAATACGATAATGTATTAAAATAAAACGTACCGTAAGTAGTGTGCAGGATCCGACCAACTGCCTCGTCCTCCAGTTGGAGGCCTCATTCAGCTTCTGGTAGAGGTATGCCAGAGTAGCTGCCCCCCAGTTCCACTAGTGAACGATATCCAGGTCCATGAAGTAGCGGAGGTAGGTCACGTCGACGTACCTTGCACTCTTGTCCAAAAAGCATGCAGCGCCTACCACATGCATGTACCAGCACCAGAGAGCGCAGCCGCGGTGATACTGTGTGAATAGCTCGTCACCCTCAGCCTCAGCCTCGGCCACCGCGTCCAGGTGGTGCTCAAAATAGCAGCTCAGTGTGGTGAACCGGACATGAGGCCCAGATGTCGTGACGCACTCAAAGTGAGCAACCTCGTGCTCCATGCCCAAATAGAGCGTCATCCACTCAATGGCCTCGACCCTCTGGATCTTGGAGTGGTGCAACAGCGGCCCCCTAATCGGCAGGTGGAGAAGACACTGCACGTCATGCAAGGTGATCGTCATCTCCCCAACCGGCAAGTGGAAAGAGGACGTCTCCTTGTGCCAGCGCTCCACAAATGCCCCCTGCATGCCGGTGCTGATGGTGGTGTACCCCGTCATGCAGAGCCCGCTAAGCCTTGAACCTCGCACATGGTCGTTAAACCACTCAGCTGTTGGTTTAAACAAACTGAAAATCTTCCGGGCGTGGTTCACCATTTTCAACGGCTCTCGCTCCTGTTAAAAAAAAAAACAAATAAGCAACATATATTAAATAAGCGACAAATAAACGGTTAAATTATAAAAAATGGTCACAATTAAACGGTTAAATTATAAAAAATACCTCTCCCTCCCAGATACGCCGAGCGACGTGATCGTGGTAGTTAATCAGCACGAAAGTGTCAAAGGGCCCTCCCGGATAGCCGTCCTCCTGCTCATCATCCTCCCCGGCTGGAGGGTCAACATCCGGTACCCCCTCCGGCTCGTGGTAAGGCACTGGCGCCACCTCCTCCTCCTCCTCCTCCTCCTCCTCTCACTGGCGCGAAGAAGATGTTCGAGCCAGCCGACTCCTAGATCCTGAAGCAGATGTACCCTCTCCCACGTTCACGGGAACTCGCACACGGCATCCCTGACCCTGCCCCCGTCCCTGGGTCGACGCCAGCTGCGCCGCTGCCCGCTCGCGTTTAGCCGACGCAGTCTGGGTCTCCCTACCCTGTCTGATGCGTGCTGGTTGGTTGCCTGACATGTTCCTGTAAACAATCAAAATCGATTAATATGCGAGACAGATGAAAAAACAAAAAAAATGCACTTCTGATACAGTTCGGAAGTTCATTTTCGAAAACTGGGATGAAGGTGTTTTCGGAAATGAACTTCCGAAACACCCCTGCGCAGAACTTCTCTGCAACCTCCAATGGCAGACCCCAAAAACCTAAACCAAAACTATTTTTATGCATACTAAACATCCTAATATCAGTCCTAACCTATCTTAATGTGATTTTTTCAGTTTCTAAACACCCTAATAGAGTTTATTCAAATGGATCTAAAAATTGAAATAAAATGCTAAACTTACCAATTAGTGTTTGAGATTACTTTGGTTGAGATTGGAAGAAGACTTGGGCAATCTATTTGACTTCACACTTGCTTTTTGCAGAAAATTTGAAGAGAGGTTGTGTTTAGAATAGGATTAGGGTAAAATGAATGGGGAGGGGGGTTGTTTTGCTTAATCTGCAAAACGCCCAGTATTTTGGAAGTTCATTTCCGAAATGCTGTTTTTGGAAATGAATTTCCGAAACAAGACAATTTTTTTAAAAAAAAGGCACTTTCGGAGATGCATCTCCGAAAACACCTTTTTCTTGAATTTCGGAGATGCATTTCCGAAGTCAGGGGTAGTTTGGGTTTTTCACCAGAGGTGGGCTAGAAAGTTGGGAGGTGGCCAAAGAAATTTTCTAGGATTAAAGGCCTTTTACCCCCTGCCATATAGGCGTGTATTGATCAAATTATTGAATATTGACGAGAATATGAAGTTAATGATCAAATTATTGAATATTAATAGGAATATGAAGTCTGGTAATATATTTTGTGAGGTCTGTTATAATTTTTTTTTAAGGGGGGAAAATCAAAACACACCTATATGGCAGGGGGTAAAAGGCCTTTAACCCTATTGAATATTGACAGGAACACAAAATTACAGATCAAAATATTGAATATTAACGAGAACATGAAGTTACTGATCAAAATATTTAATATTAACGGGAACATGAGGTTAGTTGTCCAAATATTGAATATTAACGAGAACATGAAGTTTCTGATCAAATGATTGAATATTAACGGAAACGCGAAGTTACTGATCAAAATATTGAATATTACCGCAAATATATGAAAAATGGTGACATTACAGCATACCACATCAGTACCTGTGCGAACGCACGTGTATCCCATTAGTTAAAAAAATGGTATTATCATCTTATATAAGATATATTTTTTTAAAAAATTAAAGATTATTGCTATGAAATTTGATAATTCTTAGTAATTCTTAGTAATTAAAAAAATCGATTTGTGTAGTCACAAAAATGTCATCAAACATGTAAAAAGTTAAAATGGTAATAAGTTAATAGAAATAATTAGGAATGGAAAATGATAATTAGGATTATGAAAGTCACTCTCTATGTAAATAGAATGCAACATTTGCTTCAGACTGAGAAATTTAAAAACAATAAAAAATTGCTGATTTTCTTATTCAGCAATGATTTTCTTATTCAACATTTTGATTCAACACAAACATTGAAATTAAGTTGAATCTTTAAAAAACTAATTATGCTAACATCTAAAAACAGTAGAAATAGTTGAATTTAAAAATTGAAGTAAATAATATAAGCTATCTAAACATGTGTATTAAAACCATCAAAATGAATCACAACTTTCAAAGATTTTTCACTATGACCATGTTATAAAGCCATCAAACTTATTATTATTTATACTATCAACGAAGAAAAAAATGCTAAAGATGAAAGAACCAAATCCATACCACATTGAAATAAAGATGAGTCAAAAACCTCAATTCAGATTCCGCGTGACTAGGGGTGGAAATAGGTCAGACCGATAATAGGGACTTACAGACTAACCTATATATGTTCAGGAAAATTTCTTTGGCCACCTCCCTATGGGGGTCACCCCCAGCGAAAATTCCAAAATACCCCTGCTTCGGAAGTTCATTTCCGAAAGCGTCTTTTTTTGAAAAAATTGACTTATTTCGGAAGTTCATTTCCGAAAACATTATTTCGGAAGTGAACTTCCGAAATACTGCGATTTCTGCAGATTTATCAAAACACTCCCCCTCCCCCAATCATTTACCCTAAATCAAAACAAAAAGTGGCAAAGGCGAAAATTTGTGCAAACAGAATTCCAAAGCTGCATCAAGGCTCCAATCACACTGCTAAACAACATTCAAAAGCCCTCAATCCTAACACTTTGTAAGTTTTGAAATTTTTAGATCTATTATTGAAATGCATGTTATTTAGGGTTTTAATTGCATAAATGATATATGGTTAGGTTGTTAGTAGTATTTAGGTTGTTTAGAAGCATTTTGATTTGGTTTGAAGTTTGGTTTAGGGGTCTGTCATGGAAGTTGCAGAAAACTCCATCGCAGGGGTGTTTCAGAAGTTCATTTCCGAAAACACCTCCATCCCAGTTTTCGGAAATGAACTTCCGAAATGTATCAGAAGTTCAAATTTTTTTGTTTTTTATTTTGTCTCGCATATTAATCGATTTCAATTGTTTACAGGAACATGTCAGACAACCAACCAGCACGCAGGACTGCGTCTTCTAAAGAGGGCGCTAAGGGAAGAAAGGGTTCTTCAAAGAAGGAGGTGAAAGAGGTGAAGGAGGTGAAGGAGGTGAAGGAGAAGAAGAAGCTTTTGACTGGTTCTGCTTCTCGTCCCCTGGGGGTCCATGGCTCGGACGTGCAGGCTCAGCCTTCAGGCGTGATCAACGCTGATGGTTCTGATACTGAGTGGGATGAGGATTGGTATAATTATCTTCATTCGGAGGAGTTCGCTCGTCGGGAAGAATAACGTGTTTTTATTTTGTTTGATGTGTATTTTGTAACGCTCGTGGGGCAGAATAACATGTTTTTGTTTTGTTTGACGTGTTTTGTTTTGTTTTGTTCTGATTTCGGATTGTATCGCACTGTGTTTTTGTATTGGATTTATCATGTTAGTTTTTGGAAGTGGTAACCGGGGTCGGAACATATGACGGAGGAGGTGGATGTTCGGAGGAAGAAGAACCGGAGGTACGTCCACCGCGAGACAAATGAGCCAATCAATGTAAGCTATAGTTTATCATTATCATCTGGGGACGTCATTTCTAAAAAATCAAGATTAAAAATAATAAGATTTTTTTCCCAATTTTTTGTAATGACGTCCCCTGATGATAATGATAAATTATAGCTTACATTGATTGGCTCCTTTGTCTCGCGGTGGACGTACCTCCGGTTCTTCTTCCTCCGGACATCCACCTCCTCCGTCATATGTTCCGGCCCCGGTTACACCTCCTCCGTCATTTGTTACTTACAGTAGTACGTATTTTTATTAAAAGAATAAAAAAACCTTTTGAAAGTTGGAAGCCTTTTTTTCTCCCCACCACTCTCTCATCCCCACCTACCCGTGTTCAACAATATGTAACTTTAATTTTATGTAATATTATCGTTGTAATCTTCACCCGATTAAATAAAGCGAATTGTTGTTGTTTTTCATTTTATTCTGTCCAGACATATTCTCGGAGGTTCATTTCCGAATTCTCCAAGGGGGGTGCATTCGGAGATGAACTTCCGAAACACCACATTTTCTGAATAGTAACTTTATTTCGGAGATGCATCTCCGAAATCAATATTTTATATTAAAAAACACACGTTTTCGGAGATACATTTCCGAAAACACCTTTTTTAAGAAAATAAGTACAGTTTCGGAAATGAACTTCCGAAACAAGGGGTATTGTGGTAAATTCACCAGGGGTGGGCAAGAAGGTTAGGAGGTGGGTGAAGAAAAAACCTATGTTCAGACTAGACCACACATTATTTTTAAATAGAAAAGACCTAGATTTTTTTATAAGCCTATTTCGTTAAAAAGGCTAGGCGTCAGGCCATAAAAAAAGCCTTTTAAGCCTATCAGACTGGCCTATTTAAATAAATATGAATACTTTTTCTTATCATTATATTATGTTTTGTACTTTGAATTAAAATACATTAATAAAACTTGGTTATCTCGAAGAACTTGTGAAAAATAAGATGAAAACATCTGATAAACATTTCCAACTTCTCGATCTTCACTACAACCTTGCCAAGGTGAACCATCAAATCGACCTCCTTTGCAAGTTGCAACCTCTAATACCTGAATAAGAGATGCTTCCTAACCTCCAACTTCTACGAGCCAATTTAGACATGCATGAAGCAACTAACCATATAGCGTGTACAACTTGGTACACCAACACAAATTTCAGGTCTTGGCGTATAAGATCCTAAGAATTAAAGAGAACTTGCAATATGTCCCTCCAATAGGCAGTACCTTACGAGAGGAAACCTCACGTGAAAATCCAGTTACTGTTCCAGAGCCGATCCCGACTCAAACAATCACAGCACATGAAGAGGCTCCACAATCCTCACACCGTCACTAAAGTAAGAGGCACCAGACTCCTCCTACTGGTTACAAGAGAATGATTGAAAATTACATCCTAACTGAGGCTTATTGTTCTCCTCATTCTCCCATGCACCGTCCTTGAAGGAGGGAAAGGCTTGACGCACACACTTCAACTACATAGCAAAAAAGGAACCTGTTGTCTGTGCGTATCCTTAGTAGAGATTACCAAGGTCCCTAGAGAAGCCTCTAAAGTTGTCTGTCTATGATAGAACCAGGGATCCTTACAAACATTCTGAGCACGTAGATAACGGGTTGATCTACTACCACACCAACGGAGTCATGAAGTGTAAGCTCTTTGCATTAACTCTCAATGTAGCTGGTATGCCACGGTACAAAACACTCATAAATGAGAAGATAGACTCGTTGAAAGATCTATGCGATACCTTCACCACCCAATTCACTGCTCGAAAATAAAAACCTACGACTATGGCGGTACTCAGTGGAGTCATACTTGGGAAGAAAGAAAACTGTGTGAATACGTAGACCAGTTCACAAAAGTGGCGGTAGTAGTAAGAGGCATGAACGACAAGTTAAAGTGCTAAATATTTAATAAAGGTCTGAGATTGGATTGCTTGTTCCAGAAAATCTAGGGCATGAGGGAACCTGTAGCTTGAGTGATTTGCTGAAAAGGACACAAACCTATATCAAATATGAATTGGGAAGAAGAGCTCTTAGAGGTAGAAAGCGAGAAAGGTTCGGGAACCGAAAGTTCCAGATACAAGTGAGTTTCGAAGAGATGACGAAGAGTGAGGATTTCGAACAAAAGTCCCAATCTACACTCCTTTGAATACTTCAAGGGAAAATATCTGGCAGGAATGTGCCAACACTAATTTCAAGGAGTCTGTATTCAAGAATCCTTATTCGGTTAACGAATCTTCCAAGATAGACACAAGTCCAATTGTTTCCTTTAAATGTATATTTTGTAGTAGTAGAGATGATCTATGATTTAAGCAAGAATAATAAGAGGATGAATCATCAAGTCAAGTTGATACCCCAAAAACATCAACCTCTATGGCTAATTCAACTTAACATTAAAGAATAAAAAAATCCTCTAGAACTAATCCCTAAAGGAACCAAAAAAAATATGGGTACCTAAAAATCAAATTATCTACGTGGCCAATATATTGTATGGAAGGATTGAAACATCAATCATGTTATTTAGAGAGTGGATGCTCAAGAAAAATTACAACCTAACACTAAAGTAGGAAGGAACTTTGGGATTTGAAGGAAAAAAGAAAAAGAAAAGATAATTGGTTTAAGTACAATTAATAACTCTTCTTTCCTTTTCTACTCATAATGTTTTGTTATTTCTAGGACTCAAACAAATTCTATTGATCATAAATCAATTAAGTGATAGTGGTTATAATATTGTCTTCAAACAAAAGTCCTTTAAAGTAGTAAGAAAGATGAGTCGATCCAGTTGAAGCAGTCAGATTCTTAGTGAAAGTCTAATCTCTCAAACTAGCAAAAGGCAACAAACGAATGCATTATTCCCAGTAAAATACATAGCGATTGTAAGTTGTAGCACTCGACTTCTATGGATGAAACATCAATTATAAGATTATTAAATAAAGGGAAATAAGACCCCTATCTAGTGTGGTAAAACTTCAGCCTTTTATCTATCAAAGAATCTGAATTTTTATTCTAGAGCAAAACATATATAAATTAAGCATCATTTTATTAGAAACTATGTTCCGAAAAAAAATTTATATAAAAAATTTGTTGCTGAAATTATCAATGAATTGATGATTTTAACACGCCGTCTTTGTAATTTTAAAATATACAAAAGACCTAACGTACTGTGTTACTAACATTCAAAGTTGAGACATAATAAGAATGAACAATCGTTTAATTTATAGAACAAGTAATGAAACTTTTGTGAAGTGAACATTTAGAAATACATTCATAATAAAATTATAATAATACATAATTATGTAACACTTTACAATTGTATACAGCGGAACAAAAATAAATAAAAGAATAAATAAAATAATGAAATTGAAAAGTATTGAAACAGAAGATGAAATAGCAATTGATTGTTTGTGAATTTGTAGAATTAGTTGGGAGCACTGCAAATACTTCTTATGATTCCGGCGGATCCGGTTAATGGTTGAATATCTCCCATCTTTATCATAGCAGCTGCAAAATCAGACTTGAAAGCTGTAGGATTTTGACTGTATTGAGAAACGATAGAATCTGTAGATCCTCCACTGAAAAGAACTTGGTCAGATTGTAGAAGACCTTTCTTTTGAATTAAATTTTTGAAGTAGTTGTTGTCAAAAGAATTTGGTGTAACCAAGTCCAGTGCTGCTAACTTTTGATTGTTTGAAGTGGAACTGATAGATGGACAACCACGTTGGCGAGTGCTAGCGAATCCAGCATCTATGTCACTAGCATTGTTGTATATCCTACCACGAAAAGTAAAGCATTGAGCTTGTCCGATTGTGTGCGCACCTGAGTTAGTTAAAATCAAATGGTTCAATAAGTAAATGTTTGGTCAAATATAAAAATATGGAAGTTTGAAAGAAATGAAATATACCAGATAGTGTAACCATCTCTTTGGCGGTAAGACCTTTATTTGTAAATTTAGATATAAGAGTTTGAAGATCGTCTGTAAACAAAGGAAGGTCAGTATTGGCGAAACTTTTACTTGCTGTAGTAGAGTCTCTTCTTCCAAGTTTCACTGTCCATGATGGACCACCAACCTGCAAATAATATGAAATTATTAATATGTTTTTGGTGAGAGATTATTAATATGAACATCAAAAGATTGTATACTTACAGCGAATGATGCATCACGTGCTGCTACAGCAACTATGTCTGCACAAGACACGACTCCGGGACATACTTTCTCTACCTGTGATTTTGCATTATCGATGACTTGAAATCCTCTTACTGAGTTAAGATTAGGAAGTGCAGTCTTTTCGGTCTGGATTGTGGTACTGTCATCGAGCAAAATTGATGCATCACAGCCCTGCACAAAGCAGTCATGAAAATGAAGGCGAATGAGAGATGCAGCCATGCGACGCTCTTTAGAGACAGCAGTACGAATGGCAGTTCTAATGGTGGTTAGTGCATCGGGACATGTACTGTCGTAAAAAGTAGAAGACAACTGTGCATCACATATTGACATTGTGGCTAGCAGCACCAATGTAACAGCAAAACTAGTAGCAGTGATCATTGTATTAGCCATAGAAGTGTTGAGAAAATATATATGAATGAATGTTAGCAAGATAATTAAGAAGAATGAATTATATGAAATGATGAGAGAATACCATGCATATATATAGTTTGTTGTGTGTGAGAGAGAATGTGTACGTCATGGTCACTGATGTCCGCGCGCGGTTTGATAACTCGCTCCTCAACCTTTTCCATATTCACAATTCTGACCAATTCTCCTTTGGTTGGTTGCTTGATTGACAAATACTATTGTTTCTTGCCAGTTCATCACATCCATGCCAAACACTTTTCAATATTTTCCTTTTGAATAATGCAATTTGTATTCTCAAGAGTCAAAATTTATTATTTATTATGAACACTCTCCCCTACATAATATTGACAACTTCCATTTTCTTTTTTCGGATAACCATATTTGATTCATTCTCTCATATTTTCACATTTATATGTTTTGAATATATTGACAAAAAATGATTTGACAGGTAACGCTACTATTTTCGCAAGTTTATCGCAACAAAACTGAAGATTGAATTGGTTTAAAACATTAAGAAAAAATAAATATATGAAAGGCCTAATATAAATTTTAAAATTAAACATTTAAAATGTATTTTTGAATAATAATTTTGTGGTTGTTAAGAGTTGAACTCAAGACCGAAAAAAAAAAGGCATAAATTTTACTAACTTAACTACAATTATATATATGACTAATGTGTCATTGTATATTTTTATAAAAGAGAAAGTAGATCTGTTACAGAAGTTTCAAATGCGGATTGACAAAGTATGAAGAAGAGTAACATTCAACAATCTTTTACTCCTGTGTGACCTCCGGCCGATGCTGGATCTCCCGTGCCACCTCCTGATGGCGTTGACCTGTTGCACGAGGAGACTGATGCACCAGAAGGTCCTTCAAATTTATCCCTGTTGATAGGGTGTGTAGATCATACAACTAAACATGTATGGGACAGAGAGGTAAAATTTCTTAGACTTATTACTTATTTGTCCTCAGTGGAAATTTTTTAACAGTGTTTACTTTGAAAATTTTCAAGAAAGGGCTTCCTAGAAGTTTTACAACCACGGGCGGAAGAATTCATCTCTACAACAGCCGTAGGAGTTGTGGTACCCAGAGTCGTCGTCATTCCATCTGCCTCATGGTGAGGTTACCACCAATTTAGACGACATCACATGCCTCCTGCATATACCTATCCTATTTATATGTAATGCTCCTATTTTTTATCCTATTTCTAAATGCAAGTGTACGGACATAATAAAAATATTAATTTTTCTTTAACTTTGTTGTGTATTTATTTTTCTAAATGTGATGATTAACTAAACAATTATAATTGAAGATTGAATTGGTTTATAACAACTGCCACTACGCCGTACAAGGACTTTCACAGCGTTTTTTTGGGCTTTTAGAGCGCTTAAAAGCGTTGCCATAGGCAACGCTACCGTAGATAAAAACAGCGCTTTTTGGTACGCCAAAAGCGCTCTCGTTGCACTCCTATAGCAGCGCTTTTCCAGAAAAGCGCTCTCGTAGTACCCCTATTACAGCGCTTTTTCCAGAAAAGCGCTCTCGTAGCATCCCCTATAGCAGCGTTTTTTCTAGAAAAGCGCTCTCGTAGCATCCCCTATAGCAGCGCTTTTTCCAGAAAGCGCTTTTTTTATCTTTTATGCCCTTTTTATTATCTTAGGCAGCGCTTTTAATTAGAAAGCGCTTTTGTATGTAGGCTTTTAAGAGCGTTTTTGAAAGCGCTTTCGTTGCTAAACGCAATATTTTAAAGTGCAACTTGTAATTTAAGTCTCCCAGTTCGACCTGTAATTTATATTTATTTTCAACCTGTAATATTTTTGAAAATAGTCACTAAACATGTAATTCAAGGCTTATATATACCATTATTTCAACAAAAACCCGTACATAGGACATTATATACCAATATAATACCATTATAATCCAAAATAAAATATATACACCATTATTGTTCAATTCACATGTTTACAACAGATACATATAACTAAATCATCTCTAACAATAACTAAATCAGAATATAAGCTCGAAATTCTCAAAATTCGACGAGCGGACGGTCCTGGTCCTACAAAGTATGAACAGAACAACACGGTCAATTAAACTAACTTTGCTCAAACACAATTAAAGGCTCCTATGGACCTCCGTTTTATTCTCGGGCCATACCTCTGTTCTGTAGAGATACGTGAACTGACTCTTTTTTATCGCTTAAATGCTTTCGCATTTTTGAAAATTCACAGAGTCGCCACCGACCTTTTATTTTATCCAATTAAGGAAAGGTTTATAAAAGAAACAGAAAAAAGACCTTTAAGAAATTCTGGGTAAGGGGGTAGGTTATACAAAGGGAAGGTGTTAGCACCCTTTGTATCCATGGTTATCCATGGGCTCTTAAGTTTGCTTAGCTCACTTGTTTTTCGATTACTTTTCAATTGCTTTAGAATGCTCATATGTGGTTTCAAATACTTTTGTAATTTGAATTTTGTAATGATCCGTGTGTGGATGTATACAAAATGCTTGTTTATCTTTCGAAAGATGTTTTGAAAAGAACGTTAACTTTGTAATAATCTGTGTTTGGATGTATACAAAGTATTGTCTTTTTGGAAAGTTTTGAAAAACAACAGTGTATGAGAATTTTGTTTGTTTTGATTTGAGCAAGCAAACTAGGAGGTCTACCCTGAGTTGTAAGGTCTTTATCCTATTTCCTTTAAAAATCTATCCTTTCACCGGATACAAACAAAAGGTTCGATTTTGTACTCGAAGCAGTGGAATTTTGACTTTGATTTTGAAAAGAATGAGAAGGGATTACCTTAAGAGGTGCAAGTGTGATTGTGATTGGATTCAGATATTTTATCTTTGAAGTTAGTGATCTAACGGTTCAATTTTATCTTTGACATACACGCAGTTTATATGTGCGGGAAATCAAAATGCAGAAATGTAAAGTGCGGAATTTAAATTGCAAGAAAAATAAAAGGCATGTTTTTGGATTTTTTATGATTTATTTTAATTATAATTAATGCATGATTAATTAAATTAAAATGAAGAAAAAAGATGAAAATAGATTTAAACCTAGAAATTAAGTTTAAAATATGTACAAAATATTTGTCAATTAATTTTAAAACAAAACTAATTTTTTTGGAATTTTTGAAATTGATTTGAAATTGATTAAGTTAATTAATACATAATTATGCAAATAATTACACAAATAATTAAAACTTAAAGAGAAAATTATTCAAAATATGTACAAAATTAGTTTATAATATATAAACAATATTTAACATAAAGAACAATTTTTTTAGGATTTTTTGATTGGTTAGAATAATTAAAAAGCAAATATATAAATATATACTAATTAATTATACAAAATATTGAAATTTTGAAGGAAAATAAAATATTTTTATTTCAGAAAATAATATATTATTTTAGAAGTCTAAAAATATTTTTTGTATATTTTTTGGATTTTTAAAACTATTTTTAATTAATTTAACAAAGAAATTAAAATAAAAATAGAAAATAAAAGGATACTGATCAGGTGTGGAAATTAAATAAGGTCCATGGGATAGGTCCTCATTCTGATGCGTTGGAGTGGCTCTGAGATTGATCCAAGGGCTCAGATCATGAGGGAACATGATAGCCATATGGAAATCAGTGCATGTGATCAGTCAGATATTCAAAGTCCACGCTGGGACCCACGTAGGGATGTCAGTTTGGACCTGTTAATGGGGATCCCCGCGGGGAACGCCCCGTTCGGGGCCCCAAAGATGGGGAATTTTCCCCCGTGGGAGCGGGGATGGGGAGAAAAATTCCCCCGAAAGCATTTCGGGGATGGGGACGGGAAATACATCCCCCGCCCCGCGGGGACCCCGCCCCGCCTATTATTTTAATATAGTTAATTTAATATATATTTTAGACTAGGTTTTTTAGTCATTTCCTTTATGTTTATTTAAAAAATAAATAAATATTCATGTATTTATTAAGAGAGAGAAAAGTAAATATTAGACCCTAAAAATTTATAAAAAAATATTATTATTTTGTGTTCCATTAGTATTTTTAATAAAAAATAATAAATGTCAAATACTAGTATTTTTTTAATAACAGAATAAATATGTGAATTCTTTGTGCTTTTTACTTTTATAGAAAATATAAACATTTTAAAAAATAAAATATTAATGTATAAATGTAGGATCTACGGGGATCCCCGCGGGGAACGGGGATCCGCGGGGAACGGGGATCCGCGGGGAACGGGGATGGGGATAGAAATTCCCCCGTGACGGGGATCGGGGACGGGGACGGGGAATGAATTTGATGGCGGGGAAAACGATGGGAAAGTGTCCCCCGCCCCCGCCCCGCCCCATTGACATCCCTAGACCCACGCTGGCTGACCAACGAATGAGGAAAAGGGAATCTGCCACGCGTGCTGGTCAAATATTCAACGTCACTATTCATCATCCCTAACCTATTTCCTGCGGATTTTGCTTCGGAAACAGCTGCGATTTTACCTGCGGATTTCGCTTCTTTTTTCATGCTTTTTAAAACCTGCAAAAACAAGGAGATGAATTGTTGCAAACAACCCAGATAGCCTAATTAGGACCCCCTGAGTTCATTAGAGGCATTAGTTTTTCATGAGAACGCGTGCAAGTATCAAAACGAAGAGATTGAAGCTTAGAGCTTCAAAAATGGCACGTGATGTTACAAAGCTTAGAGCTCACATGTACCACGTTGGATCTTCTCTATTTCATGTTAGGAACTTATAGAAACCATTAGATTACTTTGAAAAGGATTATAGTATGAGATATTGAAATTGGAAGTTTTAATGGAATATGGAAGAATAGATATGTATGTTCTATGTACAAACAAACAAGACTATTGGTTGGAACCTGTTCAATGATAGTTTAGGAGAAGATTGAAGTGTTTATTTGAAGTTGATAGGAGCTTATACAAAGAAAACGAAAATTACAAGCGTTTAGGTATTTTTTTGAGAATTTTGTGTGTTTCTTTGATACCCCCTTGCTATTTTCGTGCTCCCCTTTGCCCACTTTGTTGCTGAAATATTCTAGCCTTTATATAAGCCTTGGAGTGCTTAAAAAATAAGCTAAGAAGCATTCATGAGCTTTGTTGGAATCTTGACTTTTCAAGCTTAAAACTTAAGCCACCATTGCTTGATCTCCACACCTTTGCTCTAGGCTTTCCTTGCAGCTTCCTTGCTGCATAATTAAGTCAATTGTGGAGGCCTTAGCTTAAGATTAAAGCTATGCATTATCCTTCCTTTTTTCCTTTTTAATTTAATCTTAAATGATAAAATTAAATCAAAAAAATGGAGAAAAATGTTATGGGCTTGGTCTTGGTCGTGGGAGGCCCATAATATTGTGGAAAGGATGTTTGAACCATGAAAACTTGGCCCCATTTGGAAAAAATGCATTTTTGAGCAATGTTGGTTTTATGCATTTTCCAAAATTCAGCCAACTTCAACAAGGTGTAAATCCCTCAATTTTTGTCATATGAAGGAGATCTTGCACTTTTTCGAAACCTCAAAGAGTCCTCTAACCAATGCCTTTGGTCTCATGTCAAAATGATTTTTGATGCTCCTTGTGTGTCCTTTTGAAAAAAGTGTCTTTTTGTTGACTTTGAAAATGACCTGTAATGTCTTTGATCATATTTTTCAAATGGTGAATCCAATGACCATGGGATCAATGGAATTTGAAAGATAATTGAATTTCCTTCAAAATGAACTTTGGTTTGAATTTTTTGGATGAAGGATGAGAGAGTTATGATCAGTCAAAGTTGAGTTGACTTTTCAGGCAAAAACCCTAATTTTGAATCTTAGGGTTTTGTTGATTTTTGATCTTTCCTTGATGAATTATGATCATCCAATGATCAAATGATGAATCCTTTGACAAAATATGGACTTTGACAAAAAATTTCATTTTTGACTGTCTGTTGACTTTTTTGGTCAAACGGGTCGTCTGTTGACTGTTTGAGCTGCTGACGGTGCGTCTGAGTGAATTGAAGTTTGAAAATGTGTATGATGGTACTTTGAGATATATGGATGTGCATGAAATCCATTTGAGGTCTCAAAAGCTTGTTTCTCCTGTAAAAACAAGAAAACCCTAGTCATGGACTGTTTATGTAGGAGACAGTTAAGCGTACCTGATTTTTGTGTAGTGTTGAGTCTCTGCTAATCGCGTGATATTAAGAAGACTTCTAGAACAAAAATCTTGGAATTTTGAATTGTGAAAGATTGATTTGATTGATGGTACAAAACACTGAGAATTGTACTGCCAGCAGTTTGGCTGTCAACTGACTGTCCAGGTATTGATGTAGCAGTTAGAGTGAAAAATCAACAGTCAAAGTTAATTTTCTTTTTTGTTGTTTTTGTTTTATGTTTTATGTGAAAAATGAAAGTTTATTTACATGACTTGTTAGAAAAACACAGACATAATAAATAACTAATATTTACCGTATGCGGGCAAAATTACCGATAATAACCCTGAAAATCATTTAATGCACAGAAAAATGAATATTTGACTGGCAGAAAACACATAAAATATTATCTGGGTAATTAAGCAATATTATGACAAATAGTACAACATTTAATACTGACAGTACAAATATTACATACTATATTGAACAGTACGACGAATAAACGGTACATTTAAGAAATAAGAAATACGGCAAATTTTAAGAATGACGATTGATAACCCATGCTACAAATAGTAACATGTAGATGATTGGGAGCATAAGCATCCCAGGTCCACAGTGTTCCGGGCTATGTAGACAGAAGAAAGACATGATCACCGTAGCAATGGTGATGACCATAAGAAAACACGTTTCCCACCGCTTCGCCATTTTGTCGGGGAAGAAGAAAGGATGGATTATGAAGTGGAAATTTGAGAGATGAATTAGAATTTGATGTGAGATTTTATGGAAGAAAATGGGAGGTATTTATAGAATGGAAAGAAGGATAGAGACGTTGGGGAATGATGTGATTCCGTACAAAAGGAAAATTTGAGTGGAAATAAGATTTGAAAGAAAGTGTATGATAGTGTTGGGAAAAAGAGAGATGTGGAGAATAAAGTTAGGATTTGATTTTTGAAAAAGAGATTTGAAAAGATTTTTGAAAATAATGGAATATAGTACAAAAATTAGTGGGAAACAAAAGATAATAATAATCTACTTGTTACCAGTACAGTCTGAGTTTCCTGATTCTGCGCCTGCAAAAAGATTTAACTCTGTACCAATTGTGTCAGTACTATTTATCTGTAAATAAATAAATAGCATGTGTGAAGTAATAAACAGTATTTGGCGTTTGCGTAAGAATAAATTCAAATGCAAGCCAAATTACTGTATAAGAAAAATTCTAAAAACTAAGTATTTCATATGTCAGGATATTTGTTGAAATAAAAATCCATGATTATATGAGACTCTTAATTTTCAGATTGGAGTTTTCTTGAAAAAAGATGCGGGCAAATTTTGGGGTATAACAGCTCCAACCCAAAGTCATTATCAAAATCCGTCACACAATAATGAGTAAGCAACACAGAACGACTCATATAAAATTCTGCACTTATAGTATTTCCTCAATATGAAAACAACACTAAAATTCTATACCACAACAAAGTTTCAAAACAGATCCCACAACAACATCTATACTTCAAATTTTCCAAGAAAACAAATTGTCATTCAGAAACATCAACAATATTATTAGCAACAATTTCATGTGATTTGCAACTGAATCCACCAATGTAATGTGTCATCAATCCAGTCTCAAATCAAACTATCAGCACCACTTATTTAAGAATCAAACTCAACAACAACAAAAACAAAGTTCAGCACTCTTATTCAGCACACAACAAACTTGATTCATATAACAACATCATCATCGTCAATTAATAATAAGCAAAACAAACTTGATTCTATTAAGAAAACACAATAATGTATTCATACCTATATGAATAGTCGCTGAATATAAAATTGACACAATTCCTCTTTGATTTCTTCCAACTTAAGTCTCGTGTAAGAAGCATAATAGAAGTCATCAAAGTACTACATAACAAAAACATAATATGCATGATTTAGTTAAATGTAATAAATTATAAGAAATTATCCTAAGTTATAAATCCATACCGTGATTGGAATCTCTAATTGATTCGTTTGAAGGATTTCTTTCAAAAACCTCAAAACAAAGTACCCGCAATCTGTACTGTTTCACTGTTGCGGACACTACATAGAAAAACAAATAAGATTTTATAGTTGTCTTGTTTTATCAAGTAGCATAACTATTATAAGCAAAATTGTGAAAATTAATGTACCTGCACTTTGATCCAAGTAATGTTGTTTGATTTAGTCTGTGATACCTGTGCGTCTCTTTGACTTTGGAATACTTGTATTGATCTAACAAAAATATAAAAGCATATATTTATATCAATCTCACAAATAATTAAATATATAAATATATAAATATACACAAATATTTAGAACGATCTTACTTACCTATCAATCGTTGACTTCATAGCCGGATAATTGGTCCACTCACCATCTACCGAATTCAGAAAATATACCACTTCTTTAGAGATATTTGTGCTTCAACTTTAAGAGTGGACGACATCATTAAGTTGGACCAAAATATTCCCGTCATTCTCTGTAAGTTGGAACAAATATTTCCGCCTGGTTTTTTTGACTCCATGGAACATCTACCTGTGCATCTTGCATATGAAGCTTATCTTGGAGGACCTGTTCATTATAGGTGGATGTATCCCTTTGAAAGGTTTATGGGTGATTCTAAGCGGTCAGTGAAAAATAAAGCTAGGGTTGAAGGGTCAATATGTGCACATTACTTGCATCGGGAGACAACACATTTTTGCAGTCATTATTTCAACAACTTGGTGTTAACTCCAAGAATCATAAGGAATCCTGTAAATGTTAATGAGAGAAGTCAATTCACATTATCATTCTTCGGGCTTCCAGGCCGTCCATCTGGAAAGAAGGTTGTTCATTGGTCGACCCAACAAGAAATGCAATCTGCACATGTTCATGTCTTGATCAACTGCGTTGAAGTTAAACCATATCTTGAGTAAGTATACCCAACTACTTTATTTTATTTATAGTGTGAAAATAACCTTGAAACTTATAGTGTGTTTTTTTTAGGGAATTCAACAACTTCTATTTGCAAAGTACCAGTGTACAATCAACATCCAGTGTCATTCATGATCAATTTCCAATATGGTTCAAACATAGATTGTCAGACATTGTTACACCGACTCCAGAAATACTCCATTTGAGAAGTTTATCTGAAGGCCCTAATCGAAGCGCAAACGAACGGCACACATATTTCGTGAACGGATATAAATTTCACACTGAGACTTGGACTGAAGGGAAAAAAACAAAAAACAGTGGTGTATTTGTAAAAGGAGTTACTGATGGGGGTGAAGATGACTTCTATGGCTTTGTTAAACATATCTACGAGTTGGAATACAATTACTTGGACTCCGAAAATAAAGTTGTCTTATTTTATTATGAACGGTATGATCCAACTAGAGGCACAAAAATAGACAAGACATATGGTACTGTTGAGATTCAAATGGGCCGAAGGTACAAACAGTATGACCCTTTCATAATGTCACATGTTGTTAGGCAAGTTTATTATGTTCCTTATCCTTCATTTGTGCCACGTAAACGAGGGTGTTGTGTTGTAATTAAAACAAAACCATTGGCCCATATCGAAAGTGGCGATCTAGTGGAAGATCTTCCTTTCCAAGTTGATGAAGTTGGACCAATTAATGAGGTGATTGCAGTTGAACAAATTACAAGTTTGTCTGATACAAAAGTTGAGGGGTATGAAGTTGATGCGTCTATATTGTTGGTTGAAGATAATATCGACGGAGAGCATGATGAGAATATCACATCAGATGACGAGAATGATATGGATGAAGAGCATGATGATAATGAGAATGATATGGATGAAGAGCATCATGATAATGATAATGATAATGATGTATATTAATGAGAACATGTGTTTGTAATTATACTAATGAACCATCTATTGAATGTTTTAATAAATATATATATATTAATGAAAATGTGTGGTTTGAATATTTATATATTTGATTAATTGCGTATTCTATATAATAAACCATCTAGTGGTATGCGACTCACCTCAGACGACAGTATCTTCCCGCCCACGGACTCAGCCAGACCGCATGTCTTTGGCCAGAACTCAGCCTCTTATGCCATTACTCTCCTCTCCATCTTTTATTAGCCCACCTAGTTATTCATTTCAGCATACTGGGGGACCTAGCTATCCATTCCAGGAGACTGGGGGACCTAGCTTTCCATTCCAGCAGACTGGGGGACCTAGCTATCCATTCCAGCTGACTGGGGGACCTAGTTATTCGTACCAGCAGAGTGCTGGACCTAGATTTCCACCACAGGTCCCCCCAGGTTTCCAGCAGACAGGGGGATCTCGCACCACACATCCGACACAGGTGCCCCGATCCTTCCAGCAGACAGGGGGATCACGTACCTCACCTACCACACATATACGTCCAGGCGGGGATGATCATGTGGAGGTAGATCAGGATGATATTGAGCAGGATGAGGATGATATTTTGTTGGATGGCGATAATCTTCAGGGGGACGATAATCCATATGAGATTCAAATCGTCGATGGCAGATATTATATTACGCCTGTCAGAAATAAGTAAGTATCTTATTTATAATTTTTTAATTAATATAAATTTTTTATTAATATAAATTTATATTTAACGCATGCTAATTCAAATTATTGTTGTTTAGTTTTACTCCGAGTCGGACAGCTGCAAAGTGTGTCAGCTATGTGATTCAGCAAATGTATAAAGATGCTTGGACGAGATTTGGAGAAGTTCCAAATAGGGATGATTGGTTTAAAAAATTTAAGGTATAATTAATTTGTTTTTGAATTATTATTTATTTAAAAAAATTATTATAATTTTCTAACTGTTTATCTTAATGTCAACAGGAAAAGTACACATGGGATGTTTTGAGCGAGAAGGTTGTTAAAAAAGTCTTTTTTACTAGAGCATCAAAAAGACTTTCTGACACCTTACGACGTGTTAGAAAGCGTTGGGAACGTGATAGTAGTTATCCCGCTTGGATGGGCAAAGACACTCTTGATAAACTTCTGGTCTATTGGGATTCACCTCAATTTAAAGCTAAGTCTGAAAGTGGCAAAAAAATGAGGGCATCTGAAAAAGGTGGGCACGTTAATGCTGGTGGAAGTATAAGCACCTACGAACATATGCGACGCATGGTAATTACTACCACTTATATATTGAAGTTATGTTTTGATTAATTATTATATATGTATTTAAATAAAGTTAATTTTATTATTTAGGAAAAGAGGTTGGGGAGAAAACCACTCATGGTTGAGTTAGTTAAGGAGACTCAGACGAAAAAGTCGGGAGAGTATGTTGATGAGCGTACACGGCAAGCTTTGGTAAGTTATTCAATTTACATTATGAATATTTTTTTATTTTATTTTAATGACAACTTTGTGACGTGATTTTCATGTGGCAACTAAGAAGTTGCAGCATGATTTACATGTGGCAACTGAAGTTGTGGCATGAGAATCACGTGACAACTGATTTTTATTTTATTTAAGTTAATTTAATTTAAGTTTTATATTTAATATTTTTATTGTATGTGTAGGAGGATTATCAAGAATTGCTTGTACAACTTTTGGTCGCTAATCCCAAATATACTCCTAGAGAAGGAGAGCCGCTTCATCCAGATGTTGATTTCCATATTTGGAATGAAGTCATTGGCGGAAAAGGTTCTAATGGATGTTTTTTTGGTGGTGGAAGTATGGCGGGATGCTTGAGAAGTGGTGATAGAAATTTATTTGAAAGAGTTAGAGATGGGGAAGGATCATCACGCCCAACACAATTGTCCCCGAAAATGATGGAAACAATAAGACAATTGGCGGTAAGTGAGGCGAGACGCGAGTCAGAGCAACATGAGATGACGTTAAAAACCCAATTAGAGGAGCAACAACGGAAAATAGAGGCAATGACGAAGAAGCAAGCGGAGATGGAGGGGCAACAAAGACAAATAGAGGTAATGGCGAAGAGGCAAGCGGAGATGGAGGAGCAAATGCGGCTATTTATGCAATTTCATGGAAGCGGTAATCAAATGTTTGGTTGAAATGTTGGCGTTGGTGGTGCCTCGACAAATCAACAAGATAATGATGAAAATTTAAACCTTGATGATTTTCCCGATCCAGGAGATACTTAATTATTATGTAATATTAATTATATTTTAGTTTTAGTTTTAATTTTAATTTTAATTTTAATGTATGAAACATATTAAATTTTAATTGATGTATGATAAATTTTAATTTATATTTTGTTTATTACTTATATTTTAAATTTTATTATATTATTCAATAAATATATTTTATTAATATTAATATTCAAATTATTTATTAATTATATTTTATATTTTATTATATTAATTATAATTCATTATTAATAATAAAAACCTTTTTTAATAACAATAATTAAATTTTTTTTATTAAAAAGAATTATGCTTTGTGACGTGATATACATTTCACTATATTTGTGACATGTTTATCACGTCGCTAGATGCATATTAAAAAAAAAAGTTTGTTTTGTAGTGGCATGTTTCCCACGTCACTAATCAGATGCATGAAAAACACGCCACAAACTTTCTCCGTTAGTTGTGCCATCCCTGCAAACCTGCTGCATGCCTGCTGTGCCAGAATTGTGAGTTGGATTGTGTGTAGGATATAGCGACGTGAATTACATGTCACTGAATAGTGACGTGAATGCCATGACACTACTAGTTTACCACCTTTCCCCCTGCGACGTATTCTTTCATGTCGCAAATTATGTGGGGTGACGTGATATTCCTTTTTGTGGCGTGGGAATCACGTCGCTGAAGAGAACATTTTTTGTAGTGTTATTGGATAACTAATTTCACACACACGCATATATATATATATATATATATATATATATATATATATATATATATATATATATATATATATATATATATATATATATAAAGAAAATTTTAATTAAATGCAATTCATTTTTTAAATATCATAAAAAATATAAATATATTATCAAAGTATTTTATATATAATAAATATAGGTAAAATATCTTTTTTTTTCTTCTGATATATTAACCTTGAAGTTCATTTTATTTCCTTAATTTTAAAAAGTTTTATATTAGCCTTTACAATTGAAAAACCTTTTAAAATTAAGGAAAAAAATAAATCTCGAAGTTAACATCCTGTAAATTTTTTTTTGCCATAAATATAGAACGACACAAATGGTGGTAGATATTTGAATGTCTTAATTGATCTAATATTTGAAATTTGATCAATTTTATGAAAATACATTCGGTGAAAGATGTCAACTCTTAAGTGAATCTCAGTTATTCCAATGAATTACTTTAAAACTGCACCTAGAAATTACTTAATTTATTTGAAGTTCTTTATGAAATTAAAAAGATCATTGAAAATAAAATTTATATTATTTGAAAATATATTTTAGAATAGAAGAATAAAAGTAAGTTTTAGTTGCTTATTAGGAGTAAAAATGAGCATTTTTCTTTTACTGAATGTTATAGGCCTTTCACAAGGCCCATAGCGAGAAGTCCAAAAGCAAATACTGAGAAAGCAATTGCGTGGAACAGGTGTATCCTCATTCTTCTTAGAGATAGACGATTCTGTCCTTTAGATGCATCGACCACCGTCTAGGTTAATCAAATGGATGTCCACATAGCACGTCACGTCCTTCGCGGATGATTTTAATCGCTCCCACTCTATATGAGAGAAAATATTCCTTTTTAAATCCATTTCCACTATCGCTTTTCAATCTTTCGTTGACTTGGACTTTGGAGTGCTAACCTGCATACCGTCACATAAATCTTTCAACGAGTCTATGCTTTCATCTGCAAATTTTTATAAAGAAATACCATTCCTTTATGGAAGATCCAAATCTCCGATCTTCTTTAAAATCTTTTAAACTATTGTGACGTCTAAAGTCACTTGATATTGCTGCTGAATTTAACAAAACACCTCCTCATCTTCCTTCTAAAGAAATAGATGATTCAGTCTTAGGCTATGTACAATGGGGGTGTTGAAAAACAAATTCAATAGTTGAATCCTTGCAATAAGGGTGTTGAATAGGGTGTTTAAAGTGAGGTGTATTAATTGGTGTTGAAAGTTTTCAACATGTTGAATGTAGAAAGAGTGGGGTCCACAAAATACTTTGTAAAATTTTATTGGTTGTTTTAAATGTTTAAATTTTTTAGTGTGTTGTGAATGGTAGTGGAATAGGATGTTGAATTTTATTAAACAAAATCATTGTAGTGAGTATAAATTGAATGTGTGTTGAATTATTAGGTGGAAGAAAGAGAAGATGATGTGTAGTATAAAAAATGAAAAAGAAGAGTGTTGAATAATAAAACCATTGTACATAGCCTTAGTGGTCTCTCCATCTGGTCCAACACCACAAGATTTGACCCTTTCAAGAGTCCTCTAAGGAGCATTTCAAGCATTTCCAACTTCTCGATCTTCACTACAACCTTGCCAAGGTGAACCATCAAATCGACCTCCTTTGCAAGTTGCAACCTCTAATACCTGAATAAGAGATGCTTCCTAACCTCCAACTTCTACGAGCCAATTTAGACATGCATGAAGGAACTAACCATTTAGCGTGTACAACTTGGTACACCAACACAAATTTCAGGTCTTGGCGTATAAGATCCTAAGAATTAAAGAGAACTTGCAATATGTCCCTCCAATAGGCAGTACCTTACGAGAGGAAACCTCACGTGAAAATCCAGTTACTGTTCCAGAGCCGATCCCGACTCAAACAATCACAGCACATGAAGAGGCTCCACAATCCTCACACCGTCACTAAAGTAAGAGGCACCAGACTCCTCCTACTGGTTACAAGAGAATGATTGAAAATTACATCCTAACTGAGGCTTATTGTTCTCCTCATTCTCCCATGCACCGTCCTTGAAGGAGGGAAAGGCTTGACGCACACACTTCAACTACATAGCAAAAAAGGAACCTGTTGTCTGTGCGTATCCTTAGTAGAGATTACCAAGGTCCCTAGAGAAGCCTCTAAAGTTGTCTGTCTATGATAGAACCAGGGATCCTTACAAACATTCTGAGCACGTAGATAACGGGTTGATCTACTACCACACCAACGGAGTCATGAAGTGTAAGCTCTTTGCATTAACTCTCAATGTAGCTGGTATGCCACGGTACAAAACACTCATAAATGAGAAGATAGACTCGTTGAAAGATCTATGCGATACCTTCACCACCCAATTCACTGCTCGAAAATAAAAACCTACGACTATGGCGGTACTCAGTGGAGTCATACTTGGGAAGAAAGAAACCTGTGTGAATACGTAGACCAGTTCACAAAAGTGGCGGTAGTAGTAAGAGGCATGAACGACAAGTTAAAGTGCTAAATATTTAATAAAGTTCTGAGATTGGATTGCTTGTTCCAGAAAATCTAGGGCATGAGGGAACCTGTAGCTTGAGTGATTTGCTGAAAAGGACACAAACCTATATCAAATATGAATTGGGAAGAAGAGCTCTTAGAGGTAGAAAGCGAGAAAGGTTCGGGAACCGAAAGTTCCAGATACAAGTGAGTTTCGAAGAGATGACGAAGAGTGAGGATTTCGAACAAAAGTCCCAATCTACACTCCTTTGAATACTTCAAGGGAGAATATCTGGCAGGAATGTGCCAACACTAATTTCAAGGAGTCTGAATTCAAGAATCCTTATTCGGTTAACGAATCTTCCAAGATAGACACAAGTCCAATTGTTTCCTTTAAATGTATATTTTGTAGTAGTAGAGATGATCTATGATTTAAGCAAGAATAATAAGAGGATGAATCATCAAGTCAAGTTGATACCCCAAAAACATCAACCTCTATGGCTAATTCAACTTAACATTAAAGAATAAAAAAATCCTCTAGAACTAATCCCTAAAGGAACCAAAAAAAATATGGGTACCTAAAAATCAAATTATCTACGTGGCCAATATATTGTATGGAAGGATTGAAACATCAATCATGTTATTTAGAGAGTGGATGCTCAAGAAAAATTACAACCTAACACTAAAGTAGGAAGGAACTTTGGGATTTGAAGGAAAAAAGAAAAAGAAAAGATAATTGGTTTAAGTACAATTAATAACTCTTCTTTCCTTTTCTACTCATAATGTTTTGTTATTTCTAGGACTCAAACAAATTCTATTGATCATAAATCAATTAAGTGATAGTGGTTATAATATTGTCTTCAAACAAAAGTCCTTTAAAGTAGTAAGAAAGATGAGTCGATCCAGTTGAAGCAGTCAGATTCTTAGTGAAAATCTAATCTCTCAAACTAGCAAAAGGCAACAAACGAATGCATTATTCCCAGTAAAATACATAGCGATTGTAAGTTGTAGCACTCGACTTCTATGGATGAAACATCAATTATAAGATTATTAAATAAAGGGAAATAAGACCCCTTTCTAGTGTGGTAAAACTTCAGCCTTTTATCTATCAAAGAATCTGAATTTTTATTCTAGAGCAAAACATATATAAATTAAGCATCATTTTATTAGAAACTATGTTCCGAAAAAAAATTTATATAAAAAATTTGTTGCTGAAATTATCAATGAATTGATGATTTTAACACGCCGTCTTTGTAATTTTAAAATATACAAAAGACCTAACGTACTGTGTTACTAACATTCAAAGTTGAGACATAATAAGAATGAACAATCGTTTAATTTATAGAACAAGTAATGAAACTTTTGTGAAGTGAACATTTAGAAATACATTCATAATAAAATTATAATAATACATAATTATGTAACACTTTACAATTGTATACAGCGGAACAAAAATAAATAAAAGAATAAATAAAATAATGAAATTGAAAAGTATTGAAACAGAAGATGAAATAGCAATTGATTGTTTGTGAATTTGTAGAATTAGTTGGGAGCACTGCAAATACTTCTTATGATTCCGGCGGATCCGGTTAATGGTTGAATATCTCCCATCTTTATCATAGCAGCTGCAAAATCAGACTTGAAAGCTGTAGGATTTTGACTGTATTGAGAAACGATAGAATCTGTAGATCCTCCACTGAAAAGAACTTGGTCAGATTGTAGAAGACCTTTCTTTTGAATTAAATTTTTGAAGTAGTTGTTGTCAAAAGAATTTGGTGTAACCAAGTCCAGTGCTGCTAACTTTTGATTGTTTGAAGTGGAACTGATAGATGGACAACCACGTTGGCGAGTGCTAGCGAATCCAGCATCTATGTCACTAGCATTGTTGTATATCCTACCACGAAAAGTAAAGCATTGAGCTTGTCCGATTGTGTGCGCACCTGAGTTAGTTAAAATCAAATGGTTCAATAAGTAAATGTTTGGTCAAATATAAAAATATGGAAGTTTGAAAGAAATGAAATATACCAGATAGTGTAACCATCTCTTTGGCGGTAAGACCTTTATTTGTAAATTTAGATATAAGAGTTTGAAGATCGTCTGTAAACAAAGGAAGGTCAGTATTGGCGAAACTTTTACTTGCTGTAGTAGAGTCTCTTCTTCCAAGTTTCACTGTCCATGATGGACCACCAACCTGCAAATAATATGAAATTATTAATATGTTTTTGGTGAGAGATTATTAATATGAACATCAAAAGATTGTAAACTTACAGCGAATGATGCATCACGTGCTGCTACAGCAACTATGTCTGCACAAGACACGACTCCGGGACATACTTTCTCTACCTGTGATTTTGCATTATCGATGACTTGAAATCCTCTTACTGAGTTAAGATTAGGAAGTGCAGTCTTTTCGGTCTGGATTGTGGTACTGTCATCGAGCAAAATTGATGCATCACAGCCCTGCACAAAGCAGTCATGAAAATGAAGGCGAATGAGAGATGCAGCCATGCGACGCTCTTTAGAGACAGCAGTACGAATGGCAGTTCTAATGGTGGTTAGTGCATCGGGACATGTACTGTCGTAAAAAGTAGAAGACAACTGTGCATCACATATTGACATTGTGGCTAGCAGCACCAATGTAACAGCAAAACTAGTAGCAGTGATCATTGTATTAGCCATAGAAGTGTTGAGAAAATATATATGAATGAATGTTAGCAAGATAATTAAGAAGAATGAATTATATGAAATGATGAGAGAATACCATGCATATATATAGTTTGTTGTGTGTGAGAGAGAATGTGTACGTCATGGTCACTGATGTCCGCGCGCGGTTTGATAACTCGCTCCTCAACCTTTTCCATATTCACAATTCTGACCAATTCTCCTTTGGTTGGTTGCTTGATTGACAAATACTATTGTTTCTTGCCAGTTCATCACATCCATGCCAAACACTTTTCAATATTTTCCTTTTGAATAATGCAATTTGTATTCTCAAGAGTCAAAATTTATTATTTATTATGAGAAAATTTCTTTACCCACCTCCCTATGGGGGGTCACCCCCAGCGAAATTCCCAAACTACCCCTGCTTCGGAAATGAACTTCCGAAGCGCATTTTTTTTAAAAAAAATTTCCTTGATTCGGAAGTTCATCTCCGAAAACACCTCATAGGGGGTGCGTTCGGAGATGAACATCCGAAAACACCTCATGGGGGGTGAATTCGGAAGTTCATTTCCGAATTATGTAGAAACTGTGTTTTTTTTTAATGTTTTTTCTTAAACGCAACCGCATTTTAATTAAACGTTACCGGCAAATAAAATAAACAATAGATAGACTGAAAACACTAATATGATAAATAAACAAAAAAAATACTAATCCGATGAAAATAATATATACAAACCGAAACAAATAAAAATAGTGTGCTAAAGATACAATCCGAAAACAAAAAATAAATAAACCCGACCACTACTGGGTGTGCCTAACCCTCTCACCCTGGGCCCTCCTCTGCCGCCTGTATGTCGCCGCACGGTCCGCTTCAAGGACGATCATCTCCATCACCGCGACTGCCTCTGGACCGCCCCGCTCCACGATACCTCGATCCAACGCGTCCCGCCCAATCATCGATATCCGCTGACAGATCGGCATGAGATCAATGGCGTGATCATCCTCGGCCTGCTGGTTCTCCAGGATCTCCTCGTGTGCTGGCCTAGGAGCGCCGGGAACGTCGGGTCTCAAGAGAGGATGGGACACCCGGTAGAACCATGTGACGTACCCCTCCACACTGTGCCAGTCCTGGGTGACCCGCATGCGAAGGTACTCCTCCGGTACCACATGATCCTCCCAATGCTCCCATGTGGCAGTGAGCTGCACTCTGGTCACTGTGTCAGGAGCAGCCTCGAAGGGTGACCTGGGTATGATCTGCACGAACCCAAACTGCCGCATGCACCGCTCAGGGAGATACCGGACCATGATGCCGGTCCCGCATGCCAACCAGCCTGAATATAGAGCAATGCCGTCAAAGGGGACAATCTGAGCGTAGTCGGCGAACGGCCTCCAGGTGACGTCGTCGTGCATCGTGCGGTCCAGGTACAGGCGGTATGGTCCCACCGCATCGTTCCCCCTCTGGAGAACGTATCTGGCGGCCCTGGGCATGGCGTCCAAATACTCAGGATCGATGTGGAAGCCGTGGATGCGGGAGAAGTAGGAGATGATCCAGCTCTGAATCACAAATACGATAATGTATTAAAAATAAATACGAAACATAAATAAATAAATAAATACGAGAATGTGTTAAAATCAAACGTACCGTAAGCAGAGTGCAGGATCCGACCAGCTGCCTCGTTCTCCAGTTGGAGGCCTCATTCAGCTTCTGGTAGAGATATGCCAGAGTAGCTGCCCCCCAGTTCCACTGGTGAACGGTATCCAGGTCCATGAAATAGCGGAGGTAGGTGACGTCGACGTACCTGGCGCTCTTGTCCACAAAGCATGCAGCGCCTACCACATGCATGTACCAGCACCGGAGAGCGCAGTCGCGGTGATACTGTGTGAACAGGTCGTTATCCTCCTGCTCGGCCTCGGCCGCCGCGTCCAGGTGGTACTCAAAATAGATCTTCTGTGTAGTGAACCAGACATGAGGCCCACAAGTCGTGGCGCACTCATAGTGAGCAACCTCCTCCTCCATGCCCAGAAAGAGCGTCATCCACTCAATGGCCTCGACCCTCTGGATCCTGGAGTGGTGCAACAGCGTCCCCCTAATCGGCAGGTGGAGAAGACACTGCACGTCGTGCAAGGTGATCGTCATCTCCCCAACCGGCAGGTGGAAAGATGACGTCTCCTTGTGCCAGCGCTCCACAAATGCCCCCTGCATGCCGGTGCTGATGGTGGTGTACCCGGTCATGCAGAGCCCGCTGAGCCCTGAACCTCGCACGTGGTCGTTAAACCACTGAGCTCTTGGTTTAAACAGACCGAAAATCTTCCTGGAGTGGTTCACCATTTTCAATGGCTCTCTCTCCTGTTACAAAAAAAACAAATAAGCGACAAATAAACGGTAAAATTATAAAAAATGGTGACAAATAAACGGCTAAGTTAAAAAAAATACCTCTCCCTCCCAGATCCGCCCAGCGACGTGATCCTGGTAGTGAATCAGCAGGGAAGTGTCAAAAGGCCCTCCCGGATAGTTATCCACCTCCTGCACCTCCTGCTCCTCCTCCTCCCCGACTGGAGGGTCAACATCCGGTATGACCTCCTCCTCCTCATCATCATCATCATCCTCCTCCTCTCGCTGGCGGGAAGAAGATACCCGAGCCAGCCTACTCCTATAGCCTGAAGGAGATGAACTCTCCACCAAGTCCTGCTGAACGCGCACACGGCGTCCCCGGCCCCGCCCGCGTGTCGACGCCAGCTGCGCCGCCGCCCGCTCGCGTCTAGCCGACGCAGTCTGGGACTCCCTGCCCTGTCTGATGCGTGCTGGCTGGTTCCCTGTCATGTTCCTGTAAACAATCAAAATCGAAATCGATTAATATGAGAGACAAATGAAAAAACAAAAAAAAAATTGCACTTCTGATACAGTTCGGAAGTTCATTTCCGAAACTGGGATGGAGGTGTTTTCGGAAATGAACTTCCGAAACACCCCTGCGTAGAGCTTTTCTGCAACCTACAATGGCAGACCCCAAATCAAACTTTAAACCTATGTCTACACATTCTAAACATCCTAAATACCAGTACCAACCTAACCTAATACATATTTTCCTATTTGTAAACACCCTAATATCAATTTTATGCATAGATCTAAAACTCAAAATGCTTACCGATTGAAGAGGTTGGAGTGCTTTTTAATGTGGTATAGGAAGCTTGCTGGAGCCTTTGATGTTGCCTTGGTAGTCTTTTAACAAAATTTCGCCTTTGGTGCTGTTTGATGTTGGATTAGGGTAAATGAATGGGGGAGGGGGAGAGTTCTGCTTAATCTGCAGAACGCGCATTATTTCGGAAGTTCATTTCCGAAATGGTGTTTTCGGAAATAAACTTCCGAAATAAGCCAATTTTTTTTAAAAAAAGGCGCTTTCGGAGATGCATCTCCGAAAACACCTTTTTCTTGCATTTCGGAAGTTCATTTCCGAAGTCAGGGGTAGTTTGGGTTTTTCACCAGAGGTTAACTAGAAGGTTGGGAGGTTGGCAAAGAAATTCTCTATTATGAACACTCTCCCCTACATAATAATAACAATTGACAACTTCCATTTTCTTTTTTCGGATAACCATATTTGATTCATTCTCTCATATTTTCACATTTATATGTTTTGAATATATTGACAAAAAATGATTTGACAGGTAACGCTACTATTTTCGCAAGTTTATCGCAACAAAACTGAAGATTGAATTGGTTTAAAACATTAAGAAAAAATAAATATATGAAAGGCCTAATATAAATTTTAAAATTAAACATTTAAAATGTATTTTTGAATAATAATTTTGTGGTTGTTAAGAGTTGAACTCAAGACCGAAAAAAAAAAAGGCATAAATTTTACTAACTTAACTACAATTATATATATGACTAATGTGTCATTGTATATTTTTATAAAAGAGAAAGTAGATCTGTTACAGAAGTTTCAAATGCGGATTGACAAAGTATGAAGAAGAGTAACATTCAACAATCTTTTACTCCTGTGTGACTTCCGGCCGATGCTGGATCTCCCGTGCCACCTCCTGATGGCGTTGACCTATTGCACGAGGAGACTGATGCGCCAGAAGGTCCTTCAAATTTATCCCTGTTGATAGGGTGTGTAGATCATACAGCTAAACATGTATGAGACAGAGAGGTAAAATTTCTTAGACTTATTACTTATTTGTCTTTAGTGGAAATTTTTTAACAGTGTTTACTTTGAAAATTTTCAAGAAAGGGCTTCCTAGAAGTTTTACAACCACGGGCGGAAGAATTCATCTCTACAACAGCTGTAGGAGTTGTGGTACCCAGAGTCGTCGTCATTCCATCTGCCTCATGGTGAGGTTACCACCAATTTAGACGACATCACATGCCTCCTGCATATACCTATCCTATTTATATGTAATGCTCCTATTTTTTATCCTATTTCTAAATGCAAGTGTACGGACATAATAAAAATATTAATTTTTCTTTAACTTTGTTGTGTATTTATTTTTCTAAATGTGATGATTAACTAAACAATTATAATTGAAGATTGAATTGGTTTATAACAACTGCCACTACGCCGTACAAGGACTTTCACAGCGTTTTTTGGGCTTTTAGAGCGCTTAAAAGCGTTGCCATAGGCAACGCTGCCGTAGATAAAAACAGCGCTTTTTGGTACGCCAAAAGCGCTCTCGTTGCACTCCTATAGCAGCGCTTTTCCAGAAAAGCGCTCTCGTAGTACCCCTATTGCAGCGTTTTTTCCAGAAAAGCGCTCTCGTAGCATCCCCTATAGCAGCGTTTTTTTCTAGAAAAGCGCTCTCGTAGCATCCCCTATAGCAGCGCTTTTTCCAGAAAGCGCTTTTTTTATCTTTTATGCCCTTTTTATTATCTTAGGCAGCACTTTTAATTAGAAAGCGCTTTTGTATGTAGGCTTTTAAGAGCGTTTTTGAAAGCGCTTTCGTTGCTAAACGCAATATTTTAAAGTGCAACTTGTAGTTTAAGTCTCCCAGTTCGACCTGTAATTTATATTTATTTTCAACCTGTAATATTTTTGAAAATAGTCACTAAACATGTAATTCAAGGCTTATATATACCATTATCTATCATATAAGAAAAGTCTACCATTTGAGCAATTCTTAGGCTATCCACATCAGCAACTCTCTTCTCAAAATTCCACATCATCGTTCTCAAAAATAACTTCTTCTTCTACTATAATTTGACAGTTACATCCTTTTATTCTTCAATTTCCACTATCCTCATAACTGTCCTTAATCCCACTCTCTTCCAAATTCCAAAACCGTTCAAAAATTTTACGATCCATTTTCCCAAATTCCTTTTCACTTTTCCTCACATAATTGGGATTCTTCATTGTTCTGAAGACAAATACGCAACCTATCATGTTCACGGTGGTGTTTCTTGAGGTTTGTCAACGATGGCGGTAATTGGTTTCGCTTTCTAACGACCCTTCACAGTGGTCGGGTTTGATTAAATGGTGAGTGGTTTACGGTGGTTTTGACTCCAATCTCGATTTTGAGTTTCTCCTCGTCTTTACTTCTGTTATGTTTTTACTGTGTAGTTGTTGTGTTGTTGATTTGTATAATATATCTTTTGATCTTTTAAGTAATTTTGTTATGTTTTTGTTTTTACTTCTACAGAATACAGGAAGATGGTGGAGGAGTTGTACAAATCTCCTGTGGCTTAATTTAGATCTCAGAGTTCTCATGGATTTTATTTCTCTATGTCTGATGGTGTTTTGTTCTTGATTGTATTGGTAGTTATGTTTATATTATACTAACCCTTTCGTACTCCTCTTCTCACGACCTTCCTAAAGTATTTTGATTTAATTTTTGATTGATTTGGTGTTGATGATGCTCACGGGTATGTGCGATATGTTGGAACTGGTGAACACCTTCCCTGAAGAGATGTCTCTGTTGGAAAGCATGTAAAATATATTCTCAGGCAATAAAATACTTATGATACATAGAGATACATAGTCTTTCATTGTTATAGAATTGAACCGTGTATTGTTGAAGAAAGTTAAATTATGCGGCATGCTATTAACTTTTTCTATGTGAAATTAATTCATTGCAGAAAAGAGTGTATTTGATTTTAGAGTTTGCACCTAAAGGTGAACTTTACAAGGAGTTACATAAATGCAAATATTTTAGTGAAAGACGTGCAGCTACTGTAAGTACTAATTTCCCCTCATCGCATCTGATGTGTTTTTTTTACTTGGTAATTTGAACTAACATGTAAAATAGGACATGCATTTGATTGGTTATGTGGCTATATCCTTAAATTGACCAGTTTATGTTGTTATTTTGTGGCTGAGGTAGTATGTTGTGCCATTGGCCCTAGCCCTCATATATTTCCATGGAAACCATGTAATTCATAGGGACATTAAACAAGAGAACCTTCTTATCGCTGCTCACTTGACCACAATTACTCTTGGATGTTTCTTTTATGGTCTTTTGGATGTTGTCTTCCTTCATCTTGTGCTCATTATGCCATAATCTTTTTCATTATCAGGGCGAATTGAAGATTGCGGATTTCGGATGGTAGGTACACACATTCAACCGTAGGAGGACCATGTGTGGCACCCTGGATTACCTTCCACCCGAGATGGGTAAGTTTATATGACATGAATTCTCCATATTAAATATGTTTGTTTCTCTATATGATGAACCTAAATTCTGGATGTTTTGACAGTGGAGAGTGTAGAACATGATACAAGTGTATATATATAGAGCCTTGGCATTCTTTGATACGAGTTTCTTTATGGAGTCCTGCATTTTGAGGCCAAAGAATATTCTGATACTTATAGGAAAGTAGCAGTCACTACGTAGTTGAATTTATATCATCATGTAATTGTACCTTTGTGTAATTCTATAATGTTTTGTTGTTCAAAACTGGCTTTGAGGAGGTTTGTTGGGTTCTGCTCACATTTTGTTGTTTTTTATTTTCGTTTTATCTACAACTAGCGTGCAGACAGGCACCGACGTGTCGGTCTATCAGCTTTTCACTATGGACCTCTGACTCTTTGTAGAATTCAACGAATCATGTTTCATTCTTAGAATGATTTTCTCCTTAATTCATAAATCTAATCAGCTTATATTTGTTTATAGATGATTGGCCTCACAAAGCCAACTTCTGGTGCAGCCTATGTTCAAGGCCTCGACATGAGAAATCATATGGATGGAATATATACTAGCATGGGAGTATGTCCACAGCATGAGTAAGCTGGAATTTTCTGAAATTTTTATGTTTTTCGTGAAATCAACAATTGAAACAAGTTTCTACTGTTTTCATCTTGTGATACTATAGCTTGCTGTGGGAAAGCTTAACAGGTAGAAAGCACCTACTTTTTATGGAAGACTTAAAAATCTTACAGGTTCACTCTTGACTCATGTAAGTTAAATCCACAAGAATTCTTACTGTTTGAAATATTAAGATTACTATTGTTGTGTTAGGAGAATCTGTTATGGATAGGTATTTTAGATTAGTTAGAGCAACGAAATTGGAAAGCTGTCTGTATGGATCTATATACGATGGCTGTATTTTAGATGCAATTTGAGTAGATTTCTCTTTAGCTGGGATAATTTTACATACAGCCCCAGTTATATTGTTATAGGCGGTAGAAGAATCTTTGAAGAGTTTAAACCTTTACCATGGAAGAATTGCTGATAAACAAGCTGAAAAATACAGTGGAGGGATGAAGAGGAGGATCAGTGTTGCAATTTCAAGGTTGCTTATTAAATCTCTGTTTCTTCTCTGCTACTTTCCTTTATCTTGAGAATACGAGCTTCAATGTTGGAAGGTAATCTTAGATTTTTGTTTCAGATATGTATAATCTCCTTATTCTGAGTTGATTATCTGTTGATTTACATTGTAAATGTCTTTAAAATGCAAAAGGATTTCATATGTCAATTTTGCTTTATGATTTTTCTCTTCACATCCATGGAAACATTTGTAATTCTTTCATATTATTTGTTACAGGAAATTATTGATATGTGTGATAATTCTGTTGGGCTGAGCCGACAATTGAAGGGATCAATTATCCCATCAGAACGTAAGTTTTTTTACTTATGTTTTGATGCTAATTTCTTTGCTTGATGTTTTTGTTCTGAGTTCATTTTTTCAATGCTTTTGCTTTACAGGTCCAAAGCATATGATGTTTAAGGTTTGATATTAACCTGTGATTATTCTGATATTTACTATTTGATCATGGGGTTTTATTTATGAAATTTAACTTTTTGCTCTTACACTACATGTATGGAACCCCCTAGGAATCGTAGGTGTAATAACTGCAGAAGGTGGGCCTCAGCTCTTCTTTCAATGGTTTCTTCATTACCGGAGGTACCGCTTTATTGCCTGGCCTATTTAAACAAACCTGAGATTCCTGTCTTACTTATGAAACTATAGGTGCAGTGCTGCACAGTGCAATATTACCAATATATTGAATCATGTCGCATAGCTGTTAAACCGAAATGTTGTGATCAATGTACCAAACAACACCAAATCGGGGCCAAAATAATCATGCGAAATGTCATCACCATGAAGGTCGCATATACAATTTCATAGGAGAAGTTTTCCGATCTCATACAGAAAGAAGAATTCAAAAGAGTGATAGCATCGATGCGATCTCATAGCAGGCATGGTGTTGATTGAAGGGATCTAGAGGCAGATGCCTTTGTAGAAAATGGAAGGATGGTGGAATACTTATTTGGTAAAGACGGAAAAGGTTGCCTCGGACATGATAAATTTGTGCAGTTTATAAGAGATCTTATATATAATTGTGTATGTAAACTAATTACAATTTTGTGTATAGATATTGAGGCTGGAGTTTGTTCATTATGACTTCAAATCGTGAAAAAACATATCAGCAAAGCAATTTGTATCAGTTACTGATCAATGCATAATAAAACACAGCAGAACATTGCTCTTTCTCACTCAATCCTTATTTTCCTTATAAAAATAATTTTGCAAAACATCTAAAAATATACATATTAAAAATATATCTAATTTATTATGATTGAATCTGATTCAATATTTAGATATAAATTCAGTTCTTTATTTTCATTGTCTTCATTTTGTATTTAAAAATGAATGCTAGATATATGCTTAACAATAATATCAACCTCCTAATTCTATTTTTATGGTAGAATTCTCTATTTTTTTCATAACTCAGCCTATTTATTAATAGTAAATGAATCATAAATTCTAATTAACCCAATTCTATTATTTATTGTAAAATTTATTTCATATTTTATTAAAAAATAATAATAATTTTATTAAAAAAATTAATCCATTGAATTTTCATGATTATTTAATCAATTTTATAAAAAAATTACATTTGCGTTTTGTATATTACATAGTGTACGTAAAAAAAATTAACCTCCTATTTTTTTTTTAGATAACAAAGTTTTAAAAAAATTTAAAATAAATCACAATTATTTATTTTAAAGAGATACTTTTGTGAAAAAATAATTAATTGTTATTAGGTTAAATTTTTTCGATCTTATTTCATTCAATATTTAGGTACAAATCCAATTCTTTATTTTCATTGACATTTTTTTTAGAAATGAATACTTAATACGATACATGCGTAACAATAACATAAACTTTCAATTCTATAATTTTATCGTAGTATTTATTTCATATTTTATAAAATAAAAAACAAATAATAAAAAAAATTGAGTATGAACCTTTATAAATTTTGTAAGAGAATAATTTATAGAATATTTATAAAATAAAAAACAAATAATATTTTATTGAAATCGATTAAAAATAATTAAATTGACTGTTGGATTAAATTTATAGAGAACATCTTCATTTATGATGTACTAAATGCATTTTACATTAATTACATTTATGGTGGGGTGTATTTGGATTGATTTGATCGCACAGGGATCTTATATTTTCTGCGATGGAATGGTTGAACCATGAAATAACACTACAACAATATAATTTAGAAAATTAATTTAAATATAATTTATGTTACTTTATGACAGGTATAGTACAAACAAATTATCAATTTTACATTTTTAATTCTATAAATTTATTCTTAAAATATAAAAAAATTAATATATATACATTTTAATAAACTATTTATATTTTAAAATAAATAAATAATATAAATATAATAAATTTATTTATTGATACTTACTTTTTTAAATTATGTAAAATAAATTAATTGATGTATTTAAAGTAATAATTTATTTAAAAGTAGTAATTTATTTATATTTATAATTATTAAATTAAGATGATTTTATATATTTTTAAGAGATTTTAATTTTGGAAACAGTTTATGTATACATTCAATTCAATGAAAAGATTTTTACATTATTGTTAATTATGAATCATCAAATTTTAAATCATTTAATTTAATTATATTTAAATGGTTCATGAATGGTCAATCTACATAATAAAAAAAATTTGAATATGAAACTTTATAATTTTTGTAAGAGAATAATTTATATTATATTTATAAAATAAAAAAATATTATTATATTGAAATTAATTAAAAATAACTAAGTTGACGGTTGGATTAAATTTATAGAGGACATCCTAATTTATGATGTACTAAATGCATTTTACATTAATTACATTTATGGTGGGGTGTATTTGGATTGATTTGAACGCATAGGGATGTTATATTTTCTGCGATGGAATGGTTAAACCATGAAATAACATTATAAAGTATAATTTGGAACATTGATTAAAAAAATAATTTAAATATAATTTATGTTACTTTATGACATACCAATAAAAATAAATTCTCAATTTTACATTTTTAATACTATTAATTTATTCTTAAGATATAAAAAATTTAATATATACATATTAATAAACTATTTATATTTTAAAACATCAATAAATAATATAAATATAATAAATTTATTTAATGATACTTACTTTTTTTTAAATTATATAAACTAAATTAATTGATATATTTAAAGTAATCTTTATTTTAAAATAATAGTTTTATTAATAAAAAAATATTAAAAGTAATAATTTATTTAATAAGTTAAATAACTTTTTATTTTTAACATGCATTACATAACTCTCATTGTCTACATTTTATTAGATAATAATTATTAGGGGGACCATAGAGTTATTGATCAAAATATTGTATATTAACCGGAACATTAAGATATTGATCAAACTATTGAATATTAACGGGAACATGAAGTTATTAATTAAAATATTCAATATTAACGGGAACCGTTGTTAGTAAGTTGAAAGTAAATGTGAATAAGTTTATTGCATTGGACAATCAACATTGTGTTGTCTGTTCTTTATGCAGGTCACATTTTGTTCTACTATTGGTAAAACATTAATAATTCAAGTCAAATAATTGATCTTTCCAATTTTTATTGCATACTAATAAAACAATATATAAACTTTATTTCTTAATTACTTTTTATTTTCAATATTCAATTTTTGTAATATTAGTATTTTTATAACCTTTTCAATTTTAACCTAAATTTAATCTTCTACTAATACCTTTTACTGATAATTTTGTTGCATATTAACGGGAATAAATTTGAAATATTAACGGGAACACGGACTTACTGATTAAAATAATGAATATTAACAGGAACATGAAGTTACTGATCAAAATATTAAATATTAACAGGAACAAATTCGGAATATTAACGGGAATAAAGAGTTACTGATCAAAATAATGAATATTATCGGAAACATGAAGTTACTGATCAAAATATTGACTATTAACAGGAACATGAAGTTACTGGTCAAAATATGGACTATTAACGGGAACATGAAGTTACTGAATAAAATATTCAATATTAACGAGAACATGAGTTAGTGATCAAAATATTAAATATTAACGGGAACATGAAGTTAGTGATCGAAATATTGAATATTAAAGTGAAAATAATGTTTATTAATCAATATATCCCAAACTTTGGCCCAACCTATTGAAAGAAATTCTTATATTTTACACATTTGTTTTTAGGATATTTACTTCTACAATAATATCTATATGGAACAAAATAACCTTTTCTCTATCATCTTTTATTTTCCTCAATCACAATGCGCGAAAACGAAGGGTACCCGTGCGAACGCACGGGTAAGACACTAGTTTCAACAAAAACCCGTACATAGGACATTATATACCAATATAATACCATTATAATCCAAAATAAAATATATACACCATTATTGTTCAATTCACATGTTTACAACAGATACATATAACTAAATCATCTCTAACAATAACTAAATCAGAATATAAGCCCGAAATTCTCAAAATTCGACGAGCGGACGGTCCTGGTCCTACAAAGTATGAACAGAACAACACGGTCAATTAAACTAACTTTGCTCAAACACAATTAAAGGCTCCAACCCAAAGTCATTATCAAAATCCGTCACACAATAATGAGTAAGCAACACATAACGACTCATATAAAATTCTGCACTAATAGTATTTCCTCAATATGAAAACAACACTAAAATTCTATACCACAACAAAGTTTCAAAACAGATCCCACAACAACATCTATACTTCAAATTTTCCAAGAAAACAAATTGTCATTCAGAAACATCAACAATATTATTAGCAACACTTTCATGTGATTTGCAACTGAATCCACCAATGTAATGTGTCATCAATCCAGTCTCAAATCAAACTATCAGCACCACTTATTTAAGAATCAAACTCAACAACAACAAAAACAAAGTTCAGCACTCTTATTCAGCACACAACAAACTTGATTCATATAACAACATCATCATCGTCAATTAATAATAAGCAAAACAAACTTGATTCTATTAAGCAAACACAATAATGTATTCATACCTATATGAATAGTCGCTGAATATAAAATTGACACAATTCCTCTTTGATTTCTTCCAACTTAAGTCTCGTGTAAGAAGCATAATAGAAGTCATCAAAGTACTACATAACAAAAACATAATATGCATGATTTAGTTAAATGTAATAAATTATAAGAAATTATCCTAAGTTATAAATCCATACCGTGATTGGAATCTCTAATTGATTCGTTTGAAGGATTTCTTTCAAAAACCTCAAAACAAAGTACCCGCAATCTGTACTGTTTCGCTGTTGCAGACACTACATAGAAAAACAAATAAGATTTTATAGTTGTCTTGTTTTATCAAGTAGCATAACTATTATAAGCAAAATTGTGAAAATTAATGTACCTGCACTTTGATCCAAGTAATGTTGTTTGATTTAGTCTGTGATACCTGTGCGTCTCTTTGACTTTGGAATACTTGTATTGATCTAACAAAAATATAAAAGCATATATTTATATCAATCTCACAAATAATTAAATATATAAATATACACAAATATTTAGAACGATCTTACTTACCTATCAATCGTTGACTTCATAGCCAGATAATTGGTCCACTCACCATCTACCGAATTCAGAAAATATACCACTTCTTTAGAGATATTTGTGCTTCAACTTTAAGAGTGGACGACATCATTAATTTGGACCAAAATATTCCCGTCATTCTCTGTAAGTTGGAACAAATATTTCCGCCTGGTTTTTTTGACTCCATGGAACATCTACCTGTGCATCTTGCATATGAAGCTTATCTTGGAGGACCTGTTCATTATAGGTGGATGTATCCCTTTGAAAGGTTTATGGGTGATTCTAAGCGGTCAGTGAAAAATAAAGCTAGGGTTGAAGGGTCAATATGTGCACATTACTTGCATCGGGAGACAACACATTTTTGCAGTCATTATTTCAACAACTTGGTGTTAACTCCAAGAATCATAAGGAATCCTGTAAATGTTAATGAGAGAAGTCAATTCACATTATCAGTCTTCGGGCTTCCAGGCCGTCCATCTGGAAAGAAGGTTGTTCATTGGTCGACCCAACAAGAAATGCAATCTGCACATGTTCATGTCTTGATCAACTGCGTTGAAGTTAAACCATATCTTGAGTAAGTATACCCAACTACTTTATTTTATTTATAGTGTGAAAATAACCTTGAAACTTATAGTGTGTTTTTTTAGGGAATTCAACAACTTCTATTTGCAAAGTGCCGGTGTACAATCAACATCCAGTGTCATTCATGATCAATTTCCAATATGGTTCAAACATAGATTGTCAGGCATTGTTACACCGACTCCAGAAATACCCCATTTGAGAAGTTTATCTGAAGGCCCTAATCGAAGCGCAAACGAATGGCACACATATTTCGTGAACGGATATAAATTTCACACTGAGACTTGGACTGAAGGGAAAAAAACAAAAAACAGTGGTGTATTTGTAAAAGGAGTTACTGATGAGGGTGAAGATGACTTCTATGGCTTTGTTAAACATATCTACGAGTTGGAATACAATTACTTGGACTCCGAAAATAAAGTTGTCTTATTTTATTGTGAATGGTATGATCCAACTAGAGGCACAAAAATAGACAAGACATATGGTACTGTTGAGATTCAAATGGGCCGAAGGTACAAACAGTATGACCCTTTCATAATGTCACATGTTGTTAGGCAAGTTTATTATGTTCCTTATCCTTCATTTGTGCCACGTAAACGAGGGTGTTGTGTTGTAATTAAAACAAAACCATTGGCCCATATCGAAAGTGGCGATCTAGTGGAAGATCTTCCTTTCCAAGTTGATGAAGTTGGACCAATTAATGAGGTGATTGCAGTTGAACAAATTACAAGTTTGTCTGATACAAAAGTTGAGGGGTATGAAGTTGATGCGTCTATATTGTTGGTTGAAGATAATATCGACGGAGAGCATGATGAGAATATCACATCAGATGACGAGAATGATATGGATGAAGAGCATGATGATAATGAGAATGATATGGATGAAGAGCATGATGATGATAATGATAATGATGTATATTAATGAGAACATGTGTTTGTAATTATACTAATGAACCATCTATTGAATGTTTTAATAAATATATATATTAATGAAAATGTGTGGTTTGAATATTTATATATTTGATTAATTGCGTATTCTATATAATAAACCATCTAGTGGTATGCGACTCACCTCAGACGACAGTATCTTCCTGCCCACGGACTCAGCCAGACCGCATGTCTTTGGCCAGAACTCAGCCTCTTATGCCATTACTCTCCTCTCCATCTTTTATTAGCCCACCTAGTTATTCATTTCAGCATACTGGGGGACCTAGCTATCCATTCCAGGAGACTGGGGGACCTAGCTTTCCATTCCAGCAGACTGGGGGACCTAGCTATCCATTCCAGCAGACTGGGGGACCTAGTTATTCGTACCAGCAGAGTGATGGACCTAGATTTCCACCACAGGTCCCCCCAGGTTTCCAGCAGACAGGGGGATCTCGCACCACACATCCGACACAGGTGCCCCCATCCTTCCAGCAGACAGGGGGATCACGTACCTCACCTACCACACATATACGTCCAGGCGGGGATGATCATGTGGAGGTAGATCAGGATGATATTGAGCAGGTTGAGGATGATGTTTTGTTGGATGGCGATAATCTTCAGGGGGACGATAATCCATATGAGATTCAAATCGTCGATGGCAGATATTATATTACGCCTGTCAGAAATAAGTAAGTATCTTATTTATAATTTTTTAATTAATATAAATTTTTTATTAATATAAATTTATATTTAACGCATGCTAATTCAAATTATTGTTGTTTAGTTTTACTCCGAGTCGGACAGCTGCAAAGTGTGTCAGCTATGTGATTCAGCAAATGTATAAAGATGCTTGGACGAGATTTGGAGAAGTTCCAAATAGGGATGATTGGTTTAAAAAATTTAAGGTATAATTAATTTGTTTTTGAATTATTATTTATTTAAAAAAATTATTATAATTTTCTAACTGTTTATCTTAATGTCAACAGGAAAAGTACACATGGGATGTTTTGAGCGAGAAGGTTGTTAAAAAAGTCTTTTTTACTAGAGCATCAAAAAGACTTTCTGACACCTTACGACGTGTTAGAAAGCGTTGGGAACGTGATAGTAGTTATCCCGCTTGGATGGGCAAAGACACTCTTGATAAACTTCTGGTCTATTGGGATTCACCTCAATTTAAAGCTAAGTCTGAAAGTGGCAAAAAAATGAGGGCATCTGAAAAAGGTGGGCACGTTAATGCTGGTGGAAGTATAAGCACATACGAACATATGCGACGCATGGTAATTACTACCACTTATATATTGAAGTTGTGTTTTGATTAATTATTATATATGTATTTAAATAAAGTTAATTTTATTATTTAGGAAAAGAGGTTGGGGAGAAAACCACTCATGGTTGAGTTAGTTAAGGAGACTCGGACGAAAAAGTCGGGAGAGTATGTTGATGAGCGTACACGGCAAGCTTTGGTAAGTTATTCAATTTACATTATGAATATTTTTTTATTTTATTTTAATGACAACTTTGTGACGTGATTTTCATGTGGCAACTAAGAAGTTGCAGCATGATTTACATGTGGCAACTGAAGTTGTGGCATGAGAATCACGTGACAACTGATTTTTATTTTATTTAAGTTAATTTAATTTAAGTTTTATATTTAATATTTTTATTGTATGTGTAGGAGGATTATCAAGAATTGCTTGTACAACTTTTGGTCGCTAATCCCAAATATACTCCTAGAGAAGGAGAGCCGCTTCATCCAGATGTTGATTTCCATATTTGGAATGAAGTCATTGGCGGAAAAGGTTCTAATGGATGTTTTTTTGGTGGTGGAAGTATGGCGGGATGCTTGAGAAGTGGTGATAGAAATTTATTTGAAAGAGTTAGAGATGGGGAAGGATCGTCACGCCCAACACAATTGTCCCCGAAAATGATGGAAACAATAAGACAATTGGCGGTAAGTGAGACGAGACGCGAGTCAGAGCAACATGAGATGACGTTAAAAACCCAATTAGAGGAGCAACAACGGAAAATAGAGGCAATGACGAAGAAGCAAGCGGAGATGGAGGGGCAACAAAGACAAATAGAGGTAATGGCGAATAGGCAAGCGGAGATGGAGGAGCAAATGCGGCTATTTATGCAATTTCATGGAAGCGGTAATCAAATGTTTGGTTGAAATGTTGGCGTTGGTGGTGCCTCGACAAATCAACAAGATAATGATGAAGATTTAAACCTTAATGATTTTCCCGATCCAGGAGATACTTAATTATTATGTAATATTAATTATATTTTAGTTTTAGTTTTAATTTTAATTTTAATTTTAATGTATGAAACATATTAAATTTTAATTGATGTATGATAAATTTTAATTTATATTTTGTTTATTACTTATATTTTAAATTTTATTATATTATTCAATAAATATATTTTATTAATATTAATATTCAAATCATTTATTAATTATATTTTATATTTTATTATATTAATTATAATTCATTATTAATAATAAAAACCTTTTTTAATAACAATAATTAAATTTTTTTTATTAAAAAGAATTATGCTTTGTGACGTGATATACATTTCACTATATTTGTGACATGTTTATCACGTCGCTAGATGCATATTAAAAAAAAAATAGTTTTGTAGTGGCATGTTTCCCACGTCACTAATCAGATGCATGAAAAACACGCCACAAACTTTCTCCGTTAGTTGTGCCATCCCTGCAAACCTGCTGCATGCCTGCTGTGCCAGAATTGTGAGTTGGATTGTGTGTAGGATATAGCGACGTGAATTACATGTCACTGAATAGTGACGTGAATGCATGACACTACTAGTTTACCACCTTTCCCCTGCGAGGTATTCTTTCACGTCGCAAATTATGTGGGATGACGTGATATTCCTTTTTGTGGCGTGGGAATCACGTCGCTGGAGAGAACATTTTTTGTAGTGTTATTGGATAACTAATTTCACACACACACACGCATATATATATATATATATATATATATATATATATATATATATATATATATATATATATATATATATATATATATATATATATATATATATATATATATATGTGTGTGTGTGTGTGTGTGTGTGTATATATATATATATATATATATATATATATATATATATATATATATATATATATATATATATATATATATATATATATATATATTAAGACAATTTTAATTAAATGCAATTCATTTTTTTAATATCATAAAAAATATAAATATATTATCAAAGTATTTTATATATAATAAATATAAGTAAAATATCTTTTTTTTTCTTCTGATATATTAACCTTGAAGTTCATTTTATTTCCTTAATTTTAAAAAGTTTTATATTAGCCTTTACAATTGAAAAACCTTTTAAAATTAAGGAAAAAAATAAATCTCGAAGTTAACATCCTGTAAATTTTTTTTTTGCCATAAATATAGAACGACACAAATCATACAATATAATAAAGCAAGATGAGTTCTTTGGCAAGTTTGCCAAGTGTCATCTTCTTAGAAGTTTTACAATTTTAAAACTTGCTATTAATAGTAATCTTATTATAATTAGTTTTAATTATTTTATTATTATTTAATTAATTATTTCACTAATTTGTAAAAATTATTTATAATAATTTATTATTTATTATTCATTAATTGGTCTTGGAAACAAACGCAAAATCTTTAATTTTTTTAAATTATTGATTAATTTTTTTATTGTTCCTAACTACTATTTTTATTGTTTATTAATCATTATTCATTGTTCCACTAATAATGCATTTGATGTTTTTTTAATGCCTTTATAATATATATTGGAATTGGATATAATAGAGAAAGATACTAGCATTTTTTGGTTTGGAATTTGAAATGCAATCCATTGAAAAGTCATGGTACATTGGATTATTAAATGGCTGTTTTGAATGAACCAAAAGAACAACTTCCCATATTGTGTCATTTGCTTTTTAATTTTTTTTATTTTCAGTCTCAAACATATAAATTCAAAGATGTCAAACGAAAATCCACAACTTCTCCTCTTCCATTCCAATTGATCTACGCAAGTATCTTATACATTTTTCCACGCAAGTAGCTTTCTCACAACCATGACCATATTACACACTATTAACAACAATTTCATAAACTAAACTAAATTCACACCCAATACCAATTCAAATGTCAAAACCATGAGTCAAATACACAACCACAAATCAAAATCACATTCATGATAAGCGCAAACGAGATATCCAAAACGGAAGTATACAACAACATCTCATTTGTAGCAGTCGTAATATAAAAAAAGCAGATGCAAAGATCCCAAAAAAATATACAGCAAACTAAGATTTCTGTCGCCAGCAGATTTCCAGAAAAACTCCCACGAAGAAGCCACATCTACGGCCTCTGATGCGCCACTGCACATATACGCTGCAACAACAACGTCGATCAGCCATGTAAACACGCAACACATAACTGATCTACATCCACGTCAACATTTGCATCCGACCCCAAAACGCAGCCTTCGTGCCCTCATCTGCCACGTCTCCAGTCCACCGCTGCGCCACTACCAGTACCGGGCTCCTCCGACAAACTCTTGTCCAGCCACCATCGAGAAAATCACTACCACTTTATTCTTCGTCGCTATGTATCTACTCTTTGATTTTTCCTTGCCATGTTTTAGAATTTGTTAGAAGCTTGTTGTTTGATTCAGTATTTTAAAGAAGAAAACAAAATATTTTCAAATTACTAAAACAAAACAAAATAATATCAATTTTTTTTTAATATTAACTTTTTTTATATAATTCATGTAATAAAAATTACATAATGGCCTTACTTCAATTTTATAATAATATTAATATTTTAGGTTTAGTTTTTCTTTTGACTTTACTATTTCAACTTTTTTTTAATGAAAATAACTACTTCAACAACAATGATCAATTATTCATATTATCGTATAATTACTTTTAAAAGTATCAAATAATAATTTGACGAGTGTTAGATAAATTTTTGAACAGTGTATTAAAGCTAATAAATCCGTGAACTGGTGTGATTTTTTTTAATATTAACTATATTGTGGTCCAATGCAATATTGAGATATTTCAATAATTTTATATTTTTAATTATTTATAAACATTATATGTTTAAAATAAATATTAAATAATCATAAGCGATAAAAATTATATTTTGAATAATGATAAGTGAAAAAAATTTAAAAAATCATGTTGAAAATAATTATTAATTTCTTAAAGATTATTGACTTAGTTTTTAGAGTTCATATTTCAATTAATATTATTTTTATAATAAAATTTAATTTAGATTTTTCAGCGGTTCAATAATTAGTCAATTATTAATTTAAAAATTAAATATGAAATTCAATTTAAATTTGTCAAGTAAGTTATTTTAAAAAAAGTATTCATATTGTATGAATGTAAATAATTAACTTTTAATAAAAATAATATATTCTATTTAAATCTCAAGTATATTATAATTATTAATGAGTTATTAATAATAAATAAATAAATATTTAATTGTGTAATTAAAAGAAAATACAATCTTTCTAAAAATAATTGAAAGATAATCTTTAGTTTGTTATTGTATAAGTATAAGATGCGTTAACACATAAACTTATTATAGTAAATTCATATTTTTAGGCGAAGATTAAAAGAAATAAGTGTCATTTTTCACTACCTGGCTATTATTTTTAGAGGAGTGCTAGCAACACTCTCTTTTGAATACTTTCTCAAGCACTAATTTTTTTATTGGTTGATACATGTGTGGACCCCTCACTTTGAAAATAGGTCCCACATAAAGTAGTAAAACCTACACATGTTTCAACTAATAAGAGATGAAGTGTTTGAGAGAGTGTTCAAAAGAGAGTGTTGCTAGCATTTCTCTTATTTTTATATCGATTATGCCAACTCAAAATACTCAATTATTTTAAATCTTTTTCGGTACAACTATTTAACTATTTATAATGGTTCAATAATACAGTTAAATTTTGTTTTACAATAAGATTATATAATTATTGTTAAATAGTTAAATTATTTATTTCATATATCCTACTAATAATTTATCCACTTATTTTTATGTTATCATAGTTTTATTTGTAATTTAAAAATAATTATAAAGTAAATTTTTTAGCATAAGAAATTTTATACCGTGCCTCGCACGGGTATACTTACTAGTGGTGGTAGATATTTGAATGTCTTAATTGATCCAATATTTGAAATTTGATCAATTTTATGAAAATACATTCGGTGAAAGATGTCAACTCTTAAGTGAATCTCAGTTATTCCAATGAATTACTTTAAAACTGCACCTAGAAATTACTTAATTTATTTGAAGTTCTTTATGAAATTAAAAAGATCATTGAAAATAAAATTTATATTATTTGAAAATATATTTTAGAATAGAAGAATAAAAGTAAGTTTTAGTTGCTTATTAGGAGTAAAAATGAGCATTTTTCTTTTACTGAATGTTATAGGCCTTTCACAAGGCCCATAGCGAGAAGTCCAAAAGCAAATACTGAGAAAGCAATTGCGTGGAACAGGTGTATCCTCATTCTTCTTAGAGATAGACGATTCTGTCCTTTAGATGCATCGACCACCGTCTAGGTTAATCAAATGGATGTCCAAATAGCACGTCACGTTCTTCGCGGATGATTTTAATCGCTCCCACTCTATATGAGAGAAAATATTCCATTTCAAATCCATTTCCACTATCGCTTTTCAATCTTTCGTTGACTTGGACTTTGGAGTGCTAACCTGCATACCGTCACATAAATCTTTCAACGAGTCTATGCTTTCATCCGCAAATTTTTATAAAGAAATACCATTCCTTTATGGAAGATCCAAATCTCCGATCTTCTTTCAAATCTTTTAAACTATTGTGACGTCTAAAGTCACTTGATATTGCTGCTGAATTTAACAAAACACCTCCTCATCTTCCTTCTAAAGAAATAGATGATTCAGTCTTAGGCTATGTACAATGGGGGTGTTGAAAAACAAATTCAATAGTTGAATCCTTGCAATAAGGGTGTTGAATAGGGTGTTTAAAGCGAGGTGTATTAATTGGTGTTGAAAGTTTTCAACATGTTGAATGTAGAAAGAGTGGGGTCCATAAAATACTTTGTAAAATTTTATTGGTTGTTTTAAATGTTTAAATTTTTTAGTGTGTTGTGAATGGTAGTGGAATAGGATGTTGAATTTTATTAAACAAAATCATTGTAGTGAGTATAAATTGAATGTGTGTTGAATTATTAGGTGGAAGAAAGAGAAGATGATGTGTAGTATAAAAAATGAAAAAGAAGAGTGTTGAATAATAAAACCATTGTACATAGCCTTAGTGGTCTCTCCATCTGGTCCAACACCACAAGATTTGACCCTTTCAAGAGTCCTCTAAGGAGCATTCCAAGCATTTCCAACTTCTCGATCTTCACTACAACCTTGCCAAGGTGAACCATCAAATCGACCTCCTTTGCAAGTTGCAACCTCTAATACCTGAATAAGAGATGCTTCCTAACCTCCAACTTCTACGAGCCAATTTAGACATGCATGAAGCAACTAACCATTTAGCGTGTACAACTTGGTACACCAACACAAATTTCAGGTCTTGGCGTATAAGATCCTAAGAATTAAAGAGAACTTGCAATATGTCCCTCCAATAGGCAGTACCTTACGAGAGGAAACCTCACGTGAAAATCCAGTTACTGTTCCAGAGCCGATCCCGACTCAAACAATCACAGCACATGAAGAGGCTCCACAATCCTCACACCGTCACTAAAGTAAGAGGCACCAGACTCCTCCTACTGGTTACAAGAGAATGATTGAAAATTACATCCTAACTGAGGCTTATTGTTCTCCTCATTCTCCCATGCACCGTCCTTGAAGGAGGGAAAGGCTTGACGCACACACTTCAACTACATAGCAAAAAAGGAACCTGTTGTCTGTGCGTATCCTTAGTAGAGATTACCAAGGTCCCTAGAGAAGCCTCTAAAGTTGTCTGTCTATGATAGAACCAGGGATCCTTACAAACATTTTGAGCACGTAGATAACGGGTTGATCTACTACCACACCAACAGAGTCATGAAGTGTAAGCTCTTTGCATTAACTCTCAATGTAGCTGGTATGCCACGGTACAAAACACTCATAAATGAGAAGATAGACTCGTTGAAAGATCTATGCGATACCTTCACCACCCAATTCACTGCTCGAAAATAAAAACCTACGACTATGGCGGTACTCAGTGGAGTCATACTTGGGAAGAAAGAAACCTGTGTGAATACGTAGACCAGTTCACAAAAGTGGCGGTAGTAGTAAGAGGCATGAACGACAAGTTAAAGTGCTAAATATTTAATAAAGGTCTGAGATTGGATTGCTTGTTCCAGAAAATCTAGGGCATGAGGGAACCTGTAGCTTGAGTGATTTGCTGAAAAGGACACAAACCTATATCAAATATGAATTGGGAAGAAGAGCTCTTAGAGGTAGAAAGCGAGAAAGCTTCGGGAACCGAAAGTTCCAGATACAAGTGAGTTTCGAAGAGATGACGAAGAGTGAGGATTTCGAACAAAAGTCCCAATCTACACTCCTTTGAATACTTCAAGGGAGAATATCTGGCAGGAATGTGCCAACACTAATTTCAAGGAGTCTGAATTCAAGAATCCTTATTCGGTTAACGAATCTTCCAAGATAGACACAAGTCCAATTGTTTCCTTTAAATGTATATTTTGTAGTAGTAGAGATGATCTATGATTTAAGCAAGAATAATAAGAGGATGAATCATCAAGTCAAGTTGATACCCCAAAAACATCAACCTCTATGGCTAATTCAACTTAACATTAAAGAATAAAAAAATCCTCTAGAACTAATCCCTAAAGGAACCAAAAAAAATATGGGTACCTAAAAATCAAATTATCTACGTGGCCAATATATTGTATGGAAGGATTGAAACATCAATCATGTTATTTAGAGAGTGGATGCTCAAGAAAAATTACAACCTAACACTAAAGTAGGAAGGAACTTTGGGATTTGAAGGAAAAAAGAAAAAGAAAAGATAATTGGTTTAAGTACAATTAATAACTCTTCTTTCCTTTTCTACTCATAATGTTTTGTTATTTCTAGGACTCAAACAAATTCTATTGATCATAAATCAATTAAGTGATAGTGGTTATAATATTGTCTTCAAACAAAAGTCCTTTAAAGTAGTAAGAAAGATGAGTCGATCCAGTTGAAGCAGTCAGATTCTTAGTGAAAGTCTAATCTCTCAAACTAGCAAAAGGCAACAAACGAATGCATTATTCCCAGTAAAATACATAGCGATCGTAAGTTGTAGCACTCGACTTCTATGGATGAAACATCAATTATAAGATTATTAAATAAAGGGAAATAAGACCCCTATCTAGTGTGGTAAAACTTCAGCCTTTTATCTATCAAAGAATCTGAATTTTTATTCTAGAGCAAAACATATATAAATTAAGCATCATTTTATTAGAAACTATGTTCCGAAAAAAAATTTATATAAAAAATTTGTTGCTGAAATTATCAATGAATTGATGATTTTAACACGCCGTCTTTGTAATTTTAAAATATACAAAAGACCTAACGTACTGTGTTACTAACATTCAAAGTTGAGACATAATAAGAATGAACAATCGTTTAATTTATAGAACAAGTAATGAAACTTTTGTGAAGTGAACATTTAGAAATACATTCATAATAAAATTATAATAATACATAATTATGTAACACTTTACAATTGTATACAGCGGAACAAAAATAAATAAAAGAATAAATAAAATAATGAAATTGAAAAGTATTGAAACAGAAGATGAAATAGCAATTGATTGTTTGTGAATTTGTAGAATTAGTTGGGAGCACTGCAAATACTTCTTATGATTCCGGCGGATCCGGTTAATGGTTGAATATCTCCCATCTTTATCATAGCAGCTGCAAAATCAGACTTGAAAGCTGTAGGATTTTGACTGTATTGAGAAACGATAGAATCTGTAGATCCTCCACTGAAAAGAACTTGGTCAGATTGTAGAAGACCTTTCTTTTGAATTAAATTTTTGAAGTAGTTGTTGTCAAAAGAATTTGGTGTAACCAAGTCCAGTGCTGCTAACTTTTGATTGTTTGAAGTGGAACTGATAGATGGACAACCACGTTGGCGAGTGCTAGCGAATCCAGCATCTATGTCACTAGCATTGTTGTATATCCTACCACGAAAAGTAAAGCATTGAGCTTGTCCGATTGTGTGCGCACCTGAGTTAGTTAAAATCAAATGGTTCAATAAGTAAATGTTTGGTCAAATATAAAAATATGGAAGTTTGAAAGAAATGAAATATACCAGATAGTGTAACCATCTCTTTGGCGGTAAGACCTTTATTTGTAAATTTAGATATAAGAGTTTGAAGATCGTCTGTAAACAAAGGAAGGTCAGTATTGGCGAAACTTTTACTTGCTGTAGTAGAGTCTCTTCTTCCAAGTTTCACTGTCCATGATGGACCACCAACCTGCAAATAATATGAAATTATTAATATGTTTTTGGTGAGAGATTATTAATATGAACATCAAAAGATTGTATACTTACAGCGAATGATGCATCACGTGCTGCTACAGCAACTATGTCTGCACAAGACACGACTCCGGGACATACTTTCTCTACCTGTGATTTTGCATTATCGATGACTTGAAATCCTCTTACTGAGTTAAGATTAGGAAGTGCAGTCTTTTCGGTCTGGATTGTGGTACTGTCATCGAGCAAAATTGATGCATCACAGCCCTGCACAAAGCAGTCATGAAAATGAAGGCGAATGAGAGATGCAGCCATGCGACGCTCTTTAGAGACAGCAGTACGAATGGCAGTTCTAATGGTGGTTAGTGCATCGGGACATGTACTGTCGTAAAAAGTAGAAGACAACTGTGCATCACATATTGACATTGTGGCTAGCAGCACCAATGTAACAGCAAAACTAGTAGCAGTGATCATTGTATTAGCCATAGAAGTGTTGAGAAAATATATATGAATGAATGTTAGCAAGATAATTAAGAAGAATGAATTATATGAAATGATGAGAGAATACCATGCATATATATAGTTTGTTGTGTGTGAGAGAGAATGTGTACGTCATGGTCACTGATGTCCGCGCGCGGTTTGATAACTCGCTCCTCAACCTTTTCCATATTCACAATTCTGACCAATTCTCCTTTGGTTGGTTGCTTGATTGACAAATACTATTGTTTCTTGCCAGTTCATCACATCCATGCCAAACACTTTTCAATATTTTCCTTTTGAATAATGCAATTTGTATTCTCAAGAGTCAAAATTTATTATTTATTATGAACACTCTCCCCTACATAATATTGACAACTTCCATTTTCTTTTTTCGGATAACCATATTTGATTCATTCTCTCATATTTTCACATTTATATGTTTTGAATATATTGACAAAAAATGATTTGACAGGTAACGCTACTATTTTCGCAAGTTTATCGCAACAAAACTGAAGATTGAATTGGTTTAAAACATTAAGAAAAAATAAATATATGAAAGGCCTAATATAAATTTTAAAATTAAACATTTAAAATGTATTTTTGAATAATAATTTTGTGGTTGTTAAGAGTTGAACTCAAGACCGAAAAAAAAAAGGCATAAATTTTACTAACTTAACTACAATTATATATATGACTAATGTGTCATTGTATATTTTTATAAAAGAGAAAGTAGATCTGTTACAGAAGTTTCAAATGCGGATTGACAAAGTATGAAGAAGAGTAACATTCAACAATCTTTTACTCCTGTGTGACCTCCGGCCGATGCTGGATCTCCCGTGCCACCTCCTGATGGCGTTGACCTGTTGCACGAGGAGACTGATGCACCAGAAGGTCCTTCAAATTTATCCCTGTTGATAGGGTGTGTAGATCATACAACTAAACATGTATGGGACAGAGAGGTAAAATTTCTTAGACTTATTACTTATTTGTCCTCAGTGGAAATTTTTTAACAGTGTTTACTTTGAAAATTTTCAAGAAAGGGCTTCCTAGAAGTTTTACAACCACGGGCGGAAGAATTCATCTCTACAACAGCCGTAGGAGTTGTGGTACCCAGAGTCGTCGTCATTCCATCTGCCTCATGGTGAGGTTACCACCAATTTAGACGACATCACATGCCTCCTGCATATACCTATCCTATTTATATGTAATGCTCCTATTTTTTATCCTATTTCTAAATGCAAGTGTACGGACATAATAAAAATATTAATTTTTCTTTAACTTTGTTGTGTATTTATTTTTCTAAATGTGATGATTAACTAAACAATTATAATTGAAGATTGAATTGGTTTATAACAACTGCCACTACGCCGTACAAGGACTTTCACAGCGTTTTTTTGGGCTTTTAGAGCGCTTAAAAGCGTTGCCATAGGCAACGCTACCGTAGATAAAAACAGCGCTTTTTGGTACGCCAAAAGCGCTCTCGTTGCACTCCTATAGCAGCGCTTTTCCAGAAAAGCGCTCTCGTAGTACCCCTATTGCAGCGCTTTTTCCAGAAAAGCGCTCTCGTAGCATCCCCTATAGCAGCGTTTTTTCTAGAAAAGCGCTCTCGTAGCATCCCCTATAGCAGCGCTTTTTCCAGAAAGCGCTTTTTTTATCTTTTATGCCCTTTTTATTATCTTAGGCAGCGCTTTTAATTAGAAAGCGCTTTTGTATGTAGGCTTTTAAGAGCGTTTTTGAAAGCGCTTTCGTTGCTAAACGCAATATTTTAAAGTGCAACTTGTAATTTAAGTCTCCCAGTTCGACCTGTAATTTATATTTATTTTCAACCTGTAATATTTTTGAAAATAGTCACTAAACATGTAATTCAAGGCTTATATATACCATTATTTCAACAAAAACCCGTACATAGGACATTATATACCAATATAATACCATTATAATCCAAAATAAAATATATACACCATTATTGTTCAATTCACATGTTTACAACAGATACATATAACTAAATCATCTCTAACAATAACTAAATCAGAATATAAGCCCGAAATTCTCAAAATTCGACGAGCGGACGGTCCTGGTCCTACAAAGTATGAACAGAACAACACGGTCAATTAAACTAACTTTGCTCAAACACAATTAAAGGCTCCAACCCAAAGTCATTATCAAAATCCGTCACACAATAATGAGTAAGCAACACAGAACGACTCATATAAAATTCTGCACTAATAGTATTTCCTCAATATGAAAACAACACTAAAATTCTATACCACAACAAAGTTTCAAAACAGATCCCACAACAACATCTATACTTCAAATTTTCCAAGAAAACAAATTGTCATTCAGAAACATCAACAATATTATTAGCAACAATTTCATGTGATTTGCAACTGAATCCACCAATGTAATGTGTCATCAATCCAGTCTCAAATCAAACTATCAGCACCACTTATTTAAGAATCAAACTCAACAACAACAAAAACAAAGTTCAGCACTCTTATTCAGCACACAACAAACTTGATTCATATAACAACATCATCATCGTCAATTAATAATAAGCAAAACAAACTTGATTCTATTAAGCAAACACAATAATGTATTCATACCTATATGAATAGTCGCTGAATATAAAATTGACACAATTCCTCTTTGATTTCTTCCAACTTAAGTCTCGTGTAAGAAGCATAATAGAAGTCATCAAAGTACTACATAACAAAAACATAATATGCATGATTTAGTTAAATGTAATAAATTATAAGAAATTATCCTAAGTTATAAATCCATACCGTGATTGGAATCTCTAATTGATTCGTTTGAAGGATTTCTTTCAAAAACCTCAAAACAAAGTACCCGCAATCTGTACTGTTTCGCTGTTGCGGACACTACATAGAAAAACAAATAAGATTTTATAGTTGTCTTGTTTTATCAAGTAGCATAACTATTATAAGCAAAATTGTGAAAATTAATGTACCTGCACTTTGATCCAAGTAATGTTGTTTGATTTAGTCTGTGATACCTGTGCGTCTCTTTGACTTTGGAATACTTGTATTGATCTAACAAAAATATAAAAGCATATATTTATATCAATCTCACAAATAATTAAATATATAAATATACACAAATATTTAGAACGATCTTACTTACCTATCAATCGTTGACTTCATAGCCAGATAATTGGTCCACTCACCATCTACCGAATTCAGAAAATATACCACTTCTTTTATGCAAGCTTTCTGTATTGCCGGTGGTCATCTATCGACTAAGCTCTGTCTAACTGAATCCGGTTCCGTAGCAATTGTCGGTCCGCTGCAATGAGAGGAAGACACGAAATGAATTCTGTTTGACAATTCAGTCTCGCGCAACACTTTGTCATACAACAACCTTAAATAAAAACATAATAAATATTAGACTATTTTCATTGAAATGTGTAAATAAATTGTTCAACTAATTAAATAATATATTCATCGGATTACCGGATGTATGAGTGAATATTACTGGCGCCTAATTGGTCATGCGTAAAAATCTCTTTCATGTCATCTAGTGTAACTCTTTCGGGGAATTCAAAACCAAAGACAGCTTCATCCATATTAATTTCACGACTAGCACCTGTCGTCAAGTTTGACATATCCACAAGAGTTCCAAGCGTCTGCCGGTATCGAGGCACAAAAGCACCTCTTTTTGCCATGACCTTCAGAGGACCCTTTTCCTTGGGTGGTACGCTACGAATTTGCTGCGTCACTTGTTGTGACCCTCGAGCAGATACCTAAAAATCATATAATTTAGGTAAATTATAAAATCATTCAGTTTTAGATTCAGATCATATATTAACACTTTAAATGTACCTCTTTTAGTGATGTAACAGACTCGTCCTGCTGCAAAATCCCTTTACCCTTAATTGCGGGTTTTGTAGGAGTAGTCTAAAATTATCATGTAAAACATAATTAACGTAGCGGTTCAGAATTGACATTTGAAAACTAAATGATTCATAATGGTTTTCAACATACCTCATCATCAATGAAAATGAGTTCCGAGGGCCATGCAACAAATGACCTTATTGCATCTCGCAGCAATGTTGTCTCTGAGACCATGTCAGGTACCGGTAGCAACACATCATGATCTAATACAACATCAACTGATACTTTCAGGTGTCCATCCGGGAGCGGTCTATGGTGAAGTAAATCTCGCAAAGTGTTGTGCACTTTTCCCTTGCCAACTAGGCGATAATCCGGTGACGATAAGTATAGTTGGCAAGATGAAATGCCCTAAACCAATAATAAATATAGAGTCGTTATCATTACAGAAATACAACAATTGTAAGAAAAAAGAATTTATAATTACCTCGGGAAATTTTTTTTTGACAGTTTATACTAGCTTTATCACTAGTTTCTTTCACCGATGAAGTATTGCACTTTTCCCTCATATATATCTCATTATCTCTTTGCAAATCAGAGACTTGTGCTTGTACTTCCTACAATATTTGCAACACTTCTTCATTGGTAGGATTTCTTTTCCTAGAATGCTTATAGAAAGAGGATGGAGTCACACCATGACCTTTACCCCTCACCCGACTGGGATACTCAGGAACATCTAGTGCTCTACTAAGTACACTCCTATTATCCTGGTCCTCACCGGTGGATAACGATTGCGACATGGTCTCCTGTAATTAATTTACATCTCGAAAATTATTAGTGGAGATAAAAAATCAATTATATATTAATAAACATTACACACAGTGTTATACTTACACATTCATCATAAATTTTTGAACATCGAGATCAACAGCTCGATTCTTGCCCACACGAGCTTCCTTCCACAACACATGTACTGGAAGTGAGATTTCCTTGTAACACCCTTAATTTCGTAAATTAATTTAACTGAATTTTTAAATTTAATTATTTGGATTTACTAACTTATGCGGTGATTAAATCAAAAATTGAAGAATAATGGGATGAGTATTCTTGGGCTTGTGGTGCAGTTAGCGGAGAAAGAGGGATGTTAAGTGATTTAGGCCCTACTAATTTTTATTTCATTTTCATAAAATAGAGGAAGTTGTGAAAAAGAAATAGAAAATCCAAAAGGGAGAAGAAGAGCAAAGTAGAGAGAAACGCGAAAGTGCGAAAGAGGAGAAGAAGAGGAAGAGAGCTTCAAGGATCTTAAACTCTAAGGTAAGGGGGGACTCTTCCGGTTAACCTCTATTATCGGGTCGTAGGCGTTAGGATTGAGATCGTATACTATTGATTCAATAGAGAATATGTTCTAGGTTTGGGATTTTATACATTAGATTTAGTTTTTGGAAATTTTGTGTAACTACATGTTGATAATGATTGTTGATGTTAAAAGTGTTGTTTGACTGATGATATAACTCATATTGCATGTGAAATCCCTCTTTTTTTCGTGTACAATCATATTGGTTTGATTGGGTAATGTTTGGAGAGGATTTAAGATGCTGAAAACTGGTTTTTGGGGTTGCAGGTGCGAAGTAATTGGTTACCAAAGTGTGGGTAATCGGTTACCACTATTAAAAAGGGGTATTTGTTGCTGTCTGGGAGGCAGTAACCGGTTACCGAAAGGAGGGTAACCGATTACCTATAATAAAAACAGAAATTTGAGTTTTTGAATCTCAATAACTGATTACTGGTGTTTGGGTAATCGGTTACCACTGTACGTTTTTGAAAAATACTTGTTTGTGTAAAAATCATATCTTTTGAACCGTAAATCCGTTTTGGGTGCCGTTTTCAGCATTGGGTCGATAATTTCATTGTTTATCTATTGAAATAACTTAAAGAGCAGTAGCTCATTTTATTTTAAAAACCGGTATATTTTGTTGAGATGGTGAATTGTGATGGATGTGTGTTTACGTGATATGGTGATGACGTAACTCTTTGTTGTTGTTGTGTTGGTTTGTTGTACTTGGTACTCGATTATGGATTGTGTGATTGTCATTATGTTGTGTGATGAGTTGAATTATGACAATGTTATGCATATGATTGAATTGGTGATTTGCATGTGATAGATGAGGCATGCATTTGTTTGAATCATATGTTGACTGTTAGGAGTAAATTAATGGTAAATTCATGTGTTAATCTAAGTGATTTAGTATCTAAACTAATGCAAATTGTGATAGATCCATAGGTTTTTAGTGAGAATTGAATTGAAAAGGTTCAGTTCATGTGTAAAGCAAATCGAATCACTTGTGGGTGTTATTTATGCAGGTTTAGAGCTGAACTGAAGCTTTAGGAAAACAAGAAGAGGAAAGGAAGCTGGAAGTATCAAAGGCAAAGCAAAAAGTTGAAGTCTGACAAGGGCGCGCCGCGGGAGTTCTAGCCAGCGCCGCGCCAAAGTTTCTGTTTTTGATCGTGCCGCGCTCATCCGTTGCCGCGCCGCGGCCTCGGCGTTAAAAGCCCAAAATTTATAAATAGAAACCCTAGCTTCCAAGTGAAGGGAGATCCTTTGTGAGCGAAATTAGGAGAACATTCTGAAGTTGCAGTCAAGAACAACAATTGAAGGCCAATTCTTTACCAATCGAAGACATTCCATTGATGAAGATGAATCCCTATATTAATTCTTGTGTGTTCTTCATGTCTATGGAGAGCTAAATTCCTCTTGTTGAGTTTAAGGTAGTAGTTAACCTATGAATATACAATACCATTGATTCTTTCCTATGAACAATTGTTTGAATTTTATTATCAATAAGAAACCTTGCTTTTAATTTACATCATTGTTGAATCCTTGATCGAAAGAGAGGATTTTTACTTTTGCCCTAGGTTACTGTATTGATTCAATTGCAATTTGCAGAGATGGAATTGTGATTGGGTTTTCATAATTATCGTTCCTAATTACTATTATCGTTATTGATATTTGGAGAGATCGAATCTCGTACCGGTAAAAGTTTATCTAATTTGATTTGCAGACATGGAATCATATTTGAGGATAAGTGAAGATAATAGTTCAAATGATTGTTCAATTGTGAATTAATCCATAAATTGTATAGGAATAGGTTGATGAATCCTAAAAGCTCAACATATTTCCTTACTCGTTAACAAATTCTCATTGTTTGCATTCGTATTATTATTTAGATTTGACAATATTAGAATCATAAAACAAATCCTATTACTCTTTCTCACTCAAAATAAACAACTATAGAACGGCAGTGATATTAATCTCTGTGGATACGATATATTACCGAAAATATTTACCCACAAATACTTTCAACAAATTGGCGCCGTTGCCGGGGATTGGTGTCAATATTGCACGCATTGCAATAGTTTTTATTTTGAGTTTAAATTTTATTTTCTCGATTTGGTTGTTTCACGTGTTTGCTAGTTTTTGCAGAAGATCGTGTATGCGCAGTAAAGTTCCCAGTGATCAACTTCTTTTTGATCCCGAGATCGAAAGGACCGCTAGGAGGCTAAACAGCAAAGCACGAAGAAGATCAAACATAGCAAAAGCAAGAGACAACGCAACCGCGACATCGTCACAACAACTTGAAACCATTGACGAGTTGCAAGAAGGACTTTTATTTCACGAATTATTTGCGGAAGAAGAACAGGAAGGCACTGTACAACCAACTGTTGTCAACATGGCTGATCCGGGACCATGTGCAAATAGTCCAAGACTCAACCCACAGTTCGCTAGAACTGCCGCCAACGGGCGGACTTCAGAATTGAAGACCGGTATCATCCAGTTGATATGTGCAAGTCCTTTCGCCGGATTGGACCACGAAGACCCGTATACACATCTTACTAGATTCTATGAGTTAGCATGTACAACTGGTGTAGCTCAAGCGGATGAAGAAGCATTGTTCAAGAGGTTGTTCCCACACTCTTTGCTATCTAAGGCAAAAGATTGGTATCTGGACCAACCCGAAATAGTGATGACTAATTGGAACACCTTAGAAGAAAAATTTCTGGAAAGTTTTTACTCTCAAAACCGATTCTTTGAAGCAAAAACAGCAATAGCAGTATTTTCTCAAGGCAGTAATGAATCATTGAATGAAGCATGGGAAAGGTATAAAGCTATGTTAAGAAAGTGCAAAGGACACGGTTTCACAGAAGTTGATCAAATCCACATGTTCCGTAACGGTCTCACAGCTACAAACAAGACACTCTTGGATGTCACGGCTGGTGGTTCACTCATGTCCAAGACACCTGCTGAAGCTACTCAAATCATAGAGCGAATGGCTCTGAATGATCGTCAGGGTAACCAGGATCGAACTGTCAGAGACAAGAAACCCTGATTATTAGAATTGAATAACAATGATGCCCTGCTGGCCCAAAATAAGCTTCTAACATCACAAGTGGAACTTTTGACACAACAAATGTCTAAATTACCACAACAAATCAAGGAGTTGAACGGGGTCTCTAATTCGTATCAAGTTGCTAAGTGCGAATTGTGCAAGGGAGATCATCAAACAGGGTTCTGTCCACCGGTACTAGAAGAAGAAGTGAATTACATGAACAACAGTCAAGGACAAAGGCATAATCAATATCAAAATCAGCCATACCAACAAGGTTATCCCCCAAGGTATAACATTCAAGGGTACCAACAAAGGCCACATGAATCAAGGGTATCAACAACAAGCCTTCCAACCATACACTCAACCACCACCACAACAAGGAGGACAATCAAAGCTAGAAGAAACTATGACACAATTTATGCAAATGTCCATGACAAATCAAAAGAATCAAGAAGCAGCTATAAAGAATTTGGAGACCCAAGTGGGCCAACTTGCTAAGCAGATTGCAACTAATCAATCAAATGCAACTTTCTCGGCCAACACTCAAGAGAACCCAAAGGAGCATTGCAAAGCAGTGGTGACAAGGTCTGGGCAAAAAGGTGGCAAGGATGAGACGGAAATGAATGAGGTTAAAGATGATAAAGAAAAGGAAGATGAAAAACATGATGGAGAAGATGAAGAATATGAAATTATTAACAAGGGGGCTGAAGAGGAAGATGTGAATAGAGAAGTCAAGAAGGAGAAATTAAAAAGAAGGAGTGCTAAGGATAAGATAGTGAACAACACGATTCCAAGTCAACATTTTCCATATCCTCATGCTCCTTCAAAGAAAGACAACGCTAGACAATATGCCAGGTTTATGGAAATTTTTAAGCAACTACAAATTAATATTCCATTTTCTGAAGCTATTGCCCAAATGCCAAAATATGCAAAATTTATGAAAGATATCTTGACAAAGAAGAAAAGACCGGAAGAAGAAGAGGTTATTATACTTGATGCACAATGTAGTGCTATCATATCACGCCTTCCCCAAAAGGCGAGAGATCCCGGAAGAGTCACATTGCCGGTTACGATAGGAAATCAAAATATTGGGAATGGATTGATTGATCTCGGATCAAGCATAAATTTAATCCCTTTATCAATAGTAAAGCGGCTGGGAAATATTGAAACGAAGGCAACAAGAATGACTTTGCAACTAGCAGATAAATCTACCACTCTCCCGTATGGAATTGCACAAGACATGTTAGTGAAAGTTGACAAATTTCTGTTTCCAGTAGATTTTGTGGTGATTGATATGGAAGAAGATAAAGATTCCCCTATCATCCTTGGAAGACCATTCATGAAAACAGCCCGGATGATGATCGACATCGATGATGGTATAATGAAGCTGAGAGTCCAAGATGAAGAGGTATGTTTTAATCTTTTTGATGCCATGAAACAACCCAAAGACAAGAATGATTGATTTCGCATGGATATAACTGAAGCAAGTGTCGAGGAAGTGGCAAGCCAAATTCATCTTTCTAACCCTTTAGAGAGATCTCTTGTTGATTCATTTAGTGTACTCACTCAAGAAGAAGAAAAATAAATTGAGTTGTTTCTAAAAGAATTAGAGAAAGGGGGCAACACACCCAGCAAAGAAGACAAAGTGGAGGATTTGGAGCTGAAAAAAGAAGTGAAAGAGTCGAAGCTAGAATTAAAATTGCTCCCAACTCATTTGAAGTACGTCTTTTTAGATGAAGAGGGAAGTAAACCGGTCGTTATTAGCTCAAAGTTAAATGCTACAGAAGAGGCAAGACTCATACAAATCCTTCAAAAGAATAAAGCAGCAATCAGATGGGTATTGGCGGATTTAAAAGGTATCAGCCCCGCATATTGCATGCACAAGATTATGTTAGAAGAAGACTTCAAACCAGTGGCCCAACCACAACGAAGACTAAATCCAACAATGAAAGAGGTAGTAAGGAAAGAGGTGATCAAACTCCTAGAAGCAGGAATGATTTACCCAATTTCCGATAGTGCATAGGTAAGTCCGGTACAAGTTGTTCCAAAGAAGGGAGGCATGACGGTAATCCGTAATGACAAAAATGAACTTATACCAACTAGAACTGTGACCGGGTGGCGCATGTGCATAGATTACCGGAGACTCAACAAAGCAACGCGAAAAGACCACTTTCCATTACCATTCATGGATCAAATGCTTGAGAGATTATCGGGGCAGAATTACTATTGCTTTCTGGATGGATATTCCGGATACAATCAAATCGTAGTCAACCCAGAGGATCATGAGAAGACAGCATTTACATGTCCATTTGGAATTTTCGCATATAGGAGGATGCCATTTGGACTATGCAATGCCCCAACAACTTTTCAACGATGCATGCAGGCCATATTCTCTGACCTTATTGAAAAGAGTATTGAGGTATTCATGGATGACTTTTCAGTGTTCGAAAAGACTTTTGATACATGCTTGAACAATCTGGACGTGGCACTTGAAAGGTGTATTGAGACCAATTTGATCCTTAATTGGGAGAAGTGCCATTTTATGGTAACAGAAGGAATTGTACTCGGACGCAAAGTATCTTCAAGAGGACTTGAAGTAGACCAAGCCAAGGTGGAGGTAATTTCAAAGCTTCCACCCCCAATAAATGTCAAAGGAGTACGAAGCTTTTTAGGTCATGCAAGATTCTACAGAAGGTTTGTTAAAGATTTTTCCAAGATTGCCAAGCCTTTGAGTAATCTACTCAACCAAGGTACGTGTTTTAATTTTGATGAATCTTGTGTTAAAGCCTTCAATGATCTGAAAGAACGGTTAGCTACCGCACCTGTGATAGTAGCACCAGATTGGAAAAACCATTTTGAACTTATGTGTGATGCTAGCGACTATGCCATAGGTGCGGTGCTAGGCCAACGGAAAGGAAAAGTTTTTCATGTCATACACTATGCAAGCAAGGTGCTAAATGACGCTCAAGTCAATTATGCTACCACAGAAAAAGAATTTTTAGCTATAGTGTATGCTCTCGAAAAATTCAGATCCTATCTCATTGGCTCAAAAGTGGTGATTTACACAGACCATGCGGCCATAAAATATCTGCTCACCAAACTGGATTCGAAGCAAAGACTCGTTCGTTGGGTCCTTCTTTTACAAGAATTTGACATAGAAATCCGGGACAAAAAAGGTTCAGAAAATGTGGTGGCAGATCATTTATCCCGTTTGGTCAATGTAAATGTCACCAACCAAGAAGCTGAAATAAATGAGACATTCCCGGATGAACAACTTTTTGAAATACAAACAAGACCATGGTTCGCCGACTTGGCTAATCATAAAGCAACCGGTATGATACCGGAGGACTTTGACTGGAACAAAAAGAAAAAGTTGTTAGCCGATGCAAAGTACTATGTGTGGGACGACCCATACTTGTTCAAGATAGGTAAGGATGGAATTCTAAGGAGATGTGTTACTGAAGAAGAAGCCCAACAAATCTTGTGGCATTGTCATAATTCACCGAGTGGTGGTCATTTTAATGGATGGAGGACGGCAACAAAGGTCCTCCAATCCGGATTTTTCTGGCCGACTATTTTCAAAGACGCCCATCACCATGCAAAGAATTGTGACAAATGTCAAAGAGTTGGTGGGATAAGTAAACGGGATGAGATGCCACTTCAAACCATCATTGAGGTAGAAGTTTTTGATTGTTGGGGCATCGATTTTATGGGGCCATTTCTTCCTTCTTTTACTAACGAATATATTCTAGTTGCAGTTGATTATGTTTCCAAGTGGGTCGAAGCCATCGCTACACCAAAGGCGGATGCCAAAACGGTGCTAAAATTTTTAAACCGTAACATATTCACACGTTTTGGCATGCCGAGAGTGATCATAAGCGATGGTGGATCTCATTTTGTTAATGAACAGGTGGCAAAAGTACTGGATAAATATCATATCAACCACAAGATAGCTTCACCTTATCATCCCCAAACCAACGGGCAAGCAGAAATTTCAAATTGAGCAATCAAGAACATTCTCGAGAAGACGGTGTCAGAGTCCCGTAAAGACTGGTCGGTAAGGATAGACGATGCCTTGTGGGCATATAGGACAGCATACAAAGCGCCAACTGGTGCATCACCTTTTCAAATGGTTTATGGTAAGGCATGACATTTACCGGTGGAGGTGGAGCACAAAGCACTATGGGCCTTACGTTTCTTCAATAGAGATGATAGTTTGGCGTATAAGAAGAGGAAGAATCAACTCCATGAACTTGAGGAATTCAGGTACCTAGCATATGAATCTAATAAAATGTATAAGGAAAATATGAAAAGGTATCATGATAAGAGAATCAAAAAGAAAGAGTTCAAGGTGGGCGACCTTGTGTTACTATTCAACTCTAGGCTCAGGCTCTTCCCAGGCAAATTGAAGTCTAAGTGGTCAGGGCCGTTCATAATAAAGGAAATTAAACCTTACGGTGCCATTACTATCGAAGATGGTAAGACTAAAGACAGTTGGACTGTTAACGGAGAACGGTTAAAAATCTACCTTGGGGGAGAGTTTGATAGAGAAGTGTGCACAATCTCACTTTTAAACTCCTAGTCAAAGGAGTTTAACCGTCGAGCCATGCGACGTTAAACGAAGCGCTTGTTGGGAGGCAACCCAACAGAGTAAGCATCTTTCATTTTAAGTAATTTTCTTTTAATTTCGTCTTTTATTTTTATATGGGTTATCATCAATCAGTGCCATCCGCACAAGGGAAGTTACAAAAGAGTGAAGTGGGGAAACAAGCAGAAAAAAAATTTCAAATTTTTTTTTAGACCGCGCCGCGGGAATTAAGTTTGCGCCGCGACGCCAAACAGAGATATTTGCGCGTCGCAGGAGTAACCTTGCGCGCCGCGGTGCTGCGAAAACAATAATATATTCAGTTTATTTGGAAACTGCTCAGTTCCCCCTCTTTCTCTCTTTTGAAACTCAACCAAACCCATAGAGCGAAATCTCACAATCTGGTTCACTCTCGTTCATCCTCAATCAATCCTCAATAAGGTATGTTTCTCATTCTTCACTCTTGTGTGCTAGTAAGTTCTTTCTCTACCAAGAACCCTAAATCTTAGGTAGGAGGAATCTAGTAGCATTTAAACAAAAACCCTAGGGTAGGTGACATCAAATTGTTGTGCAAATGTTGTATCTAGGTTTGATTAACAATGTTAGGGATCCAAACACAGACCCAATGCAGGGAAGAGTTCTTCAGGTGCGCCGCAGCCGCGCCGCGGCTGGAGAGTTTTTGTTAAATTTTCTGTTCTGGTTTTTTTTTCTCTCTGCTGCTTTGTCTTTTGTTGTGATCATTGCAGATGAATCCGGCTAAGAGAGTACGCACCAAGTCAACAAGTTCTGGTCCTTGAGGAACGCGTGCTACGAGAAACCAACCCGATAGATTTCTAGGTCGGGCCCAGGTGGACAGGTTCAAGAATCTGGGATCCCGAACCATTTTAACTGAGAAAGTGGTTGTCACCATGGGAAAAGGAGGAGGCCCTCATGATGAGATGTGGGATGTTCTTGAAAATAGGAACTGGCAACGTGTGTTTGCACCGCACGCCGTCATTAACTATGACATTGTAAAGGAGTTCTATGCAAACGCTATCAAAACCACTGATGAATCCGTAGCCTACACTTATCAATCCTTTGTAAGAGGAAAAACTGTGGAATTTGATAGAGATTCAATCAGTGAGTTTTTGGGAGAACCCCTCCAATTGGCTGAAAATGAGAAGTGTTTCTACCGGCAAAATGTAAACAACTGTGCAAATCTTATGGAGATGATGTCTGAGACAATTTGTATTCCAGGGAGAGGACCAGAACTTAGCCGCCAAGGAAATCCAACCCACTACAACAGGAAAGATCTGAGCATAGAGGCAATGGGTATTTTATCCGTGATCTTGTACAACATCAGGCCAAGGACGCATGTTACCATAGTTCCGCTCGATGTGGCTTTCTTGATAACCGCCATTATGACTGGGAACACTGTTGATGTTGCCTTCATTCTCTCACAGGAACTGCGTCGAGATGCGTTGAGTGACACACAGCATGGCATTAATGCCAAATGTGTGCTTCCCCTTCCCTATCTGATTATGGGATTATGCAAAGAGGCAGGCGTCGACGTTTCAGGACAGGGACACCATGTGATTAACACTTTTATTGATGATGTTTTTATTGATAGGTTTTGTGCAAAGCCATTTTACAAGGATCAATCATCAACCACTCAAGCTGGACCTTCTGTCCCTGCAGCACCAGCTAATGACAGTGCAGTCCCTTTTGATCCTCTAGTGGCTCATCACTACTATTCGGCTATGTTTGAAGCGAATAGGAAGTCGCAGATTTTCTTGCACGATGCCATGCAGCAGCAATTCAGGAACCTGTCTGTTGCACCTGAAGAGAGAACTTTCCCAACCCGTGAGAGCTATTTCACATACTGTGGTTGGCCGGAGACCAACCCCTTTCCTGTTGGGGGGGTGCAGGTACAAGTGATGCAGGTGAAGGTGGCTCTGGGAACAATAATCCAGAGCAAGAGAATGAAGACATTGAAGCTGATATTGATGCGATGTTTGTGTGAGGTGATGTAAGAGAGGAGTGAAAAGAGTTTATGTCTGGTAACTGAGTTGATGATAATACTACTGCTGTTTTATTTGTTTTTTTTATCTGACCTGTACTCTGGTGAACCGTAGGGTCACTATGACTTGTTTATTTCTTTAATATTTCTATTAAGTATTGCAAGTAGTTGTTTCTTCTCTATTTCAATTTAGAGTGAGTAGTCCCACAGCATAATGAAAATCTCAAGCAAAGTACCAACAATGGAGCAACATGCGTGAAAGTGGTAGTGAGTGAAAAAATTTTTTGAGAAAATTAGATTTTCACTTTCTTTTTCAATAAAGTGACAAAGCAGGTATGAATTTTTGAACTCAAACTTCTAATGTGTGCATGAAATTTAGGTTGTTAGTAAATTCTTAACAGAAGTTCTTTATGGTACACTATTTTATTGGATCGGTTTAGTCTTAACCATTGTGAGGAAAGCCTTCCATTGTTTACTATATGCAGGAGACCATCAATTGTTTTGACTTGTTTGTATCATGCTAAACCGGTTGTTGCATCATTTGTGGAAATCTGTGAAAGTGATTTAGGCACTTATTTGAATCTGAGAGTTCTTTTAGCCTATTCTAATGTACAACTTCTTTTCTTCTGTGAGAGTGTGATCCTTTGCTAACCATTCTTTGAGCCTGAGGTCAAGATAAGCATCATAATATGCACCAAGGAAAATACCTGGTGAGTTTTGATCTCAATAAAAAGTTTTGTTTTGGACCATCAACCATAAAATTTGGTGATGTGTTTTCTCTTTGACCTTTTTAGAAAGTACGGGAGCATTCATATAATCTAAATACAGGTTGACCTCCAAGTTGGGGAGAGTCACATTCAAAAGAAGAGTAAGTACATGTGGTAATCTGTGAAGGATAAAAGAAGTCGTAGCTTGAAAAAAATTATAATAATAAGAGTTTATGGAAAAAGAACAACGTTTGAATATAACGGTTGTTGAAAAAAAAAGTGAAAAAGAAAAACCAAGCTACGAATGGAAAAAGATGAACGGGTGAGAGAATTAAAGTTATAGAGAAGAAGGAATGAGTTATGATTTGGATGCTTTCCTAGATTAGGAACAACCCTTGACTATCGTCTTTTCTTTGAATCTAAACCACATTACAACCCTAGAAAGACCTTCTGATTCTCAGATTCCACAAGACTTGATGCTAACATTTTGGTGAACGTATGATATGGATCTTTGTTGATTTAATTGTTTGGATGAGTGTTTAACCCCTCTTTTAGTCATCATACTTTTTGATGAGAGTGATTAGTGCTGATTCAATTACAATTGTGTAGTGTTTTGAACTTCTGGAGGTAATTTGCTTTCAAAATTTGTTTCATGTGTATGTTCTGAGTTTGCAGGAAGAGGAGGAATATTTCGACTTGGTTACTAAATTGTACCACTTGAGGAACCTTGTTGAAAAACTTGTTGCATAACTGTTGGTATGTTGGTTGGAGGTAAGTAATTTTGTTTAGGGACAAACAAAGCTCTAAGTTGGGGAGAGTTTGTTAGGAGTAAATTAATGGTAAATTCATGTGTTAATCTAAGTGATTTAGTATCTAAACTAATGCAAATTGTGATAGATCCATAGGTTTTTAGTGATAATTGAATTGAAAAGGTTCAGTTCATGTGTAAAGCAAATTGAATCACTTGTAGGTGTTATTTATGCAGGTTTAAAGCTGAACTGAAGCTTTAGGAAAACAAGAAGAGGAAAGGAAGATGGAAGTATCAAAGGCAAAGCAAAAAGTTGAAGTCTGACAAGGGCGCGCCGCGGGAGTTCTAGCCAGCGCCGCGCCAAAGTTTTTGTTTTTAATCGCGCCGCGCTCATCCGTTGCCGCGCGGCCTCGGCGTTAAAAGCCCAAAATTTATAAATAGAAACCCTAGCTTCCAAGTGAAGGGAGATCCTTTGTGAGCGAAATTAGGAGAACATTCTGAAGTTGCAGTCAAGAACAACAATTGAAGGCCAATTCTTTACCAATCAAAGACATTCCATTGATGAAGATGAATCCCTCTATTAATTCTTGTGTGTTCTTCATGTCTATGGAGAGCTAAATTCCTCTTGTTGAGTTTAATGTAGTAGTTAACCTATGAATATACAATACCATTGATTCTTTCCTATGAACAATTGTTTGAATTTTATTATCAATAAGAAACCTTGATTTTAATTTACATCATTGTTGAATCCTTGATCGAAAGAGAGGATTTTTACTTTTGCCCTAGGTTACTGTATTGATTCAATTGCAATTTGCAGAGATGGAATTGTGATTGGGTTTTCATAATTATCGTTCCTAATTACTATTATCGTTATTGATATTTGGAGAGATCGAATCTCGTACCGGTAAAAGTTTATCTAATTTGATTTGCAGACATGGAATCATATTTGAGGATAAGTGAAGATAATAGTTCAAATGATTGTTCAATTGTGAATTAATCCATAAATTGTATAGGAATAGGTTGATGAACCCTAAAAGCTCAACATATTTCCTTACTCGTTAACAAATTCTCATTGTTTGCATTCGTATTATTATTTAGATTTGACAATATTAGAATCATAAAACAAATCCTATTACTCTTTCTCACTCAAAATAAACAACTATAGAACGGCAGTGATATTAACCAATCTCTGTGGATACGATATATTACCGAAAATATTTACCCACAAATACTTTCAACATTGACTGTATCCAGATGGAGAGGGATCAGTGGTAGCTAATTCCCATTGTGTGGAATTAGTGAGAGAAGTAGCCGTATCCTTGACGATGATGGATCGGTGAGATTGGTTAATCCCATGATTGGTACCACATGCATGTAGTTGCATTGCATTAGGTGTTTGATTTATTATAACATGAATGGAAGTTGTCCAATGTTATAATGTTGTGTGTTTGGTGTATGTGTGTATAGCCTGAATATATGTTGATGTTGGGTGAATATTATATTGTTGATGTTTTATCGTTTATGAACTGATAACATTGTTTAATTGCGAATGAGACTCACCCTTACCGTTGATTATTTTTCAGATTAAGGATTAACGGCTTGTGCTGGGTGAGGATAACTCGTAGAGTTACTTCGTTTAGTTCGGTTGTGTCGGTGTCATGCTCTGGTCTTGTAACACTGGGGGAACGTTTATTTTAGTATTTGATTTATGGATTTTTCTTATGTTGGAATAATGTTTTTGGTTGGTTTGGATCGGTGAATTTGGATGCGAATCCCGATGTTTTATATTCATTCAGTTTGAGATATTTTCCGTTGTGTTAAGATAATTACTAAATAATATGTGTTGATGTTTCCCTACTGCATGACATTGTTATGGTTTTAAATATTTCGGAGTTGTAATACCTTTCTTTTGATGTTTTACTCTGAACTTTATTTGATTAATCCGCGGGGTTTTAGAAGGGTGTTATATTCCTCACTTTTCGTCTCCTCTAACTATGCATTGACACAAATGATAAAATCGTCAATTATAACACATTAAGACAATTAATAAGAACGTAGCATTTCTATTTACTTACAATTTTTTCCTCTAAGCGTGCATATCCCAAGTGCCCTTTTTTGTATGGATACGCGGGTTTTGATGCTCTCGCCCTATTTGTGGCACTCCTTTTTCGGAAATCTTCATCTCTTTGATTTACAAACTCAACCCAATCTTCATCTATAATGAAGATCTCATACTTTTTTGGACGTCCCAGGGCCTCTTCAAGAAAATTTCCTTCTTTATCCTTCAGATAGGTGTTTGTAAAAAAAGCTTTCCACCCTCGATGTCTTTTTCCGGCCAAACCAAGTATGTAGCGTTTACGCTCATCTGGTATGTTAAAAGACCTCTGCAAAAAAACATACGCATAGAGTGTGTTAGTATAAGTAATTTAAACACATTATCGTCAAGATAATAACAACAACCATATATGATACCTTAAGCTCATCCCAAAGCATATCTTTTTTCTCGTCCAACGGTTTACTTTTCATATTCCATTTAGATACGGAGATTGAAATATGCATACGAACAAGTTTACCAATGTAGCTTGTCAACTTTGCAGCATTAGTACCAATTGCTTGGTTATCAGAATTCCATTCTAAATTATATATTAATCCTTTGTCTCTATCTCGAATGATTCCCTTCATAATGGTGATGCCTCGTGCAACTTCTCCTGCTGATGTATCAGATGGAGGATTTGTATCTGGAGCATTTATATCTTGTGAGTTTTCTTGATTACTAGCCATTTGACCTGTATCAAACAAACTAAAGCACATTAGTACACTATTACTATTTAAATATATATACAAGTCAAATGGAAGTCAAAGTAACTATGTCCAAGTAAATTGGAATCGAAATCGGTGAAATCGGAATAAGTGTCAAAAAAAGAAATTTGTCGGAATTGAACGAAATTTACATGGCTATGGTAAAACGTCCTCACGGACTCAAAAATGAAGTCGATTTTCCGAAATTCAGACCCTAAGCCTGACTTTTGATTATGGAAAGAAGCAAAACCGATAAAAAAACAGTCCCAAAATGCAAAGATAAGTGCATTAGCAGCTCCGGATTCGTCAAAATAGTATAGTTACATGTAAAGAAGTCGACAAACGGATACATGGTTCAAAAGTTATGTACAAAACGAAAATATGCACCAAAATTGAATGACAAGTATTGTAACAATCGGCGCAAAATTGAAAAAAACTGTACAAATTGAATATATATATATATATATATATATATATATATATATATATATATATATATATATATATATATATATATATATATATATATATATATATATATATATATATATATATATATATATATATATATATATATATATATATATATATATATATATATACTAATTGAATAGGAATATATAACTATACTACTTGTATCAAACAAACTAAAGCACATTAGTACTTGTGTCAAAAAAAGAAAGTGGTTGGAATTGAATATACTATTACCTTTTTCTCTAACTTCTTTTTCTTTTCTTGGTAGAAATATGTTCTACGTGTCTCTTAACAACGTGGATGGTTGGATTGATCCAAATACCCTCATTATGATCATTTCTAGTACAAGATTCATTCTCATTTTGATCGTTTCTTGTACAAGATTCAATGCCAACACCAATATCACCTTGATCTCCAATGTTTTCATCAATTATTTTGTTAGATAAAAGCACTATAGACCATTTCGTACTTGTCGGATCATTGACATAGAACACTTGTTTAACTTGAGAGGCTAGAATGAAAGGCTCATCTTTGTACCCCACCTTATTGAGATCCACTTGCAAAAATCCTGACTTATCCATTCGCATGCCATTATTATTTTCAACCCACTTGCAACCAAATACAAAAATCTGAAACTTCGCATAATCAAACACCAAAATGCGCTCGATTACCCCAAAATATGACAAATTTGCAGATTTCGGATTTAAGTCATTCGTACTTGATATGTGCATTGCTTCAGCTACCAAGGTAACACCACTATTTTGCATAGTACTTTTATCATCTTGTTCTTTGTTATAAAATGTGTATCCATTAATTGTGTATGCGCTATGAGAAAACACAACTATACTTGGACAATATGCTAAACATCTCAACCTTTCTGTTAATGAAGCAGGATTTGAATGATACTTTGAGTAAATATGTTCCTTAAACCACGGTATGAAACTTCGATTGTGCTCTCATACTATCCAATTCTCATTTCTATTCGGATTTAAACCTCGAAGAACACCGTTGTGCATTTCAACATACGACTCAACCTCAATCTCATTGTGCAAAACATACAAATGCACTTGATCCCGTTTGACCATTAATATTGTCACAACTTTATTTCCAATTAGCCTTTTTCCTTATTTTTTTCGACAATATGAGATTTGGGGAGTCCAATTGATTGAACATTTGACAGATATACAGTACAAAACTCAACTGCTTCTTCAACAACGTATCGTTCGGCAATACAACCCTCCGGTCGACTTTTGTTTTTCACGTACCCTTTTAATATTTTCATATAACGTTCAGCAGGGTACATCCATCTCATCTAAGCTGGTCCGCACAATTGCGTCTCTTTCACAAGATGAACGACTAGATGAACCATTATGTAAAAAAATGAGGGAGGAAAATACATTTCAAGATCACATAAAGTAACAACTATCTCTTTTTGCAATGTTGGTAAGATCGCAGGATCGATCACCTTACTGCAAATTGACTTGAAGAAAAAACACAATTTAGTTATTGCGCTTCTTACTTTTCTGGCAGAATAGAACGTATACCTATTGGTAGAAAATGTTCCATTATAACATGGCAATCATGCGTCTTTAAACTCTTTAACTTGAGGTCTTTCATGGACACAAGTCTTCTAATATCTGATGAGTAGCCTTCAGGAACTTTAACTTCACTGAGGAACTTACACAATATTTTCTTCTCCTTTCTAGATAGAGTGTAAACAGCAAGTGGCAGATATGTTCGTCTTCCTTTCATCACGGGTCCCAATTCAGTTCTCATTCCCATGTTTACCATGTCCTTCCTTATGTTAAGTTCATCCTTAGACTTTTCTTGTATATTGAGTAACATACCAATAACACTGACAAATACATTTTTTCAATATGCATAACATCGAGGGAATGTCTTACGTACAACGACTTCCAATATGGAAGTTGAAAAAAAATTGACCTCTTCTTCTACCCACTCTTGACAAGTAAATGTGCAAAAGGCTTGCCAAACTGAGTGCTCACATCTTTCACCTTTTCAAAAATTTGATCATCTGTCAAAAAAGGCGGGGCTCTATGTTGTTCCGCCTTACCATTGAATGCTTTTCTCCACCCACGGTAGTGATGATTAGAATTTAAGAATCTACGATGACCGAGAAAGACATTCTTCTGACAAAGATCCAATCGTGTCGAATCGGTTTCATCTTGACAAACAGGACAAGCTTTTTGACCTTTATTGCTGTACCCTGATAGATTCCTGTATGCTGGAAAATCATGAATTGTTCCAAACAACATCGCCCTCAAGTTGAAACTTTCTTTCCTATACCCATCATAAACCTCCACACCGTTCTCCAACAAAAACTTTAAATCTTCGATTAAGGGTGCCAAGTATATGTCTATGCCATTCCCTGGTTGTTTAGGCCCAGAAATTAACATAGATAACATCATGTACTTACGCTTCATACATAGCCACGGAGGTAGGTAATAAATCATAAGAATCACATGCCAGGTGCTATGCGAGATACTTTGAATACCATGCGGGTTCATTCCATCAGTAGACAATGACAAGCGAAGGTTTCTTACTTCTTTTCCAAATTCAGGATAATCATTATCAACTTTCATCCACTGTGGTGAGTCTGTCGGATGTCGCAACTTTCCATCAATAATTCTTTCATCTGCATGCCAAGTCAAATGTCTTGAATCGATTTCACTACGATACATGCGTCTAAATCTCGGAATTATAGGAAAATACCATAAGACTTTTGCTAGAGACAATTTTTTAGTATATCGAGGGGCACCGCATTTAGGACACTCATTCAACGCTGCATACCCGTTTCGAAACAAAACGCAATCTTTTGGACAGACATGTATCTTATCATAGCTCATGCCAATAGAGGACAACATCTTTTTGGCCTCATACGTTCGATTGGGAAGAACATTATCCTCTGGTAGCATATCTTTCATAAGGGCTAATAACTCTATGAAACTTTTATCCGACCATCCATTACCCGCCTTTAAGTTGTACAACTTTAACATCACGGACAATCTTGTGAATTTTTTACAACCATCATACAACGGTTTCTCTGCATCGCTTACCAACCTCTTAAACATTTTGGGACAATCCTCAAGATCTTCTTCAAGCGCTTCTGCAATCTCTTCGACTTGATCATAATCGTATGTGTCTGTGCAATCGTTGTTTGAAGCATACCTCGTATTATACCTCGATTCAAAATTCCCGTTACTTTTCTCACCATGCAAATTCCAACATGTATAACTTCTATCAATTCCAAACCGTAGTAAATGCGATACGAACTGATCCCCGTCAACCTGACTCCCATAACAGCAACCCAAGTGTCATACCCCAAAATTTGCCCATACTATTTCTCCTATTCAAGTTCAAATCAAGATACAAAGCTCAAAGACACTCTCTCCTAAACAAGGCTCAGAGAACTAGGGTTTCATTGTTCTGAAGGAAAATCAATGAATCAATGGCTCTAAGACATCCCATATATCCTATGACACTCCACACTACCTTCATGACAAGTTTCAGGGTCCAAGTCAAAAGATTGATCATTCAATTGTTCAGAAGGTCAACAGTCGATTGGGTTGACCTAAAGGTCAACTGTGGTCAAAGTACAGTCAAAACTCCTGATTTTTTGTCAATATCCTAATATTGAAGTATATATCATTCACAGTTTGATCAAGTATTGATCATGGTTCATCAAGGAAAGATAAAAAATTAACAAATAAAAAAGTTTCTAAATTAGGGTTTGTATAGGAGAAAGTCAACTGAACTTTGACCAGCCATAACTTCCACATGGAACATCAAAAATTTCCCATCCAAAGCTCATTTTCAAGGAAATGGAATTCTCTACAACTTTGTCTCTCACATGCCAAGTCTAAAAATGCTTCATTTGAGAGATATGAGCTAATACATTACAGGTCCTTCTAAAAGATCGCCAAAAGGCCTTTTTTCCCAAAGCTCATAAATCGAACATGGTAGACTCAATTGAGGTGAAACCAAAAGGAGCTTTTAGAGGACTCTTTAAGCTTTCTAAAAAGTCCTAGAACATGTTCATACCACAAAAATTGAAGGAGTTATGGCTCGCACAAGTTGGGCGAAATTTGGAAGATGGATGAAACCCTAATTGACAAGTTCTTGATTTTTTTAGTAATGGGCTTATGATTTTGAGTCCCTCACGTGATAACAAGCCCAAAAGGGGTCCATTGAGCAAACATAATTATTTTTATGATATTGTTTGATTTATATTTGATTTTATTCACTTAAATTCAAATAAAAACCAAATAAAATCATGAAATAATTGTATGGTGAATATTCCACTTTTTATCCTTGATTTAAATCATAATGCAAGAGGCCATAATACATAGAAAAATTGGAATAATATTGAGCCAAGTTTGGAAAGATTTAATACAAAAATTCAATCAAATATCTCACACTCCAATCTCCCCAATCCCAAAAGATTTGAATCAATTTTTGTATCCCTAAAATGACCCCTTATATATATATTACAAACTCAGAATATAGGGGCATGCGCAGCTGCCTCAAAGAAATCCCAAAGAAGCTTCAAAAGTTTTCAAAGATTTAGGGCATGAGGGATATTTGGTTCCAACGAGTTGCAGGGCCAACCAATGATCCTATTCTCTTCCCGAGGTGCCAAAGAGTAAGTGTGGATGGTAAGTACGATCTAAATGGCCTAAAACACATATCTCTTCATCACTCATGTTCATGTATATTTGGATTTCGTTTTCCTTATTCAATCGTATCCTAACCCAAGCTAACGGTTTATATGAGTTTATATCATGTTTTAGAGTGGGTTTGATGCATAATAGGGGAGCTTCGAGCCATGAATCAACACTTGCCATAGTTAGGGCATGAAAGAAGAAAGCCTCCGTTTTCTAAGGTTCATGGCGTTTTAGGCTAAACCATCACCACCATTGGATTCATAAGGTTTGATATAGTAGATCTGGGCAGTTTTGGGTTTTGTTCAATCGTTATTTTGCAGGTATCAAATGATGGCCATGGCTGTTTTTTGATTCGCGGAAAAATCCGCAGGAAATTCCATGGGAAATTCCGCAGGTAATTCCGCAAGGCTCGAGGTTGAAGATGATGACGAGGCATTGACCTTTTGACCATGTGTCGTCGTTTGCCAATTCGCTGGTCAGGATTTCTTTCCTCTCTCCTTGCGCGTGGGAGGCTCCCATTGGGTGGTCAGCGGTCAACAACTTTCTCTCTCTGCCTCATTGGTTATTCAACGCATAAGGGGCCCCCATCTTTGACCTTTTCATATATCTCTTTCTTTTGAATATAATTATTATTAAGCGTATATTTAACAACTAATCAATGCAGTAGGATTGGCAAGGAGAAGAAAGGAGTAACGTACAAGACTGGGGTTCGATCCCCAGGTCCAACCAAATTATTTTTACCCATTATTTCTACAGGTTCCTGTGCAGCGTCTCTACGTAGGGTCGGGGTGTTCTCTCATGCGAGGACCGTTGGATCTGCGTCATCTCCAATCTGAAGGATCACAAAACGCCTGCCCATAGTGCTCCCTCATAAGCCAGTCACACCTGATCCAGAGCTGAGTACTTCATAATTCTTTTTATTTATTTTTATTTATTTGTTTATATTTGTTTTCTTTTTCTTTAGTTTTTTCTTCTACTTATTAAATTATTTTCAATTAAGTAATTAGTATTTTAACAAATATTTATTTTTATCGAAAACTCGATTTTTTCCTTTTATTCTAATTTTTATTTATACGCTTAATAAGTTAAATATTAGGTTTAACTTTATAAGTATTAATTTTCGATTTCATCAAACCTTTTTAGGATTTGCTCAACCCCATTTATTTATTTTATTTGCCTTTTGGGGATAAAATAGGGTTTGTACCCATAGCTAACGAATCTTAAATGCACTAACACTTCTCTTCTTCGTGCCTATTTTTCAGGGTTACTTCAAGATCTTCCGATTACACGCCCTGGCAATCGAAAAGCTAAGTTCCTAATCCTTTCTTATTCAAATGTCATTTTACTTTAATTTTTAAAATTAGAATTAGGGTTTATCAATGCCATTGAACTTCTCATACACTCACTCCCCTATTATTTTCATTTTCAGGGTCAATCGAAGGTTCAAGGAAGATCAAGGTGTTCTAAGATCTTTTATTTTTCTGTTACCCTATAAGGGTTTTTCTTCTGTCTTTTAATTTCCCCCATCCCCGCAGGTGTTTATTGTAATAGCGTAGGACATTTATCTTTCCGCCTTTAATTTCCGTATAATTTTAACTGCGTGGTTAGTAATCTTAGGGAGTGCAAGCCTTTAACAGAATTAGAATAACTATAATTATAAGATAAATATTATCTGAATACAATCACGTGATTGGTGCCACACACACACCTTTAGGGTAATACCTCTTGTTGCCTTAGTGTTGCCTTATTACTGTTATTTTTTGCCTTTAATTGTACTAAATAGTCAAGTCCCTCGATTCCGAGGATACCTAAAGCAAGGATGCCTAAAAAGATTGAAAATCATCTAGTCCCTCGATGTTTCCTCGGAAAAAAGATGATTGTCCCAAATTGCTAAGGTATCCTCGCATGATGCCTAAACAGATAAAATGACTATTATATCCTTCCCTCACACTACCTGCCCTCTTTATGGCAAGGGACAGTCTTACGGAAAATGATAATTCTCGATGACCCTTCAGCATCCAATTGAAAGACTTCCTGCCCTCTCATGGTATGGATAGACCCTTTCGGCCGATAGTTCTTAATTGCTTGCTCCATTCAAATCAAAATCAAATGCTTTTCACACCTCTCTTTTCAAAAAACTTTCAAACAAGGCTACGCTTATTTACAAGCTAAAGTCCTTAACGAAATCTTTTTACTATTCACACACGACACTTCAAACTTTTCAAACATTCAAACAAGTGAGCTAAGCAATTAAGAGCCCATGGATAACCATGGATGCAAAGGGTGCCTTACACCTTCCCTTTGTATAACCTACCCCCCGAACTCAAAATCTTTCAGAGGTCTTTCCTGTTCTTTTTGCCTTTCCAATTGGATAAAATAAATGTCGGTGGCGACTCTTGCTATCCGCGACATTTCTTTAAAGTCAGTTCACCGTATTACACCAAGCAAGGATACGTCATTCGACTCGAGTCTTTGGCGTGCGCAACCGCAAACTTAACGAATTCCACTACCCCTTTCTCGTACTCTTTTGACAATCGATTTGAATGCATCCATGTGTTATCCATGTCTTAATTAAGCTAAATAAAAACACACACAATGTAAGATTCTTGAAAATGATCAAACTTTCACTCTTCACAAGTAACCCCTATAGCGAATTCACAAAGTTAGTAAGTTCATCACTTAACGATTAACAAAATTGACATCAAGAATATTCCACATGTTGGAATAATGAGCAAAGCTCTTGAGCGTCTTTCATTTCTTCTATGAAAGTAGATAACATGACTATAGTTTTTGTTAGAAATCATAACCCAAGAAATTGATAGTGCATGAAAAATAGAAGAGAAAGTTATTATCTTGGAATTTTGTATCCTATATTAACTCTCTAAACACATAAAACTAATGAGCTATCAAGGAGCTTCGCTTATGCTTGCAAGATCTTCACTATTGGAGCTGTTTAAATATTTCAATATTATGAATGCATAATTTTCCATAAAAATTTACTATTTTAACATATTAAACATTGTCCTCAGTCACTCACTATCATTCCCAATAAAAAATACATAAATCTCATGCATTCAATAGTTTAATTAATTATAAGTTCCATTGGTGACACAAAGGCACAGTTTCCCCGACAGCTATTCAACAAAAATGTAGTTAGTACGTTACTTTCTAATGGGAGCTATTGTTTGTAGTTTACCATTAAACAAAATATTAAAATCAAGTGGTTACTGTAGCAACCTGCCTAAAAATTAACTTAGAGAGTCGCCACCTATTCTGAAGGGCGAATAGGAAACCCTATGCAGTATAGAGATCAGGGTAAGATACTATATTCAGGTCGAGGGAAGGTGTTAGGCACCCTCAACCCTTTCCTATTGGCTTTGAATCTAAGGTCAAGGTTTATGACTAAAATATTGAATAGGGGAAAATTGAGATTTTGAGGAGGGGGACTCGCCTTGTTGCCAAGTGCCTACGTATCTCCTTATGGAGAATCAGAGTCAACGTAGTTCGGGGGACGGGTTGTACGCCCTTAAGGTTTGAAATTTGATTTGAAGGTTTGAAGGCTTTGAATAGCCTATCGTAGATAAACATCTGTATTTTTGAATTTGAAGTTTGAATGGATTTTGGAATTATTTTAGGGTTTGGGCGTACAACCCTGATATGGCACAATTAACCGCAATGACCAATAGGTTTGATCACCATAGTCAAGAGATTAGGGGTTTTTTGCACCATTACCGATTCAAATCGATTGATTCGATTATCGCCAATAACGGATTATTGTATTTTATTGAATTTTGTTTTGTATTGTTATCCCTCATAACCGATTGATTCGGTTACAAATAATAACAAATTTAATTCGAGCCAATGGGACAGTTAATCATCACAACTAATAAAATAGTTGCAACCATTTAACTAAATAGAAGTTATTTGTATTTTATTTTAATTAAATAAACATTTTAATTAAAATCATTGTTGACCATAGCGATTAATCGATTTAATCGGCACGAACAACAAATTGAAAATTTCAATATATCATATACTAAATTATTTATAAAAATAATTAGCATCATATAAATAAATATATTAAAAAGGATTAAGTAAAACATCTAATTAATTAAAATTAATTTAGATTATTTAGTTAATAGAGTTTTGGTTTAGTGTGGTTAGGCTTGGGGTGTATAGTATAGGGAACAAGTTTGGGGTGTCTGATCTGAGTTAGTGATGAATGGAGGGTCAGATCTTGAGGGATCATGGTGTCTGGCGCAAGGTGGATGCACCGGATCCTTAAACAAGTATTTTGTGTAAAAATTATATGGGAGCGAGGGATCGAACCCTCGTCCCTTGGCTCAAACGCGCTTCCACTCACCAACCCAACCAAACATGATATCTGCTTATTATATGCGCTTGTACCATAATATTGAAATCCAGAAACCTAAACCCCAAACGCGCGCGAATTTTGAATACGCCAGTCAGATGACGACAACACATCATCTTCCTCAAACCAGACTGAAAATCTTTGACAATTAGCTACGAACCTGCTATGGTTTTGTTCGTAGCCACCATCCCTATAGAAATAGCGAACAGCATGTAGGTGCATAAAAATAAGGCGCGACCCCTCGATTCACTTCGTCTCCCTCACACGAATCTGATTATACCACTAATTAGGCTTAATTTGACCTGTATGGGAAAACCCCAATTGAAACCCTAAAAGCTTCGTTTGACTTCTAATGGTATATCATGTATCAGACACACAAACTTCAAATAAACTATCCAGAAACGATCACGGTCATCACACCAAGCATAACATACACATAATTAACACATGAATGCGACAATTATGCACATCGAGCAAAGATTCAGAACCACGTACCTGGGCTTATATGGAGAGATTCTGGGGTTGTTGATGATGCGTAATGATCCCCACACGTTCAGAATCGCTTGAGGAACGTTTTGCACTTCTTAATTCTTCTTGCAAACGGTTAATTCTCCAAAACCGAATCTCAAGTTTTGGGTGAGTTTTTGTGTTCTTGAGCTTGTGCCTCTGGTCCAGATTTTCAACCCTGATTCGTATGCATACCTTTATCTACTTATAGGCTTGTATTAGGTCAAGAATTTGAGGCCCAATGATCACTAAATCCACTCTTGCCAAGTTGTAAAAATTGATTCAAATCTTGAATATAAACTTTCTATTTTTGCCAAATCTCATGCCAATATTTTTTAATCATTTGTGCACGAAAATTATATTGTGTTTTGACATAAATGCTGATTGAATTTGATCAATATGCACCTTTTAACAAAATATTTGATTTTTATCTTGATTAAATCATTAAAAAATGAAATAAAATCCTTAAAAATTCAAATAAAATATTTAACTTCGTGGCATGTGTCTTGGGCAGCCTAGATATCTTATGGATCAAGTTTGGATTGCAAAACATAGGCCCACTTGTGAAAAATTCCATTTTGACCCCTTTTATTTCACATTTGGTCCTCCAAAATCACCCTACTTTGACCAAGCATATCTCACTCAATTTTTAAGCCATGAGGGAGTTCTAAGACTTTTTGGAAACCTCAAGAGGTCCTCTATAAGCCACTTTGGAATATATTTTTCATTTGGAGCTTTTATCTTGATCATATCCTCTTCGGGAAAAAACTGCTTTTGAAGGATGCCTGAAAATGACCTGTAATCTTTTGCATTGTATCTCTCAAATGAATAATTTCTAGCCCTGGCTTGTGAGAGACAAAGTTGTAGAGAATCCAATTTCCTTCAAAATAGGCTTTGAGTGGGGAATTTTTGATGTTCCATGTGAAAGTTATGCCCAGTCAAAGTTGGGTTGACTTTCTCCTAAGAAACCCTAATTTGAACCTTTTTGCATTTGTTCATCTCTGAGTTTCTATTAATGGAATCATGATCAATCTTTGATCAAATGATGGTTATGCACCTCTATACTTGATGTTTGACCAATGATCATAGTTTGAATCATGCTTTGATTGCAGTTGACCTTTCAAGTTTGAACCAGTTGACTGTGGATCTTGGGGATTTTTTGAGCAAAGCTTTGGCACTGAATCTTGAACCTTGAATCATTGTGAATGGAACATGGAGGGCAAATTTTGGGGTATGACAGCTGCCCCTGTTCAATCTTCTTGAACCTGAAGAGGTGGAAGACGATTGGACACTAAAATGCCCTAAAATTTGCTTGCATCGGAAAGGAGATCTGTGGGAGATGGGCTTATAGATGCCATCCATTCGCCTGGTAGGGTACTTCTCTAAAGCATATGCTTTTCAGTCCTGGATTATTTGATTATATCTTGAGGAGAGAGAGTAATGTCTTACATAAGACTACCTGAAGAGATTCCTGAATAGGATGTATTGAAGGTTGACGCGGAGAAGCTTAGGCTTTGAACAATGCTTAGGAAGAATGCCTTGGAGAAGACTAACTGAGGAGTTCTATAAAAGAACTAGGTGTATCTTAGAAAAGATTAGATAAATATTTTAAGAAAGCTACCTAGAAAGGCATGGTGTGTCTTTAACAAGACTGTCCTAGATAGGCTGAGATGTGTGTTAAACAAGATTCACTTGGAGAGGTTTTTAGACGGAGATGGGATGTCTTAAACAAGATTAACCTAAAGAGGTTCCTGGAAAGGAAATGAAAACATCTTAAACAGTATTACCTAGAAAGGTATGATATGTCCTACACAAGACTAACCTAGAAAAGTTTTTTTTTGAAAAGGATGTCATACGTCTCACACAAGACTTACTTGGAAAGGCTCCTAGATAGGATACGAGATATCTTACACAAGACTTACTTAGAGAGGTTCCTATAAAGGATAAGATACGTTTTAAATAAAACTAACTAGAAAGGTTTCTATAAAGGGAATGATGAGTTTTAAACAAAACTTTCTAAAAAGATTCCTATAAAGGATATGGAATGTTTTAAACAAAATATCTAAAAAGATTCCTATAGAGGATGTGATATGTTTTAAACAAAACTAATCTAGAAAGATTCCTATAAAGGGAACGATATGTTTTAAACAAAACTAATCTAGAAAGATTCCTATAAAGGGAGCGATGTGTTTTAAACAAAACTATCTAGAGAGATTCCTATAGAGGATATGAAATGTTTTAAACAAAACTTATCTAAAAAGATTCCTATAGAGGATATGAAACGTTTTAAACAAAACCATCTAAAAAGATTCCTATAAAGGATATGGAATGTCTTAAACAAAACTATCTAAAAAGATTCCTATAAAGGATATGAGACGTTTTTAAACAAAATTACCTAGAAAGGTTCCTATAAAGGGCATAAGACGTTTTAAACAAAACTACCTAGAAAGGTTCCTATAAAGGTCGTGGAACGTTTTAAACAAAACTACCTAGAAAGGTTCCTATAAAGGATACGAAGCATTTTAAACAAAACTACCTAGAAAGGTCAGGATATGTCTTAAACAAGACTGCTTGGAAAGATTTGGATGATTGTCTTGGACCAGACTACCTGGGGAGGTGAGAAATTCTTAGATTGCTTCTGGATTGCCTTTGAAGAAAGACTTGGAATGAGGTATTAGAATTGTGCCTGTTAAGATTGAATCGTTGATACGATCGTATTTGCACTGTAATCAGATGATAACATCTTTTTGATTATGAAGTGACCTGAAAAGGTAGCGTTAGTTTTTATGCAATGTCATGATGCATGTACCGTGTAATGAGATTCTCAATGAGAATTATGCATGTACGCCTATCCCTCGCTGCGGGATGTGAATAGTACAGGCGTGAGAAGATCAAATATGCAACAATGCTCTTTGTATGATGCTAGTATGACTTCCCGAATATCGGAAATTTTGAGGGATGTGCCCCTTGATTTGAAGGAGGGACCTTTTGAGGGAACTCGAATTTCACCATGTCTTGCCTGATATGCATTGCCCCAGTGTTTGAATTCTTGGAAAAGAATGCCCCATAGTCAATAGGATTCTGGATTGTATGCCCCTGTTCTAGGAAAACCCTCTGAACGTGGTTACCCCATCTAAGGGTCTTTATCAGGAATGATCGTCTTTGATTAGGCCAGTTTAGAGGTCTCCTTGATGCTAAGTGTTGGTTTGAATATGAAGCAGATGCTGAGTCATGCGTTTCGGTCGCGCCTGACGGATAGTGATTTGCCGGGTACTCAGAATGAGATGATGTCTTTTATAAGATTACCTGAAGAGGTCCTTGGAAAGGAACGTGAACTTGTCTTAAATAAGACTGAGCTTTAAACAAAGCTCGAAGGGATGTGTTGTGTAAAGGGTCAGAAATATTCCTATAGAGGATAAAGACTGTTTTTAGGAACGCGAGGTTTTGAACAAAACTCAGGGAATACATCTTGAAGAAGACTACTCTAGAAAGAATGGTGAACTGTCTTAGAAAAGACTCTGTACTTTAAATAAAGTTTGATAAGGTTTTTTTTGGAAGCGTAGGAGAAGTTTGAATATGTCTTAAAAGACTAACTGAAAACAGTTAAGAAACGTCTTACAGAAGACTAATTAGAAAAGGTTCTCGGAAATGAATATATCTTAGAGAAGACTGTCTGAAAGGGTTTGAAAATAGAAAGGATAAGAAGGCGGGTCTTAAAAAGACTGTTTGGAAAAGGTTCCTAGAAAGGGTAAGAAGTATTTGAACACGTCTTAAAGAAGACTATATGGATAGATTGAAAAGTACCTTATAAATGTTCCTGAAAAGGATGCGAGAGTGGCATTGACATCATTTGATACTAAGCGACCTTTGCAACGTTGTCGCACGCTCGCGAAAAATGAACAGAGTCGCCACCAATATATTTATCCCATAAGGGAAAGGAATATCGGAAAACCTAACAAAGGAAGGAACAAGGTCTTGCGACCAGAGAATCAAGGTACGGGAGTCGGTTACGCGAGGGGAAGGTATTAGCACCCCTCACGCCCATCGTACTCGATGGTATCCACCTATGTTTGTTTCTATCTAAAGGGTGTATAACTATGTCTATGTCTAAATGCAAAATGAATGCAAAATGTAGGGAAAATAAAGAATTGTACTCGCACAGGCCCTACCCCGCTGCCTACGTATCCTTTTCAGGAATCAGAGTTACCGTAGCTCGGCTAAAGATTTTCTGTTTGTTTTTGTGTTTTTTAGTTGGGCGGCGTTAACGCTCGCGCTCTTGCATAAGGGATCGCCTAGGATGCAACGGAGCGGAGATAACTTGCCCTTGAGAAAAGAAAAAAGAGATTGGTTTGTATCTTTTAGGGTAATTCCATGATGACGAGAACCCACTACAAGGTCTCGCATCACTTCCTTACTTTGTGTTAAATCTGACCATTTATTAGTGTTTTAAGTGTTTTTGGTCGGTGTTTTTTAGGGAGATTTAATTTGTGACTTAGATCACACCAAAAAGAGTTTTGTTTTGCATATTTAGAGAACGCACATCGAGGCCTACGCCACAATCGTTTCTCTAAATAACGGTTAAGAAATATATCGAGGCCTCACACCTCAATCATTTCTTCTCCGCTAAGTAAAGGAAATACAAAAAGAAGTTATTTTGCGAATATTTAGAGAATGCACATCGAGGCCTACGCCACAATCGTTTCTCTAAATAACGGTTAAGAAATACATCGAGGCTTCACACCTCAATCATTTCTTCTCCGCTAAGTAGGAAAGAACATACATCGAGGCCTACGCCCCAATCATTTCTTTCCTACTATGAAATATAGTAACGGTATGATCTTCATCGATATTTATTAAGTATTTTAAAAGTTGAAAAGAAAAGAATGAAAGAAGGGAACTATTCTAATTCTAGTCTAAGTTGTTCTAATTCCTATTTATGTACAAAAGGAATCTAAAATAGGCCAAAAATATGGCCAAAGTCAAGTAACAAAGTCACACAAAAAGTCATATAGAAATCAATATATAAATGATACAAAAGCAATTCAAACATTAGTGCAAAATTAAACTAAAAAAACTATTATTTTTATGCGTTTTTCTGAAGAACTTAAATGTCAAAATTAACCTAAAATCTACTTATTTTTATGAGATATTTATGTGGGAAATTTTATCAATTAATGACTAAAAGAAACTACAAATTAAACTCAACAAAAGAAATCTAAAATCGATCAAGTTTATATGAGTCAGGGGGTGCAAACTGAGATTATGGGTGTGCGGTAGTAATCCTGGGCGCAGGCCCTAACATGAACTAGGCCCAACAGTTGTTCAATTTTATCAACAATGGTGGTGGTGCACGATTGGGCCGAGGGATGTGATTAGCGTTTTTGTGCCAGGCCCACTGTGATTTTTGTTACAGTTATTGTTCAGCCAAAACATGCATGGGCCGGAATGGGGTGCAGTTAACAATTTCGTGCTAGGGCCCAAAGAATTGTGATGATCCAAACAGATTTATTTTACAGAATTTGCCAATTATTGATTCAATTTGCATCAGATTGGATTTAACCCACATTAACAAACAAATTATTCCCCTTAATGACTCAATTATTATGATTAAACTAAAAATTAATACAAATTGAATTGAAAGAGGAATTAGGGTTTACCTGGTTGTGACTCTTCACATATACGACTCAGACTCCCTCCTTCTCCCTATGAACTCGCGGCGGTGGCGACGGTGGAGCCTCCTTCATCTTCTCCGACCTGCTTCTCTATTCACCGGAACCCGACCATAGCACCACTGCCTCTCATCTCCGATTCTTTTCTTGAATTGCTCGTCTCTCGCTCTCCGTTTCTCCGCTTTTGTCTCCGATTCAGTCTCTTTGCTCACGTCTCTGACCCCAACAATTTGTCTCCGACTCAACCCTTCATATCGTCGCCGGAGTGTTGTCCGGCACGTCTTCGAAGCTCGGGTATGATACTCTTTAACTTCTGCAATCTTCTTCTTCCTCTTTCCGTAGGTACGCTAACGTTCACGATTGTTGCGAAACTGTCATTACAGATGAATTGCAGAGAAGTTGATTGAAGATATTTCTTGAAGAATTGATGCTGGGGTGATGAAGCCAATTGGAGCTACCGACGCGAGAACACGGAGGGCATATTCAGGTGAGTCTTCGATTCCTCTCTTCTCGAACCCTTCTTCTTCCTCCGTTTTCTGCGTGGGTGAGATGTTGTTGTGCGTATATGCAGATTCGTGTTGATGATGTATGTTGATGTAGAGCGAGGGTGATGATTTCTGCAGAGCCAGTTCAAGGAAGATGATGAAGGTTGTTTCGTTGTTGACAGTTGAAGAAGATGATGGATTTAGGGAGTTGGAAGATTGGGGGAAGAAGGCCGTAGAAGATGAGATGTGAAGACGAAGATGAATGTGGAGGGATTGTGAAAGTGGTGAATGTGCAGTGTGAAAGATGATGGGTGAATGATGCTTCTGCAGATGAAGATGTGGTTGATTGAAGGTGATTGAAAGTGATGAAAATGGAGGTTCGTGTTGGTTGATGAAGATGATGAGAGGCTCTAGGTATGAAGATTAAAGATGGAAGGAGAAGAAGTTTCAAAAGATGGTGAAGATTAGAGCCCAGGAAAAGATGGAGGTTGGTCTGTTATATAGAGGTTAGTTCCAAATCCTGTTTCGCTGAACCCTCTTCTTCTTTTCTGTTTTCTGTTATAAATTGGTTATATGAGTGAGAGTTGGTTAGAAATCTGTTATGGTGGTTATGATTCTGTTACAGGATGTTAGTATGGTTAGAGGTTGGTTACAAAATTGGTTATGCTGTTAGGATTAGTTACCTGTTAGTAAGTTAGTTACAATGTTATGAATAGGTTTTGATTCTGTTAGAACAGTTAGGAAAAAATGAAGGTTAGGAGTGTGGCTAGTAAGTTATGGATCAGTGAGAAATTCTGTCTTTGCTGTTTGTAAATGGTTTTTATTTTGAATGGGAAATATGAGGTTAATATGTATATATGGCAGCAGGTTAATTTGTGTTTATGCAGCTGGTTTTGTTGGTTTTATATGGTGCAGGGATCGGTTTCAGGTTCAGTCATGGACTTGGGTTGTTTTGCATAAGTATTGGGATTGGTTTTGAATTTGATTTTGATGTGAAATTGTATGGCTGGATGTTAATATGTGGGGCTGTTTGGTTTAGGAATTTGAACACTGTTATTCCACCTCTGTGCTGATGTGAATTCTGTATTGGTTTTGTCTTGATGCAGGGACTGTTCTTTGGCTTTATGAATGACATGGGAAGGACTTTGGGATGAATAACTCAAGATGGAGTCATGGAGATCTTTATAGTAAAGCAAAAGGCGAAGTCAGGGTGAAGTTGAATGAAGACATAGAAAACTAGAGGGAATAGGTTCTCCTGTAGATTTTTGTATTATTTTTGTAATGGAGTTTGAATGATAATGGACCTAGCTTTTTATCCAAATTTGGTTTTGATAGACTTTGGTAGTAAGTGTAATGGTTTTTTTTGGATTTTGTAATGAACGTGTAATCTTGCGGAAATTTGAAATGTATATTTGAGATTTTGGTTGATGATAATGGATGAACCCAAGATGAATGTTTTAAACTTTAAGTACCTTGTCTTCCGAATGAACCATACGCACACCTTCACCGACTTGTATTGTCGAATTGATTCTTGAAAACTTTGAATGGATTTGCATTAACAACCTTGAATCATGCTTCTTTCCTATTTAGGAATATCGAATTCATAGTACTTTCCAAATTAAATCTTCCATTCCTTTTCCCAACTTGGATCTCTAGCACCAATGACTCATGAAATGGGTAGATCTTGGATTAATGGTAAATAATTGCAATAACATTATGAAGAACTTGAATTTTGCAACTTTCATCAATAATCCCATGCAACTACTTAAGAACCTTAATCGTCTTTGAACTCAAATCCACTCCATATATCAATGAGCAATTCCAATCAACCTGATCTTTAATGAACCCTTTAACTCAATGCTAACCAATTCAAACCAAACTTGCGTATCACGCAACCAATGCACGAATGACTCTCTGAGTACAATGCGATCTTCAAGTTCATCCTTTTGCACCGTGGTTTATCAATGATCTCAAAACCTAATTCGACGATCCTTAGTTAGAAGCTTCCTCAAGCCCAGACACAACAGGTGAAAACTTTACCTTTGGTCAACCATAGGGAAATAAACCCTGATCCCCCACTTTACCGCTGGAAACATCAGAAGGATAAGACTTTAGTTGCCATGAACGCCTCAAACTTAATATGAAGCTCTAGGATTTCAAAATCCTTGATCCCAATGCCAAGTTATTGATTAATGAATGCATGAGTTATGTAAATGACCTAATGGGAGGTATGTACATGAGACTATGAAATGCATGAGCCTAAGCCAGATAAAATTGAAAGGGTAGGACAAATTTGGGGTATGACAGCTGCCCCTATTTAATCGTCTTAAACCTGAAGGTGAGATTGGCGTCAGCCTTTCGAACATTCGAGGTAGAAGAAGATTAAATATCAAAGTACCAGAAATTTGTCCTGAAGAGAAGATGGTGTAAGTGTTATCTTTATTTTTGTATTTTGATATCTGCTGGGGAAAGAGATTTTTTGTTTTTTCTGGTGGAAAAGTTTATGGTAAGCGATGGTTGGATGGTGATAGCTTGTAACGTAGCCTAAGGTGCCAATACAAGGTTCCCAAAGGAGATGCTTCATGAAACAATGACTGAAAGGAAATAGATCTCGTGCGATCCACGACTCAACATCGACTCGACAACAAAAGAGGAAAGAAAAGATCTCGTGCGACCTTCAGGACAAAAACAGAAAAGGATCTCGTGCGATCTAAGACCCGACATCGGGAGAAGACCTCGTACGATCTTCAAAACTGAAAGGAAAAGATCTCGTGCGACCTATGACTCAACATCGGGAGAAGACCTCGTACGATCTTCAGGACAGAATAGACCTCGTACGATCTAAGACTCAACATCGGGAGAAAACCTCGTACGATCTTCAAAACTGAAAGGAAAAGATCTCGTGCGACCTATGACTCAACATCGGGAGAAGACCTCGTACGATCTTCAGGACAGAATAGACCTCGTACGATCTAAGACTCAACATCGGGAGAAAACCTCGTACGATCTTCAAAACTGAAAGGAAAAGATCTCGTGCGACCTATGACTCAACATCGGGGTTCGGTTTTGAAATGGTTTGCCAAGTTGACAATTGGGCTTTGAAAAAGGTTTGCCAGGTTAGGAACCGGGCTTTGACAACACGGTGGTTGGACTTGAAAAGTTTTCCCGTGCGGGGGAAGGGACCACGGAGACTAGTGACGACTAGACTCGATCAAAAGACGTAATCACGAAGATGTTGATGCTCGCGAAGCATAAGAATTACATTAATCCCTCAGGCCAAAGGCGGGGTGTAACTCTTCAAGAGTGGCAATCGTTCGAATTGCCACACACCAAGTATGGTTTATTCAAACGCTTGAAAAATGAGATGGGTTGAATGCCCACCCTCATTCACGCTCTAATATGCACGCAGCATGCGGGAAATAACCTCGGAGACAACGATTCTGACGAAGAAAGACATTGTATCCGATCCATATTGGAGATAGAAGGTAAGATTTCTTTTTGGGGATTGAGAAAACCAAGTATCGGCATCGTGGTTTGAGGAGATTTGTAATGCAGTAGCAGATATCAATCGGCGTTTGTAAGGACAACTTTTTATGTGGGGAAGTATCATCGTCTTGATTGAATGTTGATTTGTATTATCTGGCTTATGCTTTGTATGCATGTCTGAATTTTTCTGTGGCGTAATGATCCGCTTTGACGGATATGCTACGCATTTGAGGATGCAATGTTATATGCAGTGAACACTATATGCAGGATGCCAAATAAAGGCATTGGTGAGGTAAACACCAGGGAGAATCCCCTTAGTGTTAAGGACCATGCGGAGGTGCCAATAGGTATTGGACTTTGATTTGTAAGATGCACCTTGAAGAATAGCTTGTGACTTCTCACCATGTGCCACCGCTTGGAGGATTTTCAACTTGAGGAGATTCCCTCGATTCACCATGTTGGGGATGAGAGATCCAGATAAGAAGCCCAGATGGGGGAAGTAGAACAACTCCTAGGAGAAATAAACTCCTATGCTTGAGGGATGGAACAAACTCTCGGGAGAAATAAACTCGATGCTTGGGGAGGGACCAAGATTCTAGGAGAAATAAACTCCTATGGTCATGGAGCGACAAAAAACTCAGAATTGTGCCCCAAGCTTCGTGACTTATGGAGGAATTTGCCCCCAGTGGATCCTTGGAGAGATTTGTCAAATCTCGACGTAACTGCCCCAGATTGGTTGAATTTGAGAGATTCCTCGATATGATTGCCCCAGTTTGACCAAAGCTTGAAGAGATTTATCGACATGATTGCCCCAGATTGATGGAATTTGAAGTCAAACAAACATGGAAACAACTTTACCACACTCAACGGAGTTTTCGAACTCTTCCCTTCAAGGTAATCAAAGGAAGCGTTAACTGTTCATGCCCAACGGAGTTCTTTGAATAACTTGCCCCTTGATGGTCAACATTTGAAATGATTAGCTTTTACTCCTCGGAGTTCTCAAGTCTTGTTGCTTTGACATGATCAAGTTACTCACTGATTCTCATCATGGTAACTTCCTTGATGTTAAGCACGTATTTGTATGCAAAAGAATGTTAATTCTAAGAATGATAATTCTAATGCAAAGCCTATGTTAATCTTGAAGTTGTAAAACTCTTTATGATATGAGGTTGCGACCTCTTGTGACTGAATCACTAGTTGACACAACCTCGATTTTTTGCATGTGAAAGATAGAGCAAACATACGATACCAACATGGATATGAGTCTCGCTTCATTGGGAGTCAGTTAAACGCTATCTCATAGGAGTGCGTCTTCGAAATAAACCCTACTTCAATTAGGACTTTTAAGGGTTGTAACTTGGCCGGGTTCGCGGTTTTCAAAAAACAAAGGAATTTTAGGCTCAAAATTATTTGTACCCACCCCCTTCGTGATGTTCTCCATTCCTACGTTCAATTAACTCGACATGAGTGTTCATTCCTCACAAGGAATTTGGAGTGGTTGAGGAATCAATGAGGTTTTTTGGACATGGCGGTCGCTCGCCTTTTATTCTTCTGATTCATTATCACACGACTTTGTTCTTGCTGGGCAATTTCATCATCTTTTTTTTTTTGCCATTTTCTTTTCACCTTTTATTTTCATTATTTTTCGCCATTTTTTTTCTTCTTTTTTTTTTTTTAACAAGTCGTGTGACCTCGCTTAGTCTTTGATTCGTTGGAGGTGATTGCGACCGCCTCACTCCTTTGATTTGATGAAGCATTACCATTGTGGTATCGTCATCTATTGATCTCTTGATGGAATAAGGATAATCATTGCGGTTTTGACATTCCTCAACCTTTTGAGGGATAACCATTGTTGTATCCTTGGATGCATACCCTTTTGGTGAGTTTTGAACACTCGATCAAGTTAAATGGACACTACCCTGCCCCAAGGTTAAAATAAGGGTTTTTATGATTAGAAAAGAAACTCCTTCTCCAGGGCTCAAAGGGGTTAACGAGGGTCTATCTCCCTTATATCTCCGGTGTTTGGGGATTCGAAACAATGCCTGTACATCCTCAGTAGGATTTTATTCAAAAACACATAATTGGAGATTTTCGCATTTTTATTTTTCATCATTCTCCCTCCGCTCTTTGCCTAAGCAAGCGATTAGTAAAGTTGGTATCGTAATGCCAAAAACATTTTATGAGTGAAAACGAATGGGTTTCTTCAAGACAAACATAAACAATGTATTTTTATTTTCATTCAACGATTAACAAGCTTTTACATGCTAACAATGCTTAAACAAACAAAGGGAAAATTACAATGAGAATGCAGTAAGAAACTAAATGAATGTCATTGTTGAGGAGACTTGACTCCGTCTGGACTTGTTGAGCTTGAATACTTTCCGCAGTTTCTTCCAAACACTTCAGGTTACTTCAAGAGAAAATTCCAACAAAGTCACCCAAGAGTTGTAAACTTTGCCTTACTTTTAGGGATTCGAGCAATGCGAGTGATGCAATGCTCAAGATAAGAGTACGTCTTGCTTATCCCTCGTGCGGGAGCCCCAAGCATAGTTGCTAGAGTAGTAATCGCCATCATAAATGGGAAGAATCTTGTATGATCATCAACTCAAGAGAGATACTTGTGGTGAAGAAGACCCAATACTAGAATCTTAACCAATTGTGATTCCAACAAACAGGGGAATGAATGAGCACAAGGCAATAGAATCACATCAATTTGTTTCTCATATTCTTCTTGTCTCTGTTAACTAGCAAGGCCACTGAGAAGGAGATCCTGAGAAGAGGCAACTAATATATGAAGTAGAACCTTGAGAATGAGAAGCATTGTGAAGAACACTCTTGATTATCACACGGAAGAAGATTCTGACGAAGTCACCCAAGAATTTGTAATGCTTTAGGGATTCGAGCAATGCGAACGATGCAGTGCTCAAGATAAGAGTGCGTCTTGCTTATCCCTCGTGCGGGAGCCCTAAGCATATTTATTGAAGAAGTATTTGCCATCAAACATGGAGGAACCTTGCGTGGTCATCAAACTTAGAGATACTATATGTTGTAAGGAAAGACCAAAACACCAACTGAAACACTAACCTCCACAGATACAACTGAGTACAAGAACCTTGAGAATGAGAGGTGCTTCTACAGAACAATCTTGATTATTTCTTGGAAAGATTCTGACAGAGTTGCTCGAGAATTTGTGGTGTTTTCATTATTATCATACCAACGAGTTCAAACAAGGAAGTGGCCTTCTACAAAATGAGAATACGAAAATGAAATGATGATTGCCATAGTTGAGGAGACTTGACTCCTTCTGGGCTTATTGTTTTTTTTATGATACTTTATGGAATACGGACATTCACTTGTGCATGAACTCTTCGTTTTATGTGCAGATCATTTGGGGTGAATGATATTGCTTTGGAGTCAATGAGATCTTGGACTTTATGTTTCAAAACATTACAATCCTCAGTTGAATGTCCAGATGTCCCAGAATGGTACTCACACTTTGCATTTAAGTCATATCCCTGAGGAATCGGTGTTGGAGGGGGCTTAAACTCCCTTAGTTGGACCATAGAATCCTTGAGCAAATGAGAAAGCAGCTGACTATAGGTCATAGGAATTGGGTCAATCCTTCTTGGTGGTCTCCTTGGCATTTGTGGACCCTGTTGATGGCAATGGTTCAAGTACCCATTCTGTTCGGGTGTCTTCCTCTTTTGATCTGGCTGTGAAACAAACAGAGACTGATGAAGTGGGAAATTTGGAAACCCAGATGGTGCATTTGAAGTAGATCCGACATAGAAGCATGAATCAACCTTTTCTTCCACCACATATGGAATCCTATTTCCTTGAACAATCATACCTTCGGGGGTGAACGAAATCACTTTTGAATCAACGAGATCTTGAACTTGATGTTTCATCGCCTTACAATTCTCAATGTCATGGCCAGGTGCCCCAGAATGGAACTCGCATCGAGCATTGACATCAAAATTGGGGGGAAGCTTTTCAGGCGTAGCCAAATCTCGTAGCTCAATCAACTGAAGTTCCAGCAAGCGAGGAAGTAACTGAGCATAAGGCAACGGGATAGGATTGAGAACTCTCTGAGGTATCTTAGGCTTTTTCCCACGCATTTGGCCCCCTTGATTCATTCTAGGGACATGAACAGATTGATGTGGAGGTAATGGCACTTGAAATTGAGGGAGAGCTCCCTGAGGCATTCCATGAGTGGAAAGGAATCCTATTGGGAAGAAGGAATCAACAACTTCTGTTGCGGTAGCAGGAACAACATCACCTTCCTTCCTTAATACCGTCTTCAGAACTTCCATGACCAAGCTCAATTGAGTCTTCAACTGACTATTCTCCTCTTTTAGTGCATCCTGATTACGGACCAAGTCTCGCATCTCCAACATAAGATGACCCATTTGTTCCCTCATCTCATCCATTTCCTCACGGAGTTGTTCCATATTTGATCTTGGAGTTGTGGCAGTGAGAAGTCAAATCTGTTGTTGATCTTGAAATCTGTTAGAAAGGGTCCCATAAGTCTCTGAGAGAACCATGAAATGCATGATAGTATGAATGCATGTTTCATTTACGAGAGATCCTAAAGTCTTTTCATACACTTTCATTTTTCTTTTTTTGGAATCGAAGCTTCTCTTTTTTGTATAGAATATCTTTTCTTTTCTTTTTATTTCTTTTCTTCTCCTTTTTTTTTGAAATAGACTTTAGGATCTCACATAAATGAAGTGGATAAATCAATGATGTTATGCAATGGAACATCATGGGATCAAGGTCCATATAATCTTAGTAACCACTGTACAATCCTCTGAATAACTGATGTAGGTCAGATGTCATGAGATCAAAGGTCCGACACCTTTTTGAATACCAGGAGAACCAATAGTCACCAACAGAACAGAATAGTCACCAACGGTACCTGTCATGTATATCCCTCCCCACTCACAGGTGAATCTAGGTCAGGGTAAGGTCATGAAACGCAGCATACGGTCCGCCCGGAGGTAAGCATCATCACAGCGCGGATGCGGGTGACGATAATACCTCCGTTTGAAACCACTACTCTGCTCGTAGTTACATGATCCATCCCGAGACGTACACCTCGAGACAAACCATGCTCCCACTCTATCCTAGGGTACCTAAAGTGCACTCATAGCCTGTGTATTGGGCCTTTTACCTCATAGAATCATCCCCACCCAACCTGCAAACAGAGAAAATATGTGGCCCCCACGGGGACCCATAATATAGTCCAGATGCATGCGGAAAGTAAACATGATATGCAAACAGGAAATAGACATGATATACAAACATATATACAGAATGTAAGCACATAAACAAAACAAAGAAACACCCAATAAAAGAAACAAACAAAGGCTAGGATCGACTTGCTTAGGTAGTCCCCAGCAGAGTCGCCAGCTGTCGCACGCTCGCGAAAAATGAACAGAGTCGCCACCAATATATTTATCCCATAAGGGAAAGGAATATCGGAAAACCTAACAAAGGAAGGAACAAGGTCTTGCGACCAGAGAATCAAGGTACGGGAGTCGGTTACGCGAGGGGAAGGTATTAGCACCCCTCACGCCCATCGTACTCGATGGTATCCACCTATGTTTGTTTCTATCTAAAGGGTGTATAACTATGTCTATGTCTAAATGCAAAATGAATGCAAAATGTAGGGAAAATAAAGAATTGTACTCGCACAGGCCCTACCCCGCTGCCTACGTATCCTTTTCAGGAATCAGAGTTACCGTAGCTCGGCTAAAGATTTTCTGTTTGTTTTTGTGTTTTTTAGTTGGGCGGCGTTAACGCTCGCGCTCTTGCATAAGGGATCGCCTAGGATGCAACGGAGCGGAGATAACTTGCCCTTGAGAAAAGAAAAAAGAGATTGGTTTGTATCTTTTAGGGTAATTCCATGATGACGAGAACCCACTACAAGGTCTCGCATCACTTCCTTACTTTGTGTTAAATCTGACCATTTATTAGTGTTTTAAGTGTTTTTGGTCGGTGTTTTTTAGGGGGATTTAATTTGTGACTTAGATCACACCAAAAAGAGTTTTGTTTTGCATATTTAGAGAACGCACATCGAGGCCTACGCCACAATCGTTTCTCTAAATAACGGTTAAGAAATATATCGAGGCCTCACACCTCAATCATTTCTTCTCCGCTAAGTAAAGGAAATACAAAAAGAAGTTATTTTGCGAATATTTAGAGAATGCACATCGAGGCCTACGCCACAATCGTTTCTCTAAATAACGGTTAAGAAATACATCGAGGCTTCACACCTCAATCATTTCTTCTCCGCTAAGTAGGAAAGAACATACATCGAGGCCTACGCCCCAATCATTTCTTTCCTACTATGAAATATAGTAACGGTATGATCTTCATCGATATTTATTAAGTATTTTAAAAGTTGAAAAGAAAAGAATGAAAGAAGGGAACTATTCTAATTCTAGTCTAAGTTGTTCTAATTCCTATTTATGTACAAAAGGAATCTAAAATAGGCCAAAAATATGGCCAAAGTCAAGTAACAAAGTCACACAAAAAGTCATATAGAAATCAATATATAAATGATACAAAAGCAATTCAAACATTAGTGCAAAATTAAACTAAAAAAACTATTATTTTTATGCGTTTTTCTGAAGAACTTAAATGTCAAAATTAACCTAAAATCTACTTAATTTTATGAGATATTTATGTGGGAAATTTTATCAATTAATGACTAAAAGAAACTACAAATTAAACTCAACAAAAGAAATCTAAAATCGATCAAGTTTATATGAGTCAGGGGGTGCAAACTGAGATTATGGGTGTGCGGTAGTAATCCTGGGCGCAGGCCCTAACATGAACTAGGCCCAACAGTTGTTCAATTTTATCAACAATGGTGGTGGTGCACGATTGGGCCGAGGGATGTGATTAGCGTTTTTGTGCCAGGCCCACTGTGATTTTTGTTACAGTTATTGTTCAGCCAAAACATGCATGGGCCGGAATGGGGTGCAGTTAACAATTTCGTGCTAGGGCCCAAAGAATTGTGATGATCCAAACAGATTTATTTTACAGAATTTGCCAATTATTGATTCAATTTGCATCAGATTGGATTTAACCCACATTAACAAACAAATTATTCCCCTTAATGACTCAATTATTATGATTAAACTAAAAATTAATACAAATTGAATTGAAAGAGGAATTAGGGTTTACCTGGTTGTGACTCTTCACATATACGACTCAGACTCCCTCCTTCTCCCTATGAACTCGCGGCGGTGGCGACGGTGGAGCCTCCTTCATCTTCTCCGACCTGCTTCTCTATTCACCGAAACCCGACCATAGCACCACTGCCTCTCATCTCCGATTCTTTTCTCGAATTGCTCGTCTCTCGCTCTCCGTTTCTCCGCTTTTGTCTCCGATTCAGTCTCTTTGCTCACGTCTCTGACCCCAACAATTTGTCTCCGACTCAACCCTTCATATCGTCGCCGGAGTGTTGTCCGGCACGTCTTCGAAGCTCGGGTATGATACTCTTTAACTTCTGCAATCTTCTTCTTCCTCTTTCCGTAGGTACGCTAACGTTCACGATTGTTGCGAAACTGTCATTACAGATGAATTGCAGAGAAGTTGATTGAAGATATTTCTTGAAGAATTGATGCTGGGGTGATGAAGCCAATTGGATCTACCGACGCGAGAACACGGAGGGCATATTCAGGTGAGTCTTCGATTCCTCTCTTCTCGAACCCTTCTTCTTCCTCCGTTTTCTGCGTGGGTGAGATGTTGTTGTGCGTATATGCAGATTCGTGTTGATGATGTATGTTGATGTAGAGCGAGGGTGATGATTTCTGCAGAGCCAGTTCAAGGAAGATGATGAAGGTTGTTTCGTTGTTGACAGTTGAAGAAGATGATGGATTTAGGGAGTTGGAAGATTGGGGGAAGAAGGCCGTAGAAGATGAGATGTGAAGACGAAGATGAATGTGGAGGGATTGTGAAAGTGGTGAATGTGCAGTGTGAAAGATGATGGGTGAATGATGCTTCTGCAGATGAAGATGTGGTTGATTGAAGGTGATTGAAAGTGATGAAAATGGAGGTTCGTGTTGGTTGATGAAGATGATGAGAGGCTCTAGGTATGAAGATTAAAGATGGAAGGAGAAGAAGTTTCAAAAGATGGTGAAGATTAGAGCCCAGGAAAAGATGGAGGTTGGTCTGTTATATAGAGGTTAGTTCCAAATCCTGTTTCGCTGAACCCTCTTCTTCTTTTCTGTTTTCTGTTATAAATTGGTTATATGAGTGAGAGTTGGTTAGAAATCTGTTATGGTGGTTATGATTCTGTTACAGGATGTTAGTATGGTTAGAGGTTGGTTACAAAATTGGTTATGCTGTTAGGATTAGTTACCTGTTAGTAAGTTAGTTACAATGTTATGAATAGGTTTTGATTCTGTTAGAACAGTTAGGAAAAAATGAAGGTTAGGAGTGTGGCTAGTAAGTTATGGATCAGTGAGAAATTCTGTCTTTGCTGTTTGTAAATGGTTTTTATTTTGAATGGGAAATATGAGGTTAATATGTATATATGGCAGCAGGTTAATTTGTGTTTATGCAGCTGGTTTTGTTGGTTTTATATGGTGCAGGGATCGGTTTCAGGTTCAGTCATGGACTTGGGTTGTTTTGCATAAGTATTGGGATTGGTTTTGAATTTGATTTTGATGTGAAATTGTATGGCTGGATGTTAATATGTGGGGCTGTTTGGTTTAGGAATTTGAACACTGTTATTCCACCTCTGTGCTGATGTGAATTCTGTATTGGTTTTGTCTTGATGCAGGGACTGTTCTTTGGCTTTATGAATGACATGGGAAGGACTTTGGGATGAATAACTCAAGATGGAGTCATGGAGATCTTTATAGTAAAGCAAAAGGCGAAGTCAGGGTGAAGTTGAATGAAGACATAGAAAACTAGAGGGAATAGGTTCTCCTGTAGATTTTTGTATTATTTTTGTAATGGAGTTTGAATGATAATGGACCTAGCTTTTTATCCAAATTTGGTTTTGATAGACTTTGGTAGTAAGTGTAATGGTTTTTTTTGGATTTTGTAATGAACGTGTAATCTTGCGGAAATTTGAAATGTATATTTGAGATTTTGGTTGATGATAATGGATGAACCCAAGATGAATGTTTTAAACTTTAAGTACCTTGTCTTCCGAATGAACCATACGCACACCTTCACCGACTTGTATTGTTGAATTGATTCTTGAAAACTTTGAATGGATTTGCATTAACAACCTTGAATCATGCTTCTTTCCTATTTAGGAATATCGAATTCATAGTACTTTCCAAATTAAATCTTCCATTCCTTTTCCCAACTTGGATCTCTAGCACCAATGACTCATGAAATGGGTAGATCTTGGATTAATGGTAAATAATTGCAATAACATTATGAAGAACTTGAATTTTGCAACTTTCATCAATAATCCCATGCAACTACTTAAGAACCTTAATCGTCTTTGAACTCAAATCCACTCCATATATCAATGAGCAATTCCAATCAACCTGATCTTTAATGAACCCTTTAACTCAATGCTAACCAATTCAAACCAAACTTGCGTATCACGCAACCAATGCACGAATGACTCTCTGAGTACAATGCGATCTTCAAGTTCATCCTTTTGCACCGTGGTTTATCAATGATCTCAAAACCTAATTCGACGATCCTTAGTTAGAAGCTTCCTCAAGCCCAGACACAACAGGTGAAAACTTTACCTTTGGTCAACCATAGGGAAATAAACCCTGATCCCCCACTTTACCGCTGGAAACATCAGAAGGATAAGACTTTAGTTGCCATGAACGCCTCAAACTTAATATGAAGCTCTAGGATTTCAAAATCCTTGATCCCAATGCCAAGTTATTGATTAATGAATGCATGAGTTATGTAAATGACCTAATGGGAGGTATGTACATGAGACTATGAAATGCATGAGCCTAAGCCAGATAAAATTGAAAGGGTAGGACAAATTTGGGGTATGACAAACGTGCCCCCAGGTAATGGGCTTGCCCCATGGGCTATTCAGCGTCCTTGAGAGGTTCCATGGATCTTGATTTGATTGCCCCATGTAAATGGGGTAAATGACGAGTTATACCCCGTGTGCATTTCAGCTATCTCAGTCATGTGTGAGAGATGCTTCTTCTTTTGACGAGCTTTTAAAAGCTACTTCGTCAGTCAGTTGGATTTTTAGACATTAACCATGCCCCATGCAACTTCTCCCTGATGTTAACATTTAAATCTATATAGACAAGTGTACTTTATAATGAAATGCAAATGCATACGTCTGTCTTGAAAGTTTGAAAACATTTTTTTTGAGTAAAACAAAGTTTTTTTTTTATTTTTTTAGAAAGTGATATCAACTCAAGAGTTATAGTAGACCTTAAGGAGTCAGGATACCCTTAGTAACGTTATGCTTTCGAACTAACCATGCTTCAGTTAGGACTTTTAAAGGTTGTAACGTGGTCTGGTTCACGGTTTAAAGAAACAAAAGATAAAGGCTCAAAGTTTATTTGTACCCATCCCAATCTTCGTGATGTTCTCCGGTCTTATGCTCAGTTAGCTATGCGTTTAGTCTCCAAAAGAATTTGGGAATTGTGACTTGACATTTATGATGGTTCAAGAACCAAAGGTTTATCTGCAAAAGCAGTCATCCTCCTTTTTTGTAGTATTTTCCTTTTGTCGAAGGTACATAGTAACCTTTTTCGACTTTGTTATCCCTAACTTTTTATGAACTGTTTGTCTTAAAACTACAGTCAGCGGGATGCCCCAATTTTGCCTAAGTCTCCTTAATAGGTTTTGACTTAGCAGGCTCTTGCATTGCTTTCTTTTTCTTTGAGGACCTTGACTGCCGGTCTTAATGATGACGGAGAACCATCGGTGGTTATGTTCAAAGGAACAGTTTGGAATAATTAAGTTAACTGAGCAGCTACCCTACCCCAGGTTATAAATTAAGGGTTTTATTTATATGAAGGAAAACTCCTACTTCTTTAGGCTCAAAGGGGTTAACGAGGGATTAACATCCTTATATCTCCATTATTTTAGGGATTGAACAAATGCCTGTACATCGTCAACACGGTCTGTTCGAAAGCGTAGTGTATGAAATTGTGGTATCGTTTTCGTCATTCTCCCTCAAAAGGTGTAAAACTTTCCACTAGAGTTGAATATCACAAACGAGAAAATCGAGTAAAAACACAGTTTTAAATATAGTGAAAACACTAGGAATGGATCAAGACAAACGTAAGCAATGCATTAATGATTTTTTGAAAAGTACATAGCATATGTCCTAAGACTAATGTTTAAACAAACGGAAAGAAATTGCAAATGGAAACAAAACTAATGATCTAAGAAATCCTCCTTCTAGCCACCTATGGTGTTAGACTTGCTAGGATCTTCGAACTCAATGAGCCCTTATTCAATCAAATCTTGGATCTTGTGCTTCAATGGACCACAATCCTCTGTGTCATGACCAGGACTATCTGAATGATAAGCGCACCTAGCATGATGCTTGTACCCGGGAGCGGGGTTAGCCGGAGCTGAGTATGGAGGCAGCAGAGTTACCAAGTTCTGACTGAGCAAATGTTGTAGAGCTTGAGATAGTGGCATGTGCAACGGGGTGAATGACCGTTTTGGCTTGGACCTCCAGGGGCGTTGGCCACCCTGTTGTTTTTGTTGTAGTGCCGGGGTCTGATTAACCAGGATTGCCCCCACAGTGTTGGGTTCCTTTTTCCCATCATATGATTTCTTTGCTTGATAGGAACCTGAGGGTGCCCCTTGTATCTTCCCATTTTTGATTCCATCTTCAATTCTCTCACCAATGACTACCAAGTCCGAGAACCCTGAAGATATGCTTCCGACCATCTTGTCGTAGTATGGTCCTTGCAAAGTGGTCATAAATATGTCCACCAGTTCTTTGTCCATTAGGGGAGGTTGGACTCGAGAAGCCATCTCCCTCCACCTTTGGGCATACTCCTTGAATGATTCATCCTTCTTCTGTGACATATTTTGTAATTGCATCCGATCGGGTGCCATGTACAGGTTGTACTTGTAATGCTTTAAGAAGGTGTTGGCCAGATCATTCCAGCTTCGGACAGAGGACTTCTCTAATTGCATGTACCAGTCAATAGACGCTCCGCTTAAACTTTCTTGAAAGAAATGTATCATTAGCTTTTGATCGCGGGCGTAAGCAGCCATTTTCCGCACATACATGCGCAAGTGATTCCTCGGACATGTGAGTCCTTTGTATTTCTCGAAGTCGGGAATCTTGAATTTGCGAGGGATAGTCAAGTCTGAGACCAAACTCATTTCGAAGGCATCCACATCAAAGACATCGTATCCTTCTATCACTTTTAGTCTCTCCTCCAGTGCCTTGATTTGTTCACTACCCTTGGAGTCTTCCCTAGAGTTAGGAATAGACTGTTGTGTTTGAGGTACTTGGTCTGAGTTGTCCACCTCTTGCACTCCGTATTGTAGATCCAGGTAATCATCGTCCTTAGGGACATTGCTAGCAGGAATGCGCACTGTGCGGGTTGTCCCTTTTGTTTGTGGAGTGGGGACAAATCCTTCTTAGGAGGCCTCTCCTTTCTCTTGGAATTGGATAGATCTCCTAACAGATCGGACTTGAGGTCTGTCCTTAGCAGGGCCAAAGCCTGGAACAAATCCTAGCAGCGGGTTTTCGTCATTGGGGATCTCATCCTGAACCAGGGTATCCCCAGACTGAACCTCTTTTGCTTTGTCTTGTTTGTCTAGGAGGGCTTTCATGAACTCTAGCATCTGAGCCATACCTCCTTTAACCTCTTCCACACTGACCTTCAGTTGATCTACTTCCTCACGAAGGGCGGCTTGATTCTGTTCCAACTGATCCATTGATTTCTTCTGCTGAAATCTTGTTTGATATTATGGTCGGGATGTTAGGTTATCCTTCCCAATGGTCCCTTGCTCTGGAGATAGAAGAGGAATCTTCTCTTAATGTCATGAAAATGATGTGTATGCCATGCATGATGCGTATGATATCCTTTTTTCTTTTTTCTTTTTTTGAATAAAATACGATGCAAGAATGCACATGATGTATGATGAATGAAAAAAAGAAATAATAAAAATAATGATCAACACAATATATACATATAGGACAAATCACATAAGTTCATAGGTTCGACGTAGCGGCTCTTGGGAGCCAACCTTTTAATAGGGGGTGTTCTAGAAGGTCTCATGGGGTCGTTCGTAGCCTCCGAGACTTTTTGTCTCTTCGGATTTTGGAACAACTCATTTTATCCATGAGGTTCGAATTTTTGGGGTAGGTTCCCGGAGAGATCAGCTAAGTATCCAGTCCAGCCCTCCACAAAGTCGAGCTTCGTTTCGGACCTTTCCAAATACCTAACCCACTCCGAGTGGAGTTATCAGTGAGACTCGTAAGGCGATTCATGTCCCCTTTTGGTCTCAAAGTTAACTCCCACACTTAGGGTTTTAACACTACATAATATATCCAGCAGTATATAAAAATATAGCAGGAAATAAAAATATAAACATATTCACATAAGTGATCAAATATAAACATATCCTGAATAATTAAATATTTTTAAATAAAAATAAATAAATAAACAAATTTAAAAAAATTAGAAATAAAAATAATTATAAACCCTAAAAAAAAAAGCGCGTTAGCCAAACCCTAAAAAGTTGCCAAACCTAAACCCTGCCAAAACCTAAAACCTATAGGAGCATAGTAATTCACCGAAATAATTGCCCCCAGCAGAGTCGCCAGCTGTAGCAACCTGCCTAAAAATTAACTTAGAGAGTCGCCACCTATTCTGAAGGGCGAATAGGAAACCCTATGCAGTATAGAGATCAGGGTAAGATAATATATTCAGGTCGAGGGAAGGTGTTAGGCACCCTCAACCCTTTCCTATTGGCTTTGAATCTAAGGTCAAGGTTTATGACTAAAATATTGAATAGGGGAAAATTGAGATTTTGAGGAGGGGGACTCGCCTTGTTGCCAAGTGCCTACGTATCTCCTTATGGAGAATCAGAGTCAACGTAGTTCGGGGGACGGGTTGTACGCCCTTAAGGTTTGAAATTTGATTTGAAGGTTTGAAGGCTTTGAATAGCCTATCGTAGATAAACATCTGTATTTTTGAATTTGAAGTTTGAATGGATTTTGGAATTATTTTAGGGTTTGGGCGTACAACCCTGATATGGCACAATTAACCGCAATGACCAATAGGTTTGATCACCATAGTCAAGAGATTAGGGGTTTTTTGCACCATTACCGATTCAAATCGATTGATTCGATTATCGCCAATAACGGATTATTGTATTTTATTGAATTTTGTTTTGTATTGTTATCCCTCATAACCGATTGATTCGGTTACAAATAATAACAAATTTAATTCGAGCCAATGGGACAGTTAATCATCACAACTAATAAAATAGTTGCAACCATTTAACTAAATAGAAGTTATTTGTATTTTATTTTAATTAAATAAACATTTTAATTAAAATCATTGTTGACCATAGCGATTAATCGATTTAATCGGCACGAACAACAAATTGAAAATTTCAATATATCATATACTAAATTATTTATAAAAATAATTAGCATCATATAAATAAATATATTAAAAAGGATTAAGTAAAACATCTAATTAATTAAAATTAATTTAGATTATTTAGTTAATAGAGTTTTGGTTTAGTGTGGTTAGGCTTGGGGTGTATAGTATAGGGAACAAGTTTGGGGTGTCTGATCTGAGTTAGTGATGAATGGAGGGTCAGATCTTGAGGGATCATGGTGTCTGGCGCAAGGTGGATGCACCGGATCCTTAAACAAGTATTTTGTGTAAAAATTATATGGGAGCGAGGGATCGAACCCTCGTCCCTTGGCTCAAACGCGCTTCCACTCACCAACCCAACCAAACATGATATCTGCTTATTATATGCGCTTGTACCATAATATTGAAATCCAGAAACCTAAACCCCAAACGCGCGCGAATTTTGAATACGCCAGTCAGATGACGACAACACATCATCTTCCTCAAACCAGACTGAAAATCTTTGACAATTAGCTACGAACCTGCTATGGTTTTGTTCGTAGCCACCATCCCTATAGAAATAGCGAACAGCATGTAGGTGCATAAAAATAAGGCGCGACCCCTCGATTCACTTCGTCTCCCTCACACGAATCTGATTATACCACTAATTAGGCTTAATTTGACCTGTATGGGAAAACCCCAATTGAAACCCTAAAAGCTTCGTTTGACTTCTAATGGCATATCATGTATCAGACACACAAACTTCAAATAAACTATCCAGAAACGATCACGGTCATCACACCAAGCATAACATACACATAATTAACACATGAATGCGACAATTATGCACATCGAGCAAAGATTCAGAACCACGTACCTGGGCTTATATGGAGAGATTCTGGGGTTGTTGATGATGCGTAATGATCCCCACACGTTCAGAATCGCTTGAGGAACGTTTTGCACTTCTTAATTCTTCTTGCAAACGGTTAATTCTCCAAAACCGAATCTCAAGTTTTGGGTGAGTTTTTGTGTTCTTGAGCTTGTGCCTCTGGTCCAGATTTTCAACCCTGATTCGTATGCATACCTTTATCTACTTATAGGCTTGTATTAGGTCAAGAATTTGAGGCCCAATGATCACTAAATCCACTCTTGCCAAGTTGTAAAAATTGATTCAAATCTTGAATATAAACTTTCTATTTTTGCCAAATCTCATGCCAATATTTTTCAATCATTTGTGCACGAAAATTATATTGTGTTTTGACATAAATGCTGATTGAATTTGATCAATATGCACCTTTTAACAAAATATTTGATTTTTATCTTGATTAAATCATTAAAAAATGAAATAAAATCCTTAAAAATTCAAATAAAATATTTAACTTCGTGGCATGTGTCTTGGGCAGCCTAGATATCTTATGGATCAAGTTTGGATTGCAAAACATAGGCCCACTTGTGAAAAATTCCATTTTGACCCCTTTTATTTCACATTTGGTCCTCCAAAATCACCCTACTTTGACCAAGCATATCTCACTCAATTTTTAAGCCATGAGGGAGTTCTAAGACTTTTTGGAAACCTCAAGAGGTCCTCTATAAGCCACTTTGGAATATATTTTTCATTTGGAGCTTTTATCTTGATCATATCCTCTTCGGGAAAAAACTGCTTTTGAAGGATGCCTGAAAATGACCTGTAATCTTTTGCATTGTATCTCTCAAATGAATAATTTCTAGCCCTGGCTTGTGAGAGACAAAGTTGTAGAGAATCCAATTTCCTTCAAAATAGGCTTTGAGTGGGGAATTTTTGATGTTCCATGTGAAAGTTATGCCCAGTCAAAGTTGGGTTGACTTTCTCCTAAGAAACCCTAATTTGAACCTTTTTGCATTTGTTCATCTCTGAGTTTCTATTAATGGAATCATGATCAATCTTTGATCAAATGATGGTTATGCACCTCTATACTTGATGTTTGACCAATGATCATAGTTTGAATCATGCTTTGATTGCAGTTGACCTTTCAAGTTTGAACCAGTTGACTGTGGATCTTGGGGATTTTTTGAGCAAAGCTTTGGCACTGAATCTTGAACCTTGAATCATTGTGAATGGAACATGGAGGGCAAATTTTGGGGTATGATAGTTACAAAAAGTAGGTGCATGTGATTATATTATAACACATCATAATGTCAGTATAATGCGTTTCTGTCAAAATGCAAAGTATAAACGGAATGAATTCAGAGCAATAAAACGCGACATATATAATCACACAATTTCAGATGAATTCATCATAATACCAGTAATTTGAGAAAGAAATTTACCTCGGATGTTACCGAACTCAAGAAAACGCCAAACGTCGAACTAGGTCGGGAAACGATCGAACTTTCACTCTTCACAAGTAACCCCTATAGCAAATTCACAAAGTTAGTAACCACCAAGACAAAATCGATTGAAAGAAATTTGAAATACTAACTTTCCTTTTAATTTTCAATCAAACAAAAATAAATCTATATGTATAATCGATTGAAAAAGCATTATAATAGATTAAGCTTCTAGCTCCAACATCAACGTACAAATACATATTCTTAAAACTTATATCAACCATTGCAGATAGATACTAAAGCGTTATAATCGATTAAGCTTCTAGCTCCAACATCAACATACAAATACCTATTCTTGAAATTTATATCAACCATTGCAGATATATACTTTATGTTGCAGATAGATACCTATTCCAAGAAAAAATTACAGTAAATAACATATATCAACCATTGCTTTTCAAAGTAATCCCTGGCTTCAACAATTCCTTCCCAATCAATGGCTCTACAATTCTAATCAAATTGATTATAACATTTCAAGAATTTCTCATTCGAATCAATGGAAAATCAATTCTAACCCCAAATCAGTATACAACATTTCTCATTCGAATATTAATCGCTATCGAATTTACCAGCAACATCATCATTAACACATTCATTCTTCAACACAGTTTCATGTATACAAGCCGTTGAAGGAATGAATTTCACTACTTTGAAACAATGAAACAAATCAAGGAATGAATTGAAACTATACTATCTTTAGATTTTGTGAAATGAAATACCGTGAATCCTCCCAGTTTCAGCGTCCGAGAAATGGCTGAGATGGTGAACGTTTTTTCCGACCTCGCGAACGAGCCTTCCCCAGAGGTTGTGGTTTGAAGGTGATATCGGAAGGTTAATGAAGGTGATGTGGTGAACGGAGAGCAATGGTTGAGATGGTGAACGGTGAATGGTGGCTGAGATGGTGTTAACGGAGAACAGAAGAGAGAAAGAGGGTGGCAACGGTTTTTGAGGGCAGCAGAGAACAGAAGAGAGAAAGAGGGATGTATATGTAACACTCCTATTTTTATTTGTGGGAATAATTTTTCGTTTTTAAAGTGGACGATTATATCACGTAATAAAAAATACGTGAAGGTTTTGAAATTTTCTTATATCTAAACGATCGATTGATAAGAGTATAAGGAGTAATTTATCCATTACAAAAAAAATGGGATCCTTGCTAACTAATAGAAGGGAGATAAACTTCAAAAATCTAAATTACAATATTAGGTATGCAAGTTAAAATCGAAGATTGATATGGTTTATAGAAATTATGAGAAAAGTTTGTGTTAGCGATTTCTCACAATGATAGACCAAATATTATTATTGGTTTGTTACAATTATGAGTAAAAATTTGTTAAAGATGGACATACTTGTAATTTAAATATCCTTTCGGTCTCATTTATTTTATTAGTGAGGACCGTGAATTCTAAATGAGATATTAAAGAGTTTTTTAAAGACAACAATTTTGGATTATGGAAAGAGATGATGCAAGTAATTTTAATTCAACAGAAGTGTGTTGAACCATTGAAGGGTGAAGCATCAATGTATGCACACCTAACACAAGTAGAGAAAAAAACCACGATAACGGTTAAGGTCAGAAATTCTATTATCTATTATTCGGGAATAAATCTCTAAGGGAATTCGTCAAGGAGATGACAACTGCTTTAATATGGTCAAAGATTGAACCATTCTATATGACTAAGTCTTTGCCTCACATAGTCACATACTGTGTGTGAAACAATAATTTTCCTCATTTTGAATGGTAGAGAAAAAAATACATAATGGAGAAATTGACTAAAGTTCGGAAGATTATTTATGATCTAAAGAATATTGAGTTGAAAATTGACGATGAAGACAAAAATATACTCGTTAAATAAGGTGTTTTTACTTTAGATGAAGTCCATACGAGTGTGAGACCCAAATAACTTTCATCGATAAAAGATTTGAAGGTTGATGATAATGGTAAACGCTTAAGTGTCTCAGGAGGGAGTGAGAGAAAAGGGAAGTGTAACGAGTTAATGAATAAGTTATTTATGTGGTTTTTTCAGTTCTAAGTATGATGCTTTTCCAATGACAAAAAGAATGAAAGACACAAGAAAAGAACAACAAAAGAACAGAGAAATCATAGTTGTTACATAAGTTTGAAATGCGGATTGAGAAAGTATGAAGAAGAGTAATATTCAACAATATTTTATTTCATCACCAGATACCTCAATAAGTAAGGTTTGAGTTAAATGATTTCACTGTTTACAGATTTTTTTTATTATGAATGTCTATGTGATTGTTCATCTACTAGGCTTTGCTCTATTTCTGAATTGTTGTCAGTTTCTTCGCTAAACCCCTATAATTTAAACAAAATTTAAATCATGATAAGCTAACAACATCAACATCAACTTTATAAATATACATAAATTACATGTATATGGGTAGTTAATACCTTAGTCCATGAGTTAATAATGCCTCTGTAGACAATATTCAACATATGTATCATAACATAGTATTCAAATTCAAGTCGTTGGGTTGTTTTAGCTACTACAAATAATGTTCATATAGTTACTAATTAATACAAACAAAACATAAGTGATACATTAGCAAAAATAAAATAATGTCAAAAAGAACAAGTAATACTTACATGTTCTTCTATGAACATTGGCTTTTTACAAGCTACTTTATGTTTCACAAAACTTTATCCCTCCATAGCTCTACATGTCGGTAAAAATTAAACATGAATAAAAACTATTCAAAACTAAAGGTAAAATTTGAGTATTACAAATATTACCATGTGAGATATTGGATCAAACTCTAGTATGGTTGAAGGGTGGCTTCTTTGTTCCACAATTCAACATGTCTTAGCATGTCATCAAAGTCTATTCACATGATGTAGTCGAAGCCCTGCAATGCAGTAGTCGAAATGCTAGGATTGTTGGCATGTTGAATTGAGCCTATTTATTAAGCCTAATTATTTAAGTTAGCTTGTTCCTTAAGTTAGTTTGTGTAATGGGTCTGTATGTAAAAGCCCATTAGTTTAGTGAGTTATATTTATTATAAATAGCATATTATCCTATCATCATTGTACAACGCAAATTCTAATTAGGGTGAGACAGGTTATTTGTTATTTTATAACACTTGTAAACTTGTTTCAAAGATAAAGTAAGAAATAGTTGTTTATAACCAATTTCATTGTCTTCTTTGCATCTGACAAGGTTTTCTTGGTATTTAAGAATTCTCTTATACTTTGTTCTTGGCATCGTTTTTCACAACAAATTCGTGCGGAGAGCGTGGAGGAAGATGTTTTCTTCAAAGTATGAGGTTGAAAAGTTCACCAGAGTGAACAATTTCAGTCTGTGAAGCTTGAAGATGAAAGTCCCACTGGTTCAGCATGGTTGCTTAGAAGCATTGAGGGGAGCCACACCCATGGACATTGCGTTAATGGATAATGAGAAGACGGCCATGGTAGAGAAAGCCCATAGTGACATCTTATTGAGCCTCAGTGATTAGGTTCTTCGACATGTGTCAAAGGAGACGACTTCGTCGGGTTTATAGGTGAAACTCGATATTTTGTACGTAACAAAATCGTTGGTCAATCGTCTCTACCTGAAGCAAGCTTTGTATTCATTCAAGATGAGTGAAGAAAAAGTATTGTCAGAGCAGTTGGATATGTTCAACAAGTTAAGTCTTAATCTTGAAAATATCGATGTCAAGATCAATGATGAAGATCAAGCGATGTTATTGTTGTATGCTTTTCACATGTCACATGCTCACTTCAAAGAAACTCTCTTGTATGGAAGAGAGTTTCTAACCTTTGAAGAAGTTCAATCAACCTTGTATTCTAAGGATTTGAACATACGAAAGGAGCACAAGCCATTTTCGACTAGTGAAGGTTTGTCAGTTAAGGCGAAATTCACAAAAAGAGATGGAAAGTTTGACAAGAAGAAGGGTAAAAGTCAGTAGAAATCTTATAATGGTGATGCATCTGGTATTTTTTGTTATCACTGTAAGAAGGTGGGTCATACAAGAAAAGTGTGCACTAAACACCTAAAAGATCATGGAGGTAAGATAATGGCAACGCAACCATTGTTCAAGATGATTTCGACTCATGATGTTCTTGTGGTTTCAAGCAGCGACTCAAGTAAAGAGTGGATTATGAATTCCGACTGCACTTGGCACATGACTGTTGAAAGTATTTTTGGGTAAATATTTTCTAATATATCGTATCCACACAGATTGAGTCAATATTACTGTTGTTCTATAGTCGAATTATAATGAGTGGTAAAAAGCATTGGTTTTGATTATTTAGTCTAAAAGTGCGTATAAGAAAGTAATAATTAATTGACTGAAAGCTTAAAGAATGAATAACAATGGTGAAGAATATGTTGAGTTTTAGGATTCATCAACCTATTCATATGCAATTGATCAATTAATCCACAAGTGAACCATTATATAAGTTATTATCTTCACTCATCCTCAAAGTTGACCTCATGTCTAAGATCAATTTAGAACCACTTATACCAATATGATATTCGATCTCTCAGAATAACAATAAGGATAAAGGGAATTAAACACATTGATTTAAGAAAACTTATTCATAATCCCATCTCTGCGAATCAAGAACAAATCAATATAAAAACCTAGGGCAAAAGTATGAACCCTATCTCTCGATTGATAGTTCAACAATGATATAAAATAAAAGCAAGGTTCTTTATTGATAATAAAAATTAAACAATTGTTCACAGGAATTAATCAAAGTTATTGCATCTTCATAGGTTAACTACTACCTTAAACTCAACACAATGGGGTTTAGCTCTCCATAGTCATGAAGAACACACAAAACTTCATAGATGGATTCATCTTGATCAAGGGAATGTCTTCGATTGATGTTGAATTCTCCGTCGAATGTTGTTTTCAGCTCTGGAATACGAATGCTCTCTGAATTTCTCTCACCAAAGATATCTCCTTTATGAGGATTAGGGCTTCTTTTTATAACAAAGTTTCTTTTAACGAAGCTCCCGCGGCGCGGCACGGGTTAGCGAGGCGCGAACTGGGACCTGAAGGTTTGGCGTGTCTCGCCCAGTTTTGCTGCGGCTCGGCCTCTGCTTTATCCCACTTGTTTGTGATTTTGTGTCTCCAGTGTCCTTACTCCTTCGTGTTTCCTCGTCCTTGCCTTCTAGCCTTAATACCTGCACAAATAACACCCAAAGTGATTCAATTTGCTCTACAATTAGCATCAAACTTCTAGAGTTCAATTTTAACCATAAAATCACTAAAAGTCATACAATAAGCTCGACTTCAGATCAAACAATAGTTATTTTAACACATGAAAATACTAATAATTCACTCCTAACAATGACTCCAAACAAAGACTTGTTCGAGGAACTATGTGATCGAGATGGTGGATTTGTATTAATATGAAATAACAAAGATTGCAAGATTGAAGGTGTTGGATCTATGAGATTCAAACTCCACGATGAATCAATAAGGTTGTTGACTGAAGTTAGGTATGTACCTGATTTAAAGAGAAATATGATTTATCTTGGAGAATTTGACAAGAAATTATATGCTTTCCAAGGAGAGGAAAGTATCCTAAGAGTCATGAATAGGTTGAAGAAAGTATTGAGAGGTGTAAAAAAACAAGGCTTGTATACCTTTGAGACTTAAGTTGTAAGTGGTTTTTTTCGATGTTGCATCCACAAAACCTTTGTCGAAGAGAGAAATCTGACACATGAGATTGAGCCATGTCAATGAAAGGGGTCTGGTCGAATTGTGTAAACAAAATATGCTTGGTGGAGACAAAGTCGAAAATCTAAAGTTTTATGAACCTTGTGTACTTGGAAAATATTGCAGAGCGAAGTTCAATTAAGGCAAACAAAGACCACATAGATCCCTTGATTACAACCATACTGATATTTAGGGGCCTGCAGGGTGTCCATCACATTCGAGAGCAAAGTATTTTCTATGATGATTATTCTAGAAATTTATGGGTATTCATCCAGAAGACTAAGGGTGAAAATTTTGAGAATTTTAAAAGTTGGAAGACTCTGGTCGAAAATCAGACTAGCAAAAAGGTCAAGAGAGTAAGAACCAAAAATGACCTTGAATTTTGCAATGAGGCATTCGACAGTTTTTGTGAAGCCCCTAGTATCGCAAGGCACATAACTACTATAGGTACTCCCCAACAAAATAGTTTAGCTAAAAGGTTTAACCAAACTATTTTAGAAAGAGTTATCGGCATGTTGACTAGTGTTAGGTTAAAGAAGGTGTTTTAGGCAGTAGTTATTTTGACAGCAACATATCTGATAAATAGATGTCCTTCGACTGTGTTAGATATGAAGACACTTGAAGAATTTTTGTCGAGACATCCACCATATCTCAACAAACTTAGAGTATTTGGCTGCACAGTCTATGCTCACATTAGGCAAGACAAGGTCAAACCTAGATCTATGATATTCATGTTCATGGGATAACCTGAAGGAGTTGAAGCTTATAGTCTATGATTCCTAGAGCCAAGTCACAGGAGGTGCATCACTAGTCGAGATGTAGTTTTCAATGAAGCTGAGATGATTTTCAAGAAAATTGATAACATTGGTCGAAGTGTAGAGATAGGAATAAATTCATGTTAAGGTGGAGCATGTAGATGTTGAATTTCGTATCCCATATGTCATACCCCAAATTTTGCCCATCTCATTTCATCTTTCAAAGGTCCCCAATGGATTTCTCTGAAGAAAATTAATAAATCAAGGTCCCCAATCGATTTCATGTAGCTTATGATGTTTCAAACTATCTCTATGGAAAAATACAAGCTTCAATTCCAAGGAATGCTCAGTCAATTGTTCAGAAAGTCAACAGTCGACTAGTTTGACCTAAAAGTCAACTGTGGTCAAAGTACATTCAAAATTCCTGATTTTTTGTCAACATCTTTATTTCGAAGTATCATTCATCACATGATCAAGGATTGATCATGATTCATCAAGGAAAGTTCAGAAATCAACAAAACCTAAAGTTTCTAAATTAGGGTTTTTTGACCTAAAGTCAACTAAACTTTGACCAGCCATAACTTTCACATGGAACATCATAATTTCTCCATCCAAAGCTCAATTTGAAGGAAATTGAATTCTCTACAACTTTGTCTCTCACATTCCAAGTCTAGAAATGCTTCATTTGAGAGATATAGATCAAAAGATTATAGGTCCTTTTTGAAAGTCAACCAAAAGTAGTTTTATGTCAAAACCCATATCATCAAGATAAAATCCTCAAATGGAAAAAAATCTTCCAAAGTGGCTTGTAGAGGACATTTGAGGTTTCCAAAAAGTCCTAGAACTCCTTCATATCTTAAAAATTGAGGGAGATATGCCTTGTCAAAGTTGGACAATTTTAAGAGAAAAAAATGTGAAGTAAAAGGCTTCAAAATGAATTTCTTTGCAAATAGGCCCATATTCTTAAGATCCAATCTCCATCTTCATGATATGTAGAGCCCAAAATCCAAATTGCCACGAATTTTTGGTTTTTATTTGATTTTTTATTAATTATTAGTCAATTAAAAGTGATAAATAATTCATATAAATCATGTAAAATCAAATATTTGATTTGGAAGTATGTAGGAATCAGATTGAATCATCATTTAAGCCTCATAAACAAGAAAATTTCGTGCAAGCAAGATTGATTGAGAAAAAGATTGAAATATGGACAAAATTAGAAACATCCATGAACCATATTTTCTAAGATTGCAAATCAAGGATTTGATTGGATTTTTTTCAAATTAGTCAACCTAAATCCTTCTACTATATAAACATAAACATTGCAGATCACTAGGACAAAAATTCTCTGCCTCAAGAACCCTAGTCCGAGCTCCAAAGTTCAAGAAAATTTCAAACTCGATTTCAGAATTGCGGGCCGATTCAGGAGCTTTTGTTGATCCTAACACGTTCCTTGGTGTTCACTGAAGATAACTGGATACTCACACGCCATCAACACCCCTAGAATTACCTCCATTAAGCCACGGTTTGTATAAATTTAAACTTCTTCGATTTCTTTAATTCATGGCATATAAACATGTTTTGATTGCACTATATGGTTTATTATGATGTAAGGATCGTTTCTGGGTAGTTAATTGTTTGTTTGCGCGCCTGTATCAAATTATACCATTGTAGGAAATTAGTGTTTCGTTTTAGGGTTTTTTGTTGCAGGTACCGTTAGGCCAAATTAAGGCCATAGTTGAATTCGTGAGGCCTAGACGAACTCAATGGTGGCCTCGCGAAGAATTTTTGTTGGTATTTGCATGTATTCGTAAGCTACATGTTTATAGCCATGGAATTGTCCATCTTTAAAAGTGTTTGCAGACCTAAAACGACGGTTGGGAGGTTGAAGATGACCACGCGTCACCCCCCCCCCCCCTCCCCATTAGCTGGACTGCGCGCGTTTTTCGTTTGAATCAGACGGATCCAATGCTTTAAGACGCACGTAAGTAAGATGCTCCCTCAGCGCATCAGCCTTTGGATGAGTCTCCCAGCAGATCTAACAATCCACAACACGCAGGCGCAACGTACACCCTCGGAAGCCAGCCACACTTGATCCAAGCTAAGTTTTTTTTTTCTAATTTTTTTTATTTTTAATTGCATGATTCTTTTTAGTTTATTTATTTATCTTCTTTTATTTTTTAGTTTATTAAATATTTGCTCTTTTTTGTGTATTTAACAAAAATGTTTTTTTTATAATAATTTATTTTATCGAAAATTCGACTTTTTTTCATAATTCTATCAATAATTTTTTTTATATATTAAAATTCAAATTTTCACATATACTTTTAAGGGTTAATGAACTTTTTCGTCCCTTTAAATATTTCAAATTTCGTTTTTAGTCCCTCCAAAATTTTCCTTCAAGAAATCGTCCCTTCAAAATTTTTCTTCCGAACTATTAGTCCCTAACGTCAAATTTCGTAGCTAATCAGTGGCTAAAATCGTAGCTAATCTCTAGCAATTTTGACGTTAGGGACCAATAGTTAAGATGAAAATTTTTGAAGGGACGATTTCTTGAAGGAAAATTTTATAGGGACTAAAAACGAAATCTGCAATATTTAGAGGGACCAAAAAGTTCATTAACCCTACTTTTAATCGATTAAATAATTAGGATTTAATTCAATAATTATTTAAATGTTATATTTAATCGAACTCTCGATTTTCTTAACCTTTAATGGTTATTTAGAATATTAATTTATTTACCTTTCATACTTTTATTTAAGCTATTTGTTTTAACCCTGATTTATCCTGATAAATTAGGGTTGTCGATCTTTAATGCACTAACCCTTCTCTTCTTCATTTTTAATTTTCAGGGTTGATCAAGGATCGATGAAGGCTCAAGCCATTTACCCTGAATTAATTATTTTCTTTTTTCCTTTTGTTTTCCCCTTCCCCGCAGGTGTTTATTGTAATAGCGTAGGATTTTTAAATTCTACCTTTAATTTTTGTATTTTTTTAAACTGCGTGGTTAGTAATCCTAGGGAGTGCAAGCTTTGAATCAACCTAGAATAATTAATTATAAGATAAGATAACTGAATTTAACCACGTGATTGTGCCACACACACCTTTAGGGTAACCTCTCTTATTGCCTTGTTGCCTTATTATTTGTTGCCTTTAAAATAGTCAAGTCCCTCGATTCCGATGATACCTAAAGCAAATGTTTCCCTCGGTTCATTAATCATCAATTTTGTCCCTCTATGTTGCCTCGGTAAATGATGATTTGTCCCATTGCTAAGGTATCCTCGCCTGTTTCCTAAAAAGATTAATGACTATTATATCCTTCCCTAAAGACTACCTACCTCTATATGGTAGGGACAGTCTTATGGCGAACGATAATCTTCGAAGACCCGCACATCCAATGAAAGGACTTCCTACCCTCTTATGGTATGGATAGCCTTTTCAAACTGAAAAGCTAAAAGAACAATTTTTCTAACTTAGGGTAATTGCTTTAAATTGCTTACTCATTATTCAAACTTCAAAAATATTTTCCCACTTCTTTCCAAAGAATCAATTCAAAAAAACTACGCTTATTTACAAGCTAAAGTTCTTCTTCAAAAAATCTTTTCTTATTCACACACTACAAACTTTTTTGAAAACAAAAGTGAGCTAAGCAATTAAGAGCCCATGGATAACCATGGATACATAGGGTGCTTACACCTTCCCTTTGTATAACTTACCCCCCGAATTCAAAATCTTTTTAAGGTCTTTTTCTGTTCTTTTAGCCTTTCTATATATTGGATAAAATAAAAGTCGGTGGCGACTCTTGCTATCCGCGACATTTAGAAAAGTCAGTTCTCTCACCGTATGACACCATATGAAGTCGGAGAAGAAGCACAAGATGTTGAAGATACTGAGGAAGTCGAGGAAACTGTCAATGACTACCTATTGGAAAGAGATAGGTCGAGAAGATTTGTCAAGCCATATGAGAGAATTAGGTATGTAGATCACATAACCTATGCCTTAATATCTGCAAGTGAGGTTCTATATGAAGAACATATAGACAATAAGGACAATACGTGGAGTTGAAATAAGACTTAATAGTTAAAGGCCATGGCTGATGAGATGAAATCTCTTTGTGTTAACCATACTTAGGAGTTGATCAAGAAATCTTCCGAAGCCAGGTTACTCAGTTGTAATTGGATTTTCAAAGTTAAGGAAGGAATCAAAGGAGTGACATCGAAAAGATACAAGAAAAAATTGGTCGCAAGGGGTTTCACTCAAAAAGAAGGTGCCAACATCAATGATGTGTTTTCAAATAATGGTGGCACAGTTTGACCTAGAACTGGAAAAAATGGATGTGAAGACTGCTTTCTTGTATGGAGATCTAGATGAAAAAATTCTAATGAGGCAACCTGAAGGGTATGCAAAAAGAGCAAAGGAAGGTTATGTGTGCAAGATGAATAGGTAATTATTTGGCCTGAAACAATCTCCTCGATAGTGGAACAGAAGACTTGACAAGTTCATGGCATACATAGGTTTCATTAGAGGTCAGTTCGACCATAGTGTTTACTTCATATTTCGACCTGGTAATTCATTTATTATTTTGTTGCTTTATGTGGATGATATTCTCATAGCAAACAACACTATCGAAGATGTAGTGAAGGTAAAAGCTGAATTCAATAAGGAGTTCGACATGAAGCATCTGGGAGCTGCATCAAGACTTATTGGGATTAACATCTGAAGAAATAGAAAGCAGTCGAAATTATGTTTATCTAAATAGAAATACCAACATAAGATTCTCGAAAATTTTGGTATTTCGAATTCAAACCCTATTGTGACTCCCACAAACCCTCAATTCAAGTTGAGTATAGATCAATGTCTTAGTGCTGAGGTTGAAAGAGCTTATATGAATAGCATCACATATGCTAACATAGTAGGTTCTTTGATGTATGTTATGGTTTGTACTAGACCCGACATATCATATGCAGTAATTCTTGTAAGCAAGTACGTGGCGAATCCTGGAAAGGCTCACTTGCAAGTTTTGAAGTGGATTGTAAGGTACATAATTGGGTCTCTAAATAGAGCCCTAATTTATGGTGGGGCTTATGGTGAAGATATAAAAGTAGTAATTGAAAGGTGTGTCGACTCTGATTATGAAGTTTCGACATATCACAATGTTTTTGATATGATCTCCAAGACCTTGCCAAGTTGTTAGTTTTTCCACTGTATGCAGTTGATACAGCTGTAGGAAGAAAGCTAGTTTGTGCCCTTGATGTTGTAGAGTTTGTTCTAAGGGGGAGATTTGTGAGATATTGAATCGAACTCTTGTAAGATCGAATGGTAGCTTCTTGGTTCGACAATTCGACATGATCTTAGCATGTCACCGGAGTCTGTTCACATGACGTAGTCGAAGCTCTGTAACGTTGTAGTCGAAATGCTAGGATTGTTAACATGTCAAATTGGGCATGTTTGTCAAGCCCAATTATCTAAGTTATCTTGTTCCTTAAGTTAGCTTGGGTAATGGGTCTGTGTGTAAAAGCCCATTAGTTTAGTGTGTTAGTTTTCTTATAAATAGCATACTAGTCTCTCATTATTGTACGGTGCAAATTCTAATTAGGGTGTGAGAGGTTATTTGTTAATATTCTTTAAAAAAGAAAGTAAAGAATAACACTAAATTTATAACAAATTTCAGTCTTTTTACATCTGCAAGGTTTCTTGGCAGTCAAGAATTCATTTATACTTTGTTCGTGGCATTGTTTTTCACAATATTATCTTATCATGAATCTCATAAACACTAGTTTTTCTTGGTTGATGCAAGCATTGTATAAATATTTTGTTATTATAGGTGCAAATATGTATAGGTTGAAATACTTATAGGTTTTATTGGTATAAATTTTGTGTATGCCAAATGTCATTATAAGCATTGTACATTTGGTTTTGTAAACAATGTAAATTTGGTATTCTGTATAAAATACAAATGATTTGATTCGGTCACATAATGTTTAGGTTATGTGTAAAAAATTATATTGGTCAGTCAAAATGAGATTTAAAGCAAAAAATATATATTTGGTTTTGCCCCTCGGTTTTATCAAAATTTGACATAAATACTAGCATCTTTCCTCGGTTATTAACTAAAACCGAAAGGTATATGCACGCTACATAGTTTTGAAGATAAAAAATGTTGTTGCTAGGGATCAAACCAATTACCTTTTCACCTATCCCCTCGGTTATTCAGAATTTGAGGGTAAGGAGGCAGGTTTTCATGACGTCCTTCCTCATCTTGCCTCTGTAACCGAGGTAAAATTTCCTTCATGTACAAGGTAAAATGGGTATATTTACAGTAGTGAATAATAGACACCAATCATAGCTGAGTCATCACTTATATTCCTTGCTTCAATCCAACATAATCTAAATAGCTTTTCTTCAAATTTATTTATACTCAACCCTTCTCTCAATCTCACTGTTCACTATTTTTTATGAAATAATATTGTAAACACTCATTCACACGTAATTGACATCAAACATGCAAATTTGTAACATTTCTAAAAATTCATCATTTTCTATTTGAAAACACGCTTTTGAGGTCTTTCAAAGGTTATAATGTGGCTTATGCCTAGGTGGGATATTTTTGATCGGTAAGTTTAATTCCTTGGAGTTAAGTACATGCTACCTTCCTATTTTACCACCATTCTTACATATTACTCTTTTTTAACTAATGGGTACTATAATTTTGAATATTTATTTTTTCCAATAGCTCTAAATTTGAACAGAGACAAGACTTTTCTAGCTTCTATTAATTCTTTTCTTTTTTCTTGTCATTTTTTTATTCTCGAATTCTAGTACCTGTACCCAAATTTAAATCGTTGTTCATTTTAGAAGAAACCCCAAACTTAGAATTTTGCATGAACTAGAAAAAAAATCTACCTAACTCCAAGGAGAGAGTGGAAAGATTTCTCTTTCATGTGAATTGAATAAATATGTGGCTTAGTCACCGAATGAAATGGATGAGGCTCAAAGGGTTCAACAACAAATAAGTTTATTTTTTAGGGTCACCTAAGAAAAGTTCTAAGTTAAAAACAAACAACTTGCCTCAACGTGTAATCAAATAGACAAACAATAATTCAGAAATAGAGCAAAGTCAAGTAGATGAATAATCACATGGTCACTCATAACAAAAAAAGAAGGTAACTAATGGAATTATTTGACTCAAATCTTACTTGCTGAGGTATCTGATGATTGAGTAAAAGATTGTTGAATATTACTCTTCTTCATACTTTGTCAATCCGCGTTTAAAACTTCTGTAAGAACTCTACTTTCTCTTTTATTTTGTTATTAATTTCTTGTGTCTTTCATTCTTTTTGTCATTGGTAAAGCATCACACTTAGAATTGAAGAAAACAATAGAAATAAACTTATTCATTCAAATAAACTTATTCATTCAATAAATAACAAGTAGTTTCATAATAGGGAAAAATGAAAGGAAATAACTAAACTTATTCATTCAACGGTTCAACACACTTCTGTTGAATTAAAATTACTTGTATCATCTCTTTTCACAAGTTAAAATTGTTATTTTTAAAAAACTCTTTGATATCTCATTTAGAATTCACGGTGTTCACTAATAAAATAAATTAGAACAAAAGGATATTTAAGTTACAAGTGTGTCCATCTTTAACAAATTTTTACCCATAATTGTAACAAACCAATAATAATATTTGACCTATCATTGTGAGAAATCGTTAATTAACACAAAACTTTCTCTTATTTTCTATAAGCCATATCAATCTTCGATTTTAACTTGTTTGTAATTTATGAAATTTATCTTCATTGTATTAGTTAACAAGGATCCTATAATATTTATTTTTTCTTTGTAATGGGTAGAGTACTCCTTGTACTCTTATAGATCTATAAAAAAAAATTCAAAACCTTCAAGAATTTTTTTTATTACATGATAAATCGTCCACTTTAAAAACGAATATTACATCACTTTCTCTAAAATAATATGTCTAGCCAGTTGTTATAAACCAACTCAATCTTCAACTATAACTGCTTAGTTAATCATCACATTAGAAAAATAAATACTCAACAAAGTTAAAGAAAAATTAATATTTTTATTATGCCCGTACACTTGCGATTAGAAATAGGATAAAAAATAACGACAAGTGATAAAACAAAAATAGGATAGGATAAAAAATAGGAGCATTACATGTCAAATCATTCTCTCTACTTTTTTTTACAATATATCCAAAAACATATTTATTTTTTTATAAATATATCCGCCCCCTGTTTTTTGTGACCCCTGGTAAAAATCCCAAAATGTCCTCTGTTTTAGAAATACATTTCGAAATACAAAAAAATGTTGTTTTCGGAGATGCATCTCTGAAAACGCCTTCTTTATTTTTTTAAAATTTGTCTTAATTCGGAAATGCATTTCCAAAAACAGGATTTTGGAAGTGCATTTCCGAAATACTGCGCGTTTTGCAGATTTAGCAAAACAACCCCTCCCCCCAATTCATTTACCCTAAATCACCATCAACACTTCCTCAAAGAGATTTTTTGCAAACCAAGTTCCAAGGCTACATCAAAGGTTGTTTCTACTTGCTCTACTACATTCAAAAGCTTCTCAATCACTTCAATTTGTAAGTTTCATAATCCTTAGATCCATAATTCAAATGCATGTTAGGGTTGTTAGAAATTACAAAATTGATATAGGGGTAGGTTGTTAGTAGTATTTAGGTTGTTTAGAAGCATTATAACATGTTTGAACATTGGATTTTGGGTTCTGCCATGGAAGTTGCAGAAGTTGGCTTCGCATGGGTGTTTCGGAAGTTCATTTCCGAAAACACCTCCCTCACCAGTTTCGGGGATGAACTTCCAAAATATGTCCAAAAGTGGTTTTTTTTTATTTTTTGAATTGTTTCACATTCTTATGGATTTCAATTGTTTCAGGAATATGGCAGGCAACCCAGCACGCATCAGACAGGGGAGAGAGACTTAGACAGCGTCGGCTAGACGCGAGCGGACGGCGCAGTTGGCATCGACGCAGGGACGGGGTCGTGTCCGAGTACCCGTGCATAAGCCTTGAATTACATGGTTAGTGACTATTTTCAAAAATATTACAGGTTGAAAATAAATATAAATTACAGGTCGAACTGGGAGACTTAAATTACAAGTTGCACTTTAAAATATTGCGTTTAGCAACGAAAGCGCTTTCAAAAACGCTCTTAAAAGCCTACATACAAAAGCGCTTTCTAATTAAAAGCGCTGCCTAAGATAATAAAAAGGGCATAAAAGATAAAAAAAAAAGCGCTTTCTGGAAAAAGCGCTGCTGTAGGGGATGCTACGAGAGCGCTTTTCTAGAAAAAAAAGCTGCTATAGGGGATGCTACGAGAGCGCTTTTCTGGAAAAAGCGCTGCAATAGGGGTACTACGAGAGCGCTTTTCTGGAAAAGCGCTGCTATAGGAGTGCTACGAGAGCGCTTTTGGCGTACCAAAAAGCGCTGTTTTTATCTACGGCAGCGTTGCCTATGGCAACGCTTTTAAGCGCTCTAAAAGCCCAAAAAAACGCTGTGAAAGTCCTTGTACGGCGTAGTGGCACTTGTTATAAACCAATTCAATCTTCAATTATAATTGTTTAGTTAATCATCACATTTAGAAAAATAAATACACAACAAAGTTAAAGAAAAATTAATATTTTTATTATGTCCGTACACTTGCATTTAGAAATAGGATAAAAAATAGGAGCATTACATATAAATAGGATAGGTATATGCAGGAGGCATGTGATGTCGTCTAAATTGGTGGTAACCTCACCATGAGGCAGATGGAATGACGACGACTCTGGGTACCACAACTCCTACGGCTGTTGTAGAGATGAATTCTTCCGCCCGTGGTTGTAAAACTTCTAGGAAGCCCTTTCTTGAAAATTTTCAAAGTAAACACTGTTAAAAAATTTCCACTGAGGACAAATAAGTAATAAGTCTAAGAAATTTTACCTCTCTGTCCCATACATGTTTAGTTGTATGATCTACACACCCTATCAACAGGGATAAATTTGAAGGACCTTCTGGTGCATCAGTCTCCTCGTGCAACAGGTCAACGCCATCAGGAGGTGGCACGGGAGATCCAGCATCGGCCGGAGGTCACACAGGAGTAAAAGATTGTTGAATGTTACTCTTCTTCATACTTTGTCAATCCGCATTTGAAACTTCTGTAACAGATCTACTTTCTCTTTTATAAAAATATACAATGACACATTAGTCATATATATAATTGTAGTTAAGTTAGTAAAATTTATGCCTTTTTTTTTTCGGTCTTGAGTTCAACTCTTAACAACCACAAAATTATTATTCAAAAATACATTTTAAATGTTTAATTTTAAAATTTATATTAGGCCTTTCATATATTTATTTTTTCTTAATGTTTTAAACCAATTCAATCTTCAGTTTTGTTGCGATAAACTTGCGAAAATAGTAGCGTTACCTGTCAAATCATTTTTTGTCAATATATTCAAAACATATAAATGTGAAAATATGAGAGAATGAATCAAATATGGTTATCCGAAAAAAGAAAATGGAAGTTGTCAATATTATGTAGGGGAGAGTGTTCATAATAAATAATAAATTTTGACTCTTGAGAATACAAATTGCATTATTCAAAAGGAAAATATTGAAAAGTGTTTGGCATGGATGTGATGAACTGGCAAGAAACAATAGTATTTGTCAATCAAGCAACCAACCAAAGGAGAATTGGTCAGAATTGTGAATATGGAAAAGGTTGAGGAGCGAGTTATCAAACCGCGCGCGGACATCAGTGACCATGACGTACACATTCTCTCTCACACACAACAAACTATATATATGCATGGTATTCTCTCATCATTTCATATAATTCATTCTTCTTAATTATCTTGCTAACATTCATTCATATATATTTTCTCAACACTTCTATGGCTAATACAATGATCACTGCTACTAGTTTTGCTGTTACATTGGTGCTGCTAGCCACAATGTCAATATGTGATGCACAGTTGTCTTCTACTTTTTACGACAGTACATGTCCCGATGCACTAACCACCATTAGAACTGCCATTCGTACTGCTGTCTCTAAAGAGCGTCGCATGGCTGCATCTCTCATTCGCCTTCATTTTCATGACTGCTTTGTGCAGGGCTGTGATGCATCAATTTTGCTCGATGACAGTACCACAATCCAGACCGAAAAGACTGCACTTCCTAATCTTAACTCAGTAAGAGGATTTCAAGTCATCGATAATGCAAAATCACAGGTAGAGAAAGTATGTCCCGGAGTCGTGTCTTGTGCAGACATAGTTGCTGTAGCAGCACGTGATGCATCATTCGCTGTAAGTATACAATCTTTTGATGTTCATATTAATAATCTCTCACCAAAAACATATTAATAATTTCATATTATTTGCAGGTTGGTGGTCCATCATGGACAGTGAAACTTGGAAGAAGAGACTCTACTACAGCAAGTAAAAGTTTCGCCAATACTGACCTTCCTTTGTTTACAGACGATCTTCAAACTCTTATATCTAAATTTACAAATAAAGGTCTTACCGCCAAAGAGATGGTTACACTATCTGGTATATTTCATTTCTTTCAAACTTCCATATTTTTATATTTGACCAAACATTTACTTATTGAACCATTTGATTTTAACTAACTCAGGTGCGCACACAATCGGACAAGCTCAATGCTTTACTTTTCGTGGTAGGATATACAACAATGCTAGTGACATAGATGCTGGATTCGCTAGCACTCGCCAACGTGGTTGTCCATCTATCAGTTCCACTTCAAACAATCAAAAGTTAGCAGCACTGGACTTGGTTACACCAAATTCTTTTGACAACAACTACTTCAAAAATTTAATTCAAAAGAAAGGTCTTCTACAATCTGACCAAGTTCTTTTCAGTGGAGGATCTACAGATTCTATCGTTTCTCAATACAGTCAAAATCCTACAGCTTTCAAGTCTGATTTTGCAGCTGCTATGATAAAGATGGGAGATATTCAACCATTAACCGGATCCGCCGGAATCATAAGAAGTATTTGCAGTGCTCCCAACTAATTCTACAAATTCACAAACAATCAATTGCTATTTCATCTTCTGTTTCAATACTTTTCAATTTCATTATTTTATTTATTCTTTTATTTATTTTTGTTCCGCTGTATACAATTGTAAAGTGTTACATAATTATGTATTATTATAATTTTATTATGAATGTATTTCTAAATGTTCACTTCACAAAAGTTTCATTACTTGTTCTATAAATTAAACGATTGTTCATTCTTATTATGTCTCAACTTTGAATGTTAGTAACACAGTACGTTAGGTCTTTTGTATATTTTAAAATTACAAAGACGGCGTGTTAAAATCATCAATTCATTGATAATCTTCATCAACAAATTTTTTATATAAATCTTTTTTCGAAACATAGTTTCTAATAAAATGATGCTTAATTTATATATGTTTTGCTCTAGAATGAAAATTCAGATTCTTTGATAGATAAAAGGCTGAAGTTTTACCACACTAGATAGGGGTCTTATTTCCCTTTATTTAATAATCTTATAATTGATGTTTCATCCATAGAAGTCGAGTGCTACAACTTACAATCGCTATATATTTTACTGTGAATAATGCATTCGTTTGTTGCCTTTTGCTAGTCTGAGAGATTAGATTTATGTACTCTCTGCTAGACCATTTGGCAGAATAGACACTATTTCTTTCTTGTATATGGGTTGGAGTACCCCTAGTACTCCTAATCATAATAGAAGAGTTGCTTATGAAAAAAAAAAAGATTTTCACTAAGACTATGTTTTGGGAGTTTTGAAAAATAGGAAGAATTGAGTGAAAAAGATAAAAAGATTTTGGGTAGGAGGGTTTTGGAGGGTTTGAGTTTATTCATAACACCAAAAATCCCATAAAATAGGGGAACCCAAAAATTGTACTGAAGAAGGGTTTTGGAGGTTTTGAAGGGCTTACATAAATTTTCTAAATATCTTTTAGATTGTTATAGTATTCTGAAAATTATAAATTTAGTAATGATAATGACTCTTTTACCATTATAAACAAAATCATTTTTTCAAAAAATGTCAAATATTTTCCTATAATTTTTTAAATTTTCATTTTTGGAAACTTTCCCCTTCCCTCCCCTCCAAACTCCCAAACATAGTCTAAGAATCTAACTACTTCAACTGGATCGACTCATCTTTCTTACTACTTTAAAGGACTTTTGTTTGAAGACAATATTATAACCACTATCACTTAATTGATTTATGATCAATAGAATTTGTTTGAGTCCGAGAAATAACAAAACATTATGAGTAGAAAAGGAAAGAAGAGTTAGTAATTGTACTAAAACCAATTATCTTTTCTTTTTATTTTTTCCTTCAAATCCCAAAGTTCCTTCCTACTTTAGTGTTAGGTTGTAATTTTTCTTGAGCATCCACTCTCTAAATAACATGATTGATGTTTCAATCCTCTCATACAACATATTGGCCACATAGATAATTTGATTTTTAGATACCCATATTTTTTTGGGTCCTTTAGGGATTAGTTCTAGAGGATTTTTTTATTCTTTAATGTTAAGTTGAATTAGCCATAGAGGTTGAGTTTTTTGGGGTATCAACTTGACTTGATGATTCATCCTCTTATTATTCTTGCTTAAATCATAGATCATCTCTACTACTACAAAATATTCGTTTAAAGGAAACATTTGGACTTGTGTCTATCTTGGAAGATTCATTAACCGAATAAGGATTCTTGAATTCAGACTCCTTCAAATTAGTGTTGGCACATTCCTGTCAGATATTCTCCCTTGAATTATTCAAAGGAGTGTAGATTGGGACTTTTGTTCGAAATCCTCACTCTTCGTCATCTCTTCGAAACTCCCTTGTATCTGGAACTTTCGGTTCCCGAACCTCTCTCGCTTTCTACCTCTAAGAGCTCTTCTTCCCAATTCATATTTGATATAGGTTTGTGTCCTTTTCAGCAAATCACTCAAGCTACAGGTTCCCTCATGCCCTAGATTTTCTGGCACAAGCAATCCAATCTCAGACCTTTATTAAATATTTAGCACTTTAACTTGTCGTTCATGCCTCTTACTACTACCGCCACTTTTGTGAACTGGTCTATGTATTCACACATATTTCTTTCTTCCCAAGTGTGACTCCACTGAGTACCACCATAGTTGTAGGTTTTTATTTTCGAGCAATGAATTGGGTGGTGAAGGTGTCGCATAGATCTTTCAACGAGTCTATCTTCTCATTTATAAGTGTTTTGTATCGTGGCATACCAGCTACATTGAGAGTTAATGCAAAGAGCTTACACTTCATGACTCCGTTGGTGTGGCAGTAGATCAACCGGTTATCTACGTGCTCGGAATGTTTGTAAGGATCCCTGGTTTTGTCATAGACAGACAACTTTAGAGGCTTCTCTAGGGACCTTGGTATTCTCTACTAAGGATACGCACAAACAACAGGTTCCTTTTTTGCTATGTAGTTGAAGTGTGTGCGTCAAGCCTTTCCCTCCTTCAAGGACGGTGCATGGGAGAACGAGGAGAACAATAAGCCTCAGTTAGGATGTAATTTTCAATCATTCCCTTGTAACCAGTAGGAGGAGTTTGGTGCCTCTTACTTTAGTGACGGTGTGGGGATTGTGGAGCCTCTTCATGTGCTGTGATTGTTTGAGTCGGGATCGGCTCTGGAACAGTAACTGGATTTTCACGTGAGGTTTCCTCTCGTAAGGTACTGCCTATTGGAGGGACATATTGCAAGTTCTCTTTAATTCTTAGGATCTTATACGCCAAGACCTGAAATTTGTGTTGGTGTACCAAGTTGTACACGCTAACTGGTTAGTTGCTTCATGCATGTCAAAATTGGCTCGTAGAAGTTGGAGGTTAGGAAGCATCTCTTGTTCAGGTATTAGAGGTTGCAACTTGCAAGGGAGGTCGATTTGATGGTTCACCTTGGCAAGGTTGTAGTGAAGATCGAGAAGTTGGAAATGCTTGGAATGCTCCTTAGAGGACTCTTGAAAGGGTCAAATCTTGTGGTGTTGGACCAGATGGAGAGGCCACTAAGGCTATGTACAATGGTTTTATTATTCAACACTCTTCTTTTTCATTTTTTATACTACACATCATCTTCTCTTTCTTCCACCTAATAATTCAACACACATTCAATTTATACTCACTAAAATGATTTTGTTTAATAAAATTCAACATCCTATTCCACCACCATTCACAACACACTAAAAAATCTAAACATTCAAAACAACCAATAAAATTTTACAAAGTATTTTGTAGACCCCACTCTTTCTACATTCAACATGTTGAAAACTTTAAACACCAATTAATACACCTCACTTTAAACACCCTATTCAACACCCTCATTGCAAGGATTCAACTATTGAATTTGTTTTTCAACACCCCCATTGTACATAGCCTAAGACTGAATCATTTATTTCTTTAGAAGGAAGATGAAGAAGTGTTTTGTTAAATTCAGCAGCAATATCAAGTGACTTTAGACGTCACAATAGTTTAAAAGATTTGAAAGAAGATCGGAGATTTGGATCTTCGATAAAGGAATGGTATTTCTTTATGAAAATTTGCGGATGAAAGCATAGACTCGTTGAAAGATTTATGTGACGGTATGCAGGTTAGCACTCCAAAGTCCAAGTCAACGAAAGATTGAAAAGCGGTAGTGGAAATGGATTTGAAATGGAATATTTTCTCTCATATAGAGTGGGAGCGATTAAAATCATCCGCGAAGGACGTGACGTGCTATGTGGACATCCATTTGATTAACCTAGACGATGGTCGATGCATCTAAAGGACAAAATCGTCTGTCTCTAAGAAGAATGAGGATACACTTGTTCCACGCAATTGCTTTCTCAGTATTTGCTTTTGGACTTCTCTCTATGGGCCTTGTGAAAGGCCTATAACATTCAGTAAAAGAAAAATACTCATTTTTACTCCTCATAAGCAACTAAAACTTACTTTTATTTTTCTATTCTAAAATATATTTTCAAATAATATAAATTTTATTTTCAATGATCTTTTTAATTTCATAAAGAACTTCAAATAAATTAAGTAATTCCTAAGTGCAATTTTAAAGATTAATTCATTGGAATAACTGAGATTCACTTAAGAGTTGACATCTTTCACCGAATGTATTTTCATAAAATTGATCAAATTTCAAATATATGATCAATTAAGACATTCAAATATCTACCACCATTTGTGTCGTTCTATATTTATGGCAAAAAAAAATTTACAGGATGTTAACTTCGAGAATTATTTTTTTCCTTAATTTTAAAAAGTTTTTCAATTGTAAAGACTAATATTAAACTTTTTAAAATTAAGGAAATAAAATGAACTTCAAGGTTAACATATCAGAAGAAAAAAAAAAGATATTTTACCTATATTTATTATATATAAAATACTTTGATAATATATTTATATTTTCTATGATATTAAAAAAATGAATTGCATTTAATTAAATTTTTCTTAATAAATATATATATATATATATATATATATATATATATATATATATATATATATATATATATATATATATATATATATATATATATATATATATATATATATATATATATATATATATATATATATATATATATATATATATATATATATATATATATATATATATATATATATATATATATATATATATATATATATATATATGTGTGTGTGAAATTAATTATCCAATAATATGTGGGAAAATTTAGAAAACTAGTCTATATTTATTTTTTTTGGGAAGAAAACTAATAAAAAAAGACGATTTCTCAATCCACCCCATGAATATCTCATACACCGTGTAAAATTTCAAAAATGCCTCTAGTTTTTCTACATGCATCTCAGAAAGCACCATTTTTAAAAAAAAAATAGTTTTTTTCGTAAATGCATCTCACGCTTCCGTATATACCATGAACTTAATTATTTGGGATTTCCCAATTAATTTGGGAAAATTTTCAATTAATTTATAACTTAAATTGATATTTTTCTAATTAATTGGAAAAATTTCAAAATATTTTTTTTTCTGTAGCTACAACTACATAAGGGTGCGTTCGTAACTACAACTACGGTAGGGTGCGTTCGGTAGATGTATCTATTAATTGGGAAAATCTCATGTTTTAACACTTCCGTAGATACATCTACGAAAAAATGGAAAAAGGTACTTCTAGAAATGCATCTACGGAAGCACAGGGACATTTTGGTCTATTAGATGGTGCGTAAGAAGCCCATAGGATAGATTGAGAAATTATCTTTAAAAAACACCAATATTCACCTAGTAATTTTATGAGAATTAACTCTTCATAAGAATTAAAAACCAAGTAGTTAGACCTCTTTAAAATATTGTTCTACTGCCGGCAAAAGCAGAAGCATCAATCTAACATCACAAAACTGTATATATTTTTTTATATTATGATACATATTCATCAAAACAGTTAGATACACCGATCAGCTTGAAGTGGACTTTATTTACACATTGGCACGTCAAAACGTGGGAACCTCTTTCAATTTCCTAAGGTCAACCCCAACGTGATGGCTACCACACACTTACATACTCTTTATTTCTCTCTTAAAACCTTATATATACATATATAGTGCAATGTGTCATGCATAAGGCAAATCATAGTGTTTATATAATATACTAGTCACATTTTCTGAGTTTAAATCAAGGTGCAAATTTATTAACCATCATGAAGAACTTAAGCATCTCTTTGTGCATGGTTATGACAGTAGTACTTGTTGGATTAGGTGGAAGTGTAGCTTCTGGCTTTAACTATGGTGATGCTCTTGACAAGAGTTTGTTGTTCTTTGAAGCACAAAGATCCGGTAAGTTACCAACGGAAGAGCAGCGAATCAAATGGCGCGCTGATTCTGGTCTCAAGGATGGGATTCAGCAAGGAGTAAGTACTCTTAACTGTTTTCGTAAGCTATCATTGAGAACTTATAGAAATAAGGTGAAAACGGTTTATATTAAATTCTTGTGTTTGTTACTACAGGTAGAGTTGGTAGGAGGGTACTATGATGCAGGTGATCATGTGAAGTTTGGGCTGCCAATGGCTTACAGTGTGACAATGCTTGCATGGGGAGCTATTGAGTTTAGCAAGGAAATGACAGACTTAAACCAAATCGGACATACTCTACGGGCCATTAAATGGGGAACTGATTATTTCATTAAAGCGCATACTCAACCTAATGTTCTTTGGGGACAGGTAAAACCAGTGCAACTAATCTGGTTGAATGTTAAGTGTGCTTATTGTGTAATATACTAATGCTTTTTTCTGCGAAACTTCAGGTGGGTGATGGAGTTTCTGATCACTACTGCTGGGAACGTGCGGAAGACATGACGACTTCAAGAACGGCCTATAAAATTGATGAACAGCATCCTGGTTCTGATCTTGCTGGTGAAACTGCAGCTGCATTGGCGGCTGCGGCGATAGCTTTCAGGACATACAACTCTTCTTACTCTAATCTATTGTTAGTCCATGCGAAACAGGTAAGTGAATACTAGCAATACGCTCTCTGATTCGCGGAGATCTTCTCAAAATTTACACTCGTTGTGGAGTTATTAATATTCTTCTATACGTTGCAGCTCTTCACGTTCGCAGATAGATACAGGGGGCTTTATGATGAGTCCATATCCTGTGCTCACCAGTTCTATGCTTCTTCTGGCTATTCAGTGAGTAAACATTTCTCTATTATTTCTTCCTTCCTTTTAGTATCCGTCCAATCGTATCTAAAACCACTTCTTTGGGGAAAAAGGATGAATTGTTATGGGCTGCTGCATGGCTGCACCGAGCAACCGGTGATGACTACTACCTAAAGTATGTTGTGGACAATGCGGTGTATATGGGTGGAACTGGATTGGCGGTGAAAGAATTCTCTTGGGACAACAAATATGCCGGTGTCCAGATCCTCCTATCAAAGGTAATAATCAACTGTGACTTGGTTCAAGGAATCATGCAATAGAAATTAAATGGTTAAACCCAATTTGCAGGTATTACTAGAAGGAAAAGCTGGCTCATATGCATCTACACTAAAGCAATATCAGGCCAAAGCAGATTATTTTTCCTGCGCCTGTTTGCAAAAGAATGATGGTTACAATGTCCCAAAAACTCCAGGTTAGTTGCTGTGAAATATTAATTTAATTCAACAATCACTTGAAAGAAACAGTCAGAGAAAAGTATAATCATATCATTTTATTTCTGCTTGTGTTTTCTCTTTACTAGGTGGCTTATTGTACCTGCATGAATGGAACAACATGCAGTATGCTTCCTCTGCCGCATTTCTTTTAGCTGTTTACTCTAATTATCTGTCAGCTGCAAAAGCACAGCTCAACTGTCCTGAGGGTCAAATTCCACCTCAGGAACTTCTCAATTTTGTCAAGTCACAGGTATCTATTGGAATCTGTTACTCCATCCCTAGCTGAACATTTTAACAGTTTACCGTGAGATGGATAACCGAAACTGTGAATTTTGGTTTACACAGGCTGATTATATCCTTGGTAAAAACCCGGAGGATATGAGCTACTTGGTTGGATATGGACCAAAATATCCTATTCATGTTCACCACAGAGGCGCTTCCATTGCTTCCGTCTTTTCTCTTCACTCTGAGGTTGGTTGCGCACAAGGATTCGACGCGTGGTATAACCGTATTCAGCCAAATCCTAACGTCATCTATGGAGGCCTTGTAGGAGGTCCAGATAGAAATGATGACTACTCTGATGACAGATCCAATTATGAACAAACTGAGCCTACAATTTCAGGTTCTGCTCCTCTTGTAGGGATTTTCGCTAAACTGCAAAGTTCATATGGTAATATTGGTGAGTAATGAATATGACTATCAATATTATGCAATATAATTTGATATTTTTGTCGGCTTTTTTCTATATGAGGCCTCGCTCACTCTTCTCTTGCTTGACACAGGTTCCTACCATAATGAATCACCATTGCCCCAGAAAAAAAATCCAAGTGAGTAAGAATTAAGGAAAAAGGGTCTATATTCTGATTTGATTTTGGAAGGTTCTAATTATATAACCTTTGCTCTACTGATATGATATCCATTGTTTGACAGGTACAACACAACTTTCCAAGGAACTAAAACCTAAAACACCACAAGGTGAGATCCAATAGAGTAAATAATGGTTATGGTCCCCAGATTTTGGTTAAAATTTCTGGAGTATAGGGATAGCGTCTGATACGTTAGAACCAAATAACTATTTGCTTAATCCAAAAAATATAATATAGGCCTTCAATTCCATTGATTTCGAATTTTCTTCATGCAAACAATGGTTTAAATTGATAAGGTAATGTTGCAGGTGCACCAGTTGAATTTCTGCACTCACTTTCCAGCTCGTGGACTGTTGGTACTACAACTTATTACAGACACAAGGTGATAATCAAGAACACTTCTGTAAAGCCGGTCTCCGATCTTAAGTTGGTGATTGAGAATCTCTCAGGCTCTGTGTGGGGTCTGTCTCCAACTGGAGAGAAGAACACCTATGAACTTCCCCAGTGGCTCAAGGTCTTGAATCCCGGATCTGAATGTATATTTGTTTATGTTCAAGGTGGACCCCAAGCAAAAATCTCGATTCAAAGCTTCCACTAACAATTTTGGTAATTAGCTTTTTTAGCACATGAGTAATATGACAGTTAAACTTCTGTCACTCAATGATTGTAAATTTATAATACCAACTTGTCAATCAAAGCATATTCCTTATACATGTAATATCATTTTCGATTCTTCGCTAATTAACCCCTCCCCCCATCTCACCAACCAAAAAAAAAAAAACTAGCAACAAAATGTTTGAAAAGTTCATTTATCAAAAAGTATAGATCAAACATTTTTATTACATTGATAATTATATGACCTGCACTTCTGAGAATATTACAGATACATAAAAGGTTTCTAGTCTACAAGACAAAATCTGGAAAAATAGCCTACAAAAAAACGAAAAACAAAATACTCTAAGTAGCCACTACATTGTCTTATTTGGGGAGAGAATCGGTACTTAATGTTGTTCCTTGGGAATGTTGAGATCCTTAAATATGGGACTGTCAACTCCAACACCCATTGCATTCAGACCATTGTCAACATATAAAACAGTGCCCGTGATAGCCGATGCTAAAGGTGATGATAAGAAAGCAGCTGCATTGCCTACCTCCTCTGTTACACGTTAAAAATTAGACTCGGTTATGCATATAATCAATGATTGAGGACGAACTGGATATTTTACAAGGAACAATCCTGATGGAAATATTATTACCTGCTGATAGCTCTTTCTGTAGAGGTGCATTAGCTATTGAGTAATCAATCATCATATCAATGAATCCAATTGCTTTTGCAGCGCGGCTTCTTAATGGACCTGGAGGCAAGAGACAACATGTTAACCACAGGAACTAAATTCACCAATTGCGAACAAAAACAATTAATGTCAACCGAGATTAGACATGAAGGCGTGAGGAGCATTAAAAAAGAAGCCACGAAGTACCAGCAGATATAGTGTTGACTCTAATTTTGCGCTTTCTACCGGCTTCAAAAGCAAGCACCTGAAAAAGCAAGAATTATGCCGTAATTTCAAACACCTAAAGACGAAAGAGCCAACTAAAAATGAATGTGTTAAGCGATAAGTTAGGAAAAAGGTTGAGGCTTACTCGTGTATCACTTTCCAGTGCAGCTTTTGCAGAACTCATACCACCCCCATATCTGCATTATCATTTAGTCCATGAATACAGTGAATCTAAATTTTATGATATATACAATTAATAAGGACTTTGTAAGGCATAATCAACATACCCAGGAATGATCCTCTCTGAAGCAATGTACGTGAGAGAGATTGAAGATCCTCCTATACACAAATTGGAAAGGTTAGTAAGATAAAACGATAAACCAAATAAGTTATTAATTAGAAACTGAACTGGGACTAAATCAACCCCAAAAGCTAGCTCAAGAGGTGAGGTTTGAACACACACACCCTCCCGCTAAGGATTGGACATGTAGAGCGTGAAGTTTGTGACTAGCCCAATATCAAATATAGAATAGGCTCTAATACAAGTTATTACAATTTCGTCTAGGCATATTTCAATCTCAAAAGCTATAGAATAGGCTCTAATGCAAGTTATAGAATGGAAGCATTATTAGATAAGGTACATGCCTGGGTTTATGATTGGAAGAAAATGCTTGAGTAAAGAAACATAGGAGTAACTAGATGCGGATAATGCAGCAAGATATCCTTTTCGAGATGTCTCCAACAGTGGTTTGGTCACCTATAGCAAAGTTACCGGCTTAATAAAAGCTGAAATCCAGTGTCATAAAGAAACTCCAACGCTTATTAACCATACCTCTGGTCCATTGGCAAGTGAGTGCACAAGGATGTCTATGCTGCCAAAGTCTTCCTTAACAGATTCAGCAACTTCCTGAAAAAGTGATGAGCGTAAGATATAACGAGCCTAGTCTTATGCAGTAAGTTAGGAGCCAGAAAAACTCCAGACCCAGTTCATATTTATAAACAACTCTAGGCTTCATTCATACTTCATTAGAGTTCCTAGATTTTTCAAGACCCATAAAGAAAATACCATGTGCTTGATTTCCGAAATGAAAATCACTTATTACTCAAGAGTAATGAATTATCTCTCTTACTTGAGAACGGAAAAATATCATAAATTTGGGCTTAGTCCCAGTCCCAGTAAGGTAAAGATTACAAAAGTCTGCTGAAATCAATATCTAGTAGAAATTTAACTAATTACAATTTTCACCTAAACTTGTAATTCACTAAATTTAAAGATTTTTATACTTGTCAAGATTTTTATCAAAGACAGTGACCAAAAGAGCATTTGGATCTTTTATAAAGAAGTCTATATACCTGAACCGTCCATTTGCTGGATCCAGCATAGCGCTTGTTTGATTTTATCTATACAATTGTCAAAAAAATAATCAGTACATGGATAAAAATCTTGAAATACATGTACTTCATATATCTTTATTAGAAAGATGAAACTCGGTATCTCTTGTTTACATCTTCTGGTACATCCTCAAGGTTGTCAAAAACAGCATCCAAGGGATAAACTTTGGTAATTTCCATCAACGAACCATCAGGCAATCTGGAAAACAGCATTTCTTATTAGCAAGGTTATATATCATATGGTTTAACAAATAAAATCAATAGCAGTATTTAATGTCATACACGCGTGATTCGTCAAATTTCCCACGTCGTAAGCTGGACTCAAAAATATTCAGAGCCTACAGCAATGGTTCACAGTTAATAAATGTATCACTACAAAAGTGAATTGGTATTGACTGGTAAGTACCCATTTTTTATCTGAAATAAAATAGTAACTTACAGGAACCCATGTGCCGAGAAGAATTTCAGCTCCTGCTGCAGCAAGAGATTTTGCAATTGCCCATCCGTACCCATTGTCATCAGCCACACCAGCAATAAAAGCTCTTTTACCTAAAAAAAACACTATTTTCCATAAATTGACAGTTTTCATTCGTCAAATACAAATATATTTTCACAGTATACCATGCTTCCTAAACAGTAGTTAGACATCATTGAGACATATATTTATGAGACTAAAAACATATTAACTAGAAAGGATAAAAAGAAAATGAAAAATAACCTTTTAGATTAATTGGCAATCCTGAAATTGGGCTTGTATCACTAGACTCAGACACTGCCTTCGTCGCAAATTTGACAGACTTTGCAGATGAAGATGTAAAGCTCCGTTGGAAGGGCTGCACCGACGCAACATGACAAGCACTTGCAAGTTTATTCCATGATCCCACCTTGGACTTGCCACCAAAAACCACGGTACTCACATCGGCAAACTTTTGTGATGAAGAAATACATGATCTTGACATTGCAATTTGCAAGCTAGAAATTGATGTTGTTGCCATCTCGAATGCGCGTACTGTGGCCGAATAAACCCTAAAGCTACACAAGGAAACCGTGTCAATAGTTTATCTTATGAAGCACTGCAGAAAACACCTAATTGATTTCTCGTTCTTCAAAACCAACACATAGTAATGAACACTCAAGCCATTAACAGAAGCAGCCCCAAAACAAACAAAACAGAAATCTAAACCTTTTACATACAGTCACAAAAAATCAGCGAGAACCACAGTTAAAATCACTATACATCAAATAATTTCCGAGATCCGCAATTTTGTTATACTGAAACAAATCCAAAACAACAATAAAGGTCGGTACTGTACACAATGCAGCAAAAAGATCAAAACTTTAGCTCATACAATGTCATTCAAACACAATTAAAGAAGACCCAATTAAAAACAAGCAGTAGATAACACATTGATGCAAAAAGTGAAAGGTGGGGTGTTACCGATTGGGTAGTAAGAGCGGAAATGTGGGGGAAACTGAGGAGTTAGAATGAATGAAGATAGTGAAGTGTTATGTTATTGTTATCGCCGCTGGCTGGTGCAGCATAAGAGAGAAACTTTGGAAGTGTCGAAGAATTGGTTGTTCAGTCTTAGTTAGCGAGGTTTTCTTTTGTGTATGTCATTCTTGTCTCTCACGCGCGGAGCAAAGACAGGTTACTAGGTGTTGTTTTCACATAGACACCTTATCTATTTTACACATGAGCTATGCTACTGGGTACGAAGCGAAACACACGAAGGCAAAATGTTTAGTTAGAAAAAAATATAAACGTGGCATTATACGGAAACATGGGGTGGGTTTAGTGTAATTCTTGCCATTCTTCTATTTGTTCCTTCGTAACAAATAGTATTTTCCTTTACACATTTACTTAGTTACAATTTACAAATGATGGATAATTTACAATTTAATAATCAAATTTTATTCATTTTAAAAAGCTTTTATTTATATATATATATATATATATATATATATATATATATATATATATATATATATATATATATTATATATGGGACGTATCAAATAAGAACTTTGGTTATTATGATAACTGAGAACTTTAAATAATAACGCTACGATTTAAAATCAATGTCTCAGATTTCACTCTTATTTTAAGAGACAATAATTAATAGATAGATTCTGATGGGTAATTTACAATTTAATAATCAAATTTTATTTTATTTATATATATATATATATATATATATATATATATATATATATATATATATATATATATATATATATATATATATATATATATATATATATATATATATATATATATATATATATATATATATATATATATATATATATATATAAGACGTATCAAATAAGAACTTTGGTTATTATGATAACTGAGAACTTTAAATAATAACGCTACGATTTAAAATCAATGTCTCAGATTTCACTCTTATTTTAAGAGACAATAATTAATAGATAGATTCTGATTTAGATACATATCACATAAGTACATATCTGACCATTGATTTTAAATCGTATGGTTGTTATTAAAAGTTCTCAGTTCTCATAATAACCAAAGTTCCAATTTGATACGTCCCCATATATATATATATATATATATATATATATATATATATATATATATATATATATATATATATATATATATATATATATATAGCATATCATATGATAATGACATATTTATATGAGAATGTAAGAATGAATCTGAATCATTGGATTTTAAAATAAATGGTGAAGATTATGGGTGAATCTTTTTTTTTCTCTCTCTCCTACATTTTGAAATAAATGATGTAGGAGAGAGAAAAAAAATTCACCCATAATCTCCATCATTTATTTTAAAATCCAATGGTTCAGATTCATTCTCATGGGTGAATTTTTTTTCTCGCTCCTACATCATTTATTTCAAAATGTAGGAGAGAGAAAAAAAAGATTCACCCATAATCTTCACCATTTATTTTAAAATCCAATGGTTCAGATTCATTCTTACATTCTCATATAAATATGTCATTCTCATATGATATGCTATATATATATATATATATATATATATATATATATATATATATATATATATATATATATATATATATATAAATATATATATATATATATATAAGGAAGGATCGGTTGAAAAATCTCGTGTTGGTTTATAGATTTAGTCGGCAATATTTTATATAGATTAAGCTCAAAAACCTACGAATAAAGTTTTATATATTTGGTATTCAAATTTTTTGGATCATGTAGATTAGTGAATTTAAGAATTTTTTAGTCATCGGAGAGATGTCTGTTTGGCCGTTTTAAATCATGCATTTGAGCAAATCAAAAAAGTTTATGGACATGTTTATGACATAAATTGCATGAACTTCAACGTCCATTGGAGTAACCGCTCTTGTTATAAGTTAAATGTTGGTTTATACGATATTACCAGAAGTGGTTGTTTTAGTATCAAGTACTCCAACTACTCTCAGGGTCGCACACGCTGTTGTAGGTGACCCTAGGCCTCCTTTTCTCCCATGTTTCACGTTAGTAGTAGGGAATATCCATATGGCATGCCAATGACAATGATGATTGTAGTTTCTCTAAGATTGACATGCATTTTGGTAAAACCAACCTAGCAGAAACATGTTGAATAAAATGCCATATAATACAGATTTCAACATGTCAAACAAGATGTTACAACATGGCAGGTATGACATCGTGTTTGCTGGAGCTGATTTGTCAAGTGTATCGGCTGGTTTATTAGCTACATAATATTGTGAAATATTCAGTTAGCTTACGTGTCATCCAAGATTGATTCAATTAGAGATATTTGTTGGTTTTCAAACTTTCTATAATTGGAGATAATTTAGGGAAGTTTGGATTGGAAACCTATTTTCTTGGAGATCAAGTAACAGACTTTGTGCAGCCTCTTTGCTGCGTTTTTGGCCCAATAAAGTCAATACTAATTCTATAAACAAACTGGCCTAAACCTAGTTTTAAGTAGAACTGATATTTGTATTTTGTTAGGCTTCTAGGAATCCTTATTTTGATTGTGTTATAAGTTCCATATTTGTTCATTCACAAACCTGTAGGTGTTGAATGTTTGATCTCCGAAGCTGTTAAGCAAGAAAAGTAGTGTCAGCTCTCATAAGCTTTTAAGCATTGAGAATTGTGTGTCTTTGAAGAGTGTCTTTTACGATTTAATTGTTTGTGTAGTTTGTCACAGGTTGTTGTGATTGAAGGGATTTGAGTAGGGCCTCGTACCTAGGTGAGTCTTAGGTAAAAGTCATAAGAAGGGTAGTGATTAAGTGAGAACTCGTAAACGGGGGAGTTTAACTTTAAATTGATGTTATTGTATATTGATTTCATCTCTGGCTTGGTAGCCCCTAAAGTAGGAAGGTTGTTCCGAACTGGGTAAACAATTCCTTGTGTCTTTATTTTTTCTGCACTGTTTTTCGTTATTGTTACCAACTTGTTACATTGAGCTCACATTCTAGGGATCTAATCTCTTCTTCCAGTTCAGTGATAGTCCTTAGCTGTTCTTCCTTCTCTTTATTCAGTTGTCGCACCAGATCCTTATGTTCATCCCTTCTTTCAAATAATTCAGCATTTGTGCAACACAACACTCTGAATGATGCAAAAAGATCATCATATGCTTAATCATTCTCATCATCTGCCCACAAGTTGGTCAAAGCATTCACATGTTTGACCGATTCATCTTCGAGGTCACTATCATAATCTTCTCCAGACCAAGTTACAAACAGACCTTTTTTCTGTCTCTTGAGGAATGTAGGACATTCATGTTTGATGTGACCATGAACCCCACATTCATAGCACTGTATACCTTTTTCACGAGAAGGCTTTTCTTATGACTTCCTCTTTCCAACATCATGTGAACTTTTAATGTCAGATGAGTTGTTCTGGACATTTGATCTTGGACTTTTTCCCATCTTGTTCATCACTCAGTTGAATTGTCTTCCAAGCAGAACTATTGCATTGGATAAACCTTCATCTGAATCCAGGTCACAATCTTCCAAACCAACTTCAGTGTTGGCAGCAAAAGCTATGCTTTTGTTCTTCTTTTCGGCTCTATCATTGATGCTTAACTCAAACGTTTGAAGCAATCCTACTAGATCGTCCAACCTCGTCTGATTGATGTCTTAGGCTTCTTCAATAGTAGTGACCTTTGTGTCGAATCTTTTGGGAAGAGACCTGAGCATCTTTCTCACCCGTTTTTCTTCATGAATCTTGTTAGACGCTAGGCTTAAGGATCTAGAGGGGGGTGAATATATCACACAGAATTTTTCGGAATTATTTCAAACTTAGGCGAAAGCGTATCGGGATCGACTTGCGTCTATTCCGAACCTCTATTGAAAGAATCGGATATGTGATGAAGCCACAAAATAGTTAAGGATTAATGATGAAAAGATCGCTTATAGAATCAAACAGTTACACTAATGTAAATCGTTTAAACTATACGCTTGATTAACTTGTTTGCAATGACTTGATAATAGTTGAAGCAATATATCAAACACTTGGTGATAATAACCAAATTGATATTGATTCAATGTGTGGTGACTTGTGATGTTTGTATTAGGTTTTAACACACAAGTTTAACACTTGAACCTTTGATCAATTTGTGATTATAACCAGGAATAAGCGAAACGTAAACGAAAAGATAAAAGCGATAAGAACACGATATTTGTTCAGGCAGTTCGTTGATCGTCCTCGCTACGACTACATCTGCCCCCAATTCCAAACGGGAATTGGGATGTCTTTCATTATGATTGAAAATAGTTTATACAAAGAAGATAACAAAGCGATAACGATAAACCGAATATGTTGATCCTTTGAATCTTCTTCCCCTTGATCTTGAGCCAGATCAAGTATCTTCCAAGAGCTTCACTTTGATTCCCTTGTTGTAGTGTGTTGAATTGCTTGAACCCTTGTTCTTCAACCTTCACACTCAGCTGAATCTTTGATAAAGCCTCTTGATAAAAACCCCCAAAATTCACCAATCTTGGAGGACAAAATCCGCAGATTTTATTCACCAAAAACCCCACAAATCTTCACCCACTAGGAATCTTCAATTCCGTTCCATGGACGTTATCGATCTTGAATGCAAACCCTCAACGCAAAAATGATTGTGTGTAGTTGTGTTGGAGTTGTGACGAAGATCGAAGATGAGAAGCATTTGTGTCTCTTTCAGTTGTTGGTGTTCTTTAGAAAATAATTAACATAAGATGATATATAAGGAGTTGGTATGTTGGTGCTGAGCAAACATTCAATTTGGCACTTTTTGAGGAGATAGGTTGACCTACTTAATTGATTAGGTCGACCTAAATGGAGTATATTAAGTAAGTTTGAATTTGTTGCCAGTTGGGTCGACCTGTTGGGAGTTCAGGTCGACCTAAAATCAGTTAGAATCCATTCTTGAGACTTTTCTTCAGTTTAGGTTGATCTGGGAACGTGAATGAGTCGACCTAACAGTGGCATGTTGTTTTTTGCTTTAGTTTGAGTCGACCTGATTGTGGGCTAGGTCGACCTAGCAGAGATATCCTTTATTTGCTTCAGTTTGGGTCGACCTGGTGATGAACTAGGTCGACCTAACAGATGCAAAGATGGCCAACGCTTGCTTTTCCTTGAGTCATACACTTGTGCTTTTTGTATTTGTTTGCCATGAGTCAAAAACTCTCCTTGGTGAGTGTAAGCTTGTACTTACAAATCTTTTCTCCCAATGCACTAGACGCATTTGCTATCTCCAGGACATTCATGTGAAAGTCATGAATACTTTCATCCTCCTTCATTCTTAGATTCTCAAATTGAGTGGTTAACAGCTGAAATCTTGACATCTTCACTTTATTGCAACATTTTTGGCCTACGGCCACGCTAAATTTTTCCACAACTCAAAAACGGTGGCCACATACAAGCTTTGGCCAGGGTTTTCAAATCGTAGACATTAGTTTTGAAACATTGAATCTAGAGTGTGAAACTGTGGTCTTTTCTTCATAAGCCACTGTTAACAAACAATAGATATTTAAGCCACAACGAAAAATTGCGACAGTATAATTTTCACTTCAAGTTGTGGCCTTTTAGATTAAAAAAAGAAAAAAAAATAGAAAAGAAACTCTTCCTTTCCTCTCCACTTGTTATAACTCTCTTTTTTTTCTCAAAGAAACTTTCTTTCTTCCTCACTTCACACGTCGTCGCTACTGTACTCGATCGCTCTCTCTCTCTATCTCTTTCCATCTGGGCACAAAATGTGGTGGTGCAGTGAAGATGGTGGCAGATCCACCGATTCTACTCGATCTCTCTACGACTTACCTCTTCCAATTTCTTTCTGATTTGTTTGATTCATGATAGTTTTTGTTCAACTACATGTTTTATTAACCTAATTTGTTTGATTTTTACAGAGATTAACACAAATTCTAAAAGGGAAAACGAAACCCTAGTTGGGAAAAAACGATTTGCAGAAAAAAAATGCAAAGGGAAAAGGAAAGAAAGGAAAGGAAAAAGAGAAAGAAGAAGCACAAGGGTGTGATTTGCAACTTTAGCCTTGGTGAGATATTTCTGATCTTTTGCTTTTTTTGTGTTTCTGGGATTTTCCTTGTCTCTGAGCTTTGATTCTTCATCTTTCTTCTTCTATTTTCATGAATTTCTGAAGGGGTTTGTAGATTTAGGGAAAATGATGAGAAATTAGGGTTTGTTCTTATTGCTTCCGTTTTCTGATGAATGTGAACAGTATTCTCCTCTGATTTACTATGGTAATTTCTTCTTTGATTGCTAAATTCAAATTTTGTACTTGTTTATTTGTTTTTACTGCACGCTATGATGTGTTTTCCTGAGTTTATTGCAGTGAATTTTTGCTTCTTGTACTTCCATTGTGAACCAGGGACATATTTTTTGTGATTTGCAATGGAAGTATTTTTGGCCTATAATTAGAACTCAATTTCTGATTTTGTATTGTGAAAATATATGAGGCCTTTGTTAAACATGATTTGAAAACATTCCCCTTATAATTTGTGATTCCTTTTTATAAACCCCTAATGATGACTTGTGGAGAAAAACCTCTTGAGAAAATATATTGGCTTTAGTATTATAGTGGATTTTCTGTGGAGAAAAACCTTTGAGCGTGAGTTTGTCAATATCCTTCACGAAGGGTTTCCTGTGGTTGTTGCATTCTTTGATGTTTAGTTTATCATAATTTATTTGGAATGGACTTGTTTATGGCTATGTTGACATATTTCCTTAAATTTTACAGAATATGGGAATGTAACAGACATGCAACTGGTAGATTCACTTCTCCTTAACACTTAATATTATTGTTTTCTTGGACAGTTTGGTTGCAAGTTGATTTTCTACCATATCTATTTGTCATTTTTCTTTTAATTGGAATTTTATCTTATATGATGTTAAAGTCATAAAGTAAACTCTACATGTTTGCTTATGTCTGAACTTTTTGGCCTCAACCAACACAAACAATATTTTTCACTAAACTGGAGTGAGTTTTTGTTCTTGATTACTCTTGGTTGCTAACATACATATGATATTGTTTGTTGCAGTGGCACCTTTAACAAAAACTCCCCACCTACTATTGATCCGGATTATATATCGACTCTCGGGACTGCAGTATATCAAGGCATTTCCAAGGGTGACAAAGATGTAGTGTGGGTGATGCAGGTATACTTCAATTGATTTTGGATCTTTTCATTTTCTTTTTTTAATTCGTTACATATTATTTATCCTAAATGCATACTCTTTTTTATAAACATTTCAATTTTGGAAGCAACTCTATTGTGAATTATATGTATATTATTTTAATAAAGTCATATGTTTGTTTTACTATATCTTTTGACTTTTGATGTGAGTGTTTTTCTTATTGGTTTGTGTTATCGAAGCGTTACAGTTATCCTCTTTACCACTGAGTTATAGACTGGTTTATTTTATTATTTGTACCCTAAGCTGTTTTGAACTTAAAATAAGATAATTTAAACTAATTTGAATGTGAAATTAGTGGATTTTGTTAACTTAATTGTAGAGAAAATTGTTTTCAATGATGAAGAACAGTGCAAATATGATTTTGATTATGCTACTTTACTAATGTAATCTTAAATTGGTTTTCTATTGTTTCAATTTAAGATATGCTAGATTTTTCAATGACTTATTTCTTTTCACACTCTGTCAATTGTTTTTCATTGCAAAAGTCTACCTGTAATAAATTCTTGAAGCTTTGATTACTGTTGTGTCAGTACAAAAGGTATACTTATGATTATAATGAATTAACTCCATAAATTTCAATTCCTTAAAGCAAGCCTTCATATGTGTCCAAGGTCACCAACTCCACATTACTTCTATTGAGAACCAACAAAACTATTTTATCTATGAATATTGAGGTTTGATAAATAATAATATCTATTGGTTATCACCATTAGATACAATAGAAATTACAACAACTTGAGATTTTTGTATGACATGTAATGTAAGTAGAAGTTGAAACACCTGTTCGTTGGTATTTCTACAAAAGTTAATGTTAGGCCGTGTCAAATTTAATGTTAGATTGTGTTAAATTTAATGTCAAATTTTTATGTAGATAATGATATAATTTTGGTTTTACATTACACGAATCCATGTCATATAAGATTGTTTCTTATTCTTGTTCAGATAATTGTTCTGTGGAGCTGCCGTCATGTAACAAAAAAATGACTTATTTCCCTAGTTGATCAATGCCTTAAACTCAAATCAATGAATGTATGGGGATCAAGAGTTCATGTGGAATGTCTTGACAATTTGCTTATCATGACTCCAACTCTTCAAATAAAAATCTAAAGCTAGATTTCACTGTTATTTTTATTTAAATGTACAGATTGTTTACTTATCGTACTCTTCAATTTGATTCATGAAAAGATGAATATATCAATATTCTTTCTTGGATAATGAGCAAAAAACATCATGTTGTAAAGATTTTGTTTACAGAATAAAGTCATAAGATAGGATTGAAGTACCTTACTGGTTTACCATTGTTTGAAAGAATACAAATTGTAATAATAGTTAGGATTCAATCATAACAAACCAACCATTTCCATGGCCAACAGTTTCGAATCATCCTGATAGAGCAAAATTTAGCCGCGGTTTTAATTAGTGGCCATAACAAACCGTGGAAAAACCTACGCAACTAAACCATATGTTATACATAAAATAAGAAATGTGGCTAGATTTGGCCACTGTTAAGAATTGAGGCGCAAGATAAACAGTGGCCTTAACCTAAATACCTAAGTCGTGGCCCATACAAGCCACAAATGTATATAAAACGTGGCACAAACAAGAAAACTGTGGCTTATACTTTAGGCCACGCCTGCGTATCCCACAGTCGCGTATTTGTGGCCAAAGCGTAAGACCATGGTTATTTTGCATCTAGCCGCGGTTTTTTGGCCGTGGCGGATGACCTTTTTTTTTGTAGTGTTTAGAGGTGCCTTCATGTGCTGCTCTAAGGATCTCCCATGCATCTTTGGCTTTTCTCCAATGAGAAATAGATTTGAGAGCAACCGGATTTGATTTAGTTGAAGATTTGATTTGTTTTTCATAAACCTCCACCAAAAGATTTGATTTGATCTTCATCCATTTTAAATCTCCGTGTAATTGGATTTGATCTTGTTAAATTATTTTTAGCATACCTTACTATATAACAATAAATCTTCTTATCAAATATAATCTCGCTTAGAATAACTCACAAATCTTGGTCTGAAGAATGAGAATAGATGTTGCACAAACGCTGGAACATCTTGTCCTACATGTTGCCTCTTCACAAAATACATTATGTACTAACCATGTTACTTTACCTAAACTAGACAATTAACAGAACAATAGATTCCTTGCCAAATGAAGATGACGAGATGTTAACGAACAATTTCGACTATAAATCACAGGATAATTTTGATGTTATTTATAATATTGTCTTTGTCTTGCCCATTGAATATGATATGGTTATTGAGGTGAAAAAATAGGATGATAAACTTGCTGAAGAATTAACAAACCATAAGTCTTTGTGTTATTATGTTATGAATAATGGTTGTATAGACGAAGACAAGGTCATTTTTTAAAGGCTTGATTTAGGGATGTTGTTCTAAATTGGGCCTATGGCTAGCCCACCATCGGACATAACTCAGTCCAACGCTACTATAATGAAGGCCCAACAAAGTGGCCCAAATGGCCATTGTCGTTGGGGAGCTTCTCCCCCACATGCCCCTCTTAGGAACACGTGACCGACTGCCCTCTGGATTCCGGGGTAGTTGACCCATAACCTATACCACATGTTGGTGTTCCTTACCCACGTAGGATCCTGGAAGTCTTCTATTTTGAACATAGGAATCCAACCCAAAATAAAGATCTTGGCCTAATGTTGGGGGCACTATAAATACCCTATTCAAAAGAGGGCCAGGTATTATAATCTCATTCATAACTTCGTACTTGCCCTATATTCACTCTGAACCTCACTTTGGCATTAAAGTGTCTTACAAATACACCCTCCTTTTTCTTGCACCGACCATAAACTCAAGTGTTACAGGCCACTAAAGATTCTTCTGATCCCGGTAAGATCAGATGCAACAACACCTGAAGCCCCTTTACATATGGGCTAAGGTTGAGAAATGTATGGATTAATAAAATCTTACCAGATATAGGGGAAACAATCAACTTAATTCCATAATCTTTATTAAGTAAGATTGGCGAATATGTCACTGACTTGAAACCCCCGTAACATGTTTCTATCCAACCATAAAGCAAATACGAGTAAACCATTAAGGGTCATACAAGTGAACATTATTGTAGGAACCATTAATAGACCAACCTTATTTTGGTAATTTCGACGAATGCAAACTATAACTTATTGCTTGGTCAGGAATGGATCATAAGGCATGAGCAGTATATTCGATCTTACGTCAAAATATCTCGATTTGGAAACTTTGTAGGATTGTAGAGAATGTTGAGGTAGACCAGAGTTACTTTTTAACCTAAGTAATCCACACATATAAGAGAAACTTTGATAGATAATTGGCGAACATTCTGCCATGTACGCCTGCTGGGACAATATTTTCTCTGCATGGAGATGTGTATTATCCAATAAAGTCACATCCTACACATGAGTTCATGTTTGAGTACGAGATTGACAAAGGTATTGGGTGGTCATAGTCAGATGATAACGATGATTGAGTCGAGTACACTTGCTCGAATTTTGGCTTATATGGTGTAATACGGTGAACTGACTTTTTATCGATCGAAATGTCGCGGTAAGCAAGAGTCGCCACCGACTTTTATTTTATCCAAACAATATTCGGAAAGGCAAAAAGAAACAGAAAAAAACCTTTGAAGAAATCTAAGTTCGGGGGGTAATTTATGCAAAGGGAAGGTGTAAGGCACCCTTTGCATCCATGGTTTTCCATGGGCTCTTAATTGCTTTGCTTGCTCGTTTGTTTAGAAAATGTAGATGAAAAAGATAGGGACTTTAGCTTGTGAATAAGCGTTGCCCTTTTGAAAAATTATGAGAAAGAATATAATAAAAAGGTTTGAGCATTGCAAGGCAATTAGGGGCAATTACCTTAAACTCAGATGATAGGTCTCTTTTTAGCCTTTCAGAATGAAAGGGTCTATCCTTGCCATAAGAGGGCAGGAAGCCTTTCGTTTGGAGGTTGAAGGGTCATCGAAACATCCTTTGCCATAAGACAGTCCCATGCCATAGAAGGGCAGGTAGTCTAAGGTAAGGATCAGAATAAGCCTTTTCGTAGGCAGCCAGAAGATACCTCAGCCTTATTCGTAGGCAACTTCCGAGGGTCGAGGTCATGTTAGTGTATCGAAGGCAGCATCATTTTTAGGGTCTCATAACCTTTATCCGAGGCAACATGACTGAGGTATCTTCGAATTCGAGGGACGTGGCTTATTCTGCAAAAACACAAACACAAAGGCAACAGGCAACAAGGCAACAGAGAGGTTACCCCAAAGGGTGCGTGTGTGCAACAATCACGTGATTATATTCAGATATTTATCTTTTAATTAGTTATTCTAATTCAGTTTAAGGCTTGCACTCCCTAAGATTACTAACCACGCAATATACAAAAGCAATAAAAATATGGGGAAGAGAAATTGTAACCAGCGAAGGAAAGGGGATTTGTAACCAGCGGATATAAAATAATAGGTCTGAACAAGTAATAATTAAATAAGGTCGAGGTTTTAGGGTTACCGACTATTCGAGCTTTGGCAATTGGCGAACCCTGGAAAGAAAGAAACGTGGCAAACAAAAAGGGGTGAGTGCATTATCGATTCGGGAACAATTAGGGTTAACCCTAATAAAATAAAAGATAAATAAATTGATAATGAATAATAAATAATACTTAGCTTCGATTTGGATTTGATCTGATATGGTTAGAGTCGGAGGAAACCTCGGAGGTAACCCTGAAAAAGACATAGAAAAATAGATATTCAGTGTATTGGAATGTTCCTCGTAAACCCTGATTAGGGTAAAAATTGAATTAACGTAACACAATCGATTTAATTAATTATTGGTCTCTCGGCCTAATTAATTAAATCGGGATAAGGAAATAAAATCGAGAGTAAAAGTAATTTTTAGGAATTTTTTGGAATTAAAATAAAATAAATACGAATTTTTGAACATATTTAATTAAATCAATAAATAAATGAATAAACAAATAATAGATATTAATAATTAAATATTATTATTATATGTAAAAAAGGTTTTTAGAAAGAAAAAAAAAATATGTATATAGTTTTAAAAAACCAAATAAATAAAATAGATATATAAATATTTAAATAAATAAAGCATTATATAATTAAAAAAAAAAAAATTGGAAATCTTAGCTTTTGATTCCATGTGGCACGCGCGTGGAGACTATGGTAGACTGGCAGCTCCTGGGCGTTAGATGCGTGGCCTGATGAGATGGATGGCTGTGATGGCGAGGGATCACCATAAGGCGTGTTTCATAACGCACTAGATTCCCTGGCACTACAATCCCTTCGCGCGCGCGTTTATTTGAATCCAGCCAATGAGGAAGCGACACGCAGTCGTCTTCTTCGTGAACCAAACCTGTAAACATCTTTTACAGCGCTTTTTGGTTTAGAGCGCTACGAAAGAACCTGCATATAGAACTTGAAAATAGCGAATAGGGCCAAATCGTCATAGAAATTTGGCGGACCTCCATCAACGTGATCGTATGATCCTTGCGAACCTGGCTATGGCATTAGTTTACACTAATTTTACTTATATAAAAAAGCCCTAAATCGAAGCTTAAACCCTAATAATGGCATATCGTTCAAAACAACACAATAATGTCCACAGACCTCCAGAATCGATCAGAACATCAAGATAAACAAGAATATGCAATTATAATTGAGTTATGATGCATGATTTAGCGAGATCGAATGAGTTTAGAAAAGTGCAAACCAATGCTTATTAGCGTCGATTCTGAGAGCTTTGCTTGATGAGAATGATCAGGTTAGCTTCAGTGAACCTCCAGGGATGTATTGGAATCAACGAGGTTTCTTGAATTGGCTTCAAACTCTGAATCAACCTTGCAATTTTTGCTTGATTTTGAAACTCGGACTTAGGGCTCCTGGACTGCAAAAATTCTTCCCCCTTATGATCTGAATAGCTTGTATATATATACCAGAAGGATTAGGGCAAGAAAATTTGATCAAATCTCCTTTGAATCTTGAGTTGCAAGTTTTGGAAATTTGTTTGAAAATATGTTTTCAAATCTTTCTAAATTGGATCAATTTCAATCTTTTTCACACTTTTAGCCTATGCACGAATTTTGGATGATATATTGGATTAATGATGATTGGAAAATAGGCCTAAATCATATCTTTTTATGTTTTTTTTTTATTTTTCATAATTAATTCATGATTTAAATGATTAAAATCACCAAATAATTAATGGAAAATAATTAAAATGTGAGGATATGATCTTTGGGGCGTGCATGGGCTTGTAATGAAGATTGGGTGAAGAAATCATAGGCCCATTTGGAGAATTTTGGATTTTGAACCTTTTCTCTTCACTTTTTTTTTTCTCAAAAATAGTCCAACTTTGACAAGGTATATCTCCCTCAATTTTTGAGGTATGGAGGTGTTCTAGGACATTTTGGAAACCTTAGAGAGTCCTTTATCCAATGCCTTTGGTCCCATATCAAAATCTTTTTTCATTCTTGTTTTATGACTTTTTGAAAAACATGTCTTTTTGTTGACTTTTGAAAAGGACCTGTAATGTATGAAGCCATATCTCTTAAACCATTGACCTATGGGCTTTGATTCTTGGACCATTGGATAGAGGAATGAATTCCCTTCAAAATGAGCTTTGGTGGGAATTTTTCTGATGAAGTATGAATATTTGGTGAATTTTCAAAGTTTGGTTGACTTTTTCGGTTCATGCCCAAAATAGTAACTTTTGGCTTTTGACTTTTCTGATCTTTCCTTGCATCATCATGATCAACCCTTGATCAAATGATGATTTTAGGGTTATGAGGATGTTGTGGAGCAAATATTTTGAATTTTGACTGTATATTGACTTGAAATGACTATTTTGCCCTTGAGAGTCGACTGTTGACCTAATCAAGATTTGAGGGACTTAACTTGCTCTGATTGATTTGAAACTTTACATGGAGATTCTTTGGGATGTTGGGGACCCTATGGAACCACCTTGAGCCATTGATTCAGTGATTTTCCTTTGAATGACCCAAACCCTAATTCAGGGCCTTGTACAGGAGAGTGTGTCTATGAGCTTTTGCATATGGATTTGAATTTTGAATAAGAGAAATAATGTGGGCAAATTTTGGGGTATGACAGCTGCCCCTGTTCAATTATCTTAAACCTGAAGATGTAGAGTGGTTTGTATGCCAATCGGTATCTGAAGGTGGAAGATGATTGAACACTAGAATACCAAGAAATTTGCCCTAGTTGAAGTAGGGACTTTTATCGGAGATGGGCTTGAAGATGCCATCCAGTTTGGATAAATACGAAATTCAGAATAAGTCGTGCGTTAGACTATATCTGAGCTCAAAGTATTGAAAAGTGTTTGTTGGAGATGGGCTTGAAGATGCCATCTGGATGTTGGGAGTGTGAAATGAATTAATTGTAGTGACTCTAGTGTCGAAACTCCATCGTTGTGACTTCATTGTCCTGATTGTTTCTGAATTGAATACCGGGATTAGATACGTGACTCAATCGTCGTGACTCCTTTGTCGTGATTCTATTACGGTGACTTAGTTGTCATGATTCCATTATCGTGACTCAGTTGTCGTGATTCCTTTATCGTGACTCAGTTGTCGTGATTCCTTTATCGTGACTCAGTTGTCGTGATTCTTTTATCGTGACTCAGTTGTCGTGATTCTTTTATCGTGACTCAGTTGTCGTGATTCCTTTATCGTGACTCTGTTGTCGTGATTCCTTTATCGTGACTCAGTTGTCGTGATTCAATCTTTGAATGTTTATCGTGTCAGTACCGTTCGTAGTAACTGAATTAGACCTGGGAAGATTGGAGATTTTGTTTATCTGCTTGCACCTGTATCCTGAAAAAAGGTAAGGTTAGCCTTTATGCAATGTCATGATGCATGTATTATGTGACGAGTCTCTCAAAGTAAATGAGAAGCTTGTATGTTTATCATGTAATTTGAATGAGGTTCTCGAAATAAACGAGAATAATGTATGTTATGTATGTATTGTGAATGATGCATGAATATGATTTATGATGTCTTGATTGAGAAAATAAATCTCTGTGTCATTGCGATTTTGATGTCTGATCTTGTTTTGAAGATGTTCAGTTGGGGATTTATGATTTCTGCTTGGGGATTAGAGTCATTTGTATGAATGATACTTGATGCCCCTGACTGGGAATAAAAACCATGTTGGAAGAGAGCACGGTGTTGGGGAACCAGTAATGTTGAAGATGTAAACTCTGTTGGGGAGCCATGTCTTTGTCGGGACAAGAGCATTTGAAGGTATCTTCTTGGTGATTACTCTGTGGGGATATGATCTTGCGAACCCGGCTCTATGGGAAGACGTGGGTGTCTTGAATGTTGCCCCTAGTATTATAGTACCTGCCATTCCTGGATTTAGGACATGTCACTGAATGTTGATCAAGATGTCAAACTGGACTTGCATAGATTTGCCCCAGTTAATAGGGACTTTGGTTTGCCTCGCGAGGACTTTATGAGATGTGCACTATGGGCGAACATACCTTTAGTAATCATAGGTCTAGGACAACGTCCCATGTTGATTGGGGAGTAGCTTTTAGATATACTTGGATGCATGCCCCTGGTTATTCGAGCATCCGTGAGAGATTCTCGGAATCTTGATTTGGTTGCCCCAGATTGATTGGACAAAATATGTCATGCCCCTTGTATACGTAATCTTGTCTGTCGGGATAGCTTTCAGTCATTAGTTATACCCTGTGCAAGTTCTTTCTGATGCTAACATTTGAAGTTATGTAGCAGAATATGTTTAATAATGATTTCATGAGATGCAATGCATACATTTGTCTTGAGTTTTTGAAAAACATTTAAAACGGGAGATGTAAAAGCGTGATGTTTATAAGAACGTGATTTTTTGTAAAAACAATATATCAACTTAGCATTTGTAGTAAACCTTAAGGAGTCGGGATACCTTTTTGGTGACAGTATGCTTTCGAACTAACCATGCTTCAATTAGGACTTTCAAGGGTTGTAACGTGGCTTGGTTCACGGTTTAAGGAACAAAGGATAAAGGCTCAAGTTTTTATTGTACCCACCCCTCTTCGTGATGATCTTCAGTCCTAAGCTCAGTTAATTTAACTTATGCATTCGGGTTCCAAGAGATTTTTGGATTTGTACCTTTGATAATGATGATGGTTCACAAACGAAGAGAACTTTTGAGATGGCAGTCACTTCTTCCTTTTGGTAGTCACAACATTGTGTTGTTCAGGAAATTGTTGACTTCTCTTTTTTCATCCTTTTGATATCCCTAACTTTTTGCCTGAACTGTCTATTTTGAGCTTACAGTCAGCGGGATGCCTTGATTTTTGCCTAAGTCATCTTTTTGATTTTTGACTTAGCAGGCTTTTGTTTTTTCACTTTTTCATTCATTTTTTTTTGAAAGATATTGACCGCCTTGCTTAATGATTGATGAACCATCACTGGCTTTTGATTGACATCTCCAACACTTCTTTGATGTGTGCGGATGAACGCTTGTGATTGAAACCTTTGTTGAAAGGTGTTCTGAATGATTCTCTAAAAATAGAATGTACAGCCAAATTAACTGAGAACTACCCTGCCCCAGGTTATGATCAAGGGTTTTAATTAGTATAAGAAAGAAACTTCTACTTCTTAGGCTCAAAGGGGTTGATGAGGGATTAACATCCTTATATCTCCAATATTTAGGAATTGAAACAATGCCTGTACATCGTCAACATAGTCTGTTCGAAAGCATATTGTATGAGGTTGCGGAATCATTTTCGTCATCCTCCCTTAAAAGGCTTACAACTTAGCAAGAGTTGAATAAACACAAAACATATGCAAAGTAAATACGCAATTTAAAATGAGTGATAACGAAATAATGTATTCAAGACAAACATATGCAATGCACTGATGATAATTATTAAAACAGATAATGTCTATCATAAGTCGAATGTTTAAACGAACAGAATTTGCAAATGAAAGTAAATCTAATGATCTAAAAAGTTCATCCTTCTAGCCATTCACATCATTAGTAGTTGCATTAGGGGTCTCAGGAGGATCAAACTCAACTTCCCCAGCATCGATCATGTCTTGGATTTTGTTCCTCAATGTCCAGCAGCTATTCGTATCATGACCAGGACTATCGGAGTGATATGCACACCTCAATTTGGGATTATAGCTACAAGCAGAAGTACTAGGATTCTTAGGGGGGTCCTTTAGAGTGATCAACTCTAACTTCAACAGGTGTTGTAGTGCTTGAGCCAGTGACATATTGATCTTTGTGAACTGACGCCTAGGCGTGTCTTGCGTGTTTTGACGACTTCTCTGAGGTGTCGGCGTGGAGATCAAAGCTGCCCCAACAGATTGGCCGTGGTTATTATTTGAATCTGACTTCCCATTGAGAGGTTTCTTTGCAGCACCTGAGGATGTAGCAGATTGAATCTTACCACTTCGGATGCCATTCTCAACGCGTTCCCCAGTCAGTATAAGCTCTGTGAATCCAGATGATGAACTTCCCAGTAAATGACTATAGAAAGGGCCAGTCAGTGTACTCATAAACATATCGACCAATTCTCTGTCAGCTAAGGAGGGTTTGACTCTTCCAGCTAAGTCTCTCCATTTCTGAGCATATTCTTTGAAACTTTCATTAGAGCCCATAGACATGCTTTGTAGTTGCATGCGAGTTGGTGCGAGGTCGGAATTATATTGATATTGCTTATAGAAAGCAACGACCAAATCTTCCCAGGTACGGATGTGGGTGCCCTCCAGTTGATAGTACCATTCGAGTTGAGTTCCAGATAAGCTCTCTTGAAAGAGATGGATCCAGAGCTTCTTATCAGCAGTGTGAGGCTGAATCTTCCTTACATAAGACCTCAAGTGTAACTTGGGACAGGAAACCCCATCATATTTAGCAAAGGCGGGAGTCTTGAATTTTGGAGGAATAATGACTCCAGGAACGAGTCCCAGTTCTTCAAAATCCAGTCCAGGTATCTTTTGAATTTCTACGGCTTTCATACGCTCTTCAAGCAGCTTGTATTTATCGTCTGGATGTTCATCCTCATGGTAATGTTCTCCTTCTTCTTCAGAGGGCTTAGCAGAATCGTGGTTACCTTTTGCATCAGTCTTGACACTAGCATCATCATCTTGCTCATCCTCATCACTGTCTTCAGAGATTTTGGCATCCCTGAGTTGCAAGATTGGTCTAAGCTTTTTCACCTGAGTCTTCTTACCCTTTTTCTTCTTGGTAAGGAGTGCTTTCAGTTCATCTTGCCCCTTGGACAAGTTCAGAATCAGATCTTGAAATTGGGTGTTCTGAGCTTGAAGGTCTTTGACTGATTGCTCGAGATTCATGATGTTGAAATAAACAGCGAGGAGGTGAGAAACCTGTGGGGGAAACCTGTGATGCAATGTTATGAATGCAGATGAAATGTTTTCAAGGATTTTTGGGAATTTAGTTAGCAACATTATAAATGATTTGGTCGCATCTTCGTTCGAAGAATTCTGACTTTCGTTTTTGAACATCTTTCTTTGAGAATCAAGCTCGCCATATCGAGTGGGTCATCGCCTCTGATTCAGGATACTTCTTAACTTGGAGGTACATGGCTAGAGGAAAATAAGTCCTCTTTCCCCTTGATAGGCACTTGTGTCTTTGAATTGGAATGTATGTGGCTAGAGGAAAATAAATCCTCTTGCCCCTTGATTAGAACATCAACCTTTGATAGAGGTACCTGAAACTGTGCGCCCTAAATCCCTAAGATCCTTGAAAGGGTTAGTTAAATCATGTTATGCTTATGATTTCATGATGTCATGATGTTATACAGATGCAATGCATCAGGAAAAACGTAAGGTAACAAGGACGAATGAGTCCTACAAACCATTCCTGCAAGGAAATAGATGGGTTAGTAGCATGTACAAGTAACAAGCAAGTCACACAGGTGTCCTTAAGTTTAAAGGCTTGCTTGAAGTTCGTAGGGAAGTACCCTCCCCACTGACGTTTAGTTGGTTCAACCTGTCCTAGAATAGTAACCGGGTTCTATGGTGCTCATATCCCTGATCTTTCTCGCGGGCATTGTCTCAACATGGCACTCGATCGGCCAGCCAAAAGCATCCCTAGAGTCCAATCTCAATGAGTGTAGCATCGAGTATCAACCGGCTTCAGTCAGGAATCCAAAGCCAGCTATCTCTCTACTTCCTATAGGCCAAAGTCAAGTTCAACTAGGGTTCTAAGGGCGAGTTAGTGCTTATGACACCGCGCGGTAGCCAAATGTCTCCTCGATCATATTCAAGGGCCATCAGGACAAACCAAAGCGTCGCACTAACGGTGGCCACCAGTTCAACCATAACGATACATGTCGTACAGCTTCCCTGGTCTCATGCCACATACTTAAGGTACACTAGATCCGGGTGTAGGACCTTTCACACAGCAGAATTCCCAAAACAGCCTTGAAAATTAAAACAAGCAAAACAAACAATAGAAAACAATTAAAGTGAATCCTAAACTTTTAAGGTAACCCCTCTTTTATCGAATTTTATCCCCAGCAGAGTCGCCAGTTCTGTAATACGGTGAACTGACTTTTTATCGATCGAAATGTCGCGGTAAGCAAGAGTCGCCACCGACTTTTATTTTATCCAAACAATATTCGGAAAGGCAAAAAGAAACAGAAAAAAACCTTTGAAGAAATCTAAGTTCGGGGGGTAATTTATGCAAAGGGAAGGTGTAAGGCACCCTTTGCATCCATGGTTTTCCATGGGCTCTTAATTGCTTTGCTTGCTCGTTTGTTTAGAAAATGTAGATGAAAAAGATAGGGACTTTAGCTTGTGAATAAGCGTTGCCCTTTTTAAAAATTATGAGAAAGAATATAATAAAAAGGTTTGAGCATTGCAAGGCAATTAGGGGCAATTACCTTAAACTCAGATGATAGGTCTCTTTTTAGCCTTTCAGAATGAAAGGGTCTATCCTTGCCATAAGAGGGCAGGAAGCCTTTCGTTTGGAGGTTGAAGGGTCATCGAAGCATCCTTTGCCATAAGACTGTCCCATGCCATAGAAGGGCAGGTAGTCTAAGGTAAGGATCAGAATAAGCCTTTTCGTAGGCAGCCAGAAGATACCTCAGCCTTATTCGTAGGCAACTTCCGAGGGTCGAGGTCATGTTAGTGTATCGAAGGCAGCATCATTTTTAGGGTCTCATAACCTTTATTCGAGGCAACATGACTGAGGTATCTTCGAATTCGAGGGACGTGGCTTATTCTGCAAAAACACAAACACAAAGGCAACAGGCAACAAGGCAACAAGGCAACAGAGAGGTTACCCCAAAGGGTGCGTGTGTGCAACAATCACGTGATTATATTCAGATATTTATCTTTTAATTAGTTATTCTAATTCAGTTTAAGGCTTGCACTCCCTAAGATTACTAACCACGCAATATACAAAAGCAATAAAAATATGGGGAAGGGAAATTGTAACCAGCGGAGGAAAGGGGATTTGTAACCAGCGGATATAAAATAATAGGTCTGAACAAGTAATAATTAAATAAGGTCGAGGTTTTAGGGTTACCGACTATTCGAGCTTTGGCAATTGGCGAACCCTGGAAAGAAAGAAACGTGGCAAACAAAAAGGGGTGAGTGCATTATCGATTCGGGAACAATTAGGGTTAACCCTAATAAAATAAAAGATAAATAAATTGATAATGAATAATAAATAATACTTAGCTTCGATTTGGATTTGATCTGATATGGTTAGAGTCGGAGGAAACCTCGGAGGTAACCCTGAAAAAGACATAGAAAAATAGATATTCAGTGTATTGGAATGTTCCTCGTAAACCCTGATTAGGGTAAAAATTGAATTAACGTAACACAATCGATTTAATTAATTATTGGTCTCTCGGCCTAATTAATTAAATCGGGATAAGGAAATAAAATCGAGAGTAAAAGTAATTTTTAGGAATTTTTTGGAATTAAAATAAAATAAATACGAATTTTTGAACATATTTAATTAAATCAATAAATAAATGAATAAACAAATAATAGATATTAATAATTAAATATTATTATTATATGTAAAAAAGGTTTTTAGAAAAAAAAAAAAAAAATATGTATATAGTTTTAAAAAACCAAATAAATAAAATAGATATATAAATATTTAAATAAATAAAGCATTATATAATTAAAAAAAAAATTGGAAATCTTAGCTTTTGATTCCATGTGGCACGCGCGTGGAGACTATGGTAGACTGGCAGCTCCTGGGCGTTAGATGCGTGGCCTGATGAGATGGATGGCTGTGATGGCGAGGGATCACCATAAGGCGTGTTTCATAACGCACTAGATTCCCTGGCACTACAATCCCTTCGCGCGCGCGTTTATTTGAATCCAGCCAATGAGGAAGCGACACGCAGTCGTCTTCTTCGTGAACCAAACCTGTAAACATCTTTTACAGCGCTTTTTGGTTTAGAGCGCTACGAAAGAACCTGCATATAGAACTTGAAAATAGCGAATAGGGCCAAATCGTCATAGAAATTTGGCGGACCTCCATCAACGTGATCGTATGATCCTTGCGAACCTGGCTATGGCATTAGTTTACACTAATTTTACTTATATAAAAAAGCCCTAAATCGAAGCTTAAACCCTAATAATGGCATATCGTTCAAAACAACACAATAATGTCCACAGACCTCCAGAATCGATCAGAACATCAAGATAAACAAGAATATGCAATTATAATTGAGTTATGATGCATGATTTAGCGAGATCGAATGAGTTTAGAAAAGTGCAAACCAATGCTTATTAGCGTCGATTCTGAGAGCTTTGCTTGATGAGAATGATCAGGTTAGCTTCAGTGAACCTCCAGGGATGTATTGGAATCAACGAGGTTTCTTGAATTGGCTTCAAACTCTGAATCAACCTTGCAATTTTTGCTTGATTTTGAAACTCGGACTTAGGGCTCCTGGACTGCAAAAATTCTTCCCCCTTATGATCTGAATAGCTTGTATATATATACCAGAAGGATTAGGGCAAGAAAATTTGATCAAATCTCCTTTGAATCTTGAGTTGCAAGTTTTGGAAATTTGTTTGAAAATATGTTTTCAAATCTTTCTAAATTGGATCAATTTCAATCTTTTTCACACTTTTAGCCTATGCACGAATTTTGGATGATATCTTGGATTAATGATGATTGGAAAATAGGCCTAAATCATATCTTTTTATGTTTTTTTTTATTTTTCATAATTAATTCATGATTTAAATGATTAAAATCACCAAATAATTAATGGAAAATAATTAAAATGTGAGGATATGATCTTTGGGGCGTGCATGGGCTTGTAATGAAGATTGGGTGAAGAAATCATAGGCCCATTTGGAGAATTTTGGATTTTGAACCTTTTCTCTTCACTTTTTTTTCTCAAAAATAGTCCAACTTTGACAAGGTATATCTCCCTCAATTTTTGAGGTATGGAGGTGTTCTAGGACATTTTGGAAACCTTAGAGAGTCCTTTATCCAATGCCTTTGGTCCCATATCAAAATCTTTTTTCATTCTTGTTTTATGACTTTTTGAAAAACATGTCTTTTTGTTGACTTTTGAAAAGGACCTGTAATGTATGAAGCCATATCTCTTAAACCATTGACCTATGGGTTTTGATTCTTGGACCATTGGATAGAGGAATGAATTCCCTTCAAAATGAGCTTTGGTGGAAATTTTTCTGATGAAGTATGAATATTTGGTGAATTTTCAAAGTTTGGTTGACTTTTTCGGTTCATGCCCAAAATAGTAACTTTTGGCTTTTGACTTTTCTGATCTTTCCTTGCATCATCATGATCAACCCTTGATCAAATGATGATTTTAGGGTTATGAGGATGTTGTGGAGCAAATATTTTGAATTTTGACTGTATATTGACTTGAAATGACTATTTTGCCCTTGAGAGTCGAATGTTGACCTAATCAAGATTTGAGGGACTCAACTTGCTCTGATTGATTTGAAACTTTACATGGAGATTCTTTGGGATGTTGGGGACCCTATGGAACCACCTTGATCCATTGATTCAGTGATTTTCCTTTGAATGACCCAAACCCTAATTCAGGGCCTTGTACAGGAGAGTGTGTCTATGAGCTTTTGCATATGGATTTGAATTTTGAATAAGAGAAATAATGTGAGCAAATTTTGGGGTATGACATATGGCTAAAAAGAGAAAAAGGTAGCCTTAGAGTCCGAATCCCAACAAAAAATGGTTGTTGAAGTCACTATAGTTGAAGCTAGTAAAATATATGAGATTGGTGAGAACATGATATGAGACGGCCTGAGGCTCAGTTACATATATGATGATTAACCTTAGGGATTTAAAAAAGATCCTTTAGCTTCAAGTAAGAATATACAAGTCTCATATCCTTTGGAAGAAGACAATATATGAGATAGGACAATAAAAAATCCAGCTTACATTTGAGGAAAGATCGATCTAAGTCTGAAGGTCCAAATCACCAATTTGCTTAAAGAGTTTAAATACCGTTTCACTTGGGATTACGATGAAATTCTATGACATAGTTGAGACTTGGTGGAGTTGAAGTTTCCAATTCGACTAGACAAGAGACCTCTGAAGCAGATGCCAAGAAGATTTGCACCAAAGGTGATGTCGAAGATAATAGAATAAATTGAAAGGCTTTTGAGAAACAAAATAACTGTCAAGTATGTCGAATGGTTAGCTTTCATCAACCCATTGGATGAGTTTGGCTATTTTCTGTTGATATGAATCAACCTATTGGTTAAGGATGATCTTTTTTGTTAGTTGATCTTGATGAATACATTGGTTAAAGTTGGTTATTTCATGTTTTTTCTATCCGAATCAACTAACTGGTTAGGGACGGTCTTTGGTTTTTCTGTTGACTTTCATCAACCCATTGGTTAGAGTCGGTTAGTTACCTTCCTGACAACCTAAATGAACCCATTGGTCGAGGACGGTCACTCATGCTTATTGATTTTTGTTATCCCATTAGTTAAAGTTAATTGTTGCATATTTTGTCAACTCATTAGTCGAAGTTGTCCATTTCTTGTCGACTTCCGCCAACTCATTGGTAAAATATGAATTAACTATTTGGTTAAACACGGGGTTGTCAACCTTCGTAAGCCCATTGGCTAAGTTTGGTTATTAAAGTTTATCAATATGTGTGAGTCCTCAAGATGTTTTATCCTCGAACAATACTTGTGAGTCATCATGTTGTTTTAAGCTTTAGCTCTTTATTTCTTGAGATAATCCTTGTTAAGTCTTAGATGACTGAGTATTTTCCTTGACTTGATTTAAATTAGAACTCACTAGAGTTTCTATATGAAATAGTGTGTTAGTTTCAAAACAAAATTAAGGTATGTTTCAACACGTTCCATTTACAACTCGGTGACCTCAAAACTACTCCATGTGGTGAAGTTGCATTTACATGAGTTAATTGTGGTATGACTACGTGGTTGTTGTGCAAATATCTCATCACATATAACATTGGCTTTCCGATGAACGCATTGCAAGTTCTCTTAAACTCGGAGTATCCTGTTAGTTAGAGCTTGAAAATTTTGTTGATGTACTAAGTTATAATAGTAGGTCAACAACTTTTTGCATGCCTAGATTAGCTTAAAATCATTGAATATTCGAGAGCATGTCTCGCCGTGATATAAACGATTGCGATGGAGGTTGCTACGAAGGTTGACCTTGGCAAAGGTGTTGCATAATAAATGCTTGGAACATTCCGGAGTCAATTTTTGCAAGAGCCAGATCTTCTTACATAGAGGTAACAATGACTGAATCATTCTTTACTAGAGGAGGAGGCAGAGCTTTGTTAGCCTTAACTCCTGCAGCAATGACATGACATTGAGTGACTGATATGCTAATCTTTGGAATCACAATGGCTTCAAGAGGTTGTTATCAGATATGTTTCAGAAAGAGATTAGTGTTTTGAGGGAAAAAGATCAATGATATGTATTTCCGTGAAAAAACAGTGGTATTTGTGGAAAATCGACGAAAATCAATTGTCGATTTTCGTATATAGTGCCATTGTTCTGTTAGGGAACAAAAAATATGTAGTAAAGTGGCGAGTGAAATCTTGGCGAGGTGGAACAAGACTTGTGGTATGACGAAAAATGAGTGGATGTGGAAGGTTAACACTTCAATGTCCAAGTTAGTTACCAAGTGAAAAGTGGTATGAAAGAATGAATTGAATACTTGAAATAGCGCGATCTGGTCTTTAAATAGTATGAGCGATTAAAACCACTCATGTGTGATTCACGCCTCGTGTGAATGACCGTTCATTTAGATATTAAGGATGAAAGATGAGATAGAAGAGGTGATCGTGTATCATCCATAAAGACGAGAGTCCACTTGTTTGATACGTCTTCCCCTGCAACGTTTGTTACTATGTATTATCAACGAACTCTACTGACGATCCAATACGATATATTAGTTAGTCTATCATCTTATTTATCCACCAATCATGTTTAAAGGAGTTTCATTTCTAAAATCTAAAATAAAATTTAAAATATTTTTTCAAGAGGTTTATTATTAAGCCATCAATATTTTTTGAATTAATTAATTACGATATATTGTTCTTGTAAAAAATTTAGAGATATTTTTGTTCAATGAAACAAATATTTTTCCAATATTTATTTATGAAAAAAATCTTCAAAATAGATGAGAGAAGAGAGAGAAAAATATCTTGGGCAAACCTATTATCAAAACGCACAGCTTCGGCGGGCACGTGTACCAAAAGCCCAAAACCCTAACCCATAAAACTTGCTAGTGAAATTGAGTGAAACCCCTTTCGTTCGTATATAAAAGCTACCTCAGCCGCGTACACTTTCATAAATCTCCTCTCTCTCAGCTATCCCCAAAACCCTAATTCTCTCAGCCGTAGGGGTTTGAAGAGCTTCCGCAGCTTCTCCCCTTTCCTCCTTTCTCCTCCGTTATTCATCTCTCTCGTTCAGATGGGCAAGTCAAGCAAGAAATCCGCCACCAAGGTTTGCATGCTTTCGATCTCTCACTCTCAGTTCTCACTGAATCAGTTTCGTTAATTCTAATAGCTTATTGTTTTTCGTTGTGTTTGAAGGTTGATGCTGCTCCCGTTGTCGTTTCACCAGTCAAGTCTGGAAAGAAAGGTAACAATAGTTCATGTAATTTCGCAGCCGATTTACTGTTCTGTTTTTAATTTTCTTTTAATTTGAATTGATTTTTAAAACTTTCTAAGCTACTGAAAGTATTTTATGTTATAGAACTGTTAATTGGTGTTGTGGTGTGGTTTTTTATTGGATTGTTTTGATTTTGATGTAGGCAAGAGGCAGGCTGAGGAAGAAGTTAAGAAAGTGAGTGCTAAGAAGCAAAAGGTCGAGGAGGTTGTTGCCAAGCAAAAGAAGGAAGCTTTGATTCAGAAAGCTAAGGAGGAAAGCAGTTCAGAGGAAGAAACATCTGAATCTGAGGATGAGGTATATATTTCTCTGATGATCATATGATGTAGTTGTTTGGTTATTGCTATGTTGTTTAATTAAGGTTCTATGGTCTCAGAAACCTGCTGTGAAAGCTGCTGCTCCTGTCAAGAAGGCACCGGCTAAGAATGGGAATGCTAAGAAAGCCAAGCCAGAGTCCAGTTCTTCAGACTCTGGGTCTGATGAGGAAGACACCTCAGATGAGGAGGATGAGAGTGCAAAGAAGCCGGCACCAAAGAAAGCTGAGGTTGCTGTTAAACCTAAGCAGGCACCAAAGAAAGAGGAAAGTTCTGAGGAATCAGATGAGGACTCTGAGGAAGGTTCCTCTGAAGACGAGGTATGAAGACAGTTTGAAATGTATTGCATGATATGATATATCCTGTTTTTAATCAATTTATTGACATTTTTCTGTGATTTAGAAACCTGCACCAAAATCTGTCCCTGCTAAAAATGGGAGTGCCCCAGCAAAGAAAGCTGCTAGTTCTTCTGATGAGGAATCTGAAGAAGATTCTTCTTCTGATGAAGAAGTGAGTTATCTCTTTCATGCCAACCATGCAACAATTGGTCTTCCTATTTAGTATTTCATACATATTGTCGACTGCATTACCTGTTAAGATCTTCTGACGACAACCTATTGCTATATTCAGGCACCAAAAGCTAAGGCTGCCCCTGCTGCTGTGAAGCCTGCTGCTGCAAAGAAGCCAGACTCTGATAGCTCAGATGAGTCTGATTCTGATGATGATGAGGTAATTTTTCGAATATAAACTCCAATTATTTAATATTACTCTGAGTAGTTTGTCATAGAAAACTGGCTTTAGGTGAACGATAATAATTTCAAAATATCTCGTTTCTACCATCTTTATAGGATACCAAGCCTGCTGTGAAGCCTGCTGTTGCCAAGAAGGCCGAGGATGATGATGAAGATAGCAGTGAAGATGATGATAGCAGCTCTGATGAAGACAATGTAAATCTTCAACTGGATTGCCTTTTTTTCTTAATTAAGTTGTTTGATTTTCTTGTTGTGATCGTACCTACATTTATAGGTAGTTTAATACGTATGATGTTTACTTAATGCTGCAGAAAACATCCAAAGCTTCTAATGGAAACAAGAAGCCAGTGACTGTCTCTAAGAAAGAGGTTAGTGAGTCAATTTTTTTTGGTGATGACCAATACCCATTTTGTATTGTGGACATACTTTAGTGATATCTTCTATTTAAATGTTTTTAAATCACGTTATTTATTATACACTGGGAACATTTATAAACAACAGGACAAGATGAATGTTGACAAGGATAGCAGTGATAGTTCTGAGGAAAGTGACAGCGATGAGGAGAGCGAGGAAGAACCGTCCAAAACACCTCAGACAAAGGTTAGCATATTGTTTTATCTCTATTCGCCCTACCTTGGTTTTAATTTCTTTTGTTTTTGTTTTTTGTATTAATGATTTATTTGTGCTGAAACAGACTAAGGATGTGGAGATGATTGATGCTGACAAATCTTCAAAGAAAGCCGTAATTAATAGTTTATTCCTTGTTTTTTTTCTTGAACTAAAAGTAATTTTTAATCAGAATGTGTATGACTTGGCTTTTAAATTTTGCAGCCTGCTACCCCAGCTACACCAAATGAGAGTGGAGGTTCAAAGACCTTATTTGTTGGAAATCTGTCATTCAAAGTCGAGCAAGCTGACATGTACTTAATTTTTCATCAATCTTTGTTATTTGGTTTATATCTTGTTCTATAAGAATTATCTAACTTTGAATTATACAGTGTAAATTTCTTTCAAGAATGCGGAGAAGTTGTTGATGTCCGTCTTGCTTCGGATGAGGATGGAAGATTTAAAGGCTTTGGACATGTTGAGTTTGCGACTGCAGAGGCAGCTCAAAGTGTATGTTCTTAATGTCTTGTCAAATTTGTGTAATTGATGTCTGAGTCATATACCTATAGATTAGCGTGTTACTCATAATTAATTTGTGTTTATTGTTATAGGCACTTGAGTTGAATGGACAAGAATTATTGCAAAGAGCTGTCCGACTTGATTTAGCTCGGGAAAGGGGAGCCTACACTCCAAATAGTAACAGGTATCTTATTTATATACAAGATTTTATTTTATTTTATATCATTTGTGTTGCTTATACTAATTCTATAACGTATATCTTTATAATAATTACAGCAACTTCTCTGCTGGTGGTAGAGGCCCGTCCCAAACTGTATTTGTCAGGGGTTTTGATAAATCTCTTGGGGAGGATGAGGTAATTTTATTCTCCTATTTTGTCTAGTTTATCATATGTTAATGTGCATTTTGAGTATTAATTCTTTTGTTATTTGTACACAGGTTGAGTGTTTATCTTGACTTCTTTTGTTATTTATACACAGATCAGAGCTAAATTGGAGCAACATTTTGCTTCTTGCGGGCAGGCTTCAAGAGTGTCAATCCCAAAAGATTATGATTCTGGCTATGTGAAGGGGTATGCTTTTATATTCAAAATAATTTTTATTGAAAACTCACTGATTATACAGTCTGTTTGGAATTTGACACTTACAATGATATTTACAGGTTTGCATACATGGACTTCAAAGATTCAGATAGCTTTAACAAAGCTCTAGAACTCCATGAAAGCGAACTTGATGGTTACTCTTTGTCAGTGGATGAAGCCAAACCTAGAGATAGTCAAGGTCCACCAAGCGGCGGTGGAGGTCGTTTTAGCGACAGGGGTCGTGGTAGAGGTCGTGGTCGGAACTCTGGAGGTCGGTTTGACAGGAATGGCTCTGGAGGTCGGTTCCCTGGAAGGGATGGCGGCGGTAGAAGGGGTCGTGGTCGTTCTGTATTCAATAAACCAAGCATTGCTTCAGAAGGTATATTTTTCTTCTAACTGCTATGTTTTACCATGTTTTTGCTGTCTCTTTTGCAATTGTTTTTTATTATTAACATGTATTTGATGCCCTTAACTTTTATAAATTTTAATTTCAATGAATATAGTTACATTACATTGCGTTTCAGTTCAGCAAACATTTCTGAGATTTTCAAAATTAACTATATTTGACAACATTATTTATTATTTCTACCGACTATTTGCTGCACATTTTGGAGAGTTTAAAGTTTTTTACTCCATTTTTGATAACATGATTTTATCAAAGTGTAAATTCGTCAGAATTGTTGTCTTATGATACTCGTGTCACGATTTTCATTTTCTGATTATTTCAACTTCCTTTTTCAGGAAAAAAGACTACTTTTGCCGACGACTAGATTGGCTATTTTGGATTGCTGAAAATTATCTTCCATCGGAGGATACTGAAAAACTTATAACTTATGCTTTTTAATCTATTTCTAGTAGTTTTGTTGCTCAGTTTTGGTCATTATTAATTAGTTTGAATTGTTTAAAGATCATATGTATCCGAAATTTTGTGGTTGTTAGTTACTGTCTTATGGATATTGAAATTCCAGCGGGTATGTTGAAACTTACAGATGTTTGGTTAATTATATTATAAATTTTATAAGTATTATATTTTACTGTTGGTATGTATTATCATACTGTTATTTAGGGACGATAGAAGTATTATCATATTGTTTTACCGTTGAGAAGTATTATTAAATTAATATTTATGGACGATAGAAGTAATGAAATATGAATCTAAGCTTCAATCTCTACGGTCAAATCTACTTTTAATAAAACATGAAACTTCTGGGAGTGCTGAGAATATGGAAATTTCTTATATAAATCATACTAGTAATATGATGTTTTATCTTGTGAACTTTACTTTTACTATTAAATTTTGAAATATGCTTGTAATGAATTTCAAAAATGTGAGAGTAATTTGTAGATTTTTTTCCTTTTATCATTGCAAATATTGCAATTAAAATGAATGTTGAACAAGTATTTATTTATAAGACTCTTTTTTTGAACTTTTTATTAGTGAGTGTTGGTCATTTTTTAAACATTTTTCTTAAAAAATTTAGGCTTTTCTTTATCTGTCATTTATTTGACGCTTTAACAAAGTGACATCGACAGTGTAATTCATTTAACATGTACATTTTCAACGGAAAAAATAGAGAAATAAATATGAAAATTCAATCCTAATAATTATAAGCTCGGGAAGTTTTGTAAGATATCGGAATGATCCTATTGATGAGGCAATTGTTAAATCCTATCTAATAATAATAACTATGACATGGATGAGTCATTAGTAAATTCGGTGGAACATGAATAATATTTTACCAAATACCCCAACTATTATCCATATATTTCAACATTTATCAAAATATTTTAATTATATTCTTTTTATTTTTTTAAAAAAATTTTCGAAACTGGATTTTTTTTTGCACCTTGTATACCACACTTTTGGTAGTTAAAATTTTTTATTTTTAATAAATCAGAACATTGTAAAAGTTTTTCAATAGATAAATTTTTAATTTTTTTATGAACCGGAACACTTAACCAAAAAAAAATTTGGTAATCAAATTTTTAATTTATCGGATAATTTAAAGAAAGTGTAGTTTTCAAAGATTTAATTTAAGTTTTAAAAATCACCAAAATACTTTAATTAAGGTGTCTGATGACTATTTTAAAAATCATTGAATAACTTTTATTTAAAGCTATTTTAGCCATATTAAATGAAGTGTAGGAGTAGAGAAATAAATGTTGGAGTATTGGATAAAGTTTTCTTCACGTGTGAACCACTTTAAACAAATTGACCCATAAAAAAAAGGAAAAAAACAATGATTGAAAATCCAGTTGTGATAGTGCGACAATGACTTTTTGGCGAAATATTTTTTAATGTAAATAATAGTTTAATTGAAAAAACATTTTTCTCTTGCTTAATGAGAGTAATTCTTGAGAGCTTTATCTTCTTTGTACTCGAAAGAGGTTGAATAAAAGTGTCACCATTATTGTTTTTATATTTGCATCAATATTATTTTTTTTTACCTAAGCTCAACTCACAAAGTGTATTTGCGAGGGAGAAAATTTTCAAGGAGTTCTAACCCCTATCTCAAAATTATTGAAGGAGAGTCTAAAATCCATCTTATATGATATAAGCATCCATGTAAGGTCAACCCGCACTTGTCACACTGAGTACATAAAATTTTGTCAATACTTTGGAGAAACATTATCCAATCTTGACAAACCAATATTAACATTGGATTTTATCCCTTAAGCATTCATTAGTAAAAGATAAATGTAGATTCTAATATTTCTTGATCTCACCTTATATATCTCCCCAACCAAAAAAATCGCCATTACTTCTTACTTTAAAGACGGCACCTCTTAATTAACGAGATTTATTATTTCAAATTTGATACAAACGAAGCATCGCTGATTTCACCACCATTACTAAAATCTATGAATGAGATATATCAGTTTAATATGTTGGTTATAGCAAAAAAGCTAATGCAAAAGGTGAGAAACAAGTACCTTAAGTGCATCATTATAAAATGAAAAAATAGGTAAAATCAAATGACACTTATATTTAATCTTTATAAATTTAAATCGTGCATGACATCATCACATTTGGGTAATCTTGAGATTGATCTTACTAGGTTAACTCCTAAGTGTTGAACCATCAAATATTATGCTTCAAAACTTTGAATCAAGGAGTGATATAATAGTTAACCTATGATCGATAGGTAGAAAAGACATGATATACCGTTGAGACTATTGTTGATCTCACAATGATGAAATTAAAAGACGATGTATCCGAGTGTCATCTCTCGACAAAATTGACATCATTCCACAGTCGATGAAGTGGAATCTAATATTAACTACATCTTTTAGCCCACATTTAAGTGATGCTCATATGAATTAGTCAAAAGGTATACTATGATGAATTAGACAATACAAAGGTTATGTAGAAAATGACATATATATATATAGTTATAAATCAAGAGTACGTAAATTCAATCCAAAAGTTATAACAAGTCGATAAATAAAATATAATCCAAAGTAAATCCATAGTATAAGTTCTATAATCTACTACATATGAAGGACTCAGACTTATGACCCCATGTTCCTATGGTGCCTCTTGTACTACAGTGCCGCTCGAGCCTACTATGATGAATTAGACAATACAAAGGTTATGTAGAAAATGACATATATATATATATATAGTTATAAATCAAGAGTACGTAAATTCAATCCAAAAGTTATAACAAGTCGATAAATAAAATATAATCCAAAGTAAATCCATAGTATAAGTTCTATAATCTACTACATATGAAGGACTCAGACTTATGACCCCATGTTCCTATGGTGCCTCTTGTACTACAGTGCCGCTCGAGCCTACACCATCGTGGCATCTACAATGTTCCTCACCTAAAAACCATCCCGCAAGAGTACTTTGTCAATACATGTTCGTCTAATCTCCATGATATGATGACATATAGACAACACATCAATAACATGATCTGCCATAGACTACTTCTCTTATAGTATCTCCTAATGAGTTGGTATTGATGGATCTCCTGGAGCATCATGCACCTTATAAGGATGTAACACCTATAAGAACAAGCAAATGTCAATGTCTACGTAGCTCTAGTCGCTTTCATCGGTGATACCTTTTGCCTTCTCTGTTACAAGATGATTAAGATGATCATCAAACATAACACACATATCTCTGCGTGTTATAGTGGGAGGAACAAACACAAAAGGATATTTGAGAATATACTGCATGTAGCTAAACTAACGCATGACGCACTTATGCAGACGAGGAAACATTAGACGTGGCCCATAAGCCAACCATCCAGAGTATAAGACTATGTCGTCAAAGGGGCGCATCTCACGGTGATCGACGTAAGAATGTAAATCTATACTCTCTACTGCCAAGTGATCAAGATACATTATGAACGACTTAGTCACATGGTTCCCTCTAAACGAGGCATATACAAAAGCACGTGGCATATCCTCAGTATAGGTCGACACACGTGAACAACCAAAGATACATGAGAGATGCTGAAGGATTCAAGTCTGAAAAAGTGTTGGAACACGTGAATCATTAGTTAATAACGACATTGCAATAATGTAATGGAAAAGAACACAAACATTAAAATACCAAGAAATATTATCGTGAGTAGTGCGATGCTTCTTGTCGCCTATTTCGTTTTCCACATACAGATTTCGAATAACTTAGAGTACAAGTAGATAAAACAAGCGGCCCCCTAGTTGTACTAATTGGGTCAACTTAAATTCATTGATGTGTCGTATGTAGATGACATCCACATAAGTGACACACTTATCCAAAAACATGACAGTGCCAACCAAATACAATATGTATGCTCTTATAACATACGTTCTATGTTGTCATACCCGCTCATTATCACCAAAAACGTATTGTGCTCTCAGTATCTCATATGCATACATCTCCTTCAAGAATCTAAACCTAGCATAAGACCTTCGGGTGAATTCAATTTCCTCCATGGCAACCTATAGGTCAACTCCCAAATAATCTTCCATTAACTCCAGTGCCTCATATTTGGTAACCCTCCCATGATCTAAAAGTTTTCCCTAATCGGAAGAAGCAGCAGACATGAGACATCGTCTAGTGTGATAAACATCTCAACATGTAGTAGATGAAATAATGACATCTCCGTATGTCATCTCTCCATATACACGTTAAGCACACTATGATTAATTGTAACATATTTGGTCACCCACAAGGATGGCTGCAAAACATCCTTAAACCATTACTCATTAGGATGAGACATGCGAGTAATATTTCACATGTGGTTGATGAATTTTAGCGAATAACGGTCCTGCATACACAAATTAATAAGAATGAACCCAAAAACATAATTTGCTATTAGAACAAACTTAGGTTCAAAAGAATTAATCCAACTAAAGTTTACCTTTTCGTCTTAGATATGCATGGCACCATGTTTCAGGCAAAGAGGCAGCAATGATAAGTATGACGGGTCTCCTCCAAACCCTTGAGGTGCCTCTGATGCCTTGTGTACCACTAATGTCTCCTAGGCCGGGGGTGCCACAGGTGCCCCTAGTTTCTGAGATACCTCTAGTGACTTGGGTATCTCTGCTGCCTCGGGTGCCTGAATAGGTGAACTCTGCCATCTAATGAAAGATAAAGATAGGGATGCATGAGGAGGGGACACTCGTCTCATATGACAAGAGGAAGATAAAGGCAAAAATACATGAGCTACAAAAGCTGATGCCTCCGCATCAAACAAGCTAGATGTAACATGAGCATGCGATGATTGAGTCTTTTCCCTCCAAACTAATGCATGTTGTGCAATCATGGGGTGTCTTAATCGGTCTTGTCTATCAACCATAATTCTTGTAAATAAACCACACCACAAGCTTTACACAATGAGTTTAATCCAAAAAAATTAAAAAATGTAGTCTAATGGACTACGAAGAAGCATCCGCGATTTTTAAATTTCCAAATGTTGCAAAATTTTGGAGACGCATCTTCAAAATTATCTGCAACTCTCATCACCGTCATTGGCGAAATGCACACCTCTAAATCAGCAAAAATAATGCATTGATTGTAAAAAATGCCTATCTAACTCGTTTCTCATTAAGTATAAGCTATCAAACATGTTAAATTTATCCATTTCATAACCTAAAAATTAACTTCAAACACATGTATATAAAATCTCAATAAAATTTATAAAAGTCATTAACTTACATATAGTTGCTTGAAATGAGTTGATGTTGCTTGATGTTGATTGCTCGAAGTTGTTTGAATCTGGTTCGAGAGAGTTTGAGAAAATGTGGGGGTGCCAAGTAAAAAAATGGGGTGACATGTTAATTTCTCGATTATAGACTATCCATGAATAAATGGGCTAGCCTAAGCTGGGCCTAACACAAACTTGACACAACAAGAAACCTACGACGCACGAGGGGGGCGAGTGGAACTAGTTACGCTTCCACACACAAACAAAACAACACAATTTGCTTGCAATCGTTTCGTTTCGTTTCATTCACAACACAATCACCAACACCTTCTCCTAACTTGTGATTTTTCCATTATCTAAACCTTAACGCTTCTTTCGCACATTCTTTCGCGCTCTCTCTCCTTCCATCTTATGGCCTAACTCTGACCTCCTTCTTCACAATCAACCAATCCAATCAGGTTTTCTTCTTCTTCTCCCTCCCTAATTCTTTCCTTTCTTTGATTTATCTTATTTATCCATGTTTTGCCAATTGTTATTTTTATTTTTGAGTTGTTTTGTGTTGGAGCTGCAACATAGAGCTTCAATTGGATCTTGTTTTTGGTATTTTGAATCCAAACATTGATTGTTATGTTGTTTTTTTATGCCTAGTGGCATGATTGCAAAACTATTTAGATTTTTTAATAGGAAATTTATATAGTTGTTTGCACTTGTAGAATGTGCATTTTTTCACAAGGTGCTTTTGCTATTGAATATGAGTGTATTCTGTTTTTTTTTGTTGTGAATCATGCTAAGCTATTGGCCACTCTTATGAAAGTTGTAGAAAACATGAACATGCTATGTGTGAATGTGAATTGATTACTCATATTCTAAGTTTCTGTTCGATTATTAGAACTAATGCAGAACTCAGTCTTATGACCATGTTAATTATTGAATGGATGCGATTCTTGTGCAGCACAGTAAAAGTTGGAGAAAGAAGGAAATAATCTCGATGTACTTGAGGAGAATACAGTGCCGAGATCGGAGATGGGCTTTGTTGTTGCAACCGTCAAAATACTTTTTTAGGCCGAAAGTCTCCGACCATCATTGCTTTCAGTCTTTATCACCTAAGACCACCGTGAGAGAATATTCTTCACTTGGTGGTATTATAAAAAAAAATCTCTTAGGTTCAGATTCATGTAGTCATGTTTCATCTAGATATAGTTTTACCGGTCTGAACAAAAGGCCTAGTTTTTGTCTTAGGAGTACTCAGATACGAGGTTTTAGTTCGGAAAGTGATGGAAGTAGTGCAAGTGAGAATAAACAAGTACATGTTAACGATGGAGGTGATTTGGATAAGGGGAAGAATCAGCTAGGTAAGGCTGGTGGAGATGTTAAATGCTGCAATACACATGCACAGCTTGGAGAACAGGATCAGGAGGAATGGCTTCTTAATGAGAAGCTTGCTGTAGAAAGTAAAAGGAGAGAATCGCCATTTTTGACGAGAAGAGATAAGTTTAAAAATGAGTTTCTGAGAAGAATTACTCCATGGGAGAATATAAACATTTCGTGGGACACATTTCCTTATCACATAAAGTAATTACTTAACATTCATATTCATTAACTTTAATGGTTTCTCTTTTCTGAAATTTATTGTGGACCTGTGTTGTATATTTCCATTTGTGTAGTGAGCATACGAAAAGTCTTCTTACGGAATGTGCTGCTTCCCGTTTGAGACATAATAAGCTTGCTTCGTCTTTTGGCACCCGCCTTGCATCTTCAAGTGGAAGAATATTGCTTCAAAGCATTCCGGGTCTGTAATTTATTCTACAATCTTTGTCCTTGTTTATTCCGGATGCTACTGCGCAGCAGATATGACTCACTAGTTTATTCTAATTTTTGTCTTGATTGTTGCTGTTTATTCTGTCTTTTATCATCAGGCACTGAGCTCTATCGGGAAAGATTAGTTAGAGCTCTTGCACAAGATTTACAAGTACCGTTGTTGGTGCTTGACAGCAGCATCCTTGCTCCTTATGTAAGTCGCTGAAAAAATTAGAAGTCATTCAATGGTTTCTTATTATATTAGTACTGGTGCTAGAAAGCAAAAAAGACTATATCATCTGAATTTTTATGTAGGATATTGATGATGATCAATCGTCAGACTATGAGTCTGATGATGATAATGCAGAATCTGGGGATGAGGGTGGTCTAGAATGTGAGAATGAGGATGATAATGATGCTAGTAATGAAGAAGAATGGACTAGCAGTGCTGAAGCGAAGTCAGATGCAAGCGATAATGAAGATGCACTAGCATCTGCTGAAGCAGCTCTTAAGAAAGTTAAAGCTGCTGTTCAGAAACTTATCCCTTACAATGTTGATGAATTTGAGAAGGTATATGCGTTATACAATTTTTTAGCTGTATTAAAATGAAGTATCTGGCAGCCTTATATGACAGATAGACAAGTTAAAAAACGTAAATTTTTTTCACAAGGACTATATGACAGATAGTTTGAGATCTCACCCCACACCCCATAATCTTTTGGCAGATGGTGACTGGAGATGAGAGTCCCGAGTCATCGAATTCTGATGATACCAAGTCAACTGATAAATCTGGATCTCAGCTAAGAAAAGGTAACATGTTCAGCTAGGTTGAGCTTTGATCATACAAATGAGCTTGCATGTGATTTTCTACTCTTTCTACCTGCAACCTATTTACATTCATTTTCTCTTATGTATGGATATTCACATAATTGCCTATTACTGATTTATTATATTTTTTAGGTGACCGCGTGAAGTACATCGGCCCTTCTATTAAATTTACAAATGATGATAGGTAATAAAACAATTCTTCCTTCTTTCTTATACCCGTAAGATAGGAGATACTTACTTTGTGGTCCACTGTCTCCTACAATTTTCATTTTTTATGTGTCGGGACATTCTTTTGATTTACTGAAGAAAACATGTCATGCTTTTTTGATTCAAGTGTAGACGAGCTTGCTTCCCGATTATACTTTTGCCGTCACACGTCAGTATGGCTGACATTGACAAATAATTGCGGCAGACATTTTTTGAGCAAACGGATGGACAATTTGATGATATCTTGAGAAGAACAACAAAAGCAGTAGAAAATGAACGGAATCATAGCTTCGTTTTCCTATCCAAATAAAATTATCAAACCTATTAGAGTGAAATTAATAAAGATACTGAAGGATGGTAAATATGTTCCTAAGTAGAAAAACCAAAAGAAAACAAATATCACAAAGAAGCACATAGTAAAGGTGTTCACTTTTTGCCTATTGGCCACTATAGAATATGAAGTTTCTTTGAAACAAAGCCAGAACATCTAAGAAATGACATATGCACAAGCACAAATCAATTTCATAAAATATGAAATGACATATCAGTAAAGAGACCCCTAGTTAAAACAAATATTGCACTAGAAGATCACATAAACGGCATATTGGAAGTGATATAGGCCATACTTTCATGGATTCTCAATGGCATTGGGATTAAATTTTGTGGGGCTCAAAAATCTGTTATAAATGAATTTCTTTATTCCTTAATTAATGTTATGTACTTGTGTCAAGGATAGAACACAATAAGTGATCTTATATTCATTTACAAAACATTTGTTTTTTGCTCAAGTAATAACAGTTGCTGTGGGCATGATCACAATGTGCGAGTGATGATTATCATATTGTGTATTTTTTTCATGCTTGTTACTACGGCAGCGACAACATACATTGTTGTAGTTATGGTAATTTTGTTAATTATTGAGGGCTTGGTGGTGTTTATTGAAAGTCCCACTCAGATTTAAGAAATAAAGATACTGTCTAATGTTTATAAGTCTTGGGCAACCCTCGCCTACCAAATTGGTTTTGTGGTGTTGAGTTAGGAACGAAGTTCAAATTCTGAAATGGTATCAAAGTCTATCCTAGCATTTGTTTGTCCACGCTCTAGATGTTCTGTTCTGGACATGATGATGGATGTTGATATCCATGTTATTCTCTTAGGGTTTAGATTGAGCCTAACTTAACCATTCAAAATCGACATTTTAAGGTGAGGATTCCTTCCCCCACTTATAAACACATGTTGAGACCATATCTCATATGATGTAGGACTCTTAACCTATCCCCTCATGCACAACAACACTATTGGATTTGATGTGTGGATAGCTGAAATTTCATAGCAGGTGGTCAATTGAATCTTGGACATAGACAAACTCTGATACCAACTTAAAATTTAAAGCGGGCCTAACTTAACCTTATAAATCCAGCTTGTAAGGAGAGGCTTGCCCCTACTGATAAACATATGTTGAAGCCATATTTCATCTGATGTGGGACTCTAAACATTTTCCAATCACATTAATACACATTTCAGATGTCTAATCTCAGGTGTGAAGGGACATGCTGAAAGTCTCACATTAGTTTTGTGGGGTCGAGTTTGGTCCCAACCCAAACGTTTAGAGCAATGTAGTTGGATGGTGGTAGACTTGACTTATATGAATCCCAAATCTAAGTTATTTTTCGGTTTCAATTGTGAAAGAGAACTTCTTTAATTGCCAAAGTTCTTGCATCCTAATTGTTTCCATATACTGATACTGATTTATTTCAAGATGTTAGGAACATGTATCTTCTGTTTTTATGTTACGAGCTCGTGATGTGCCACAGTCCTTTAAAGAGCCAATCTTCATATTATAATCTGATTTTTAAAGTCAACTAATTCCTTGCATTATCAAAGTGTGTATATGGTTACTTTACTTTCCATTGGATGTTTTTACCTTGTGGTGGAACTATTGTTTCTATTTTTTTTTTTTTGTTGAGAATCTTGTGGTTGAATTATATATATACCAATAATTGGTGAATGTTTTTATTTACATGGATTGCTTTAAATAGTGTTTTGCTTTTACTTGGTTACAGTAAGTTCTCGGATTATTAACTTAAGTGTGTTTGATGCAAGTACTCATGTAGTGTGTACAAGTCAATGCAATTCTCAACTAACGCGCAGTAGTAGTTTTGGTGAATGTCTCTGAGTGTAGTACTAATAATACTTACATAGCTATGAAACCCATATTTTCTCCAAAAAAATGTTTCGATACCTTTGTTTTGATTTGAGTGAAAACGAAGTGCAATAAAACTTGGACGAAAGGCAATAATGAGCAGGCTCTCTGATATTTTAAGAACTGCAGATGTGGTTATAGGAAAGTGGCCGTGACTCTTTCTTGTAAAACCAATGCATCATCCCCATAGGACTTGATTGAGATACCACTCACCTGACATTGGCATATATAATTTTATCACAGGATCAAACTGGGGAAGATACCGACGTCTGATGGTCCAACTAATGCTTATACTATTTTACCTGAAAGGTGGGTATTTAAGTTTTCCCTCTGTGCAGCAGTCAAACTCTTAAATGCCTTTCTCGCCTCTTGGCATTTTCTTAAAACAATATTTTAAATATTGAACATTTTTGTGCGGACCAAAGGCCGACCTGAAATAGAAAGCAATTCAACCCATCAAGGAATTTTATAGCCGTATGTGTCTGTTGGAAATCATTGTTTATATTGCAAGTATTTGTAAATCCGAGTTAGTCATTGGTTTTATTGGGACCAAGGTTTGAGTTTTGAGCATTTACTCGTTTTATTTTTCATTTATCATATTTAATTCCCTCTGTTATATTATATGTCCTTGTGCCAGTCTATAGTCCTCCGTAGGTTGAACCCTGATTAACTCTATCTATTTCTCCTTTCCCTATTATCTATTTGTGCACAATGTTATAATGCAATTAAACTTGTTGCTAACCGTAGCTGGTCATGTGAATGCAATATTAACATCTGTGTTGACAAAGACAATCTGCTTTAGGTTTCTGTTTCTATTTTGGGTGTGTGAAAGGTTCTGCTTTTTTCTTTGCTATGTGATCTGATACTTATCTAATACCTATTTGTCGAGTTTTCTACTTGATTATCAATTGAATTGGGAGGTATATATCGTCTTATTCCTTTATTTAATTGCTTTAAGTAAAATTTATGAGTTCCATAGTGAAGTTATGGGACACGGAGTATGAACAATAATGGAAGAATAGATTATTAATTAGTTTGTACTAATAATTTTGTAATTTCTATTAGCATACATGGGATAGTTTTGATTATTCATGCTGTATATTTTTGTAAATTTACATTCTTGTTATTCTTTGTTATTAAAATTGCTGAAGCTGAAACATCTTGCCTTAAATATAAATGTTGCATTGCCTTCTATTTGCATGTTACAAATTTGTAATATTCTTAAATTTTGTGATTTTATATGTTGCTTCTTTGGTCGTCTTGTATGTTTTTTCCGCATGTATTTGTGTTTTCCTTTTCTGGTCATTGGTTTTATATCTGATACTAAGGTGTAACACTGATTGCTAGTAGGATATTTAAGATTCATTTTTCTTCTATCTTATGCCACAATTAAAATCACGGTGAGGATTTCCTTTAATATCACCCAAAATTATTTTTTATTGATATCCACAACATATTGCAAATGAGAATTATAGGTTTAAGAGAATCTTATAGCTTGCAGCTATTGTTTTTTTTTGGCCATTAACCAACTGTGTTTATATTGCAGGGTTTCAATTTTAAATAATGGTCAAAGGGGAGAGGTATACGATGTTAATGGAGATCAAGCTGCGGTTATCTTAGATGATAATGTAGAGAAGGCCAATGAGAATGAGGTTGAGAACCCTAACAATGATCGTCCAAAAGCATCAGTTTATTGGATAAATGGTACATTTTTCTTTTTCAAAATATTGAAGAACTTCAATTTCTTAACTTTAAAGTCAGCTTCCTTTTATTTTCTATGTTTGGGCGATTGTTAGGAAACATTTTTATATATCAAAGGTTGAATCATTGAAGTAGTAGTTTCTATTCTAGGGCTTAGAGAAAGGTTTTAGAATATTATGCTTGATAGCTGCAGCTATTTTGATATAAGTATGTAGACTTTTCTCCTCCCTTATGGATAGTAAATCTGTTAGTTCTCCTGACTATAAGCAAACTAAGATTTTTTAAAATTAAATTTTCAAACAGTTAAGGACATTGAGAACGATCTTGATGCTCAAACACAGGATTGCTACATAGCAGTGGAGGCTTTATGTGAGGTATAGTGCTCTGGTAATTTTCTATTTTTTGAAATCTCATAATAAGGGTATTAAAATATTTTTTTGATGATAGGTGACATACGAATATTGCTTTTGCAGGTTTTGAATTCCAAACAACCTCTTATAGTATATTTTCCGGATAGTTCACAGTGGTTGCATAAATCACTTCCTAAGTCAAGCCGAAATGAGTTTTTTCAAAAGGTTGAAGAGATGTTTGACCGGTTATCTGGCCCTGTAGTATTGATTTGTGGGCAAAACAAAGTTCATTCTGGAACAAAGGAGAAAGAAAAATTTGTAAGATTGAATTGAAATTTTTTCCCATGAATATATCCTAAATATCTGACTCTAATGCATTAATTTCATTTAGAAAATAATATCGTTTTAATTAACTTTCCTCCACGATCACATGCACTGTTTGACAGACGATGATACTCCCAAACATTGGACGTGTTGCTAAGCTGGTAATGCTTTCTATCTCTCTACAAATATACGAATTCCTTTAAATATTTCATTTCTTATATTGCTTTTCATGTTCCCATGCAGTTGACGTTTGTTTGCTATCCTAATTTCTTATCTATTCTTCATGTCAATTTTATGCCGCCCAAGTGCAATTGTATTCTGTCCTGTTTGTCAGCATTATCAACTGTTGAATTGTATGCGAACTAAGAAATCAGTGGTTAATAATAGAACAATAACTAGAGAATTATGGAAATCACCAAATGATTTTTTGGGATCCTATTAACAAATTCATTTTCGTATTCGCTCACAGCCTCTTTCTTTGAAGCACCTGACTGATGGATTTAAAGGGGGAAAGACATCTGAAGAGGATGACATTAACAAGCTTTTCTCTAATGTTTTGAGTGTACATCCACCTAAGGTAATTGTTTTGTATTTCATCCTCATAACGTAATCATGATGAATCACCAAAGATAATATTTTTGTCTATACCATTATGAAGTACTAATACTTCAAGGGTTCTGACACATATTAACAAATTAGAGAAATTAGAAACAATAGAAATTAAAACAGAAGTTATATATTAGTTTAGCTGTCTATTGGAATTGTGTATCCTTTAATTTAAGGTTGTAGATTGAGAGTTATTAAGCTTTTGCACAGTCAATAGTAAGAATGACTCTATATTTGTTATTTGCTGTTTATATCATGGGTTCATATGATATTCTGTATGTTCACAGGAGGAGAATCTACAGGTAGTATTCAAAAAACAACTCGAGGAAGACAGGAAAATTGTGATTTCACGTAGTAATTTGAATGAACTACGAAAGGTAATTCTCAGTTTTCTGAAGCATTTATTGTTACTTTGACGATGTTTGATGATTTATGCATGTGTAGTTTAAACTGTCTATTTTGTCTTAATAAAATTGTCATACTTCAATTTGTTTCTTGTTTATTTCCCCCCCATTTTTATTCAAATAAATAGAATAAACATATGTACTTTTAGTCTCTGGTAACTGACGAGAGACTAAAGCACAATATTTTTGTTAATGCATGGACACCAAATATAATTTACATAGAGATACCACTAGTAAACTGTCCTTTTTATAGAGGCCAAATATATATGTTAAGTGTGTTGCCTTTGGAGTATGTTTTCTATGATTGCATTTTACACCCTAAATAGTAAGCATGAGTTCATTAAAGACGAAAAATGGCAAAAAAGAAAGCGTTCATTCCCCTTTCTATGTCTTACATCTATAGTCTTTTTGCCCTGGTGCATCTCTTTTACATTTAAGAAAAGTCTGGAATCTTGGATTACTAATTGGTGGAATACGAAAGAATCCGAAATTTTCTTGAATACTATTCAACAGTGTTATCAAATTGCCCCGCCATGGCCGCTATGGCGGATATACATGGCAGTTTTTGGGCTCGCCGCAATGGTAAATATCGGCCGCTATTGCGGGTTTTTCCGCCATATTCAAGAAAAAAGTATTTTATTTATAGCTGGATTTCCATGTTGCAGGTTCTTGAAGAACACCAGCTATCATGCGTTGACCTCTTGCAAGCGAATACTGATGGCATCATTTTAACAAAGCAGAGTAAGAGATTATAGTTGATTTCAAAACTGTTTCACTTGTGACTTTGTATGCCATTTTCTTCCTCATTGATTGCATGTGTACCTTCTAATGTAAAGAGGTTGAGCTGGAACACTTGAAGGAGTTTGAGGAGGTCCCGGGTTCAAAGACTAGGCACTAAGATAACCTACTAACAACTAGCATTTGTCTATAAAAAAAGTTCGCTAAGAGATACTGTTAAGGAATTAAAATAATCGGAAGTATCTTTTGAGAAATACAACATTTAGTACATAGGGGACTTTTAGCTAAAAGCTTTATTTTTTCACTCGGTACTTGTACTTTTGAATCTTTGATAAGTTCTCTATATAGGCAATAGTTAATGTTTTCCATCATCAAACTTCATGTTCTTACTATTCATGATTCGTGTCGTTTAATTTTTTCAGAAGCTGAGAAAGTGGTAGGCTGGGCAAAAAACCATTACTTGTCATCATGCTTGCTTCCTTCTGTTAAAGGAGAAAGATTGTGCATACCACGCGAAAGGTATATGTGTAAATCCTATCATTCTATTTTATAAATGTAATCAGGCAATTTTTTTTTAATAAGCAATCAGGCAAAATTTAAAGTGCATTTTTTGTTTTTTTCCCTTTTGTGAAGTCTTGAAATTGCAATCTCAAGGATGAAAGACATGGAAACTATGTCACGAAAACCTTCTCAGAACCTCAAGGCATGTGATTGTTTATTTTGCTGAACTTATACATTATAAGTGATCATCATAAGTTCAGCGCTTTTTTTTTATCTTCTGTTGATTTTGATCACACAAATTTTGTAACAGAGCCTTGCAAAGGATGAGTTTGAGAGCAATTTCGTTTCATCTGTTGTACCTCCTGGTGAAATTGGGGTGAAGTTTGATGACATAGGTGCTCTTGAAGATGTTAAGAAGGCACTTCAGGAACTTGTTATTCTTCCAATGAGAAGGCCCGAGCTTTTCACTCGTGGAAACCTGTTGCGGGTAATTTTCCTTGTTTCTTGTACGCATTCTGAGTGTAACCAAATCAGTTTTGTTCTCTTAATTTGTTGTGTGTAATACATTTGATAAAATTTTTCAGCCCTGCAAAGGAATATTGCTTTTTGGTCCTCCTGGAACTGGGAAAACTCTTCTGGCCAAGGCACTTGCAACAGAAGCCGGTGCAAATTTTATCAGCATAACTGGTTCGACCCTTACTTCAAAGGTAATTTTGATTTTGATAAACATGCTTGAAATGAATTTAACATTTTTTTTTTTTTTTGCTTTTGGTAGAGTCCAATGGCATCAATTGATCCACATGTCTAACTCCACCTAGTGAGGTAGTTTTCAAGAAAAAAAACATAAAACCATTTGACTCAAAATTGCAGCAAAGGAGTCCAATCTCTTTTCATTTTCAAACAATGTGCCCAAGCATTAGTGTAGAGCTAAAAACACAAACCTGTTTGATAATAATCACAAGGAAACGAGAAACCGTAGAAAGCTTCACACTCCTTTCTAATCAAATACACTGAAGAACTTGCATAAATTTTTGCCAAATATTTTTAGCATAGAATGAGAATAAACTTAGCCGTAAGGACAGACCTATAAGATCTTAGCTTCCTTAAAAATACACTGTCTCTGTTTCTAAAGTAGACCGTAACATTTACATGGTTAAAGCTGTAGGACTTTGTGAGTTCTCATTGTCTATAACATGTTACTTGTATCAGTCCTATTAAGTACAGGTCCAACAAAAAATTTGGCCATAAGGGAAATTTTAGAGTTCCAAGTGGATTTTGTCAGTACAGTACAATTGATCATGAGAGTGGAATGGGTAGAGCATAGATGACTTAGAAAACACATTAAGAAATTTAAAATAGGTAACTTAAGTAAAAAGCTAATAGGCTTACAATTAACTAGTTTTTTTCTTAAGAGTCCAGCAGTTTGGGGGTTGGTGCAGGGGTACCAATTTAGTTGGGTTGTATGTCTCTACTCTCTTCATCTTTTGCTTCACTTTAACTTTTTTTTTTTGCTTATAAAAATATCGCTTTGAGTTTTTTCATTAGTTTTGTTATATTACTTTTTCTTAAATTTTATAAAGGGGCATGAGTTTCTTCTGTATTATGTGATATTTTTATTTATTTGTTTCTTTGCTGATACAGTGGTTTGGAGATGCTGAGAAACTAACCAAAGCACTTTTCTCATTTGCCAGCAAGCTTGCACCTGTCATTATATTTGTTGATGAGGTGAGTGTCTAAATGCATAACTTCTTTCATCTTTAGTTTTGCTTTTATAAACATGCATGGTTTTCTAGAAATAGAATATACTTTTTATAGTACATTGAATTTTGCGGCCATACCAATCTTTTTTGTCGCTGATATTTTTGTTGATTTGATAAGGCAACAGAAAAAATTGCAATTCAAGAATTTGAATATTACGTTTGAACTTTAAAGACTAACAATTTCTATTTTCCACGGCACACCTAATGGTTCTTGTAAAAATTTTAAGTGATAAGTTGAATAACTTTTATTGAAGGCTGCACATAATAGTTTCTCTAACTCTCAAATTAGAAAATTGATTTCTGACTAGAATCCATATTGTAGGTTGACAGTTTGCTTGGTGCTCGAGGTGGTGCTTTTGAGCATGAGGCCACTAGAAGAATGAGGAATGAGTTCATGGCAGCATGGGATGGATTGAGGTCCAAAGAGAATCAAAGAATCCTCATTCTTGGTGCAACAAACAGGCCATTTGACCTTGATGATGCTGTTATCCGTCGTTTACCAAGAAGGTAAACTATAAGATTTCGCGTAGAAAAATTGGATGAAGGGTTATGACCACATCTTCTGTTCAATTATTGCATTTTTGAAAGTAGTGAAAACAATTATGTGACACTTTTGTAATTATTGGTGAAAGCGGGAAATGCTTTTTTAAACTCAAATCAATCAAGTCCTACTTTAGAAATTGAGGGTCTTAAGACTCAAACTGTTGAAGTTAACAGGATTTTTTTTCCCAAAAAAAATTATACTCACACAATCTTAAAAAGTAGATAAGAAAATGAAGCATTGCTAACTGTGCTGTGCTTGTATTTTTGTGTAGGATCTATGTTGATTTACCTGATGCTGAAAACCGAAAGAAGATTCTAAGAATATTTCTTGCAAAAGAAAATCTGTACTCCGATTTTCAATACGACGAACTTGCTAACTTGACCGAAGGATACTCTGGCAGTGATTTGAAGGTATATATTGTCAAGTGCAACTGAGTAGAAAGTAGAAACTACTATTTAAGGCACCGCTATTCTTGATCATGTGAGGGATTTTGTGTATGTGTTGGGGTAGGGGTTTGTGGAGAATGCTCCCATATTTTACCTCTCATCCCTCTGATTCCTCACGTGGTCGAATCATACGTTTCTTTTGCTAATAATATTCTCTGGTTATCCGTTTCAACTATCAAGTAATACATCTCATACTGCTTCATGGTTATATTTGGCAGAACCTGTGTGTTGCTGCAGCATATAGACCTGTTCAAGAGCTCTTAGAAGAAGAAAGGAAGGTATGGGGATCATAAACGCGCTGTAATACAAGAAAATTGCTCCAATTTCTTGTGATGATTTTTGTTTACCTATATATAAAAATTTCACACAAATTCACGTTGGTTTTAGATAAAACTAAAAAAACTATGAAAAAGTTAATTAAATTTGTTTTTGATCCCGGTAAATATTTGAGTCCCTTTTGTATACACGTGACTTCATGCATGTCACCATCTAATTGTATTTGTTTGCCTGGTAACTAACATGAATACTACTATCTTCTGGCTTACACAGCGAGACAATGATACTACAAATTCAGTATTAAGGCCTCTTAATTTGGAAGATTTTGTGCAAGCAAAATCCAAGGTATGTAAATTTTTGTTGTTGTTACGTTCCTATCTGAAATAAAAATTGCGGAACATATTCCTTCTTAGTTTTCCAAACATGAAATGACTGACATGTTAAAATGCGCAGGTTGGTCCATCTGTTGCGTATGACGCAACAAGCATGAATGAGTTGAGGAAGTGGAACGAAATGTACGGCGAAGGCGGAAGTAGAGCGAAATCACCATTTGGATTTGGGAGCTGATTTTGAAGGAAGGGTTCTATTACTAACTTTTCAGCAATGATGCTTATATCAAAGCAATTTACAGAAGTAAACATTGCAAAGGAGCTCTATAGATAGATTTCTACTTTACACTATTAAGTGGCCTCCATTTTTCAGCAATGTATTCCCTTATTCATATGGTTCAAGGTGAATTTTCCCTATGTTTTTGCCTGGAAATATTGAGTAGTATAAGTAATACTATACTATATTTGTAATGAAATGTAGGCAGCCTCTAATTTTGTTTAGGAGTATATAACAGTAGGGGTAATTTCCCCAACTATTTTTCATGGTAGCTATGTTTAATAATCAAATATCTTTGTATGAAATGTGGTCAAGATGCCGTTGCCAACCGATAGAATGAGGTTGGTTATAACTGTCAATATCTTTTGTCATCTTTCGAATCATGTAAGATCATTGTGAGACCAAAATTGGCTTCAAAAATTGAATTTTCCCCCCATGTCCAAAGATAATAACAAGTTGTCATGAAAATAGATTTTCATTCATCCTTGTGTACTACATACTTATTTGTTGTAGATTTAATCCTTGCAACTAATGTAGAAGAGTTTGCAAATATAACAACTAGATGCAAGCCTAATTCATATTCAAGTTGCATGAACATACTCCCTCAAAACATGAATGAAGGTTTCCTATGTAATTGGTAAGAAGATGCTCATGAGATTTTCCAACCATAACTTTATATATGGGGAGTACTCTCTTCACCTATGGGGGTGTTTTTCCACTGCGGTGAAAAAGTCACAACTGTCTCTAGAATCTGAAGATGTATCTTCGAACATACATACTTTACATATTTATCAACGCATATAAAGGTGAGTCACTTTTATCTTGCTAAAATTTAATTTGAAGATGCATCTCTGTATTAATATTAGGACGAGTTCGAAGATATATCTCTATAACAACTCTTAATTTAAAACTTAGCGAGTTTTACGGAGATCAATTTCACGAATATGCACTATTAGGTCAAACTAAAAACAATTACAGAATGTTGGAAAAAAACTGCACAAATTAACATCAAAATGTTTAATATTACATAAATAATGGTTAACATAAAATAAAGATTACATTTCATTACAAATGAGTGGTTCAGAATATTGCAACATCTTTTGAATATCTTTGGTTGATCTTGCAATCGTCGCATCCACTTCAATCGAATCAGTTAGTGAGTAACGGTTAAATGTATTTCACATAACCTTTAAATCTCCAACCGTCTTCAATTCAATCTTGGTGAAACATATCTTTCCTTCGTTGTCATTTGAGGAGGATGGACGATACTCGAGTTTGACAACTCTTTGATTTTCTTGATATTGTAGGAGAGTATCTAGTTTGAATTTCATATCGACGAGAGATATGTCTTCGGAGACCTTTAATTGAAGTGAGGGCTTTGCACCATTGAAATAATGCAAGATGAAGATATATATTCCTTCTAGAATGTGTTTTTGTAAAGAACATGGAATGAAAGACCCCATATTTATAGAAATATTACATCTATTTGGACATTACAAACAATATCTTATCATCAGGGCACATTTTAGATATTGCCAAGACATCATTCCACAACAAACTATCTACATCCATTACTATATATTTTGTTCTATTGTGAAAACATTTGTCATAAAAATATTTGATCAAGATAATGAAATCTTGGAACTTAAAGAAGTTTGGAAATGTTCCCTATGATGGATTGCAAGTGCGGAAAAACAGTTTTCACTTGTTGGAATAAATAACTTATTAGAAGTTGGATGCATGCAAACCATTCAACTTGACAAGAATGCACACAAAAGGTATGTAACAAAATCTGGATCACAACAAAGATTTGTTGTTATCCAAGAATAACAACGAAGATGATGAATCTAGATTTGTTGTAATGAATGTATTTTGACATTCTGTGTAAACAATGTAATTTTAAAAAAAAAGCTTATTCACCTCAATTTTTGTCATAATCAAGAGGATAATTAAGCGTGTTTATTGAGGATATTCACCGTCCTTAAACAAATATTTGCCGCCATTTAATGAGTATCAACGCTCAAAACACTACCATTACTGATCCGCGTGAAACCTAAAAGACATCCATTTTAAAAATATTCTGAATATAAAAAATTGATAATGAAACATGAAATGTTTGAAACTATCTACACCCACCACTATGTATCTTGTTCTCTTTCTTATGAAAGCACTTGCAATGTAAAGTTCTCTATGATGGATTGCAATAGCACAAAATTATTTGAGTTTAAAGTTTGTCTTCTTATTAGAGCAGAAAACCATTTATTTATTTAACCCTTATTTATTTTATATCAGAAATAAATGCAAGAAAAAGACATTAAGAATATACTCGCACCAAATATTTGATCTTCTCTAAAATTCAATGATTCGAAGATCCAACATCTGATATTCGTTGACAAATTAGTTTTTACTTTAATATTCTGGGTAAACTATGTAGTTTGTAAACAAATTAATTTATTAATATTCTATGTAAACAATGTAACGAGTATTTTACAAAAATAATTTATCTTACCCCTCGGTTTTGTTCATAAGCTGGCAGGTACGTGGCGCTAGTTTTGAAAATATAAAAAAGCTTTTGCTGAGGACCAAACCCATGTGCATATAATTTCACCCCTCGATTTATTAATAACCGATAAATAAAGTGACAGATTTTCATGATGCCCTTCGTTAACGAGTATTTTACAAAAATAATTTATCTTACCCCTCGGTTTTGTTCATAAGCTGACAGGTACGCGACACTAGTTTTGAAAATATAAAAAGCTTTTAATGAGGGCCAAACCCATGTGCAGATAACTTTACCCCTTAATTTATTAATAACCGATAAATAAAGTGAGAGATTTTCATGACGCCCTTTGTTATCTCGCTTTTGTATCCGAGGTTAAATGTATTTCGCCTCCCAGGTTTAATGTGTTTTTTATGGTAGTGATTGTCGTAAGTTTTTAATGTTGGAATCCAAAGTCATTTTAATCTGACTAACAGTGCCATAATTTGATTATAACGTTAATAAACATTAACATCATAGAACAAGGTAATTCATTAATTAAAAAAATATCCCATAATATTACAAACATTATTCTCAAAGTATGGAAAATAATACTAAAACATCCCAAAATACAAAAAAAATATCCTATACGGATGTCTAATCCTAAGGCATTTCGTGGCTCGGTAAGAATGACACGTGTGAGGGTAATTGCATCATCGCCACCTCTCTTAAACAACCCAAACTCCATGTCATCATACGTGATTCGCATAATATTTTGACAGATCTACAACACATCAACGACATAGTCATCTATGGCCTGCTCATTCTCCATGTCTCTTTGTGAGCAGGCCTAGGTGGACGTTTAAGAGCGTCTGGTGTCATGACAGTCGGGGACACACTATAGAACCAAGTCATGTAACTGTCCACACAAGACCACTAACTTGTGGCTGACATACTCCAATACTCCTTTAGTATCAGATGACTCTCGTAATTCGTCGGCATGTCATCCAGATGTATATGGACAATGTTGTTAGGAGCAAACTCGAAGGGGGATCTCTGAATGATATGCACATATCCAAAATGACACATGCATCGCTCCGACATATATTCCTCCCACATGCCATCCATCCTGAGTAAAATGAAATAAGATCAAAGACAACAATGTCTTAATGAGTAGTGTATGTTGTCCAGTCGATGTCATCATGTTGAGTCTGATCAATATACAGATGGAATGACCGCACATTATCATTCCCTCTGCGTAGGCAATACAGACAAGCACATGGCCAATCCTCAGTATACTCTAGCACACGATCAAACTCGTGTATGCGGTGAAAATGGGATAGGATCCATCCCTAGAAATGAATAATAAAAAAAATATTAGTAACAAGTGTAAAAATAGTGATTTTAAAATTAACAGTGGCTATGGAAATTTCCGTTAGCAGGGTGCCGAAGCCTGTCATTTGCTTTGTTGTCCATAGAAAACCATCGCTCAGCTTGGAGTACATGTGTACCAAACAGGCGCCCCCTAGTTCCACTCGTGAACGGAAGGCAGACCGATGAAGTACTTAAGGTATGCCACATCGACGTAGGTTACACTTTTTTCAAAAACATGGATGAACCAACAAAGAATATGAGGAAACACCTGAAAGCACATTCTCAGTGGTTGGTAACCTGTAGATCATCACCGTCTACATCATCGATAAACTACAAATTTTCTTCATATAGTTTCTTGAAGTATGAAAATTTGACATGAGCACCTCTGGTGCTCTCACACCGCATCAGGGCATACGTTGGGTAAGCTTTCAAATAAATGACCATTATTTCCTTGACTTCATCACATTTGATTTTGGAATGATCAAGTAACTTTCCCATGATGAGGTGTGGAAGGCAAGCGACGTCATCTACTGAAGTCGTCGTTTTGCCAATGGGGAAGTGGAAATATGACGTTTCTGTATATGATCTTTCAACAAAATCCCCATGCACGCCATGGCTAATGACCTTGTACCCGAAAAAATGCAAGACGGCAAGACTGTAGTATTAGATGATTCTTTGGAACTAAACATCCTTAGGCTGATAAAGCTGCAAAAAATTTCTATTGTGGTTACAAACTTCAACATATGAGTCGCAAGAAATTTGTTTAAGACATATAAATAGCAACCATTAACAAGTATACTGACATGCCCAAAAACATATTCTTTATAGTATATCAATAAGGAGGTGTCAGATGACCCCTAAGTAAGGGTCTGCAGGTGTAGGAACACCGTCATTTACAACATCAGCTTCCTCTAGCTCTTCGAGATCAGAGGAGACGTGCCCTTGAGATGAGGACCCTTGTGGCAGGCGGCTCATAGAATTCGTTGCTTCCCGATCAAGAGGCCTAGGGACGGTTCCCCGCCTAGTCCTAACCTGCTCACTCGAAAGTCTAGCCCTCTCACATCGAACAGTTACATACTAGGTTTCACGGTCGAGTCTCAATCTAATAGTGTTGTTTGCATTCATTTTTTCCGTAAGAAAAAAAAGAGAAAATGACATTAGTTTGCATCCAGGACAATTTCAGATATGCATGTCCGAAAATCAGTAAGGACAAAATTCAAAGACGCATCTCTGAATAAACTCGTGTTATCTACAATGCAGAAACAAATATCAGTCTTACCTTAACAACAGAAAATGCAACCAAATCATAGTGCATGTCTCCAACAGCTACCTAATTCAAATGTGACTAATACTTAATGCATTTAAAACAAACTATTTTATCTAATACATTAGTCACAAATCAAAAAGTTAAATGAGAAACTTACTCAAAAAAGTGTTCACTAGTGAAAATTTCTCTGGTACAGGGTCACTATATGATGGTACTGATGTTTCAACATCAGAACATGACATCAAGACAAATGTTATGACATCTGATCCTGATACAGAATAACACCTGAGACTTTTGCACACCGATAAATCACAGAATGACAACCATCACAAATCACAAGTTTAGAATAATGTCTCAACACAAACAACAATGTCAGGACTGATGTCTTGACATCATTTGATTACAAAACACATATTTATCAAACTGAAGGATATGCAGAAAACTACTGCAGAATGATAAATAACACAAGGAATTGTTAACTCAGTTCAGTGCATTATCACCTAATCTGAGGACTACCAAGCCAGGAAGGAAGTCCACTATCAGTAGTATTAGTTTAAAGCTAAACAGATTTAGTTTACAACTTCTCACCTAATCATTACCCAATGCTACCTCTGTCTAAAAGTCGACATCTAGACTTAGGAAGTTGACATCCCACTTCTAATCACCGCAATGATGCAAGACAGTTACAATCCAGCAACTGTACAAACAACTTATTACAATCACAACAACAAGGATCAAAACAAGTCATAATCTTAGTGACAAAATTTGTCACAAACTAGTAACAAAGGAAGACTACACTTCCAGTAAAATATACTTAGTCTTGCTTCATAACTTCAACTAAGAACCGAACTTGATCTTGCTTAAAAAATTTGATCAAGAACAACACTCAACTCTATGCTTAAAAGCTTAAATAGTGAGGACAACACTCAACTCATTACCTAAAGACTTCTAAGTGAGAACTTAACGTCTACCACAAGTATCAGAAGATATAAGGGTGACTTGCACACACAAACGAGAGACTCTCAAAACTGTAGACCTAAGACTTTCCCTAATTTTACAATTGTGTGAAATGTTTTACATTAAGATAAAGTTCTCTTTAAATAGTCTTTAGAAGTCCACGGGGCTTCAAAACTTCTACCTAAATATTACTTGATGCACACGCTGAGAATTGCAACAAGTCTGTAGAGAATTCCCTTTAGAAATTCATAGTTAGAAAGAAATGCAATAAGCAACCCCAATTTATATGACAGCTCTATCCATCCTCTTTACTACTACCTTTGTTCTTAAATATAAGACCCTATATATTAAATTGTGAAAATTAAAAAATTTTATTAGAGTAATAAATTTATTAACTGTTTTGTGTAATTTTACAAGTTTATCCTTAAGAGAGAAAAATAGTTAATGTGTATATAACTATTTATTACAGATTGCAAAATAATATATAATATAATTAGGAGTATGTTTGAAAAAAAAAAATAATTCACTTTGAAAGTTGAAGAGAGTCTTGTAAAAAATAATAAGAAAAACACTCAAGAGGGTCTTATAACTAAGGACAAAGGTAGTATGAATTACTCATTTAAACTTTTTTCTTTGAAATGTTTAGTTAATTATCTCATTATTTTTCTTCCATATAAAATTTAACTTCTGAAATAATCAGAACCTGTATAACTTAAGAGAGTATCAAAGAAACAGTTTAATGCTGCATAGTTTTCAGATATTACAACATGCATTTACTCGGTAGTTTATCAGTAACTTAGGTGAATATTATGTAAAAAAAAAAAAAAAACAAACTCAAGTGAACAAAATAAATAGTTCCTTAAAGCAGTACCTTTATATTTCTTCCCATCTCGCATCCAAACTAGTATACATAGTTGGCTTGGCCGCAAAAAAAAAAACGGCCTTTGAAGTATAAGAAATCAACCACCCACTTAAATACTACCAAACAGTCAAAAACATGTTCACCAGCCTATACTATTTTTTTTTTCACTCAACCAAACGCAGTATAATAAGCAAACCAAATAAAGGGGGAACTTATATACAACAATTAAATACCTTTTCCCCCCAATGAGATAAATATACTACAACAGGAAAAGGACCATTACAAGTTAATTTACAAAACAGTGTTTATATGTAATGCTTTAAGTAATGAAGTTGCCATCTGTTTGACCAACACTTGGCCATCTCTGCGTTCCCCTATTAAGTTTTGAAGTTTCTCAGGTAGATCGTTCTCCACAATCAGTTTCTTGGGCTGAGGGTGATGTTCATAAACAGCCTGCCAAAACATTTAAAGAAATATGTTTAGTAGAAATACTTTTGGAGCAATAACCTGTTCAAATACTAACTTTCATTACTTATTTTACACTAAACCATGTGAACATTAAAATAAAGAATTTTCCATTCAACCTATTGGATATGACAGGATTTGAGATTTAGTACTGTGTGTGTCTATTCAGCCCGCAGCACAGTTTTGAACTTTTTTCAGTATGTGAAGCCACACACGTGAACACCACCTTTAGTAGTTTTCTGAAATCCCAAAAATCCTAATACTAGAGTATGTTCATCTAGTTTTTCACGTGTACAATTACCGACATTTTTTTGACACTTCTAGTCTAAAGAAACAATGCAAAACCTGGTTAACTGTATACCATGGAAGGTGTGGTAGTACCCACCAGAGATTTTATAACAAGTATCATATATGCATACCTTTATTAGCCTGAGTAAATTAAGACGAGCTATAGCATCTTGATGATCCAGCCTAGCAATGAGTAATGGCGTTAATCCATTAACAGCCAAAGTGGTGTTGATCCTTGCAGATTTTCTGCAATATTGTTATTATATGAAGAGATTAAATAAAAATTCAGCACAAAAGTAAAAATGATAACATTAGGAGAAGAACATAGAAAATGATATTTGGCTGCATAAAATATCACATAACAAAGATCTCTAAGCACTACTGTAGTTCAGTGAATCTGGATTTCTGACTATTTCCCGTAGAAAACCATCTATCCTCCTCACTTGTAATTTCCTCCTTTCCTTCTAAAAAGTGAAATACTTGTCTATCCTATATTCATTAACCTCATAGTAGGAAAAGGGATTTTTGTGCAACACTTTGCTTATAATCCGTCAATGCAAAACATGTTTATCAAATAATAAAAGCAATTAAAGGATACACTAAACCTAATAGTTTATTGGACAAGTGAAGAAAAAGGATTTAGAATCTATACGTGATGATTTTCAAGAACGGCTCCAATATGTGTACAAAATGCTGCTCTGGACAGCTCTGGAAGAACATCACCAGCTTCTGAACTGCATCTTTCTTCAGCAATGCTTGTTCAACCTTCCTATTATCATTGTCATGGGCTAAGCAAACAGCAATTGAATCTAGTGCAGTCACAGACCAAAACTCATCCTCAAGAAGGTTTAAATAGACATCCAAACCACCATGAGCCCTTAACTGCTCCCTTGAGTTACGAGATGCATGCGCCATGTCACACAACAGAGGCAATGCATATTGTTTCAAGGGAGAATTTGATGTAATGAATTGCATTAGATGGGGAATGATTCCATTTTCAGCTGCTTGTTCCTGTCTCCTCTTATTTATCTTGCATAAGTTGAACAGTGCATTCAGGACCTATATGAAAGAGAAAGGAAAGATGAGATTCAAGCCAAACCTCTTATGCACACACGCATGCCATAAAGCAAGATTAGGAAGGAATAAAAAAACTGGGCATAATAACACAATTCTGTTGACTATAGATAATTGTTGTTATTTCCTTGTGGTTCATAATATTTTTCCTTAGATAGATTGGATAGGTCTTTCAGACTTCAGTTATTGCTTTTATTCCCTACACTTAAATGATTGCTGATTCCTTTTCCTTGCATAAATGATTTTCTTCATGTGGTATACATAATATAGTGTTCTGTATTTAGTTTGAAGCACTTCTATAAAATTAAAAGCAACAACATTTGATTTGAAATCAAAAAAGCCAGCCCAATCTAGAACATGCTAGACTTATAGTACTGTTGGTGCTAATTTTGTATTTATCTTTGGAATAGCAAAAGAACCTTGTAGTTACTAAATGACTACTGCTGAACTTGTTTGGACATGTTAGTTAGGGTTTAGGGTAGGTGAAAGGAGCAAATTAGTTGGGGACAATTATGGTAGATAGATAGCAAGAGGATATTAGTTAAATAAATAGAGGATGGAAAGATGGATGACATCATTCTGGAAAGAAGTGTCTCTTGTATCAGAGATAGATCATGAGGCGAATCTTTCATGGGGGTGGAAAGATGGAGGACATCATTCTGTATCAGAGATACATCCTGGGAATTTTATTCATTTGCCAAACACATTGATAGGAATAAAGTTCCTGATAATTTTTTGCTTCATATTATAATTTTAATCCATCAAACAAACACACATTAAGGAACAATTTTATGCTCCATATTCTTTTGACTAATCAGATCATACTTAAATTTCAATTTCACTAGGTTCGAAAAAAAAAGTTAACGAGAAATACATGTATGCTTTAGAGATTATGATCTACCACTAGTCTACTAACAATTATCACGTGTTGAAATAAGTTTTTAAAATATTGAATAGAACAATAAATAGCATTTATGCCCAAAGCTAAATTGTAACAGAGTAAGGTCAGTAAGACTCACTTCATGATGTATCTCTGATACAAGAGACCCTTCTTTGAGTTCAAGGTTTGGTATCAAGTATTTGATTGCCTCAGCACGCTGAAGATTTTCTAAGCAATTTGGATCAGTTGACAGGTGATTAATACACTTCAGTATCTAAAAATATGTCAATGCCAAAATGGTTAGAAACTATGCAATGGGATATCATATAAGCTAAATTACTAAAGGATATGTTGTGTTGTACCTTTAACAAAATAGGTGGTTCTACCCTATTAAACATCTGGAAAAGTCGACTAAGCAAGCTTTGACTACACATATAAGACTTCACCGTTGTATCCGCTTGTGCAAACTCAAGCAAAAGATCTGCCACTTTTTCAAGGTACTCTTTTGCAACTTCTGCATTCAATGATGAAACCATGTGGGAAAGTAGTCCAGATGAAGTAGCACTACCTGGTCTAGCATTTAGAACACCTGAACCAGACAATACACCTGATGCTGTCTGAGATGCGATCCCAGATGTGGAAGCAGCTCCTTCACTAGAACCAAAAGTCCCTAATTTCTTGGGAGCAACTCTTTGAGACACTCTAGCACTGGAGTCAAGATTTCCGTTTTCCCTTCCACGTTGAGAAACATCTGCACAACCATAAAAAGTCCACAGAAACACAAATAAAGACAACAAACCACAGAAGAAGAAAATCAGAAAAATGTAGAAAAAATTAAGAAAACAGAGCATCTGTGTGTTGGCTAATATTCTAGGCTCTTCCATGTATGCTTTGTAGTATTATAGATTATTCTGCTTCAATAACTAACTGAACTACCGTCTGTTAGTTACAGTTAGGTATTTACTATTGTAATTAATTAGTTAGAAATTCAGGCATTCAATGAAATTCAGTTTACTCTAATTGTTATCAGAATTGTAACAGATATATTTCTGCTATTTATCCATTTTTGAACATCTTCATCAAGAAGCAGATAGGTGTTCATTACCTGCGAATTCTGCCATCAAAAAGTCTAGTTCACCATTTGTTTTCTTCTCAGAAGCGTGTAACAAAGGGAGTACACTTTCATGTCTTTCTAACGCTGAAAACTGACGTACATATTCAAGCTGTCCAGATAAACGTCCAGACGGGGGCTCTTTCTCCAACAAGCTAAGAAGAGGCCTAACTTGCTCTTGCTGAGTTGCTCCTGTTACTGATAACCCGTTTGAGGACGCTTCTGTCAACTTTGTAGGCCTTTCTGTTGATGTCCTGTTGGCAGAAACACTAAGACGTTGCTGTCTTAGTTCAACATCAGTTCTAGAAGGATCACTTTTCCAACGATCGACATTCTCTCTTTCTTTCATTGTACCTGCTGAAGATTCCCTGGAAGCAAGATTTGAACTCTTTTCTAGTGGCACAGCTTCAGCTGCAGCATTGCTTGATTGAGGTCTATCAACATCCATTTGGTAGTTAGCATCTGATCTTCTAGGATTGGATGATGAAGAATGTGAAGGCTCTAAGTGATGATCAAGAACTCCACGCCTTAATTTAGAAAGATCTTGCTGATCTGCTGAAGACAGCAGTGCCTCGTTCTGAATTGAAAAAGGATGAGTAGGATCCAAGATACCAGACCGTGGTCGTGGAATCGGACCATCAACTAAAAATCCTCCCCCAACAGACATAGATGCTAACCGGGTTGACTCATTTAAGCTATAAAGTGTATTTATAAGCCTAAGGAGTATGCCGTTTTTTGCAGCTATCCGACAAAAATCATTTCTAGGCGTTGACTGCTGAAGCTTAAATACCTGCCACATGCCATCAATAGCCAGATGAACCATTTCCCTGAGACAGAGGTCAAGCTAGTCAGCTTTCTTTGGACAAAAAAATGAGAATTTATTGCAAATTACAAGCTTATAGACATACATGCTAGAACAGCAAACAGAGAAAACAGGAAAGTCTGTTTTGTGTTCATACGTGGGTCTGGCGTGTGTGTGTGTGATGAAAAATATTTTCCTGAACAAGCACCATCCTAAAAATACATTACACAAAGAGCTTTATGTGGTTGTCTTTCCCAAAAATAGCACTGTAAGTATAAACTATACCATTTCTGTTGCAATAATACCACATTTTGGCATACCCATAGCACTGTAAGTGTAAACTATAATCTCATGTAAAATGTAATTTACACAAACACAATTTATAAACTAACTAACCTGTACTTGGCATAATCAGCTTCGAGAAATCCCACCAAAACAGGTATTCCACGGCAAGCTATAAACATTTGTAACGTCAAAGAACTGCATCACGTGTTAACAATCAATTCAATGCCTTATTTTCAAAGTATAAAATCCACGTAATGATAACAAATAGAATACACTTGAAACCTTGACTGACAAAGCTGCTGTAAAAAAAAAGCTGCTTCCATACGAATATCCCGGGGACGATCAGGTACAGCAAAGCTCATGACTGCAGGAATCTACCAAGAAATTTTGCATTAAATATAGCTGAACCAAAATATTTGGGGACACTTGGTGATAAAGTTAAGCATAAAGAAAAGTTATACTTAGGGCGGTCTTGTTTCAGTTTTGTCCTCCTCATGTGCTTTTTTGTAACAAGAGGATTATGTTAGGCATTTGACAGCCATCGCAAAACTTAGTCAAATCAAAATGAAATAGATCAAGGACGTAATAATGTTAATACTTAATGCTAGGGTTGTGTTGGAATTTTCGCCTTCATTGTGGTCCGCCCCTAGTCGCCTAAATTGGGGCATTTGGCTTGCCTTCATTGCAACCTCCAACACCTTCATTGTGTTGGGTTTGAAGAGGTAAATTTAGTCTCACATTGCTTAGAGATATGACATGTGTTTGTGTTTCTAAGTGCGGGCAATCCCCGCCTTACAAGTTGGTTTTGTAGAGATGAGTTAGGCAAATTTTAATGTAGAATTTAATCCACAAATAAGAACAATAATAAAATAGTGCTATAGGGAAAGGAGCATAAAACATACATAGGACTTACCAATCCAACAAGACAAGCATTTTCTTGAAAATCAGTGTTGTCTTTAATTATTTGATTTATAAGCTGAAGCACAGAACATATGACCTGAAACATCCATTGAATTTAAGATGTTTTCATTCCAGTTATTTATTTGTCAGCTATGCCATTCAATAATTAAGTCAAATGAAGTATCAAGATGGACAGCATACACGTGTTTTAGGAACTTCAAGCAAGTCAGTTAGAGGAAGTAAACCATGCTGGGTAACAAAAACAAGCTTCTGCTCTGAGCGCTGCTGAAATATACCAATGAGTTTCTGACAGGCAGAGACAATCACATCTTCTGATTCCTCGGGCTTTAATGAACCAACTAATTTGCTAAACTCAACGGCCTACAAAAATATAACGGTAAATACATCACAAATGCATGCCTCACATACAAAAACACACCGGCAGGCCAATTTTAACATTTTCTCAGCATGGAGGCATGTTTCACATGCAGAGTATGGTTGTTAAACATCCGAGGCTAAAAAGCGAGATAGCAGATAGAATGTCACCTTAAAATTGGAAAGAAGTTACATAGCAGAGACAAGTAAGGGCTGGAAAATGGAACTTAAATATTTTGAAATCCACATAACATTCTAGATTTTATACTTTTCTGAAAGCATAGTGGATTTATACTTTTCTGAAAGCATAGTGGATATATAGTTTAGAGTTCAAGTGTTGGGAGTGAATAGAAGGTGCCAAAATGCAATTTTAGGTGGCATAAAAAGCAACTCAAGTTACTTAATTAGTTAGAAAATAACAAATGGACCCCTTAGACCAAAAGACATACACAGATCAGATAGAATTGCTAGACCACTCCAGGAAAATAATCAGGCAGTCATTTTAATAAAAGATTAATATATTTTAGGTGGCACAAGAAGCAACTAGAGTTACTTTTTCAGTTGGAAAGTAACAATTGGACCCCCTAGACCAAAAGACATATACAACTTAGATAAAATTGTTAGACCACTGAAGGAAAATAATCAGGTAGTCATTTTAATAAAAGTTTAATATATTTTGTTTTGTCCCAATATAATTGGAAATATGTTAATTTTGGTCCACATAAAAAGTTTTTTACATTTGTAGTCCATGTACTTGACAAAAGTAATATATCTTTAGCACCCCACAAGTCCCTTATCAGGGACTAAAAGAACTCAATTTTGCAATTAAAATAAAGGACACATTATTACATTAGACCTCTGAAAAACAATTAAAATAAAGGATACATTATTACATTAGACCTCTGAAAAACAATTAAAATAAAGGATACATCATTACATTAGACATCACAAGAATTGGGAACAATATAGAGTATCGAGATTAGTGTTCCCCCCCCCCCCCTCCCCGTAACATGCCTTCTACCATTTGTCAGATCATTGTACACCAAAGATATGATGTATGTCTCACAAGATGGCCATGTACTAAACCATGCCCATGGTGTGTTTACACGAAATAAATTACAAAAGAGACAGATTGTTAAACAGAGCAAATCGAGGGTATTTTTTCCGAACATATCTCTATATAAGAGTAATAAGTAGTTTGTTGTAATTAGCTTTCATCTTAAGCTTTAACTCTAGTCTATTAGAGTTAGTTATTGTGTTGTTAAGCTTTTAACTCTAGTCTGTTGGTTATTTATTGTCCTGGAAGGGTTTACACTCAACAAGGGGTTAACTTACACCTTTTGTAACAAACCCTAACAGAACAATAACTAACTCTATCAAACTAGATTTAAAGCTTAACATCACAATAACTAACACTAACAAACTAGAGATAAAGCTTAATAGGAAAGCTAATTACAATAAATTACTTATTACTCTTACACTCTAATATAATACAAACAATTGACATTTTTAAGAATGAGTGTATTCTACCTTACATTCTTTAAACATACACCCACATCCAAAACCTAAAATATAAACTAAGAAAGAATATACAAGATGCCAAAAAATGATTAAAGCAGACCACACTACACAAAATAGTTGTATGCTATGCAGAGGCTGGAGGAAAAAGCCTTCGTACCTGCAGAGGAAAAAGGTTCTCTCCAGGAAGTTTTTCATCAAATACCTGATCAAAATATGAGGCCAAAAACAAGTTAGAAGGATATAAACATGGGATTTTAAGAAAAATGGTATTCTTGAGTAAGAAAACTGATGAGCATACCAAACCATCTATATCAATCACATCGTCTTTTAGAACACCTATCATAACTCGGTGTAAAAGGTTCCCACCGTTGTTTGCCTGTCCAATTTCACTCTCTTTCTCCCATTGCTTTCTTGCGATTGTAGCCCTCAGCTCTTTGGCCAGGTCTTTTTCTCCTCCGTCAATCGAAGATACATTGCCTTTTGCCATGTGTGAAGTTGATGCAGAAGTGGATGCCTCACCTACAACCTCCCCATGTCGTTTGTCTAAAGGAAATAAATCATCCAAGTAGGCATCTCCCGGAGGGTCACTAAATTTGCTCAGCTCATTTCCTTCTGCAGAGTGCAGTATCTTCATAGCCTTCAGATTGCAACCAGACAAGTATATAAATTTCATCTTTTAAAATGGCAAAACATCTTTCTAGACAAGTTAAATTACCAATAACAAAAACAGGGAAGCTTTAAGCAGCATCAGTAGACTTGATCCAGTCTAGGGGCTGTAAGAAAAACTGGATAAAGAAGTACTGAAAAATATTGCTCCAAAGCACTTGATGATTTTATTACTCAATTTTAAAGGGTGTAAAAAACAAAAATTGATGTTAGTGCAAATTCGTTTCTTTAAATCGGTGGTGAATATCAAAAGAAGGCAAAGCGAAAAAAAGTGCATGGCAGTGACTCATATAAGATTATTCAGTAATTTAAGAAGAGCCAGGACATATCGTTGCACAAAAAGAATAAACAAAAAAGACAATCCAATTTAAAATGAAAAGAAAGGGACTTCAAAAGAATTAGCACAAACAAATTAAAGGTCCATACTCTAAATGGATTTGTTGGAAAACTGGTTTCCATCCAATGGAGCACAAGTGTATGATTTCTGTTAAGAAATCTGGCTGGATCAAACTCATCCCCACAAAACCGGCTAGTAAGGTGAGGATTGCCCCCACTTATAAGCACATGTTTAGGCCATAGACAACTGGAGCATGGAAATAAACGAGACTCTTGATACCATGTTAAGAAATGTGGTTGGGCTAACACAACCCTACAAAACCGGCTAGTAGGGTGAGGATTGCCCCCACTTATAAGCACATGTTTAAGCCATATATTGTCCGATGTGGGCCTCTTAACAGTTTCTATTGGAATTATCAAACCAATTTTATTTTATTTTTTGCTTAAAAAAATAGAGCACAAGTGTCCTTTGATCTCACTTAATGGAGCGCGGCTTGGTTTACGTGTGTATGTATGCGTTGAGATATTGCACTGATTTAGTTACCATCATTTCAATTATGTAGATAGTTTGTTTACATCTTTATGATATTAGCTCTTACTATCCCTAAAATTTAGGGTTCTTGTTTGTAAGCTTTTGATTATAAATACATAAGGCAAAGGGTTTAGTCTCTCAAGGAATTCAATCATTTCATTTAATAGTGTATGTAAGTATGTGTGTGTGAAATAATCAATAATAACAAAGTCATTAATCAGCACATCCTTCAATCAGCCATAACAAATATGAAACACTTTACCTTTGTGGGACCTTTATCAAGTCCTCTTGGTCCAAAAGCAAATGATTTTTTGCCATTATTGATAGAACTGTCTTTTACTCCAACTTTATTAGCCACTCCTCTTGACTGTGGTGATCCAACTTCTCCATTCATCGTGACTTCATGAAGTTCTTTGGCATTTGAAATTTCATGATTACCAGTAGGCTCAGAACTACCCACTTCTCCATCATGAGAGAGTTTGCCAGAACCAGTTTGTTGAAAGGACTTCTCGTGAATGGCTAAGGTAAAAACCTCATCAGATGAGAAATCATCTGCCTTTTCAGTTCTTTCGTTGGGAAAATTAGAATCTGAGGCACTTTCCTCTTGAGATCTGCTGCTATCAGCAGCCACAGTGCCCTAGAGGACGCAAATAGCAGTTGAGAGTAAACAAAAATATCAATCCAATTACCTAACTATGTAGATTCATTGTCTGTGGCTAGTTTCAATTATTAAAATTATTGGCACCAGCAAAAAAGGGAGAAGAGTATGTCCTTGCAGTTTCCCATGAACACTGACCTGTTTCTCCACAGAAGAGTTTTCACCTGCAAGCTTACGATCACCACCAGAAACTTTTCCATCTGCAGCATCATCTTCCTCTATATTTCTGCAAGAGGTAGCACCATTCAACTTAAAAACTATAACAGTTACAGAGATAAAAGTAAATGAGAGCATAGAATAATTATTAAAGAAAAAAGAAAATAATCCAACAGTGTATACATCTAAAAACCCATTGACATTCCACAACAACAACAACCAAGTCTTATCCCACTAAAAAGTCGGCTACATGGATAAACTTTCGCCATAATGTTCTATCCAGAACCATGTTTCTATCCAAATCGTTAATCTCGAGATCTTTCTTAATAACTTTTCTTATAGTACTTCTAGGTTTTCCTCTACCTGCCTATGTTAGTTTTGCTATGCATAACCAGTCCCAAACCTGGATAAAAGGAGACGTTTGTGTTAGACATTCGACAGCTAACATAAAACTTTGTCGAATCTACATTGCATGGATCAACAACCAACTGACATTCCATGTCCTGAGTTAGAGAAAATATATCTTCAAAATTAACATCAGTAGTTGGCAGGTATCACTATAAGTATAACCCAAAAAATCTAAAATAGACTCAGATACTATTTTAGAATATGAGTTGGGCTTCCACTGCGCCGCTCTGATAGTTAACATCAATTGTTGGAAATTTCGTCTTCATTATAGTCTGCCTTTAGTCTTGCCTAAATTACAGCATTTGGCCGACCTTCATTGCAGTCCACAACACCTTCATTGTGTTGGATTTGACGAGTGAAATTAGTCTCACATTGATTAGAGATAAATTAGTCTCACGTTGATTCAATCATAGACCTATTGTTAGGCTTCCCGCACCGTCCACGCTTCGAGCTCATTGAAGACCAAGTGTGAGGGGGTGTGTTGGAAATTCCCCCTTTATTGCAGTCTGCCCTTATTCCGACTAAATTACGGCATTTGACTTGTCTTTATTGTAGAGGCTCCAACACCTTCACTGTGTTAGGTTTGAAGGAATAGATCTAGTCTCATAGCTTAGAGATATGGTCATTGTTGTGTTTATAAGTGGGGGCATCATCACCTTACAAGTCGATTTTGTAGAGATGAGTTAGGTCCAACACACACTTTCTAAGATGGTATTGTTGGAAATAGAAAAAATACATTGTATGTTTTCCATTAAAAAAAGCATTTAAGTTATAGGTTCATGTATATTTAGATTCATGCATTTAGGAAGTTGGACTATTATTTATTTCTCCTAGTAAACATAATATGTAATTAATTATATAGTGTATAAATATTATGGATGTTGAGTGCTTTACTCACTCAAGCACATTCAGAACACTCTGATTTCTATTTCTCACATGGTATCAGAGCTCCTAATCTAGGGGACTCTACTTCCGCTAATATCAGTATTTAGAAATCTGACCGGGCATTTTTATGCTGTCAAAACCCTTAAATCTTGCCTGGGCAACACGTGCTGTCAAGTTTTTTCAATTAAACGCTATCTATACTTTTCCGGCAGCCGTCCGTACTGTTTCATACAGTTTTCTGCAGCCGTTGGTACAACTCTGCACATTTTTCAGCCGCTGTTTACACCGTTCCAGCCGCTGTCTATACCGTTCCAGCCGCTGTCTGCACGGTTCCAGCAACTGTCTACAAGTTCCAGCCACTGTTTGCAAGTTCCAGCACTGTTCCAACCGCTGTCCCTGCATTTTCTGATATGGAAAAATCATCAAGTAATTGTAGTGTGGCGTATTCTGGTAAGCTTCCACTCTCATTTGGATTTCATGTCTCAGAAACACCTTCTCGTTTATTTTGGATATTAGATTCAGGAGCCACATACCACATGACACCCTCTTCAAAACAGTTCTCCACATATTCCCCTTGTCCCAGTAATAAAAAAATTTCTACTGCTGATGGTACTCTTGTAACTGTAGCTGGCTTTGGAGATATTCAAATAAATCATTCTATAACCTTAAAAAGGGTTCTCCATGTTCCGAAGCTATCCATGAACCTTGTCTCCATACAAAAACTTACAAATGATTTATCCTGTAGTGTGACTTTTTTTAATGATTGTTGTATATTTCAGGATAAGGTAGATATTGAAAGTTTTGTTTCCGTCTTTTGGAATCATTATAAGTTTTGTTTCCGTCTTTATTCAATAAGGTAGATATTGAAAGTCTTCATTGTGATGTGTGCGAGTTTGCTAAACATAATCGTCTACCATTTCCATTAAACAACAAAAGAAGTCTTTCCCCTTTCTATCTTATTCATTCAGATGTTTGGGGTCCCTCTACTAATCCAAATGTAACAGGTGCTAGGTGGTTTGTGACTTTTATAGATGATTGTACCCGGGTTACTTGGGTATTTTTACTCCAAAACAAGTCTGACGTCAGTACTGTTTTTCCGAAGTTTTTCTACATGATTAAAAATCAATTTGGAGTAAACATTAAAAGACTTAGGTCTGATAATGGAAAAGAGTACTTCAATCATGTTCTTATTTCTTTCTGTCAAAAAGAGGGAGTTGTCCATGAGTCTTCTTGTGTTAAAACACCACAACAAAATGGAATCGCAGAAAGAAAAAATGGGCATCTATTAGACCAAATCCGAGCACTATTGTTTCATAAAAATGTTCCCAAATATTTATGGGGGGAGGCCGTTCTCACTAGCACATATCTTATTAATCGATTACCCTCTAGAGTATTAGGGTTCAAGAGTCCTATGGATGTTCTTTCTTCCTTCTATCCAAATTTGTCAACAAGTAGTAATCTCAAACCTCGAATCTTTGGGTGTGTCTCATTTGTCCATGTGCATAGTCAAGACAGGAAAAAACTCGATCCTAGAGCCCTAAGATGTGTTTTTGTCGGTTATTCCTCTACTCAAAAGGGATATAAGTGTTTTCATCCTCCATCTAAAAGATTCTTTGTGTCGCGAGATGTAACCTTCCATGAAGAGGAACCGTACTTCACTCAACCTTATCTTCAGGGGGAGAGTTTTAAGGAAGATAAGCTTGAAAGTCTTGATCTTTCTGGTCTCGAGTCAAATACACTCAACTTGTCTAGTATTAAGTCAAATACATCTGGTCATGACTCAAATACACTCAATCTCCCTGGTCTCGAGTCAAATCCACCTAATTCTTCCAGTTTCGAGTCAAATAGACCCGATCTTTCTGGTCTTGAGTTAAACACACTTGTACCAAACCCATCTGAGCCTGAAGAACTGGGAGTTGAGTCAAATCAATCAAATATACCAGTAGTTGAACGTGAACCTGAAGTGGATGTGAGATATGGAAAGAATCTGGTTTACATGAGAAAGTCAAAGGTCGTTCCTGAATCGACACAAGTTCAAGAGCCTGACTCGACTCCTTCAAATGAGGTAATTAATTCTTCTGAATTGCAGGATAAAATTATGACCCAAACCACAGATGATGACCTAGACCTTCCAATTGCTATTAGGAAAGGTACCAGAAAATGAACCAAACAACCTTTATATCCCCTTTCAAACTATCTTTCTTTTCAAAAATTCTCACCTACCCATAGAGCCTTCCTTACAAACCTTAACGATACTTCCATACCTACTAATGTTTCTGAGGCATTGTCTGATGAAAATTGGAAGCAAGCCATGAATATTGAGATGGACGCATTGAAGAAGAATGGAACGTGGGAGATAGTGACTTTACCAGAAGGAAAGAGGCCAGTTGGATGCAAATGGGTGTACACGGTAAAATATAAGGCTGATGGATCAATCGAAAGATATAAAGCCAGGTTGGTTGCCAAAGGGTTTACACAAACCTATGGAATTGACTACTCAGAGACATTTGCACCGATTGCGAAGATGAATACAGTGAGAGTAATTTTGTCACTTGCTGCCAATTATGGTTGGAATTTACAACAATTTGATGTGAAGAATGCTTTCCTACAAGGGGAACTTGAGGAGGAGATTTATATGCAGGTACCACCGGGGTATGAAAAAAATGTGTCTGGCAATACAGTTTGCAGGTTGAAAAAGGCGTTATATGGCCTAAAGCAATCACCTCGAGCATGGTTTGGAAGATTCACTAAGGTTATGACATCCTTGGGGTACAAGCAAAGTCAAGGGGATCACACCTTGTTCATCAAACACTCGCCACAAGGGGGAGTAACAGTTTTGTTAGTATATGTGGATGACATTATAATGACTGGAGATGATTGGAAGGAGCAACAGATCTTGAGTCATTGTTTGGCTAAGGAGTTTGAAATAAAAGCTATTGGAAAGCTGAAGTACTTCTTGGGAATCGAGGTGGCACATTCCCGAAAAGGCATTTTTATATCACAACAAAAATACATTACAGATTTACTCAAAGAGACAGAAAAAACAGCGTGTAAACCAGCGAGCGTTCCTATGGATCCAAATCTTAAATTGGGTAATACAGAAGAAGATGTTGCAGTAGATAAAGAAATGTATCAACGTCTAGTTGGGAGATTAATTTACCTGTCTCACACTAGACCTGATATTGCATATGCTGTAAGTATGGTTAGTCAGTTCATGCACTGTCCTAAAGAGATCCATTTACAAGCAGTTCATAGAATCCTGCAGTATCTCAAGGGAACTCCACGAAGAGGAATTTTGTTCAAAAGAAATGGAAATACAACACTTGAGGCCTACACTGATGCAGACTATGCAGGATCAATTGTTGATAGAAGATCCACTACAGGGTATTGCACCTTTCTTGGAGGAAATCTTGTGACTTGGAGGAGTAAGAAGCAAAATGTAGTAGCACGTTCTAGTGCTGAAGCTGAATTTCGAGCCATGGCACAAGGCATTTGTGAATTACTTTGGCTTAAAATTATTTTAGAAGATTTGAAAATCAAATGGGAAGGACCCATGAAGCTCTACTGTGATAATAAGTCAGCTATCAGTATAGCACATAATCCAGTTCAACATGATCGAACTAAGCATATTGAGGTTGATAGACACTTCATTAAGGAGAAGCTTGACAGTGGGCTGATTTGCACCCCATATGTGTCCTCACATGGGCAACTTGCGGATATTCTCACTAAAGGATTGAGTTGCTCAAATTTTGAACGAATTATATCCAAGCTAGGAATGGAGAATACTTATTCACCAGCTTGAGGGGGAGTGTTGGAAATAGAAAAAATACATTGTATGTTTTCCATTAAAAAGAGCATTTAAGTTTTAGGTTCATGTATATTTAGATTCATGCATTTAGGAAGTTGGACTATTATTTATTTCTCCTAGTAAACATAATATGTAATTAATTATATAGTGTATAAATATTATGGATGCTGAGTGCTTTACTCACTCAAGCACATTCAGAACACTCTGATTTCTATTTCTCACAGGTATGATGAATTTTTTTTTACATGTTAATGTTATGCTCTCTAGTCATTAGTTTCAACACAATCAATATTCTCTGCTCATGTTGAATTTGTGATTATGTATAAAATATGAGAAAAGTATTGATAATAGCGATTGACTTGATTTAGAGACTCAATACAAATCCCAATTTATAGAGCAAATCATGATAATAATAACTAATATCAAATCTGATATTAAGAGATACTCTAAATTAATATAAAAGATATTATTAGATATTTTATAAAATGTAAACCCAACCTTAAGCTTACTACGCTTTAAGCTTGTTACAAATATACCCTTTAAAAGAGAAGATGAAACCAACTAGTGTTAGAACCATAATGAACTTTTACGAACTACATCCAAACAAAGCAGCAATGACATCTGGTCAGATTGTCATTTGCTTGAAACAAGCAACTTAGTTGTGTGATTGGTGCCGGCGACTCAACATTGAGGATAGTTGGACAACAAGACTACCAAAAAGAGAAAATTAACATGGGGGACAATTCATCGATGACTGGTGCCAACGATTCAACATTGACTTTGGTTAGACGAAGAGACTACCGAAGAATATTGACATTGTGCTGAGATCAATAGCGAGAGAGCCTTGCATTAGATACAAAATTGACAACAACAAAAAAACACTCTGACAAGAGTAACTTGGACAGACGATAAACAAACAGCTTGAAACTAATTGTAAGAGTTAACATATGACCACATAATTAATACACATGATGTCTTGAATAAAAAGGGTGTGCACAATCGGACCAGAGAGAAGTAAAAAACATGCAGAATAGTTGCATAGTTCCCTAAATGCACCAAAAACAAACAAGCAGCAAACAAAGGTGTGAAACACACCATATGCCAAAACAATGTTGCAATGGCAGAACAATGTGTCCGTGATTTACCAAATTCAAAAACATGTTCTAGACACACACACAAAGATAGGTAATGACAAATGCATTAGATCTGACGCATAAAACAATTAATTTGACTAGAATAATCAAAATTTGAAATAAGAACCAATGCTAAAACTCCAAATCATGAGCCTGATTATAAATCGACTCGAAAATAGCAGCAAAAAACAATGATCTGTCAACGGACAGAGTAAATAAACAATAGGAACTTTTACCATTACAGCGAAGTCAAAAAACCGACACATCTAAAATTGGACAAAAACCGACACAGAGATCTGGAGCTAAGTTATTTTGGTCTCATCCCTAAAGAAGTGATTAATAGGAACTTGTTCTCTTGACATATCCCAGTATGTTTCTATTTCCACCTCCTAAGGCTCAAATTCCTTTTGTATTTAATGCTACAGATACACCATATAACCAATATTGAACACTAACTAACTGATTTAAGTAAGCATAATGATTTTTACCCCACTGCCTTGTTACAATTCAGAATTTTAGAGTAGTCTATAACAACTGTTAATAGTTATGTAACTAACTCATACAGATATAGCTGTCTGACAGACAGCTAAACAGGAGTAAAGAAAAATTACAACCAGAAGTGGTATTCTATATGAGCAGCTATCCATTGAGGACTGCAGATGCAGAAAATTATTGTGTCAAATTATCTGCTATAGGGATGAGACCAAAATAGTTCTTGAGGTTTATTTAGAAAATAAGAAAATTAGGAGGTTACAAACACATAAGAGTCCGGTATTCCCATAGACATGGATGTGAGACTAACCCCTTAGATATGGCCGAGTAATTCATACACTAATGCTCACTTGCAAGCTTGTGAAGTGAGGATTTCCCAAGCCTTATAAGGACTAACTTATACATATCTCCAATTCTCGAGGTAGTCTGAGATCTCAATAAAACTCCTCATGCTCAGTACTGGACACTAAGAAGCATAGAGAAAATGTGGGTGACCATATAATACAGATCTTAGCATATCTCGTTACGCCCAAGATTGAGCTTCGGGAATTGGACAAAAACAGGTGGCCTATTGACAAGTCTATGATAGACTGATGACATCTTAAAATCTTAAACAAGGTGTTAAGAAATGTGGTTGGCCTTAACTCAATACTACAAAACCGGCTTGTAGGGAGAGGATTGCCCCCACTTATAAGCATATGTTCAGGCTATATATTATTCATTGTGGGACTCTTAACACACCCCCTCATGGCCAGGACTAGACAACTGGAACGTGAAAATAAACGGCGGATGGCCCGATAGCAGAAACCTGATAGCAGGTGGCCCACCGGATCTTAAACAAGGCTCTAATACCATATTAAGAAATGTGGTTGGGTTTAACTCAACACTACAGAACCGGCTTGTAAGGAGACGATTGTCCCCTTATAAGCATATGTTCAGACAAGGAGTAGGCCTAACTCAACTTTAAAAGCTAGATTTGAAATGGTGAGTATTGTCCAAGCCCTATAAGGACTAATTTGGTCATACCTCTAGTCAATATGGAGCCTAACACACTCTCTCAAGCTTAAGATTAGACATACGAAGCATGAACAAAAACAGGTAGCCGAACAGCTATCTTAAGGATCAAAATAAATAGAATGATAGGGAAGTTATTAAGGAAGCATTTAATAGACCAAGGACGTGGAGAGTGTAAGAAAGGAGGAATAAGAAAGCAATTAACAATAGTTAATTATTACAAGAGAGGGAAAGTAGTTAACAGAAGATAGGGTCAGTTATTTTACATGTGGGTTACAGTTATCTTAAGGGAGGTTTAAAAGGGTGAGAAGTGGGCAGTTAGGGGATGATCTTCATTCTGTATTTTTCTTTTAGTAAGGGCACAGAGCAAATATGGCACTCTGAAGGAGCACTGTGCTCTGGGCCGTTTGTATTCCATTACTGTGTATCTATATATATTATAAGTTCTACATTCCTATTATAGAAGGGCAACATTACTTATTACGAGTACAACTTCAATAGCAATGATGTGATTTGACAGATTACAAAGTTAAGCAAAATACTTATATGGTTTTATTCAACTATTATATATAATATAATATGATATAATATGGCAATAATATCCCATGCTGTCTACCTTAATGATCCACTATGACGAAGAGAAGACTGCAGGGCACGTCTGCAGTTTTGAATCCAGGGGTGAGACAACAGCGTTTTAGCATCAGGTCTTTGTCTAGCATCCTGACATGTGCAACAAAGTGGTATATAAAACAAGTTTTAGTCACGAAGTCAGCATCAATACAAGTATCAAACTTGCCTGTCCTACAAATCTAGAGTTAGAAAACTACATGGACAATAATGATAAAATCACTTCCTTTGATCCCAGGACCAAATATACATAATGCAATAGCATTCATGAAACTAAAACTGATATCCTCAACATGGTCGCCATATGCATTAAGAAAAAGATTCCCATAAATAGTTGACATTCAGTTTACCTTCTTAAAGCATTGATGCAGAAAATCAGTAATGTCAGGCGAAAGACTATCAGGAATTGGAGGGTGTTCATCCTGAGAGAAAAGTCAAGAGATGCAAATCAAATTATAATTGCATAATGGAGCATATTGAGATTGTGTGCTGGTATAAAGTGCTCTTGTTATGAACTCAACAACTGTAGAATCAAATGTAATATCTATCTAGACAAATTCTATAAGAAACCCAGGTGAACTTCATAATTTGAGGAAACAGTGAATGATAGCACATAAGCAAACCTGGACAATACGGAAAAGAGCTGGCATAGGCTGCAAATCATAATAAGGAGGCACGCATGTAAGAAGCTCAATAACTGTACAGCCAACACTCCAAATGTCAGAAGCTGCACAAACCCCAGACATTTCTATAACCTGAAAAAAAAATTATCAATCTGTGCCCCTAATCAAGCCCAATATATCTCATTTCAAGTTACTTTTTAATTCAGTCCACTTTATTAAGTTCTAAAGTGTCAACAAGATGCTCGGCTCAACAAATAAACTGCTGTCTTTTTCATAAAAACAAATGCCTAATGTTGTAAATAATAGACTTTAAATAGTAATGTGGGTTAATAGTGTTGGAGTAACTATATAATCTCCCTATTTATTCCTTTTTTATATTTAGTCTTTTTATTATAATATTCCCCTAAAAATTAAAGAGATCATGAAATTGTAATCTCCCTATTTATACCAGTTATTGTTGGAGAACAAAATATAACAGTACTCTCTATTTATTTAATATAGTATCGTGAGCCATGGTTAAGGTGCGACTATAAAGTTTTCCACAACTAGAGGAATTCAGGGTCCGAAAATTTGGTTCGTATGACCCGACCCAATTAAATGGCGGCGGATTCTACTCAATGGCAGCAAGCCCTAACTGGTTCAACCATGAGCAACAACAACAATGATTTTTCAACAATTGGCACCGGATGCGGCGGAAGCCGCGACTACGGCGGAGGCCACATTAACAGCAGTGACAATGGTAACTACGGCAGTGGTGGTTTTGGTGGCTGTCTTGGACATCGTGGCGGCAGTGACCTCGATGATGGCAGCAAGATCGATGGTGATAGTGAATTTTACACATGTTTCAATGACAGAGGGTTCTTCAACCTCCCTCAAAGTCAATGTCGCGAAGCTTAATGATAAATGTTAAGAAATGTGGTTAGGCCTAACTCATCCCTACAAACCGGCTTGTAGGGTGAGGGTTGTCCCCACTTATAAGTACATGTCCAGGCCATATATTTGTCCGATGTGGGACTCTTAACACCCCCTCTCACGCACAGGATTGAACGTTTGGTGCGTGGAACTAAATAGTGGGTGGTCCGATAGCGGAAACCTGATAGTAGGTGGCCCATCGGATCTTAAACCAGACTCTGATACCATGTTAAAAAATGTGGTTAGGCCTAACTCATCCCTATAAACCGGCTTGTAGGGTGAGGGTTGCCCCCACTTATAAGCACATGCTCTGATATTCTCAATTCCTCCAAAATCTTTGGTGTGAAGTCAAAGTTATGGTATGCTAAGCAAAGTGACAGAATGTAACTACTTATTACAATAAAATGTTAACTCTGGCATGAATTAGATCTTTGTTATGATAACGACTAGAAAAGTGCAGAAGATAGTGTCTTGTTCCTTTAGAGGCAAGAAAATGATTGTGTCTTCATGTTTCTTGTTGTACTGAATAAAGATTTTGATGAAGTTAGAGACCGAATTTTGGATAAAACACCATCACCAACCCTTCGGAAAACTTTTTCTAAATTAAGGATGGAGGAGGCACGGCAAGAAGTTTTTGGGGAATGATCAATCTCCTAAGAAAAAGAAATGTAAACTTATTTCAGTGTCTAATACTCGTATTGAGTTTTCTAAATTAAGGATGGAGGAGGCATGGCAAGGAGTTTAGGAGAATGATCAATCTCCTAAAAAAAATAAATGTAAACTTATTTCAGTGTCTAATACTCGTATCAGCTATCATGATATTGATGAACTAATAGTTATTAGAAAACCTGTCAGGTCTTGCACTAAACATCTTTTGTCCAAATTTATTTCTTATTCAAATTTATCTTCATTCTCTGCTTTTACCTCACAATTGCCTAGTGTTGAAATTCCATAAAATATACAAGATGCTCTAGAATTTCCAACGTACTTGAGGAGATGAGAGCACTTGAAAAGAACAAGACTTGGAATGTTATGACACTACCAGATGGTAAGAAGACTGTGGGATGCAAATGGATGTTTACCGTTAAATACAATTCAGATGGGTCAATTAAAAGATAAAAAGTTCAATAGGTTGCTAAAGGTTTCATTCAAACCTATGGTATATATTACCCATAAACATTCGATCTTGTTGCAAAGTTGAACATTGTCAAAATTCTCTTATCTTTTGTTGCCAACTCAGATTGGTCTCTATATCGGTTAGATCTTAAAAACATTTCTGAATGGCGATCTAGATGAAGAAGTGTATATGGATATACCTCCTAATTTTGAAAATAATTTTGGATCTAATGTTTGCAACTCAGAGAAGTCTTTGTATGGATTAAAGTAGTCTCCCAGAGCTTGGTTTGAAAAGTTCACTCAGTCCATGAAAAAATAGCATTACATTCAAGGTCAAGCTTACCACACATTGTTCACAAAGTTCTACCGCAACGGGAAATTTACTGCACTAATAATCTATGTTGATGATATTGTTATTATCGGAGGTGATATAGATAAGATGGCTACAGTAAAAGAGAAACTACTCGCCAACTTTAAAATCAAGGACTTAAGATCCTTGAGATACTTTCTTGGTATGGAGGTTGCCCGATCAAAGAAGGGAATCGTTGTTTCCGAATAAAAACATATGTAGATCTTCTGAAAGAAACTAGAACAAGTGGTTGTAGACCAGCAAATACTCTCATAGAACCTAATGCAAAACTGAGAGAATGAGGAGTTCTTGTGAACACTGGAGTAATTGTATAATCTTCCTATTTATTCTTTTCCAATATTTAGTCTTTTGTTATAATAATATTCTCCAAAAATTAAGGACATCATGAAATTGTGATCTCCTATTTAAATTAGAGTTATCAAACCCATATAGCATAGCAGAGCAGTCGATTCCAAAAATGGGATAGCGGGAAAGGACATAAAGGATATGCAAATTACTAAGTTGAAAATGACCTTAGAACTCTTTAGTTAGAAGTGTGATGAACCAATAAAACTTTATTGTGATAATAAGTTTGCTAATAGCATAACTCATAATCTGGTGCTGCACGATAAAACCAAACATATTGAAGTTGACAGACATTTTATTCTAGCACATCTTCTCACTAAAGAGTTGAACACCTATAACTTTAAAAGAATTGTTTCTAAATTAGGAATGATAAATATCAATTCCCCAACTTGAGGCGGAGTATTGTAAATAATTGACTTTTACTATTGCTAGGTAAATTGTAATCGGACTTTTAATAGTCAGGCCCATTAGGTTAGAATAGTTCATATAAAGAAATTAGCTTTTGTATATTATTCATACTGAAATATATAATATTCAGTTTTCACAATCAGCTTGAGGAGCATTGTTGATTTATAGAATGTAATAGTAATATTTATATTTATTTTTATATTGTAGTACATGGTCTATTAGACAAAATCCATTAAATTTAGAATTTGTTCTATTTAAATAAATTAGCTATTATATTGTAACATATTATTGAAAAACATTTAAAACATTTTTCTACACATACACTGAACACAGTACATCTAGGATAATATTCGAATTTCTCCTAAAATCACAAACTGAAAAGTGAGGCAAAGTTGTTAAAAACTGCAATGAAGTAATCTAATCTTTTCACATACCAGAGTGGTCCTATAAGACAGTTAAAATAAGACAATGATCATAAGCTCTAACCAAATTATTTAGCAGAATAATATCAACTATTAATACCTCTGGTGCCATCCAGTATGGTGTTCCAACAACGGAATGAGTATTAACATCAGCCTCTGTTAATTTTGTTGCAACGCCAAAATCAGCAAGTTTGACAAGACCCTGAAAGAGGAAATTAAGAAGTATGAGAACTTTAATGCAAATTTTCTAGTCTAAAACAAAGAGAGGAGAAAAATCTAGAGTATGGAAAAATCAGGTGAGACTACTAGTGATGTGAAAGGAAGCCCATGGTGACACTATAATGCAATCATAAAGCAATTTGACGGAAAAAGTTGTTCATATTTTCATAAGCAAATAATTTATTACATATAATTATAAAAAGTTGAGAGATGTTGGACTTCTATGAATCTCATGGATTCAAGAAAAGAGTGAAGAGAAACTCTAACCAATTATTTCTCTATTTTCAATATTATGAATTATGATACAACTACATAGTGATAGATCTATTTATAGATAATATAGAAGCTTGTAATTCTAACTAATTCTCGGTTACTTAGTTCCTAATAATTAGGGTTTTCTGTGAGTTCGTTCATAATATTTAAGAGTTAGTTAAACAGAGGGAGGGATACTGTACAGTAGATGAACAGTAAAGATATCTTGGAGGTTGATTTAAACTAATGTAGGAGGATCTCAACTAACTGATTGTTAGTTGAACCTTATCCTCTAATAAGGGATGAGAAATCTCCAACAAAGACAACAAAGGAAATAAAATAGACATAAAATGGCGGACTCCTAAATGATAAGAGCTGTCCAGTCTCTTTCAACCAATGTTAACTATTTTTCTGCATTGCTGCATTATTTTCCTTTTTACTCTTGATGGCTAATGCTTTAAGCTCCATGTTCCTAGTAATTTGCTGCTGGTGGAGAGAGATGGTGGAAACTAGATTTAAGTGCTTTGGGCACGTATAGAGTAGTAGATCATATGGAGAGTACTTAAATCACTAGAGGTAGAGATAGAGAAAGGTTTTTAAAAATTATAAGAGAAACTATTAAGAAGAATTTCGAGATTTGTGAGTTGGATAGAACTATGGTATTTAATAGAATACTGTGGCATAGTTTTATCCATACAGCCGGCCAATCCCACTTCGTGAGATAAAACTTGATTTTTGTTGTTGTCGGTAAACCACTTCAGTGAATTGAAACAGCAGCAGCTCAAGCTATAAATAGTCATCTGCATTTATTTTTAACTACAAAGTAGAAACAGAATATCAACACAAACAAGATTTAGTTTTTTTTATAAGCACAAACAAGATTTAGTAAGACGCATACAAAAATAATGAGAGCGAGAGAGAGGATTATACAGGTGTTTTTTTTCACATAAAGATTCAAAATATAACTACTCACTGAAAATCCACTCTCCGGTGCTCAACATGGCTAAACAATGATTTTAGATTACTAAGAACAGCCATCTACATCCAGATACAATTAATTGAGTACCAACAAAAGGAGAAACTGTATGATCTATGAGCAGATAGAACTTCAGATATACCTAGACACAGTAATGAAACCAATTTGAATGTACACAACTGTTAAAGAAAGTGTGGTTCGGCCTAACTCAACCCTACAAGACCAGCTTGTAGGGTGAAGATTGCAAGATTGTACTCACTTATATATACATGTTCAGGTCATGTATTCTCCGATATGAGACTCCTAACACACTCCCTCACGCCCAGAACACGACATCTGAAGCGTGGAAATAAATGGTGGGTGGCCCTATAACAGAAACCTGATAGTATAAGAGACTCTGATACCATGTCGGATTTGTGATTATGTGTAAAAAATGAGAGAAAAATATTATTGATAATTACTATTGACTTAATACAAAAGACTCTATATTAATTCCTATTTATACGGATATATAGACTCCATCCTAAATTATGAACAAATCTTGATAATAATAATAACTATAATCAAATATTATGAATAAATCTTGATAATAATAATAACTATAATCAAATATGATACTAAGAGATACTCAAATATACTTTAAATTAATAAAAAAAAAGATAATATAAGATATTTTATAATATTTAAACTTAGTTACAGATTAACCTTAAAAATAAGCGATCAAACCAAACTAATGAATATCATAACCATCGGAAGAGCAACCAATAAAAAAATCATCATAGAGAGAAGCAACAACAAAGAGAGAAGAAGTAGTTGTTGAAGAATTCAAAGAGAGAAACCAACTGAGGGAGGGGCATCCAAAGAGAGGGAACAAACCAAACCAACAAGTCAAATCAAACCAAATTAGTTTGAATTGAATCAAACTGAAACGAACTAAACCAAACTGAATCAAAGTAGAGCAAATCAAACCAATCTAATCCAAACCAAACCAAATCAAACCAAACTTAATTAATCCAAATTGAACCATACCAATTTGAACCAAATCAATCATACCATATCAAATCAATTAGAACCAGACATGCATAAACGAACTAAACCAAACTGGATCAAGTCAGTTCAAATTGAACCAATTCAATTCAATCTAAACTAAACCAAACTAAACAGAACCAATCCAAATTGAACCAAACATACCAAAACAAACTAAAACAAACTAAATCAAACTGAATAAAACCAGATCAAATTGAATCAATCTAATCCAATCCAAATTAATCCAATCCGTACAGAAATAACCAATACGGGGAGGAGTAACCAAGCATAGAATCAATGAAGAGAGAAGCAACTAAATAAAGAACCAATGGGGAGAAGAGTAATCAAATAGAAAAGTCATGGAGTGGGGATCAACCAAACAGAAGAACAAAACCAAACTAACTGAACAAAATCAATCCAAACATAATTAAACTAGACGAAACCAAACAAACAAGAAATCTAAATGACGAGAGATAGGCGTGAAGGGTATGCATGACCAACACGAGAACCAATAGTGAGAGAATCAATTGAAGCCTTATATAAATCAATCCTAATCTTCATGCACACAAAAGTGGGAGACGATATGTCGAGAACAATTTAGCGCAACAGAAAAATTGTTTCTTCAAAAGAACTTATCTTTAAAAAAAATCAAAACAAACACATCCTAAATATTTGTTTTTTTTTTGGGAACTCAAAAAAAAAAAAGAACGAATACCTCAAGGAGGATCGAAAAAAACTCTAGATACCATGTTGAATTAGTGATTATGCAAAGCCCGAGTATGCAATAGATTCCTATGAAGAACGAACACCTCTAGAAAGAGGCGTGTCACGGTGTCTGACACTTGTATGACACCCATACAACACAGGTGAGACAATTGTCACCTAAAAAGATGATTTTTTCTTTGATTTGACATTCTTTGAATTGGTGTCTGACACTCGTATGGTATTCATACAACATGTGTGAAGAAAAGCATATGGGTGATAATTTTCTGTTATATTATTATAAAGAAAAGAGTGCTCCATTTATAGGAGAGAAAATACAAAATCAACTCCTTTATTTTAGGAGTAATATAATGAATCATAATGACTCTTAAATAAGAAGATAAAAAATACTAAATAAGAAATATTTCAACATTTCATAAAAAAATGTTTTTTTTCTTTGCTTCAACACACCTTATACATTTCATGAACAAATTTCACACATCTAAAAAGGTTAAGCATGTATCGAAACAATGTTATCAATAAAAAACTAAAGATATTAATTTTGATTAAAATGTTTTTAAATCTTTAAATAATAGATGAATAAATAAAACTCAAATACTACCATATATGTAACGGTGTCAATGTCCTATATTTTTTATATCATCGGTGTCGGAGTGTCTGTGTCTGTGTCGTGTCCCGGTGTTCGTGCTTCATAGACAGAACCATAAAAAAAGTTACCTCTTTAGTTGTCAATATATTTGCACCCTTAATATCACGATGGATAACACCTTGTTCGTGTAGGTAAACCAAGCCTTCCAACACCTTTCACATCATATAATACTTTAGTATGAAATTCAAAAAACAGCCAGATCTTAGAAAGACTTCGATGAACAATTAAACCTACAAACCTGGGCAATATAAACTGCAACCAAAGATTCTGGAAAGGGTCCAAATTTATTTGGCTTGATAATATTTGCAAGTGAGCCGTTCTCCACATACCTACGAAATTGGAAACAATATGATACAAAATCCATTAACTACTATAAATACCCTTCAAATGATGCCATGATTAAATCCATGATAAAATCTTCTATACATCGTGAAAGAGTTGAGTTCACTTACTCAAGTACTATATGCAGGTGACTCTTTGTCTTCAAAGATCCAAGATACTTTACAATGTTTTTGTGGTTCAAATTCTGCAAAATAATAATCATTTAAAAAACATGGTATCTATTAGAATTTTATATTGCATCAAACTCATCCTAACAAAATCAGCCTATAAAGTGAGTGGTGTCACTCTATAAACTCTAATCAGGCTTGTATCTTTTAATATAGGACGTGGGTTTTCCTAAAACATTTCCTCACGCCCAAAAGCATTGAACTTGGTGCATGGATATAAATGGTTGGTAGCATTGACATGCTATGATATTACTTCCTCGGGAGACATGGAGAGTATCAAGAGCAATGGATCAATGCTTTGTGACCATAAAAGGAGGTGTGACCATAAGAGAAGGAGCGGAAGTATATCCCAGAGTTTGGATCCTATTATCGGAAGTCTTCAAGGCAGCGTAGCCAGAAGGTTTGGTTGGTTGAAAATAACAGCGGTGCAAGTATAGGATGTGGGGATTGGGTTCAAGGTTAGTCGCACATCAATTATGAGTAGATTAGATGTTGGATATATAAGATAGGTAACTCATATACCTAATGCATTAAGATTTTAGGTGGAGATGTGTGGTCTCCCTCTTTTGTGGTCACTGCCCCGATCTCCCCAACAAGTATATCAAATAATAAGCTCACCCATATTACGGCCATTACATTCTACGATAATACAGCAACCCGACTTTGCCCCCTAGTGATGTGCATGGGTTTGGTCAGTCCATTTTTAGACGGACCTGTTGCCTACCCTAGAGAAATTTCATTGGATTGTGTTGGGTTAAAACAGTTTTTAAAACTTAAAAAAAAACATATAATAATGACATTCTATTTTTTAGAGCAAATAATACCCTAAGAGCTATCAAGCAAAAGAAAAATCAATTGATAATGTAGTACAAATCTAACATTGATGAAAAGAATTACCTTTAACAAATCAATCTCTTGCTGGTAACATTTAAGCATCCATCCAATAATAGTATAGTCAGGTGTAAACAACACCCAAATTAGTGGTTAGAAAATATGCATTACAAGAAAAGCAACAATATAAGTGTGCTAGTTGTTTTATCGGTTGCAAATAAATTTTTGGAATTTAAGTGTGCTTCAAAAAGCCAGGCATAGAAAGTAATGAACTAACAAAGGACCGTATAAGTGGAATAACCAACGAGTATGCCACCAGATTCAGGACCTAACCATATATAATGTATAGCTACCTTAAAATTTAAAAAGAAAATAGATGATATTAAAATGCATTGTATACCATGATGATGTTGAGATCTTCCTGAGCAATATTCTCCAAAGAAACTTGCTTAATTGCAACAAAATCTCCATTCTCCAGGTCCAAACCTTTGTAAACTCGACCATAAGCTCCTTTCCCAATCTCATCTCCCAGCATCTGCTCCAAAGTTCACATGTAAGCAAAGCAATCAATCATTCGAAACTCAAGCTATTAAACAAGCAAATCCCATATGCAATTTCAAAATTCAAAACAAAAACATCACAAGATAAAAACCAAAAATTTGCAAGTGATATTCATAGTCTTGAATTACAAATACAATCAATCCTTCCAACTGCATTCTCTACAACACGCTCTTCAACACTTAAAAATTTAACTAAATAGATCAATCAACAGTAATAAAAATAAAAAATTCAAAATCATTGAACATTCCATTCCACGGTTGAAAATAAATAAAGGCGCAACTTCCACCATCCAATCCAACAGGAGCACTCCCGACCTCTGTTGAATTAAAAAACGGTCCGCGACTGCAAAAATGGTCGCGACAAAACAGTATCGGCAGCCGATACCGATACCATTATCACTTTTTTTTATGTTAAAGAACAAATTAAGGTTAATCCACACCACGACAACCGCAACCAGTGTCGCGACACCTGTACCAACCAAAATCACGAAATCTTTAACGCAACCGTGATGCGACCGCGATCGTTTTTTAAAACCCTAATCACGATTCTTGACTACCTTCAACACCAGCATATTTTAGCGAAATTATCTTTACTTTATTATTGCAACCACTATCACTATTTCAATTTTACTCCCTACCACCGTTCCGCATTACACCTGCTCAATGCCGCTACCAGCTACACTACCATCAACTTGCTTTCAACTACTCACAAAGCCACGGTAAAATATGAGAGGTTTCAACTACTACAGTAGCAAAATTGAGTTTACTACAATCATTTCATAATTCATAACTTCATCATGCTTCTTATCATAGTAGTTAAGTAAAAGTGGCGCCAAAATTTCTCCAACTTCAACAACAAAAGTACAAAACCAACCTAAAGCTTCCACTAATTGAATTTCAATATTCAATTCAACAATTCAGAAAGCAATAATTTAGCAATGGCAACATTACACAACAGCATTTCATTTCAATTACGAAAAAACGATTGAGATTGATGAAGAATGAGAGTGAAGGGTAAAAATGACATACATATTTGTTGTCGAGGGTCTTGGATTTGGTGAAAGCGGAACCCGTCGACTGGCGCGACATCTCTGCGAAACGATGATCGGAGAAAGCAAACCCTAGAGAGAGAAAATGAACATTCCGATTGGGAGCGACGCCGGAGAGAGGGTCGTTGCTCCGATTGGATTAATTAACTAATTGTTTAATAATGACAAGTATTTATTTATCTATTCATCAATGTGTAATAAATAAAAAGTAAGTAAAAGAAAAAAAATGTATGTTTGATTTTGACTTGATTATAATTTATTTTATTTTAATAATAATAAATAAATAAAAGTAAGAAAGTGTATAAAATGTATGCTTAGTTGTAATTTGTAAACATGGGTCAAAATGGAAAGAAAGTACAAGTGCTTATCCTATCAATGCTGGTAGCTGGCTGGCAATGGGATGTCTTTCTTTATTTACCTTTTTCTTTTTCTTCTAAGCTTAATAGGAAAAATATATCTTTATGGTAATATCACTTTTTAAAATACAATTAATCTACTCAATAATCCATTACTTGCCATATTAGATTATATACACGTGTGATTCACGAAATGATTCTTTATAGTTGATGACTGATAGTTTATAGTTGATCATTAATAGTTTATAGTTTATAACTGATGGTTGAGACTAATAATTGATAAGCTAATTGAAGTGTTTGGTAAAATTAGTGATTCAAATAACTTATAAATGTAAAATAATATATTTAATACATAATTATTTTATTTTAAATTAAAATAAATTTATAACGGATAAAATTGGACTTTTACTAAAATAATAGCGATAAAAAAGAAGAAAAAAAATAAAAAATTATAAGGTAAAACGATATTTAAAACTGCGTCTGAAAAATAAATTATAAACTAGCAAAGTAAACTATAAACTCGAGATAAAAAGATCGTTATCAAACAAATCTAAATATAAATTTATAAATTATAATCTATAAATTATAAATTCAAAATTGTGTGTTAATAAACAGAGTCAAAACTAAGAATTAAACACCAGTCACAAATGGGGGAAAAAGTAATACATGAAAAACTAATACATATTCATCATCCAAAAACATATTCATATAAGCATTTTTGTAAGAATACTTCTATCCGGCACAAACCAAACATGAATAGTACAAACCTTCAAACATAGGGATGATTTTTCCACCAATTATAGTTGACAATAAAGAAAAGGTGGAAGTCATGTTTAGCAAATAAGAAAAATTGTAGATGCAAATATAAGATGAAGGAGTAAAAATGATGATATGTGTTATTCATTCTCCATTTAGATTCAATTGAATTTAAATAATTTGTAATTAGTGCATTAAAATTCAATTAATCTTGATAAATTAATAATTTAATTATTCAAATATTTAAAGAAAAATGCTAACGAGTGTTCTCCCAAAACACTAGTTAAGAGATTAAAAAGGTAAGTTGAATATTATTTAAGAGAAAAAAAAGATAATTTTTCTAAAATATGTATATTTAATTCATTTAAAATATAAATAATTAGCTTTTTAAAATAATATTGTATATATATATAAATATTATATATATATATATATATATATATATATATATATATATATATATATATATATATATATATAACTTTAAAGTATAATATTTAAAATTATCAGATTTTGTCTGAATTTATATGTGAAGAAGGAAACTTTACCTAAAACAGTTTCAAAATCATTTTCTAAAAGCGTCAAAGATTCCTAATTAACTAGACAAAACGCTTTTGCCCTTTTTGAATGGTTAAAAACTATCCAAGTTTAACTTTGTAAATTGGACGAATTTCGATCTTATCCAAAACAATTATGTACAGTAAACTTGTGTTAAAAGTTAAAACAACCCCTAAAGTGTTTCTACAGATATAATATATGAAATGTTACCATTTCGACGATCCTTACATTCTAACCTTTAAAGATTTAGCCAGACATAAAAATGAAAGTAAGCATATTAAAGTTGATCATGTTAAAATAGCAATAAAGACAAGCAAGATAGTAAATCAACTAAAGCAAGTGCAAGACAGAAACGATTAAATAAAAGTAAAACTTTAAATAAAGAATATACTCAAATCGGAGTCTTTAATCTCGTACAACTGAAAGTAAACTTGACTTGAAGGAAAATGGAGGCAAGATTAAAAATAAAGTGCTCCAACCTAATCACAACTATGGTACAATAATCCCCCGATCTGGCGAAATATTGCTTTTACAGATGGTAAGTATAGGCTTAGTATTGTAAACAAAGTTGGATGATTCACAAATGAACGAAAAAACTCATATTTATATAAGTTTTTCAAGTCGTGCTTTTACATGAGCGCCCGCCATGTGTGAAAAGTGGAAGAACGTGGCAGTTATCTCCTGAATGAAAGCATACATGTCATGGAGCCTCTTATAGCGGCCACCAAGCTGAACGCCATGTGTGTAATTTCACTGAAAAACTCGATTTCTTGGCCTTTAAGCTCCGTTTCTTCAAGGAGAGGTCCAAATGATCATGGCACCTGAAAGTAAGATGAAAACAAGCATAACACAAGAAAATAATACTAAAAACTATAAGAAACATGTGTAATCCGAGTCAAATACATAGTGTGTTTCAGTGCTATCACATACGTGACCATAAACCATAACATGCATACGACTTTTGCAAAGAGGTGACAGTCAGAGACATCATCTTTCCACATGCCTATAGGCGAGATAACCATCACTTTGGATGATGTCTCATGCCTACTACATGTTCCCATCAGGGGGGATTACTAGACCACGGGAAGATCGACCGAGAGGAATGGGTTGATTAGATGGTCACCTTGTTGGGTTTGACCTTAGTAAGGCATCAGAGGAGGCATCTCGCACTAGAGGTGCTCATGCACAATATAGATTTTTGGAAAAGCTTCATAATGATTATGTGAAATGAGGTACAAATGCTGGTGGCGATGATGAGCAGGTTGAGTACCATTGACATTGCGCATTTAGGTGTTACCTATTGTCCTTGGTTGGCACGTCCATGTTTGTGGACAAAAGTGCAACATATGTCGATGTGGTCAACCTCAAGTACTTCACATACCTGAGTGTGATTCACAAGAACAACTGGGGGGCCGCCTGTTTGGTCTATCTGTACTTTAAGTTGAGCGAGAGTTTTCTTTGGATGACAAAGCAGATGACAGGGTGCTACATGTTGCTTACGATAATTTCTTATTACAAATATTTTCATAATTCATTTGTTATACATGTTATTAAGATTTTATATGAACTATTTGTAGAGATAGATCATTTCTTACTTCCCTCGCATGACCGGGTGAGAAGTTGTACCTAAATACACAAAGAACTTACCTTGTGCAATCGCTTTTGTTCCATACATGAGAATGGTGCAGTTTAGCCATTTATAGTCTCTGGACCGTATGTTAGCAGATGATATTTGATTATGCCATACGAGGTTCATCGCTAGACTCATACGTTTGACGTCATCTCCTTATACTCTTGATGGTTGGCATGTGGGTTATCTCTTATGTATCCTTATCTTCTAGAGCGAGTTGTGCCCCTGTTTGGATACTTGCGGATTATTCTGAGATCTCCCTATGAGGCCGCTCCTCCCGGTGTCTGCTGTAGAGATATTCTTGTTATACAAGATGACTTTGAAAGTCACTGGGTACTAGAGAAGCATTGTCGAGAGCTGACTTATGTACTTTGGGCTTATCCTGAGGGCTACATGACATGGTTTTATAGGGTGTCACACCCTATCATGACATCCAACGCTCTTAGGGAACCACCTAAGCCGGCTAATTAGGAGGTACTTGAGGTACATGATGAGCAGCAGAGAGCATGATTGAGGTATGTCGGCATGTTGCGGAGATGGGTAGATGAGCCATAGAGGCAGAACTCTTTGAGGATGATTCTCCCTAGTTGGCCCTCAGGGAGATCATGGTTGTCGAGTTACGAAATGTTGTGCAATACATGCGGTAAAGGAGGCAAGCAATTAGACACACCCAGTAGTTTATATTGGGATGTATTATTTTGTTTTTTATTTTAAAATGTATTTTCAGACAAATGTATGTATGAATTATCTTGACTTTTTTTATTAATGTATGAATTTTTATCGTCATTTAACTTTAATATAACTATACTTTGATTTTACGTTAATATTAGTTAATATAAATTGGCCTCACAAAAATATTGAATGTTTAGACAATGATGTTGTTCTTATGTGAATCAGAGAGGATTTAGCAAATACATCTCCGAAATAGTTCCCCTTTGTATTTACCATGCTTTCGGAAACATTCAGGAAGCAATTTGGAGATGCATCTTCGAATACACCCAAATACAATACGGAGATGCACCTCCGTACCAAATGTTGTTCAAAATGAGGAGGATCTCAGAATAGCATTTTTTTGTGATTTGGGTGCGTCTGAGATCCATATCTGAACGCATGAAGGGAAATTCAGATTTTCAAGGGTGTGGTATGCTTTTATAAGGGTCTAATGAGCAATTCCCAAAAATTATTCATGACACCTCATCCAATATTTAATTTCGTTTATCATCCATTTAAATTGTTCAAATTTTATTTAATTAAGTGCAACTCAATTTAGGTATATGGTTCGGTTAACTATATTTTTGCAGACCCTCGACATTAACGCGAAAATTTCACTTGGCACCCCATTTATACCCGACACCCCACATATTTCCTTATGACAAAAATTCCCTTGCTATTATTTACATAGAAAAAAATTTACATTTATAAAAATAAATCACTTTTACTAGGTTGTAAAATTCAAAATTTTCGGTTGTTAAAACGAAATTTTTGGTACGATTTGTTTTGGATTTTTTTGGAAAATTTTCTTTTTTATCTAAAATGCAGGAATTGTCGGTGAATAAATACCGGTAATTTTGAAAACTTCAGTATTTATCTGGAAACAACCAAAAGCATACCAGTAAATTTTGCCTATATTTGTAATTTTCAGTAGTGCAAAATAATGCTTTACTTGTATGGTCAAGAATCGACCGGGTCTTCTAAAGATTTTATGCAGTTCTTCACCACTAACGCTATATGTTTTCTATGTAACAATTTCATAATTTAAAGGTTTTCTCATTTCTATGATATTGATAGTTTACTCTTAATATGTTATAAATGACAAATATTTCAGTCTTGATTTGAAGTATTAACATGGACACAGACTATTGATAACTAACAGGGTATTATTGTTGTCAATGTTTGTTTTGATACTGCAAATGAGAAGCGAGAGAGGAAAGATAAATTGATTATGGATTGCGAGAGAGGAGGAAATTACATGAGAAAGAATGCATCAAAAGCAATAATTCCTCATAAGGAATTTATAGTGTGAAAGTTAAATGTCCTTTTAGGAAGAGATCTGTGCCAATTGGTTGAGGTTGGAAGGTGATGGTTATGTGCGGATTGCACAATCATGAACTATCTAAGAGTTTAGATGGCTATGACATATTGGACCATCTAAAAGATCATGAAAGACAGTTTGTGAATGACATGACGAAGTACAATATGGCTCCAAGGTACATAGTTGTTACTTTGAAATACAATGATCCATAAATTCTCACGAGTGTGAGGCCCATTGATGAAAATGCAAATGTTGTTGAGTCTTATTCATAGAGAGAAATACATGTGTTGGACTAATGATAGGAACAACTCAAATATTATTGTTGATATCTTTTGGACACGTCATGATTTTATGAAGTTGTTTAGTGTGTTTCATTTGGTGTTGATTTTTTATTGTACATACAAGACAAATAGGTAAAGGTCACCACTCATTAAAAAATGAAGATTTTGATTTAGCCGATTTTTTATTATGTGCATCGTGATCATACGAGTATCGACTGCCACTGCTTGTGATTGTTGGTGTTACGCCAACGTAGTTGACGTTTTCAGTTGTCTTTGCCTATTTGAAACATGAAAGGGAAGAGAACTTCAAATGGGCACAGGAGAAGCTCAAAGAGTTGTTCTCTTCCTATAGTTTGCTACCAAAGGTTATGGTGACAGACTGATAACTCACGTTGATGAATGCCATGGAAGTTGTGATCCAAATTCAACACATATGTAGTGTTTGTTCCATATTTCAAAAACTAGTTAAATCAGAAAGACAAGAAAAAGTCATGGATCTATGGAACAACAACATGTATTCAAATAGAGAAACCGAGTTTGTCGAACACTTGAAGCACTTTGAGACTGTTTATGAAGATATTCCTTTATTTGTTAAGTATGTGAGTGAAACATGGTTAATAACTTATAAAGAAAGGTTTGTTGCAGCTTTGACTAACAGAGTCACTCATTTAAGGAACACAACAACGAACAAGTACACGGACATCAGTTTGATGTTATTACATTACTAAACATAATTTAACATATATTTCTATTTAAGGTTTTTATGGTGGAGTATGCTCATTGGAGACTAAATAACATATTGACTACAAGCCGAAGAGATTTATGCCAAAGTTGAGATGCTTTGAACACCATGTTAAAGTTAAAACTAGGTTCAATCTTAGTGTGATTTCAAATCAGAAGAAAGTGGTACACAGCTGGATTTAGAAGCAGAGTGTGAAGAGTTGACGACATATTTCACTACTTTGGATATTGTAGGCTAGAAGGTGTTGAAGAAAAAGGTTTAGGAACTAACACATCCATATACAACTTCTACGTGTCTACCGCTTGTGAAATACAAGCCAAATAAGGGAGTTAAGAAGAGTAGAAAGCATCAAGAGAGTGACGTGCATCGTGATCCTTCATAATTGGAGTATGTTGAGGCCTCATAGGGGAGTCAGACTACGAAAAGATCATCCACAAAACTAACTGGAAGTCAACTGCCAAGTATCCGACTGACAGTCAACCGTCCTCTGAATCTTCATGACATGTTTACCTTGTCTAAGTTTCCTTATTTCTTACATCCATATATTGATGACATTGTTGATGTTGGTAAAGATGGAAATTGTGGTTTTCGTGATATTGCATCTCTACTTAGATGGGGTGAAGAGTCATGGCCTTTGATTCAAACGCAATTAGGTTAGATACTAAAGTTCATCAACACCTTAAATTGTTTTCCAATTTATTCTATGACACAGTCTCTACAATTAGGAATGTGTTACGATTAGAACACTTGAGTGTGTAGGTTATGGATAAATGGAAGGCAATTCCTGATATGGGTTACCCTATTGCTTGTAGATACAATGTCGTATTTGTCTCCCTTTCTAAAAAACTTAACATCACATTTTCCCTCTTGTCTTAGCTCCACATATGTATATGAGCAGACATAAAATCATTGATATTGATTTTGCCAATAACAATCATTAGGTTCAGATAAAGTTGAAACCAGATTGTACATTGCCTCACGTCACTGACGTTGGAGACAAAACTGTACTGAAAATGCAAAAGCATTAGAATCCGCATATGCAAGACGCATTAGGCACTAGGAAGACGAAGTTAGGAAGTCATCCTAATTTGTTTTGTATTCTTATATGTAGCACAATTTTTATTATGTGTATATTTTATCAAATGGTTTTTTTATCGAGTCAATTATTCGAGAAAAATTAATGCAGAAAAGAAATTAAAAAAGTTACCTCACTATATATCGGAAATGTCATATTTCTGAATTTTTTTTATAAATACCGAAAATTTCACAAATTCCAGTAAGAAAATAAATGCCTTCATCGGAAATTTTAAAATTTCCAGTATGTATATACTATAAATTTCAAAATGCCGGTACTTTCACCTTTGTTTCGGTAAAAAAATTTTTTTTTCACAAATTGTCAGTATATAGTCCAAATTTCCGGTACATCACAAAATATTTTGAAAAACCCTTATTTAAAGAAGGTTATAACGGTAAAAAACTCTAAATGTGGAAATGTCAAGTATAACTAAGGATGGCCGATTAAATTTTCCATTAAATATGTTTTTGCCCCCTTTAAATATAGTGGTTTTCAACTTTAGTTCCTCTAAACATTTCCTTAAAAAGATGGTCCTCCTAGAAATTTTAATTTTAACTTTTGGTCCCTTCTATAATTCATCGGTTTTTACAATTTAACAACAATTTTACCGACGATTTTTTATTTAGCGACTGAATTAGAGACCATTTTAGCTACGATTTTACCATGATGGACCAAAAGTTAAAATTAAAATTTTTAGGAAGACCATCCTTTAAAGAAAATGTTTAGAGGGACTAAAGTTAAAAACTATTATATTTAAAGGGACAAAAACATATTTAACCCAAAAATAAATGATAAACTCAAGAGAAAAAATTGTAACATGGTGGTCAAATCAAATGTTTTTATCATAAAAAAGAATGCGGCACAGTTTCAAATGCATACTACTTACTATTCATATTTAAAATAAATAGCTTAATTTAAATTCTCAAACGAGAACCACTGTGGGTGCAAAGTTAATAATCTTATTAAGCCGCTTCAACTAAATCAGAAGGATCTAATCTAAACATTGAGAACCAATTCTGATCTGAAATAATAAACTACAAAACACAAAATAAAATATTTCTGAAACTATTTTGACACCTCGTTCAAACAAACAAGGAACCTGACTTAATTATATTGGATAAGACATTACTGCAAAACTATCTTATAAAACTGAGATATTTGTAAGTCGGAAATTATCGGTGTAGTCCTTTTGCTTTCCTCCCGATTAACATCTATATGCCTCCATCAGAGGTCAATAGTGGTGATTCAACCGAACTGGATAGCGATTTTGATTCAATCCGCTTTGTCTTCTTGTCATTTTGTTGACGTGGCTTATTTGAAGCCCGGTCAGATTGTGAGACAATCTTCGATACGGTAAATCCTGTAACTTCAAAAGTATTTGATCTATAGGGTATCAAAGAATTTCGATGAACAACATGAACTCCTTCATAAGTCCAAACGCCCAACACAGCTTCTCCTTTAAGTCCAATGGCAAACCAACCAAGGCCAGCAGCAGCAATGTCTACAGAACTCGAGTCCCAGCTGTTTCCACCAACATGAAATTCCCTTCTCACCCAATTCCCCAATTCTTCGACTCGTTTCTCTCCAATTGGTGGCTGAACAAAGGAAAATTCAGACTGGTGTTATACAAGAGGAAATTGTAATGCACCATAAATAATGCCTATTAAGAATCAAAAGAGAAACTCGAGTCTTTTCTTGCAACATAGATATCTACAGGCACTCTTCCAACGCATAGAAACTTCACCAAAGCATAAGCACATCATGTCAATTGAATATCTAGATATTGCTTAAAATGACTAGTCAATTAAAATGAGTAATGAGAATACCTGTAACTGGTGCCCAAAATGTTCTTGGAACATTTTAGTTGCATTTTCTACTTTACCCATATGCAGAGGAAGATAAGGAGATGCCCACACAGTAACATAGATAGTATCCAGTGACGTTTCTTCTACATCCAATCTCATAAGACCAGCTATATGAATCGAATGACCAGCCTGCCACGATTAATTTGTAAAAGAATGAAGCACAAGATTTTAACAAGACACAAAGATGAAACAGCATTAAAGCGCAAATGAGCATACATATGTAAATAATAATATCAAAGTCAGCGACACGGATTAGTATTTCAGTGCACTAACCTTAACTCTATATGTCCTAGGTTTCAACTCCTTGGTCATGTAAACAAGCTTTTGCTCTTCCCTCATCAACCTTGTTGTAATCTGGTAAGGATGAAGAAGGCCGGGCGTATCAAATAATTTTGCCTGACTCGGAAGAGCACCCTCGACTCTAACAATGCCGAGTGTAGTCCCCGGAACAGGTGCTTCTGTCAGATGTGTAATCTTCCCTCCAACATGTTTTCCGATAGAATTTATCAAGGTACTCTTTCCTGCATTCTGTGCCCCAACAGTCCACACACTCCCTCTAGATCCAGCCAAACCAACAATATCATCCACAAGATTCTTAAGTCCCCAATCTCTTAGCGCACTCACCATATGCAAACTAGTAATCTTAATAATTCCACCCTCTCTAGCTCTTTGCCTAACCCAATGCTCCAATCTCGTCGGCGACAATGAGCTAGGCAACAAGTCAATCTTTGTAACTACAAGTATCACTCTCGGCACGTTCCCTGACTTACCCTGCTTCCACGCAGAAGAGTTATCTTCAATTGTCTTAGAAACCAACTTCGCAACCTTCCTAGGAAACGACCCATCAAAATCCACTGCATCCACAACCATAAGCACCACCGAACGGTTTCCACTCGTTGATGCCAACTTCCTTCCCACTGTATGATCGAAGTCGAAATCCGGTAACAAATTCTCCACAGTCGGATCCTTCACCTTCCCATAGTGCCTCAACGAATGACAGCGCGCACATACCACTGGCTTTTCCGGTTTTCTAACCATGTCAGCGTCACTAATACTATCAAGCTTTTCTGGTTCAACAACAAACCCTTTTTTAACAGTGTTAGAGAATTCGGGCTCTGCAGCAACATGTTCAAGATGGGTATACATTTTATAATTTACGTCCTTCTCCGACGGTTTAATGAAATAACCAGGGTGTTTTGGGTTTGAGTCTTGCATACAAACACCACAACCAGGGCATACATGAAGAGATTGGGAAGTGGTTTCATCGTAATTACCCTCACGAGAGAACGGCAATTTTTGTTTCGATGCTGATATTTCAGGCTGTGAAGAGAAATACCTAAGCAAATTACATGATGGATGTGGTAAAGTTTTTCTAAGGGTATGATTGGACTGTGAGTGGTTTTGGCAATGGGAAAGGAGTGATAAATAAAAGAGCGGTTTAAGTTTTGAAGGGGAGAAATGTCTAGCTACAATCATTTCTATCTGTTGTTCACTTTGATCGATTATCTATTAATTGTGATCAAGACGTGAATAAAATGGGTAATGAGAAAGAGTGTGAGTATATGAAGCAGAGAAATAAAATAAAGAAGAAATATACAGACCTTGAAGGATAAAATGAAGCGGTGGCAGGGAAGGGTTTAAGTATAGAGAAGTTAGTGTGATTGGCAATGGAGCTACGACAGATATCGGCGGAGGAAGAAAGCGGCGGCGTGAGTTTGTTTTTGATAGAGGCGCGATGAGAAGGCAGAGGAGAGAAGAAGAGCTTAGGTCACTCGTGTCCGTTGGATTAATCGAACGGATAAGCCACAGATACTTTAATTTTTGTTTGGTAATTTGGAGTGGATTCCTAAAATAAATTTTTACAAAATATAGAATTTTTTTTATATTTTTAAAAAGTAATTATGTATAAAATAATAAAATAGTGATTATTATTATTGTATTTTTAATTTTTAAAATATTATAACAATATAAAAGATATATGAAAAATTTATATAAATTCTCTAAAATTCTTTAAAAACTTTGTTCAAATTAGAGGATTTTTGCTGTTAGGTTAATGGTAGTCCGACGAAGGAATTTGGGGTGGAGAAAGGCTTAAGACAAGGTGATCCTCTATCTCCTTTTCTTTTTGTTCTTGTTGCCGAAGGTCTCTCGGGTCTAGTTCGGAAATCGGTCGACATTGGTCGTTTTAAAGGTGTGGAGATTAATGGGAGGTGTGCGGTGGATATTCTTCAATTCGCGGATGACACTTTAATAATAGGTGAAGGAAATTGGAATCAAGTAGGGGCAATAAAAATAGTTTTGAAGGCTTTTGAATTGGCTTCGGGTCTTGGCATCAATTACCATAAAAGTAAGTTGATAGGGATAAATGTGACGAGTAATTTTTTAGAAGCGACCGCTTTTGTGCTTTCTTGTAGAGTGGAAGAGAGTTCGTTTTCTTTTCTTGGTATTAATATTGGGTGCAATCCAAGGAAGTACGCTTCTTGGTTGCCTCTTTTGACGAAGATGAAAAAGCGCCTTGCAGGTTGGAAGAACCGTTTCCTAAGTTTGGGTGGAAGATTGACTTTGTTGAGATCTATTCTTGGATCCCTTGCGATATTCACTATGTCTTTCTATAAGATGCCTTCTAGGGTGGCGAAGGAGATTTCTAGTTTGCAAAGTAATTTTCTTTGGGGAGGGGCGGTGGAGGATAACAAAAGACGTATTCATTGGGTTAGTTGGAAGAATGTGTGTCTTCCGATTGAATGGGGTGGTCTCGGCTTGAATAACATCTTGGATTTTAATATGGCTCTTCTTAGCAAATGGAGGTGGAGAATTCTTAAGGGAGAAGATTCGCTTTGGTTTAACTTGTTGAAAGCTCGCTACGGGGACATCGTTATGAATTGTTTTTGCGGAGGTATGTCTTTATCGCAATCTTCTCTTCATTCTTCTTTTTTCTCTTCTTCTACTTCTTCTTCTTCTTTTTGGTGGAAAGATATACTTTCTATTGGTGATTTAGAGAGAGATGATTCCTTTTCCGATCATTGTGTTTTTAAAGTGGGTAATGGGTTTTCTACACCCTTTTGGGAATCAAAGTGGAGGAATAATATGTGTTTGAAAGAGGAGTTTCCGGCTTTATTCTCCTTATCGGCTTTGAAAAAGGTGTTGGTGGCGGGTATGGGTGGATGGATCAACGACAATTGGGAATGGGGAAATTGCGGTATTTTGGATACCCATATTGATAGCCATCGTTTGAGGTCGACTTTGGATCTTTTTCGGAACTCCATTGTGGGAGTCGGTCCTACTAGCGAAGATGTGAGATTTTGGATCGAACTCTAGTATGGCCGAAGGGTAGCTTCTTGGTTCGACAGGGTTAAGCATGAAGTCGAAGGTTGTTCACATGCTTGTGTCGAAGATGCTAGGGTTGTTAGCATGTTAAATTAGGTTTTAGTGTTTAAACCCTAATTTGTTAAGTTAGCTTGTTTATTAAGTTGACTTGTGTAATGGGCCTTGTGGAAAAAGCCCATTAGTTAGTATGTTAGGTTTTATTATAAATAGCATACTAGTCTCTCATCATTGCTAAGCTGCAAATCCTAATTTAGGGTGAGAGAGGTTATTTGTTATTCTTGTAAACTTGTAATCTTGTTTTAAGAGAAAGTAAAAGAATAACGGTTATAACCAATTATTGTGTTCTTCTTCTCCCCTATAATTCCCTATTATACTTTGTTATTGGTATCGTTTTTCACAACAAATTGGTGCGGTGAGCGTGGAGAAGATGCCGTCAACAAAGTATGAGATTGAAAAATTCACCGGAGTGAATGATTTCGGTCTGTGGCGCTTGAAGATGAAAGCCCTACTGGTTCAGCAGGGTTGTTTGGAAGCGTTGAAGGGAGAGGCAGCCATGAATGCTGCATTAACGGCAGCGGAGAAGACAACTATGATCGAGAAAGCACACAGCGCAATTTTGTTGAGCCTTGGTGATAAGGTTCTCCGACAGGTATCAAAGGAGACGACGACATCAGGGTTATGGGTGAAACTTGAAAGTTTGTATATGACCAAATCGCTGGTAAATCGACTCTACCTGAAGCAAGCTTTGTATTCATTCAAGATGATTGAAGACAAAGTATTGGCTGAGCAGTTGGATATGTTCAACAAGCTGATTCTTGATCTTGAAAATATTGATGTGAAGATCGATGATGAAGATCAAGCGCTGTTACTATTGTGTTCTTTGCCTAGATCACATGCTCACTTCAAAGAAACTCTCTTGTATGGAAGGGAGTCCCTGACGTTTGAAGAAGTTCAATCAGCCTTGTACTCTAAGGACTTGAATGAACGAAAGGAGCATAAACCTTCGACTGTTGGCGAAGGTTTGGCCGTTAAAGGAAAACTCTTACGAAAGGATGGTAAGTTCGACAAGAAGAAAGGCAAAAGCCAGTCGAAGTCTTACAGTGGCGAAGCATCTGGCATTCGATGCTACCATTGTAAAAAGGAGGGTCACACAAGAAAGGTGTGCCCTGAACGCCTGAAATATCATGGAGGTAAGGATAATGGCAACGCTGCCATTGTTCAAGATGATTTCGAATCATCTGATGTTCTTGTGGTTTCAAGCAGTGACTCTAAGAGAGAGTGGATTATGGATTCAGGTTGCACTTGGCACATGACTCCAAACAAAGACTTGTTCGAGGAATTATGTGATCAAGATGGTGGATCAGTATTGCTGGGAAACAACAAGGCTTGCAAGATTGCAGGTATTGGATCTGTTAGATTCAAGCTCCATGATGAGTCAATAAGGTTGTTGACTGAAGTCAGGTATGTTCCTGATTTGAAGAGAAATCTGCTTTCTCTTGGTGAATTCGACAAGAAAGGATATGTTTTCCAAGGAGAGAAAAGTATCCTAAGAGTCATGAAGGGTTCGAAGGAAGTCTTGAGAGGCGTGAAGAAACAAGGCTTGTATACCCTTGAGGCTGAAGTTGTAAGTGGTTCGACAAATGTTGCATCCACGAAACCTTTGTCGAAAACTGAAATCTGGCACATGAGATTGGGCCATGTCAGTGAAAGGGGTCTGGTCGAATTAGGGAAACAAAATCTGCTTGGTGGAGACAAAGTCGAAAAGCTGAAGTTTTGTGAACCCTGTGTACTTGGAAAATCTTGCAGAGTGAAGTTCAACAAAGGCAAATCAAGAACACATGGATCCCTTGATTACATCCATGCTGATCTTTGGGGGCCTGCAAGGTGTGCATCACATTCTGGGCAAGGTATTTCCTATCCATAGTAGATGATTATTCCAGAAAATTATGGGTATTCATCCAGAAGACTAAGGATGAAATGTTTGAGAATTTCAAAAGTTGGAAGACTCTGGTTGAAAATCAGACTGACAGAAAGGTCAAGAGGTTGAGAACCGACAATGGCCTTGAATTTTGCAATGAGGCATTCGACAGTTTTTGTGCTACCTCTGGTATTGCAAGGCATAGAACTACTGCAGGTACTCCACAACAAAATGGTTTGGCTGAAAGGTTTAATCGAACTATTTTGGAGAGAGTTAGATGTATGTTGACTAGTGCGGGGTTAAAGAAGGTGTTCTGGGCTGAGGCTGTTGCGACAGCAACATATCTGATAAACAGATGTCCTTCGACAGCGTTAGATATGAAGACACCTGAAGAAGTTTGGTCGGGACATCCACCAGATCTCGACAAACTGAGAGTATTTGGCTGCATAGCCTATGCTCACATTAGGCAAGACAAGGTCGAACCTAGAGCTCTGAAATGCATGTTCATGGGATACCCAGAAGGAGTCAAAGCTTATAGGCTATGGTGCCTAGAGCCAGGTCACAGGAGGTGTATCACCAGTCGAGATGTTGTTTTCAATGAAGCTGAAATGGCTTTTAAGAAAACTGATGATGTTGGTCGAAGTACAGAAACATCTGACGAAGAGCTGGAACAGGTAGAGATTCCTGTTGAGGTGGAGCATGTTGATGCTGAATTGCATGTCCCTGATGAAGTCGAAGAAGAAGCAGAAGATGCTGAGGAAGTTGAGGAAACTGACGATGATTACCTATTGTCGAGAGATAGGTCGAGAAGAGTCATCAAACCACCTCAGAGACTTGGGTATGCAGATCTTATAGCTTATGCATTAATCTCTGCCAGAGAGGTTCTTGATGATGAACCTAGAGATTATAAGGAAGTTATGAGGAGTCAAAATAAGACTGAATGGCTGAAGGCCATGGATGATGAGATGAAATCTCTTCATGATAATCACACTTGGGAACTGATCAAGAAACCTGCTGGGGCAAGGTTAGTCAGCTGTAAATGGATTTTCAAAGTTAAGGAAGGAATTGAAGGAGTGACGTCGAAAAGATATAAGGCAAGGTTAGTCGCAAGGGGTTTCACTCAGAAAGAAGGTGTCGACTTCAATGATGTGTTTTCTCCTGTTGTGAAACATAGGTCCATTCGAATGCTGCTTGCCATGGTGGCACAGTTCGATCTTGAACTGGAACAGATGGATGTGAAAACTGCGTTCTTGTATGGTGATCTAGATGAAACGATCCTGATGAGGCAACCTGAAGGGTATGTCGAAAAGGGGAAGGATGATTATGTGTGTAAGTTAAAGAGATCCTTGTATGGGCTGAAACAATCTCCTCGACAGTGGAATAGGAGATTCGACAAGTTCATGGCACACATAAGTTTCATTAGAAGTCAGTTCGACCACTGTGTTTACTTCAGATTTCGACCTGGGTAATTCATTTGTTATTTTGTTGCTTTATGTGGATGATATTCTCATAGCAAGCAACAGTGTCGAAGATGTGATGAGGGTGAAGGCTGAACTCAATAAGGAGTTCGATATGAAGGATCTGGGAGCTGCTTCCAGGATTCTTGGAATTGACATTCGAAGAGATAGAAAGAAGTCGAAGTTATGCCTATCTCAAGAGGCATATCTACGGAAGATTCTTGAAAAGTTTGGTATGTCGAATTCGAAGCCAGTTGTGACTCCAACAAACCCTCAATTCAAGCTGAGTATTGATCAGTGTCCCAGTACTGATGTGGAAAGAGCCTATATGAATAGCATCCCATATGCTAATATAGTTGGTTCTTTGATGTATGCTATGGTTTGTACTAGACCCGACATAGCATACGCAGTAAGTCTTGTAAGCAGGTACATGGCGAATCCTGGAAAGGCTCACTGGCAAGCATTGAAGTGGATTTTAAGGTACATAAATGGGTCTCTGAATAGAGTCCTAATTTATGGTGGAGCCTTGGGTGAAGATGGTAAAGCAGTAATCGAAGGATATGTCGACTCTGATTATGCAGGTTGTATGGATTCCAGGAAATCTATTTCTGGATATGTTTTCACTATGTTTGGCACAGCAATTAGTTGGAAAGCAACACTTCAGAAGGTTGTTGCTCTATCAACCACTGAAGCGGAGTACATTGCATTAACTGAAGCTGTGAAAGAAGCATTGTGGCTTGAAGGTTTTGCGAAGGAGCTGAAACTTCAAGGTCGAGGTATCACTGTTAAATGTGATAGTCAAAGTGCAATACACCTGTCGAAGAATTCAGCCTATCATGAGCGAACTAAGCACATTGATGTGAGGCTGCATTTCGTCAGAGGAGTAATCGAGCGTGGAGAAGTCCAAGTGCTGAAGGTTTCGACTGAAGACAATGCTGCTGATATGATCACCAAGACATTGTCGAGTTGCAAGTTTTTCCACTGTATGCAGTTGATAAAGCTGCATGAAGAAAGCTAGTTTGTTCCCTTGATGTTGTAGAGTTAGATCCAAGGTGGAGATTTGTGAGATTTTGGATCGAACTCTAGTATGGCCGAAGGGTAGCTTCTTGGTTCGACAGGGTTAAGCATGAAGTCGAAGGTTGTTCACATGCTTGTGTCGAAGATGCTAGGGTTGTTAGCATGTTAAATTAGGTTTTAGTGTTTAAACCCTAATTTGTTAAGTTAGCTTGTTTATTAAGTTGACTTGTGTAATGGGCCTTGTGGAAAAAGCCCATTAGTTAGTATGTTAGGTTTTATTATAAATAGCATACTAGTCTCTCATCATTGCTAAGCTGCAAATCCTAATTTAGGGTGAGAGAGGTTATTTGTTATTCTTGTAAACTTGTAATCTTGTTTTAAGAGAAAGTAAAAGAATAACGGTTATAACCAATTATTGTGTTCTTCTTCTCCCCTATAATTCCCTATTATACTTTGTTATTGGTATCGTTTTTCACAACAGAAGAGAATGACGAGGTTAGGTGGAGGGCTTCGGGGGAAGGCATTTTTTCCGTGGCTTCTTGCTATAGTCTTATGGCTAGGAAGCGTATCCCGTGTGGGCCTTTTGAGAAGTTCAATGAAGTTTTGTCTTTATGTTGGAAGATGGATGTTCCTTTTAAAATCAAGACGTTTGGATGGAGGTTTTTTGTGAATAGACTTCATTTCAAGGATTTACTTTCGGTTAGAGGTATAGTGTTGTCCCCGGATAATTTAACGTGTGTTTTTTGTGGTATTGATCCAGAAAACCGCGATCACTCTTTTTTGAAATGTAAAGGTGTGGAGGTGGTGTGGAGAGATATCTCTTCTTGGATTGGGAAGCCTTGGAGGGTAATGGATGAAGAGTGCAAAGCATGTTTTATGGATTGGTACTCTTTTTGTAAAAAGAAAAAAGTGAAAGTGAACAAATTAGGTGTAGTGTGGATAGCTACTATGTGGATACTTTGGATTAGTAGGAATGGTATTTGCTTCCGGAACGAAGTTTGGGACGTGAATAATACATTGTGAAAGATCAAATCTTTGTTGTGGAAATGGTCTTTTTTTGGAGAAATTACTCACCACATTAGTAGCTTTTACGAGTTTAACAAGGATCCGTTGTTATTCCTATCGTAATTCTAATTGGTTTTGTAATTTCCTTTTGGTGGGACCTTCCCGCTAGTTTGTGTAATCGGATATTGAGAACGTTTAGTTCTCCGTTTTATTGAATCTTGCTTACACAAAAAAAAGAAAGAAAAACAAATCCTTCAAAATTCTCTCAACCAAAATCTTTATATTCTTTTCACCAAATTTTTTCTATTTTTCAAAACTCTTTGCTCTAATTTCCTCCAAACTCCCAAAGAAAACCTAAAAGAAAAAGTGTGAGAAAAACATTTGCACACCAAAATATGTCATTTAAGAAAAATATCTACTATCATAATAAAAAAAAAGTTAATAATTACCATTTTATTTTAATATCCTAATTAAGAAAAATTTAATGGCATTTTTCGTATCCTTCTTAGTCATGTCCCAAACACAATTAATGTATGACTCATTTAATTAAAAAGAATTTTTAATTACGTAGACATTTGTACGTTAAGGTGCGAGAAACAAAAGAACGAGGGGTTTGAATTGAGTTGTACCAAATATAATCTTTTCACAACTCAAACACAAGGTTAATAAGTGAATAAAAATAAATGACACATTTATTTTTATCTTGGTTTATTGTTAACGAAGTTACTACAGTCCACCCGCCAAAGTGATTTCGCCTTATCAACAAGGACTTAATCTACTATATTTTGACGATTACAGACAACCACAATAAGCTAATGATCCATCTTGCTGACAATCCCAACAAGTTCATCTGATCCTTATCGTGAAACTACTATGACTGCAGTCAAAATCTTGAGAGTTCTGACTATCACTTAGTCCCCCAAGGCATCTATCAACCAATGTTAATTACAAGTGTATGGATTTGGATCCTCTCCTGCTTTTTGTCTCATGTTTCTATTCAGCAGCAATCTCAACCATTCATCCATTTTATTTTTGTTTCTCTGTATGTTTTTATATTTTCTTTAATGGCCAATCAACCAATGGATTGAAAAAGGAGAAATAGCAGCATGAAAATGACAGGAGGGGATCCAATTCCCAAGTGTATATATAGAGATGCTTCTAATAAGAAGATTGCACAATGTTTAAGTATAGAAACACAAAAATGTTGAAAGCAAGATACGAACAAAAGCTCATTGCTTAAAATACAAAACTATACAAATATTTTCTCAACAGAGTTTGTGCAGCGTTTTGGTGTAGTTTTGCAGAACTGATTCATTTATTTCAAATTCTTCCAATGGCTTCCTTTTAGAGAAGTATAGATTTGTTTGAGGGAAGAATAGGAAACACAAAGTACAACGATAAACTCCCAACGGTCATGGTGGAAATGGTAGATAACAAGTACAAATATGACTGTCCTTACGACACCCTATAAGAGTAAAGGTCACAATTTACGTTAGTACTTTTATGCTCACCATCACACACAAGTCTTTCTTGATCTTCTAAGTCTTCAGACGCTTCTGATGTAAGTTGATTGAAGCATGTTGTAGAAGTATCAAAACTTGAGCTTCAAAACCTAAGTCTTTGAGTCTTCAGAATCTGTTCAACACCTTGTCTTCAGAGTCTTCAACACTTGATCTTCAGAAGAGATGTCTTTAGATCTTCAGAACTTGTTTAGCAGAATCTCGTCTTCAACATATTAAGAACATGAGGCACAGAAACAGAGCTTTAGAAGGCCTCAAAAGCTTCCTTGCAAAGTCACGATTAAAAGCTTTTGTACCAACGTTCCTTAAAACAGTTGCAGAAGTGTTGGTGATTTTAGTATCATCAATGTATTTTGGTAGTAATGTGATTTACTATAGGCCAATGCAATTATGCGTTAAGTTTGAAACGAGTTAGGGTAGTGCGGAGTGCACGCTCGTCGAGCCAAACGTGTAATTGAATACGAATAATAGAAACGGGGTTCCGAGGGGCGTAGCCCTTGGCGGGGTGCGGGGCAGCGCCCTGCCAGGTCCAAGGGGCAGCGCCCTTGGCTGGGGTCCCGCCGGGGGCAGCGCCCCGTTCGAAATAGTTGTACCCTTTCCAACCGACATAACCGTTTTTCTGAAAAGTTGTGCCTTTTCGGTTTCTGTTGTTAATCTCCTATATAAGGAGTCATTTGGCCTCAATTTTGGTACACGAAAACCATACTTCCTCTTTACATTACTGATCTGTTCTCTATTGTCAGAAACAGATTGCTCTTCGAGAATTATCCCCGCAAAGATTTCGCGAACCCAGACAAGAATAGGGTCGAAATAATTTGTTCGAAAAGTGAACGAACACAATTCTTCGAAGTTATCCAGGATTATCATACCGAATATCTAACAAGAAGTAGCATTCCAAAATCTTGACTTCCATTGTAATACAACAAAAGTATTCTTCCAAAGTGTTGAGTTTAGAACTTGACGGCGTCACACACCTTCTTACCTGAGTCAAACTACTAAAAGTATTTTTTTTATTATTAATTGTTAATTGTTTTTTTTTAAATATTCAAACTACTAAATATTATAATTGTTTAGAATGAGAGATTGAAATTTGTTTTTATTAATTGTTAATTACTTTTTTTAGAAACATTTAAACTACTAAATATTATAATTATTTGGAATGGGAGATTGAAATATGAGAAAAAAAATCCAAATAACCATGTTTAAAAAAAAAATTACTCCAAAAACCAGGTTTTCGGGTAAATTACCTGAATGACCAGGTTTTAGAGGTGGCCTACCCGTAGGAGCCACCTCCCGTGGCGCCAACACACAAAACCATATACACATGCGCCACCTGGGGTGGCTTGAATGTGTAATTTGAATGATGAAGGCACCTAGGGTGGCACCTAGGGTGGCGCCTAAGTCATTCCTTTTTTTTTGTTTTTTGTTTTTTGTTTTTTTTTATTTTAACATAATTAAAGAATATTTATATTAAATAAGAAAATAAGATGTTCATGAAAAACATTAAATCATTAATTAATTAAAGGGTTATTATCATTTTTGTCTCCTGCCGTATAGGCGATTTTTGGTTTACTTCCTGTAATTTTTTTTTTTTGTAAAATTAACCTTGCCAAATGAAGATTCTGTCGTTTTAGACCTTGGCAGCAAATGACACACTCCAAGTGCCTATGTGGCGCGCTGACTGGATAAATTTTTTGTTTTTTATTTTTTTATAATTCCAAAAATGTTGATTAAAAGAGAGGGGTGCTACCACTAGGCCAATCAACTTGTTTTATTTTATTACCAAACTTAAATGTATCAATTACATAGTACCTCTTTTTCCAAACTTGAAAGGGCTAGTATAATAAATTAATTTATAATAAATTGAAATTAATAATAATAAATTTATTTAAATAATGTTCATGTTATATATTTGAATAGTATTTTAAAAAATGTGAATTAATACAAATTTAAATAATATAAATGAACATATAGTATATTTTAAGAATAAACATTAGAACCTAAAGTATATTATGAACCCATAGTATATAAATACGTAAACATTAAAAAAATGAACCTATAGTATATTTTTAGACTCTATATAAATTGGAAATAATGTTTTAAAAAATTAATACGAATTTAAATAACATAAATATGAAAATTAAAATATTTAATAAATTATAAATAATATTCTTTATAACGAAAAAATATTTTTTAAATTTGAAATAAGGTTTCAAATTTAAATGTGAGGTTTAAATGTGAAATTTAAATAACATAAATGTGAATTAAAAATAATTTATAAATTATAAATTTTAGTAATATAATTATAAATTAATGGACTAAAATTCTAAAATTAAAAATAATAGTTTATAAATTAGAAATAATTTCCTTGTGAATTAAATAATTTTGAAACTAATAAACTAATAACAGTATAATATTAAATAATGGTTTATATAACAATATTAAATAATAATTTTGAAACTATTCAATAATAATTTTGAAACTATTAAATAATGGTTTATATAACAATAGTGGTTTATATAACAATTTTAAATAATAAATTGGAAACTATTAAATAATTTTGAATTAATAATAGTTTATATTGTACAATTTATAAATTAATAACAGTATAATATTAACTAATGGTTTATATTAATTATTCAAAATATTTTCGAATATAATTAGTTTCGGGATTATTTAATTCACAAGGACATTAATTTGAATTTATAAAATATTATAAACTATTATTTTTAATTTCAGAATTTTCGTTAAATAATTTTAAATTAAATACTTTATATATAATTAGTTTCAGAATTATTTAATTCACAAGGACATTATTTCGAATTTATAAAATATTATAAACTATTATTATAAAATAGTATAAATTAATTTATTATACTAGCCCTTTCAAGTTTGGAAAAAGATACATTTAAGTTGATCGGAAAAAAGGAATGGGTCGAATGCTATAGGTAATGCATATGATATGAAAATAAAACAAGTTGATTGGCCTAGTGGTAGCACCCCTCTCTTTTGATCAACATTTTTGGAATTATAATAAAATAAAAGTCATTTGCTGAAGGTCTACAACGACAGAATCTTCATTTGGCAAGGTTAATTTTACAAAAAAAAATTACAAGGAGTAAACCAAAAGTCGCCTATATGGCAGGAGGCAAAAATGGTAATAACCCTTTAATTAATTAATAAATTAATGTTTTTCATTAACATCTTATTTTCTTATTTAATATAAATATTCTTTAATTATGTTAAAATAAAACAAAAAACAAAACAAAAAAAACAAAAAAACAAAAAAAAGGAATGACTTAGGCGCCACCCTAGGTGCCTTCATCATTCAAACTACACATTCAAGCCACCCCAGGTGGCGCATGTGTATATGATTTTGTGTGTTGGCGCCACGGGAGGTGGCTCCTACGGGTAGGCCACCTCCCAAACCTGGTCATGCAGGTAATTTTTTCGAAAACTTGGTTTTTGGAGTAATTTTTTTTTAAACATGGTTATTTGAATTTTTTTTTCGAAATATGATGGAGAAGAGAGATTGTTTTGCTGTGTTGATAAAGTCCAACTTTGTTTTTTTTTTCTTTTCTTTCTTTTATTTTTTATATTATAACTTTCTAAATTAAAAAAAAAAAATAGAATGAACTTTCATTTTTTTAAATATTTATTTTATTATTAGTATTCAAATAGTATATAAATTAAATTTGGGCTAAATGTAGTGATGATTTGTGCTCAAGGTCTATGTTCAATTTTTGAAGATTTATCATGCCCTTATATGTCACTTTATCATTTTAAAATTTTTCATATATAATTAGCCTAGAAAATTTCTTTACCCACCTTCTTATGGGGTGACCCCAGCGAAATCCCCCAATTGCCCCTGCTTCGAAGATGCATCTCCGAAGTTTTTTTTTTTTTGAATTTTTTTTGACTTCGGAAATGCATCTCCGAAAACACCAAAAAAGTGGTGTTTTCAGAGATGCATTTCCGAAGTAAAAAAAATTCAAAACCGTGAATATTTCGGAAGTTCATTTCCGAAAATATTTCTGCATATACAATTTTCCCTCCTTCACTATTTCATCATTTTTTCTCCAAAACTTCTCCAAACCCTCTCCAAACCCTCTCCAAAACTCAATCCATCTCCATCCATTTTTCGTCTCAAAATCAAGTTTCAAACCGTTGATCACGTTAAAGGGAGCATAGAAAGCTACAATTTGAGGTAAACGTCTCTCATTTCATCCCCTATTTCACTACATTGATTCAACAAATTTTTGCTGAAACCTGCGATGGTTCGGAAGTTCATTTCCGAAATATATTACCTAACAAATTTCGGAAATGAACTTCCGAAATATGCCTGGTAGTTAAAAAAAAACAGTTTTGGTCATTTTTTCTAATTTTTGCATATGTTAGGTATGGTGCATCCGGACAATATTGTGCAAGACGATGACGTAGTAGTTCCAGAAGTTGTCAACGTTAATAACGATCCGGTTATCGACGTTAAATCTATGATCAACGCGGTTGATGTACGACAAGAATTTACAAATGATCGGAGCTTCGGTAGTCGTGAACAATTGTTTGATTGGGTTCGGAACGAAGCTAGTAAACTTGGATTTGAAATTGTTATTTTAAGGTCCGACAATGGAAATAGTAGGCGGAAAGCTTTCGTTGTTTTGAATTGTGAACGGGGTGGGAGTTATGCACAATCAAACCGGGTGCTAAAACACGAAGACACGGGATCGAGAAAGTGCGGGTGTTCGTTTAAGTTGCGTGCTACTCGGAGGGTTGATGATTTGTTGCGTTTAAGCGTCATTTGTGGAGTTCATAATCATGTCTTGGATGCCAAGTTACACGGGCATCCAATTGCGTGTCGTTTGTCCCGCGAAGAGAAGAATGTGATTTCAGATTTATCGATAGTTAAAGTGGCGCCTCGCAACATACTTGCCGATTTGAAACGGAAAAAATCGGATAGCGTTTCAAATATCAAGCAAGTTTACAATGAACGACACAATCTCAAAGTCTTGAAAATGGGCCCTCGGTTGGAAATGCAATAACTTTTGAAACTATTAGGCGATAACCAATATGTGTCAAGCTTCCAAACGTCCGAGGACAAAGTTACAGTGCGTGACATTTTTTGGACTCATCCCGAAAGTATCAAATTGTTCAACACATTTCCAACCTTTCTTGTGATGGATTCCACGTACAAGACCAACAAGTATAGGCTTCCTCTTCTAGAGATTATCGGTGTGACCTCGACGGACAAGACTTATTCGGTCGGGTTTGCTTTTTTGGAGTGTGAAAAAGAAGAAAACTTTACATGGGCTTTGGGAATATGCAAGTCTTTGTTAGTTGATCAAAAGGTTATGCCAAACGTCATTGTCACCGATCGGGACAATGCTTTGATGAATGCGGTCGATACCGTCTTCCCGACATCTACCGCTTTACTTTGTTGGTATCACATAACTTGCAACGTGAGAAGTAAGTTGAAACCCTTGGTTGGGACAAAAGATAGGCCGGATGAAAACGGTAAAGTTATCAAAGCCGGTGTTGTGGTTGATAGGATAATGGCGGATGGAGGGAAATTTTAGATGCATACTCCGAAGAGGTGTATACCGAGAAATTGGTACACTTTAGGTCTTTGTGTGGTTCCATTAAGACTTTTTGTCATTACGTCGAATCCACCATTCTTGACAAAGTCAGGGAAAAAGTCGTGTGCGCTTGGACAAATCGAGTTAGACATCTTGGTTGCACCACGACTAACCGAGTTGAATCCGCACATGCGGTCTTCAAGAGGTGGTTGGGTGATAGCAAGGGAGATTTGTGTCGGGGATGGGACACCGTGAACCAAATGCTTGAAAATCAACACAATGAAATTCAAATATCGTTCGGTCGGAGCTAGACAGTTATGGAACACCGGTATAAGGGCCAAATTCTATTCTCCCAATTGATTTACAACATATCCCGATCGGGTTTGAATTTTTTGTTTCAGAAAGAAAATGACTCCAAAATCACCATCTCCGACGAGTTGGAAGTGATAATGGAGAAGTTTGCTAAAGCGGATGACACAATGAAAATGCACATAAAAGAACAATTGCGAAAAATTGCATTTCCGGAGACCACCGGTTTGAAACCGCCATCTCAACCGGTTAAAACGAAAGGTGCACCGAAAAAATCCAAAATTACACAAGAAGTCACATCAACAAAACGATCTCCTTCCTACTTTGAACATGTTGATGCATCATTCCCGGATTCACCGACACCGAAGTCCAAGTGTAGTGGTAACAAAGGAGCCCGTATTTCGAAGCCACACCGCACACTGTAACACCCCAAATCAACCCGACGAATATTTAATAAAATCAGAGTGCGGAAATTCAACATACGATTGGGATGTCACATTCAACGTAAAACAACAAACAACTTAATCACATATATCATAGATACATAGCACATAGCACATAGCTCGGATGAACCGATAAAACCTGTTTACTCTTTTAAAAAATAAAACAACTTTTAATAATAATAATAATATAAATTATTCAACTTCACTTCGCATAATATTTATATTAAACTAAAACAACTTCACCAACATCATATTACTTCATAAATTCCACTTAAAAGTTAACAACTTATAGTTATAACAATAATTAAAAGACAATCGTTCACCCCCCGAGTGCTACGTATCAGAGCAAGACCCAACTCGAACTAACAGTAACTAAAGACTTCATAAAATCACTTCAAACTTCCACCGCTATCTTGAGTACCTGTCCATTTCTCATGGTAGAGAAACATCATTCAGAAGGGGTGAGATATCCAACAATATAAACAAGCGTATGATAAATAATATATTAATATTAGATCATACAATTTCACCACTTCATACTTATTCAAACAACAATTATAATAACAAATAGCAACAACGGTTATAATAATTATTTATCAACAACAAGTATAATAACAATTATCAGCAACAAGTATAACAACAACAACTTATAACAATAACAACAACAGCTTCGTAATAACAACAACAACATAATAACAACAACTTCAAATGCGACTCAACTGTGCAAATGCATGTGGTACCATTGGAGCATAACTCCCAACTTAAACATATGCCAGGTTATCGAGGCATTTCAACTTAAACAAGTGCCATCAAGGCCAACTTAAACAGGTGCCGTCAAGGCCAACTTAAACATTTTGCCAATCCAGACCAACGTAATATGCAAATGTATGCATGCAACAATAACAACAACTACAATGTCACAACACAGCAATGCAACAACCGCAAACAACTTAATCAACCTTGGTCATAAGACCTGCACTTAATCAACGCATCATCAATAACTTAAACAACATTGGTCATAAGACCTGCAACTTAATCAACGTATCAACAACAACAACCAGAACAACAACAACGAAAACAACAACTTAAACATACATCAATTGCATCAACTTAATCATTACAAAACAACCCCTAAACATCTAGGTACTAATTCTTCAATTTATTAATTAATCTACTACCAACAATTCTTATCATTCTAATTCCAATTCTACTATTCGTTAATTCTATTATAAATTCCAATTATGCTACTAATTCAGTCTGCTACATATATCATCGTTATTACTACTGTTATTTCTTCTTCACACCAATTCCATCTTTATACAACTTAATCCATTAACTACATATCTCATCACTAAGAATCATCACTATGATTTCTACTAATTAAATTAATCAATTCCAACGGTATAATATTCTAATTAATTTAAACCAATTTCTTCACTAATAATAATTATAATTCTTCTCAAGTTAATCCTACTAAGGCTTGATCCCAACAACCAACATAAAACATCAACAGCCAAAAATCAAAACATATTTCTAAAACTCGTATAGCACGCGCCGCGAACACCACAAAAACCTTCAGTTCGTGCCGCGTCCAAACCTTGGCGCTTACCTGAGCTGATAGCATCTTCCAACAAAATTAAAACTCAATTTTCTTCCTTCGATTCCAGTACAATTCAATTTCGACCATCACAGGAACATAGCAATATTATAGTTATACTCCACCAACATCTAGCAATTTTTTACAACTAATTCCTCAATAATAATAATTATAAACCCTAGGTTAATTTCCCACAACAATTGATTGAACTTTTATAACCTTATTCACCGACGTCAATCAATTTCAACATTCAACAATATAATCACAACATACAAAACAGAGGCAATCATACAACCATCACCCCCACATATCATTCATCATAATCCCGTTTATAGAGCTAGAACCCCACCCTTACCTTGGATATGAGATTTCTTTACTCTCCCGGTTGCCATAGCTTATGCCGCCGTTTCCAACTTTTCTCCGAAAATCTTTTCTAACAACGTGCAGAGACGCACCAAAAACCTGTTCGGAAATCGCTTTGTCCGACGGACTTAAAATCATTAAAACGAAAATCGCTCCGGTCAGAAGTTACCTCTACGAGTCTGGAACATTGTGTCCAAGAACCGCGACGATCCAACGGTTGGATTGGGAGAAACGTCTGTTTTACTAAGTTGTCTCACTGCAGAAACTTGCTGCGAAAATTGGACTTCCTCTAGCTTTTCTCTTCCGCCATGGCTCTCTTCTTCACCTCTCCTCCAAACCCTATTCCTCTTTATGTTATGATAGCTCTTCCTTCTTCCAATTCTAAATCCAACATAGTAAGGTTATTTTATTTAATCACTTAAATAACTTAATTGGGCCTAAGTGACATACTCCCTCCTTACTTCACAACAACTCAAATTAAACCCAAAGTTATTTTTAAGCTCATTAATAAAATAACACTTCAACTTTATTTCACCAAATTAATCTGATTAATTACCATGCCAACTTAATAAAATAATTCCGACTTCGTCGATAAAATTCGAATTAAATACAAATAGTCCAATATTAATAATAATATTATTTCTACTATTATTTCTTCAACGAAATCAACTTTATTAATTCTCCAACTAACCGAATAAAATCCGACTTTAACCTAATAATCCAAATACGCTTTCCAAAATAATACCGACAATTCCGATTGATCCACGAACTTCGATTAAATCAATGATTAAATTCTTAAATAATTTAATTAACTAATTAATTAAATTCGGGGCGTTACACACACCGCCGATCAATTGGTTCGGTGAATTTTAGTTTGTTCCGGATTGTTTTTTTTGTAATGACCATTTTTGTATGTATTGTTGTTTATCATGTAAAATCGGACCGATTCAATACATATATAATATAAGTATGTTTTATGTCATCATTGTCTAATTTATGTCTATTTTGAATTCCTTTTGTATTTTTTACACAAAACACTAAGCAATCAACAAAATGTAAAATTTACATCTGTTTCTGCATAATTCAGAAATGAACTTCCGAAATATACTAGTCTGCCTCCAATTTTCGAAAGTTCATTTCCGAAAAGTCCACTGAGCAGGATAAGGTTTGTTGGGCCATCATTGCTCCAATAAGTCTATAAATACAACACACTCTTCTTCATCCTCTTCACACCAGAAAACACAAATGACACAAACCTACCCCCACCTAGCATTCGTCTACTTCACCACTGGCTACCCGATGTCGTTCCAATTTTGCTTCTCGCGCGATACGCCGTTTGCGGAGTTGATAACGTCGCTCAACACGCTATTGCAATATCCGGAAAATCGAAAGGTTGTCAAGCTCGAGTACCGTTCGCCATCGCTTAACGACGAGGGAGACATTGAGTTCACACCTTTTGAGATCAAGAACGACGAAGATTTAGCGGTTTTGTGGACAACGTTCGAGCGATTTTCTTCGAAGGGTCCGGTCGAGTTGGACGCGAAACTTCAAAGATCGGGGGCCGACGTTATCAAAATGTTGACTCATCCTCACCTACCCGTGTTTAACAATATGTAACTTTAATCTTATGTAATGTGATCGATGTAATCTTCATCCGATTAAATAAAGCAAATCGTTCTTGTTTGTTATTTTTCTTCTGTCCAGACCTTATTTCGGAAGTACATTTCCGAATTCCTCCAAGGGGGGTGAATTCGGAGATGAACTTCCGAATACACCAATTTTCTGAAAAACAACTTTATTTCGGAGATGCATCTCCGAAATCAATGTTTTTCATTAAAAAAACACTTTTTCGGAGATACATTTCCGAAAACACCTTTTTTTTCAATAAAAGTACGTTTTCGAAAATGAACTTCCAAAACAATGAGTATTTTAGTAAATTCACCAGAGGTGACCAAGAAGATTAGGACGTGTGTAAAGAAATTTCCTTAGCCTAACTGACATTAATTATGGACATTATTACCCAAAACTATATCCATCACTACCTATCTATCATGCGTTCAAATTATGTATACCCATTATTGCTTTAATTATTCTATTATTTAATTTAATGGTTTACATAATAATTATATTATTTCAATTTTGATGATTTTTTATTTTTAATTAAGAATTGTATTTGTATATATAAACTATTTTAAATAAAAATTATTGTAACAAAATTAGAAAAAAAATAGTATATATAATTTGGTATATATAAAATTTAATATTTATCAAGTTAACGACATATACATAATATAAAATTTATATAAAAATTAGAAATCTTGATTTTATGTTTATAATTAAAAATCAAAATACAGTAAACAAATAACTTATAAAATAAAATATAAAATAAAATATAAAATTAGTAAACTATTAAAAAAATTAAATATATAATTTTAATTAGGTGAACTAAATGGAAAAAGAATTGAGATATTTAATCAGTGAGGATGTTAATACATATTTAATTGTAATCTTATGTGTTTATAGATTTTAAAGATATTTTTGTAGTTTATACATGTTCCATACTTTAATTCACGTATTAATATTAATTTATATTTATTAAAATTTATAATGATATTGTGCGACCCATATACATGTTCTAGCTTTGTTCACCTCGATTTCGACGTTAATCCGACGCTAACACCTTACACGTCGATTTTTTGCCTTTTAGTGAGGGCTTTTGGCCGACGCTAAAGTGCAGTTTTTTTGTAGTGCGTGTGTTTGGAATGACGGTGAATATAATTGATTCTAGTATAATTGAGTTTGGTAGAATTGATTTTAACATAATTGAGTTTAGCAAAATTGATTTATCTTTGGATACATTTATTTAAAAGTGAGTTGAACAATAAATTTCAGTGTAAAAATCATCCAAAATCAATTATGGAGATAGAAGCTACAAATTCTAGCTTCAAGTAAAATCAATTTTGGAAGCAGAATCAATTCTACTTTTGATAAAACAAACACCTCAAAATTACTCAGAATCAATTATACACTTCTAGAATTGATTCCAGGCCTTTCAAAAGCCAATTCAAAGATGCTATAAAAAGAAGTATTCCTATATTCTCACTTGAAATAGACAATTGTGTCCAATGAAATATTGTCAATCACTCAAATCAATTATGCATGATAATGGGGCATACTGGGGCCAATTTTTACCTCCCTTGTACAAAAATTTGAATCTCTGAAAAAACTTCATTCTCCGTCGAAAATGAAGAATCAAAATCAAACCTGTTCCAAAATAGTTCAGGTTGGATTATAGTGTTTCTACCACTTAGTAAAAACAACTTTTTAAATAGAAATATTCATTCTTCGCGACATCAAATTATATTATAAATAATAAAATAAAATAATTTCAAAAATTTTCATATACATTTCAATTGATAAAGTACAAATTAAAATATTAAAGTATTGATCATATATTTAATATTCCACAGTATCAAAGCAAAATAATAATATACATAATGAAATGAACGAAGGCGGATTTGGGGTAGATAAACATGACAACAAACAAAATCCATATCTGTGGGCCACCCAAACTCACCCCAAATTTGACGGGAAAAAACCTATTTTAACTGAGTTAGAGTTTATGTTTGAATTTTCTCTGATTTCAAAATATGGGTATGAGATAGGTAATATGGACATTTGTACGAACCTGAACCCATTCATTGATAATTTAAAATATTAATTGTTTGATTAATACATTGATATTTGATTTGTAATTTATTATTTAAAATATTGATTGAAAATTTTCAAAATTATTTTAAATTATTATTTCTAATGTATGTTAGTGTTTGTATTTCAATTTAATACAAAGATTGGTCTTGACAGAGATACCCGAAGCCGTAGAGGCATTTTATGTTCAATTATTAAGAAAATTTCTTTACCCACCTCCCTATGGGGGGTCACCCCCAGCGAAATTCCCAAACTACCCCTGCTTCGGAAATGAACTTCCGAAGCGCTTTTTTTTTTAAAAAAATTTCCTTGATTCGGAAGTTCATCTCCGAAAACACCTCATGGGGGGTGCGTTCGGAGATGAACTTCCGAAAACACCTCATGGGGGGTGAATTCGGAAGTTCATTTCCGAATTATGCAGAAACTGTGTTTTTTTTTTATGTTTTTTCTTAAACGCAACCGCATTTTAATTAAACGTTACCGGTAAATAAAATAAACAATAGATAGACTGAAAACACTAATATGATAAATAAACAAAAAAAAAATACTAATATGAAAATATTATATACAAACCGAAATAAATAAAAATAGTGTGCTAAATATACAATCCAAAATCAAAAAATGAATAAACCCCACCACTACTGGGTGTGCCTAACCCGCTCACCCTGGGCCCTCCTCTGCCGCCTGTACCCCGCCGCACGGCCCGCATCAGTGACGATGATCTCCATCACGGCGACTGCCTCTGGTCCGCCCTGATGAATGACACCTCGATGCAACGCGTCCCGCCCAAGCATCTCTATCCGCTGGCAGATCGGAAGGAGATCAATGGCGTGGTCATCCTCCGCCTGCCGGTTCTCCAGGATCTCCTCGTGTGCTGGCCTAGGAGCGCCGGGAACGTCGGGTCTCAAGAGAGGATGGGACACCCGGTAGAACCATGTGACGTACCCCTCCACACTGTGCCAGTCCTGGGTGACCCGCATGCGACGGTACTCCTCCGGTACCACATGATGCTGCCACTCCTCCCATATGGCAGTGAGCTGCACTCTGGTCACTGTGTCAGGAGCAGCCTCGAAGGGTGACCTGGGTATGATCTGCACGAACCCAAACTGCCGCATGCACCGCTCCGGGAGATACCGGACCATGATGCCGGTCCCGCATGCCAACCAGCCTGAATATAGAGCAACCCCGTCGAAGGGGACAACCTGAGCATAGTCGGCGAACGGCCTCCAGGTGACGTCGTCGTGCATCGTGCGGTCCAGGTACAGGCGGTATGGTCCCACCGCATCGTTCCCCCTCTGAAGGGCGTATCTGGCGGCCCTGGGCATGGCCTCAACGTACGCAGGATCGATGTGGAAGCCGTGGATGCGAGAGAAGTAGGAGATGATCCAGCTCTGAAACACAAATACGATAATGTATTAAAAATAAATACGAAACATAAATAAATAAATAAATACGAGAATGTGTTAAAATCAAACGTACCGTAAGCAGAGTGCAGGATCCGACCAGCTGCCTCATCCTCCAGTTGGAGGCCTCATTCAGCTTCTGGTAGAGATATGCCAGAGTAGCTGCCCCCCAGTTCCACTGGTGAACGGTATCCAGGTCCATGAAATAGCGGAGGTAGGTCACGTCGACGTACCTGACGCTCTTGTCCACAAAGCATGCAGCGCCTACCACATGCATGTACCAGCACCAAAGAGCGCAGCCGCGGTGATACTGTGTGAACAGCTTGTCACCCGCAGCCTCGGCCTCGGCAGCCGCGTCCAGATGGTGCTCAAAATAAGTCTTCAGTGTGGTGAACCGGATATGAGGCCCAGATGTCGTGGCGCACACATAGAGCGTCATCCACTCGATGGCCTCGACCCTCTGGATCTGGGAGTGGTCCAACAGCGGCCCCCTAATCGGCAGGTGGAGAAGACACTGCACGTCGTGCAAGGTGATCGTCATCTCCCCAACCGGCAGGTGGAAAGATGACGTCTCCTTGTGCCAGCGCTCCACAAATGCCCCCTGCATGCCGGTGCTGATGGTGGTGTACCCGGTCATGCAGAGCCCGCTAAGCCCTGAACCTCGCACGTGGTCGTTAAACCACTGAGCTGCTGGTTTAAACAGACCGAAAATCTTCCTGGAGTGGTTCACCATTTTCAATGGCTCTCTCTCCTGTTAAAAAAAAACAAATAAGCGAGAAATAAACGGTAAAATTATAAAAAATGGTGACAAATAAACGGCTAAGTTAAAAAAATACCTCTCCCTCCCAGATCCGCCGAGCGACGTGATCCTGGTAGTGAATCAGCAGGGAAGTGTCAAAAGGCCCTCCCGGAAAGCTATCCACCTCCTGCTCCTCCTGCTCCTCCTCCTCCCCGACTGGAGGGTCAACATCCGGTATGACCTCCTCCTCCTCCTCATCCTCATCCTCCTCCTCTCGCTGGCGGGAAGAAGATACCCGAGCCAGCCTACTCCTAGAGCCTGAAGCAGATGAACTCTCCACCAAGTCCTGTGGAACGCGGACACGGCGTCCCCGTCCCTGGGTCGACGCCAGATGCACAGCCGCCCGCTCGCGTCTAGCCGACGCAGTCTGGGACTCTCTCCCCTGTCTGATGCGTGCTGGCTGGTCTGACATGATCCTGTAAACAATCGAAATCGATTAATATGCGAGACAAATGAAAAAACAAAAAAAATGAACTTCTGGTACAGTTCGGAAGTTCATTTCCGAAAACTGGGATGGAGGTGTTTTCGGAAATGAACTTCCGAAACACCCCCACGCAGAGCTTCTCTGCAACCTCCAATGGCAGACCCAAAAACCTAAACCAAATCCATTTTTTTGCCTACTAAACATCCTAATATCAGTACTAAGCTATCTTAATGTCAATTTTTCAGATTCTAAACACCCTAATATAGTTTAATCAAATAGATCTAAAACTTGAAAAAAACAATGATAAACTTACCAATTAGTGTTTAATGATGAGTTTGGTTGAGTTTGGAAGAAGAGTTTGGCTACTTCACACTTGCTTCTGCAGAAATTTCGCCTATGGAAGTGTTTGATGATGATTAGGGTAAATGATTTGGGGGAGGGGGAGAGTTCTGCTTAATCTGCAGAACGCGTTTTATTTCGGAAGTTCATTTCCGAAATTGTAGTTTCAGAAATGAACTTCCGAAATAAGACATTTTTTTCAAAAAAAAAGGCGCTTTCGGAGATGAACTTCCGAAAACACCTTTTTCATGCATTTCGGAAGTTAATTTCCGAAGTCAGGGGTATAATGGGGTTTTCACCAGAGGTGGACTAGAAGATAGGGAGGTGGCCAAAGAATTTCTCATTATTAATCTCTCATAAAATGTTTTGACAAGGTTTTGGATGTTACCAAAAACACTTGTATTCCAAATCATCTTAAGGCTAGACTTAAGTATCTACAATTTCTTACTAAGAATGTACATTAGGCATCCTATAACTGGGACAAACCAACACTATCTAATGAAATCTTACCAACTATCCTGGAGAGTCCACATAGCAAGGAATTTAAATTTAAATACATGTTTTTTATTAGAAAAAACTAGATTCTAGTAGTAAAGGATAGATATCAGATCAAAGCTTTGTTAAAGTTGAAATAATATTATTTGTAATAGTGGTTAACAAAAGTTGATTGCAAAAAGCCCTATCCAATCTTCTTTCCACTAAGCCACTCCCTTACCTACCATTTTGTTGGAAACAAGATTCCTTCTATGTTCATGTACACCAGATATTACATTTCTTAGCCTCCATTTATTTTCCATTACTATAATTTTGTATGCATAAAGTTATTCCCTCCGTCTCATAATAAGTGTCTCATTTGTACTTTTTATATGTCTCAAAATAAATATCTCTTTAGAATATCAATGCAACATTTATTATTTTTTTCCACTACTATACCTCTATATATTAACTTTCACGTTTTTCAACTACTCCACTACATATAATAAATAAGGGTACTTTAGTAAATGATACTAACTTTTTCATTGAAACCAACACATCTAATCATTTTCTTAAGAACCGCGCAAAGCTCAAATAAACACTTATTATGAGACGGAGGGAGTAAATAAGTAATAAATATGTGTTACATGTCTTATAAATACGTGTAATATACACAAAAAACTATGGTAATGAAAAAGAAATGGAGTGTAAGAAATGGAGTGGATCCTTACTCCTCCAATGAATATTATGAATGAGTAGTGTGGAAGAGATATTTTAAGGTACAAAGTCCTTGAACCAGGGAAATAATTTGAGGATACCTGGATTCAAATTCCAAGAATTTATGGATATGACCCTTTGCACCTCTCATAGGCTTGAGAAGGTGAACTAATAAAAACTTTTTCCAAGTGATGATATATACTCTATTTGGGAATGGATGATCACTGAGAGGCTAGCTTTGCTCTTACACTCACGACAATTAGCAAGACAAAAAAACCAAGCACAGTTAGCAAGAAAAAAAAAAGGTAAAAAAATATGCTTAGAATTATACTTGTCAAACGCACGATGAAATGAGAGTCTAGTTACTTAAAGTTGCAAAAATTTGTGTATGCATTTATTTTTAGAATCACTTAGTGCCCTCTCCTAATTATAAAATTGAGATATAGAGAAAATTCCATGACTTACTTAAAAAATCAACATGTAATCTTCATCCTTCTATGATCAGAATTATGAGAGTAGCCAAAGATTCGTTTACAGAAACTTTTTATTGACTTGACCTCTTTAGTCGGTTAGTGCTTGTGAAAATTTCTTTTTTCATCTTTGTGGTGTGAGTAACACCTCTGAAAATTAAAAAATGTTCTCATAAATTTCCGAAGATGCATCTCCGAATGCACCATAAGACATTTTTGTCAAAACTTGGTTCGAATATCCATTTGAGAATATATACGGGGTCCATTCGGAGATGCATGTCCGAAAACATCCCTGAACCCATTTTCCGGCGATTTTTCAATGAGAATTATTAATTATTCATCAATGAAATTTTCGAAGATGCATCTCAGAAAATGTCGAGCGGGAAATTGAATATATCACCATCTTACTTGATCATCTCTCTCATACTTCACTTGTTCGCTATAACCTAAAATCCTTAAAAAAACTTTCATTCTCAATCAACTTTTCGACTCCAAATTATCATTCTTGTGTTTTATTACATAAAAAGAGCAAAAGAATCTGCAAATTAAGGTAAAGATCACTCATTTCATCCTCCATTACTTGCATTAAACTTGTTCTTGAGTTGAAAAATTGTTCGTTGAGTTCAGAGATACATCTCCGAATTCACCTGTTATATGTTTCGGAGATGCATCTCTGAATTTGCCTGTTACTGTGATTTTTTAACAGTTTTATCTTTTTGTTTGTATTAGATATGGTGCACCCGAATATATTTTCTAAAGTTGTTGTAAATAATGATGCAAAACCTGATAAAGTAAAGGACGAAGTTAAATCGGATGAGGTGAATGACAATGTTAAATCGGATGAGGTGAAGGAAGATATTGGATCGTTGACGTCGAGATAGATGTTGGTCAATGGTCTACAAATGAAAAATTGTTTACTACTCATTCACATATGCTTGAATGAGTCTACATGAAGGCCGGGAAATTGAGATTTGAAATTGTAATCGAAAGGTCCGACAATGGTTCTAGACAAAGGCAAACATTTGTAACCATGAGATATGAGAGATGTGGCATGTATCTTCCACCGATTTAGAAGTTAAAACGTGATGATACCTGATTAAAAAAATGTGAGTGTCTGTTTAAATTACGCGGGTACCGCAAGACGGGTGATACATGGAAACTTAATGTGATTTCTAATTTACATAATCATGCATTACAATCCAAGATAGTCGATCATCCCATCGTATGTCGCCTTAAACTGGAGGAGAAGGGAACTATTTTGGACATGTCTTTAATTAGCGTCGCGCCTAAAACCATACTTGTGGATTTGAAACGGAAAAGACCTGAAAGTGTTTTAAATATCAAGCAGGTATTCAATGCGCATTATCGAAACAATATGGCGATAAGAGGTCAAAGATATGAAATGCAATAACTTTTGAAGCTTTTGGATGACAATCACTATGTTTCTAGGTATAAAGTTTGTGAGGATAAAGCCATTGTTTGTGACATATTTTGGACTCATCCCGAAAGTATCATGTTGTTCTACATTTTTCACTATCCTCATAATTAACGTATAAGACCAACAAATATAAGCTTCCGCTTCTCGAAATTGTTGTTGTTACATCTACATCGAACACTTTCTTAGTGGGATTCACATTTTTGAAATTCAAAAAATAATACAACATTACATGGGCATTGGAAATGTGCAAGACCTTATTGAAGGACCAAGAAAACATGTCGAAGGTAATCGTCACAAATCAAGACACCACATTAATTAATTGGGTTACAAAGGTATTTCCTACATCTTATGCATTATTTTGTCGATACCACATACAAAAAATGTGAGAAATCAGCTCAAACTCGCGTTTGGGTCCAAACAAATCAAGGGAGAAGACGGAAAAATGGACAAACTATATGTGGTGCTAGAAAAGAATGAATGCATGTACTGGTATATTAAATACATCCACAGAAGACTTTTATGTTGTTTGTGTAATACATTTTAGGAGTGTGTTCCAAACATCCAGATTCAAATATAACACCCTCATTTGGCAATTGACTGGCAAAGTATCTCGGGCGGAATTGAATTTCATTTTCACGAAGTGAGTCGAGAAGACAGGTTTCGATAGTTCTAAGTTTACATTTACTTTTAGAAAGACTTATGATCTTCCATGTGCTTGTCTTATTTCAAAAAATATGAAACTCCATTCTCCGATACGTATGGATGAAATCTACAGTCATTGGAAAAGATTTCGGTTTTATGATGATGGTGTGACAAAGGGTGGTAAAACATGTATAACAATCATGATCGAGTGGAAAATAATCTAAGATAGATTTTCTAAAGCTGATGACACCATAAAAATGCACATCAGAAAGCAATTGAGAAAGATTTCCTATCCAGAAACCACAGATTTGAAACCTCACTCGGAACCTGTTAAAATAAAAGGTGGCCCTAAAAATGTCAAACTGACACAAGATAATAATTCAAAGAAGCAGTCTCCATCGTACTTTGAATATGTTGATCCACATTTTCCGAATTCTCCAACTCCAAAATCTCAAAAAAGTGTGTACAAGGGTGCTCGCGTTAGCAAACCACCTCTTTTGTTGTCGGTGCCGAAAATAATCTTCATTGAAGAAATGCCGCTTTTTATGCACAAACATATTGAGAGGATTGATAATGTTAATGAGAATGGTAATTGCGGTTTTCAGGTCGTATCCGGCTTGCTCGGTAAAGGAGAGAAGAATCACTTTCTTTTCTGCTAAACTCTTTTAAAAGAGTTGACAACACATCAGAAATTCTACACAAAGTCATACGAAAAAAAAGTATAACATAAGTTAATAAAGATTCTTATATTATTAAACAGTTTTTTATATTAAATATATTCAATTATAAGATTATATCTAATTATATTTGCAAAAGTATATTTTTAAAAATAACGCACAGTTTTTTATATAATTCACATTTAAACAATTAATCTTGAGGGTGACAATGCATCAATCATTAAAGATCCAAAATTTCCATACTTGAAAACTAAAAAATTTAAATGATTCAATATCTTTTTAATTTAATGTGTTTTACGTTTTCTTAAATATATGTAATAACGCCCAAATATGGCACATTTTTTAATTTATTAACTTTCACATTAAATAATTAAAAGTATAATTGCAAATATAGTCTATATGACCTACAAAATAATTTTATATGCAAATAACAAATAAATATAAACTATTATAAAAAATTATTTCTAAGTGCGAAGCACGGGTCGGTAATCTAGTTTCTTATATAATCATATAATTAAAGTCAAATATTTTAATTATATAAAAATTATAATAGATTGACACAGTAAAAAATATATACCATCTATGCATTATATAATCTCTATATTGTACTTCAATAAATAGCATTCCTGCATTTGAGAGCGCGGCAAATAAAAAAAAAACTGACATGACCAAATATAGAGCAAAAATCATGAAAATGTATAACACAACGACGGCTTCACCATGCATGTCTTTGTATAATTGCTGCCGGGTGTTTTCAGAAACCATATAATAAATAAATATATACTGCGTGTTTCTGATTTTGTGTGTATAAACAATGGAAGATAATTTGCAGCTTTGTAAATATCATGTAACCTCAAATGGAACAATAATCTTTCAGAACTTGCCTAGCAAGATCAACCGCCCCACTCTTTTTGTAGATTAAATGCAGATTGTAAGCTGCCTCTCTGCGAAGGTTGCAGTAACCAGGTTTCTCATTTTCAATGACATCAATATTCTCATTTTGGAGTTTTGGAATTGGATAGTCTTTTTCGTTAATAGCAATCACCTTCTCATAGTACATCGCTGCCAGTGTTACAAAACCAACATGATGGAATGCTCGAGCTATGTTGAATAAAGATTCCTGCATGGTTTATTAATGAATAAAGACAGAAATTAATGTATAAACCACTAGTAAGTTTTTTATCTGATAAGGTATAAATTTCAAATTTGATTGAAAGTGACTCCATGAATTCAAGGATCCAGAAGGTATAAACTTCAGCAGATTGGCACAAGGAAATCCATGAAAACAAACCTGACTGTTCTCACAGATCCTCGCATTATTGTAGAGGAATGCAAAACCTTGTACAAGACACTGATGCTTATTTTGAAGTCTGAAACCCAGCGCCAAGTTGATCAATGCCGTTCCTAAGAAACCATGATGAATAAGAGTCCAATTTCTACTTCTTGGCTAAGAAAGCACTATACAAAAACAGCATGAAATGAAATAACATACCAACACAAAGGTTAACTAATGGATTCTCAGGCAAAAGTTTATAAGCTTCAAGGTACTTCCTTGCCGCATCTTGATGATGGCTACATATAGTAAACTGATGCCCGGAAATGAGGATAGGAGGCACAAAATCTACAAATTTTCTTTGTATATTACGTAAAAGTTTGTCGTGTCTTGTGTCTCGGGTTTCCAATCTATCAACCAGGATAAAACAAGTAAAATAAAATTATAACTAGGGTCTACTTTTACTTTAGGCCATAACTCTGTCATACCACAGAAGCAAATTGAGGAGCCTAACAAAAGTTAGGTTCATTGCATCCACAAATTTACCTTGATATGACCTTGTAGTAGCAATTCCAAGCTGCAGAACTCAGTGCATTTTGCAGAACAACGCGTTTTACACAATCAAAACCTTGTTTAGGATCTGTGGTTTTGTATGCCATTTCTGTGAACATAAAACTGCTTTGTCAGCAAGATATGCATTTTCCTACCCTAGAACAACAAATTAACTTTTCTCTTCAAAATATTTAAATCTAAAGGGGAATCAAACAAACATGCAGTAAATCCATCATTTTTTTTGTTTTGATTTCTTGAAACAAGAAAAGTTGGAAGCATGAAATCAATCTAGAAGGAAATATAATCTTGTAAACATTCAGAACTTACGAACTCCAAGAGAGTGAAGTTTCTCAATTTTCTCAACAGACAGAAAAGAATGAGCTAATCTTAGAGTGCGATTGATAATTTCCAATGCGTCCCCATACTTTTGCAAGGATGCTAATGCCTTGCACAACTGTACATTGATATTAAGGAGTCACACATTAAAAAGGAAAGGGGATACAGAAAAAGTGATAGAAGTACTAACATCAATGATTAGCTGGTGATATTCGTCATCTTTGTGAAAATTGCACAAGGGAGGTTCTGTGTTTGGCACCTGGAAACATCCCACGCAATATATATAAATTCTAGTTAACATGTTAACATTAAAAAAATTGAATTAGAAGTGAAAATGGAAAACACCAAACAGGCTACTGTTAGACCTCTTATAAAGAATATTTATAAGAGGAAGGGGCACAAATAAAGCAAGATAAATGCTGTCAAGTAGCAGTTACAGTTACAGGCATAGAAGCAGTCAATTTTAATGTTATCTGGAGCAGTTACAGAGTCTAAAGGCAGCAATTATTATTATTATTATTATTATTATTATTATTATTATTATTATTATTATTATTATTATTATTATTATTAGGAGCAATTACGAAACTTAGGCAGGATAAGAAGTTAACACAACTGTGTTCTAATCATCCTGAAGTTGTGAGTGTTAAGACACTTGGGAGGGAGAGAAACAAGCTCTCGAATCTTGGTGTGTCATAATATTCTGTACTATTCTCCTATAAATATTGTAAGATGTTGTAAGCATAATATTCTGGTCTTTGAAGTGTCCACCAGAATTATTATCAGTAAAGTATTCCTATTCTCCAAATTATTTCTGGTCGGTGCCAGTTTCTATCAATTACCTGCGGCTCATCATCTGAATCATCACTTAACCAGTCAAGTCCAGAGGCCACTGCCTCAGCTTTTTTTCTCTCCTTCTCAATAGCCTTTTTCTGGAGCAACTTTTTTGCCCTGGAAGCTTTCAACCTAATTCAATAAAACAATATTAAAGGAATTCTTTTCACCTTGTGAGCAAATGTAGTGAAGAATAAGAACATGCAAAATAGTTTATAAGTTTCCTTTTGTATAATGGCTTGTTTATAAATTTAGAATTTAATGTTTGTGATTGAATAAGATATTTGGGGGGGGGGGGGTGTTTGGAGTGAGGTTGGGGATTGAATTAGATGTATATCCTAGCTAGTGAGTTGTAGTAAGCTAAGAATTGTGTACTAACACCTGGCAGTTGCTGTGGAACTGCAGGTAACTGGTTGCAACAATAAATGCAACCAGTTCCACTTTTCTGTAACTAACTACTTTCCAAAATGAAAAGTTGTTAGATCAAAATGAAAATCTCTCTCTATGTTTTCTATCACTGACTATGCAGGGCCAATTGTGGATAGAAAATCAACTATAGGTTATTGCACTTTCTTAGGCGGAAGTCTTGTGACTTGGAAGAGTAAGAAACAAAATGTATCAAGGTCTAGTGCCGAAGCAGAGTTCAGGGCAATGACACAAGGGATATGTGAGTTAATATGGCTGAAATCAATCTTAGAAGACATGATGATAAAGTGTGATGAACCGACGAGACTTTATTGTGATAATAAGTTTGCGATCAGCATAGCTCATAACCCAGTGCAACATGACAGAACCAAACATATTGAAGTTGATAGACACTTCATTAAAGAAAAGTTAGACAAAAATCTTATTTACACTCCATATGTATCTTCCCAAGGCAACCATGCACCATGCAGATCTTCCAACGAAAAGGCTTAACAACAACAACTTTGAAAATGATAGATATACACTCACCAGCTTGAGGAGGAGTGTTATAAATAATTACTTTTATTAGTTTGTTATTTTTAATGTTATTAGTAATTTAAGTTTGGATATTTAGTAAGGCCCATTAGGTTAGAATACTCTATTTAAAGAGATTAGTAATAGTATATTCATCATCATAATAATATTGATTGATTTTAGTCTTGAATGGTATCAGAGTCTATCCTAGATCCATTGTTGGACTTCCCGCATCTTCCACGCTTCGAGCTCATTGAGGCCCAAGCTAAGGGTGTGTGTTAGAATTTCAGCCTTAATTGCGGTCCGCCTCTAGTCGCCTTAATTGTGGCACTTTAGCTTTCCTTCATTGCAGTCCCCAACACCTTCAGTGTGTTGGGTTTGAAGAGATAGTCCCACATTACTAAGAAATATGGTCTGTATTGTGTTTATAAGTGAGGGCAATCCTCACCCTACAAACCGGTTTTGTAGGGATGAGTTAGATCCAACCCAAATTCTGATATATATATATATATATATATATATATATATATATATATATATATATATATATATATATATATATATATATATATACACACACACACACACACACACACCAGATTGTGCATGCGAAAGTACAATTAGGAAGGTGATTATACTATGTGAGAAACAATACTCACAGATCATATGATGAAACTACGGGCCTGGATGCTCGAAACAAACTACCCGTTTCCGGAGACTCTACTACCCTTACTCTGTCAACGAGAACCCTTGTGGGGAGGCTCCTATTTGAGTTTCCCTGCAGCAATAACCAGTAAGGATGCATTCCTTTTCTTTTTTGAGTTATAAAAGCAGAAAAAGGAAGTACATACTGGGAGAGGGGCAAGAAATCCCATAGTATTAAAAAACAAACTCAAAACAGTAACATCAAATATCTCAAAAAGGGCAACAAGATGGTCGATCTTGCACATATTCAATTGATATAAAATGTTTCAAAGCCTTGCAGCCAAAAGCTTAAGCTCTCACAATGAGTTGGTCCTAAACACACTATTAAACTCTCATAATGAGTTGGTTCTAAACACACTATTAAGACTCTTCATGTTGCAGTTATACCTAAGGAGCCAGGGACCCAAATGGAAACAGTTGAAGTCTGTATGAAAAGGGCAAATAGAATTCGGGATGTCTGCATCATGCGTCAGTGTCCTCTAGACCAAGAGTTAATACACTTTCCTAAATAGAAGATGTTTCCTTTACATGATTTTATCAAATAAAATCCAACTGACTCTTAGTGAGATAAGGTTTGGTTGTTGTTGTAAAATCCAACGGACTGATCATTCATAACATTTATCATTTTCATATTAACTTTAAAAACCAAAAACCTGATATTACTTACTCAATTAACAGGGAAACTAATCTATCAAACCCTTCTTAAAGCATGATTAACATCAACCTAAGGTTTCACAAGCTAGCAAACGACAACATAAGTCTTTTCCCACATGGAGGGAGGATGCAGGTCTTCTCTCCAAAACCAAAATCCAAAACCAATGAAAGAACTAACTGACAAGTCCCCAGCTGAACCTTTTTAACAGAGTAATCAATTTTTTGAAGATCTAGATGACATCATTTAGTACACAGGTGTTTGTGAGCACCCCATATATCTATGTTCAACTATGTGAATGTGATTGTATGAAAATGACAAATGAGAGTGTATGCATAAATATAGTTTCTCAAATATTACCCTTTGTCTAGGAGTTGCAACTTCCAGTGATTCGCGTACCATAGGGAAACTTACATCCACAAATTCATTAAGCATCCCTCTAGTATAAAATATGTTACAGAGCTTAACTTTTATTCGCACATCAACCCACCATCTATTTGACTTTTCAGAATGTGCTTCACCAGAGTCTGCAAGTACCTCACCATTAGTATCTCCATGAAAGAACTTCAATCACAAAGAAAACATTGTTACAACTACCAAATTCCTTTGGAGGAGACAGCACTGAAATGGCTTCATTATCATTCCCATCCTCAACTAGAAGTGAAGCCAAATTTAGGCGCGCTTCAACATCATCTTGTAGTGTTTCTAGAGCTGAAAGAAAATCTTCATTAGAAACTGAAGTATATGAAAATTTTAAAAATAAAAACAAAAAAGTGAAAGAGAAAACAAAAAAAAAAAAGCAAAGACTATAATAATAAAAAATCAAAGAGTGTTACATCACCAGCTCGTGATATGCTTTGCAAGCATCTATTGTAAAATTGCAAGCCTCAGTCAAATGAGTGTGCAACACCGATGCACCCTCTTTTGACTCTTTTCTATTTCCTTTTTACCTTATCACAAAGCATATAGAAACAAAAAGGACTTTCAAAGCTTCAAATAATTAAATAATATGTGTGTCACTTGAGATGCAATGAAGATTCTAGAAAATGAGGTAAAAAAATTAAGATTGTTAGCTGGAAGACTTTAATCTACAAATACATGTGTCCTTCGAAGATTCAAAAGCTAAGCAAAGGAAAATGTTTAAGAAGGTAAACTGCAAGACTTGAATCTTCTGAATACTCTAGAAAACTCCTCCGGTATGAAGGTTGTAACTAATCTCAAATATTTTGTTGGAAACTGATTCAGATCACACACTGATTAGAGATAAGGCCAAAGTAGTCCTTATAAGGCTTGAGCGATCCTCACATCTTGAGCTATCTTTTTGAGTTAGGCTTAAGGATCAAATTCTAAAATAGTATTAGAGACTATAGATGTTATTGGGTCAAGAATGATTGTATTTGTCCATGCTCCATATGTCCAATCCCAGGGATAAGGGAGTGTAGTTATTGGACAACATGATCCAGGCGTACGTGAAAAGGTATGGTATCTTATGGCCAAAGTAGTCCATATAAGGCTTGGATAATCCTCGCCTCTAGAGCTAACTTTTGAGGCTAAGCTAGGCTAAAAGCACAAATTCTACAAGAAACGTTCATTAGAAGCTTCAGCAGCCAATAAAAATTTTGGGCGAAAAGAAATTCCATCTTTTGTATTGAAAAACAACAGGGGAATGGTTCTCACTTCTCATGAAGCATAATTTGCATAAATTCTGTTGTAAATAAAAATAAAACCTTGCCTTTGGAAAAAAAGATAACTGCTTGTTTCCTTTCTCCCAAGGATTGATAACATCCAGCAATTTTCAAATACAAAAAACCCTGCAAGAAGGAAATTAAATTTCAAGATCGGATTAGCCTGATAGTACAATAATGACAACAAAGATGCGTCAAACTGATTAAGCAAATATAACTAATACTGATTTTTTTCTGTATATTTTTGTATAACTGACTATAAGGGTTTGTTTGCGAGTCTATATTTTTATATGCATTTGATATTTTAAAAAAAAAAAAACAATATGATAAATGATAATATAAACTAATGTATCATGTTTTTTTAATTGTTTTAAAATATCAAATATGTATCAAAATATAGTCGTAACCCTCCAAAGCTCTTCAAAAACCAACTCGTAAACAGACCTTAAGAGTTTAACACCAATTGGGTGAGGGTGTCTACGACTTATAATCAATATTCTATCCATACAAATCTACAGTAGCATTTGATACCATCTTAGAATTTGGAATTTGATTGAGCCTAATCTAAATCAACCCCTCAAAACCAATTTTGCATGGCGAGGGTTTATCTTCCACTGATAGCCAATATTTTAGGCATACCACTATTAGATGTGAGAATCTCAACAAGTATACTAAATCATAATGAGAAAAAAAGGATAGAATTGCAAACAGTGAAGTATTTCATTTTAAAGATAGAATTGCAAACAGTGAAATATTTCATTTTATTCAAATAAGCAAGTATTACTCCTCTAACATACACTTCCTGTAAGACTGGTAATTCAGGCAACAATAAAAATAGATTAAAAGAAAAACAAGGACAAACTGCAAATTCATTATATTCATGACTTCGGAAGTAGAAATGTGAGAGGAAAACTAATTTATTGAAATTGATCTCTATAGTTGTATTCCATAACATTGATCTTCATTATCAAGATTATGATGACTAAATGATCTTTATATTCCCCAACAGTTAACCTATAAAATATTCATAACTCTTATACAGAAGCTTTCAGCTTGTTAAAAATATAGAAAACTCTTCTAGAACTAAAAACAGGGTGAAATTCAACTACGACCAAACAAAACAAAATAAAACAAAAACCGCCAATCTTGCCAAAATTTGCAACTAGCATTAAAAAAGTAAGAACCCCATCTATCTTTGTTTGTCAGTTCCCGGAAATCTGCAACCTGTCAATCCTAGGACCTAGCAGATCTTTCCCGTTCCCGGCCTTCTTTAGCTTCTTCCCAACTACATATTGATGGTATTCATTAATTTGCGAGATATTTGCAAACTTTTGCAACTGATTCTCTAAAGTTTAAGAGAACAGTGCGAATTTTACACAGTGAATTAAGCTAGAGAGGAATAGTGGATCGAAGTATCGACATCATTATATGCACAGCTGAATACCAGAATAAGACAAAAAAATATTAAGGTGTCTACTAAATCAAATTACCTGAATAAGATCAAAATGTAAAATTGCAACAGATAGGAAATTACCATACATTTTCATTTTTACTATTTTCTTCAATCATCTTAAAATAATCCAATGCAGAAATATAATGTCCAAAACCCATTAATGAGTCCGCGACTTCGGTGATCAATTCAACATGCTTGTTTGCATTCTCTGGTTTCAAATCATTAAAGAAAACCTGGCAATCATATAATAATGTAAGTAATGCATACAAATAGCGTAAAACTGAAAGAAATACCTCATATAATTCTATTTGCATTTCATCGTTGTATTAACTCAAGGGAAGGGGAAGGGGAGCTTGAATACAAAGACAATAACCTAAGGGTGTGTTTGGATTGGCGGTGAACAAAATTGATTCTACCAGAATTGGGTTTGGTAGAATTGATTTTAACAGAATTGAGTTTAGCAGAATTGATTTATGTTTGAATACATTTATGGAAAAGTGAGTTGAATAATAAATTTCAGTGTCAAAATTACTAAGAATCAATTATAGAGATAGAAACAACAAATTCTAACTTCTAGTAGAATCAATTCTGGAGACAGAATCAATTCTACTTTTGATAAAACAAACACCTCAAAATCACCCAGAATCAATTCTACACCTCTAAAATTGATTCTAGGTCTTCCAAAAGCCAATCCAAACATGCTATAAAATATTACTCCCTCTGTCTCATAAAAATGTCTTATTTCCAGTTTTTTCATGTCTCAAAATAAATGTCTTTTTATAATACCAATACAACATTTTTTTTCCACTACTATATCCCTATTTATTAACTTTCACGCTATTCGACAACTCCACTAACTATAACAAATAGGGGTATTTTAGTATATGATATTAATTTTATCATTAAAATCAACACATCTAATCATTTTCTTAAGAACCGCGCAGAGCTCAAATAAGACATTTATTATGAGACGGATGGAGTATCTAATTTAGTTTTGCCAAAGAAAGGAATGAATTTTAATTAAAACACTAAAGGATCATAAAATGAAATACAAGAAGTCCAATTAAAAAAACTGAAACAAGAGGGAAGAAATCTCCACAGCATACAAAAATCAGAACAAAGTTAAAGGCATATGTCTTTCAAAAGTTCAGATTTCGGAAGTGCCATCAAAATATCATGGATACTAACAAGTGGTATGAGAGAAAATCAAAACCAATAGAGAAATCCCAACTCAATACCCTGGACTACCAATAAACCTAACAATATATTCTGAGGTTCAAACAAGTAATATTAAGCATGCCAATGATCAATCAAATCAAAATTTATTCAATTAGAATTTAGAAATATGCACGCAATGCACCTGAGCCATTTCCACGTTTCCAAGATGAACATGGCAGATTCCAGCTTTGACTTTCAAATTTAAGGGCAGTTCTTTTCCGAGCACTTGAGATTGTTCTATGTATTGAAGAGCTCTGTCATGAGCCTTAATTTCCATCAATATGGCACAAAGTAGATCAACTACACTTGCATTTACTCCATCTGGTTTACTCTTTAGATGCTCTTCTAGAATGCAAATTGAGCGTTCAACTTGACCACATTTTTGGTAGAACTAAAAGAAAGCAATAAAATTTATTTGCATAAAAAAATATGAGCCGTTCCTTTTGACCAGTACTCTAAAACATGATTACAATTACAGCAGAAGAAGAAACAGTTTTGCCAATTGTAATTAATGGAAAAACAAAACTCCAACAGAATATACAAATAATTCTGGCCTGGCTTCTCTCCAGGAGTGATTGGTCTGCCTCATTTTAGCAACAAATTATAGTAATTTGAGGAATCATGGGACCCAATAATTTTGGCCCTAAAGTATTTGAGCCAGTCCAACTTTTTCTCTTAATTTCATATTATGATTTTGTTGGGTAAAGGCGTAAAGCTCTAATTTCATTATTGTATAGCCTAATGCTTCATATAAAAATTTAAAAGAAAGTGTTATAAGATTTTGCACGTAAATCAATTTTGAAAATAAAAATTCATATTTTGCATCCTCAAACATCATCTTTCCCAAAATGGTCACCCACCATAAAGATGGCAGCTCAATCTCTGATAATTTATTATAATGACAAATACAGGAAAAGGAAAAGGCCAATCGTTTATTGCATCAGAAAGGTCAAACATTTATTGCATTAGAAAGGCCAATGTTTATTGCCTATGAAAATTATCATCAACAAAAATTAGCAAAGCATGAAATCTATAGAAATTAGAATGCATTTTCTTACCAAATCCAGCTCAAAAGCAAACGACTAACCTTAGCTGCTGCTTTTAGTGCATCAATATTTTCACGCCAAAGTTGATATATTTGTTCATAAACCTCGGCAGCTTTTTGATAATCTTGACTTTCAACATAAAGCAATGCGTGATGAATTCTAAGACTGCAATCTTCGGGGTCTGCTTTTATTGCTTTTGAAATGCAATAATTGGCTTGACCAATATCACCTTGTTCTCTGCATTTGAAAATGTTTTGTTAGGAACCTTTCTTCCGATATATGGAGAGAATTCCCAAAACTGGACAGATTTGAATAAACAGAGAAATAGTTCTAACTAGAATAAAGATTTATAAAATATATAGGAACCTTTCTTCCGATATATAACCAGTTTTGCCCTTTCCTTTTATACACATTTCGAATATGAGGTCTAACACAAGTCATTTATTTTAAGCATACATAGCATTGCATGATGCAATTTTATCCTCTTTCATCCTTAAGAGTGTTGTGGCTAAATACTTCACAGGGAGTAAGTTTAAAGAAATAACAATGGCAAAAAAAATGATAACCATCTTACATAGACCACACAAAGAGTTTTTTCCAGTGCAATGAATCTTTTGGATTCAAATGAGCAGCAATCATGTAAAAACCCATTTCTTTTTCGGACTCCCCCATTGCACTATAGACAAGTCCAAGAGTGTGATACGACTCAGGTAAATTTGGTTCTAGCTTGACAACTTCATGCAATACAGCTACAGCCTGCCAAAAAAAACATATAGATCGAAAGTGGGTTAGTGTGAATCCGTAATCAATGCCAAAACCTATAGATCGTTGGAGAATATAATAATGTACCATCTCATAACGACGATTTGCATAGTGAATGTTGGCATCTCCCAACATTCGTGATATCTTTTCGTCAATTTGCTTCTTTGATCCTTTTTGCCTCCCTCTTTTTTTAGACCTCTGGAATATAAACAATATTGAAAAGGTGTCATGTAAATTACTGTAAAGACAAATAATCAAGTAAATACATATCATGTAATTCAGAATGCTCATCCTTTTCACATTATCATCTAACTCCTTTCAAGGGAAAAAATTTACCAGAGAAAATGAAAGACCAAAATCTTTACGAAGAAAGAGGTGTAAACTTAAACTAGTAAAAACCACTCATCTAAGACAGAAAATTAATAAAAAAAATAATAATAACAAAAACAAAAACCAAAAATGCAGTAAAAGTCACCAGACTTGGCATGAAAAAATGGAAACTCTAAAAAAAAACTATTAGTGGATAAATATAACCAGCATGAATGTAAACAATTTTCTTCCAAAATCACAATACCAAATGTATCATTCATTGATGCTCCATAGCTAGAGTCTAAAGCTTGCAATCTACCTTTCTTAAAGGAATTAATAAATGGTAGCATAGTATATAACGGTGACTCTCTTATCAAGATGTTGCACAATCGTGACTGAACATGTGTACAGCATACCTTTTTTGATCTCCTTCCTCTTCCAAAATTCATCAATTCCATCATATCAGCCGGGCTTACTCCAGAAATACCATCTTCTCTGCATTTAGAACCATTCAACACAAAATATGTTAAACATATATAGATGAGTGCTAGCAGCAAAGTTATTTGGTTTCCATTGATGTATAACAGTTTCGCACAACACTCATAGCATGAGTCAAGACTTATCGTCTATGTAGCACTGATATCTCTGGAAAAAAATTGTTTCGGATTCAGTCTATGATTTCATTTAAATTAATCATGTGTCGACGTGTCAGTCTCAGTGCCGTGTTTCCAGTGTATGTGCGTCATAGATAGCTAATGGACTAAACAGAAATTCTGAAACCTTGACAAATTAGAAAAGAATGAGTTCCTTACGGGGGACATTGTTGAATCGCTTTACGCTTTTTGTTAGCCGTAGCTTCGTACTCTAACTCTTTCAATTTCTGGTACAGTTGAATACCGGAATTATTGTTATTTACGAAATCTATAGGATTTACGCCGTCACAGAACCTGAACTGATCTTCATCCACCGTATCTTTTTCTCCTTCCCCTTCCTCTTCATTCTCCGATGCATTTTCTTCTTCTCCTTCGTCATCCTCCACGTCAAACTGTGTGCCATCATCATCTATTTCGTTGTCACTGTGGTCCATTGCAATTGGATGATTCTCTTCTAGCTTCTGGTCAATCTCTTCCATTCTGTTTGAAAACTGGACCGGAAGAAAACGACCGCCGTGGAAGAAGAAAGTTGTGCCGGCGGTGTGAGAATCGATTCCTAGTGTTTAGGGTTTAGCGATAGACGGAAGAATGTGAGGTTTATGGAAAAGTGGAGCAAGTAGGTTTTGCGGGAAACCGGGTTTTGGATGTTGAAGATATTTTGAGAAAACTGGGTTTCGCGATCAACAGAGAAACAAATACTGTTATCAAAAATTCAAAATGGTTTTTTTTATTTTACTTTTAAAAAAAAAATGTATTTGGTTTATAAAATAAGGCTTAATGCATTTTTTTCCCTTAATTTAATTTAATGTTTTATTTTGGTATTTTAATTAAAAAATATTGCAAAATACTTCCTTAACTAATAATATTATGTTATATGAAATGAAATGGCATGTTCCGTTAGTTTTTTTTTTATGAAAAACGTTAATTTTTGTATTGTTGGACATTTAACATCTGACCTGACTTTTTTTATTTTATATTGATTTAAAATTTTGAAATAAAAAAAAGATTAGGACAAAGTTTCAGTGAGAGAGCACCCTCTATTTCATGTCTCTTCGTCTTCCACTATCAGTTTATCACCATCACAAAACGATGTCGTTTTTAACGATTCTATTCCACCAAAATGGTTAATGTTTCATTCATTAACATCACTAATAGATTCCTTTCAATCTCTGCCACCAAATTTCCACCTTCTTCTTCCTTAATATTATCCATCATGTCTTTCATTTCTATTAACATGTCAATGTCTTTTCGGCCACCAAATTTCCACCTTCTTCTTCCTTAATATCATCCATCATGTCTTTCATTTCTATTAACACGTCAATGTCTTCTAAAATCCCGCATCGACTAAATCAAATAGTAATGTACGGTTATAGTGTGGACCTAGATGAGTTTTTGTGTAAAGATGTTGTTTTTATTGTTGTTGGGATTTAAAACAATGGAATTTGGTGTTGGGTAGAGTTCGAGATTGTGAAAACTTGAAGTGTCTAATTTGATGTGTTGAAGAGAACCATTAAAAAGTTGAAGGTTTGTTATTGTTGCTATGTGTATTCCACTACGATTTATAATGGTTATGGTGTACGGATTTTATGATTCTTCGACTTTGAAGGCTTCGGTGGCGGCGATAATGGAGCCGTTAGAATTTGATTAATCGTTGGTTCTTTGGTTGCAGAGCGTGCACCTTTTAGTTTTTGGTTTTGATATCATTAACTTTAGTTGTTGATGAAGAGGGTCGAATAATGAAAGACTCTTGTTGCTTGTTTTTTATAGTTGATTCTTGTTTATCCCTGGACTCGAATTTCTAAATGATGTTTTCTTGCAATTTGGGAGAGATTTTTTGTCCTTGATGTGTGTGTTGGTCTTTGAGAACAATACTTGATGAACGTTTCTGTTTATTATCATTGAATTTGATGAGTCTTGTAAAATGAGATGTGTTTGAATGTTTTCCATAGTTTGATTCTCTAAGGAAATATTATTGAAATTCGTCCATTTGTTATTATGTTCTTCTGTATTATCAAAATCAAAAACTAGTTAAATAACAAATTAAATTGTTGAGAGATTCTTAGTTAAGAAACTTATTCGGATTTTGAAGATTTGTTCTTTTGAAAAAGATGAGTCAGTGTTGTCATTTTGTGATTCCAAGTTGTTCCTTGTTGCTTCAACTCCAAGTATGGGTTCATCTTCCATGGAGGTTTTGTTTGTTGATGGTGGGTCCACGAATTTGGAACATGAAAGGTAACACGTGGTTTTGTTCATGCTTAGCGAAATAACATTTTACTATTTGCCTACGTGTCATGCCATGTAATCAATACTTAGCATTTTTTAACAAAACCAACGAAATGTACCATTTCAGGTAACAAAATGTTAGTTAGCGGACTAATTTGTAAGGGTTTTTAGTTCATGGACCAAAGTGAAACATAAAATTAAGTTAAGAGACATGGAGACTAATTATGCCTAAAAATAATCAAATAAAGACTTTATCATTCTTAGTCATAACCTTTAAAAAAATGTAGATGCCACATGTCAAAGATCTATGCGAGTAATCGGATATCTGGATAAAATAGAAAATGGAGAGGATCTAGACTTCGTCCAAACTTCAATGAATTATATTAAAAAAAACTCATCTCCAGATTCTATCGACCTATTACTTTTTTTAGCTAAAAAATCCTTATAATAATATAAAAATATTTTGAAATTAAAAAATATATTTTTTAAATTTTTGTACAAAATTAAACAAAAAGTTTTAAAAAATGTTTCTACAAGAATTCAAAATATTAAGTCGGATTATAAATACAAATTGATTTTACAGTGATTTATAAATACAAACTATCATGATATATATATATATATATATATATATATATATATATATATATATATATATATATATATATATATATATATATATATATATATATATATATATATATATATATATATATATATATATATATATATATATATATTCCATAAAGAAATCAATATGTGGCATCGCTCTTTCCACCATATGTTGCTCACCCACCATGTTAAAAGTTCAATAGTACTCCTAAATTCTGGATTTTAATATTCTAATGCACCCAAAAGAAGAAAAAAAATTGAATTTTAAAATTCGGATTCACCCAAATCCAACTAATTCTCAAAACCAATTTCCCATAATGCTCATGGGTTATTCTAGATATTAAAATTAATATTGTTCCATGTTGTGACAAACTAAAACACAATAGAAACGAGAAATATGTTAGGAGGTTGTCTGAATATTAGAATTTGAAATCTTCTCTATTACCACAAACCAGAAGCAATTGTAAAATGAGAAGAACAACATTAATTAACATAAATCTTTCATTTGACATACATAAAATACATACCATTACATAGATGTATGTTAACTTGAAACTTACATTACATTTCATCATCAAGAGATAGTTGAGGATATTTTAACATCTTTAGAATATCATAAGTCGATCTCACAATCATCGCATCCACCCCGATCAGACCAATTGTTTTGTAATGGTAAAATGTACTACACGTAACCCTTAAATCTCCATTTGTTTTCAACTCAAACTTGCAAAACTTTACTTTTACTTCATTGTCAAATGTGATAAAAAAACGAGTTTCACAACTCTTTGATTGTCTAGGTATCGCAAGAGATTCTCTAATTTGAATTTCGAATCGACAAGACGGGCCTATGATCCTAAATTCAAGAAGAGTTCTTGAAGTAGACAAATGTGAGACAATATATACTCATTCTTATATGTTTTTGTTAACAACATAAGTGACACCTATATTTGTCTCAGGGGACCTTAGAAACACGGTTGGTGAAAATGACCTGGGCATATTGGTCTTTCAACATTGTCTCACACACTTCCAAAGCCAAAGTAACATTGTCCTTTTTTTCACTTTCTAAAAAAAACAACTCCGTTAAAAAACTATCTCTGTATATGTAACACAGACAATTTACAGAAGTGGATGCATGTACTTGTTGGACTTATATGTTAAATCAATTATCAACACAATGAGAAGTGTGTTGAACAACTTAAAGGAAACAGGATTAGTCCAAAATATATCTTGAACAGTTTCTCCATCATCGCACACTATATACCTAGATACATACTGATCATCATAAAAAAAATTCACAATTATTGTATTTCATATCTTGGGCCTCTAGTTGCCTTGTTGTTTTAGGCGCAAATATTGTAGACTTGCCTAATATTTGAGACATTTTGAGGTCTTTTTCGTTTCAAAATTGCAAGTATGTTTTTGGGTTACACATGTTCATTGTAATTTAAGAAACAATATCATTGTCTTCATAATTAAGGCGACATACAACGGGATGACTGACTAACTTGTAACACAAATCATGATTATGTATACCACAAATTACATTTAATGTCCATATATTATTCGTGTTAAGGTACATTTACAACTTAAAAGAACACCCACATTTCCTCGTTATAGCGCCATTGTGTTTCATATTCCGGATAAGTTGTTGATACTTGCCACTTCTTTCGTGTCTCATCGTTACAAATGTCGGTCTTTTACCATAGCCATAATTTGACCTCTCGATTACAATGTTGAACTCAAACATTGACGCCTCCGTGTGAATCCATTGGAGCATATGGTCACGAGTAACAAACTTGTGTTTAGTTATAAAATGTTCTCCAACATCTACATGGACACTTGGATATTATCTGATTTAACATCTATAGACACAATAGCTTTGGGGTAGCGTCAAGGTGCATCGTATCTACAACCAGTCATAACATAAGTAAATTAAAATACAACATAAAAATAATCCGAATTTTATTTTCCGAAACAACATGCAACATAATTTAGATTTTAAAATTCAGACACAATGTTTGTTTTTCAACCGAAAAACCGGTTATTTTATACGTAATGATGAAGAAAATACAAGCACACCACCTTAAATTCTAGTTTCTTTTGCTCATTTTTTATGTGAAAAAATAGAAGAATATTGTTTTGAAGTACAAAACTATATTGAGAATGGATGTAGATTTTTGTAGGGTTTTGCAAATATGGTGATATGATCTTGAAAGGTAAAATACATGCAAAGTGGTGTTATATTCAATGTTGCGCTTGGTGTTTTTCAAATTCTTGTATTCAGTTTGTATCAAAAGTTTGAACTCCAGATATATTTTTGGCAAATTGAGGTTTGCTCATTGATGATGTGATTTGGTATGTAATAGACGTGTTCGAATTTACGGATCTCGACTACACCAAATAAATATGAAGATATGATTCGCGTCACCCTTACTTATCATAAGTATTAGATTAAAAAAATGTAGTCCTTCGTTATAGTGAATAAGTAATTTTAATTCCCTCTTTTTTTTTATTAAAGGGAAGGCCGAAACTCAAGAGAGAAAACTACAAGCATACCAATCTAGGGGTAGTTAACCCATTAGCATCATTCCCTAACAAGGATCTAATATGATTAGGTGTAACATCAAAGAAACTACTTTCAAAATCTAAAGAATAATAAACATTAGCTAAAGCATCAAAGCACTTGTTTGCTTCCCTAAAAAAATGCACCGGTTTCACCCCCACATGAAGCTTTATTAAATGAGGGATGTGTTTTACCATAGAATGACATGGTAAGCTACTTGAATCTTCGTTTCCTACCACATGCACAATATCCATAAAATCCACATTAAGATCAACCTTATCCAACCATAACCTTTTCATGTGCTTCAGTTCTTCAAAAACACCTCATAACTCTGCCACAAAAGCACTGCCACACCCAACAAATTTTGTAAAACCACTAAAGAGGTAGCACAGGAGCATTAGCATCAACACGCTCATGGATTAATACCATCAGGAGGTGGCACAGGAGAACCAGCACCATCAGGAGGTGACAAAAAATGATTAGAAATATCCAGACGACGTATGCGGGTGAAGGGCGTCTGTGAAGTACCCTCACCTCATCCCGACGCCTCCGGGATGAATTAGTAGAAGTGGAAGGCGTCTGCCCACTATGCTCCGGATGAGTTTGCGTCGTGGCCCCATTTGTCACCTATGCTAGAACAGAGGTGTCAGCTACATCTGCTGGAACGGAGGTGCCATATGTCACCAGTGAGATTGTCTGCATTTGTGTGTGTCGCACGGAGGCATGTTATGTAATCTTCCCAAATATAAGTCGGTATGTCTGATCAGCCATAATGTCTGCATTGTATTACAAATAAAGTCGAATTAGATATAATTAACTTAGAAAAACAAAAGGAAAAACAGAAAAAACAATTCCGTAGGTGCAAATATGGAAAGGTTCTGAATATACATCTACGGAAGCACCCAGCATTCTAAAAAACTGGGTTTGTTCCAGAGTTGCATCTACGAAACCACCTAACATCTCATTTGTTCTATAGATGCACCTACGGAACGTTCTGAAGCTTCAAAACGCAACAATAACGTCTCTTACTATTCTAGTCATTAAAAAACCCCTTTTTTGGTGGCTTGGTCGTCCGTTTTACACATCTAATCATACCTACATTGTCTCTAAACTATGTTTATAAAACTATATAATAATTTTTTAATCTAAAATTATAATTTAATTCTATTACGGAAAATACTTGGAAAAAAACTCGAAAACTTACTAATTATATTGCGCTTTGAACAAGTTGGAGTTTATTGATTGTTGATGTTCTTGGCCGAACTCGAGAAAAAACAATGAAGTTTGGTGAAAATGTGATTATCTAGGTTGAAAGAGGTTGAAGGAGTTTAGAGAAAATGAAAAAGTGTGAGAATGAAAAAGAAGAAGAGTCTGGCACGAGTTTAACATCAAATACTTCCGAAAATGCATAAAACCGGAAACATTTCGTAGATATACCTATGAAACAAATTAACTTTAAAAAAAAATATTTCCGAAGATACACCTCTAAAAATAGGGGACAATTTTAGCAATGCACATTAATTAAGAGTTTCTCTAAATTGAGAATGGTGTGAATTGTGGATTTAAAAAAAAAAAATTTATCCCCAAGTATTAGGATGAATCTTACCCAACAAATCTTCTTTTAAAAATTGTAATCTTACCTAACAAATCTTTTAAAAATTGTGAACGTAAGATCGAGGTAAGGTAATACAATCACTAAATAACTAAATTGTTCTATTCAAAATATTACAATAAAAGTTTAAAAATTAAAAAAATTGTTAAATTACAATAATAAAGAAACTAAAATACTTAATAAATTATATTAATGGATGAAAAAAAGGCTTAAATAGTCTGTTGGTCCTGTAAATTAGCGTATTTTTTATTTTCGTCCTTGTATTTTTTTTTCTTGAAAATGATCTCTCAATGTTAAAATCTTTTTGGCTTTGGTCCCTAAAGTTAAAAACCGCAGGAAAATCCGACGGAAAATTTGCAGGAAACCTGCAGATTTTCCTGCGGATTTTAATTTTATGAACTAAATCTAAAAGAAATTCAATATTTAAGGACTTTATCCAGAAGAAAAAAAATGCAGCGACGAAAACTAAAAACACACTAACTTACATGGACCATATAACTATTTAAACCATGAAAAAATAATAAATTTCACTCAAAACGGAATAATAATAATAAGAAATCATATAGTAGCACACAAATATGGTATGTGTATGTACCCAATGCATCCGGATACTTTAACATTTTAGAATTACCATGTTTGAGAGCCTGCCTCCCTTGAACCAATGCAATTGCTATTTGCTATTACACGAATAATCTATGATCTTTTTATAGACAAAATTCCTTGCCCTCAAAGCAAACTTTGCAATATAGTATCCCAAAAAATTCAGGCATTAAAGATTAAAAATTTGTTCATCGCACCCAGATTAATAAATAACTTTGATGTGTCCTTCCTTTTCGGAGATTTACACAGAAGATGACCATTGACCACAGAATCCCGCTTTCACCACCGGAAGAATATACTGCATGTATCATTAAGTCAATTTCACGGATGCAAATTTCACTGCAAGATCCATAGCCTCGTTTACTTGTGCTGCATCGGTGCCCTGAAAAGGGGGTAACACAAATCAAAATGATATCAACCAACCACAACTTTAAAGACAGAATTGATAAAGAATTTCTTCATAAATAGGCAACATATTATATAAAAATTTGATGACAGAAATATTTCCCAAATGTGTATGCCTTAAGAAATTCAAAATGAAAAACCTAGCTACTAAAGTAGATCATTCCTTTGGGCAAAATCATTTTAAAGTAGATCAGATAAGCAATGCCGAAATGCTCCATAAAGCTGTTGACAATGAAATTTTAAGTAATTGTCGGAACACATTTTAGAAACAAATCCAACACAAATTTTGTTACTCTTTCTTGCACTTTCTCTCGCTCTATAAAATTTCAAGTGAAGAGTTAAGAAGCTCAATGAAACTAGTCTACAACTGATATTACATCAAATTAATTCAAAATTTCAAAAACCAGATCAAACTCAAGGAAGATTATATATTATATCCGATCTAATTCAACATTATTTAGAGTCCTTATAAAAAGATACTGATTTGAATGTAAAAGCTTTTTCTGAGAAATCCCCCCAAACCCCAGTTTTCAAGCTTTTTCTGCGAAATCCCCCTAAACCCCAGTTTTCAAGCTTTCAGTATATGCAACCATTAAACACAATCCTCTAGCTATTAATTCTCAATTTATGATGTTTTGATTAGTACAGATTATTGGACAGCAAAAAACCATAATGCGCAGAATTGAATATCCATGTGCTATCAGTAGAGTACTTAAAATTAATATTTACTATTATCCATGTCAAATAAAATCCCACTTTCATAAAATATATTTCTCTTAAACTATGTTGTGTTAGAATATCAAGAAATCATTAAAAAAAAAAATCTAACAATACTCTTACATATTGGTGATCTCCTGGTACAATAATATATGAAAAGGAGCTATTAAATCAAAGTGAAAATTAGAGTTAATGGATAAATACTAACCTGTCCTGTTGCAAGACCTCCCTTTCCTTTACCACATCTCCCTTTCAGTGGCCCCAAAGCATTAGTCAGCCACTCTGATACATCCAGCTTACCTTTATCTCCTTTCTCCGGCACCCCAGCACAAACTACAGCCTTGTTTGTAGATTCATCAGTGCTAAAAACCATCACTGACAACCCCTGTTTATCAGCAAACATTGCCTCCAGTTATTGTTTGAAATTAATCGAAAATATAATTGCCAGGGTCACATAAGACAAATTCAAGGAGCATATCTGTACATACAACGACATCAACTAAATTTAAGCACCAATAGTATATTATGCATTACAATTAACACATGACAAGGCCATTCAAAACAATGTTCGAGTCCCAGCAAGATTCTTAATAAATTATGAATCAACAAATACCTTCTGATCAATGACTTTTGTAACAGCCTCACGAACTGCTGCAACATCCAGGCCAACATTAACATGAGAAATGCAAAACGATTTCCCATCTGAAACAGCTAGATCAGCCTTTTCAGCTGTTAATAATACAGCTTTACGTTTGTTTTCTTCTGCAACACGCTTTTGCGCTTTTCTCACTTGATCCTACAAGAATTGTGATATTAAAACTATATATAGAGTTTTGTATGTGAGCAAATAGAAACGAAAGCACAACAATCAAAAACATACAAAGGTGGAACAGGGGGGAAAAGTATAAAGCCTACAATGCAAACTTATTCAACATATAATACCTGCAGTAGTGCAATCTTGGTCTTGATTTCAGCTTTCTTAGCTGCAGGAATTGATAATGTTTCCACGCTGCTTTTCAGAGCTGAAACTTTCTGGGACCAAAAGGAAATAAACAGTGAACTTATTAACAATTTTGGAAGAGAAGCGCGTATCAATCTGCTAAAGAAATCTGTGTCAATTACACAGACAGATAGAAAGCAAGCAACAGATAATCATGTTGCAAGGGTGAGTACCAAGTCCATCTCCAATGGGGAAGCTTACTGGGAAGATACTTCCTTATTGAGCATTGTGGATCATTAAGAATCTCCGTTGGAGAAAAAGCCAGTTAAGAATTAGGCACGGTGCAAGACTTTAAGTAAATTATTAAAGAAATGATTTTAAATTATTAAGCTATTCCAAACACCCATATTTTAACAGTGTAAACAGAGCCAAAAAATCAAATTTTATTTAAATACGTGAAAACTTTTCTTCGCCCCTGACCCGAACATGAAAACAACTTTCAATGTATAATAACAGATGTATTTAGCAATTGTTTCATTAGTTTAGCAATTACTTAAGAGTATTTTCATACTTTCAAGATCTTTATATTAGGTCGTGATTTGGAAATTTATGAGGCGTAGCTAGTTTGATACAATAATACCTATCCGTAATACTTAGCAATGGGCTTTTACCATTTTCATTCACTAATTGAAAACCAAGCCAGACCTTCCAGGGCTTAAGCAAACCAGCTAAACCAACTAGAGTGGACAGCACTCTAGTACTCTCAGAATTTAGACAAATAGAAACAATACGAACCTCTTCCAGAAAACTTCCTTCCAGCTTAGCCGCTTCTTCTACTTGCTGTTCAAATTCATCTGCCAGTTTTATTGCATCAGAAGCACGATCAGTTGTGACAGCTGTTATTCTGCGGATTCCTTTAGCAATTCCCTCCTCAGCTAAAAGCGCAAAAGCTTTAGCATCTCGTGTATTTGAAATATGGGTACCTAAATTGTCAAGTAAAAATCAAACTCAAGTAAACAAAGAAAGTTTTAAATAAAACATTAGCTAAGTATGATATTCACCGCCACACAATTCAGATGAAATAGATAACCATTTTTCGCTCTCAGGGTCAGCAAGCAGATCTTCAACTTTTTGTCCAACTGACACAACTCTAACTGGATCAGGATAGACCTACATTAAAGAAAAATGTTAATTTAATCCTCTAGATGAGACAAAAAGTACTAACAAATTACAGAGCTTACTTCTCCAAAAACAGCTCGTAGACCATTAATACGCTTGGCTTCGGCAAGAGTTACCTCCTTTGCATTTACATCCAATTCAGCTTTAATTTGTTCGTTAACAATTGACTCGATTCTTCTTAAAGAATCAGCGTCGACAGGCTTGCCTACTCATTGTATGCAGCATAGTGAATAAAAACTCTAAAGTCAACATAATTCTTAAAGCCTTAATGAACAAGCCTTACCGTGAGAAAAATCATATCTCAATTTTTCAGGAAGAACAATAGATCCTTTCTGGTCTACATGATTGCCAAGTACTTCCTGCATTCATCATGTGAAATCACAACTATCACCATGCAGATCAGTGAAAGGAATTAGTAACGCTTAATTAAATAGCATTTTCAACATACCCTAAGAGCAAAATTTAACATGTGTGTGCATGTATGATTAGGGGCTATAAGCGAACGTCTTCCATAATCAACCTGCAAAAGCAATCAATAAACAACCAAAACAAAGCATCAAAAAGCTATTAAAGATAAGTAGCTAACTAGGGAAAGAAGTATTTTAAGTGTGTGTGTGCGCGCGCGAGTGGGGGTGGGGGATAAATAATCAAACGATAATTTGAAGTCCTGAAGTAAACGAATTTACCTTGCATACTACTTTGTCTCCAACAGAGATACCAGTCCCATTACCGATGTGAAGCACGTAACCTCCGTAAACTTGAACATTATGAACTTGATATGAAGCATGTTGGAAATCAAGTGACCCAGTATCGAAAATCTATGCAGAAGAAAATGGGAAACATATTACAAACACTAAACTAACAAATTGATGGAGAGGGAAATTTCAGTTAAGGTCGTATTTTCATGCAAGACATTTTCTTCTGCCAACATCCAAGAGTACATACATCCAACTTGATTGATGATTTCCTTTGGCAAAATCGATTGAAATTTCCGTTTTAAATATCAAACCATCTTATACTACTAACGTTTTAGACTGGGTACTGAAATTAATTTGTATCACCACTCCAGTATTCTCTTTTATTGAATTACTACGAACTGTTTTGCCTTCATTTTGTTACATTAAATAATCTTAGATTTCAGATCATTTTGAAAAGCTAAATTAAGTTGCTTTGAAAACAAACTGTCAACAGATAATTTTTATAAGATCAAACATACAATAAACAAAATTTCAAAGATAAATTCTTTTTCTTTAAACAAACAAGCCCTGAAACATATCATCTTTAAGTTTTAAAGACAACATCTTTACAAAGGCATGTTGATTTATGACTGAAAACATATATAACAATGTTGCAGATGAAAGTGTAAATTTAAAAAACCAAATATAAACATTCTAGCAATTTGATTGTGTTTACCGGACAAAAGTGGGTCCTATAATTTTAAATAAATTATTACTAACCATAGCTTTGAATTACATTAATACAAATAAATTTACCATGCAACAGAACGTATATATAAATATATGAAGTATTAACAATGCTGAATACCTGACCACCTTGCTCAGCATAGAAGCTTGTAGATTCAAGAATCACACCAACATCACCATCAGTATTAACAGAATCAACAAACTCAGAACCGGTATATATTGCTTTTACAACACTTTCATGGTCCTAAGACGATAAATGGGGAAAAATAGAAATCAGTGGAAAAACTATTAACTGAATCTGAAAGAAAATTAAGTGGATATATTCCATGAAGGATCCCCATTCATTTTTCTCATTTCAATAGCGGCTAATATTATGGAGAAAATCAAAAGTGAGTGCCTTTAGTGAGGTGTTCGGATTTGGGAACACTAAAGAAAACCATTAGGCAAATTAGGTGGCTTATATTTTAAGCCCAATAAAGTAGAGTGTTTTGGCAAGAACAAATGGCATAATAAAACATCACAGAAATAAACTACTTTAAATTTACTTATATGCAATTAGTTGAAGTGGAGTGCTTGGATAAAATCCATGTCCTTGGGCATGCTTTCAGATAGATTTGTGAACATATATTATAGGGTATCTTTTATCATCCTTTATAATACTTCACTCCCAGATTTGTGAACATATACTATAGGGTATCTTTTATCATCCTTTGTAATACTTCACTCCCCTGACAAAATTTATCGTGTTGGAAATAATAATAATGGTTTTATCCCCTTCATAGTTTGAACTATTAAATTTTCTTAATAAAAAAGTGCCAACAAAAAAAACTCCTACCTTGAACCAAACAAATTTGAAACTGTCATCTGTTGTAGCAATGCTTCTTTTGTGCAACGCAGAGGTAGCATCAGCATCCATGACAATAGCGCCACCAGCTTGCTGACAATACCAAAAGAAAGTTGAGAAGGGTAAAAAAAAAGACAAATTTGGTTTATATATTTTAAATGGTTTTATTATCCTTTAAATTTATTGGGTATGTTCATTCAAAAAGCAAGAAATTTAGCATGAAAAGAGACACCGAAGCAAACAATATACCTTATTTTGAGCACTTCTTGATCTTTCTCTTGCAGCTTCCATAGCACTATTAAAACCTTCGACATCAACTTGTAATTTTTTCTCTTCAGCCATAAGCTAATAAATAGAAAAGGTTAGGAAATACAAAAACATAAAGCATAATAAAAAAAACAATTTCATACAGCGAGCTATTATAAAGCAATACACCTACCTGTGTCAGATCTAATGGAAACCCAAATGTATCCCACAACTCAAATGCTACCTATAAGAAGAAAGGGAAAACTGTATGAGAAATGGCTCACGGTCCCTTCACAAAACTACTAAATAAGAAAAACGCTATTGATTAAACTATATTACAAGTACAAATAAAGGAATCAACAAATGAGTAACCATGCAGAACCATGAATGTGATTCAACTACACCTTTGTGGTAATATGATACAATATTTGTAACCAATAGTTTTCGAAAAAATTTTAAAGGACTGTTTGGATTTAGAAAACATTTGTATCTTCATTTTCTATTTTCAGTTTTGATTATGAGGTGATATATTGTTTTGTATAAGAAACAGGGAAAATACTTTAATTTTTTTGTGTTTTCATCGTTTCCTTAATAAAACCTTGGAATCAGAACAACAAAACTATGTGAAAAATATTTCTGAAAATAGAAAATGAATACTAAAACCAAACAGGCCCTTAAATTCATGATCTTCATGAGGACCAATAATATTGAAAACCTAAAATGACATAAAACCCTGAAATCAAAGGAAGACACTCCAAAAATATCCCCATTATTTGCAAAAAATAAAAAGAAGTTCAATTCGTAAAACCATGGTATGCTTATTACCTAAAAGTTATAATAAAAATTCTTACATAGTGAGACTGAAAAGTTAAAAACATCAAATCATCAACTTCCAGTAACAGCTATGCTAAAGGCTGTATTTAAATCCTAGAAAAGAAAATAATTTCACTCACGACTTTCCAACAACAAAATAGACCACATACTAGAAATTTCATAAATTTGGTATTTTAACATAAAATGTTTTTTATAATTAAGTGCCCAATTAAAAAAAAAAGTAAATGTAATAACATTGATGAAACCAAGCAAATTATGTATCAGAAAATAAACTATTCTACTTGCCTCCCCGCTCAGTGTGTTTCCCTGGACGTGTTGAACAGCTGTCTTAAATTTTGCAATTCCCTGGAGAAGTAAAAACAGGTTTTCCTTTAATCAAAGAGCATAGCAATAAAATAAACCATCAAATTTAGAACAAAACGAACTCGGATGGCTGTCATTATGTTACAGAGATCAAAAAGTGACAGCCCATAAAATTGTATTCATACATGTCTATCCTTACCTTAACTAAGGTTCTGCCAAAACTTTCCTCTTCCTCTTGAATCACATTCCTAATATGCACTTCCTGTTGTTTAAGCTCAGGGAAAACATCACCCAGTACATTTGCCACAACATTTACAAGTCTGAATTCACCAAGATTGACAGCAGAAACACCATTAGAAACAGAATATATGTTCACAAATTTATGCCTGGAACCACTAATCAGATGACTAGTAATAATGTGGTTTTTCCTAAACAAGTGCATCAAATTTGATTTTGAAATAATAGATAAATACGAGTTTTAGCAATTCAAATCACACTAGGATGTGGGATGAGGTAAGAAAGCTTTAGATCTAGGATCTGACAAAAAAAACTGAAATAGTTAACAACTGTACTTACCCATTGAAAAAACCCTCTTCAGCTTTTAGCACTTCACGCCCATACCGAACAGCTCGACGAAGTATACGCCTCAGAACATACTCACGACCTTCATTACCTTCAAAATATGAAAGGATAACAAAATTAGGGTAAGCATTCCTCTCACCATCATCAAAATGCCATGAATGATGGACATCCTGAATTTTAAAGAAAGAGGGAATATAAGGGGTTCGCTTAGATAAAATTTCTGCAACTTGCAAAACAAGCAAGTTGACACATAATTCAAAATTAATAAATGAAAAGTTATCTCCACCGTGCATCTTCCTCAAGATATGAGGGCAAAAGGGAAGTATGTTAATAAAGATACCAAGTCTAATATCCTACCAGGACGGGACCCATCAGCAATGGCAAATGAAAGAGTCCTAATGTGATCTGCAACAACCCTGTATGCCATGTCAACTTTATCTGCATCCTCAGGTCCGACTTTCCCGGAATATGGGTGAGCACCAGTTGCCTGTAAATGAGTTGGCAGGAAAACAGAATTAAATTTCAATGCAATCATCATTCTCCAATTCGTTTACAGTTACAGATATAAACACAGTATGCTGAAGGAAAAAAATTCATACAAACATGCAAGCAAAATTAAAAGGGTTCATCCAATAATTCAGTTATGAATATGACATGTTTCAGTTTGCATTTATAGGCCGCTAATAGTTCTGAAAGAATATCCATTTAAGACTAGCCAGTAAAACTTAAAATTCACTTGCATAGATTCTTTTGAGGTAAACAGAGAATCATAAAGTTAAGGAATTGTCCATACTCAAAAGATTTAGAGATTTTAGAGAAGGCAGCCTGCAGGGAATGGAATAGAATATCTAGCAGACGAGGAAGAGTTGTAACAAGATGACCAAACAGAAAACAAGAGAAGTAGACATGAAACTTGATATGGTTAAACCTACAGGGAGCTACACATTGACATCATGGGCAAAAGCTGGAAAGGGGTGGGGTGTTGGGGGACAACATCATGACCAAATGAAGTTTATGAGTATCAACTAAAAATTCAATTCTAATCCGCCAACAAGCAATTCCTTATTATATATTTGTAAAGTTTACTAAATAAAAAAATAAAAAAAATTGTACTCCAGATAAATTTGGAAATATGTTAAACTAGAACCATATTTACTGAGATTCAATTTGTTTTTGTGCCGGGGAGGTCGATCATGAAAGAGAACTATATACTACGACGTGTGATAGAGCAGTATCAGATGTACTAACAAGATTTGCACCTTAATTTTCATTGACTTGGAGAAGGAGATAGAGTGCCTAGAGAGATTTTGATGAAAGCCCTAGAGAAGAGGGGTTAAAATTTGCCTATTTTTGAACTATCTAAGATATGTATGAAGGAGTATCGACTAGTTTGCGGACACAAGGTGGAGAGACAAACGATTCCCCCATCACTATAGAATTGCACCAAAATTCAATATGATGCCCTACCTTTTTATTTTTATTTTGAATGTACTCACGAAACAAATCCAAGAGCTAACACCGAAACATGTTTTTTTAGATGATATAGTTCTACTTGAAGAGTCGAAGAACTTAAATGAGTGGTTGGAGACTAGGAGACGAGCCCAAAAACTAAGGCGAAATAAAAGGGGATGTAAATCATTGAATTCAAGCTAAGTAGCTGAAATGGAGGAGGACCTCATAAGTTTTATGTGACACAAAAGCACCGATCAAGCTAAAGAGAAAATTTTTTCGGACAACGATAAGACTTGTGATGTTGTATAGGACAGAATATTGGACAGTTAAGACTTAAGAATCATCACAAGAATAAAGTAAGTTTAGCAGAGATGAGGATGTTGTGTTGGATGTATGGTAAGACTAGGCGGGATTTGATTAGACATGACAATATTATTGAAAGTATTGAAGTAGAACTAGGGGTGGCAAAACAGACATGCTTCGTCGTACATAGGGATGTTTATTTGCATCCGCTAGTGGAGATCCCGAAGGGGATTGTTCCGTTTATGGCCCCAAAGATGGAGATTTTCTCTCGCGGAGACAGAGAAAGGAAACAAAGTCCCTCCCAATGTTGTCAATGGCAGATGGCGGTCCATGGCGAAGGCCAAAATCCCGCCATACTGGCCGCTTTGCGGCGCCGTTATACCAGATTATGGCGGAAAAACCCGCACTAACGACCAATATTTACCATTGCGGCGCGCCCAAAAACTATCATGTATATTCATGGCACCGCAATTTGATAACACTGGTCCCGCCGAAGGCACTTTAGGGACGGCGACAGCAAACATATCCACCGCAATTTGTTGGTCATGACTTATGGACTTATTAGATTAAAAATTGTCAAAACAATAATTTTATGGTAGAGGATTAGTTTCTTAATTTCTTGTAGTTGGTTTTTAAATATTTTTACTATTAATTTGATTAACAATAATATTTTATTATGTCTATGTATCTCTGCGGGAACCGTGGGAGTCCGCGAAGACGGGAATGGGGGACAAAATTCCTCCGTGATAGGGTGATAGGGATCCGAGACGGGGATGGAAAATAGATTCGAAGGCAGATATGCCCATTTGTACTCCTAGGTAGCACCTACAATAGAAAAGATGGTGGAAAATAGGCTTAGGTGGTTTGGGCATGTGGAGAGTACATAACTACATATAGATTTTGTTGTAAGGAGAATAGATCAGATGGAGAGGAATCAAACAAGTAGAGGTAGAGAAAGATGTATAAAAACTATAAGAGAAACTATTAAGATTTTGAGATTAACAAATTGGATATAACCATGGTCTTGGATAGAATGTTATCGCGGAATTTGATCTATGTAGCCAACTCCACTAAGTGGAATATGGTTTGGTTGTTGTTAAACTAGAACCATATAATTCAAAATAGGACTTTTATTGATTATACTCGGGATTCGAAAACTATGTTTCTATTGAGGTAGAAATAGAATACAAAAGGGATTATAACAGGAAGATACAACTACTGAACACTGCGAAGATGTTTACAGAGCCTAGTCTCGCAACTCTCTTTCCCATCAACCATAACCAAAATAACCACCCTTGTCAGTTCTGCTCCTTATATTTATTCTACACGCCCAATACATTACATAATATTAAACTAGGTAAGGGATGGGCCAGCGCCTAACATAAGTACCCCTAATAGGAGGCCTATTAACAAAATACTATTTCCCCTGTCTAACATGTGTAAACATTTCCTTAAAAAAGGTGATATGACCAACAAAATATTACATGAATTTCAATTCAAATATCACACAATTCAAGACTACATATTAGTCTGGTTTAAATATATATAGAAATATGATAAGCTCTAATTCCTGAATAACCATACCAGCTGAATAGCGTCGAAAATAGGCATGAAGACATCAGTGTCATAATTGCTCATTTTGTTCTGTAGTATAGAGGTCAATCGTTCAAAACCCATCCCAGTGTCAACATGCTTTGCAGGCAGGGATTTAAGGGAGCCATCAGCCTCCCTATTGAACTGTGATGAGACAAACAGAAACATATCAGATGAAGACTTCATGGGGATAGGAAAAGTTTGCATGTTGATTATAATATCAACTTATAATGCAGATGAGATTAACAGAAACATATAACATACAGATTTCATTGGTGATGAAAAAAGTATGCATGCTAGAATCATGGATTATATACAAACTTATCAAGTAGACAAGTTTTATTATGGATGAGGCAGACGGGGGGAGAAAAGGCAGCAACATGCTCTGTATAACAGTAAAATTAAAATACCTGGATGAAGACGAGGTTCCATATCTCAATGCAGGTAGGATCATCATTATTAACCAAACCCGCAGCATCACGGTTACCTATTCTGTCAAAATGTATTTCAGTGCAAGGTCCACAAGGACCAGTGTCACCCATCTCCCAGAAATTGTCCTATTCGAAGATACATGCCAAATTAGATACGCCAATTCAATCCGGAAACAATTTAAAATATAATGTTATAGAGATTTTGGATGACTTCTTTATTATTAAAGCATATGGGCCACTTAAAGAGCTTATAAATTAAAGGCCAGTAATGGTCGGTTGTTAATAATTGATAATTACCACTAGTCATAATGTTAATTTGTTATCGTAATAGTTCATTAGTTCGGCACAGGCATAGAATAAAAGAAGTAAACATATGAAGCGTCATAAAAAATTTCCTTATGAGATAACAACGCCCATTAAATATGAAGGTGCTCCATTCAGAAAAGCAACAAGCTACTGTATCTAGGAAAACTTCAGTCTAAGGTAACACTTCGCCTGACTTTAATTTTTTCTTCATTTTCTCTTCACCAAAAAATAGGAAAATTTCCCCCCAAATTCTTCTTTTAAGAGAGACCCAAAACAGCATACTCAAATAGTCAGTGTAAAATCAACCATTTCACACTTCTTAAGAAAATTGGCTGTCCCTATTGATAATCAACTACAATATCCAATCTAACCCTCAATACAAACAATGGTGTGAAACTTGTTTCAATTAGTATAATTAAATAAACTAAATTAAGGGCATTTCTGGTATATTAGCATTAAGTATGGTATCAAAAATCAACTTTAGCTTATAGTTTGTTACAACTTATATGGTCAACTTGCTTATATTTTGTTATGGAGGGAGACATACCTAATATCAAATATAAATGTTTTCCATACAAATTAAAACCCAAACGGAAGACAATATTACATATTATAGGGAGAATTTAATTAAAATGCACTGACAGTGTAAAAGGATTTTACAAAGTCAGTTAATCATAGACATGGAATGTTGGGAGAAGTTTTACTTTTATTTTAACCACCTAAAAAATAATGCAAACAGATGATGGTGATGAATTGACAGTGTAAAACTTTTTACACTGACAATACATAGTAATTAATCTCTTATATGAATGATAAATATATCATATCAAATCAAATTACTAAATATAGTGCTTAGTATCATATAAAATCTATTTTGCATGTCTTATGAAAATATTTCATTCTAAATGTTTATGAGAAAACATCTGTGAAAGCATACTTTACAGCCAAAAGGAAGCACCCGTCCAGGAGGCAAAAACTTTAACCATATATCTCTAGCCTCAAGATCAGGGGCAAGACCAGCCTTCTTATCACCACCAAAATAGGTTGCATAAATGCGATCTGAAGGTAATTTATAAACCTACAATGCAACAGTAGATAATGTAAAAACAAAAATATATATATAGTTGTGCATTATATTTACTGAGAAATTATATAACTATCAATATCTACATTTGAAGATATTGCAAACAAGATAAACACCTAAAAACATATTAACTTTTGCTAGTCTATTCAAATTGAATTGAACATTTCAATTTATTTTTTCTTTGGTTGAGACTATAAGTTTATCCACATTTAGAAACCGATGACCATATCAGATTAGGATTGCCATTCCCAAATCTGATATCCGCTACTACTAATTTACAGATGTCATTCATCTTGAAATGAAACCCAGTGCAGTAGTGATAGGCACAGTATAGTTGATGGAATGGAAAGCGTAGTTATCTTCAGTGAGTGATAGTGCCATTCCTAATTGAAAAGTGTTATTCTTAACAAAGTTTGAACACTACACATGCTATTTAAGCAGCAAAAAAACTTAATTAATATAGAAGAAACAATCAATATAGCTCAGTATGGGTAGCTTCAGTAACTTCCTACCAAACTAGCTAGCTATTAGAGTTTAGATATCATTCCAAAGCACAACACCTCTCATAGAGATCTTACCAAACTATACACCTTTATTAACAAACAAACAACATAAGCCATATAATTCAAGAAGCACCATAGAAAACTCCAATTGATAAAACATACTTTGGTTAGAAGCTCCCATGCCCAGCTAATGGCTTCTTCTTTAAAGTAATCACCGAACGACCAATTTCCCAACATCTCAAAGAAAGTGTGATGGTAAGTGTCTTTCCCCACATCGTCAAGATCATTATGCTTACCACCAGCTCGAATACACTTCTGGGTATTGCACGCACGAGAGAGTTTGCTCAAGGCAGTGTTAGGATCAACAGTCCCCAAAAAAATTGGCTTGTATTGGTTCATACCTGGCACATAAATAATCGTAAAAAAAATTACAAGACAGAACTACCAGTGTAAAATATGTACTATATTTACCTATCCATTAGTATTTAGAACATGTTTAAATTGACTCATTTGAGTTTATCTATGAGAATAAGCACTTGTGAGACTGTTTCAAATAGCTTATGTGGTGTCCGTCCATAGGCTATTTTCAGCTTATTTTATAAGCTTTCTGTTACAACTTTTTGAATAATAAACAAACACAAAACAACTTCTGAGTTTATTAAAAATCCCTCAAACTTAATCTCTACATTATTGTCCATCTTTTTTTATTATTAGAATTAGAGTTTGGCCAAAATAATCCTTACAAAACCGGCGTGTAAGGTGAGGGGTACCCATATAAACTCTTTTCCAGCTCCATCTTTAATTAACGTAGGACTTTGCTTTTTCCCAATGTTTATAACATATAACAAACAGGCACTTTATCTTTTATCTTTTGTTATAGAAATAGCACATACTTAAGCAGTAGCTGCCCTTATACCATAAGTGCTTATATTTTAAGCACTAAATTAAGCTAAAAGGATTCTTATCTCTATTTAAAATTTCTTAAAACCCTAAAAAAGTGAGGAAACAAAAACAAAAAGACTATTCAGCTAGCGGAGAAAGCTTCAATAAGCCAAAAACGAAATTGCACAACTCAAACAAAAACAAACAGTATCAATGACTTCAATTTGAGATTCTACCTCTAGGCAAACAACATCGATTTCAATTCTAAAAATCTCCATAATCTAAGTAGTTGATTGAGTGACTGTGAGTAAGAGTGGAAAAGAATAATAACGACAAAAAGGATAAGACAGAGTACCGGCGTTAGCAAATAGGAGAGTAGGATCATTGAAGGGGACGACGGGACTGGACTTCCAATAGACATGGTTCTTATCTTCGAAGAATTTGACGAAGGTGTCTCTGACGCGCTTGGCCGGCCATTCGATATCGAGTGAGTCAGCTCCTGGCATGACGGCGGAGGCTGTGGAGAGATGAGATCTAGAGAAGGAGGAGACACCGCGAGAGGGAGAGGGGAGTGAGGGTGGCGGCGGCGGCAATATATGGTTACGGGTGCAAAGAGAAATGAAGAAAGTGAAACCTTTTCTCATTCACTCATATCATTTGTCTTAAATCTTTTTGTTTATTCTCGCTTGGGTTATGTTATGCAACTCCAAATCCTTTTTGACCTTGTCAATCTCAAATCTCAATGGCTCGCACGGTTATAATTGTGTAATGCACATTTGTTTCTAAAATATAATTAAAATAAATTATTTAACCATCAATAATATATTTGTTTGGATATAAATATTATTGTTTTGGCTTTATTTACAAGAATATTAGAATTAATAATAAATTTGTTCTCGTTATTATTCAATATTTTGATCAATTACTTGATACTCCTGTTATTATAAAATATTTTTATCATTAATTTCATATTATAAAAATATTTGTATCAATAATTAATTTTTTCGTTTATATAAATATTGATATCAACAATACATTTTTCTCATATATAAATAATATTTATCTCATATATTTTATTATATTATCAATGATAAATAAATATTATTACGATAAATTAAGGTAAATCATTCATTTTATTCTTTAATTCTACTTACAAACAAATCATTTTCTCATATTTTATAAAATTATTTATAATCAATTTATAAGTGACACGTTTTTTTCCATAAAAATATTTATGCAATTATTTAGTTTTATAAATATCAATTAATAACACACATTTTTTCATATATAAATAAATATCAATTAATAATATACATTTAGTTGTATTGACAACAACGGTTTTGTATTTTCACACTCCTATATAAATGTCTTCTTATATAAAAAATTGGTTAAAAAAATAATTTTTTAATGCAATTTTTTCGGAAAAAAAAATGAAAATAACCAAGTTTTAAAAAAAATTACCCAAAAAATTAGGTTTTGGGAAAAATTACTTGGGTAACCAAGTTTGGGAGGTGCCCTACACATAGGAACCACCTCCCATGGCGCCATAGTACAAAAAGTTGGTCATATGCGCCACTTAGTGCATGGTGGTTTTTATAAGCCACCTCGGGTGGCGCCAATGTTGCTGTGATTTTTTTTTGTTTTTTTTTAATATTTAAAAAAAAACCTACTAAATAAATAATTAGAATTGTGGAAATATATATTAATGATATAAGACGATGCATTACAACTGGAAATACGGGAAAAAAAATTTAAATACGGGAATATATTTTTAAAAAACATTAAAATTATTCTAATCGTGACCCTTATTATGACCGTCAGTTCCGCAAGAAGGCGTTGTTCGGATTCGTTGGGAAGGTGGTCGACGATCCCCCTAGTCCTTGGATGTTCTCGTTGTGTTTGGGTAGGTGAGCCTCGGATTAGCCCCTTCATGCGCTCGTTAGACATGTAGTCTTCAATCCTACTATCAAAGAGTCGAGTCCCCATGCCCTCAAAGTTTAATCGTGGTGGTGGGGTCGCCTTGTATGGTTGGTAAAACCCAACGCTTGAGTTGCCTTGGAAAAAAGACATTGTTTATTGGGGTGTGGTGTAGCCATATTGTTGTTGTTGTGATTGTTGGAAGCTAGGGTAAAGTGATGATTGCGGGATCATTGGCTCGTTTGGGTCGTATTTGTCATCTGCGGGGTTGGGTTGCCTAGTGGAGGGGCCCGCGTCGTGGTGCTGTTGGGTGAAGCCCCGTGAGTGATGTTGGCTGGGTTGCCTAGTGGAGGAGCCTGCGTCGTGGTGTTGTTGGGTGAAGCCCCGGGACTATTGTTGGCTGGGTTGATTTTGGTAGGGCGTTTGATACTCTTCACGGTAAAGGTGTTCGGAGGTCTGATGGTGTTGGTACGAAACAATCCTCTCGTTAGGTTCAACATAGGTGTGAGAATGACAGCGGAATCGCTAGACATCCTAAAAAGCACGTATAAATATATTAATATGGAAATCATATAAGTATAGATGTTTAGAAGAAAATAAGTATGAACTTACAAATTTCTCCAGGTTCGCCCTAGTTCCTCTGTGCTTTTCACCCAAGGTTGGAAGTTGAACCATTTTTAAGAACTCTGAAACTTGATGCGAAATTGAAAAATATAAGTGTGTGTGTGTGAAGATGATAGATGAAATGTTGATGAAAAATGAGTTTTCTATGAGAGTATTTATAGAGGGAATGGTTTATGCTGATGTCTATTACATGACAATCAAGTGGCGAGCATGCATGTGATACATATATTAAAGTGATAAAATAGGGTTCACATGCATTCAGATGTGTAAAGTTATAAAATAGGGGTCACATGCAATAGACTAGGCGTGCATGCATAGTGTTTTGTGCAGGGCTAAGTGTAGTCTGCAGAATAGTCTAGGCGCATGCATAAAGTTATAAAATAGGGGTGCATGCGTGTCAGGATAGTCTACATAGTGCAGGTATAGGGTCGCATGCATGTATGATAGACTACATTTTGCAGGTAGGTCACATGCATAAGAATAGGCCAAATTAGGGTTTTCACGTGGGGACCACTTTTTATACATATGCGCCTTCTTGGGGAGTTTTTTTTTTGTTTTTTCTCTCCTAGAGTTTGCTGTTTGAATACGTAACTCAGTATGACTGAAAATAATTAGTGTACAGTATACGCAACTCAGTATGGTTGTGTCTGGTCAAGTCGACTGTGCAACAATATCATGCATACCTCAAATCAATTGTACACGTTTGTGACGATACAGGCATGCATCTCATCAACTTTTTCCGCATGTGAGTGTATAGTAAGCAGATTTCAAATAATATTGTTTTAGGGTTCAACAATTGTTCGTCTACATAAAGGAAACCACTTATGTGAAAAATTGCACATCTCATTACACACTCAACAATGACCTCTCCACAATATATTATCAACGCTCATGTTTTTGGCAAGACCCATGTTTGTGAAGATGTTGGTTTTCTGTTTAGAAACACTAAGGTTACACAGTTTTCTTTAAACAGAAAAGAAAATTTTAGTTACTTTAAAAAGAGATTAGAGATGAAGCTTGCACGGGGTTATGTATTCCAAATTTTCTACCAATATCGATTTCTTCGTGGGAACAACCCGGTCAAGTTTATCCAAGTTGAGGTCAAAGATGATGAAGACCTGCAGAATATGTTTGCCAATCATGAGTATTCTGGTTACGAGTCCATAGAGTTGTATGTTACTCTACCAGAAGTTTAACCCTCACATTTGGTGGAGTCACAAGTCATTGATTCACTGGTCGACGAGCAAGTAGAGGTCGACGTCGTAGATGAAGAAGAAGAAGAAGAAGAAGCACCGGAAATAGAAGTTGATCACTTGGTCAACGAGGAATCTAAAGACGAACATGATGTTGTTGTGCCACCAGATCAAGTGCATATGCCTCCAACGCACATGAGGAACTTGAACTTGGATGGGGATGAACCATCGTCTGATATTTTCTATGATATATACACTCAAACAGATGCACGGTTAAAAGAAGGAGACAAATTTCGTTCAATGGAGGAATGTATCAAGGCCATAAAAAGATTTCATATGGCAAACAATGTTGATTTTAGAGTTGATCGCGCCAACGTTGAGAGGTACAACATCAATATGTTTCCCCTTTTGTTGAGCAGAAGTTTCCCCTTTTCCAGTATGTTTCCATTTCTTATCAGCAAATCCAATAACATCCAAGTTCATATGTCGATGCCAAATACTCAGTAGCTCATCCTCATTAGTTTTTGGACTCAAAGGTCCTTCCAATTATTATTTTGTTCATTTTGTTCAAGCTCTATCAAACTCAAAATACTTATCTCTTAAGTCCTTCCATGGCCTACCATTTTCAACAAAAATGGGGAACTCAACAAAAACTATAGCCTAGTTAGATGCAGTGTTAAAGTCAGATAGAAGTACAAATTGCATAGCTTCAGCCAAGGCGCCAACTTCATCATTCAACCGTTGAGCCATTTTTGAAGAAAAAAAGCAGCACATAAATAAAGGATTTATAACCAATGAAGCATAAGTCATGGAAACAAAATTGCAAGCGAATAGAAACACGTCAGTCCAATAGTAAAGGAAAGAAAGAAAAAAAAGATAGAAAATGCTTCTTAATCCCCACACAAACAAACATACCTAAACAAATTTAAAACCACCACAACATAATCCCCAGGCCTGAAGCCGTCTAACTAGTACCACATTAAAAATAAAACACAAAAACACTTTAGAAAAAGAACTCTCAGCGCAACCCCATTTAATAAAAAAAGAAAAAAATCACACTGTTGTGGAAGTTAGACAACAGCTTATAAAGACCATTTAATAAAGCTACATGTTGATTTATTATCGTGTTTTCTACTTTGACCAAAACACACTAAAAGATGGACCCTAAATTCTATAAAAAGACAGAAAAAACATTAAAGAAGTATTAAAGATGAAGAATCATTAAAAAAATATTACAAACTAAATGATGGACCATAAATTATAAAAGGCTTAAATACACTTTTTGTCCCTGTAAGTTAGCGTGTTTTTGATTTTCGTCCCTGTAAGTTATTTTTTTGGGGTTTAGTCCTTATATTTCAATTTCGCGTTCGTTTTAGTCCCTAAAATCAAAATCCGTAGGAAATTTCACAAGAAAATCCGCAGGTAACCTGCAGATTTTCCTGCGGATTTTGGCTTTAGGGACTAAACCTCGAGCAAAAAGTAAGATATAGGGACTAAAACTCAAAAAAAAACTTACAGGGACGAAAATCAAAAACACGCTAACTTACAGGGACGAAAAGTGTATTTAAGCCATTATAAAAAATAGGTAAAACCAAAAACATTAAAAATCACTACAGAAGCATTACACACTGAAATATGGGGACTATGATTTACCGTGGTCAATAGACCCTATAGTCACACGGTTCATTACTGGCCATATGATCATGTTCTAGTGGTTTTAATTTAAACAAAACAGAAAACATTAAAAAAAGCATTAAATATGAAGAATCATTAAAGAAACATTACACACTAAATGGTGAACCCTAAATTTTAAAAAAAGGTAAAACAAAAACACTAAACAAACCTTAAAGAAGAAATGTACACTAAAAGATGAGGACTATGATTTACTTCGGTCAATAAAACTTGAAGTCACACAGTCAGTCATTTCTGACCATGATCTATTGGTTCTAATTTAAACAAAACCAAAAACATTAAAGAAGCATTACAAACATTAAATATGAAGGATCGTTAAAGAAACATTAAACACTAAATGATGAACCGTAAATTCTAAAAAAAAGTTAAACAAAAAACACTAAAGAAACATTATACACTAAAAGACGGGGACTATGATTTACTACGCTCAAAAGACCCTACATTCACACAATCAGTCATTTTTGACCATCTGATAATGATCTAGTGGTTATAATTTAAACAAAACTAAAAACATTAAAGAAGCATTAAAAACATTAAATCTCATATCTCCAATCAAGTTCCTCCCTGCAAAATCAGAAACTCAACAAAGACAAACTCCCATGCTGATTCATTTTTCCGGTCACGTTCTTCCATTTCTTTCAAACCTTGGCCAAGAGCTATATCTTCCTTATTTGACCATGAAGTCATTTTCTGAAGAAAAAAACAACAAACATTAAAAAAACATTAAACACGAAACAAATTTAAAAATAAATACTGCATTGAAAATTAAAAACACCAAAACATTCTAAAGCTTTGAGTATAAAACAGAAACATTAAAAATAAAAATGAGTAAATTAAAAATGAATACTGCATTTAAAATTAAAAACATCATACCATTCAGAAACTTTAAATATGAAGCAAAAACATTAAGAATAGAAAAGAATAAATTAAAAATGAATACTGCACAAAGAATTAAAAACACCAAACCATTCATAAGCTTTAAATGTGAAGCAGAAACATTAAGAATAAAAATGAGTAAATTAAAATGAATATTGCATTATAAATTAAAAACATCAAACCATTCAGAAGCTTTAAATATGAAGCAGAAACATTAAAAACAAAAAGGAGTAAATTAAAAAGGAATAATGCATTAAAAATACCAAAACATTTAAAAACTTTAAATATGAAGAGAAACGTTAAGAATAAAAACAAGTAAATTAAAAATGAATACTGCATTAAGAATTAAAAACACCAAAACATTCAAAAGCTTTAAATATGAATCAGACACATTAAGAAGATAAAGAAGTAAATTAAAAATGAATACTGCATTAAGAATTAAAAACATCAAAACATTAAGAAACTTTAAATATGAAGAAAAACATTAAGAATAAAAATGAGCATTTTCTCTAACAATTTAGATTTGTCACACTATTTACTATTAACTTCAACTCTATTTATAGACCATAGAAAATACATGATGCGTTAGGTCAAAGTTTCTTTTAGACGGAAGCAGTTACTTTATCATGTTAACTTTTTCTATTATTATATGTTTTTTTATCACTTCTATGCGTGCCATAAAAACCACATTATGTAATCTATGTTAGTTACATATTGTATTAAATAATTTCATTAAACCATTATTGATGCACTAATTAAAAAAGTGATGTTTCAGTAGTCTAGCATTGCCTTGTCAATAGCTGCACCGCTTACAATGACAAAAATTGTTGTGATGTTTTAATAGTAGTATTTCATATATAACAGGCAGGAAAAACAAAAACAAATAACTTCACATGAAATAAAAGATACCCTTTCACCATCACAAAATATTAGATAAATAAAAATGCATAGTATATCATAGCATTGCATATATAACATGCAGGAAAAAACAAAAGCAAATAACTTCACATGTAACATAAGATACCTTTCACCATCACAAAATAGGAGATAAACAAAGATGCATAATATATCATAACATTGCATATAAAACGTGCAGGAAAAACAAAAACAAATAACTTCACATTAAACAGAAGATATCATTTTACCATCACAAACTAGTAGACAAACAAAGATGCCTAGTATATCATAGCATTGCATATATAACATGCAGGAAAAACAAAAGCAAATAAACTCACATGAAAACCGAATATGCCCTTTCACCATCACAAAATAGGAGATAAACAAATATGCATAGTATATCATAACATTGCATGTATAACATACAGGAGGGAAAAAAACAAATAACTTAACATGAAACAAAAGTTACCTTTTTCCTATCAGAAAACAGGAGATAAACAAAGATACATAGTATATGATAACATTGCATATATAACAAGCAAGAAAAAAAGCAAATAACTTCGCATTGCATATATTGAACGAAATGCATCATAATATTAATTACATAAATTTCTTTTTTCTTTAAAAAATACAATATTGAACAAAATAGGCGTCCCATAATGGATACTCGTGTGAACACATATAATTTTCCTACTACAAGATATATATTCTATTTTTTATCAACTTAATCATTTATTTTCTTAAAACCTATACACAATTCAAATATGACCTTTAATTAAAAAAAGAAAAAAGTTATTTATATTACATCCATTACTAGAAGTTTTTGGATTCGTTGTGCATGAGAGTAACTTTTATGATCTTATCAGAGGATAAAGGTAAAACATTCACTGTAATATACTACCATTAATTAAAGAGAAAACTAGCGCATAAGTAGTGCGACCATCCACCATAATCCACACGATAATACCCCTGTACATCACGGCTAAGCATACTAAAGCCAATAACCAGAACTACTGAGTATCACCTAAGCCAACATATATGATATCCCAAATCAAAAGCAGGACAGGAAACTGATAACTGTATGACAAAAAGGAAAAAAACCAGCAGCAAACAACTAAATTTCAATCTATCAAAAAAGACATCAAAACTCATAACACCGAAACTCTTGAGACACCGAGACAATCGCCCACAACAGCCTACTGCGCAACCAGGATGTACTTCGTCTTAAGAAAAATTCTGACGGAAGCGCAGACACTGCAAAACACCTAAGAGACATCACAACTCTTGAGACACCGAGAGATCGCGCACGATAGCCTACTGCATACCCAGCAAACGCTCTGCCTTAAGAAAAATTCAGACCGAAGCGCAGACGCTGCCAAACACCCAAGAGATGAAACAGTTGATGAGCAACCTGAGGCCTTAAACCAAGGGGACAATCTGCAACAGGATCCAACAATAATAGTCTCAGATGAAACACTCCCTGCATCACAGGCTCACGTGTAATTAGCCCTCATCCTTATTTTCCAACCCTTTTTTTCACGGTATCCGCTTCTAGTAGGCTCCACTCAGATCTCAATAGGACTTGACTGGTGGAGTCATAGGATTGTAGGGTTGGTCATTGTATAATTTATTGAAAAAACTGATTCGCACTAAATCAAACTCTAATAAAAATTTACATGAACCAAAACCAATCTTTTGAATTTGTTCAAACACCAAACTGAATCAAATAATTGGTTCGGAGTATTGGTTATAAGTTTCGATATGTACCAAATTATTACTAAACAATTTTTTAAAAGAACCGTTTTTTAAACAGAACCATTTGTTAAACAATTTTTTAAAAGAACTGTATTGTACCAGAAAATAACACAAAAGCTAAAACAAAATACATAAATTAACATGTCTTTTTCTAATTTCTAATTGTAAATTTGTCTTCCATAATTGAAATGAAAAATATGAAAACACAATAGAAAAATGATAACAGTGACATAACACTTTTTTACTTAAAAACATAATAATATTCCTTCATTAAAATTCATAACATTGGATTGCATGTATAACATGCACAAAAAACAAAAGCAAAACATAAAAAATAAACATAGATGTATGCTATATCATAGCATTGCATATACAAAATGCAGGAAAAACAAAAGCAAAACACAGAAGATAAACATAAATGCATGCTATATCATAGCATTGCATATACAAAATGCAGGAAAAACAAAAAAAAAACTTCCTAAATCACCATAAAATCTTCATTCATCCATTTTCCCTTTTCCTTTCGCGTCTTTCCCCTTCAACATTGCCTTGATTTCAAGAAGAATCTCGCCGTGTATTTTCAACATCTTAGTATGATTGGTCACTGTTGCTGAAATGTATGTCAACTCATCTTTATCCATAGCAACTTCAACCGCTTTGAGTGCTTTGACTGACTCATCATCACTACCTACCCTCTTTCTCTTAAGCCCAACAAACTCAGATTCCTTACTCTCTTCAACACTAACCGATTTCAACTCTATATAATTACTCCATATTTTGAGATGCTACTCCAACTCAGCAGTCATATTGGAGGAATTTTTTCAATGAGATGCCCCATTTTGTAATACCAAACCTCATCCATGTAGCCAGCCATGTCCCTGAGCTCCTCCCAAGTTCGATCCTGCAAAACCAGAAACTCAACAAAGACAAATTACAAGGCTGCTCCATTTTGTCGGTCACCATGTCCCATCTCTTTCACACCTTGAGCAAGAGCTCTAATTTGTTCATTCGACCACAAAACCAATTTCTCGAAAAGAAAAAAAACACAACAAACAATAAGAAAACATTTTTAATGCTGTATTAAAAATAAAAAATATAGAAAACTTTAAATATGAAAAAGATTAAAAGGGAGCATTACTATCAACTACACACTCTTCACTATCAACTTTACACTCTTCAGTCTTCACTATCAACTTCAATCTATTTTCAACTCTATTTATAGAGAGTAAAAACTACACGGCCGTTAGGTTAAACTTTGTTTTTTACGGAAAGAGTTACTTTATAATGTTAACATTTTCTATTATTTAATGTTTTTTCTTATATCACTTCTATCTGTGAAGAGGAGTCAACAGATTATAAAATCTAACTTACTTACATATTTAATTAAATAACTCCATTGAACCACTATTGATTAAGTAATCTATATTGTCTTGTTAATAGTTGCACCGCTCACAATCAAAAAAATTATTGTGATGTTTTGATAGTTGTGCTTCACTGTTTTTCCATGCTTCTTAAATTTTAGGGTTAACAGTCATTCACCCCCTGCCATATAGGCGAGTTTTGATTTTCCGCCCTTTAAAAAAAATTGGATTACCCCCTATATTTTTCGGGCACCCCCTAAGCGTGTAAAAATCAGGGGGTAAATCAAAAAAATGTATTTTATAGGGGGTAAATTTTCCTCTTAAGGGAAAAAGACTAGGACTTTTAAAAATTTTAAAATTATAGGGGGGTAATCCAAAACTTTTTTTTTTAAAGGGGGGAAATCAAAACTCGCCTATATGGCAGGGGGTGAACGACTATTAACCCTAATTTTTATATTTCAATTATTTTATTTCTTTTGATCACAAATAATAGCGTTTTAGTATTCTTTGTGTTATGTGTGGGAACATGATATCATGTGTTAAACATTATCATAATAAATATTATATATATGATATATATTCGAGAAGTAGAAATTCACTTGCTTTATAGTATTCTTGCTATGAATAAGAATTAAAAAAAAACAAAACTATTGCATATATAACATGCAGGAAAAACAAAAGCAAATAACTTCACATGGAACAAAAGATACCCTTTCACCATCACAAAATAGGAGATAAATAAAGATGCATAGTATATCATAACATTGCATATATAACGTGCAGGATAAAGAAAAACAAATAACTTCACATTAAACAAAAGATATCATTTAACCATCATAAAACAGACGATAAATAAATATACATATTATATCATAGCATTGCATATATAATATGCAAGAAAAACAAAAGCAAATAACTTCACATGAAACAAAAGATACCATTTCACCATCACAAAATAGTAGATAAACAAAGATGCATAGTATATTTAGCATTGCATATATAACATGCAGGAAAAACAAAAGCAAATAACTTCACATTAAACAAAAGATACCCTTTCACCATCACAAAATAGGAGATAAACAAAGATGCATAGTATACCATAGCATTACATATATAAGTGTAGGAAAATAAAAACAAAAACAGATAACTTCACATTAAACAGAAGATATCATTTCACCATCATAAAATAGATGATAAATAAATATACATATTCTATCATAGCATTGCATATATAACAGGCAGGAAAAACAAAAGCAAATAACTTCACATGAAACAAAAGATACCCTTTCACCATCACAAAATAGTAGATAAACAAAGATGCATAGTATATTATAGCATTGCATATATAACATGGAAAAATAAAAGCAAATAACTTCACATGATACAGAAGATTCCCTTTCACCATCACAAAATAGGAGATAAACAAAGATGCATAGTATATCATAACATTGCATGTATAACATGCAGGAGAAAAAAAAGCAAATAACTTCACATGAAACAGAAGATACCTTTTCACCATTGCAAAACAAAAGATAAACAAAGATGCATAGTATATCATAGCATTGCATCTATAACATGCAGGAAAACTTCTATGCGTGCCATGAAAACCACATTATGTAATATGTTTTTTTTATATGTTTTTCTATTATTATATGTTTTTTTATCACTTCTATGCGTGCCATGAAAACCACATTATGTAATATATGTTACTTACATATTTTATTAAATAATTCCATTAAACCACTATTGATGCACGAATTAAAAAAGTGAAGTTTCAATAGTCCAGCGTTGTCTTGTCAATAGCTGCACCGCTTACAATGACAAAAATTGTAGTGATGTTTTAATAGTAGTTGTTATACCCCAAAATTTGCCCGCATCTTTTTTCAAGAAAACTCCAATCTGAAAATTAAGAGTCTCATATAATCATGGATTTTTATTTCAACAAATATCCTGATATATGAAACACTTAGTTTTCAGAATTTTTCTTATACAGTAATTTGGCTTGCAGTTGAATTTATTCTTACGCAAACGCCAAATGCTGTTTATTACTTCACACATGCTATTTATTTATTTACAGATAAATAGTACTGACACAATTGGTACAGAGTTAAATCTTTTTGCAGGCGCAGAATCAGGAAACTCAGACTGTACTGGTAACAAGTAGATTATTATTATCTTTTGTTTCCCACTAATTTTGGTACTATATTCCATTATTTTCAAAAATCTTTTCAAATCTCTTTTTCAAAAATCAAATCCTAACTTTATTCTCTACATCTCTCTTTTTCCCAACACTATCATACACTTTCTTTCAAATCTTACTTCCACTCAAATTTTCCTTTTGTACGGAATCACATCATTCCCCAACGTCTCTATCCTTCTTTCCATTCTATAAATACCTCTCATTTTCTTCCATAAAATCTCACATCAAATTCTAATTCATCTCTCAAATTTCCACTTCATAATCCATCCTTTCTTCTTCCCCGACAAAATGGCAAAGCGGTGGGAAACGTGTTTTCTTATGGTCATCACCATTGCTACGGTGATCATGTCTTTCTTCTGTCTACATAGCCCGGAACACTGTGGACCTGGGATGCTTATGCTCCCAATCATCTACATGTTACTATTTGTAGCATGGGTTATCAATCGTCATTCTTAAAATTTGCCGTATTTCTTATTTCTTAAATGTACCGTTTATTCGTCGTACTGTTCAATATAGTATGTAATATTTGTACTGTCAGTATTAAATGTTGTACTATTTGTCATAATATTGCTTAATTACTCAGATAATATTTTATGTGTTTTCTGCCAAACAAATATTCATTTTTCTGTGCATTAAATGATTTTCAGGGTTATTATCGGTAATTTTGCCCGCATACAGTAAATATTAGTTATTTATTATGTCTGTGTTTTTAACAAGTCATGTAAATAACTTTCATTTTTCACATAAAACAAAAACAACAAAAAAGAAAATTAACTTTGACTGTTGATTTTTTCACTCTAACTGCTACGTCAATACCTGAACAACCAGTCGACAGCCAAACTGCTGGCAGTACAATTCTCAGTGTTTTGTACCATCAATCAAATCAATCTTTCACAATTCAAAATTCCAAGATTTTTGTTCTAGAAGTCTTCTGAATATCACGCGATTAGCAGAGACTCAACACTGCACAAAAATCAGGTACGCTTAACTGTCTCCTACATAAACAGTCCCTGACTAGGGTTTTCTTGTTTTTACAGGAGAAACAAGTTTTTGAGAGCTCAAATGGATTTCATACACATCCATATATCTCAAAGTACCATCATACAAATTTTCAAACTTCAATTCACTCAGACGCACCGTCAGCAGCTCAAACAGTCAACAGACGACCCGTTTGACCAAAAAAGTCAACAGACAGTCAAAAATGAAATTTTTTGTCAAAGTCCATATTTTGTCAAAGGATTCATCATTTGATCATTGGATGATCATAATTCCTCAAGGAAAGATCAAAAATCAACAAAACCCTAAGATTCAAAATTAGGGTTTTTGCCTGAAAAGTCAACTCAACTTTGACTGGTCATAACTCTCTCATCCTTCATCCAAAAAATTCAAACCAAAGCTCATTTTGAAGGAAATTCAATTATCTTTCAAATGCCATTGATCCCATGGTCATTGGATTCACCAATTGAAAAATATGATCAAAGACATTACAGGTCATTTTCAAAGTCAACAAAAAGACACTTTTTTCAAAAGGACACACAAGGAGCATCAAAAATCATTTTGACATGAGACCAAAGACATTGGTTAGAGGACTCTTTGAGGTTTCCAAAAAGTGCAAGATCTCCTTCATATGACAAAAATTGAGGGATTTACACCTTGTTGAAGTTGGCTAAATTTTGGGAAAATGCATGAAACCAACATTGCTCAAAAATGCATTTTTTCCAAATGGGGCCAAGTTTTCATGGTTCAAACATCATTTCCACAATATTATGGTCCTCCCACGACCAAGACAAAGCCCACACCATTTTTATTCATTTTTGGTTTAATTTTATCACATATAAGATTAAATTAAAAAGGAAAAATGGAAGAATAATACATAGCTTTAATCTTAAGCTAAAGCCTCCACAATTGACTTAATTATGCAGCAAGGAAGGTGCAAGGAAAGTCTATGGCAAGAGGTGTGGAAGAATTAAGCAAAGGTTGCTTAAATTTTAAGCTTGAAAGACAAAAATTCAACAAAGACAATTAAGGCTTCTTAGCTTAGTTTTTAAGCACTCCATGGCTTATAAATAGCTTATCATACTTCACAAACAAGGGGAGAACGAAAATAGCAAGAGGGCATAGCATAGAACTTCACAAAATTCTCAAAAAATCTCATAACTTTGTAAATTTTCGTTTTCCATATTCCAATCAATATCAATACAAACAATCACTTCCAATCATCTCCTAAAGCAATATAGAGTAAGAATAAGCTCTTTGCTTGGTCCCATGAGAGTCGTGACATGTGTATAAAGTGTTACATGAACATACACTCATAACTTTCGTTTTCGTATGCATGCTTGACTAAAATGAAATTTAACTATTTGCATGGACTCATGGCATGATATAGAGTAGGTTTGAGTGATTACATGCAAGCTTTAACGTGGATTTGAAGCTCCACCATTTTTGAGCTTCAAACATGTGAAGCTTTCGTTTTCCATGATAGAGGCTTCAAATGAAAAAACTAACGACGCTATCATGTTCAGAAGGGTCCATTTAGGTGATCTGGGTGGCCCTTGTTCTTTTTTATTTTCGTTTTGTAGGTCATCCAAAAGGTTAAAGAATTGAAAGCAAAATCCGCAGGAAAATCCGCAGGTAAGTCTGCAAGAAAATCCGCAGGTAATATGAAGAAGAAGATGAATAGTAAGGTTGAAAAGTTGACTGCCTGCGTGGCCAGTCTTTGCTTTTCAATTGGTCCACCTTGTGCGCGTGGGACCCAGTCAGAACAATAAAGTCTCCTTGGATTCAGTGCATGCAATCCCATCATTATATCATGCACTCTTCAATCTGAGCCACTAGATGTATCTAGTAATCTGATCCAACGCCTCCAAAACGCAGCCACACCATAACCCATCATAATGACCACACATGATCACTGCTTTATTTATTTTTCTATTTTATTTTAATTTCTTGTTAAATTAATTAAAAATAGTTTTAAAAATCCAAAAAATGCACAAAAAATATTTTTAGACTTCTAAAATAATATATTATTTTCTGAAATAAAAATATTTTATTTTTCTTCAAAATTTCAATATTTTGCATAATTAATTAGTATATATTTATATATTTGCTTTTTAATTATTCTAACCAATCAAAAATCATAAAAAAAATTGTTCTTTATATAAAATATTGTTTATATATTATAAACTAATTTTGTACATATTTTGAATAATTTTCTCTTTGAGTTTTAATTATTTGTATAATTATTTGTATAATTATGTATTAATTAGCTTAATCAATTTTCAAATCAATTTCAAAAATTCCAAAAAATTAGTTTTGTTTTAAAATTAATTGACAAATATTTTGTACATATTTTAAACTTAATTTCTAGGTTTAAATCTATTTTCATCTTTTTTCTTCATTTTAATTTAATTAATCATGCATTAATTATAATTAAAATCAATCATAAAAAATCCAAAAATATGTCTTTTATTTTTCTTTCAATTTAAAATTCCTAGATAAATGTATAGGATGTCAAATTCATGTAAATAGGCTAGTTTACATTTCCTGCACAATCGATGTAATAGCGTAGATTTACTTTCCGCACTTTACATTTCCGCATTTTAATTTCCCGCATATATAAACTGCGTGTATGTCAAAGATAAAATTGAACCGTTAGATCACTAACTTCAAAGATAAAATATCTGAATCCAAACACAATCACACTTGCACCTCTTAAGGTAAATCCCATCTCATTTTTTTCAAAATCAAAGTCAAAATTCTACTGTTTCGAGTACAAAATCGAACCTTGCGTTTATATCCGGTGAAAGGATAGATTTTTAAAGGAAATAAGGATAAATACCTTACAACTCAAGGTAGACCTCCTAGTTTGCTTGCTCAAATCAAAACAAACAAAATTCTCATACACTGTTGTTTTTCAAAACAAAACTTTCAAAAAAGACAATACTTTGTATACATCCAAACACGGATTATTACAAAGTTAACGTTCTTTTCAAAACATCTTTCGAAAGATAAACAAGCATTTTGTATACATCCACACACGGATCATTACAAAATTCAATTTACAAAGGTATTTGAAACCACATATGAGCATTCTAAAGCAATTGAAAAGTGATCGAAAAACAAGTGAGCTAAGCAAACTTAAGAGCCCATGGATAACCATGGATACAAAGGGTGCTAACACCTTCCCTTTGTATAACCTACCCCCTTACCCAAAATTTCTTAAAGGTCTTTTTTCTGTTTCTTTTATAAACCTTTCCTTAATTGGATAAAATAAAAGGTCGGTGGCGACTCTGTGAATTTTCAAAAATGCGAAAGCATAAGCGATAAAAAAGAGTCAGTTCACGTATCTCTACAGATCAGAGGTATGGCCCGGAATTAAAAAACGGAGGTCCACAGTAGTGTTTCACAATTTTCTCGTGCTTCCTATTTTTGTGGTATCGTAGTTCAAGTTTTATATTTTAATTATTTTATTTCTTTTGATCACAAATAGTAACGTTATAGTATTCTTTATGTTATGTGTGGGAACATGATATCATGTGTTAAACATTATCATAATAAAAATGATATGTATTCGAGAAGTAGAAATTCACCAGCTTATAATATTCTTCATATGAACCAGAATTAAAAAAACAAAACCGTTGCATATATAACATGCTGGAAACACAAAAGCAAATAACTTCACATTAAACAGAAGATATTATTTCACCATCACAAAACAGATAATTAACAAAGATGCATATTATATAATATCATGGCATATATAAAAAGCAGGAAAAACAAAAGCAGATAACTTCACACGAAACAAAAGATACCCTTTAACCATCATAAAATAGTTGATAAACAAAGATGCATAGTATATCATAGCATTGCATATATAACATACAGGAAAAAGAAAAGCAAATAACTTCACATGATACAGAAGATAAACAAAGTTGCATAGTATATCATGACATTGCATATATAACATGCAGGAAAATCCAAAGCAAATAGCTTCACATGAAATAGAAGATACCATTTCACAATCACAAAACAGAAGATAAACAAAGACGCATGGTATATCGTAGCATTGCATCTATAACATACAGGAAAAACAAAAGCAAATTAATAACTTCTGTTGAAACATAAGATGTCCTTTCACCATCAAAAAATAGGATATAAACAAAGAGACATAATTTATGATAGGATTGCATATATAACACGTAGGAAAAAAACAAATAAATTCACATGAAAACAGAAGATGCCCTTTCACCATCACAAAACAGAAGATAAACAAAGATGCATAGTATATCATAACATGCAACAGAAACAAAAGCAAATAACTTTACATGAAACAGAAGATACCCTTTTACTATCACAAAATAGGAGATAAACTAAGATGCATAGTATATAATAATATTGCATATATAACATGCAGGAAAAAAAGAAAATAAACAAAGACGGATAGTATATCATATTATTGCATATATAACATGCATGTAAAATAATAGAAAATAATATAAGACATACCCATGATATTCATTAACTCAAACTGATACGTCATGATCATAAAATTATAGCATAAAACTAACACACATGACCACTGTTTTCGCAATGAAGGTCAAAGCATCTTTCTCCATAATTGACTCATCATCACTTTCTTTCTCGACCTTCTTTAACTTACGAAGACTACCAGATCCAGATTCCTTACTCTCGTCAAGACCAGTAGAATCCAACTTCATATATTCACCCCATATTTTAACCCGCTCCTCTGACTCATTAGTCATTGGAGGAAATTTTTTGTCCATAAATTCCCCCATTTTGTATTACCAAACATTGTTCATGTCGGCAGCCTTGTCTCATAGCACCTCTCAATTTCCACCTTGCAAAATAGGAAACTTAACTAAGACAAACTCTCATGCTTATTTATTTTTGCGGTCATGTTTTTCCATTTCTTTCAAACCTTGGGCAATAGTTATAACTTCCTCATTTAACCATAAAGCCATTTTCTGAAGAAAAAAAATAACAAACATTAAGAAAGCATTAAAAATTTTGTCAAAAAAAAAAAGAAAGCATTAAAAATGAAATAAATTTAAAAATAAATAATGCATTGAAAATTAAAAACACCCAAACATTATGAAGTTTTGAGTAATAAGAAGGAACATTAAAAATAAAAAATGAGTAAATAAAAAATGGATAATACATTAAAAATTAAAAACATCATACCATTCAGAAGCTTTAAATGTGAAGCAAAAACATCAATAATAAAAAGGAATAAATTAAAAATGAACACTGCATTTCAAATTAGAAACATGAAACCATTCAGAAGTTTAAACGTGAAGCAAAAACATAAGAATAAAAAGAAATAAATTAAAAATGAATATTGCATTTTGAATTAAAAATACCAAACCATTCAGAAGCTTTAAATGTGAAGCACAAACATTAAAATCAAAAAGGATTAAATTAAAAATGAACAATGCATTAAAAATTAAAAACACCAAAATATTCAAAAGCTTTAAACATGATGGAACTCATTCCATCCCATTCCATCCAATTCCTCATTTTTTTTTCCATCCAACTTGGGTGTATGTGATGGAATGAGAAATTTTAAATAAAATAACCAAACAATGAAGTGGGATCTTTATTCCGTTCCGCTCCACTCCACTCTGATCCGTTATGTTCCATTCTGCTCCGCTCCGTTATGTTCTGTCAATCCAAACATAGCCTAAGAATAAAAAGGAGTAAATTTAAAACGAATACTGCATTAAGACTTAAAAACACCAAAACATTCAAAAGCTTTAAATATGAAGCATACACGTTAATTAAAAAGATAAAGAAGTAAATTAAAAATGAGTATTGCAGTAAGAATTAAAAACATCAAAATATTAAGAAATTTTAAAGATAAAGCAAAAGCATTGAGAATAAAAACGAGCATTTTCTCTGCCCATTCAGATTTGTCACACTATTTACTATTAACTTCAACTCTATTTATAGACCATAGAAAATACACGACGCGTTAGGTCAACGTTTCTTTTAGACGGAAGCAGTTAATTTAACATGTTTACCTTTTCCGTTATTATATTTTTTTTATCGCTTCTATGTGTGGCATGAAAACCAAATAAGGTAATATATGTTACTTAAATAATTACTAAAATAAATTCATTAAACCACTATTGATGCACTAATTAAAAATGTGAAGTTTCAGTAGTCTAGTATTGTCTTGTCAATAGCTGCACTGCTTACAATGACAAAAATTATTGTGATGTTTTAATAGTAGTGCTTTACTATTTTCTCATGCTTCCTATTTTCCTGGTATCGTAGTTCAAGATTTATATTTCCATTATTTTATTTCTTTTGATCACAAATAGTAGCGTTATAGTATTCTTTATGTTATGTGTGAGAACATTATATCATGTGCTAAACATTATCATAATAAATATGATATATATTCGAGAAGTAGACATTCTCTTGCTTATAATACTCTTGCTATGAACAAGAATTAAAAAAACAAGAGCATTGCATATATAACATGCAGGAAAAACAAAATAAATAAATTCACATGAAACAAAAGATACCCTTTTACCATCACAAAATAAGAGATAAACAAAGATGCATAGCATATCATAACATTACATATATAAGACAGACTCATAATATTCATTAACCTATACTGATTGACATCATTGTAGTAATTTTTAAAGGACATCGATAAACAATAGGGCACACACAAAATATTAATAAATAATTACAAAAGAGATAATAAATCATCATCAAGTCTTCATCCATCAATTTTCACTCTCCCACTCACATATTTCTAATCCAATATTGCTGCTTTGATATCTTTAAGCAACTTGGTGTGTATTTTCAACACTTCAATGTGATTGGCCATTGTTTTCGAAATAAGGTCAAAGCATAATTCTCCATAATCAAATCATTATCACATTCTTTTCCAACCCTCTTTAACTTACAAAGACCACCAGATCAAGATTCATTACTCTCGTCAAGACCGGTAGAATCCAACTTCATCTATTCACCCCATATTTTGACCTACTCCTCTAACTCATTAGTCATTGGAGGCATTTTTTTGTCCACAAGTTCTCCCATTCTGTAATACCAAACATCATTCATGTCGACAACCTTGTCTCTGATCTCAAGTCCGACCCTACAAAATCGCAAAGTCAACAAAGACAAACTCCCATGCTGATTCATTTTTCGGGTCACATTCTTCCATTTCTTTCACACCTTTGGATAAGAGCTATAACTTCCTCATTTGACCATAAAGCCATTTTTTGAAGCATGAAAACCACAAACATTACGAAAGCATTAAAAACGAAGAAAATTTAAAAATAAATACTGCATTAAGAATTAAAAACACCAAAACATTCTGAAGCTTTGAGTATAAAGAAGGAACATTAAGAATAAAAAAGGAGTAAATTAAAAATGAATACTGCATTAAAAATTAAAAACATCATTCCATTCCGAAGCTTTAAATATGAAGTAAAAACATTAAGAATAAAAAGGAATAAATTAAAAATGAATACTGCATTAAAAATTAAAAACATTAAACCATTCAGAAACTTTAAATGTGAAGCAGAATCATTAAGAATAAAAAGGAGTAAATTAAAAATGAATATTGAATTATGAATTAAAAAACCAAACCATTCAGAAGCTTTAAATGTGAAACAGAAACATTAACAACAAAAAAGAGTAAATTAAAAATGAATACTGCATTAAAAATTAAAAACACCAAAATATTCAGAAGATTTAAATATGAAGAGAAATATTAAGACTAAAAAATGAGTAAATTAAAAATAAATAGTGCATTATGAATTAAAAACATCAAAACATTCAAAAACTTTAAATATGAAGCAGACATATTAAGAAGATAAAAAAGTAAATTAAAAGCGAATATTGCATTAAGAATTAAAAACATCAAAAGATTCAAAAACTTTAAATATGAAGCAAAAACATTAAGAATAAAAAGGAGTATTTCCTCTACCAATTTAGATTTGTCATACTATTTACTATTAACTGCAATTATATTTATAGACCATAGAAAATACACGACACATTAGGTCAACGTTTCTTTTTTACGGAAGCAGTTACTTTATCATCTTAACTTTTTCCATTATTATATGTTTTTATCACTTCTATGCATGACATGAAAACCAAATTATGTAATCTATGTTACTTAAATATATAATTAAATAATTCCATTAAACCACTGTTGATGCACTAATTAAAAAAGTGAAGTTTCTGTAGTACAACATTGTCTTGTCAATAGCTGCACCACTTACAATGACAAAAATTATTGTGATGTTTTAATAGTAGTGCTTCACTATTTTCTCATGCTTCCTATTTTTGTGGTATCGCATTTCAAGTTTTATATTTCAATTATTCTATTTCTTTTGATCACCAATAGTAGCGTTATAGTATTCTTTGTGTTATGTGTAGGAACATGATATCATGTGTTAAACATTATCATAATAAATATGATATATATTCGAGAAGTAGAAATTCACTTGCTTATAATATTCTATCTATGAACAATAATTAAAAAAACTTGTGCATCAAAGCCCATGCGTTCAACACATTTAACTTACCATGACGACAAAAATTGATTTTCATTAGCAAAAAATTTCTAGTATGTACACTATAAGGGTATATATAACTTATTACCTATGATAGATCCATGGTTTTATGGTTGGCATTAATTTTCCTAAAACTCTTAACTGATGTTGAGCAAGATGTTGTAACATCTTGACCAACTATCATGACAGGTTCTGCTGTCATGTGTTTCGGCAGATGTTCAGCCCGATGTTGTGACATGCTATACCAGAACATCATGACAGTACAGACTGGTTTTAAATCCTTGAATATTTGATTGAAAAATATGAGATTCTAGAAGATTCTAGTGCTCATACAGGCACAACCAATCAAGGATATTTTAGGGACAATGCAAATTTAATTTGGTTTCATAAAAAGGATCTTTGAGACTTTTTTAGGAAACTTGGATTTGATTTGATTTGTTCCTATTTTTGTGTGAAGATCTTACAGCTAATTGAAAAGGAGAATATTGGATTTGATTCAAGAGTCCAAGCATATACTGCAAGAGTCTATATATAAGGACTTGCTATACCTAAAAATAACAAGCATTCACAAGAAGAAACCATGAGTGTAAATAAGGGTTTAGGTTTTTAGAGGAGTTCAAGTTCCTTATTTGTTTTTCTTTATATGCCGCTCATGTATCTTCTGATACACTGAGGTAGACTGATTGTTCTCACTCTTGAAGCTTTTAAGCAAAAGAGTTGAGTATTGTTCTTGGCTGGAGCTTTTAAGCAAGATCAAGTATTGTTTATTAGAAAGTGTAATCTTTCTTTTTGGTTCTTTTATTTTAGTCATTGGGATTGTGATTGGTACAGTTGCTTGGATTGTGACTGTTCTTATCACTAAGGTGACTGTGGGAAGTGAGAATGGATTCTCATATCTAGGAGGTTCCTAGGTAGAAATTGCATATAAGTAGAGATTAGGTGATAAATTGTAAACTGAGACTATTTAGGCTTTGAACTAATACTATTATAGTGGATTTCCTTCCTAGCTTGGTAGTTCCCAGAGTATGTGACGTTGCACCGAACTAGGTTAATAATTTATGGTGTTGTTTATCTTTCTGCATTCTATTTTATGCACACTTTGTTTTCTGTCAACAAGTGATGTTATAACTTTTGTCCCAACATTATGATTTATGTTGAGACATTTATCTTGACATATGTTTTGTAAGTGCTAGAACTTCACCACTTCTCGTTGCAATCCAAAGTCTGAGGCGACACTCGAACCAATCATGCAAGGGAAAGACAAATCCCTTAGAGCCTACATCGAGAGGTTCAGTCAAGAAGTCGTCCAGGTCTCTACGACCGACAACATGAAGAAGTATTTGCTCGAGCGAGGACTGTGCCCCCGCAGTGACTATGCCAAAGCAGTCGACATTGAAACGCCCGCGACGCTGGACGCTCTCCTCATTAAGGCCCAATCCTACATTCAATATGAGGAGAAGGAGGCCGACAATAGCGCTCGAGACTCACGACACCAAGAGAACGCTAGAGTTCCGAGGTACGATGACCACCCTGTATCTCGCTGAGGAGGAGAGAAAATAAAAGTGGATAAGCCCCATGAGTCTCGTGAACACAATGGACCTGCTGGCCGCTGTTGTACTCCAGTTTTTTACCCTAAGATCCCACCTCATTTGCATTGAGTCTCAAAAGAGTGTGATCATCCTTATCATCATTCATAATCATTCATGAATCACTTGCTAACAAAAAAATATACAAAAAGATTGTGTTTGCTTGTTGCTTGGTTCACAAGATAAGTGATTGATCAATGAGCTTAAGCAAATTAAGGTTTTTAAGCTCACACGGTGGCTCAAACTTTATCATATGCTCAAGTGATTTCCCTCATCAATATCTAAGCCCAAGTGTGGTTCAAATCGAGATTAACAACTTTCAAATTCATCTGGTACACAATTAGGGTTTTTGACCTAATTCTCTAGAAAGTTAACTTTTGACCAAGACAAGTTCTTATGGCTCAAAAAATGATTTAAGGATCTCCAATGAAAAATAATAATAAATTCATATCATTCATTTGGCTAGAAGATATTGATTCAATTGATACTTGGAAGAATACAATTCAATTGGAAAAAGTCTATTGTATAAGATCAACTTTGACTTTTGGGAAATTTGGTCAACCATGGACTTTTGAAGATCAAAATCATGAATATGAGATTATTGAAGTCATTTGATCAAGATTAATCAAGAAAATCAACCAAAGATTCAAAAGTCAAAGTTAGGGTTTTGACCTTTTCATGAAGAAATTACATGTTTAATGCTCTTGGAAGCTCATAACTTCTTCAATAAGCAACCATTTTTTGTTTCCAAAGAATTAATAGAAGAGGAAGTTATGATCTACAACTTTTTCCTTGTGAAGGAACCTCCAAAAAATGAAAGGATTTTAAGTTATGGAGCCATAGAGTTATTAACTTTTTCAAACACTTAGAAAAATTTCACAAGACAGATTTACTTCAAAAAACTGCCCAACTTTGAGGCCAATTTCCATAAAGATCCTTTGAGAATTTGAGAAAACTCCAAACACAAAAGTTGTAGAGGATGTTTCGGGCTTTTCAAAAAGTACCAGAACTCCTCCATAGCATTTTTGAGCAAGGAGAATCAAAGAGATGAAGTTAGTCCTCCATGCTTGAATTATAGGTCAATTTTGTGATAAACCAAGTTGTAGACTTACCCAAATCTGCAAGATCTTTGTGTTACAGGTGTAATTACTTGTAAATCTCCCTCTAGTCAGAAGATCACATAAACTTTTAAGCCATTGTCCACGTGTTTTAGCCATTAACCATTGAATCATTCCATTTCAAGCATGTCACACTTCCATTTTCATAAAGAAGCTTTAATCACCAAAACTTTATCCTTTAGCTCATACCTTGTTACTTATGCATAAAAAGCACCACAAACCCAACATGAAATCATCTAAGCTGCAGAAGAGCCTCCATATGTTATGTTTAAAGCATGGCAAAACACATTGAAACCATAACTCCAAGCTTTCTTCACAAAGAAGCAAACAAACACCATTTGAATTTGGTACAACCATTTGGTATGATTTCCCCCCTCAAACCACAAATCTTCCCTATAAATAGAAGGTTTTTCCTCTAAATTGAAACACACATAAAATCTCAAAGTCACTCCCCCACTTGAAAGCTCCAAAATTCCAACTTGCATAAACTTGTGATTTTTGAATTTCAAGCAATCTCTGTGTCAAGTAACCATCCAAACACTCTCTATACACCATATAGAAGTTTTCCAAACACTCATATCCCATTTGTAATCACTCTAAATCCAACTTCCATTTTCACTTCAAGCTCTTGCAACTCGATTCGGGTAGGAGAATTTAGACTATTTCAAGGTGGTCTAAGCATTCAGTTAGCATCACTAAGGTCCAAGGAAGTTGTCCAGATCATCAAAACTCGTCTAGAAGTGCTCTAATCCACCTTTTAATCTCCACCTGCAAAGGTAAGTTGTTCAAGCTCATACTCTAGCATTTGCATACCATTTTTAATAAAGCTCAATTTTATTATGTTTGTTGCAATGTGAGGGTAAAAAGCTTTCAACTGGTTGCCATTTATATTTAATATATGTCATTTAATTTAAGTTTGAAAAATTAGGGTTCTTGAGGATTTTTGGAAAATTCTTATTTAAATAAATTCACGAGGCTTACATTTTTGAAATCATGGTGAAATTTAGAACAAGTTTCATGTTAATATTTTTGAAAATGGTTGAGAAACAAGAGAGTTGCATTTTCTGAAAATTGTTTGTCCAAGGTTGAAGATGAAGTTCATCATTTGAACTTTCGGGCCTTTGTTTTAAATATATTGATTGGTTTGTGTTTTGTATACCAGATGTATGGCCACCTCAGTGGTTGAGCGCGCGCTCGTAAGTGTCTTATTGCCTTGAGGGCGCGGGTTCGAACCCCCTCAGACCATTTTTTATGTTGTTTTGATTTTAAACCATTTAATCACTTATTTTGATATTTTTTAAACTAGAACCACCTTATGATCACCACAAGCGCGTGGCCTAGTGGTCAAGGTTTTGGCTTGTAAAGTGAAGGGCGTGAGTTCAAGACTCATGGGTGCCAAAACTTAATTTTAATCACTTGTTTTCTTCATTTTATACTACAACTTTGAATATTTGTTTAACCTAGCAAAATTAATCATTTTCATTTGATTTTTGGTACACTCTTCATCCATGTGACATATTTTGTGAATGCATTTTAAAAATCTAAAAATATTATTCATTTAATCCTTTTTTATTTAAATCAAATATGATGTTTTTATGCCTTTTAAAAGGCCTTTAAATCAAACGTTTTCTCCATTAAGTTGTCTTGATTAAATTTATATGATTACTTTAGGGTTAAACATATATTTTTATGAAAGTCATACCATGATCCCTTTAGTTGATCAAAAAACAATGAAATAAACAAAATCATAACATGATCCAATTCACAACTATACATCAGTTTTCGTTACTTAACGCTACAAAACATCAACTCCATAATTCAAGGTAAGCTGCATAAGATAAATTTGAATGAAGAAACAAACTTAACAATAAAAAATAAAAAAAATTAACAACAAATCAAGTTCAACAATATTAATATCTCTGAAACATAGATATAAAGCAACCTTTTTTTAGCATCAGGCCTATTGCTATTATTCCCGACATCATCACCATCCTCCTCTTCTTCATCCTCACTATCACTACTCAAAATCTCATCTCAATCCATCATACTCTCCCCTTGTTCCTTAGCCAAATAATCAACTTTCCTATCCATATCCGCAAACATCATAATCATAAATCCACATCAAACCCTAAATTATCGATATTGATAGTTACCCTTTTCTCAACAATGGAAAATGACTGAAGAGGAGTAGGGATTTGAGGTTGAAGACCTTTGTATCTCTTATCCAATAACGACTAGGTTCTTCAATATTTCATTCTTCTAATAAAGAGATTTGTTAATTTGAATGGTATTAAAGAGCAATCAGATTTAAAGAGATTAGTTTCTCACTCCAACTCTTAATGTGACTTTTCACTACTCAATGCATTAAGGAGAGTGAAAGGTCCATCAAGGCAAGAAAAAAATTATGGGCAAATCAACAAAGAGAAAAATTTAAAAATGGATGTGTTTTTCCAACTACTTGTACACCTCAAATGCATTCCCAACATGACACATCAACAACATTTAATACAATTCCAAACTTCTATTATTTAAACTTGGCACAATTAGTCCATAATACCTTTGAAGTTAAGTTAATTTAAACATGATTTCTTAAGGATTTAGCGATATCCAATAGAAAGAATCCATTTCGTGAATAATTTTACTACTTATTTTAAGCTCTATGAGATTAACATTTGTATTTTGTGTAAGGAATCAATTGACTATTTATTAAAAAAAAAAACTAAAAAGTTGGTTTCAGAAATCCAGCGTAGCCCGGAAAAATTCCGTTTTGTATAGTTTTTTGAAGGCAAAATACCCTTTTTGGTCCTGTATGTTAACCTCATGGTTCACTTTGGTCCCTTAAGTTTAAAAAGTTCCATATTGGTCCCTTAACTCTCCAAAAGGTGTCATTATAGTCCTTTTTGTCATATTAGCGACTGATTTAGCGACCAATTTTTGAGTTTTTTCGTCGCCAATATGACAAAAAGGACTAATATGGCACCTTTTGAAGAGTTAAGGGACCAATATGAAACTTTTTGAAGTTAAGGGACCAAAATGAACCCCGGTGTTAACATACGGGACCAAAAAGGATATTTTGCCTTTTTTAAACTTTCCAATTTCTCGCAAAACCAAATAACTGATTCTTATTTAAAAATCTCAATGGGTGCAGTCGATCAACATTTTGGTTGTTTTTCTCACTTTCCTTTACTTTTCCATCTTTGAGCAAACGGAATGCAAAGCACGCCTCTCTATGACTACAATTCAAGACCCCAAACTACATTATTTGTCTTTGAAAAACATTATTACAAGAGCATCACAATATTGTTTTATTAATACCCACCCTATCTCTTTATTGTACACAGGGGAATATCTAATTTTTAAAATCTGTTTGTGATGGATTCGCGATTCTTTCGCAATAAATATTACACCTCTTATTAATAATTTAAAATTCATATTAAATAATTGAACAACTATTATATTAAAATACTTGTTACCATTACTTTTATGTAAACATATTTGAACACTGTAGTAACCATCGTCCATGGTCCGCATAGTACTTTATTTCTTTAGTTTGTTTAGTTAAGTTTGCATAAAGAATAAGCTGTATACTTTATATCAAAGGTTATGGTTCTTAACTGCAAACAAATATGCCATCTGATTTGTTTCCAAACACTCCTTTGTCTATATTAGGGGTGGACAAATTTAAACAACTTGATTGATATACTTATGGCAAACTCCTCTACTTCCAAATTCCAATAAGCTAACTTTGAAATATGGAAAACTTTTTCATTTTAATCAGAGCCATTAGATTCAAAATAAAATATGATGGAGAAAAGGGTGCCATTGATGCCTCAATCTTGGCAAAACGACTATTTTCTTCCCCATGTTACTGTTTCACGCGGTTTGTGCAGGAACTAGAGGTGTCAATTTAAGGGGGCCAATTAATTTAGGCCCCAGCCCCATAATAAAGAGGCCTAAAAAAAATTAATGAATAGTAAGCCCTCAAATACATAGGCCCCAAAATTTTAAAGAGGGTCATAAGGCCCCAAATAAAATAATTAAAAAATTAAAAAATAATAACTTTTAAATTAAAAATTAAAAAAGTAAAAAAAAATATATATATTAGAAATTATATTAAAAGTAAAAAATAAATAAAATTACAAAATTAAATTAAAAAGTAAAAAAATATATTTAAAAGTATTAAATATTTCAAATTGAATGTGACTTGTTAGTGTGTGTGTGTGTGTGTGTGTGTGTGTGTGTGTGTGTGTGTGTGTGTGTGTATATATATATATATATTATTTTTGTATGGAGATATAGAGCTCACTTCTATAAGATAGAGGGCTGAAATAGTATCTCTTTGAATCTACAAGTTTTATGTAAAATGGCAAGAAAATGAGACACGTTAATTGATAAATCTGGCATCATAGTACTGTATTTGGTGACACTTTCTTCTAATTTAATGAATTGCTTTCACTGATGCTTTAAATCATAAATTTGTCTACTATTGTTTGGTTTTGTATGTCTAAGGCTATTGGGTGATGCTTTTAGTTAAATAAACTGGTATGCTGACCTAAGTAGTAAATTTAACATTATTATCACTGCATCATTAGACATATAATCACTCCCAGAGGAAATGAGATTCATTATGAAGTCTTTGTGTTTTTTTTTAATAAAATAAGGCCCCCTCAATGGGGCCAAAAAAAATACATTATGCAAAGGGCCTAAAATTTTAGGCCCTAAAATAAATCTCAATAGTTAGGGGCTTAATATATTGGGGCTTTAATAGGGCCAAATAATTAGGGCTTTTAATTAAGGGGCTTATTTGACAGCTCTAGCAGGAACCAATGAGAAGTGAAAATTTGAATTCATATTAAATAATTGAATAAATATTTTATTAAAATAATTGTTTACCATGAAATTTATGTAAACATATTTGAGCATTGTAGTAACCACAGTCTGCATAGTTCATTTCTTTGCATAGAGAACAACTATTTACTTTATCTCAAAAAGGCTATTATCTATCCTTAAGTGCAAGCAAAGCCACATGACTTTCCAGACAGTCTTTTGTCTACAGTCTGTCTATGTACAATACTTTTTTCAAAACAGTATTTTGATCAGCTAGCATGTAAAACAAAAGTTAACAGTTATACGAAAAGTCCTGTTTTGAATAGTTTTTAAAACTTTCCAATTTTTCGCAAAACCAAATAAATGATTCTTATTTAAAAATCTCATTGGGTGCAGTCGATCAACATTTTGGTTGTTTTTCTCACTTTCCTTTACTTTTCCATCTTTAAGCAAACAGAATGCAAAGCACGCCTCTCTATGACTACAACTCAGAACCCCAAATTGCATTATTTGTCTTTGAAAAATTATTACAAGAGCATCACAGTGTTGTTTTATTAATATCCACTGTATCTCTTTATTGTACACAGCGCAATATCTAATGTTAAAAATCGGTTAGTGATGGATTCACGATTCTTTCGCAATAAATATTACACCTCTTATTAATAATTTGAAATTCATATTAAATGACTGAATAACTATTATATTAAAATACTTGTTTACCGTTACTTTTATGTAAACATATTTGGACATTGTAGTAACCATCGTTTATGGTCCGCATAGTATTTTATTTCTTTAGTTTGTTTAGTTAAGTTTGCATAGAGAATAAGTTGTATACTTTATCTCAAAGGTTATTATTCTCAACTGCAAGCAAAGTTGCCATCTGATTTGTTTCCAAATACTCATTTGTTTATAGTAGGGGTGGACAAATTTAAACAACTCGATTGATATACTTATGCCCAACTCGTCTACTTCCAAATTCCAATAAGCTGATTTTGAAATATGGAAAAAAAATTCATCTTAATCAGAGCCATTAGATTTAAAATAAAATATGATGGAAAAAAGGTAGCCATTGATGCCTCAAGCTTGGCAAAACGACTATTTTCTTCCCCACCTTGCTGCTTCACGCGGTCTGCACAGGAACTAATGAGAAGTAACAGTTTGAATTCATATTAAATAATTGAATAAATGTTTTATTAAAATAATTGTTTACCATGAAATTTATGTAAACATATTTGAGCATTGTAGTAACTAGTGTCTACATAGTTCATTTCTTTGCATAGAGAAAAACTATTTACTTTATCTCAATGAGGCTATTGTCTATCCTTGAGTGCAAGCAAAGCCACACGACTTTCCAGACAGTCTTTGGTCTATAGTCTGTCTGTGTATAATACTTTTTTCAAAATACTATTTTGATCAGGTAGCATGTAAAACAAAAGTTTACAAAGGAAGAGGCGTGTGAAAAGTTCTGTTTTGTATAGTTTTTAAAAGTTTCCAATTCATCAGAAATCCAAACAATTGATTCTTATTTAAAATCTCATTGGGTGCAGTCGATCAACATTTTGGTTGTTTTTCTCACTTTCCTTTACTTTCCCATCTTTGAGCAAACAGAATGCAAAACACGCCTCTTTATGACAACAACTCAGGACCCCAAGCTGCATTACTTGTCTTTGAAAAACATAATTACAAGAGCATCACAGTGTTGTGTTATTAATACCCATCGTATCTCTTTATTGTATACAGGGCAATATATAATGTTTAAAATCTATTCATGATGGATTCGCGATTCTTTTGCAATAAATATTACACCTCTTATTAATAATTTAAAATTCATATTAAAATTCATACTTGTTTACCATTACTTTTATGTAAACATATTTGAACATTGTAGTAACCATTGTCCATGGTCCGCATAATACTTTATTTCTTTAGTTTATTTAGTTAAGTTTGCATAGAGAATAAGTTGTATACTTTATCTCAAAGGTTATTATTCTTAACTGCAAGCAGAGCTGCCAATTTGATTTGTTTCCAAACACTCCTTTGTCTATATTTGGGGTGGACAAATTTAAACAACTCGATTGATATACTTATTCCAAACTCGTCTACTTCCAAATTCTAATAAGCTGACTTTGAAATATGGAAAAACTTTTTCATCTTAGTCAGAGCCATTAGATTTAAAAGAAAGGGAGCAATTGATGCCTCAATCTTGGGAAAACGACTATTTTCTTCCCCACCTTACTGCTCCACGCGGTCTGCCCAGGAACCAATGAGAAGTAACAATTTAAATTCGTATTAAATAATAGAATAAATGTTTTATTAAAATACTAGTTTGCCATAACCTTTATGTAAACATATTTGAGCATTGTAGTAACCACAATATGCATATATATATATATATATATATATATATATATATATATATATATATATATATATATATATATATATATATATATATATATATATATATATATATATATATATATATATATATATATATATATATATATATGCATAGAGAAAGACTATTTGCTTTATCTCAAAGAAGCTATTATCTATCATTAAGTGCAAGCAAAGCCACATGAATTTCCAGACAGTCTTTTGTCTACAGTCTGTCTGTGTATGTTACTTTTTTCAAAACAGTATTTTGATAAGCTAGCATGTAAAATAAAAGTTTACAAATGAAGAGGCATACGAAAAGTACCGTTTTGTATAGATTTTAAAAGTTTCCAATTTCTCACAAAGCCAAATAACTGATTCTTATTTAAAAATCTCAATGGGTGCAGTCAATCAACATTTTGATTGTTTTTCTCACTTTCCTTTACTTTTCCATCTTTGTGCAAACAGAATGCAAAACACGCCTCTCTATGACTACAACTCAAGACCTCAAACTGCATTATTTGTCTTTGAAAAACATTATTACAAGAACATCACAATGTTGTTTTATTAATACCCACCATATCTCTTTATTTTACACAAGCCAATATCGAATGTTTAAAATATGTTTGTGATGGATTTGTGATTCTTTTGCAATTAATAGTACACCTCTTATTAATAATTTAAAATTCATATTAAATAACTGAATAACTATTATATTAAAATACATGTTTACCATTACTTTTATGTAAACATATCTGAACATTGTATTAACCATCGTCCATGGTCCGCATTAGTACTCTATTTCTTTATTTTGTTTAGTTAAGTTAGCATGGAGAATTAGCTGTATACTTTATCTCTAAGTTGATTATTCTTAACTACAAGCAAAACCGCCATCTGATTTGTTTCTAAATACTCCTTTGTCTATAGTAGGGGTGGATAAATTTAAACAACTCGATTGATATACTTATGCCAAACTTGTCTACTTCCAAATTCCAATATGCTGACTTTGAAATATGGAAAAACTTTTTCATCTTAATTAGAGCCATTAGATTTAAAACAAAATATGATGGAGAAAAGGTAGCCATTGATTCCTCAATCTTGGCAAAACAACTATTTTCTTCCCCACCTTACTGGTCCACGCGGTCTACACAGGAACAAATGAGAAGTGACCATTTGAATTTGTATTAAATAATTGAATAAATGTTTTAATAAAATACTTGTTTACCATGGCCTTTATGTAAACATATTTGAGCATTGTAGTAACCACAATCTGCATAGTTCATTTATTTGCATAGAGAAAAACTATTTACTTTATCTCAAAGAGGCTATTATCTATCCTTAAGTGCAAGCAAAGCCATATGACTTTCCAAACAGTCTTTTGTCTACGGTCTATCTGTGTACAATACTTTTTCCAAAACAATATTTTGATCAGCTAGCATGTAAAACAAAAGTTTACAAATGAAAAGGCATACGGAAAGTTCTGTTTTGTATAGTTTTTAAAACTTTCCAATTTCTCGCAAAACCAAATAACTGATTCATATTTAAAAATCTCAATGGGTGTAGTCGATCAACATTTTGGTTGTTTTTCTCACCTTCCTTTAATTTTTCATCTTTGAGCAAACGAAATGCAAAGCACGACTCTCTATGACTACAACGCAGGACCCCAAACTGCATTATTTGTCTTTGAAAAACATTATTACAAGAGCATCACAATGTTGTTTTATTGTACACATGCCAATATCTAATGTTTAAAATCTACTCGTGATGTATTCGCGATTCTTTCACAATAAGTAGTACACCTCTTATTAAAATATAATAATAAGCTGAATTGATTAAATTCTATTCAATCTCATTCAATTTGAGGGTTATATTTTGTTAAACCCAATTAAATTGTAATGCAAGTCTCTCATTAATTTGTATTCTTATTTATTTGGCCATTGATTATAAGTGAACTCATATCACTTTTATATTTACTCTACAATTTTATTGATGTTATCGACCAATTTAGGAAGGTGGCATTCAAAGTAGAGGGGGTTGAAGAAGTCTTACATTGCTGGATTTTTGAAAATGGTCACATACATGATTCTTCTTTCCGTACCAAGTTAGGAAAAAAGAAAGTGCGGACAACACAAGTGATGTTGAACTTGACTCAACCATATATAATGTTAGGGGAGTTGAGTGCTCACTTTGACAACCCGACTTCAGCCATAGAGGTAGGCATTATCCAACCTTTTGCGAGGAAGTCCATTCGGTGAAAAGAAAATCCGGACATGGGGTATACAATTGGAACGACAAATACACACCTCTTAAAACTTCACCAGATAAGATATACTGGGAGTGCATCAACATCGAGTTTCACAATGCAAACATCCAACCTCCTTTCCCCTATCCGAGAATTTGCTCGGATTGACAAGTCAAAATACTGTAGTTTCCATACAGAACATGGCCATAACACAAATGTCTGCGTCCAACTCAAGGATGAGATTAAGGAACTGATTAATAGGGGTAGACTATATGAATATATCAAAGGCTGCAAGAGAGACCGAGGAAAATCTCCTAAGGCCAAGTCACTTGCTAAAGCTCCTGAAGTCGGTCCGAGTGGCAAGAACAAAGAAACCAACAAGGGAAAAAATCATTTCATCAGCGTCATTACTGGAGGGGCACCCCAGGAAAATCACCCTTCTAAAGTCACAATGAAGAGAAAAATAGCCGAAATGATGACTGTCTACATAAAGAGGGCAACTCTTCATTGAAAACCCCAAGTCGACCAATGCTAGGGTTCCGAGATTTAAAAAAGGTTGGGGAGATTTCAAATGAATTATTCCCCTTAGCCATAAAGGCAACCATAAGACAATTTGATGTTTCTAGAATTTTGATCGACGGAGGAAGCTCATTCGATATCCTCTACTCTTCACTATTTGAAAAAATGGGCTTAGACAAGAGAAGCCTGATACAGTATGACATGTCAAACTTGTAAGCATTCAACGAAACCACGACACATCCTTGGAGATACACGAAGTTGATGTTATCCATGGGAGATGGAAGAGACCTCCGATATATTAACACCAAATTCATGGTCATTCTATGCTTGAGCCTCTATAACTGCATCCTGGGTAGACCTTTCACAACGATATTAAACATTGTAGCTTCCCTTGTTCACTTGAAGATGAAGTACCATAATATCCATGGAGACCCGACTGTTATATGCACTGACCTCGAGGGAACAAAAAAAATACACCTTGTCCTCCAACGGGGCCAAATAGAAGACATGGCCATGGTGATTAATATGGCCTCCCTCATTTATCATCTTTAAAGCACGAACTTCTGCACTCCCCAACGTGGCTAAATTAAGATAACACCATATCCAAGAATAAGATGCGGAAAATCCACTCGGTCACGTTGTTTCTTTTTTAGCGCGTTCTTCATGTGTATACATATATAAACAATTATGTTTCTCCTAATTTATAGTTTTGCAAAGACATCAGTTGTAAATGTGCAATTTTAATCTGCGACATTTTACTAATTCATTTTTAAGGTGAAATTTTTAGTCACTAAACTAGTTGAAAAAAAAACTAAAAAATAAAATAATTCTCCAAACTTGAAAACTAGTCTATCCGTTATACTGTGTGCGTGTGTGGGACTTGGGGATGAAGGCTTGAGTCTTAAGAGCGTGTTTTTCTCAAAATTTCAAATTCAAATCCGGCTAAACACAAATTGCTTATTAAAAAAAAGTCTATACATTATGCAATTACATGTGAAAAAAAAAAGAAGCATTTTTTATATTAACTTGAGAAATAAATTGATTATATTTCATTTTCAATAAGAAAAAAAAGAATAAATTGATTATTCATTATAATATCTATCTATAATATAAGAAAATTAATGGTTCTGGAAAACACATTTTTAACCTTTTTTCTTTGCCCTCCACCTCATTGATTTGGGGGTAAAATGTGTCCAAAATTTACTTTTTGCAACCAAATTGTACTTTTGATTACAACTTATATGTTTTTACTATTAATTGTTACAAATTGCAAAGATATTTGATTTTAATAGTTAAAGTAGGACAATATGGGGACACGTGCAAGTACAATGTGGTCTCTTTTTGAAATATTTGAAAAAAAAAGACATTTTAGATGACTGAGATAAATCGCCCTTCCTTTTGTTGGGAAGTCTGCAAAAGCAACCTTTTGTCTACTAGATTACCAATATTGCAACCCTTTTGTCCGTCAAATATCAAAAAGTGATAACATAGCAGACTGTCCAACTCCTCTAACATCTGATTCTATCACTTCATCTTGGTCTTCCCCTTCCATTTCTCTGTCTTCACTGTTTATACATCAACTTTCTCTCTTCAAACACCTTCACCTCTCCAAAACGCTTCATCTCTTCTTCACATTTACAAGTTTCTTCCTTATGCGGTTGGGAATATGGTGGCGATGAAGATTGATGAAGGTGATGATGAATGTTGTGCGATTTGGTGGTGATGATGTTGCTCGGTTTACTTATGTTTTGAAGGATATGAAGATGATGTTATGGTTCCAGAACTTTGGTGAGATTTTTCTGATTTTTGTTCTTTATGTTTTTGGATCTACGAATTTGTTGTCTTTTGTTCTTCTTCTAAAAAATTTCTGAAGGGTTTTATGTATTTGGAAAATGACGATTAGATTTAGGGTTTGATTATGATCTTTGTGGCTATGGCTGTGTGTTTGTGTGAACAGTTCTTCTTTTTGCAACAATTTCTGAAGGGTTTCTGGAAAATGATGAATGAAAATCTTAAGATTTCATTGTTTGTTTCTCTGTGGCCGATTTCGGGTGAACATTGGTCTCTTCTTCTTTTTCTTACAATTTCCTAAAAGGTTTTGGAAGATGAACAACAAAAGTTTTTAGGGTTTTTCTGTTCTTTGTATGTGGTTGTGGTTTTTGAAAAGTGATATCTGCCTTGGGAACTGTGTATTAATTGTTATATACTAACAAAGTTTAGGGTTTATTCTTAGTAGGCCTGATAGAAATCTATTTTGGGTTTTTCAACTGATCTGGTGTGAATCGTGATATTTGACTGTGATGTTATTTTACTAAGTCAGCAGTAATTTTCTTTTATCTCTATTGTGAACCAAACTTGCTTTTGTGATTTATAGTAGAGATATTTGGGCCTATGATTATTGTTGATCTTGCAAACATGATCGAATCAAATCCCTATCTTCTGATTCCTTACACAGACCCTACTGATGAGTTGTGAATCTTCTTGAGAATTCTTATTCATGATACATACTTTGTGGGTTGTAGTTTATTAACATACCTAAGTGGCTCATTGTTGATCATGCTTGCTATGCTTATTCATATATATCACGGCCTTTATACGATACTCTTGGTATGTTTCCTATAATTTATCAGGGAATTTTATTTTGTTCGTATTTATGTTAGCCTAACATGTTGAATTAACAGCAAGAAATTGTTTGCTCTATAGGTCTTGATGCTGTCAAATTTATTGTTAATCATGCTCTTGTACAAGTAATATTTTGCTTGTCTCAAACATTAAACTCAGTAAGTACATATATATGAGATTCAAGTTAAACTGTGTAGCATGTAACATCTGTTACCTTCAAATTGAGTACTATAGAAGTTGAGAAGGTATTGTTGTGTAAATGTTAGAGTCTCTATTCTTTGGCTTGCTATTCTTTCAAATATAACACAGGGATCAAATGCTTATTTTGTGTATGCAGTAATTTTGGAAGTGTACTTAAAGGTGGCTGATTTGCAGGTTTTTCAAATTGGGTTGCAGTTGGAGATTAATTTATGAAGTTTACAAGGATTGGTACGAGGAGCAATATAGTTTATTTGCAAATGTAGTATTTATTTTTATTGAAGACCTTGCATTAACATAAAAGTTGTTATAGAGACTTTTAACTTTCCTCTATAAACTTTGACATTCATTATTTACTGGTTGTGTAGTATCATATTTGATTGATTATCTATGAATGGAAACAAGTATGTCTACTGTAAATTATTTAACTTCATAATGCAATATGCATTTTCAATTTTAAGCTTGAATTTACTAAATTTAAATGAGTTTGATAATTATTTTTTTATGGTGCAGATATTCATGTAGTTTGCTTCAATATGGTATGAAGCAAATATGCATCTCTACTACAAATTCAAATTCACTAATCAATGTTGGGGAAAGAGGTATTCATTTCACTAAAATTAAGTAGACATTTTTACTATTTAGACATGGATTTCATCTAATGTTAGGCATACCTCTCAGGGAATCAAAGGCAACATCTTGACTCAAATCACTAATGCCCCACAATTAATGAAGCTGGAGAAGACCCACATGTTGCACATGCACTGATTATTGACAGAAAAACTCTAAAATATGCTTTGGAAGATGATATCAAACACCAATTTTTGACATTAGTTGTTGATTGTGTGTCTGTTATTTGGTATCATGTATCTCCCAATCAAAAGGCCTAGGTAGCACCATTTTTCTTTGTATCATTTTGGTTTCTATTTAGTATTTTTTTACTACATTTCATTAGTTGATCACTATAAACTATGCTTCTTATCTAAGTTGTCAAGCTTGGGAGTTTTGGTAAAATCGCCTAGTCTCTGTAAATTCGATTTGTACAACTTTATTCAATATTGAAAAAACCTTTATATGCTTGCGGTAAAGTTATTTTTTTGTCTGCGGTAAAGCTATTGTTTTGTCTGCAGTAAAGCTAGAGAGAAGAAAAATGCTTCTCCCCAGTGAATAATAATAGGATCTATTTGATAAAAGTTCTTAGAATTATTAAAAAGTTTATATCAGTGAACGTTGGAAAATTATATCACTTAGAACGTTATTTATTTATATAACATGTTGAAAGCAACTAATTGTCTACTGATAGCACACTGACTAAGGTAACTTATAACACTTTCATTACTATTCTCCTTTAACTTTGAAACTATCTGTTTAGTATTATTGCATCGTTCAGTGTTACAATTTAACATTTATTTTCATAAGGATTGGCAGAGTAGCTTCATCCTCATGTCATTCAATACATGCTGCTGCTACTATTTAATATTTATTTTCTCAAACAAATGTGGTATCAATGTAGTTTAATACTATTATTCTTTTGCTATGCATGATATATGGTTATGTCAACAATAATAGTTATGAGTTATGGTATCAGTGTAGTTTAATACTATTATTCTTTTGCTACGCGGTGATATATGGTTTTGTCCATGATAAATTTTGAGTTAATAAAGCATGTATTGTACTTTCATGACCATTTTCTCAGGATTCTTGAAGGGCGCAATGACGAGGGGGCAAAAATTATAAATTCAGAGTAACTTATTGAAGTGTCCATTAAACTTGAATTTATTAAATTTTTTTAATTTTAAAACTCAGTAAGTAAAAATAATATGAAGTGGAATTTTGATAGAATTGTTTTAATTGTAATTAAAATTTATTGAAAAAGATTTAAATTAAAGTATATAAATACTTTTTTTTTGACAAAAATTATATAAATACTTAAAATTTTTGTGAATGAACAAAAATATGTAAAGTAAATTAAAAATACTTATAAAAATGTAGAGTTATAAAAGTTATTAAACATATTTACTGCATATTTATAATTATTTTTTATATATAATAAATAAAAATCGTTAAATAATTAATAAATATGTTTTCATTATAATTTAAGAGTATTAAATATGTGATAATTATTTAGATGTCAGTGGAGTTTCATTATGTTTTAATTATATTTTAATTAAGGGTCTAATCCAAGCATATAATAAAATTGATATCAAATTTGACTCTGTCGAAAATTTTAATTTAATCTCCAATAATTAAGGGCCATGTCATTATCTTTTAATTTGATTTAAATATTTTAACATGCGAAAATTTACTATAACACCTAAACAAAATGATATTTGTATACGGAAAAAAAATTATTATTGATTTAAAAAATTTTATATATGAAAATTACTATTTATGATCCAAATATTTTTATTTAAAATTGGTATATGGGAAAAAAATATATATTATTGATCTAAATATTTTTATATACAAAAACTTACTATTGTTTCAAATATTATTGTAAATGCTACCTAAACAAAAATAATTTTTATATACGGGAAAAAATATATTATTGATTTAAATATTTTTATATACAAAAAATGATATTTATGATTTAAATATTTGTGATTCAAAAATGATAAACGAGAAAAAATTTATTTTTAATCTAAATAATTTTATATACGAAAATTTACCATTGGTCCAGATATTTTTATAAATGATATATAAGAAAAAAATAATATTTATATAGAGAAAAAAATTTATTGGTATAAATATTTTTATATACGAAAAATGATATTTATGATTTAAATATTTGTGATTCAAAAATGGTATACGAGAAAAAAATTAGTATTGATTTAAATATTTTTATATACAAAAAAATATATTATTGATATAAATATTTTTAAATACAAAAAGATATATTATTGACCTAAATATTTTTTTTTTTAAACTTCTATTTAAAATAAAAATATTATGTAAACAAATTCGCGTAATAGACTAGTATCCGTGCGTATTGCACGGGTTTGTTACTAGTTTTTTTTTTTAGAAAATAGGAAGGGTTTGCGGAAATTCACTGCCCCTCGGAAAACGGCATTGCGGCGTACATGTTGTTTCACAGTCAGTCGGTGTAGCATCAGTCAGCAGACGGAACCAAACAACGATGAAGCCTCCCGCCACCTTATCCACGGCGGCGATATCACTAATACTAGCAACAGTAACACTATCTCTCTTCTTCGTTCCCTCTTCATCCTCTTCATCATGGCAGATCCTCACAAACCACAACTTCACTTCTCAGATCCAACACCATCCACACATCCTCCTCCTCCTCACTCTCCCCTGTACTCAACTCCTCCATCTCCCTTCCATTTCATCGCAATCTCATCCAATTTCTAATCCTTAACTCTTTTGCAGGGTCCGGTGAATCTCGTTCCCTAATGAACGATATGTCGCTTGTAATCTCCAACAAGCCTCAGGAATTTCCCGATCTTAAACTAATGTTCATGCATGTCAATAAAGAGAAGACGATTGTGGATTCGATCGGTGTTAATGTGGATGGAATGATAACTGTTGTTTATTTTCATTATTCTGTGGCTTATAAGTATACAGGAAGACTTTCGGCCAAGAGTATTTTATCTTCGTTTCATCGTTATGTTTCTGATGCGCCTCAGGAGGTTCCGTTCAAAGTGCTCGATAGTCCGAGGGATTTCGCGACGTTTGTGGATTCGGCTGATGAGACTATGGTTCTTGTTGATTTTTGTGGATGGACGCCGAAATTGATAGCTAAGAGTAAGAAATTCAATGGAACACAAAATGGCACTATTGGTGAGTCTTGAATTTTGGTTATTAGTTGCTTATATGTGACTGTAACTAACCTCCATGAAAGTTGATGTTGACCTAGCATTTGCTCGCAATAGATTTTTGAGCTTATTTTCGTAACAATAATACGAGCCTGTTCACTTAGATTGACTCATCTGAATTTATCTACGGGAACAAAACACTAGTTAGATTACTGAGAGGACTTATGAAAATAACTTAAGACATTGTTCATAATCCATTTTCTGCTTATTTCCTATGCTTTCCATGATATCTTGTGAAAACATTCTGTAGTTTATCTGAAAATAGTTAAAATTGTTAAGTTTATAAAAATAGCTTTATGGATATGTTTTGCAAGTTGTTTCTAGCTCCTTTTTTTGTAAGCTTCTAAAGATTGCTAATGATCGTTAGTTTATTATGACCATGCTTATGCAGAACTTATTCCTTTCCTGTTGGATTGCAGTCTACCCAAAGTTCTATTTTTTAAGGAAAATAATGCAAATAGCTTTTCATTTTGTATATACAACTATAAATATGTTGCTGAGTTTCGAGACTTCATGATATAAGTTCATATATGATAAAAACTTCTTAGAAATAGTTTCTTTAAGTAGTATTACTATTTTCTTTTTTTCACTTCCCTATTTACTTAAGCTTGTCATCTCTTTCCTGAAGGCTTTTATGTTACTTGGAATGTGTTATTGACAACGGTGCTCATTAGAAAACGGGTCACTATCTGTGTGTGTTTGTTTTTTTTGCAGGGCTTCATCTTGGGATGGGTTTTAGTGGAGAGAATGGTAGAGTACTGTTTTCAAGGGGGAAGACTAACCAGAAGGTTGCTGGTATTATCTAAGATTGAGTATAAATGATAAATGCATAATTTCCTTCCTTTCTGTTTTCATTTTCTTTTTTCCTTCATAATCAGAGGTGGGCATGTGCAAAGTTGAACACAACATCAATAAAGGGTTTTGTGAAGTTCCTTGGCTTGGGGATTTTATCTCAGTAAATGATGGCCGTTTGGGCTTCATGGATCAGAATAGTCATAATTTTCACTCCTGTTCATATGAAGAATTTGAGCATTTCCATTCTTTCTATGAGAAGTTCATGAGTGCTGTGAAAGAATTCTTTCTGCCTCCTGAACGACATAGATTTGGGCTGGTTTCAGATAGGGCGATGCTTTCATCCTTAGGTGTTGGTGATTCCGGTTCATGGTTTGCAGTTCACTACCTAGCTGGATGCTCAAGTTGTTCACATATTCTTAAAGAAGAGGATGACTTGAACTATGTTTTGCAGAGGAATAATCATTTCGTCAAAGAGGTGAATAAAACTTTAGCTATTGTTATATGTTTTGTGGTGTATGTCATGAGGTTATATTTCATTGCTCCCTTATCCCATCTCCAAACCAATGTTTGACTGTATTCGTCATGAATCAACTATCTTGAAAGCTTAAGTTGTTAGGTGAAGATATATAAATTCTCTTACATCGCAATTCCAATGGTATTGTTTGTAGACTAGTTTATTTAACTACTATGGATATCTACACCAACATGCAAATACTCATGCTTCTTTCAGTCAACTAATCATTTGTTGAGATTTATACTGTTTTATTTGTTTTCATTTAGTTGGAAGGTAATGGACATGACCAAGAAGCCACCATACCAGCAAATAAGCCATCAGTACTTCTATTTGTTGATAGATCATCTGACTCCTCAGAAACTAGGGGAAAAAGTTTGGAAGCTCTTAAAGCTCTTAGAGTATTGGCACAACACTATCATGTGAATCAAATGGATAGGAATAATGATAATCACAAGAAAGTTTTAAACCGAAATTACCGTGGACAAAAAAAAAGCACATCTGATCTTAGTTCAAATTTGTTGATGAAAGCTCAAAAGATTAAACTAAACAAGAAGATATCTTCTATTAAAATTATTCATGAGGGTAAGCAAGTTAGTGTGGATAATGTAGCTTCTGATCTACAAGTGAGTTCTTTGAATGAGTTATTGGGTTACATTGTCCAGCAAAAGAAAGACGGGAAACTAAGCACTCTAGCCAAGGATTTAGGTTTCCAACTTTTATCTAATGATATTGACATTAGTTCAGCCAATACACAACAACAATTGCATTCCGAAGTTCAATCAAATCAAATTTCAGCAGAAACTTCTCAAGATCATACAAGTGCTGTAATGACAGATGGGTATTCATATAAATCTGTTATAGAGCTTAGGGAAAATCCTAAATTGGTCATGCTATCTTCTCAGCATGACGAAGTCAAGAAATCTTCTATTGTCACTGGTGAAGAGATAAAAGCCGTGCAATCTGAAGAATCTATTGCAGATCTCAAACTTCCTAGTGCCAAAATTGTTCAATCAGAAATAAATAACCCCAGGGATGGTTCTTCTGAAGGAAACAAGTATGCAGAAGAACAGGATAAGTTTCTTGGTTTTAATGGTTCCTTTTTCTATTCTGATGGTAATTATCAATTACTTGAAAGGCTAACTGGTGCTTATAGAATTCCATCTATGGTCATAGTTGACCCCTTTTGGCAGCAACATTATGTTTACCCTGAAGAGAAAAGTTTCAACTTAGCTTCACTGCATAGTTTTCTTTCCGAGTTTCTTAATGGAACCTTGCTTCCATATCAGCTGTCAGAATATGTTCTTCAAGGCCAAAGGGAGGCCAGGCATCCTCCATTTGTTAATTCGGATTTTCATGAGGTGGATTCTATACCTCGAATCACAGCTCATACTTTCTCTGAACTTGTTATTGGTTTCAATCTTTCTAACAAAGAGAACACTTCAAATGCATGGAACAAAGATGTCTTGGTCTTGTTTAGCAATAGTTGGTGTGCATTCTGCCAGAGAATGGATTTGATTGTTCGTGAAGTATATAGGACCATCAAAGGCTATGTTGATACCTTAAAAAGGGGATCTCAGAACGTTACTGATCACGGTAATCTGGACTGTTTATGTTTGTCTGTCTGTCTCTACTCTACCACCCTATATTTTACCTGCTTAATGTTTAGCTTATTTATTTTGTCATGTTTTTTGCTAAAATGAGATTATTTAGTAAGTTGTTGTTCAATGGCTTCTATTTTGGCAATGAGCTATTCATTTTTTATTGTGCTCATAGTTCCTAACTTCCAGACATCTGCAATTCTGCGTTTCACCATCAAAATGATTTTAACTTGAATTTGAAATGCTGATTTTTACTTGGAATTTGTAAATGAGTTTGACCCTGAACTATTGATCTTTTCATTGTCATGTTTTTTGCTAAAATGAGATTATTTAGAAGTTGTTGTTCAATGGCTTCTATTTTGGCAATGAGCTAATCATTTTTTTATTGTGCTCATAGTTCCTAACTTCCGGTCATCTGCAATTCTGCGTTTCACCATCAAAATGATTTTAACTTGAATTTGAAATGCTGATTTTTACTTGGAATTTGTAAATGAGTTTGACCCTGAACTATTGATCTTTTCATAAATGACAATGTTTATTGTCCTATTTGGGGGGCTTGACAATGTTGGATGTCTCTAACATCTTGACAACTGATTGCTTCATGGCAGAAAATTTTGAGTATGTTACAATGAAGATTCCGACAATCTACCTATTGGATTGTACATTGAATGACTGCCATCTGATCCTGAAATCAGTAGATCAGGTACTGTGGATTTATGTTTTTCAGGCCTCAATGTCCTGTCTTGTATTTATATTAATTATGGATTATTATCACACTTATACCAAACAATATTGAGATTACTAGTGGGTTGTATTTGTTTGGCACTATATTTCTAAGATGTATCATTATTGTTGCGTGGGAGCAAATGAAGATGATCGATTGTTAATTGTCACTTTTGTGAAAAGCTTTTTCTATACCAATGATAACAGCAAAAAGCTTTTTCCTAGGTAGGGTTGACTACATGAGCAAAAATCTTCAAATGACTCTTGGTTTTAGCCATATTTTTTAGAATATTGGCCTAAAATGATTTTTGTGGTTTAAGCGAAAAAAAACTTTTAATTTGGTCAGGCTTGAATTTTGAGCCTGGAATGTGTAGTAGTAATTACTGCTTGTACGGCCGTTACCCATTTATGTCGCTATATTTTTAATAAGAAAGAAGTTTGGAATTTAAGATGGGATAATTTAGTTGCATTGCAAAAGGATAGAGGGACTTCACATTTTTAAAATTCAATATTCTTGTTATCAACAGATATCATGAGGAAATATGAAGAATTTCATCTATGATTTATTTGAAAAATGTATAATTGGATGTAAGTAGTCTAGCCTGTAAATTTGAAATTTTATGCAGTTTGAAGTGTTGGACATTAAAGGCATTTTTGTTTATGATCTCTAGTAATAATTAATAATGTTAGGTGCATATTAAATATGCAGGGGGAGGTTTATCCTGCACTGGTTTTATTTCCAGCAGAAAAAAAGGAACCTCTTCTTTATGGAGGAGATGTGGCTGTAATTGATGTTATGAAGTTTATAGCAGAGCATGGAAGTAACTTTCACGATCTTATCGGTGATAAAGGTAAAAAAACATTCACTGTGGTATACCATTTTTATATGTGTGTTGGAATATTAGAAAGCATCTGAATCAGTTTTTGTTGATGTCAAACTTGGATCAATCACCTCTGTCATTACCTTTTCATCCTTGTTTCCCAACCCTTTTTTATTGGCGGTATCTCTTCTACTAGGCTCCTCTCCACTATGACTTCAATGGGACTTGACTAGTGGAGTCAAAAACTCATAGTTACTGTATCTTAATTTGACTTATGCTTTTATTAGCACTTCAACTTCTAATTTCCTGTTTTCTGTTTTGTTGAACCTAAACATTAATTGGTAGTTTAAATTCTTTTGTCATGATTCTCTAGCAGTTCTGTGGCTGTCTGAAAGAGTAGTCAAGAACCAAAACTTACATGGCACTTTGCAAACCAATGTTCACGGGGAATCACTTCACACGCGGACAAAATATCATGGAGTCCCAGGTCAAGATAGAATACTGAATCAGGCGGTAGAGCCCAACATTATAAATTTACCAGTATCAAATGAGGAGGAAACATTGCCTAACGTGGTGGCCGGTTCTGTGCTAATTGCCACAGAAAAGCTTTTGGGGGTTCAGCCATTTGATGGATCCAAGATTCTCATTGTGGCAGCCAATCAAATAACTGGATTTCAAGGTCTCATCATTAACAAGCATCTAAACTGGAGTTTTCTGCCTAAGTTGGAAGAAGACTTCAAAACATTGAAAGAGGCTCCTCTGTCCTTTGGGGGTCCAGTTGTGAAAACCGGAATGCCTCTATTATCCTTAACTAGAATAGGTTCTGGAAATAATTTACCTGAAATCCTACCAGGAACCTACTTCCTTGATCACATAGTGACAATTAGTAAAATTGAGGAGCTGAAATCAGCAAATCAACCAGTTGACGGTTACTGGTTTTTCTTCGGGTACTCAAACTGGGAATGGAATCAGTTGTATCATGAAATAGCAGAAGGAGCTTGGAACTTGAGTGAGGATGGAGTGAGACATTTACAATGGCCTTGACTTTCATTTATTTATCATCTTTTCTGTACTATTAACATTACTTATCTCGTTGTTATTTATGTATATTATTCTAGAGGCAACATCCAGCATACCTCGGCAACTCAAACAAAATTTTCTTTTGAAAATGGCTGCCTACACCATTCCTGTGTTTGTTACTTGATAGACCTCTACTGGCTTTACACTAAGATGTCTGTTTGAAGAGCAAAGTCACACATTTTCTCCAAACCCACCAAATAACTATATTAACATTGCATGCATCGATGTAGTAAGTGTTAGTAATACTAATAGATTAAAATAAATAGAACAGAATAAAATATATTTCACCAACTGTTACTGAGTTTAGTGGAAAATACTACACTTTCAGTGTTGCCTCGAAAAGAAACATTTCAAATTTCTTTACCCACCTTCCTATGGGGGTCACTCCCAGCGAAAATCTCAGTTTACCCTTGTTTCGGAAATGCATTTTCGAAGTATTTTTTTTTTTTTAAAAATTTTCCCAGACTTCGGAAATGCATCTTCGAAAACACCAAATGGGGGGTGTTTTCGGAGATGCACTTCCGAAAATACTTTTTTTTCAGATTTTAGTGTAATTCGGAAGTGCATTTCCGAATTATGCAGAAGTCTATTTTTTTTAATGTTTTTTCTAATAGTCCCGTACGAAAGATATACAAAACGTATAATATATACAAAACGGAAAAGCCGAACAAAACAAACGACATATCAACGTAAAATACTAATATAATAAATAAAATTCATATAATATATACAGACCGAGTCATAGTGTGCAAAATATATAATCCGAATATAAAAAAAATAAACCCGGCCCCCTACTAGGTATGCCTAACCCTCTCTCCCTGGGACCTCCTCTGCCGCCTGTATGCCGCCGCACGGCCCGCATCAGTGACGATCGTCTCCATCACGGCGACTGCCTCTGGACCGTCCTGATCAACGATACTTCGATCCAACGCGTCCTGCCTAAGCATCTCTATCCGCAGGCAGATCGGCAGAAGATCAATGGCGTGGTCATCCTCGGCCTGCTGGTTCTCTAGGATCTCCTCGTATGCTGGCCTAAAAACGCCGGGAGCGTCGGGTCTCATCAGAGGATGTGACACCCGATAGAACCATGTGACATACCCATGCGACGATACTCCTCCGGGACCACATGACGCTCCCAATCCTCAAATATGCCAGTGAACTGCACTCGGGTCACTGTGTCGGGAGCAGCCTCAAAAGGTGACCTGGGTATCATCTGCACAAATCCAAACTGCCGCATGCACCGCTCAGGGAGATACCGCACCATGGTGTTGGTCCCGCATGCCAACCAGCCAGAATATAACGAGATGCTGTCAAAGGGGACAACATCAGTGTAGTCGCTGAATGGCCTCCAACAGATGTCATCGTACATCGTGCGGTCGAGGTACCCACGGTATGGTCCCACTGTATTGTTCCCCCTCTAGAGAACGTATCGGGCGGCCCTGGGCATCTCGTCCTCGTACTCAGGATCAACGCGGAAGCCGTGGATGCGGGGGAAGTAGGAGATGATCCAGCTCTGAAACACAAACACGATAATGTATTAAAAATAAATACGAAACATAAATGAATGTGAAACAATTAAAATGAAACGTACCTTAAGTAGTGTGCAGAATCCGGTCAACTGCCTGGTCCTCAAGTTGGAGGCCTCCTTCAGCTTCTGGTATAGGTATGCCAGAACAACTGACCCCCAGTTCCACTGGTGAACGGTAGTCAAGTCCATGAAATAGCGGAGGTAGGTCACGTCGACGTACCTTGCACTCTTGTCCACAAAGAGTGCAGCGCCTACCACAAACATGTACCAGCACCGGAGAGCGCAACCACGGTGATACTGCACAAATAGGGCGTCATCCGCCTCCTCGGATTCGGCCTCCGCCACAAGGTGGTGCTCGAAATAAGCTTTCAGTGTGGTGAACCGGATATGAGGCCCATTTCTCGTCCGGCACTCAAAGTCAGCAACTTCTGGCTCCATACCCAAATAGAGCGCCATCCACTCACTGGCTTCGATCCTCTGGATCCGGGAGTGGTCCAACAGCGCCCCCTGATCGGCAAGTGGAGAAGGCACTGCACATTGTGCAAGGTGATCGTCATCTCCCCAACCGGTAAGTGGAAAAAAGACGCCTCCCTGTGTCACCTCTCCACAAAGGCACCCTGCATGCCGTGGCTGATGGTGGTATACCCCGTCATGCACAACCCACTAAGCCCTAAAGCTCTCATTGCGTCGTTAAACCACTCAGCCTCCGGTTTAAAGAGACTGAAAACCTTCCGGGAGTGGTTCACCTGTTTCAAAGTCTCTCTCTCTCTCCTGTTACAATAAAAACAAATAAAAAAATATGTTAATTATACCGTTAAGAAAATGTTGAATAAAATTAAAAACGGTTAAATAATAAAGTCGGGAAAATTATAAAAAATACCTCTCCCCCCGATACGCCGAGCGACGTGCTCGTGTTAGGTAATCAGCAAGGTAGTGTCACTGGGCCCTCCCGGACAGCCCTCCTGCTCCTCCTCCTCTCAGTGTAGAGGGTCAACATCTGGTACCTCCTCCGCCTCGTGGTATGTAGCTGCCTTCTCCTCCCCCTCCTCCTCCTCTCGCTGGCAGGAAGAAGATACCCGAGTCAGACGACTCCTCGATCCAGATGCAGAAGTACCCTCGTCCATCTGCACGGGAACACGCACACGTCCCCGTCCTTGCCCCCGTCCCTGCGTCGACGCTAGCTGCGCCGCCCGCTCGCGTCTAGCCGATGCAGTCAGGGCCTCTCTACCTTGTCTGATGCGTAGTGGGTTGTCTGCCATGTTCCTGAAAACAATTGAAATCAATAAGAATGCGAAACAATTGAAAAAACAAAAAAAAAAAAGAAATTCTGGACCACTTCGGAAGTTCATTTCCGAAATTGGGAATGGAGGTGTTTTTCGGAAATGAACTTCCGAAACACCCCTGCGAAGCTCACTTCTGCAACTTCCATGGCAGACCCCAAAATCCAACATTAAAACAACTTATAATGCTTCTAAACAACCTAAATACTACTAACAACCTACCCCTATATCATTTTTGCAATTTCTAACAACCCTAACATGCATTTGAATTATGGATCTAAGGATTATAAAACTTACAAATTGAAGTGATTGAGAAGCTTTTGAATGTAGTAGATCAAGTAGATGGAGCCTTTGATGTAGCCTTGGAAGTGGTTTGCAAAAAATCTCTTTGGGGTTGAGTTTGAAGTTGATTTAGGGTAAATGAATTGGGGGAGGGGGCTGTTTTGCTAAATCTGCAAAACGCGCAGTATTTCGAAAATGCACTTCTGAAATGCTGTTTTCGGAAATGCATTTTCGAAATAAGACAGATTTTGAAAAAAAAGGCGCTTTCGGAGATGCATCTCCGAAAACAACATTTTCTTACATTTCGGAAATGTATTTCTGAAGTAAGGGGTATATATGATTTTTCACCAGAGGTGACCAAGAAAGTAGGGAGGTGGGTAAAAAAATTTAACCATTTACCACTATAACAAAAATCAGTTGAAGTTAATTCACTTTACCAATCCATTTTCCAATTGTAACATTTGTAAAGCTTCTACCAAGTTAATATAATATAATTCTGCACTGAAATTGAATGAATGTTCATTATTTTGTGGTTAATGTAAGATGTGGTTATAACTTATAAGAATCAATTAAAATGATAAAAAAAATATTAGGGGATACTAGCAAAAAAGTGAACATTTTGATGCCTATATCAATGTTATTCAATATTTCATCATTTTTGAATTTTATTTAATTTTAAATTAATTTTTACAACTATAATCAACTAAAACTCATAATAAGAAAAAAAGATCACACTTAATTTGGGTTTTTTTAGACCCCACTTAATTTTTTATATTATTATATATATTTTTAATTATTTATACAAATCATTTATATTTTATAAATATTCATACAATCCTACATACACAAATATTTCAATATAATAGTGTAGAAACTGTGACATGACACCGATAATGAAGCTCTTAGAGCACGATTATTGGTGAAAATTTATCGTGTTTATACTTATTTTAAAAGCACCATGTCCAAATTTGATAGGATGCTTGAAGTTTTTCAACGTTCTTTATGTCAATAACTTTTGTATTCTAAAAAGCGTTTCTTGTAGTTTTAATTGGAATAAAATAATATATAATTAAGTTTGTACTGTAAATATATTGTTTAATGAGATTCATTTGAAATTTTTTAATTAGTTGGATAGATATTTAGAAAAAATAAGTGAGTTATTTAAATATTAGAAAATATAAAATAATATAAAATTTTTAGCGAGGACCTTTTAAAGAATCAAAATGAGTTTTTTGAGTGTCGATGTTATTAGTTACTAGTTTACATCAACATAGATTTTATTTGAACTTTTTTTTTTTTTAAATTTTAAAATGGAGCAAATGAATAATTATTTTGATACTTAAAATTATATGATAGTGGAGAAGTCTAGATAATAGAATACAATTTTTAGGAGTGAAAAAACAGACCCAATTCATCCGGCTTACCTGTTCTCCAATATTTTTTGGGGGGCAAGTCAAAATTTTAAGTCTACATCCTCTAATCTGCTCATCTTATCCGCTATTTTTTTTTTACAGACATTAACTTAAAAATTTGTAATTTTTAAATTTAAAAGATACAATACACGCAGACCCGTCTGCCTCACATTCATTTTTATTTGTAGGATGAGACAAGATTTTAGACGCGCACCATCAACAAAATTCACCTTACTCCGCTCTTTTTAGCGGGCTTTTGTTGGACCAACAAACAAAAAGACATGTCTATTTGTCACCCTAAAACAATCTCACGAATTTATAATTTACTAGAAAAAAAAAAAAAACTCTCACAAGTAACAAGTAGAGTGAAGATATGACAAAAAATAAAAATTATATCTTCACCCTAAAATAAGTTGAGGCGAGACTAGATTTTCTTGAATAGAAAAAGTTTAAATCTTTTTATAAATATATTTAGTTAAAAATAATAATTTTTAGGCTATTTTTTTTTTTAAAATCTATCAAATCAATTTATTAAAATAAATATGAATAATGTTATTATTATAAAACTACAACTAATAATAATAATAATAATATATTATACTTAAATTTAAATATAAAAATAAAATTAGTTATCATGATGGAAGTATCTTATAAATTATTTTAAAGAAATTGTCTCACAAAATTTATGTAATTAAATAAATTCGGATTAATACATAATATTATTAATTGCTCAATTTTTTAATCTATATAAATATTAATTACAATATATATATATATATATATATATATATATATATATATTCAAATAAAATAAATTTTTAAATAGATTAATCGGTCTAAAAAAAATTAATCTTATATCTAAAAATAACAAGGCTATAACATTATGTAAATCAAACTTAAGATTTAATATTAACAATTTATTTTTATTGGGTGAGACACCTCTGAAAATCTCAAAATATTTTTGGATTTTTTCGGAGATACATCTTCGAACGCACTAAATATCATTTTTTATTAAAATTTATTTCAGAGATACATATCTAAAATTTTTTGAGGTTAATTCGCAGATACATCTCCAAAGTCACATTTTTTCCTTCGTAAATTAAGCAGTCATCTTATTTTTACCAAAAAAATAGTTCGAAGATGCATCTACAAATATTTTTGGATAAATTCAAAGATATAACTCAAAAATCTTGTCTGCATGTTTCTTGTATAGAAATAGTTTCCTAAGTTTGTAATTTTTTGAATCCAAAGTCATCTTAATTCGATTAAGATTGCCATTATTTGATTAAAAAAAATGAATAAACATGATATCATAAAATAATGTAATGCGTTAATTAAAAAAAAGACAATCATAGTACAAAAATTGTTCTCAAAGTATGAAAAAAAAACCAAAATACAATCAAATGCATAATATACTGAGTATGTCTAATCCTAACCCTTGGCTCCTCCTATGTCAACGGTAACTAAAGGCATTATGTGCCTCGCTAAGAATGAAACGTGCTAAGACAATCGTGTCATCGCCACCTCTCTCGAACAGTCCAAACTTTACGCCCTCACGTGTAATCCGCATAATATTCTGACAAATAAGCAACACATAAACGACATGATCATCTCTGACCTGCTCATTCTCCAGGATCTCCTCATGAGCAGGCCTAGATGGACGTCCAAGAGCGTCTCGTATCATGATAGGGTGTGACACAAAAATAGAACCAAGTCATGTAACTCACAACAGAATGCCACTGAGATGTGGCTTGAGCTCTCCGATACTCCTCTGGTACCAAATGACTCTCAAAATCCGCCAGAATTTTATCCATATGTCTAGGGACAATGTTCTCAAGAACAACCCCAAAGTGGAAATATGACGTTTTTTATGCCATCTCTCAGCAAATACTCCCTGCATATCATGACTGATGATGTTGTATTTGAAAGAACACAAACCGATTACAAAAACACACTTAAGAACCACTATTGTTGTGGCCAAAGAAATATGTGAGCCTTTTTAGCATAGTTAACATATTTCAAACATTCGCATTCTTGTTAAAAAATAATATAACAATCTCGGTCGAATTGAAATGGATTAAAATATAAAAAGATAATATAACAATCTCGGTCGAATTGAAATTGGTTAAAGTATAAAAGTAAGAACTTAACCGGGTGAAAAAGAAACTCCCTTAATTTTTCCATCCCTACTTTAAGTCTTTGAAATAGAAAAAGTCCCACATTTTAATAATGAGTTTCCTTTCATATCTTCATTCCATTTTCAACAAGAAAAAAGTATGTATGAATTTCCTAAAATTATTTAATATAGAACAAAACATAAAAATTTCATTAGCGGTGTTTGGTAATTTGACTCTTGGCGATGTTTCTTGTTCATCTTGTTGTGTTTGTGTAAGTAGACTAGTGATTTGAAGGAGAAGCTGAATGAAGCTGCGGCGTTGACGCGGTTTGGATTGTAATTTGTACCCATCATCAACAACTTCTTTTCTCACTACTTGGTTTCTTATTGGAACAATGAACGAGGAAATTGCTCCAACCAATATAGGAATAATAGCAAAACCAACAAACTTCACAGCTTCTTCAACCCAGGTATGCTATTTTCTTACTCTCTTTTCGATTCTTTCTGCAACTCTGTAATTTGAAGTATTACTTGGATGAGAATGGATTTTTCAATTCAAAAGATTACTAATTGCTTAATAGAAAAATTATGTTGTTTAGGATGTAGTTTTGTTGAAAACTCTTCAATTAAGCAATAAACCGTTTTGCGGTGAAAATAGTTGATTTTGAATGAATTGATTATGTAAAATTCTAGTTAAAAGTGAGTTGAAGGTAAAATGATTTATATTTGGATAAATTTATGTAGAAGTGAGTTGAATGATAAATCACGATTTAACTCAAAAGTTACAAAGTTTAGTTTCAAGTAGAATCAATTCCAAAATCAGAATCAATTCTACATTAGAAGCACTAAACACCTCAAAATCATTCCAAAATCAGTTCTATACATCTAGGGTTGCTTTTGACTCTTTCAAAAGTTAAACCAAACATACACTAAGCATGTTTGGATTGTCCTTGAGTTTGGCAAAATAGTCTATATCTTTTGCCTACAACACAATCCAAACATCAATCAGAAGTTAATTGAGAAAAATAAGGTAGTTATCCCGTCTACATGATATTGGGGCATTGTGTTCGGGTTGATGATTTTCCCTTACACTATGCTTGTTAGAGAGCTTGAAAAATATGGTGGTAAGAAAAGATTTGATTTTCACACCATACCTCTTTGTAGAGTATAGATGATGGGAAGTTGTTTATCTTTTGTTGCATGATATGGTAAAGTCATTGTTTTTGGTCAACAATTTACTTGTGGTATATTTGACTCTTTAAGTTGCATTAGAGACTAGACTTAACTTCTAATTTGGAGAAGGGGTGAAATCTAGTGAGCGTTTGGCTAAACAACATAATCAAGCGTTTATTCAACATGCGACCATTTGAAAGCTTATAGCTTATAAACACTAAATTCAAGAAGTTGTTAATGTTTTGATGTACATTATTTTGTACAGTTTGAAAATTTGTATAAGTTGCTTATGTAAGTCGCATACAGGAGCAACATGTAACTGTGGCTACCGAGAGTTATGAGACAACATGTTGGGGTTGTGGACTGCGTCTTTTGCTTCCATCTCATGCACCGGTTTTCAAATGTGGCTGGTGCGGGGCCATAACAAATCAGGGCAAACAGCAATGTGACAAGCAGGGCCATAGATGGAGACTACTGCGGGATCGATGCATTCTTACTATGGTCTTCGTGTTTATGCTCTTTCTAATATGTAAGCCACTGTTGCTTTCTAGTTCCTACTGCATTATTTTACACTTTCCTTACATATTCAGTTTAATTTCTTTCGTGCAGTTGGCGGGGTGTGGGCAATTTATCCCGTCGTATATTCTTTCAGTCTTTTTGGGATTTTCCACTCTTTCGTTACAGTGACCTTGGCCGTAGCTACCATTTCATCTTTCAGCCTTTCAGCATTTCGTTGTGCCGGCACACCACCAAACTTAGTGTGGGGAAGCTACCCCACTGTACGAAATGGTGACCTTGAAAATTATACCTTCTGTCATTACTGCTCAAAACCGAAGTCGCCCAGAACTCATCACTGTCGCTCGTGTGGAAAATGTATACTCGACATGGATCACCACTGCCCATTTGTAAGCTTCCGTTATCTTTTAAACATAACGATTTCAATTTTCATGATGTCATCACCACTACTCTAATTTTGTGTCTAAACTATATTAATCCTAATCCGGTAACGGTTTTGTAATCCTTTGGCAGATCGGGAACTGTGTCGGTGCAGCTAATCACCACAGCTTCATCGCCTTCCTTATATCAGGATTGTTAAGCACCATCTATATTTCTATAGTGTCTGCACATGCCGGCTTGCATACATGGCCACCATTGACATACTCCATCGGACGCATACACGGGACCACTAACGAAATTCTAGCTTGGAGAATTATAAAAGAAACTTTTTTCGCCTTCCTGAGATCTGTGCTGCTTCTCTCCACCAGAGGGTTTATTCTGGTTTATCTATTTACTGCAAGTATTTCAATGATGTTAGGGTTGAGTGTTCTTCTATGGCAGCAGCTACGGTTTATTTACGAGGGGGAAACTTACTTGAGTCACCTATGTTCGCAAGCGTATAATGGTGACGGAAAGAAGGATTGCCAAAATCTTGTTAGGTTTTTTGGTTTTCCGTATTCTGTACAACGCTTTTTGCCCAGGTTCGTTGTTACTCTAAAGAGACACATAAAGGGAAATACACATGATCTGTGATCAAAGAGTTTCTTATCTTTCTTTTCTATTTCACAATTTTGTATCATAGTAACTTCTTGAGCATATTTGAAAGATATATCGTCATTCATGTTAGTTAATTATTGTATCATAGTAACACTCGGTTTCGTTCTTATTATTTCTCCCAATAATTACAATCCTCTAATAACATTTCAGACACAAGTTTTGTTACATTTGATGATCCTATTCCTTTTATTATAATGATCATCACCATTGATGTTCCTATGAATGCAGTTTTCCTCATGCATCTATTCTAGATGTTGTATCTGATAACAATAAATCTCCTACATATTCTGCTTTTATTTCTTCTATTCATGAAACTATAATTTTTAAGCAAGTTGAAAAGCATCCTTTTGGTAACAAACATGAACTATGAGTTGGATGATAGCTCCTACTACTCAACATCATTAAGCTGCAATACAAGTCCTTTGCTACCTCAAACATGAAGTGTCTGCTTTTTATTTTTTATTTGGGAGACTCTCTTATATCATAGAAATCAAAGAAAAAAGTTATCCCCTCTAAATCATCAACTGAAACAGAATATAGATCCATGGCTTCAACAATATATGAGATCCGATGGCTCACATACCACTTAATGACCTTATAGTTCGTTGAAACAAACCAACCCTAAATGACCTTATAGTTCGTTGAAACAAACCAACCCTATTATATTGTGATAATCAATATGCTCGATATTATACAACGATGAAGAAGTTAGTTAAGCTGTCACTTTCAATTAGTTAGTTTTCATTATGTTTACTTGGTGTTGGTGTGTAAGTAACAATTCAATAAAGACATAATAGGTTAACTATGGTGATCCATCGTATCCGTGTATATATAGAATCTTGAGATCATTATGCTAATGCAAGAGAAACATTTCATCCTTTTTCTGTTGAGTTCAAGTTAGTTATGAACTTCTCAAAAACCTTTTAGTTTCTTTTCAATTTTCATGAACTCTTGCAAGTTCTGCACACCATCTTCATCCGTATTTGATTGTGCATTTTCTTCAATCCTTATATCATGTAGCCACACATAAATCAAGATCCAATTTATGTTTTCAATGACGATATTGATTTTGTTTACTATATTCATCCAAGTGAAGATCCAAGCTCTATGAAACCCACACCCCCATTGAAGGGTTCTAACTACATGTCATGGTCCATATTGATACAATGAGCTCTTGGCGCCAAAAACAATTTGTCATTTATTCTTGATCTCAACAGAACCGCATGAGAACAATGCAATTATTTAGTTCATTCGTAGATTCTAAAACTTGTTACTGAACCTATTACTCAAACTATTTTGTTCTGGGAAGATTTTTTTTTTTGAGTAATCAAGATATCATTAACGGGAGAACAAAGGGTTCTCCAACCTGTTTACACAAGAAGCGGAACAAACCCCCCAAAATAAAAAAGCGAAATTACCAACCAATTGAGATTACGAAAGGAAATACAAGGGATCCTTAATAAATTCATAAAAAGTGTAATTGGATCTAGTAATTTCACCCAAAAAAGACCACTTCCAAACTAACATCTTTACATTCCACACCGTATTATCAACATTTCATCCGTCATTCCGAAAGCAAATACCGTTCCTTAATAACCATATCGACCACAAAGTTGCTAACCAAACAACTTCCCACTTGCCCCCTAACCTTCTTGTCCTTACAATATATATACCAATCCAATAAATTATCTAAACAATCCTCCTCCTTACCTACCGGTTTACCAATCCACAAAGCAATATCATTCCAAATAATATTCACCACTTTACAATAAAAAAAAGTGATTCATACTTTTCCATTCAACTTCACAAAAAGAACATCTTAAAGAGTTTAAAGGAAAAGAAATACCTCTATTCTTCAAGAGATCTTTTGTAGGTAATCTATTCACAAAAAGCCTCCATTCAAAGACCCTAATTTTAAAAGGAACCTCCATCTTCCAAATCTTGCTCAACACTACATCATTCCTATTTCGAGGACCAAAAGAAATGCGAAAAGAAGCATAATCTGGGAAGATGCTATAGATGCGTAGATTGATTTTAAGGATTTTTTATTTATTTTAAAGTTGGTCGTATTTGAGTCTCCAATCTTCATGTTGAGATCAATAATCTCAACATGCATTGTATACTCTTGATTTCTCACAAAATCTCATGTCAGTTTCATAACTATGTCATTCTCTTAGTTGTGTGCTTCATTTCTTTGAAAATAAGTGCATGTTTTAGGATTTCAAGTCATAGAAGATGATTAATTTGGCTATTCAAATTGAAGGATCATATTGACTTATGATTGATATTGACGCTCCAATTGATGTACTAGCTATTTAGTCTGTGGCTAAATGGCCGTGGTAATATAGTGTCACCAAAGATATATTTTGTAGTAGTGAGACATCGTCATTTCACCTTCAGTAGGTGAGATGTCCATCACATTTGACAATGTCTCATGCCTTCTTTATTTTCTCATATAGAAAAAATTATTAAACTATTTAGGACTACCACCTGAGGCGCTAGACATGACGATGACTTATTTGGGAGTTGACCCAAAAAAAGCTTAGCAGGAGTTAGATGACACTAGAGGATGTCATACTAGGTTTTCATCCTTGGTTGATCTACATGACCACCTACTGGATGCAACTGTGGATGCTGATGGCGATGATTCACGACTTGTATACCATAAAGCATGTGCATTGAGATCATACCTCTTAAATTTTGTCGGCACGTCCATGTTTATGAACAAAAGTGCGACCTATGTCAACCTTATCTACCTCATATATTTTATTTGGAGAGGATCCCCAAGTATAATTGGGGGATTTCTTGTTTGGTGTATCTCTACGTCATGCGCTGCAGTACCTGTGACAAAGGAGGAACCTGGACGTCAGATATACTCTATAGTGGGATTTTATTTTGTATACTTTGCCATTTTTGCAATATGGTTTGAATTTGGATTGATTATGACATGTGACATTTGGTATTTGACATTTATATATACGCATTTGTTCTTTTATTTTGATCTTATTATTTAATGACAAATGTGTATGGTTTATTCTAGATGACTTATAATTTAAATTTATTAAAAAATTTCAATTTTAGCGAACTTACTGTATGAAAAACATTATCAAATGATAAATCCAAAGATTATAATTCAAACATATGATACGAGATTGGAATTCGATCAATTTTGTGACAAAAATGGGAGCCTCGACCATGAAGTAATTTTGTTGAAGAATAAATGCGTGAGAAGGTTGGAATCTAAAGTATTGAAATAGCATTTTGGAGTTTTGGGTGATCATTACATTAGGGGTGTAGGGAATAACACCCTAATATATATCATCATTAACTTTGTACTTAACATGATGAATTTGAGTTTGTTTCAATTATTTTAGAATTGATTTAATTTGTAAATAGTTTTTTTTTTGTTTGAAATATTATGTAATAAGACTCGATCAATTTAATTTTTTAAGTTGCATGTATTTTTTGTGTGTATAAATTGGATATCTTCTGCGCGCAATTGCAGAGACTAATTCTTCCTCAAATATGTAATTTAATTCATTTTTTAAGCTTCTAAACACAAACTTGATTCCAAAATAATTCAAAGCAAATACAGTTAAATTAAACTTCAACATAAAAATATATTCCTAAGTCAAATTAAACTAATTCTGTATTTGAATGATTTTCAAAACTATAAAACAATGCAGTTAAAGAAATGGAAAAACATCTTGAGTTTTAGTGAATAAAGGTTGTAAGAAATATGTGGTCCATTACACAACTACATTTGCATCCTAAGCTTGAATGAGAGTCACACAATAAGATAAGGTTAAATATTCCAATTCTCAACTCATCACAAACACACTTGACAATTATTATCTTCAGTTCATTGTGACTTAGATATGGCAAAATCTGGAAATTTTGTATCTCAAAGAAGCTTTAGTCCAATATTCAATCCATGCCATACTGCTTCCAAGGCAAAAACCTTCAGATTTCTCTCTCATTTTCACACTTACAATAATTCTAATGTTAGTAGTTACACTATCACAGCTTCTACCAAAAGAAAAGGAAACTTGCAATCTCCATTGGTAACTCTCTCCTTCCTTATAGCCTGTGATATATAATGTCTTGAGATTTCATTTGTTTAAGCTACATGCATTCATTTTTTAATGTTGTTCATTCGATGTGATCGAATCAAGATTAGGAAGAACCCCCGCCGTCTGATTACAATATCGCCGTCTGATGGAAAATATCACGGGGAATGGACGTGTGATTATCATGTATCTTTGCGCGACCTACATTTACAGGATTTGATTAAAGGTGAAGATGATCCAAGTAAGAATGCACAAGTATTCATCAACCTCTCCATCCAAAAGGTGGTTTCATTTCATCCAAATATTTTCAAATTTCAAATTTATCTGTTTAGTCACTTCACTTGCCAACACTTGTAAATGGTAATTTCAGCATGCTAGCTTTGGCTTATCAGTAGATGCAAGAATCTCCACATCCTTGCCTTCAAAATGCAGCAACTGTTCTTCCCCATATTGCAGACAGGTATTTCCTTTCATTATGAACTTATCATAGTGACAATAATTTCTTGGTTCTGACTTTGTGGCTTGATCAATGGTTCCAGCTTGACGCAAACTTTAACGCATGGGTTCTCAGGGCTGCAAGTAGAGATAAATGTAAGACGCCGCTACCTGAAATTGGAGGCGACCCTTACGTAAGTACTTCTCAGATCAATTAGTATTTTTTCGGCATATAGATAGAAATACTTTGAAATATTTCTTTGATTCAAATAACTTGCTCAATAATCTAACACAGGTGATATATACTAGACCCGGATGCGAAGTTGATCTTGATTCTCTTGTACAAGATGCCATCAGGCTAACCTCAGCAGTACAAGTATATTTAGCAGAATTTCAATTCAAGATATTTTTATTTAGGGAGTCCCCATAATATTTTTTTTTAAAATTCTTTTGCAGGACACTTGCTCGAAGTTGTGCGCCTCGGAGTTGCGTGCCTCTGAGGGTACTATACTATGTAAGAGTTTCTTTGAACAGAAAACTTCATGGCAACTAACAAAGTCACTGTAATTCAAGATTGCAGGAGCAATGAGAACAAACCGACCTTGAAAATGAAAAATTCAAGAATAACTTATTGACCGTTGTTTTGTTTTTCAGATGAAACTCGGCAAAGTGAGGCATCGTTTGATAAAAGATGGTCGAGACTATTGGAACTAAAGAAAACGATTTTATGATTCCTGACATTAAATGCGAAGTTTCGTGTATAGAATAATCATCAGATTGCATATAGATTGTATGTATAATAATAATACATTGATGAACATATCCTGATACTTACAGTTTGTAATTGTAATTGTCACCGATCATGCCAAAAATGTTAATAATTCCAACTATCATCGATACTGAGTACAAGCCGAGCTTTCAACGAACACGATTCACAAGGAAGAATCACTGATCCGGGTAAAGCATCAGCATTGCGTACAGATACGTTGCTTCCATCTCTCAACAAGGAATATCCCATTTTCTGCAACTTCGACAAATCCACAGAGAAGTAGTCACCGCATCGACATTGATAAAACAGTTCCAATGTTTCGCCAGCATCTTCAGCAACCTCGGAAGCGGATAAATCCTCCTGCCTTGAACTTTGAGACAAACGAGCCGTTGAATCGCCTAGAATTTCCCATGCCTGGTGTACTCAAATATATCAATATCTACATGTCCCTTGTTACCCGAGATCGGATTTTATTCATCCTTGTATGATTTACTCAAATATATCAATATCTACATGTCCCTTGTTACCCGAGATCGGATTTTATTCATCCTTGTATGATTTACTCAAATATATCAATATCTACATGTCCCTTGTTACCCGAGATCGGATTTTATTCATCCTTGTATGATTTACTCAAATATATCAATATCTACATAATATATCATGTTCAAAAATCTGGGTTTCTATTATTTTTCTCCATATCATTTGTTTTTGGTAACATATATTACCCATTTTATAAGTTAAGTCTGTACTTTTTGTACAACAGTGAAACAATTCTAAGGAAAATATCTGAAAAGTATATGCAAGAGATTCTGTCACATATATTCATTGAACATTGGCCTAATGCCCTAAACAGGTTATAATCTTTGTCCATAACTATCTCCCTCTAAAGGAAGGAAACTACAATGGAAAAGGAAAAAAAAAAGTGTCATTTGTACAATTTGATTCAAGTTAAATAACCTATGTCAGCTCCTTCTACCGAAGGGATTAACACCTACTTAAGCGATAAGTGATATCTAAGAACACATCTTCTCTGCATGGAATACAGAGACCATCCATAGGATGATCATATCCAAACTCGTCCTCAACTTGACTCAATAAATCTTGAAATGATGTCTTCTGATATACTACTTCTTGCTTGAATGGGCTTTAAACTTGACACCGGAAGAGACTGACATAGTTAAGTAGGCTATAGACATTTTTGTAATTTAGGCATAAAATCTAAGACATTGCAGTAGGGTGGAATCAAAGTGAATGATGAATCATCAAAATATTCCAAGTAATACGCATAAATATGTGTTCCAATTTTATAAAATTTTGTTATCGTATTAAGACCAAGTTATCTGTATTTGTACTAGGTATCCGGTCTTTATAATATATAAGAAAAATAAGGAGGCATAAACTAAATACCAATTGATCAATTGAAAATAATAAAAGCTCCAAGTTGCAAGAGTTGTTAAATTAAATTCCTTGTTTTTCTCATTTCAAAATATACAAAATACTTTACAATATATCTCTAAGTAATTCTAGACATCATGTGATTTTGTTAGACATTAAGATGATAAACTCTTAAGGCATGAAACTATATACAGATAATGCATGGCCTATGTTAATTTCTAACTAATCAGAATGGCTTCTAGTCATCTATGGCCCTACATAGTCCATTTGGTGAAATGGATTCAAATATCATGCCTTGATAGGAAATCTCAGAGTCGATTTTCATTTGCATGTTTCTAGGGAGAAAAGAATTTGAGTTTGCTCTTGAGATTAACTTTCCAATTGAGAAGTTACATTAACAAAGATCTCTTCTCTGCAAGGAATGGTGAGACCACCCATTGGATGATTAAATCCAAATTCTTCTTCAGCTTTACAAAGAAATTGTTGAAAAGCAGGTTGATGCAAATATGATATTGGAACCACAAATCTCTTTTTTTTCTCTTCTCCAACATATACTGCCAAATATCCTTTTGGTATATTACTATTAGCTGACAACACTTTTTTACCTTTTGAAAGTGTGAGGCGGAGGATATGCTTCTTTGCTTGCATTACCAATGGCAAGCGAAACGCCATTATTTTCTATGAGAAGTTGATAGCAAACTTTTTGAAGGAAAAGGACTAATTGATGGATATAATGTGAAAATTTGACAATGAAGGAATTTTGAGATGTTACATGGGTATATATAGAGAAGATTACATTTCAAATTCAATGTATTGTTGGGAATTAGTAGCAAGAAACAATAAATGTGGTAGTATGGCTTAGAGACTAGGTATACAAAAAGTAAGACATGTGCCTAACAATTTGGTAATGGATTTAGAAACTTCCCTTTAGACAATGGAAACATATGTATACATAGGACAAATCAAGATTCATGCTTGATAGATTTTGGCCTTCTTTTTAATAAGTGAGTTGTTTATAAAAATATCTAGATGAGGTGGAACTTTTGGAATCTTTTCTTCAAGATATTTAGATATTACATGACTTTATGAGATGGTTGATATGTGTTGAATATACATGTCTCATCTGGCACTTTTGTTAATTGTGCCAAGAAGAATAGTCATAATATTTTAAGACCAAGAAGCATAACATAGTTTTATTTAGAGTAAGGTTGTCAAAATCTTGATCTAAGTCTTAAAATATTATGACTATGTGATCTAACTCTCCCCAACAATCTCGATGTAGAATCGTGTATTGTAGACAAATTGTGAAAAATTAATCGTGAAACCAATGATAATGTGGGATGATGGCCAATTTCGGCCACGATCGGCTATTTTCCGGCCACCAACATTACAAGCTGAGAAGGGTGAAAAAAATGCCGAGGTCCAACAATTACAGTTAGATTATTTAAGACAGTTTTGTACAGCAGACAGTTCCCTTTCAAGTGCAACTGCATACTTGATAATTTTGTAAACACCATGTGATCTTTCATATGCCATTGTCTAACCATCACTCATATTTCACGGCCCTCCTTTATTCATCCTTATAGTTGCATACTGTTTGTTACTAAACCTTTAGCTATATATATTCATCACTGCAAGCATTTAGTACCAACACAAAATCGTACTCATCCTAAGGTATTTCAAGTTCAGAAACTTGAGTCTTCAGTACACAATTATCCATCTTTTTTTACATCAATACTATATTTTCATCACATTCATACAGCAATGGGCTTTCGTTTACCTAGTATCATCAGAAAATCATCATCATCTTCAAAAGCAGTGGACATGCGAAAGGGATGTTTTACAGTATATGTTGGAGAGGAAATGAAGCGGTTTCTGATCCCAATATCATACTTGAACCATAACTCATTCCAAGAATTGCTGAGCCAAGCTGAGGAACAATTCGGATATAACCATCCAATGGGTGGTCTCACAATTCCTTGCGGAGAAGATTTGTTCTTGGATATCACTTCTCGCTTGAGTGTGTGCTAAAACCCATTGGTGGATCAAACTGACATAGATTATTTTGAGTACAGTTTTGTATAGAAGATACTTTCCTTTTTTGAGAATATAACTTGTTTAGGACAATTTTGAATGAGTTTGTTTATACTGTAAGTGTAAACTTACTTGCCAAAATATAATACAAAGAGACATTGATCTATCTTGCATATTTTCCTTTGCAGTGTTTCTAACAAAACTAACTTCTAACAGAGCCTTATACGCCTTATGTTGCTTGCTTATAAGGGATAGCCTTCAGTTCCTTGGTGGAAACCGTGTCCTTATACTTTCTTTCATGGTATTATTTCTCCTATTATAGTCTTTTCTTTAATTTCTTACTCATTTAATAAAAGTTAAGTTAGCAACTTTCTATATAGCAGTGAATCAAAGGAAAATAAACTGGAATAGGATATGCAAGAAATCTTTCACTTTGTATTATATTTTGAACAATAAACAGGTTATAATCTCTATGTGCATAACTATCTAGATGAGAGAAGGAGGGCCATAACACATGGTGCTGTCTTTAGAGTACTTGGTCATGGATCAACATCAAATATTGTAATAGATAGATAATGAAAGTATAACCACAAACACGTAGAATGGTTTATGTTTATCGATTGTTATCGACTGCTGCGCAGTCACTATAGCTGGATATCATGATTATCATAATTGAGAAAACATGTCTAAAGCATGTTTACAATAGTGTCACGTACACCGATTAAATCATGATCTCTATTATTGTACCTTTTCAAACTATCAGTTATGTTGGAATTGGTTTCAAGAGAACCTCAGTAGTTATAAATGCACTTCCTCTTGCCTTCACAAACAACAAACTCATTGGCTTCCTGAAGTAGTTAGTTATATCCTTATATTTGTGACATTTTATTCCTTCTTCTCTCAAACAAGAACTAGAAACAGGTTTCCGTTTACACGCTATTCTTGTCAATAATTTTTGGCTTCATACTTTTCTCATTATTATTTTTCGTATATATAAAGGTTACAGGGCTATATCGGTAATTACACTAAATAAATACATTTAAACTAATTCCTATTCACATCCCCCCTCAAATTGATGCTGCTTGTCAATGAGCATCAATTTGCTAACAAGAAACTGATGACGTGGACGCGGAACAGCCTTGGTAAGAATATCTGCAATCTGCAACTGAGTACTGACATGAGGAAGTGATATTATTCTGTCATCATAAGCGTCACGGATTGAGTGACAATCAACTTCAATATGTTTGGTGCGTTCATGAAAAACAGGATTCGCAACAATTTGGATGGCACTTGTATTGTGAGCATAAAGTGAAGTTGGCTCTATTTGAGGAAATCCAAGTTCAGCCAAAAGACCACGGAGCCAAATTATTTCAAAACAAGCCGCAGACATGGCACGATACTCAGATTCAGTAGAAGATTTAGAGACTCTCGCTTGTTTCTTACTTTTCCATGAGATCAAAGAAAAGCCAAGAAACATGCACCAACCAGTGACAGATCGTCGAGTATCAGGGCACCCTGCCCAATCGGCATCACTATAAGCACTCAATTTAGGAGGAACTCCAGTAGGAAAGAATATACCACGACGAGAGCTTCCCTTCAAGTAACGAATTATACGTCGAACTGCTGCCAAGTGTAGGTGGCGAGGAGAGTGCATGAATTGACTTACTTGTTGAACAGCAAATGATATGTCAGGGCGAGTAATAGTCAAGTAATTAAGGCTACCCACGAGTTGACGATACAATAAGGGATCATGCAACAGATCACCATCATCACAATGATATTTAACATTAACCTCAAGAGGAGTATCTACTGGATTAGCTGATTGCAGACCAGCCATAGAAATTAAATTTGTGGCATACTTGTGTTGATGGAGGAATATGCCCTTGGATGTAGAATGAACCTCAAGACCAAGAAAATAATGCAAATTACCAAGATTTTTCATATGAAACGCTGCTTGTAACTGCTGTTTAAGGCTTTGAATGGAAGCATGATCAGAACCAGTAATAATCATATCATCAACATACAGAAGAAGTAGGACAATTCCAGTAGATGTTCTATGAATAAATAAAGAAGAATCGTACTGACTCTGAGTAAAGGAAAACCTAAGTAGAGTGGAGCGAAATTTTTCATACCATGCTCTAGGCGCTTGTTTCAAACCGTATAAGGAGCGTTTGAGCTTGCACACACCCTTAGATGACGGAAATAAACCTTGAGGAGGAGTCATATAAATATCTTCCGCCAGGTCACCATGAAGAAAAACATTTTTCACATCTAATTGATGAAGAGTCCACCCGTTAGAAGCAGCTATAGAGAGTACCGTACGAACATATGTCATTTTGGCAACCGGTGCAAATGTCTCATCATAATCAATTCCATATTCCTGCTTGTTTCCTAAGGCAACCAAGCGAGCCTTGAAACGGTTGAGGGACCTATCATAATTCAATTTCACCGAATACACCCATTTGCAGCCAATGGGTTTAACATCAGGAGGACAAGAGACAATATACCATGTGAAATTCTCTTGAAGAGCTTGAAGTTCCTCATTCATTGCTTTTATCCAACGTACATCTTTAACAGCATGTGAATAGCAAGTAGGAATAGATATGCTAGAGAGTGTGGCAGTCATAGAAGTATGTGAGGAATCATACCTGTCTGGTGAATATCTATCTGGTGCTCGAGATATTCGACCAGAACGTCGTGGTTCAACTTCAACCATTACAGGATCAGGTGGCGGTTCAGCGTCGGGAAGGGGTGTGGGAACCTGCTGTTTGTGTTTTCTGACATATACATGACCTGGTTTATAGCGTTCTATAGATTGAGGCATAATAGAAAATTTAGGAAGAGTAACAATATCATTCATGACAGGAGAAACACATGGAAACATAAACTGATTATCAAAAAATGTCACATTCCTAGAAATACGAAAACGATGGTTAGTGACATCATAACACACAAATCCCTTATGAGAGTGACTATACCCCAAAATGCACATTGAACAGACTGCGCTCCAAGCTTATGCCTTTCAGATGGAGGTAAGTGAACAAAACAAACACATCCAAAGGTATGTAAATCATTATAATTAGGCTGAATTTTAAAAAGACGAAAAAAAGGAGAATCGAGATCAATAACCGTAGAAGGAAGACGATTGATCAAGAAGACAGCTGTGGAAAGAGCCTCCACCCAAAATCGGGGTGGTACAGAAGCTTGAAGAAGTAAAGTGCGTGTCACATCAAGCAAATGACGATTCTTGCGTTCTGCCATCCCATTTTGTTGGGGGGTATTGGGACAAGATCTTTGAGACACAATGCCTTTTTGTTGAAGAAATTCTTGAAACTCACGAGACATGTACTCACCACCAGAATCAGAGCGAAAAATTTTAACACTTTCATGAAATTGAGTTTCAACATATGTCAGAAATTTCTTAAACATAGAAAACACTTCAGATTTAGACCGAAGAAAATATATCCAAGTAAAACGACTATAATCATCAATAAATGTGACAAAATATTTATAGCGAGCATGAGAAACTACATGAGACATACCCCATACATCACTATGAATCATTTCAAAACAAGAGGAAGCCCGATAAGCACCAGACGGAAAAGGAAGTGTTTTACTTTTAGCTAATTTGCAAACAGAACATGAAAGAGAGGCATTAGAAACAACATTTTTATTTCCCAACAAACCATTTTTAAATAAATGAGATAAAACAGCAGAGTTAGGATGACCCAATTTTCTATGCCAGTCCTCATAAGAATTCAAGACATTATTACAAGCAAGAGATAAATGACTAGAAATAAAGTGAAGTAGAAACAGTCTTCCCACTTTAGGCCCCTTCGCAACCACCTTCCCCGACACCTGTTCCTGCACAAGGCAACCATCACGAGAAAAATTTACATTACAATTATTATCAACCAATTGACCAACAGATAATAAATTGGAAGCAAGTCCAGGTGATACAAACACATCCCGAAAATCAGAGTTGAGGTCACCAACATTAGTGATAGAGAGAGCATTACCATCCGCAATTTGAATTTTCTGATTACCATGGTAAGAATGTAAATTGTGCAAGTATTCAGAAGAGGCTGTCATGTGATTGGATGCACCAGAATCAAGAAACCACGGGCAGGAAACATTCGAAGACTTACCCTGAATTCCCAAGGTTGAAAGAGCGGAAAGTACCATCTGTTGGATTGTTTCAGGTTGGAGAGCACCACCATTAGATGGATTGGTGATGGAAGGACCAACTGCAGAGCTTGTACTAGCAGGAAATGCTTGCACTGAACGTTGTGCTGATCGTGGAGGACGGGTGGGACAATCAGAGATAATATGGCCCCGCTGCTTGCAATAATTACAAAACTTTTTACTGCAACTCTGAGCAAAATGTCCAAATTGTTTTCAAGAGAAACATTGGACATGTCGAATATCACGACCTTTACCTCTACCCTGAGGAGCATATGCAAACATAGAAGACTCAGAAATGACAACATCATGAGACATGGATCTTTGAGTAGCAAGACGTTGTTCCTCTCTGAGAAGTTCACCAACACATGTATCTAAAGAAGGAACATGATTCCTATTCAGCAAAGCACCTCTGACAACCTCAAATTCTGCACGAAGCTTCATGAGAAATTGATCTCGCCTACTAGTATTGTAGACCTCTTGGACATCCGCGAGAGAACTCTTGGGTACCTCAGCATGTATAATCGCAGAGTGTTCTGTCCACAAATTTAAAAAACCAGAATAATATTCTTGAACAGACAGATTGCCTTGTTTGTAATTGGCAATGTCTAGCTCCAACTGAAAACGTTTGGCCGCATTGTCTAGGTTATAGATACGCTTCAAGTAGTTCCACATTTCTTGAGCAGTTGAAAAAGATCGCAAATTATTAATCATGTGAGGATCAATAGTATCGAGAATCCAAGTGATAATCTGAGCATCTTCTATTTCCCATGCATCTAAGTCAGTTGTCTCTAACGGTGCCAAAGAGACATCGTCCAAGTGACTCCATAATCCTTTCCCTTTGACATACATCCGAAACTGAAATTCCCAAACAAGATAATTCTTTCCGGTAAAACGAACACAAATATGATCTCTCTCTTTTTCGGAAGTCATAATATCAGAGATGACTTAAGAACAATTTTGTTAACGTAACAATTTTGTTAACGTGAAACAAGAAACACCAACAGAACACTGAAGAATACTTGCCGACACCAAATCAACACCCCAAGTCAGGATACTCGCCGACACCAAATCAAAACCCTAATTCAGAATACTTGCCGACACCAAATCAAAACCCTAATTCAGAATACTTGCCGACACCGATACGAGAACACGATCAAAGCAAACACGATTTGCAAACAAGGAGGAATAACAAAATTGTAACTTATGAGCACTACCAGAAACACGATTGTAAGCACCAGAGATTAGAATCGCAATCTTGGAAGAGATTACCGAGAACCGAGATGATTTCAATTACCGAGAAACGAGATCTACCGAGATGATTTCAAGAGCGACCCAGTGGGGTGTCGCTGAATAAATCCAAGATTAACCTAAGACTCACAGGTTTGATCGAAAACCTACTCTGATACCATGTCAATAATTATTGGCTTCATACTTTTCTCATTATTATTTCTCGTATATATAAAGGTTACATGGCTATATCGGTAATTACACTAAATAAATACATTTAAACTAATTCCTATTCACAATTCTAAGGGCATCGGTAACTACTATGTTGCAGTGTATGTCAGAGAGAAACACAAGCGATTTGTGATCTCAATATCATACTTGAACCAACCATTATTTCAAAACTTGTTGAGTCAAGCTGAGGAAGAGTTTGGATATGATCATTCAATGGGTGGCCTAATTGTCAGTGAGAAGGGTGAAATTTGATAATTATGAAAATCAAATTTAAATACAAATGACTTGTTATGGTGGTGGCCGGAAAACGAACGGTCATTGTCGAACTGTAATTGTTGGACCTCGGCATCTTTTCAACCTTCTCGGCTAGTAATGTTGGTGGCCGGAAAATAGCCGATCATGGCCGAAATTGGCCATCATCCCACATAATCAATGGTTGCACGATTATTTTTTCAGAATTTGTCTACAATACACTTTTCTACATCGAGATTGTTGGGGAGAGTTAAATCACATAATCATAATATTTTAACACCTAGATCTAGATTTTGACAGCCTTGCTCTAAACAAAATTATGTTATTCTTCTTGGTCTTACAATATTATGATTATTCTTCTTGGCACACAATTAACAAAAGTGCCACATGACATGAGATATGTATATTGAACACACATCACCCATCTCATAAAGTCATGTAATATCTAAATATCTTTAAGAAAAGATTCCAAAAGTTCCACCTCATCTAGATATTTTTATAAACAACTAATTTATTAAAAAGAAGACTAAAATCTATCAAGCATGAATCTTGATTTGTCCTATGTATACGTATGTTTGTTTCCCTTGTCTAAAGGGAAGTTTCTAAATCCATAACCAAATTGTTAGGCATATGTCTTACTTTTTGCATATCTAGTCTTTAAGTCATACTACAACATTTATTGTTTCTTGCTAGTAATTCCCAACAATACATTGAATTTGAAACATTGAAACATGGTGTTATCCTTCAAAATATCAATGTAATCTTGTCTATATATACACATGTAACATCTCAAAATTCCTTCATTGTCAATTCTCACACTATATCCATCAACTAGTCCTTCAAAAAAATTGTTATCAACTTCTCATAGAAAATAATGGCGTTCCACTTGCCATTGATAATGCAAGCTAAGAAGCATATCCTCCGCCGCACACTTTCAAAAGGTAAAAAAGTGTTGTCAGGTGATAGTAATATACCAAAAGGGTATTTGGCAGTATATGTTGGAGAAGAGAAAAAGAAGAGATTTGTGGTTCCAATATCATATTTGCATCAACCTGCTTTTCAACAATTTCTTTGTAAAGCTGAAGAGGAATTTGGATTTGATCATCCAATGGGTGGTCTCACCATTCTTTGCAAAGAAGAGATCTTTGTTAATGCAACTTCTCAATTGGAAAGTTAATCACAACAGTAAACTCAAATTCTTTTCTCCATTGATTTTCTAGATACATGCAAATGAAAATCATGCCATAGATGACTAGAAGCCATTCTGATTTGTAGAATTAACATAGGCCATGCATTATTTGTATATATAGTTTCATGCCTGAAGAGTTTATCATCTAGTCTAACAAAATCACATGATGTCTATTACTTAATGAGGAAAACAAGGAATTTAATTTAACAACTCTTGCAACTTGGAGCTTTTATTATTTTCAATTGATCAATTGCTATTTAGTTTATGCCTCCTTATTTTTTTTTAAATTCAAGATACAAATAGAGTAAGACACGGTTTTGCGGATACAGGAATCTCTTAGAATTCAAGATACAACATGGTCTTAATACGATAAAAAAATTTACAAAATAGGAACACAAATTTATGCATGTTTTAGACATGTTTTCTTCATTATGATAATGTTGTTATCCAGCTGATAAGTGACTATAAGGCCATAATGGAAAACGATAGGTGTATCAACATAAACCATTCTTCATGTTTGTGCTTAAACTTTCAACTTCAAGTGGATTAATCATATATGCATTATCTATCTACTACTACTATATTTGATGATGATTCCTTAGAAAATACTCTAAAGACAAATTTGAAAACTAGAATTTCATTGAGATAGAACTTTTTTACAACCAAGTATGATAACAACAAAAGAAAAAATCTTTTCAAGGTAAGAAACTAAACTTGGTGTTGCATATATGTCAGTCTTGTAGTATTCTGAAAGGGTTAGCAAATGCTCAATTCAAGTGAGAAGTAATATCTAAGAAAATGGCTTCTCGACAAGTAATATCAAAGGGTCAATCGAAAACTATTTGTTGGTAGATAATGTTCCCCCTTGAATAAGGCATGTTAACACAACTATGATGTACTAGTTAATGACTGAACAAATTTGAGGCTGCACTTGAAAGGATTGGGTACAATCTTAAGACAACACCAACATGCTATATCACCATACCCTCTAACTCTTTCAAGTAAACATTTATCTTGTAACTGGGTTTTCAAAGAACCTCAATATTTATAAATAGCTTGCAAATTTCCCTCAAACACAACACAAAGCATTGGCATCCTCAGGGCACTCCGACACCTCCCTATGCTGACAACACTAGTGCCAATCAGCTTGCTACTAATCCGGTTTTTCTTGAGCGCAGCAAGCATATTGAGGTAGACTGCCACTCCATTCACGAGACTCTCCGTGATCATGTTATATCTCTTCCTCATGTCAGCTCACAACTTCAACTTGCAGATATCTTTACGAAAATTGTTCCTCGTCCTTCCCACCAATTTCAACTGTGCATATTGATACTTCTTGATCAGCCGCATCAATTTGAGGGGAGATGTTAGTCAATGATATCATTTTCTTTAATGTGATGCTTGAAATTAGCCTAATAATAATTGTATATATTTGTGATTCCTATTTAACATGTATAAATTAGGAATTAAGTGATATTAGTCATTAATAGTTGTAATGATGATTGTATTATATATAAGAGTGGATACAATAAAGGAAATGGCAAGAAGCCAAAATTTATTGACAATTACATCAAGAAAGGGCAGAGCAAAAGTATATTTTCGATCAAAGGGAGAGAGTTTTACTTGTTGACATTTTCAAAAAAATGCAGACTTAAATGAGGTTTAATTAATCCGTCGAAGGGAAGAAAAGCCTTATTCAAATAGCAAAACCTTTCATTTGAGTATTCTCTTATGTAACTCAATGTGTAAGAGACATATACAACTTTTGCATACTATCATAAGTTCGTCTTCGTTTGCAAGTCATATAGGCAACGAAAACTAGTTGAGTTTAGTTATAGACAAATTGAAACTTCACTGATTCAGTGTTTTTGAATTGTTGTTAAGGCTTAAACAAATTGAAACTGATGAATAGTAAATAGAACAATTTGAATTATTTGCATTCCTCAAATTTGAATTCCAATTCTGTGTTTTCTTATAGAAAACAACATTGCCTATATTTCATGTCCTTAACTGAAAGGAATGAATATTTTAACTAATAAACCAAAAGCACAGAGGAGATTTTTGAATAGTAAGGTTCATTGTAATTAAACAAAAAATACACATTCTGTAAATTTGTCAGTTTATTTTCCAATCTTTAGAAATAGATAATAAGCCTAATTTACAAAAATGTCTCTACTAAACTATGTTAGTTTTGTTAGAAGCACTGCAAAGGAAAATATGCAAGATAGATCATGGTCTATGTGTATTATATTTTGGCAAGTAAGTTTACAGTATAAACAAACTCATTCAAAATTGTCTGAAACAAGTTATATTTTCAAAAAAGGAAAGTGTCATCTATACAAAACTGTACTATGAAAATCTATGTCAGTTTGATCCACCAATGGGTTTTAGCACACACTCAAGCAAGAAGTGATGTCCAAGAACAAGTCTTCTCCACAAGGAATTGTGAGACCGCCCATTGGATGGTCATATCCAAATTGTTCCTCGGCGTGATTCAACAATTCTTGAAACGATGGTTGGTTCAAGTATGATACAGGGATCAGAAACCGCTTCATCTCCTCTCCAACATACACGGCAAGATATCCCTTTGGCACGTCCACTGCTTTTGAAGACGTTGATGCCCTTCTGATGATACTAGATAAACGAAAGGCCATTGTTGTAGGTATGTGATGAAAATATAGTATTGAGGTAAAAAAAGATGGATAATTGTGTACTGAAGACTCAAGTTTCTGAACTTGAAATACCTTGGGATGAGTATGATTTTGTGTTGGTACTAAATGCTTGCAGCGATGAATATATATAGCTAAAGGTTTAGTAACAAACAGTACGCAACTATAAGGATGAGTAAAGGAGGGCCATGAAATATGAGTGATTGTCAGACAATGGCATATGAAAGATCACATGGTGTTGTCTTTAGAGTACTTGGTGAAGGATCAACATCAGATGTAGTAGATAGATAATGAAAGTACAACCACAAACATGTAGAGATCACTATCAGCTGGACATCAACATAATCAGTGAAGAAATCATGTCCAAAGTATGTTTACAAAATTATCAAGTACACCGATTAACAAATATGCGGCTGCACCTGATAGTGTGGAGTACAAGCTAAGACAACACCACATGCTATCTCATCCTACTCTTTCTATTATTTTACTCAGAATTCGGTCTTTATAGAATCTCAATATATAGCTATAAATACACTTACTCTTTCCTTCACAAACAACACAATTCTTTGGTTTCCTCAAGTATTCAGGTACATACTTAATATATTCTCTGTAACTTGTTACCAACAAAGCAACCAAGATCTTGTGTGCTATGCATTCGAAAGAAACTAGTACCAAACTAAATTATACATGAATAATACTAGAATTTTATTGATATCTTCTCTGCATAATGGTTCTCAAGAAGAGATATTCATACACCCAACAAATTATATGGAAGTTGGATCTCTATTAGAAGTTAGTTTCTCAGAGGAAGCACTGCAAAAGAAAATACGGCACATAGATCTCCGTCTGTTTGTATTATATTTTGGAAAATAAGTTTACAATATATATTCATTCAAAATTGTTAGATTCTAATTGTCTATAACTAAACAAAATTGGTTTTCTTTTCCTATAACTTACAAATGAAGACAAGAAAAGGAAAGTGCCTGCTGTACAAAACTGTCTTAAATAATCTATTGGTGGGAAAATAGCATCTGCCAAACTGTAATTGTTCCACCTCAATATCTTGTCCTCTTTTTTGGCTTTTTATGATAGTAGCTGGAAAACGAACGGTCATTGTCGAACTGTAATTGTTGGACCTCGGCATTTTTTCACCCTTCTCAGCTTGTAATGTTGGTGGTCGAAAAATAGCCGATCGTGGCCGAAATTGGCCATCATCCCACATAATCAATGGTTTCACGATTATTTTTTCACAATTTGTCTACAATACACGATTCTACATCGAGATTGTTGGGCAGAGTTAGATCACAAAGTCATAATATTTTAAGACCTAGATCGAGATTTTGACAACCTTACTCTAAACAATACTATGTGATTCTTCTTGGCCCTTACTTAACCCTATCATAGAGTCCCATCAAAAGTTATTAATTGTGGAATTGGTATGCAATTTCCCTTGGCGACTCTTTAAACAATATTTAAAAAAAGTGTCAATTCAAAACATGTAACTTCATTCACATTTTTTATATACTCTCCATTGGAAGTATGTATATTCAGACATTATACTATTTTCAAACAATGTAACCATGAATTTCTACATATACATTGGAGGGAATTTGAATGCCCATGCTTCTTTTACTGACCTTAGTTGAAATAAATCATTCAAAAGTACCACATGAGACATGTATATTAAACACACATCACCCATCTCATAAAGTCATGTAATATCTAAATATCTTTAAGAAAAGATTCCAAAAGTTCCACCTCATCTAGATATTTTTGTAAACAACTAATTTTCTAATTAGAAGGCTAAAATCTATCGATCATGAATCTTGATTTGTCCCATGTCTACGTAAGTTTCCCTTGTCTAAATGGAAGTTTCTAAATCCATAACCAAACTGTTAGGCACATGTCTTACTTTTTATATATCTAGTCTCTAAGTCATACTACAACATTTATTGTTTCTTGCTACTAATTCCCAACAATACATTGAATTTGAAACATTGAAACATGGTCTTATCCTTCAAAATATCAATGTAATCTTGTATATATATACACATGTAACATCTCAAAATTCCTTCATTCTCAAATTTCCACACTATATCCATCAACTAGTCCTTTTTCTTCGAAAAAATTGCTATCAACTTCTCATAGAATATAATGGCATTTCGCTTGCCATTGATAATGCAGGCTAAGAGGCATATCCTTCGCCGCACACTTTCAAAAGGTGAGAAAATGTTGTCAGGTAATAGTAATATACCAAAAGGGTATTTAGCAGTATATGTTGGAGTAGAGAACAAGAAGAGATTTGTGGTTCCAATATCATATTTGCATCAACCTGCTTTTCAACAATTTCTTTGTAAAGCTGAACAAGAGTTTGGATTTAATCATCCAATGGGCGGCCTCACCATTCCTTGCAGAGAAGACGTCTTTCTTAATGTCACCTCTCAATTGGAAAGTTAATCACTACAGAAATCTCAAATGCTTCTCTCTAGTGATCTAGTATGTAGGGCCAAAGATGACTAGAAGACATTTTGCTTTGTAGCATGTAGAAATTAACAATTTGCCATGCATTATATGAATATAATTTCATTATAATCTTGTCTAAGAAAATCATGATGTCTAGAATTACTGAGATATGTTGTAAAGTATTTTGTATAAATTTGTCGATGTTTGAGTAATTGAATTCATTGTCATTAATTTACAACTTGATAACATGTTCGGAAAATACATGTATAAATTTGCCTAAATAGACAAGACGTCTGAAGTTATGCATTAATTCTAATTTCAAAATTCAACATAGAAAATGACACTTACAGGTTTCAGCCCCAGGAAATTTTCCAACAATGGCCAACTTCATTAATTTATTATCTCTATCCAAACATGTTCTCAATTGTAATTGTCACCAATCATGCCAAAAATGTTAATAATTTCAACTATCATTTATACCGAGCACAAGCCGAGCTTTCAACGAACACGATCCACAAGGAAGAATCACCGATCCCGGTAAAGCATCAGCATTACATATAGACACACTGCTTCCATCTCTCAACAAGAAATACCCCATTTTCTGCAACTCCAACGAATCCACAGAGAAGTAATCACCACATCGACATTGATAAAACAGTTCCAATGCTTCACCAGTATCTTCAGCTGTCATATCATGTAAGCTTAACTCTTCAGCAACCTCAGAAGCCAATAAATCCTCCCGCCTTGAACTTTGCAGCTTCTTGTCGTATAATAAACGAGAAATTGAATTGCTTAGAATTTCCCATGCTTTATGTACTGTGAGAAATCTCTCTGCACTTGTTTGATCACTGCTTGATGAATCAGACGTGTTCAACAGTTTATCAGGATGTAAACTAAGTGCAGCAATTCGGTAACTACCGTGAATTTCTTCGTAATTTGCATCCTCCTTGACATCGAGAACCTCATAATGAGTTTCCACAATGTCTTTCTTATCCAAAATCATTTTTGGCAATTGTATAATCTCAAAGGGTGCAATGCAATGCAAGTTTATCTGCATTCAGAAGAGAATAATCAGAAAAAATGCAGTGATCACGCTCACGCAAATTACTACGAGGATTTCTATCTTCACCAAATCAAAATAAAAGGATTATAGTAGTTGAGCAATCACACAACAAAACTTTCAATTCATTCAATTAGTTTTTTTTACCTGGCTGGGGTTGGTGAAGAACACAAAGGAGAATGTATGATTGATTAGGGTTCTCTTCACATGACAATAAGAAAAGAGTTACTTACCTCGAACTCCAGTTTGAACGGTTCATCAATGGAGTACTATTTAAAAAGTGGTTTGGTTAACCCAACCATTTTTTATTGATGGTATACAAACCATTTTTTAGTGTTAAGCTTAATTGAAAATGTTTTTTTACAATAATATTGAATTTTAAAATTTTGTTAATTTGGAAAAATTATTATTTTTTGAAAATGACTTTTGGGAAATTAGGTATGAGAGTTTTTTATCTCAACTCTAAAGAGTGACTCACATCTCTGAAAATTCAAAATTGTTCTTAGATATTTTTGAAGATGCATCTCTGAACGCACCTTAAATTATTTTATTATGCGTGAATTAAGCATCCACCTCATTTTTTGTGAAAAAAAGTGTCCAGAGATACATCTCTAAAAATCTCCAATGAATGCATTTTAAACTATTTAAACAACATTATTTCGGATATGCATCTCCGAAAACCCCACTGAGTGTATTATAAGTTAGAAATTGTTGTGTCACACATGAGTTTTTTTGTCGTATCCATGAGAGGTTTGTCGTATCCATGAGAGGTCACTTCTTCCGACCATAACCGTTTCGCAGTAAACGGAAACAAAGTTCAAAAAGCAAAAGACTGTTCGAAAGATGGAAAATGCAATTCTCCTCCCCGAAGCTCGGGCGGAGACGGAGGCAGTGACGCTCCATCCCCGAATCGCGGCAAACACCAGCCGACCTGGGTGCAGCCTAAGCATTTCTTATGTGCCCGAATCTTAGAAATCAAGATCCCCAAGTCAATGCAAAAGTCTCCCAAATTTGGAGAATACAATGGAAAAGTTAACACAATCCATTTACTTCATTGTACCTTCATGTGTAATTTGAAGTGAGTCCCACATTTTTTTGCAGAGTTACAATGAGAAACACTAAAAATTTCATCAATACTGAGAACGATAGTCATAATAGTTTTTGCTTTCAAATTATACTGCACATTTTCCTCATTCTCTTTGGTCCAAGTATCTCTAGATTTGTTTCCCATAACACATTCAACTAGATGTGTGAGAAAAAAACATACCATATTTTACGATAGTCAAGATAACACAATCCATTTCCTTTATAAATATTTTCATCCTCTCTTTTCATTAAGTATACCCCTTTCCATTAAAGCTTGAAAATTTGTTTAGTGAACCGTTTGAAGTTTTTCCTTCCTCTTGAGACAATTAGTCTTATAACATGAATTAGTCTCTGATGTCACTTATTGACCAAGTGACTTTAAAAATAAGAGGGGGTGAATTGTGTTATTTGATTTTTGAATTTGTTCAAACGATTGATTTTAAGAAAAGAGAAGAAGAATAGATTAAGCAACGAAAATAAATAACATAAAAGTGAGTGAAAGAGAGAGATATCGCACCTAGATTTATATTGGTTTGACCTTAAACCACACGGCCTAATCAAGTCCTCAACACTTTTCTTTGAGATTTCCACTCAACAACGTGAGCTTTGCACAAGGATCAACCCAACAACCTTCCTTACAATAAACATGGCAAGGGGGCGGGGCGGAGGAGAGTTTAAGCATTACCAGCCCCGCTCCCACCTCCTATAACAAGCCTCGCCCGAGTCTCCTAGAAACAACCATGCCCCCGTCTCCAAAATCGGTTGAGACTAACAATTGGTCTCCCGCCCTCTGCCCTCATCCGCATAAATTGTAATATATTTTTTTCAATAGCAATAAAAACTTATAATTAAACTAAATAATAATTATTTTAAGAATCCTCTTAATGCTTGATAATTTTTATTTAATTTGTATTTTTTTAAAAACAAATAAACAAGATATTTTAATATTAAGAAGTGTAAATGAGTAGTAAAATTATTAAAAATTAGGGTAATAAAATAACTTTAATATGCGGGAGCGGGGCAGGTACTAACCTCCCCCGCCCCTGAAACTAAAAAATGAGTTTTCCTTGCACCTGCCCCCTCTCCCAATTAAACGGTTTTTTTTTTCCCGTTAACTCGGGGCAGGCGGGGCGGGATTGATTTGTTATGCCTACCTTACACCAAGATTTTTCACAAGTTTAACTTGCCACTTGAAAGGAGAATTATTCTCTTAACAAGGAAAATTTTAATCCATATTCTCTCCCTAATCGATTAAAAGAGTTCTTAATAGATTAGGTGGAAAGCTTATTCTTTAATCGATTAGATACAAGTTCTAATCGATTAGACAATAAGACCTTGCTTTTCTAATTGGTCAAGACACTTCCTAATCAATTAGGTAGGGGATTGAAGCAACTTATCAAGAGATTTTAAATAGATAAATATTTTAAAATATTTTTAGTGTGCATGTGCGTGTGTGCGCGCATTTCTTTAGTACATCAAGAGTAACTCTTGCTTATTTACACACTACTATTTACACACTACTCATAAAAAATAATAATACTGATAAAAAATAATAAAATGCAGGACCAAGGAAACTTTCACATAATTTCATTTGATGTTAAACTTTCTATTTGATTTATTTTTTCTCTCAACATTGAAAATTAATTAACTTCTCTTTTTTATTACTTTTATCTTTTAAATAGGCGATGCTTATGATTACCTTTGAATGGGTAAAAACAAATCTTTAGGAAATGGTATCATCATTTTGAATTTAATAATTTTGTGAGAAGAAGGTATGGAGATTGTGTTTACTTATAAGGAATGAGAAAATTATTATCTATTTGAATGATATCTTGACGACAATTTATATCAATGATGAGATCAAAACACACAAGGAGAAGCAAAATGGTAAATTTGAGATGAAGGGTCTTAAATTTGCTAAGAGAATATTTGGACTGACTAACGTATAAAAATGGGAAAAGATATCTTTGTATGATAAGTGATACTAAAACCGTTATCACTCATTTGGTTCATCACACAAAACTTTTGATCATGAAATAATCTTCTCAAGCTGAAATATAGATATATCTCTATATCTTTTTTTAGAGTATTTGTATGGTAAGTGATACTAAAACCGTTATCACTCATTTGGTTCATCACACAAAACTTTTGATCACGAAGTAACCTTCTCAAGCTGTCTTAAACTCCATTTCTTTTTCATTACTATAGTTTTATGTATATATTACACGTATTTCAAAGACATGTAACATATATTTACTATTATTTTAACTTTATGCACAAAAAATTATAGTAATAGACCCTCCATTTTTTTTTAGGAAATGAAATCTCCTCTTTTTATTTCATACACCTCAAATCACATGGAATAAAAGATAGAGAATTTGTTGAAATAGATTTCATCGTATTCCACTCCATCCATCCATCCAATATTTACAAATGCAAATAATGAAATCTCATTAATTATCACTTCATTCCATTCCATCCATTTTATACCATCAATTCAAACATACCGTCTAAGTAAAAACTAACAATTAGATATTTCAGATCAATTCAAACATACCGTCTAAGTAAAAACCATCAATTCAAACATAACTCAAACATACCGTCTAAGTAAAAACCATCAATTCAAACATAATTCAAACATACCGTCTAAGTAGAATACCTTATACCATCAATTCAAACATACCGTCTAAGTAAAAACTAACAATTAGATATTTAATTAGATATTTCAGTAGAATACCTTGAAGATAGATTCAATGAATCAAAAAACACATTACAAATGTTTTTATTATTGAGATTTTATAAGATAAATGACCTAAACCTTTTTTTTTCTTCTTAAGATCTTTTTATAGGCTGAATGAAAATAGAAAATAGTAGAAATTAAGATTTATTTTTGAAGGATATTTGAAATATATTTGCCACACACGTTACACAGCATGAATGAACCACCAAAATACCAATTAGTCGACATTTCGGCAGATTCGTCCAATTCACTAATCCAAAACTGACAAAGCATCCAATTCACTAATCCAAATTTGACATAGCAGGTAAAACTTTTAATCATAGAATCTAAAGAAGTTTGAACAGGAATATCATTAGTTGCGACTGAATTAGTTATGAGTTACGACTGTAACTTTCTAGACGACAATTTAATCAACACTATATAAGAAAGAATCGGATTTCGTGGATACATCAACTATAATATAACATAACTTCCACACTAAGATTTGAGATTTCTTACAAATTATCATAAGCTAGTGTAGAGCAGAAACCCAACACATATAACTTGAAGACATTGTTTTTCTCTGCACAAAATTGCTTGAAGAGTCGCATTGTTTTTCTTTAGCTTGATAAAATTCAATTACATGACTTATAGCATGGCTGAATTTAAGATTTGTAGGTTGGATATAACAAAAACATATTAGAGTGCAAGTTTTCAAATACAGAAAACAAGATTTTTTATTATTTAATATTATGAAGCTACTAGAGAGAGGAATGAAATTGACAACTAATAGTATATAATAGCTGGAAAACTCGGATCTATGAGAGTCACTTTAAACGGTATGAAATCAAACACCCATAAACATATCTGTCAGAGTCACACTTTAGAGGTATGCAGCATAACTGATAATAATCCCATACCATCAATAAATCATATTATACCATTCCCACGTCAAAAGATTTCAACAACATCTATCATATGTCTGCGGTAAGGAAGCTATTGGAAATTGAAACCTGCACAAAAAAAAAAAAAAAAGAGAACTAATGAATGACTTATGCAACAAATACTACAGTACATACCACTGCAATGACTCCAAAACACTTGGTAGAGGGAGAGAAAAATAGTACCTTCTCGCCCATTTTGAAGGTAGGCAGCCCCTTGTAAGGGCAGGTACTGCACCTAAATGCATCCCCTAGCCCACACTGTAGACCAAAGACAAACTTTGAGAACAATGACCATTAAAGAAAAATAATAATAATCTTAAATAGCATAGTGAAGTTATTGCCACACTATACTGTAACAACTCACAAAGAGCAGATCCCAGACTTTGCAAGGAAACCCCAGAAAATTCATTGTCAAGGCTAACTATAACTCAATCTATTCTTAGAAAGTCTTCTATAGATTATATTCAACAGAACTTTAATTTTGAAGTGCAAGATACAATTTAGTTGGGTTCTATAAAACCAAATTTAAAACAACAAGAGTTTTTTTAAACTAAGCCGAATTATTCTCCTTATTTAAAATTTTGACACCAACCCAGATCCCACATGTAAATCAAGGGATCACATCATGCACATCCAAAATTAGATAAGCAACCTAATCATTGGTTAACGACACTGCGCTTGCTGCTGCTGTTTTCGGAAACAACAACTACAAAGCCCGAGGTGCTAGACATCAGCAGCAAACTTCCTTGAATTAATTCAGAAGTCAGAACAGATTTAATGATGGAATTAGTTCAATATTTATCAGTCAAAGTTTTTATTGTAGAAATATTATCACTGGAAGATTCAGAAGCCAGAACCAGGAAATCAGAATAAAATCAAGGTAACTAGAAAAGCAAAACATTAAAAAATCATGGATGCCACAATAACATATTTAAGAAGATTTGACAAACGAACCAAATAGTCTTGACAACGTTGTCAGATGCTAATAGAAGCATGGAGCAGCGGCCAGCTCCAAAACTGGGATACTGGGATGGTGGCTATTTGAACATTTTTGGGACACATTACATGATTAATGCTGTTACGGATTTTATCACAATTTTAACTCTAAACACTTTTATCGTTTTTATACCATAACACATAAGGACTTTTTTTAAAACGAGATGATACTATAGGGATCAACAGATTGATTTAACCAAGAAAGAAAAAAGACATACACTGCCACAAGCTGATTTAGGATTATTAATCTGTTCTGCTGTCAATCCTAACTTCAATACTTTTTCCTCTTCTTCTGCTCTCCCACATGAGCAATTTTTGCAGGCCTTTCTTGTAGTTCCGATTTCACAATCACCTATTGCATAACATGTTATTTAATAGCCAAATACCACACAGAATGCTAATTGAAGAACAAAGCTAGATAAGTGCTGAAAAGTACTCTTTACCAGATGGCAGTTGGGGTTTCTTTAAATCTTCCTCAGACAAAAGACTATTTTCATCAATCAGATCAGAATCAAAATCAATTTGCACTTTCGGGGAACTCTTCACAACCTTCTTTAGTGCAAAAGATGAACCAATTTTCCATGAAGGCTTTTTAGCTTTGATCTATGTGCAATACAGAAGATATTTAAAATTAGAACTTGTAAGGTCAGAGCGGAGTTAAATAGGAGAAAAATAAACTCTAGCTGACTGATGGCTCATACCCAGTTGACATGCAATAGGAAATTCAATTTGTCCGAGACAATAAATAGCATCATAAAACAACTAGCTAAAATTAGTGATCTCAGCATAAACTGAAAAACCATTAACTACAGCAATGGTCGTCAAATAACAGTAAACTGGGTTTCAAGAAACATGTAAGCCTATCACTCAACTCATTGGTCACATTTCTATTGTATTTCATTCTGTTGTACAGCAGACATGACATGACAAGACAATAACTGTTTTATGAAATGTTTACAGCTTATCCTATTCTATGGCAGAACAGGTTTTTTACTCAATTGCCGAAGAGTTATAACATAAGAAACCAGCGGTTAATAGAGATGACAGGGAGATAGGTACCAGAAAATAAAACTTACCGCAGAAGATTTCAAAGCCTGAATTTCTGAAAACCCTGCCAATAACAACTTGTTTTCAAGATCAGGTATCGTCTGCAAGGACAATGAGAAAAATGTCAGATCATGTTCAACAACATTAATTTACCCAGGCACAATCTAGCTATTACTATTACCTTATCATCTAAACCCACAGCAGATTGGGAAGACTTGCGAATAAGAGTTGTCCCACCAGCTTTTAACACTCTAAGGACTTCTTGAGTCATTTGATTGATAGGAAAATCAAGAGACTTCCAGATTAAAACAACCAAATCCACAGAGGAAGATTCCACTGGAAACTTGCCTGAAGTTTGCAATAAATAGATGTCAAAAATTGGTATCTTTGGCTATAAAAAAATACCCCATATGCACAAAGTTTGTAAGAAAAATAGTAGTAGCTTCCATCTAACTTCTTCCAACACATGTGTATTGACTCAAGTATAAATCCATCTAACTTCTAACTCCACAAACATGAAGCATTAAAATCGTTACCACAAGCCATTAAGCAATAAGCATGCTAATATGTCGGCAATTCATTTATACGATTTCTTCCAACGTGACCCAACAAAAAGAGAATTTAAGTTCTAAGTTTTCAAACAGCTTGACAGAAGCTTAAAAGCCTAAAGTGTACACTAATTCAATAAATGCATGTTTTGGACACTGTGTATGTGATAAAAACAGCTTGTAATAGCAAAACCCTAAAGTAGAAACATAAGCATCATTTGAGGTAAACACTGCCTCATATGGTAAATCCAAAGTTGAAAAAGATGAAAACAACAACAACCAATACTATTCAGGATCACGCTTCTATCCAAATCATTAATCTCCATAGAGATTTAACATATTGGCTACATTTAAAAATTAAGTTACCCCTTAAAAGTTAAAAACAAATTTGACAAGCAAAACCATGATATCACATAACATACTACAACATAAACAAAATAATGAAAGGAGGGGTAGAATTACTCAGTGATGACACAGATGTAATAACCAGAGGATCCAATTTCTCAACCCCTTCATTTCCAAGCTCTCTAATCGCATCAAACACTTGACTCACTGGAAGAACCGCTTCATCAGTACATGCCAACACACCATGAATTTTTGCAGCAGCCTATAATCACAATAACAATGATCTTAAAATAATTCATATTAAAAATACCAAAACACAGAAGCACTTTTCCCAAAGCTGGAAAATAACGATTCGTATCAGAATTCAGAATGAGAAATCAATCGAAATACATCGCAAATTCATAGATTAAAATAATCGTTCAAAATCTTAGAAAAAATTGAAGATGTTAACGAAAAGAAAGAGAGAAAATTTGAGAAAGAGATAGAGAGGAACAAACCATTGCGATGAGATGTTAAAGTTCAGGCAAAAGAGATAGCGTGTATTAAAACCTAACAGAAGCTTCGAGAATCGATTTAAAGGAAGATGAAGAAGCCACCGACTCGCTTCAGGGTTTATAAATAGGGCAAATGTTTATTGTAAAGATTATTTATTATTTTTATATATATTAAGTGATTAAATTGACGATTTATTAAAAAAATATTTTATTATTCGTAAACACGAAACAAAAAACTGATTCTTTCAAAAATCGAAACCGGCAGTGACGTGTACGGTGACGACGGCAGTGAGAACGCAAAAGAGATTCCGGTAATGCGGCGCCGCCGGAGGAAAAGTGGCGCGTGAGAGAAACGATGGGAAGCACGATTTGTCGAGTAACTTGCATGGTTAACAAACTCTCTTCAATGTCAGAATTGAAACAACTCCAAGCAATTATCACCAAATCAGGTCTTCAATCTCATATAGATTTCACTACGAAGTTAATTTTCTTTTCCGCACTTTCTCCGATGGGTAACCTCTCTCATGCTTATTCTCTTTTTCAACAGTCTTCTTCTATTGTTAAGCACGATGCTTTTATTTCCAACACTATGATTCGTGCTTTTTCCAGAAGCTGTTTCCCTCTTCAAGCTTTGTATATTTATAACCAAATGCAAGTTACTGATTGTTTCACTTATAATTTTGTGATCAAAGCTTGTTCTAGAGCTTATAAGTTTATGCAAGAAAGTGGCAGTGGTGCTTGTGATGATGATGTGCTTGTTGTTGTTTATAGTAAAGGAACTGAGATTCATTGTAGAGTTATCAAAATAGGGTTTGAAAATGACACTTGTGTTCAAAACTCTTTGCTTAATTTGTATGCTCAATGTGGGTTGGTCTCGGTTGCACGCCGCATGTTTGATCAAATTAAGGATGATACTAGTTTGGTTTCTTGGAATATCATGATATCGGCGTATAATCGAATTAATGATTTTGAATCTGGAGATAAGCTTCTTGAGTTGATGCCGTGTAAGAATGTTGTTTCGTGGAACACCTTGATTGGAAGATATGTTAGGTTAGGTAATGTTGAGGCTGCGAGGAGAGTGTTTGATTGTATGCCTGAGAGGGATGCGGTATCGTGGAATTCTATGATTGCTGGTTGTGTTTCTGTTAGAGATTATGCGGGAGCGTTGGTTCTCTTTTCTGAGATGCAAAATGATGGAATAAAACCAACAGAAGTGACACTAATATCGATCCTAGGTGCCTGTGCTGAAACTGGTTCACTGGAGATAGGTCACAAAATACACGAATATCTCGAAGCGTGCGAGCATAAGATTGAAGGCTATTTAGGTAATGCCCTTCTGAATATGTATTGTAAATGTGGGAATTTGAGCTTGGCTTGGGAAGTATTTAATGGAATGAAGATGAAAACTGTGAGTTGTTGGAATGCTATGATTATTGGTTTGGCTGTCCATGGTTATTCGGAGGAGGTTTTCCATTTGTTTTCAGAGATGGAAGAGAGTCCTGATAGTAGTATTAGGCCGAATGGGTTGACATTTATCGGTGTTTTGGTTGCTTGTAGTCATAAGGGGTTGGTTGATAAAGCAAGATGGTATTATGATCATATGGTAAAGAAGTACGGAATTCTGCCCAATATTAAGCATTATGGTTGCATGATTGATCTTTTAAGTAGATGGGGTTTGTTGGAAGAGGCTTATCAGATGATTAAGAATGCCCCTTTCCAAAATAGTGCAGTGTTATGGAATACATTGCTGGGTGCTTGTAGGACACAAGGTAACATGGCGTTGGCTGAGATATCCTTCCTACAACTTGCCAAACTGAAGAAACTAACAGATGGGGCTTACATGTTGTTATCTAACATGTATGCTGAAGCTGGAAGATGGGATGAGGTTGAGAGATTGAGGAGTGAAATGGATTACTTGCATGTTCCTACGCAAGCTGGCTACAGCCAAATCAATATGAATGTCCAATAGGCTTCCCTGAACAAACTATTGGTCTTTGCTGAGTTATGTTAGACATTTTTTTAGTCAGCCATGTGCCCTTCTATGAAATGAATATTCTTTGATTATGCTAAAGAATTCATTGGCATGAAAGCTCTGGATGAAGCTGAGAATCTTAAGTTCAGTTCCACCATCATCTAGGAGGTGTCAAGGAAGGCCCAAAAGATGAAGAAAAGTATGGCACTGAGACACCAATGAGTACTACTAAGCTGAGAAGGTCATATCCTGAAATCACTTGTTCAAGATGTGGTGGTATCAAGGCACAACATCAAAGGGTGTGGCAATGAGGGGTAGCAATAAGGCCAAAAATATGGAAACTGCCTGCTCAACCGCAGACTGAAATTGATTTGTCAGTCTCAACCACATGCTGGTCACCATCCTAGCCGGTGAACCCCAGGCGGAACCTCGTCCTCAGGTAGAGCAATTAACACTCACAGTTTGCACTCATGATATATGTTTCATAATTTGCAGGTGCTTATTGTTGCTAATATATAAGGAACATTTCCTTTTGGATTTGGGCTAGGAACATATTATGGACAAGCAACAAGGTTTGTCCACCACATATTTGAGGAAACAAAAACACTTCTAAATTTGATACAAGTGCCATACATTAGTGGGACATCAAGATCCATGAATTTCATTTCAACAACAATGCTTCCACCTTGAGGTTCACATCAATACTGATGAAGAAAGATGAATGAAGACTAATTATTGATGTTTGAAGACTTTTTTTGTGATTATATTATGTTAAGTTCATATTAGTTATTGTGTGTAAACCTTTGGTTTTGGTGTCAACTAAACTATTAAGTCACTGCGATTTAAATTTCAAGACATGTTAAGATATTGGTGTAATTGAATGCCTCCATTTAACTAATGCTACCTTTTAAATTTCAAGATATATTATGTCATAGCCTTTAGTTTCGCCATATTTGTTGCTGTCAAACACATTACATTATGTGTTTAGGAAATCACTTTAGTGAGGTGCTTTTCATGATAGTGTTGTCGGACACAACACTAACCCAATTTCAATTCAATTGTTTGTCATCCACCTTAAACCACAACTACACATTTACTTCAAATAATATCCATTACATTAAGTATTGAAACACTGCCATAAACAACATTTGCATCACAAAACGATGCAGATAAAAACATTTCATGAACCTCATCATGTAAACAACCAAAGTGTCAATCATAATTCAGATTTGCTTTCCACATGTCATCCATTGCAATACCTCTTCCAACCTCCATTCTAATCTGTATTTAAACCTCTTTTAGATGTCTCTGTTTGAGCTGCAACAATCTCATCCCAATCATCTTTCCAAATAGAGTACTTGCAATTTGCCTTGTCATCATCCTGCAAAAACATCAAAATATAAATTCCTTAACATGGAATTCAGACATGTATATAGAAATAGAAAAATGGATTTTTACGAACCTTATTGAATGATCGAATGCTGAATGTCTTCTTGGGTTCAACCATGTGTTGGTTCTGTATAGAAGACACCCTTTATCAGTGGTAATGAGGTACATTCGAAAACCCCTCTACTCATGATAAAGAGGATTGACTCCACTCTTAGGAAAAGGCTTACTTCACCTTCACGGACTTCGAAAATGGTGTACCACTTCCCAAAATGATGCACTACCTTCACGGACTTGGAAAATGGTGTACCGCTTCCCATCACAACTCTATTTCTTTTATCCAGACGCAATTCAGTGCAACAATGGGGAATAAGGGTTAGGGTTCTTTCAATTTAAAGGACATTAGGAAGAGGATTATGTTTTAACTAACTGTCAGTTTGGTCCTCGCAAGCATGGATAACAAAATGAATGAAGAAATGCCCACTCTCGTGTCACATAAGCATGTGATGTGTAAAAAAATTGACAGCTCCCGAAACAAACAGAAAATATATAAGATAGCTCCCAGCAGGGACTTAAATGAGAAACAGAATAATGCATGAACTTTAAAATGTTTTCCTTTTCTCCAGGGACGGTTGTTATACCACATTTCTATTGCAGCAACTTAGTGTTTGCTCCTTTAAAAAACCATGTACTCTAGCAATACCACACTATCTAAAAGTTCCATTATATCATCCCCGATATAAATTGGTCTGCCGCTATCCATTATATGTCTACATCGAAGAAGTCATCGGATAGTGCTACCTCCACAAATTAATGATGACTTATTTAAAAATGCTACAGGTCATGTGAAAGAAATGACAACAAAAAAACTAAAAAGAGGGAAAGTACCTTCTAGTCTAATTTGAATTGAAGGGGGGAGGGGGGGCTTTTATAAAGGCATCCTGGTACTGCAACTGAAAGCATCCCTTAAGCCACACTGCATACTAAAGACAACTTCAAGAATAATGCCAATTACAGGAGTGGTCTGAAATAGCTTTAGAGAAAAGATTGACCCCAGAGTAACCCTTCAGAAAGAGCATATCACAAAATCTGCAAGGGGATTCTATGTTCTTATTGCACATGTAATGTTTTTTTTATATGATATAATGCACATGTAATATTAACTGTAATTCAACAAGTCTTTGAAATTATTTTCCCATGAAAGCTGATTAACATTAATATGTTATATAACTTTCACAGTAAAAGAAATACATAATACTGATAAAGAAACAAATTTATTGAAATACAAGATGTGAAGATACAAATTAGTTTTGAAATTATATAACTCAACTGCCGGATTTAGAAAATAATAAAGCACCCTGTAAACTTAGAAAACTCGCTAATTTAAAAATTAACAAGTCAGCCAAGATTCAAGAGCTAAATTGAAAGAAATAGCAGTAATAGGAAATTAGCACTTCTTCCATTCTTAAGCATCTAAATCCTCAGTACTAGAGTTATTTAACAAAAAGGAAAGGATTCACAATGCAGTGCCAGCTCTTCCATATCACAAAATTCAATTTACCAGACATGAAATGTTCAAGGTTGGTTTAACCCTATTATGATTCAGATGTTTCTATGTATCATCTGAACTGAACAAACAAACAAAAATCTATCTAACTAAATCATTTTCAAGCAATAAAACTGCATGAAGGGAATTCTTTTTTATATAAATATGAAATAAGAAATTTCTTAGAATTATGTACCTCAAAATGCACATAAGCAAAAATGTGCTGAGCAGCAAAACCCCATTCTACATATGGCACATACAAACTGTACATTGCAAAAGAATAAAAAAGACATACATTATCACAAGCTGATTGAGTACTGGTAATCTTTATGTAGTTATCAATGTAGATGAAACAACAGCTGTTATGACGATAGGTATAAAGCTTCTAGATAATCATCAATGTAGGCCAAGCTAGGCCAATGATCTGTGCGAATACGAACTAAAGTTGAAACATCGCCAACTTCCATTTGGAAAAGGAGATGGAACCTCGGTGGAAGAAATATTAGAATAAGAAAACAGCCTAGGCTGCTTTGTCTGCTATTGATAATTACCCCCTTCTCATACTCTTCATTATTGTATGTAAGACGGAGTGGACCAGCATCATGATTTAAAACTGCAGTGGCATCAGGGGAAGCATCTTCCCAAATAACATTCTGAATAATTCCCCCTTCCCATACAGCATCAATGAGTGGCTCCCCACTCACACCTACAACAAAGCGTGCCAAATGGCGCTCAGTTGCCTGGATCAATGAGTTTGCAGGGACGCCAAGAAGCTTGACAGATTGTGTTCCACTAATAGCAGCAATCCCTTTGCCTCCTTTTAATTGAAAGGTTTCCCGTCCAGTGCTAGAGGATGAGCCACATGCCTCCCACAAAGCAGTGAACAAGTCAAAGTTGTACTGAGGTCTTGAGTTTTCTTCGATGTCTGATGGAACAATGGCCTTGAGAAACATGTCTTCAATGCCTATTGTGATTCCCTGAAGTTGACCTTGAATGATCTGACCATTTTCTGTATTTGTTTCAATGTGAACATCAACTATACCTGGTGCCGGTTCCCTGGGCTCCAAATCAACCACCACAGTAGCTCTATATTTTTCCTCTTCTCTGGATTCCTTTCCCACAGGAACAATACTGAGGGAGGCATTTTGAGATGCATGGTCCTTACTGTTAGGTTCACCAAGAAGAAAAGGTATATGAGAGGATGGAATCGATCCATATGGTGCAGAAGAAGAAAAATGTAACACAGTAGCATATAGAGCGGGCAGCGCATCTATCTCTTCCTGGGCTGTGGCAGTGTTATTGATTCCCAACATGCGATTGAAAGCATTAGATTCAAATCTCAAACTGCATGATATGCTAACTTTGAGTCCTGCCATATATCTGTAGTCAGGAATACAGGAAAAGTACTTCCTTAATGTGTTCAAAATTTCTGCAATTTTAGAGTCCATAACACGGAGTGGCTCATTTGGTTGATTTGTTCTTCCAGTTTCAGGAATTAACTGTGAATTGGAGCTGTCAGAAAATTCATTTTCCTCGTTAGGGGGTTTGAGGTCCCTGATTCCCTCTAGATAAGCTGGTTTGCTATTACTCACGGCTAAACTTGATAAAGACAAAGACCAAAACTGCTTAACAAGTAATGGGGTCAGACGCTCAAAGTGAATGCAGGATGTTAGGTTTTTAAATGTCTTGAATCTCTGAGAAGGTCGAGGTGACTGAACATTGAAGAAAGTGGTTTGGTGTGAGGAAGGTGAAATCCCAAGCATCGTGCCTCCCAGGCTCAGGATATCTCTAAGCTTCTTCCCTGGAATGCAGACCAGCATACGCAAGTATGTCCTGAAACATACCAATTATCAGAAAAGTCAAGTAACCACTTTTGCAGACCATCTAAACTTTAGCCTAGCAAGCTATCTCTGACTTCAAGATATAATCCATAAACCAAAATTGAAGGGGACAAACATGAAAAACAAATTACATTAAAAGCAGGAATACACAGTGCAATCAATACCTTGAATTATCACGGACTTCCAAATCAGGAAAAAAGAGACAAGTAAAAGCAAGTAGACGAGATAGTCTAAGGAACAATCTAGAACTATGGTGGTGTACCAACATAGTTCGACAGATACCAAGAGCTCTACTTCCTTGGGACCAAGATTTCATTACTGTATCCGGGCCATGTTTCTCCACAAGAAAAATCATGAAGTTTGTGAGTAGTGCTATCAATCCACACGGAGGTATTGTTTGATTCTCAGCAATTCTATTAAATATTGGGAAGCAATAAACCAACTTATAATCCATTTTCACTTTTGGAAGTAAGTGCTCATCAAATTTCTGAAGTAAGCGCTCTCCCAACCAAGAATGCTTCTTACAGGATAGTAAACGGTCCATAAAAGCAGCAACAACAGGAACCAGTCTCCGACTCTCCAAAGTCATGTTCACAAGCATCACCTGAATAAACAAATGGATTTTAATTTTGAATGCACCATACCTAAAGACAAGACCACAAATCAAGTAGCGGTAAATTCGCCTTAACCACGGAATTTGATCTCTCTAATAACTATCATTAACATGAGTTGGTTTGGATGAGCATTGGACAACCGTTATTTTGAATGAACTTGATTTTGCCAAATTGATATGTTTAAAATTGAGCATGAAGTGATGGGATTTTTTACTTTAAAAGTAAGTTTGGTGTAAATTTGAATGTAAAAAATAACTTTTACCAATACTAGTAAAACCAATTATAGGAAAATTTTGGTCGAAAAAATAATTATTGTAGGCAAAATCAATTCTACTTGAAAGTGACATACATACTTGACTCAATTCTAGTAACAAAACAAGAATCATATAATCGGAAATTCCTTTATGCAATGTACCAAAAACAAATCCACACAAGATTCTAAAATGGGAAATGTTGTTAATAAGCACCTGCAGAGTACAAAATATTATGGAGTCCAACATATTTCTTGTTGTGGAAGGATCGCTCTCAGAATGAGACGATCCAGCAATGAGAAACTTATGAAAGGCACGAAATGCAACTGCAATCTCTGTGCTCCCTGGAGGCAACCATTTGAAGGATGATACAGAAATGAGACCCTGTTCAAACACCTTCACTGGATCAACCAAACCAGCATCACCATTACGGGAACTAGATTTATAATCAGAATCATTTTTCTGTCTCAAGACAGAGCAGGATGCAAGAAGGTCAAGCTTCAATGCTTTCAGAGCCAACGGATCAAACAAAGAAGGATAAAAAGAGGAACAAACTTCATTTCCAGTCTCAATCTTCTTCTCAATACGTGATTGTTTAGTGAACACCAATTGATTGAAACCCAACAACCAATGAATTGCCAACAAGCGAAACACCAAATAATGATGAGATTCTCTAGAAATCAACAAGAGTCTACTAGAAACCTCGCCTTCTTGACCATCAAAAGCATCTAAGAAACGCATAAACATAGCCAAAACGACATGGCAAAGAAGAGGATCATAAGAATGAATCATCCCAAACAACTGAACCTTAAGCATTGAAGGTTGCAATTCCAACGCCACAACTACAGGTATCACCATAGATACAAACTCCATCATTCCACATGGTGTCAACACTTGTGGCCACTCCAACAAAAATGCCAAAGCTCTCCTCAGTTCCTTGGTATTCAAACCCGAACCGGAATCCGAACCAAAATCCTCTCGATTCACACACTGTGGTGTGTTGAACGGAAGCAGCGGATGCGGTGTATTGAGAATGGAAATGCTGAGTTTCTTCTCAACGATGCTATGAATAACCGTTGTGAAAAGCAAGATGTAGGATTGTGAAGCGTGCGTTCGTTCATTCTGGCAAAGACTCCACAAATGTCCAACCACATCAGAAAGTAAACACGGTTTCGATCGTTCCAATTCTCTCAAACACTCGCACGCGATGGCGCGTGTGTGACGATCGGAACCGAAATTCGGACGGTTAATAACCGTCAACAGAAGTTCAACTAAACTCTCCATCACCGTTTGAACGTTTTCCTCTTCCAAGAAACAAACGATAACGGAAGTGACGGAAATCATAAACTGCTCTTTGAACAAAGGAGTGATGTGAACGGCGTCGGGAGGAGATTGGATAACGGTTTTGAGAGGTTCGATGAGACGGTTGAGGTTTTCGGAATGGAAAATGGAAATGGAGAATTCGTCGAGGAAGACGAGGAGTTGGAATTTGAGTTGAAGAGGAAAGTCTTTGCGGAGAAGAGAGGATAGGATATGATCGGTGAGAGATGGATCGAGAGAGTTCCATTTTTCAATTCCGGTGCCGGATTGGAAATTCTCCATTAGGGCTTCCCATTCTTGAAGTGATAAAGGCTTCGCCGGTGGTGGCGCCGTCATCGAAAACCGGAGTAAGTTACCAGAGCTGTGATGCGGTTCGTTAAGTTACTTCCACTGCTCAGTCGAGGCAGAAATAATTAAAAACAAAAAAGTGCTGAACCGGAATGAACCGGATCAATTAGGCCGGTAGCGATGGCGTTGGCTGTGGCCCAAAATGAATAGAACTTATTTAAATAGCTAAACATACACTTTAGAAAAAGGGGATTTCTCAACCCACCCTATGTTTTTCTTACGCAACATGCGAATTTTTAAAAATGTTTTTGAAAATCAGAAATACATTTGCGGGACCCACCAAAATCATGTAACTCTGGGTTTTGATGGACGAGACCCTATGTAACAGCTTTAAACTAAACAGAAATACAACCACCGGTAGAAACCGGAGATGTATTTCCGAAAGCGCCCCAAATTCAAATGACTTTTTAAGACTAAAGAACATTTACACGCAGAAACAAACTTGAAATGCACTTACGGGATAGAATCGGAGATGCATCTCCAGTTTGTATTGGCACTTAAACGCGCGCCGCTTCTTCCCCTTCCTCATTTTGGAAACACACTTAAACCCTCTCAACCCCCATTGTGTCAAAATCATCTCATTTTGCAAAAAGTTCATCAAGAATAATCAAACATCAGACAAAGTTCGGTGTTCAGCCAGATTGAAGCAAAATAAATCATCACTTGTAAGTTGTTTTTGAGCTTTTTGAAGAATATGTAATTTTACCTACAAATTTTATTTTGGGGTCTAAAGTTCAATTTTTTTTAGTGTTTGCAAGCTTAGAAGTCATAGTATACGTTATACTTATGTTTTTTTACGACCAATAACCGATTTTTTGAGGTCATGGTGGCTGAGCTTCGCCATTGACGAAGCTGAAAAGTTGGAGGTCGTACCGGAGATGCATTTCCAGTTTTGTTCAATGTTTCATCAAAAACCAGAAATGCATCTCCGATTTTATCTTGTCTGCATTTTTATTTGTTTTGAGCCTAATTCTTATTATTAACGTTTGTTTTATTATTCTACATGAGTAATGGCTGATGAGAGAGCTTTCGATTTGTCACTGATGCCTTTGTACCCGGGTCATGTTGCTAGACATATATGGGACTGAGAGGTATAAATTTATAATTGTTGTTATAGTTAATTTTGTTGATTTAATTTTCTTATTTAATTTTTGTTTAATGAATTTTGTTAAACCATTAATGCAGGAACGTGATCCGCTGAAAGTCATTAATCATGGACGGAAGATCTTTAAACTCCTACCTCCCGCAGAGCCATTATTTGATCAACTCTTGGTGCTTTCAGAGTTGAAGGGTCTGACCCTTTGTGGATATACCACTGTTAATCATGGTATGATTAACACTTTTGTTAAGAGGTGGCACCATGAAACGTCCTCCTTCCATCTACCACATGGTGAGATGTCGGTCACACTCAATGACGTCGCGTGTCTATTGCACCTTCCGATAAGAGGGAGGTTTTTAGACCATGAAATGTGCGACAAAGAGGATGGATTGGAGTTGTTGGTTGATAAACTAGGAGTTGGCCTTGACAAAGCTTTGGCTCAGATGGATAAGACTTGTGGTTCTCATGTCATATATAGATAGTTTAAGAAGGTGTTTTACTATGAGCTTCTGTTAGCACAATAAGCTCATGGTGATCCAGAGCAGGTCACCCGTCACAAAGTGTATGCTATGAGAGCATGCATGTTATGTCTGGTTGTTACTGCCATTTTTGTAGACACTAGTGCCACTTACACTAATATCATGTATTTGTGGTTCTTTGATGATTTTGAGCGGATCCATGAGTGAAACTATGGGAGAAGCTTGTTTGGTGTACTTGTACCATAAGTTGTATGAAGGCTGCAAGTGGAGGACAAATCAGATGACCAATAGCATCACATTTCTTACGATTAAATTTATTGGTATTATATTGTGAATCCATTTTGTTATTTATTACAATTCCGTTACTAACTAATAATCATTGTAGTTTCAGTCCAGGATCCTACAATGCTTCCCCTGTATCTCAGGTTGGTCATTTGAAGCAGGTTATAGTGAGGATCGTCCGTGTGCCGTTGCATTTGACCCGCTCAGAGGGAACCAGGCGACAAAGTCGTCAGAGTCTATATTGACCGGTTAGTTTTTAGTGATATACACTTTCAGACATACACCGACCACCATGTCACGACTCCATTCGACAATGTTGCTATATTTTTTGGATGGTTGGTTTGCGGGTCGCGCAAGACGGCTGCTTATCTGCCTGAGCGCGTCATGCTCCAGTTCCGGTACATGCATGATATTCCCCAGTATCCTGCTGTTTATTATTGTCACCTCGTGAAATAGAGGGATATGGATGCCTTATGTGATGATTTTGAAAATTATCTTGTACCAGATAAGGCCCGGAGTACCGTAACACCAAACGACTGGAGCTACGCTAACGGTAATATCATTTGTTTCTTCAAGATGTCTCATTCATACCTTACATAGGATGCTCCAGTAAATCCACCGAGGTCAGCTCATCAAAATATTTTAGAGGAGGGGCAGACTGGGGACGATCATGCCGTTGATGTGTTACCTCGGTGTCTTCGTATCATGGATATCACACAGACGGGTATTTATGGAGGATTGTTTCATGATGGGTCTGAGGTTAGAGGTGTACTATATGTCATCATGGCGGAGGCTCGGGGGGGGCTATGTTGTATAGGAGGCAGCGGAAGAACGCCGGCCGGGAGAGTGACGGGCCGACTCATAGTCCTCCATACCCAGTAGACTTTGTATATCTTTATGTATTTTGGTTTCGATAATATATTATGTGTATTGACTTTTAGGATTGTATTTGGATATCATTTTGGTTACCGACTGTAATTTTATTAATATATATATATATATATATATATATATATGTTTATTCTTGGATTGTATTTGGATATCATTTTAGTTACCGATTGTATTTTTATTAATATATATATATATATATATATATATATATATATATATATATATATATATATATATATATATATATATATATATATATATATATATATATATATATATATATATATATATATATATATATATATATATATATATATATATATAGTTTATGCTTGGATTGTATTCAAAATTTGTTGTAACTAGTTAATTTTGTAACTTACAAAAATATTTGAAACAAAACTTGTAGTTGCTGAAAGTCCAGAAATGTATTTGTTGCAATATCTGAAATGTATTTTCGGTTCCAAAACGAAGATGCATCTCCCGAACTAACTAAAATCTAACCAAAAAAGGTGCGTCTCAAAAATGCATTTTCGATTTCCCATGAGAATTTTTGAAATTTTAGAGGGTGTTTTTCACCCCTATATGGTGGAATAAGAAATTCCCTTAGAGAAAATTAGGGGATGTTCATTGCACCCTTATTAGTTATCTCTCACCTTGGGGGGAAAAATCTATTTTATCTCTTTATCCTCATCCGAAATTTAAAATTTGGATGCAGCACATTACACGAAACTATTTCATCAAAAACATACTCATGCAAGTAAAAATATGTCTGGAAATTAGACTCCATATTACCCTTACATACATTGTAATCAAGATTACCCATTTAAGTTACTGGACCAGTCTTTCTTTTCACATTCTCTTACAATTGAAAACAATTCTAAAAGCATAAGCCAACCTCTCAAAAATCTGGATACTTCAGTTTTTTCAATCATTCTCTCAATTTATAGACCCACAAACAACTTCATCAAATTCTACTCCATTGTATTTAAGACAAAAACATTCATCTCTCACATTTGGTAAGTTTTTCATTTTATTTTTATTTTGATACATATATAATTCAATTCCTTAATACATTTAAGTTAAGCTACATTAGGTTATGTTCAGTTGCGGAACCAAAAATGGAGAAGATTGTGAAAACTACGGTGAAGCGAAGTTTCCTACGTGATTCAGTGATGCGACACCTTGGATATGAGGTTACAGTTGTGGTGCTTCTTCAATCAGAGATTTGTTTTTGACTCCAGATCAATTGAAGAGTTATGCTTTTGCTGAAATAGAAATTTTGTTGCAAAACAATAATTAGACTTGGAAAACTATCCAAACATGCTTCGGCCAAATAGAGCACTGTTATCAGAGAGACATAATAGATTGATTTACTATGAATTGAACTATGACAGACAATCTTTAGCTAAGGAGCATCATAAATTGATGTCAACAATGACAAGTGAATAGAGGAGAATATATAATAGGATCATGAAAAAGGTCGAAGAAAATAGGTCGAGTCTTTTTTTCTTTATGGTTATGGAGGAACTGGCAAGACTTACATTTAGAGAGCAATGTCTGCAACATTAAGGTCAAGGGTGAGATTATCCTAACAGTACCATCAAGTGGAATAACTACATTGATAATTCCTGGTGGAAGAACCGCATACTTGAGGTTCGACATCCCATTAAATGTTGATGAATACTCGACATGTGAAATGACGCCAGAAGACCTTTTTGTTAATTTAATATGTTGTGCGAAGCTAATCACATGGGATGAAGCACCTATGATGCACATACATTATTTTTGAACTAGTTGATCGTACTTTGAAGGATATAGTGAAAGCAAAATATATTTCATTTGGTGGAAAGGTGGTAGTGTTGGGTGAATATTTTTGTCAGATTCTTCTTGTTATACCTTAAGGAACAAGACAAGAAGTTATTCATTCTACTATAAATTCTTCTCCTATGTGGAGTTCTTGTGAAGTGCTTACATTGACCACTAACATAAGACTTTTAGCCAAATGTACATATTCTGACGTTGAAGAGACAAATAATTTTTCATAGTAAATTTTAGGAATCGGTGATGGAAGTATCAAAAATGCTAATATGAAGATATCACAATCCATATACCACAAGATTTGTTGATTACTAGATTTGGTGATCCACTTTCGGCTATTGTTCAAAGCATGTATCCATATCTATTGCATAACATGAATGATCCATATTTTTTTCTTCAGATATAGCTATATTGACTCTAAAAATGCAATTGTGGATGCCATAAATGACTACATGTTGGGTCTAAAAACCAAATCGGCCGGGCGGACCGTTCGAACCGGCCAGGTAACCTGTCTGATTTGATTGTTGGATAGGATATGTCGTTGAACCGGTGTGAAAATTTGATTGGACTTACCCTATTCTATGATGATTTTTTCTTTAGCCACCTCCCTATGGGGGTGACCCCCAGCGAAAAACCAAAACTACCCCTGCTTCGGAAATGAACTTCCGAAGCGCTTTTTTTTTTGAATTTTTTCTGTCTTCGGAAATGAACCTCCGAAGATGTCAAAACCGTTAATATTTCGGAAGTTCATTTCCGAAAATATTTCTGCATATACAAATTTCCCTCCTTCACTATTTCATCATTTTTCTCCAACACTTTTCCAAACCCTCCACAAAACCCAATCAATCTCCATCCATTTTTCGTCCTAAAATCAAGTTTCAAACCGTTGATCACGTTAAAGGGAGCATAAAAAGCTACAATTTCAGGTAAATATCACTTATTTCATTCCCTATTTCACTACATTGATTCAACAAAATTCTGCTGAACACTGATATAATTCGGAAGTTCATTTCCGAAATATGTTACCTAACATATTTCGGAAATGAACTTCCGAAAATAGGCCTGGCAGTAAAAAAAAACAGTTTTGGCCAACTTTTGATAATTTATTCATTTGTTAGGTATGGTGCATCCGGACAACATTGTGCAAGACGATGGAGTATTAGTTCCGAAAATTTTCAACGTTAATAACGATCCGGTTATTGACGTTACTCCTATGATCAATGCGGTCGATGTTCGACAACATTTTACAATTGATCGGAGCTTCGGCGATCGCGAACAATTGCTTGATTGGGTTCGGAAGGAAGCTAACAAAAATGGATTTGCAATTGTTATTTTAAGGTCGGACAACGGAAATAGTAGGCGGAAAGCTTTCGTTGTTTTGAATTGCGAACGGGGTGGTAGTTATGTACAATCAAACCGGGTGCTAAAACACGAGGACACGGGGTCGAGAAAGTGCGGGTGTCCCTTTAAGTTGCGTGCCAGTCGGAGGGTTGATGATTTGTGGCGGTTAACCGTGATTTGTGGAATGCATAATCATGCCTTGGATGTCAAGTTACACGGGCATCCAATGGCGTGTCGTTTGTCCCGCGAAGAGAGGAATGTGATATCGGACCTAACGATAGTCAAAGTGGCGCCTCGCAACATACTTGCCGATTTGAAGCGTAAGAAACCGGATAGCGTTTCAAATATCAAGCAAGTTTACAATGAACGGCACAATCTCAAGGTTTTAAATATGGGCCCTCGGTCGGAAATGCAACAACTTTTGAAACTTCTAGGCGATAACAATTATGTTTCAAGCTTCCGAACCTCCGAGGACAAAGTTACCGTGCGTGATATTTTTTGGACTCATCCCGAAAGTATCAAATTATTCAACACATTTCCAACCGTTCTTGTGATGGATTCGACGTACAAGACCAACAAGTATATGCTTCCGCTTCTAGAGATAGTTGGTGTTACCTCGACGGACAAGACTTATTCGGTGGGGTTTGCTTTTTTGGAGTGTGAAAAAGAAGACAACTTTACGCGGGCCTTGGGAATTTGCAAGTCTTTGTTAGTTGATCAAGCGGTTATGCCAAACGTCATTGTCACCGACCGGGACAATGCTTTGATGAATGCGGTCGATACCGTCTTTCCGACATCTACCGCTTTACTTTGCCGGTATCACATAACTTGCAACGTGAGAAGCAAGTTGAAACCCGTGGTTGGGACAAAAGATAGGCCGGATGAAAACGGTAAAATTGTTAAAGCCGGTGTTGTGGTTGATAGGATAATGGCGGCATGGAGGGAAATTTTGGATGCCTACTCCGAAGATGTGTATACCGAGAAATTGGTACACTTTAGGTCATTGTGTGGTTCCCTTAAGACTTTTTGTCATTATGTCGAATCCACCATTCTTGACAAAGTTAGAGAAAAAGTCGTGTGCGCTTGGACAAATCGAGTTAGACATCTTGGTTGCACCACGACTAACCGAGTTGAATCCGCACATGCGGTCTTCAAGAGGTGGTTGGGTGATAGCAAGGGAGATTTGTGTCGGGGATGGGACACCGTGAACCAAATGCTTGAAAATCAACACAATGAAATTCAAACATCGTTCGGTCGGAGCAAGACGGTTATGGAACACCGGTTTAAAGGGCAAATTCTATTCTCCCAATTGATTTACAACATATCTCGAACGGGTTTGAATTTTTTGTTTCATGAAGCTAAGCGGTCGGAGACGACGGGGCCGGATAGTTCATTATGTGGGTGCACGATTAGAAAGACATACAGCCTACCATGTGCTTGTATACTTGCAAAAAAAAGAATTTGAATTCACCCATACGCATGGATGAGGTAGCCGACCATTGGAAGAAACTTCGTTTTGATGATTTTGACCCGCCGAAAGAAAATGACTCCAAAATCACCATCTCCGACGAGTTGGAAGTGATAATGGAGAAGTTTGCTAAAGCGGACGACACAACAAAAATGCACATAAAAGAACAATTGTGAAAGATCGCATTTCCGGAGATCACCGATTTGAAACCGCCATCTCAACCGGTTAAGACTAAAGGTGCACCGAAAAAGTCCAAAATTACACAAGATGACACATCAACAAAACGATCTCCTTCCTACTTTGAACATGTTGATGCATCGTTACCGGAAATTCATGAGACACCTAAGTCCAAGAGTAGTGGTAACAAAGGTGCCCGTATTTCGAAGCCACCTCGCACACCGCCGATAAAAAAATCACCCATTGTCTACATTGATGAGATGTCACTTTTTATGCACAAATATATCGATAACATCGTTGATGTTGGAGGAGACGGCAATTGTGGATATCGGGCCGTTGCGGGTTTGCTCGGTAAAGGGGAAAATAATCACACTTTAGTCCGACGGGAACTTCTTGCGGAGTTGACTTCGTATCGGGACATCTACGACCGACTATATGAAAATCAAGAAAAGTTTGCAAAAATTCATGATGCACTTGTTCCACCACTTACCGGTATCGCTCCGGTCTCGAAGTGGATGTCATTCCCCGATATGGGTCATCTCATAGCAAGTGCATATGATATTGTATGCGTCGATTTGACGAGGTTTGGACTAAGTGAGACTTTCTTTCCACTTCATAGTCGACCGCCATTGGACTCGTCGGGCCGAATCATATGCATCGGGTATCTACGATCGCGACACTTCGTCCAAGTGTTTTTGAAACTGGGGTGTCCTATACCGGCTACTTGTTGTCAATGGACCGCACATCGTTCAAACGAGGCGGAGACTTGGCCGGATCCTTTTGTTTCAAGAATGGCGGAGTTTGAAGAAATGATGAGCCAAGAGCGCGAGCAAAATAGAGAGCGGTCGAAGAATGAGCCTATTTTGGACTTAGGATCCACCGATTGGTTCGGTGAATTTTAGTTTGTTCCGGATCGTTTTTTGTATGTATTGTTGTTTATCATGTAAAATCGGACTGATTCAATACATTTATAATAGGGTTAAATATACAAACCCCCCCTGTAATGTTAGCGAATTTAGGTTTTAGCCCCTGGTAAAGTTTTTTTTGTAAAACAAACCTTGTAATTTTCAGATTCTCTCACTATAGTCCCTATTGAGCCCAGATTCCATTTTTGAATGACTTGGCAGTCCAACTGGATTTTAATTTTATTTTGATTTAATTTTTATAAGCCACGTGAAATTTTCAATTATTTTAATTAAGCCACGTGGAATTTTCAATTATTTTAACTTTTTTATCTACGTTTATATATTTTTTTTACATTTTTTATAATTAGTTTTATTAATATTTTAAAGAAAGATCTATTTTATAAATTAATTATTAAAATTTTATTTGGGCCTTTTGAACCCATGATATTTCACACACAATGATACTTCCAGCCCATTACTCCAGTCTGTTTTAAAGTCAATAATAAGCATGTATTTTTGTATTATATACACTAATATCCTCTTCTTCAAAAACGATGTGGGACTCCAAAAAGAAACTCCAAAAATACTGAGTTATTTGTTCATCGCTACTGTGCAATATAAGAAGCTGGCCACTTGAAACACCAACCAAAGAGACATAACCTTCCTTTTAGTGACACCTTTCTCTTTCATCAATGCTCTCATCCTTGCTGATTCATCGCACATGTTTGAATTTGCATATATTTTGGACGAGATGATATAGTTTCCAGAATTTGAAGGATCCAACTCCAAAAGCATCTACATAACTCGTTCCGCAATATCTACAAGAGTAGTGCTCAACTTTTGGTACCAATCCAAACAATGTACTCATCATATCAAACAACCTGTGTCCTTTATCAACCAAGCCTGCATGCACACAAGAAGAAAGCAACGCTACAAACGTTATATCATTGAGAAGTGCCAATCAAGAATGGAAAACCCAGGGAGCGGAGGATTCCTTCTACTCCATTTACAAGGGCTTTTGGTATTAGAATTAGTTTGATGATACAGTTAGGTGCAGAGATTCTTTATTTGTTCTTCTTTATTTGTTCTTCCAGCAAAATGGATTTATTATAAAACTTTTAATTCTTTAGATTTTGAATTCTGAAACACTAGATTTGCTTTAACTCACATATGAAAAGATGAATTAAATTGATAAGATCAAGAGCAAGCAGTTAGAGTTAATTGTATGCAGTTAGAGATAATTGTATGGACGATGATGTTATGTAGTTGAAAAACACTGTAGCAGAATTACACAGGTAGTGGCAGAAAAACACTGTGGCAAAAATAAAGAGTGCAGAATTCTTTCTAGCATGCATGTTGTGTTTTGTATAGAGAGAGTCTTGACCACTCTTACATTTCTGGAAAACTATAGATGAGAAGTTATTTACCTTAAGTTAAACTTTACCTCGTTTCCTGAGTTCTCGTCGCGAAGGATACCAGGAGTTTATTTGGTTTCACAATCTTGTTTCAATTGCATGCAGCACTACAAAGAACACAATATATTCTTGTTTTAACATATCACCGTGATATTTTGCTCCATGTGATGTCTTACTTTGTATTAAAAAGTGCAGCAACACGTAGGATTTAAGATTGTATAAATGTGAAACAAGTGCAGTCCAAGTCCTGATTGTTTCGTTGGCTTTTAAGATTAGTGTGCTGTGCAGACCATTTTAGTTGGAAGGTATGATAACTTGATGAAGAATTCAAAAGAAATTCATAATGCTTATTTTCTTTCTTTAACCATGCATGTTTGTTCTTTAACCATGCATGCATGTTTTCTACTTGATAAGTTTTGTTATTTTTGCAACTGTTACAATTGGTTGTAGTGATAAAGTTGCTTTTAAAAAAAAGACCATGGTGTTGTATCATGAAATGATTCAGGAAGGCTTCACGGTACTAAAATGTTGAAAGTAGAGGAGGACTTCTAGTCCCACATCGTTTGATAAATAAACAAAACTAATGTTTATATACCAACCAAACATGCTTAGTTATGAATTAAAAATAGTTGGGAGTAACTGGACAGCATGGCCTACCATTAAAATCTAAATGGGCTTAGACCCAAATGTAATATTTTGATTATTTAAAAAAATAATTTCTAAAAAATATTAATAAAAATAACTTACGAAAAAAAAAGTTAATAACTTAAAAAAAATCAAATAAAAATTTAAATAAATTCCACTTGGCTCTTTCAAATTAAATAAAAAATAAATAAAAATTCCAGCTGGACTTTCAAATTAAATAAAAAATAAATAAAAATTCCAGTTGGACTGCCAAATCATTGAAAAATAGAATCTAGGCTGTGCGGGGGCTATATTCACAGGATTGCCCCCACTTATAAGGACATGGTATCAGAGCCTCGTTTAAGATCCGGTGGGCCACCTTCTATGGTTTCCGCTATCGGGCCACCCACCATTTATTTCCGCGCTCCAGTTGTCTAGTCCTGGGCGTGAGGGGGTGTGTTAAGAGTCCCACATCGGACAATATATGGCCTGAACATGTCCACCCTACAAGCCGGTTTTGTAGGGTTGAGTTAGGCCTAACCACACTTCTTAACATGGGGCTTAAACCGAATCTCGCTAATATTACAGGGGGGTTTGTATATTTAACCCTTTATAATATAATTATGTTTTATGACTTGCTTGTCTAATTTATGGTTAATGTCAATTGCATATGTTCAATTTAGACAACACACTAAGCAATTAACAAAATGCAAAATTTATGTCTGTTTCTGCATAATTCAGAAATGAACTTCCGAAATATACATGTCTGGAGCCAATTTTCGGAAGTTCATTTCCGAAATGTCCCCTGATGCAGGATAAGGTTTTTTGGGCCATCAATGCTCCAATAAGTCTATAAATACCACACACTCTTCTTCAACCTCTCCACACCACAAAACACAAATGACACAAACCTACCCCCACCTAGCATTCGTCTACTTTGAAACCGGCTACCCGATGCCGTTCCAATTTCGCTTCTCGCGCGACACGCCGTTTGCGGAGTTGATACCGTCGCTCAACACGGTTTTGCGCTATCCCGAGAATCGAAAGGTTGTCAAGCTCGAGTACCGTTCGCCATCGCTTAACGACGAGGGAGGCATTAAGTTCACACCTTTTGAGATCAAGAACGACGAAGATTTGGCGGTTTTGTGGACAACGTTCGACCGATTTTCTTCGAAGGGCCCGATCGAGTTGGACGCGAAACTTCAAAGATCGGCGGACGATGTTATCAAAATGTTGACTCATCCCCACCTACCTGTGATCAACAATATGTAACTTTAATTATATGTAATATTATCGTTGTAATCTTCACCCGATTAAATAAAGCGAATTGTTGTTGTTTTTCATTTTCTTCTGTCCAGACATATTTTCGGAAGTTCATTTCCGAATTCCCCAAGGGGGGTGCGTCCGGAGATGAACTTCCGAAACACCACATTTTCTGAAAATGTAACTTTATTTCGGAGATGCATCTCCGAAATCAATATTTTATATTAAAAAAAACACGTTTTCGGAGAAGCATTTCCGAAAACACATTTTTTTAAAAAAAAGTACAGTTTCGGAAATGAACTTCCGAAACAAGGGGTATTGTGGTAAATTCACCATAGGTGGGCAAGAAGGTTGGGAGGTGGGTGAAGAAAAATTCTTCTATGATCTATTTTACCCATTTGTTCGGTTTATTGCACGGTTTTGTGCGTAAACTTGATTGGACCGGGACTGGATCCGGATCTTGGTCGAACCGACCGGTCCAGTCCGAGTTTTGTTATCATGGTTCGCATCACTAAACCTAAACCTAAACCGTAGAAATGCGTAAACAAAATTTAAATTGACACTAATTTGATAATTGGATAGAAACTTATACGGGTCTGGCAAAAAGGTCCTAATGAGAAGAGATGGGAGAAACTGAATACCAGAGCGGTTTGAAGAAAGAAAAGGTGTTGAAAGCTTTATTGGAAGATCCAATACTCAGCGATGTACCGAAGAATCCAACTTTGGAAGATGTGGAAACACTGATTGGACTTGAATTGGGTAGTGCAATGCGAATTTCGGTTTTGAAATTGGATTCATCTTCCTTTGATGTCATTGTTATGAATACGGCAACTGTGAAGGTTTTGAAACTTGCTATCAAGAAGAAGGTCAATTACATGGAACAATCTAGCATGGGTCATCGTCACATTTCTTGGTCAGTTTCTAGTTTCAGTGCTATGGGTTCTTTTACAGTGTTTTATTATTTGATTTTGTTTATGGAAATTGTTATATTGTGCTTGAAATTGTTGTGATGTAATCGCAGGAAGAGTGTGTGGGCTAATTATTGTTTGTCATTTGATAACAACAAGCTCTTAAATGATGATGATGTGCTTCAAGATTTGGGTGTAAGGAATAATTCTAAGGTTTGTTCTACTTATCTAATGATGTCTGGAACTGTGAAATTGAAGAAATTAAATTACTAGTATTCGACTTCAATGTATATATATTCCCTTCAAATGTGGTGAATTTTGATTTTAGAAAATAAGGCATAGTATGTGTAGCACCGACACCTCTGAATAAAGAAGTGTTTGTGGCTGAAACCGACATACACACTTGTGATTACGTTTAATTTATTCATTTTTTTTTAAATTTATTACTGGTGTCGTGTTTCTGGTGTCCGTAGTACTAAAATATTTCAAATTCCTAGTTTGCTATGAAGCACAATGATTTGTTTCTTCATTTTGAAAAGAATTTATTTGATGTACTTGAGAGATAAGGGATTCGAATTAGAAGCAAGATGGATTTTTGTATTTTAGTCGTCAAAACAATCTTTGATTTGTTATATTCAAACTTACTAGTTATCACAAAAACCACAAAACAGGTGATGAATACATGGTATTTCTTAATAGTTGATTTGAAGTATCCATGTTTCTCAGCACTAGTTAAATTTCTATCCTGAAAACTTGGCCTTCAGGTTTTACTCCACTCGAATATCTTTCGTGGTCTTACTCTTCCTGGAGTTAAAGCTTCATTTTCTGTGTATATTTTTTATATACTTTTTGTCTAGAATCATCGCCGAAGTAAAATCTGATAAGTTTTACCTTAGAGCATCACCATAATTGTGACAATCTACCATTTTCACAAGTCAGCTAGTGCTAGGACTTGCTGTGCTTCTGAAAGGAAGTTGAGGAACTGAATCACCTAATGTAGGTCTTCTAGACTTGGGTACTCTACATATGCATCATGAACCAACCCTTAGTTTATGCACTGCACTGAGCTGTTCAAATTGATCTGCCTTCATTTTCAGCTCATTGACACCTAATTTCGGTTAGATTACACTGTCCTGATATCAGAAGTTTCTATAGATACCTTCTTTAGAAGTTCACTGTTGATTAGTTTTCACATCTTTCTTTTTAGGAAGTGGCAATGAACTTGGTCTATAAAACAAAGTATGCAGAAGAATACAATTCCAATGGCTTACTTTCTCTCCACGAATGTCAACATTTTGGATTGCTTACATGTTAACAACTTAATAACCAGCAGATAGGACATGTTATTTCAAGTAGAATTTTCTTTAGTGTGTTTTACTTTTCATAGGGAAATCATAATTTCAGTTCAAGAATACTCAATCAGTCCGTTATTGTTTTTTTTAATCTATTGCAAATTCGTTAATTTTTTTTTTTTTCTCACCACTTCAAATTCTTGAATGATGTCTTATGTATTGGGGGAATGGGTTGTAGTTTACTGATATTTTATGCCAATGCAGGTACATTTTGTCCCATATGTCATGACAAAAGAATCTAGAAGACACTCAAAAAGGAGAAATCATCGATTTTTTCATGGTCTTAGTAAGCTTTTTTGATCAAACATGTTGAGAGGTTAAGCTCATTGGGTGTAGCATGTTTTGATATTTGTGTTGGCCGAGTATTCTATCTCATTACTTGCCTTAAAAGGCTGAGCATGCCCAACAACAGCTTCATTGTTGATTCTTATTTCAGGTTGTTTGTAGAGTCTTAGCGACCGACATTTCCTAGCATAGAATTAGATAGGCTAGTATGACACTCATTTTTCTCCGAACCTGTACTCCATGGAAAATTATAAGTTTTGTCTTAGTATAACAGAGGATATTATGTGAAATCCCTATGTTGAACTGAAACTATCTTGTGGAAGCCACCAACAAATTGGAAGTGTATGTTGCTATGTATGTTTATTTAAGTTAATTAACATGCCTTTTTCTAACTGTGACGATTCTGAGCTTGTCTATCTAATTGTGAATGGGATAAAGCTTCACCAAGAAATTTAAGAATAGGCACATAAGACAGAAGAAAAGAAAGTATAATGCAAAGGAGAAAGAGAGTGATAATTCGAAGTAATATAATGAGGGGATGAGTTGAGTATGACATAAATTTACAAATCGCCATGGGGAAATCCATTATCAGATCCACTAAAGGTGGTGGTAACTATGCAAGTTGGGAATAATCTCAATCTGAGGAATATGTGTCAGGACATGTACAAAAAATAGTGGTCGGCGTTGTTGGTAAGTCTGAAGAGGTCGTTGAGTGGGAGGGTTTGTGGGAGGGTTTTCAGGAGAGATAGCAATAGTGGGCTCATATGGGACATACATAGCTGGTGGTAGATGAAAACTAGCTGACAGTAGGTATAACATCTAGAAGAAGGTTAGGAGGTACATGGGCCAAATCAAAGAATGGAACAAATTTCAAAAAGAAGCACCATCATGTGAAATGAGGTATTATTGAAGAGTAGCAATGATAACATTTTTGAGACTGTTGGTAACTAAGGAAGACAGGCTTGAGTGACCTGATGAGAGTTTGTCAAGACCGAAAGAGAGATTGTGGACAAAATATATGAACCAGATGTAAATGAGCATTAGGAAATAGTAGAGAGTGGGAGACTTGGTCATCAATGAGACAAGATGACATGTAACATCTCCCCAAAAACGAGATGGAACATGAAGGAAAAGAGTTAGAATAATTTCTGGCTATTTTTATGTTCCGCTATTCCTTTTTGCTGAGGTTTATATGCACAATAAATTCGATGAATAATACCATTATAGGCCATAAATTTTAAAATTGGTGGGATAATATTCTCTGGCGCTATCAGCATGCAAAGACCAAATAGACACACTAAATAGAGTTTAATTTCATGATAAAATTGCTAAAAAAGAGAAATAACTCATCTACTTTTCATTACAATTGGAGATAGTAGTTTTCATTAAGGACTCCAAACATTAAAATGAACTAAAGCAAAAAAGACAAAACTCGTTTATTGACTTTCTATTGATCAGAAAGGTGACTACAATAACAACAACTGTGATTTATTTCACTAGGTGGGTCGGCTACATGAATCAATTGTTGTCATAATATTTTATCAATGACCATGCTTTTTGTCGTCCAACTCATTAATTTTGAGATTTTTCTTAATCATTTCTCTTAAATTGTTTGTCTTCTCTCCATCTGGTCTACACTCTTTACTTCAGAATCTATAGGACTCCTCTCTATATGCCCAAACCACCTAAGTCTATTTTCTACCATCTTGTCTACTATAGACGCTAATCTGATACTCTCAAATGATTTTATTTTTAATTTTATCTTGTCAAGTCTTACCACGTATCCACCGCGATATCTTCATCTCTGCTACATTTACTTTATTTTTGTGTTGATTCTTAATCGTCCAACATTTTGTCCGCTACAAAATCGTAGATCTTACTGTAGTCCGATAAAACTTTCCCTTCAGCTCGAGCGGTACCTTTGTATCACATAAAATACCTGATGTCTTTCTCCATTTCAACCACACAGCTTGAATTCGATGGTTTATATTTGCCTTCAATTTCTCCATTATTCTGTATTACGAACCTAAGATATTTAAACCCTCTGACTTAAGGAATAGTATGGTCCCCAATTTTCACCATGATTCATAATGTAAACATTGTAAGTTGGAAAGACTCGGCATCAACTTTTGAAGTTTAAGAAGACTATGGATCAGTAGTAAGGAGAGAATCTCTCTCAGGACCTACTAATGATGGATTTGAGAGAGGGCCTACTAATGATGGATTTGATAATATATGTCATTAGATTCACATTGACATCAATCTATCCTCCCAAAATCCGATCCTGCAAAGAAACAATGTCATTAGTAAAGGGGACAATTAGGGATGTTCAAATAAACCGGTTATTGGATTTATCCATATCCATATCCATAACCGGTTATTAAAAACCGGTTAATTATCAATATGGTTTTAACCAAATCCATATTTTGGATATATTATTAATATGGTTTTAACCAAATCCATATTTTGGATAACCATATCCAACATAAAAATTTAATTGGTCTATTATTTTTAAATCACAAAAAAATATAAATTTTAAAAATATTTTGCAGAAAGAAAAAAAAAAACATAAAAATGAAAAATCGAGTTTTTCAAAAGTTCGAAAAAATCGAATTTTCTGAAAATACCAAAAAAATGAGTTTTTCGGAAATACGAAAAATCGAGTTTTTTTGAAAAATTGAAAAATCGAGTTTTTTTGAAAAATTGAAAAATCAATTTTTTTTAAAATACGAAAAAATCAATTTTTTCGGAAATACGAATAAATTCAATTTTTTGGAAATACGAAAAAATTGAGTTTTTCTAAAATAGATGATAAATCGAGTTTTTTTCGAAAAAAAAATGAAAAATTGAGTTTTCGGAAACACGAATAATTGAGTTTTTCAGAAATATGAAAGAACGAGTTTTTTTTTGAAAAAAATGAAAAATCGAGTTTTTTTTGAAAAAACGAAATAATCGAGTTTTTTTGAAAAATCAAAAAAATCTAGTTTTTTCGGAAACACAAAAAAATTGAGTTTTTTTTCGGAAACACGAAAAAAATCGAGTTTTTTTTCCGTAAAAACAAAAAATCGAGTATTTTGAAAAAACAAAAAATTCGAGTTTTTTTGAAAAATCGTGTCTTTAAAAAATATGAAAAGTCGATTTTCCAAAAAAAAAATTATTTTAATAACTTCATTTTAAATTAAATTTTTAAAATGAAATTTTTAAATTTAAAACCGGTTATTAATTCTGGTTATGGATATAACCGGTTTATAACCGGTTTTGAAAAAATAAATCTGGTTATGACAATTGGTTTTAAAATCCGGTTATGCTAAATGGATAATATATGGATATGGACTGGTTATGGATAATAACCGTCCATGAGCACCCCTAGGGACAATGCAGTTACAAGAACGAGTCAATCAACATTCATGAAAAATGTAACTGATAGAGAAGAGATAAATTGGACAATATCAATCCCTTAAGACTTTGTTTCGAATCAAAATCATTTGTTAAAACTCTAGTAGGTAAGTAACCAGATGTAGCAAGAGAAGAGAAAACTCCAAGACGCAAGTAAGATGTAACAATAGAAGAGAAAGGAGTCTTATTTATCACAAATATGATAAGATGCACCAAAATTGAAAATCCTGTGGACTAGAGGATGGTGATTGAGAGATGCAAACAAATGATTTACAAGTGTGTGCAACCAAAACAAGGAATTGAGTACTAACGTTGCTTTACTCGTTAAAAAAAATCTTCCTAAGTTGACGGAGTGGTTCGAATAGTGCCAGATGGTGCAATCTAAGGACTTGGAGCGATGTTGAGGCAAAAAATCATCCTCAAGAATTAGATCTCAATATAATACTAAAATCCAGCAGAAGGAGAGGGAGAGAGAAAAGGCGAAACAAATTTTTTTTTAGTGTGGATAGTATCAGGTTTGAGAATAGTACAGCAATGAATTCAGGGAGAAGAGATAATGGATCAACCCGGTAACACAGTTTAAGATTGTCTCTCAATAAACTTGAGATACCGAGTCTTTCAACTACATCAATGTACAATAAGAAGCATTAATTACAAGAGAATGTGATATTCTTATATTTACAGCATATACCTATATTTAAATGTCAAAAATTTGAAACAAATTTTCTTGTTAAAGCGATTATTATTATTATGAGACGAAGGGAGGACAGTATAAACGATATTCATATCATCCTAAAGCGACATGAGAATAAAAGTGATATACTACAACAGCATTTAGAACTTCAATGTATAATATATTTCTGTTCTAATGTTAGGCTTCAAGGTTATGACTTATGAAACCTAATCTATGAATTCTGAGAAAAACAATAGCACAAGAATTACAAAAAAAAATTATCTTCTCTCGTGCAATCTTCCTGATTCTGATGTATGTTTGGAAGATTCTAGAGACTTTCTACCTCTGGCATCTAAATATTTATCTTCCTTTGAATCATGAGAAGACTTTTGCCGACGCAGCATGTCCTCTGCATACCGGCGCCACAAGGCTTCTCTATCTTTTCTTTGAACCTTGTTATATCTTGGATCGGGTTTTAAAAGACGTTTTGCTGTAGACCACGAATTCAGTACTGTTTTTCCATCTTCAGTTTCCCGAGATGCGGCTTCAGAAGTCAAGACTTCAGCTAGAAGAGCTTTAAAATCGTGAGCACAACGCTGGCCAATCACAAGAGTCACAAATGTAAGTAGCACATTTTAAACCAAAATACACTTCTATTCAAACAGAGACCCTCTCCCATTCAAATGGCACTCTGTCGCATGTATCAGTTAAGAATAAATATACAGTACATATATAGGAAAGTACAGGCAACAATATAAGAGAGAACGTCACAAATATCACTAGCATCAGTTATTATCACTTACTTCCTGAAGCATCTTTATATGATCCCAGAAGAGTTTTTCCATGTCAGTTGAATCAAGAACAGAATTGGTTGCACGTCCTTGCGGATCTTTTTCTATCTTGGGCTTTGATTCTGTCCATGACGCCTAAGAACATACACAAACAACAAATGAAATTTATTATAAACAGCAAATTTTCCAGTATAATTCAGCCTTCAAGTCTGAGAAACTCATTTGCATTCATCTAGCACCTAAATGCAGTTTAGTCCAATTCAAGATGGGAGTAAAAAACATTAAAATGAAATCCATGCGAATAAAACTGGAAAAATATCAATACTTAAGAAACCAAAATGAATTGTTTAAAACTCTAGCACCTAAAAGATATTCAAATCCTTTCAGATTATGAAAAGGAAATTAATCTTCAAAATAACAACAGTAGCAAGAAGAACAAAAGCTTCATACCATAGGGTCTTTGATTCTCTCCACGAGTAAAGCTTGAAAAGAAGTAACTGCCTCCTTCCTTCTAATCTTTATTCGTACTTTTTCCATTTCATGTTCTTCTCTTTCCTTCCTTTTACGCAACTCCCGCTCCCTTTCCCGCAACTTCTCCTGCAAATCCGTTTTAAGAGTTTTAATTTGTTCAAAATCAATGTTATAATAAGTTACTAAAAATGAGCAGCTAGGAGAACATCCGTATACAAGTAAAATTGATACACCGACTTAAATAACACAATGCTACATAAAACAGAAAAATCATTAATACAGCCTGTCATAGAAGTCACTTAACAAACTAAGCTTCCATTTAGCCAGAAATTGTATATGTGAAGTAGTTTAACAGTATTTACCCGCTACAAACTAACTGGAGCATCATGCCAAGGCATCAATTAAAAAAAAATTTGACGACGGTTATTCTTTCTTCAATTTACCAACTTTCTAATGATTTCAAAGGCATCCATTACATATTATGTATTAACCACCTAGTACCTGCTCATCCTTTTTAGCTCTGGTCTCTCGTTCTGCTGCATGTTCAGCAGCTTTTAACTCGGATATATACTCATTGAACAAAAATTCCCTATCCTCGTGTTTTATAGATTTATATCTCGAATCATCTCTTAAACTCTCTTTAACCTGCATCAACCAAACAGTAAAATTAAACACCCCACAGAAAAGTAGATATTAACATGAGTGGATGTAAATGGAGATCTTAATAAAAAAGCATATGATTTTTCAACTGCCTAAGTCATTCTTAGTAACAAAAAAAAAAACGTTTCTATCTTGCTAGCACTCCAATAAACTGTCAATTGTGAAGAGTTAATTTCTTATCGCACCTGGCTTTTTAGACATCATCAAAATCAATGGCCAAAATCTATCATAAATAAGTTAAACAATAACTCATAGAAACACGAAATTAGAAAGTACACAAGCTCACTTATTCAGGATTTATAGAAAATATTAGCTAAACATCATAACACTTAAAGGAACTTTATTCAAAAATTAATATAATTTCTCCTAAAATTATAACAAAATTTATATGTAGTTGAGCTTCAAAATAGTACAAATATTAACTACTAAAAGGAATTCTGCCATTTTCTTTTGTAGGACCGAGAAAAGTTTTCACTCTGAACATAACTCAATCAGTGTGTAAGCAACAGTTCTCTTATTTGGAATTTATCTATCATTTGCAATTCTAGGGGCATATAATAAAAAAAAACAAAAGTCACTCAGTCACCAAAACAAAGACCTTTCAACAGAACTCCACCAATACTAATTAAGCCTATGAACTGGACTCATGATTTGAACTCGATCAATACTTCCGGAAGCACGTGTGTTCGGGGGGTGGATTGAGAAAATCCCATAAAAAAAGACCCACAAACTTGGTTTATATGTTATACAGATACAGCACTTGAGTTGATACATGTTCTTCAAAAGCTGCATCTTAAAAACAGAAAAGTATGTCACAACTTATTCATAATGTTCCCATACCTTGGACCAACGGGAGTTAAAAGTGATATCTCCTTGCTCTTTAAGCATTGATTTAAAACTGGCAGAAGCAGCATCACGTCTTGCTTGAGCTTTTTCTTCAGCAGCTTTCTTCAAGGGAAGCACTCTGAAACACAAACATGAACCCCATCAACTAGGATTCTGCAAATATCACATTGACATAAGAAACCATTTACCATGCCAAATCCAAAGAGTTTAGAGGGCATAAGGACACACCCACAGTGAATCCGAGAGTCTGTCATTAGCCTACTACCTGCTGACTCATGTTGCTTTCAAGCATTATCATTAGAAATCATTTCGCTGTCTAGGAAAAAGTTCAATATCAACGCAAATGAGGATCCAAACCAAAACAATATAGATATATTCAGACAAAAGTAAGAACTTAGCTGTGTCGAATGTACCAAATTTTGAGAAACAAAAATCAAAAAGGATGGCTTGAAAGGTGGCGTTCATTTTGGATGAACTGTTGCATACAACAAACATGCTGACACTGGTGAAATAAGAAACACTCGCATGCAGCAAGCATGACTTGATTTGTTTGCCTTTATGCCTTTTCTAATAAGGAAGTGAGTTACGCTAACAGACCTTCCATCTCTTGATGTCCATGGAAGAGAATGTGGAATATAAAGGAGTAATGAAGGAAATATTATGCTTTCATTCCTAAGGTAAAACTACTAGATGCCCTAGAGCCTAGAAGCTGGTCATTCCCAAATTAATATATATATGCTTGGCCGGTGCAACAGACCAACTTGGTTATCAGGCTAGTAAACCCTATAGTTAAGATCAGTGTGAAAACTAAAAATCCAAATAACTAATTCAATGGCAAGGATGGTGATTATGTGAACACACCACTGTACAAAGAAAATGAAGTTAGAAAATTTAAAAATATCCAATTAAACACAAAGTGGCACCTTTCGTTAAGAAGATGCTCCCGTTCCTTGCGGTCCAATGCTTCAAACCGTTGATCGTTTCCCCATTTCTTTTGAAAAGTGTGATAATCAGTATTGTCATTTATATCCTGCAAACAAATTATCCATAAACTTTCAGTGGTTGCACAAATTGAAGGTAGATGGACTTGATAGAAGAACAACTATAAGAACAAATGATCTCCAAATAAAGGCAACACTAACCTCTGAGGCTTCATTTAATAACTGCTTAAATCCCTCAATTGCAGCCTTCTGTGCAGCACGCTTTTCTTTGCGTTCTACTTCCGCGCGAGTTTTAACATAATGTTCAAACAAGGATCTCCTAGCAGAATAACTAGGGATAGCCTGTATTGACATATATTACCATTAACATTAAATTTTGCAGATGACTACAAAAATAATGGGGTTAGAAAGAATATTTTAATAGACACAGACCTACAAAGATGGAGGAGGGTATATCATCTTTTGGAAAGAATTGAGTAAACTTTAAAACTAGATACATGATCACAAAAAAAAGTTGAGTCCCAACGCATTGACTGAAACCCATGAAAGGTAACCTTAAACCATAAACTAGGTAAGGAAAATTTTTCCTGCAAGAATCAAATTAGACGTGCTAACCACACACCAAAATGGATATCAATCAGACACCATTAAGAAAAACAGGTGTAAGACAAAGTTCAACAAATTTTCCCATTGCGCTTGTACATGATTCATGCACAGCCAAACCAATGTGTATGAGTTTTGGATGAAGGAAGGCTCTAATTTTCAAATAAAATAATGGAAAATATTTGGTCACAAGATACCTTAAAACGGGGATCAAATACTATCTTTGGTAGTTCTTTCTCCCACTTTGAGAATGGTGCCACACCTCGTTCCTTAAGCATCTCCTACAAAATTCATAGGAACAAATAAATACAAAATAATAGTAGATTTAAACTAAGGCACATTAGATAGTGCCTCATGGTGTGTATTGTTGCCCTACTCATGACACGTTTTAATATGACCAGAAGTAGAGCACACTAAAATCTTCAACCAGAGCAACTTCATTATCAGGTCTTTAAAATAAGTAAAAGTGTAGTAAGAAAGGAATCAATTCATACTATCAAGATTTTCACTCACCGTGTAATTTTTTACATGCAAGCAGTCAACTATCAGTATATAATGTTCAAGCAAATGCATTACCAAATTCTTGTAAAAGTTCAAACATCTTCTCTTGGTGAGGTCAATTTATTCTCTTAAACATGTGAGACCAACTTATCACACAATTGATTTCCCATTTGTAAATAGAGAAACCCTTTTTAACTTTTTTACAGTAGTTTTACACTCAAATCACACAAATAGAATTCTAGTGTCTGATACCAAGTGAGACATAACGGTGAAAAACAAAGACAACCCTTGTATTTCATACTCAAATCAAACAAATGGAATACTAGTATCTGGTACCAAGTGAGAAGTAAGTGCTATCAAAAATCCTTTTTAATTTTTTACAGTAGTCTTACTACACGCGGAAAGGGAAGTACAAAGACAGAAGATATCTTTCACAAAAAAGTAAAAAACAAGAAAAGAATAAATTAGTAAGAGCTAGAACTAATATAAACAAAACTGTTAAGAAATGTGGTTGGGCCTAACTCAACCCTACAAAACCGGCTAGTAGGGTGAGGATTGCTCCCACTTATAAGCACATGTTCAGGCCATATATTGTCCGATGTGGGACTCTTAACACACACCCTCACGCTCAAGACTAGACAACTGGAATGTGGAAATAAATGGTGGATGGCTCAATAGCGGAAACCTGGTAGTAGGTGGTGTAACGCCCCAGACTATTTTCGGGATGATCGACTAACCCCACAAACCAGCACGAGTCTTTTCAGCATGATTTGTCCTCACTCACACGCTTTATAGGAAACTTCCCAGAAGGTCACTCATCCCAGAATTGCTCCAAGTCAAGCACGCTTAACTATGGAGTTCTTATGGAACGGGCTACCAAAAAGAAGATGCATCTTGTTGGTATAGGTAGTGCCCGTCAATCCTTATACGCTTTCCTTCAACCATGCAGTCCCATACCTGCACAGCCTCTGGATCCCTCTCATTCCGATGTGGCGACCACTCCTTGCCATATTCGGTGCAACCACCCCTCGCCTTCTTTGGACTCAGGTGTTACATGCGGTGCAACCACCCCTCGCCTTCTTTGGACTCAGGTGTTACAGGTGGCCCACCGAATCTTAAACCAGACTCTAATACCAACTTGAATATGAAATTCTTATTATGTGGAGAGAATACACATGTATATATAGGTCTAAGCCTCCTAATCAATAAACTAAAACAGGAAAGATTTGGTATAATAATATCCTAATTGATACTACTAATCTTATAATAAAATAATATCTCAACAAAAGCCATCAAACCATTATGCTTATCCAAGAGAAAAAACGAAACTGAAACACCAAGGAAATGTCAGGCAGTGTTGTTAATATCGGATCGCGGAATATATCGGATCACCAAAAACCCAATATGAGAAATATCGGATATCGTAACGGACAAATAGCGGAAACCATAAAGGCGCTTAAAATAAATATTTATACATAAAATAAAACATGAAACACATATAAAAGCTACTAACATAAACAATTATTAAAAAAGTTTTGATGTTTCACCACCACTTTCCATACTATAACAAATGTATAAAAACAGAGGGTTTAAGGACTTGAAAACAGAGAACCCAATGGAATGGAATGAAAAGAAACTAGTTTGAGAAAACTAGAAGAAATGAAACCAAAAAACAAAATTGAGAAGAAAACAGAAAAGAAATAAGAATTACTTGGACAAGATGAATGACCAGGAAGAATGAATGTGAAGAAAGAAAATAGTGTAGAGAAATTTATGGTGATGGACTATGACTCCTATTAGTCCTATATATAATCACATCAATTAATATACCTCTTCACATTCACTTCTATTTTCGAGACTACCAAGATCATGTTAATATCCATACAGCTCTCCACTTTATTACTCCCTCCGTCTCACAATAGGTGTCCTCTTTGCAATTTTGAGACGGAGGGATCATTACTTTACCTCTTCACATTTTCACTTGATTAGTCTGCATCTCTTCACCTCTTCACACTTCACAGCCTACTTACTAATTATTACTGGTCACGTCTCCACCTCTTCGTAGCCTACGTTTTCCTTCCACCTCTTCACATTCAATATTTCAATTATTTTTTAATATAACTTATTACAAAAATGATCAGAAAAATATAAATTCTGATATGAACTTCAAACCGGTATACCGGTATACTAAAAAACGGCCGAAATGTGGAGCGTCGCGAAATTGAAGCGGAATATCGGATATCGTATCGGATAGGCAAATTCCGATATGAAAAATCGGTATATTGGCAATATAACCGACATTTAACAACACTGATGTCAAGAAGACAACCCAATGAGCAATAGCAAAAACAAAGAGTTCTTTTGAAGCTAATAGGCAGTAGCTCTTACTATCAGTTTAATAAGTTAGTTGAAACTATTCTAGATAGGCTTAGACTAGGTCTGCTACATTGTAATTATTGTACAGTACCCTTCCTAGGCCTAACTAATCTCATCAAATCAGGACACTAACAGAAGTTAGTTAGACCCTTGAGCTATCCTTTGATTTATAAATAAATCAATCATAATGCAAACAATTAGAATTCAGGATATACAAAACTGTGAGAAAATCAGTTAGAGTTCTCGGCATTATCTACACCGAATCTATGAGTTTCACACATTTAATAGAAACAAATCACCAAAGTCTAAAGCATATATGCCTAGTGATAAATCATAAAAGTGCTTAAGCAGAAACATCTAAAGTATCCCATTGACATATCAAATGATTTTAGATTAAACTAAAATTCTATAAATATGATCTGTGGACTGTGAAAATAACTTACTATCCAACAGTGAGTTTAATAATTTAGATATCTAGTAAGAAGATACAGATACCCAGTAAAAAGTTGTTGAACCATGCAGGATAACACAAGTAATACAAGGAACGCTGGCATAGTGACTCTACTTAATAACTCTTTTAGGCATCAAATTTCATCAATCCTAGAGCATGTTGATCCCCGTCCATATATGCATACATATATATACATCCAACCAAAGGTAGGGTACCTAAATTAAACCTGTAGTAGATCATGTGTCGTGATTCTGGAAAAAAGCTGTTTTCTTTTCTCAACACAAATGGTGTAATAGCCTAAGGATATCAATTTTAAATACAAATATTAAGAAATTTGATATTCTTCCAAGGACCATAAATTAATTTTAAAATATAATAAAATGATAAAATATATATAGAAATAAAATGAATGAATAAAAACAGTGTGTAACATCCAACCAAAAGTATGACCAAATATAAATATAGGGGTGGAAGAAAAATTTCGAAAAAAATAAAATAAAAACAGGGAGGGAAGTCATAGGAATATTTCAATGATAATTTAAGCATGGTTAAAAAAATAATGCAATCAGCAAAGGATCGGGTTTCCTCATAACAGAAACAAAGACAATAACAGGAAAGAAGTAAAAACGAAACTACATCAGCTCAAAGAAAGAAAGAAAGAAATTTACCTTAAATTGATTTATGCATTCCTCTTTTGAAGGCCCGCTATCCTCATCTTCTGAATCTGAAGATGTATCAGTGACATTAGCATCACCATTAGCATCTTTCTGTTTATCTTTACTGTTATCATTTTGCAGGCTCTTAGCTGTAGAGTCGGTTGCTTTTGAACCATTTGATTCAGATCCTGGTTGCACTGATGGGGTAGGAACAGAAGAGGATGTAACAGGTGCTCCTGATTCCTGCAACTTCTTCTTGATCAAATCCAGTGCCGATGGTGAGCTCTGTACACTAGAGGGCTTAGGAGCTGCAGCATCACGACCACCAGTAATAATAGCAGGAGCATTCAGAGCAACCATTCCAGACCCTCTATCAGAAGATGAATTAGTATTTGGAACTGGCATTAAACTATCTTTCGTAACATCACCATCCTGCTTTTTTTTTAATTCAGCCACCTCAATTGGAACTTGCCAGCAGCTTGTCTAATACAAAACAAAGTCCAAAGAATAAAAATTACATAATAGAGAAATACCATTACAATTTAATTAAAAGCAGTACCAGTATATATATGAAATAAAATTTAGGCAATTTAAAAAATTCTAGTGAATATGTTGCTTATTTAGGAAAACTGATGGTGTAGTTAATGTTTCATTAATGCATTGACTTAATAACCACTCTTTTAGTTATATCAACAATAATGTATGCCTCGTTGCTTTCATTCAGACCAACAAAAAAACTTCTACAAGGTAGGACACACCCAGTGCTGATAAAAAAACCACTGAAGGGTTAGATAGAAAAGTATCTATTTTGCGGGGCAGCAATTAACTGAATCAAGAACAGATGGAGAGGAGTCAAACAATTTGGACAGTATGGACCATCTCTCTTTAAAGCTTAAGTTATTAGCCGGAAGCCCAAGAATGAATTTCTCTAGAAACGTCAAATACCTCCCATGGAGAGGAGTCAAACAACTATATGTAGATGAACACCCACTAACATGATTTTATAATGAAGCCAAGAAAACATGCCCCACACCGAATCAAGTCAACGGCAAAGGCAGTCTTCAAAACTTTTGCACGCAGCTTCAACCAAATCAAATCAAATAACTTTTGTTTCCTTATTTTGCCATCGTTATGATCCAACATTGAAAAGCTTGCTCAAAATGAATTTATTAAGATTTTTTTCGAAGATTTCAAAGAATGTCATTTGATCCATGTCAACAATGACATCTAGCATTAAAAAATGCTTAATTCTTGTATTTTCTGCTTCTTTCCCTTTTATTCTAAAGTTACCATTCTACTAGAGAAGTTCAAAAACTGTTTTGTTAGTTCCTAGATTTTTCACACCAATATACCCCCCTCGCCATCTAATCTCTCAAGTGGAGAAGCAACAACATTCCACCTCTTTCCATTGCATTCCAAAAATATTACACCTGCTACAGAGGTTAAGGGATTGTAGAGAGGACCAAGGAAAAGGGATTGTCACAGTGATGCAAATAAGACTTGAAAAGAGGTTAAGGGATAGTAGAGAGAACCAAGGAAAAGGGATTGTCACAGTGATGCAAATAACACTTGAAAATGGCATGACCAGGAGTAGCAGTAAATTAAAAAAGCAAAAAATAACAGGACAAAACAGGCAATGTTACGACAAAAAGTGTTAATACATTTTAGAGACAAATATACCAGGAAAATGGCAGGCAAAATAGAAAAATGACCGAGATCATTAAGTTAAGAGATGGACATAAATCATACCTTGGTTTGCTTGTTATAGTAATATTTTTTCCCATCACTAGTAGAGACTAACTGCCAATCAGTACCAGGCAAATCTACCCTACAACAGGAAAAAAATGGCATTGTAAGATTGTAAATCATTGTTTCAAACTAACAGATACTTTTCAGCCTGAACAATTAACCAATAACAGTTTGTCCATCAAACAACAACAATCAAGCCTTATCCCACTAAGTGTCGGCTACATGGATCAAATTACGCCATAATGTTCTATCCAAAATCATGTTTCTGTGCAATTCGTTAATCTCAAGTTCTTTCTAACTAGTTTCTCTTAGAGTTTTTCTAGGTCTTCATCTACATATAGTTGTTTGACTCCTCTCCATCTGATCTATTCCCCTAACAACAGAATCTACCGGTCTTCTTTCTAAATGCCCAAACACCTAAGTCTATTTTCCACCATCTTTCCTACTATAGGTGTTACCCCAACACTCTCTCTAATATTGACATTCCTAATCTTATATTGTATGGTCTTACCACACATCCAACGCAACATCCTCATCTCTACTACACTTACTTTATTCTCGTGTTGATTTTTAATCATCCAACACTTTGTCTCGTACAGCACCGCAGGTTTTACCGCTGTCGGATAAAATTTTCCCTTCAGCTTGAGGAGTACTTTTGTGTCAAAATAAACCCCCAAGAAACTCCACCATTTTAACCACCCAGCTTGAACTAGATGGTTTACATCCCCTTCTACTTGGCCTCCTAACCCATGAACAAAGATTCTCTTGAATATCCTCATTACTGAACAAGCACCATAGCATGACATAATGTGTGGTTGAATTTCTAGCAATTACAATTTGTAATCTATTTTGCTGTCCAACAATATTGATATGGAACATCTCTCTGGTCACTGATTTGTCGATTAGAATATCAAACATAAATTCAAATCTCTACATGTAGGATGTGAAACCTAGGAATGCTGGCTGATGAGATTTTGGCAGAACTAAAATTGTATAGCAACATTTAGTTTAGCACTCCGGCCCCGTGTATCAACAAATGATGATAGGTAAAAATATTCTGCAATAATTCATATGTCATTGTCCATTTCATTCTATTTATTCATTTTAGTCATTCAAAGGGAGAAAATTTATTTTTATCCTCTATTTCTTTTCCAATGATCCCCCTTTCCCTCCCAACTCCCAAATATATCAATAAACATCTGTTTTTAACTTTATTAGCATACCACAATCTTCTTTCCTAAGTTTGCAACTGGCAGAGTTTTTGACAATGGTGTCAATGACTCCTTTAAACTGTTGAATCATACATGTTTTAAAAAGATATGTAATTAAAAACATTTTGTATAGGCCTCATAGAATACAGCAACAATAGATAAAAAAGAGAAATAAACATATGAAAATCACGATGGAAAAGCTTTCCCACCAGGAGATAAGCAAGGAACTTACATTGAAACTGGAGTAGGCTGCCCAGAAACTTGGTGAGCCTGCATACAGATGCAAAATATAAATGATTTGTATTAAAAAAACAAATTGATCATAAATTATAGTATCATTTATTAAAATAGACGGTTTTGTTTAGTAAGAAGATGCAACCAAAATTATTCGGTATGGTTGTGCCATTATGGTATTGGTTTTAGTCTATAAATATCTATATGTTTTAAAATTTTCTATCTATTAGTGTATCGATATCCATTATTTAAAATGTTCAAACATTATATACTAATAAGTAATCACATAAATTATATTAAAGAATATCATCACTTCTAGAATATTTGAAAGTTTTATATTATTGAAAAAACATTAAAATGTCTAGTGATCCAAGACATGAAAAGATAATACGGTCTACTAAGAGCGTAGATAGTCAGTATCAATACCTCCCCTTTAAAGCCAGCAGGTTTGTTGTATGTCGATTCCCGTGTCACAACATTATAATAGTATACAATTCCTGCTTCACTCTTGTGGGCAGTCCAAGCATCTAGTTGATCATTAGCAGCATCCTCATTTTGAGTCATAATGGCATTTAACTTTTTGTCATCTGCAACCATAAGAACCGCAAATGTAAGGAACATGGATTGTATTTTCAAAACAAAACAATGAACTAATACATTTCAGTGGAGCAGTAGGCTTACCAGCATGTGCTGAAATTACTTCGGCCTGCAAACTAGGTGTTCCCCTCAGCTGATGACTGGAAGCAGAAAAAGTAGAAATACCAACAGGACCCACAGGAGTAACACCGGGAGGTTGAGAATCAGGCACTGGAACAGTAGGAAGAGTAACACCACGTGCTGGAAATGGAAAGGGACCAGGAAAAGCAGCAGGATATTGATGAAATGGTGGCCTAGGTATACCACTCATCTGGGGAGGCTGTAACCAAAACCCCTGAGGAGGAGCAACCATGGAAGGTAAGGATGGATAGGGCAAACCTTGATGTGAGGCATTAGGATCTAATGCAATGGGACCAGTAGGTATATTCTGTCTCAGTGCTGCAGCTGAGGAAAACTCTGTGCTTGGAGGTGGAACAGCTGGATTGGAGGGAATTCTCACAGGTTTTGCTAATCCAGGGGGGCCAGGAGCTCCAGGCATTACAGGATGGACGGGAAATGATGGGACAGCTGGCATCCATAAAGTAGTGGGGCGGTAGTTAGGGTCAGATGGCGGTGGCATTGGAGATGTAGAAGTAAGAGCGGGAACAGGATGTTGGTTACTTGATGCAGATGACATTTTACTAAAATCTTGGGTACCAGAATCGGGCATGTTCTGCAATTTGCAAATATGAGTACGAGGAAAATATTATTAATTTAGCTCTTTTCCTAAGTATTGCACCAATTAAATTATACCAATGCTCGTCAGCCATTAGCTCCTAAATTACACTTTACTCATTAATTACAGTTATTATAAAATGGGGCAAGTTTTTTTATACTTATAATATGGTATGGAGAGGGTATTCAACACCTCGTGACCAGATTACTACATGATACCCATTCCTCAATTTAGATGACCAGAGTAAACATATACAATAAATTTGAACATAAACCATCCTATTTGTTTCCTACTACTGTGGGGCAATAAAAAAAAGTAACAGACAGGCCCCATCAATGCTATTACAATAACATCCCCCAGTTTTAATATAATAAAACATTTCCGTTGTTATTTAAATATTTTCTTACATCAAATTCAAAGTTACTTGCACTTTGCATCATTTACTTTATGCAAATTCCAATTTCCTAAAGCATGTCTACTATCTATGTCAGTCCCAACCCAACTATAGTCCACGATCACTTAGATCAATGGGAGCATTCAATAGGCACAATAAGTGTTTGTATTTGAGTACTGTACATTAAAATTAAAAGGTAGCAAATAGGGATGAAATCATGAAAATATATCTGACCAAAGCCTATAGCCTAATCTATTATGCAAAGCCAGACTTAATTATTAAATAAGGAAAATGCTTATGAGTAAGAAAACATGAAAACAAAAAATGCAAGAATAAATCTCAATCTTTCATTATCACCACAACCCCATGATTCCTATTAAAAAGGAAATCAAATTTAAAATTAATTTAAAATTCACCTCTAAAATAGTGACATGTATGCATTCTTGCATTTCTTCTTCAAATTGTTTCGTACTAAATAGCACTATTCATTAAATAAACTAGGTTAACGCTTTTTCAAAAGTCTAATTAGCAAAAAAGGGTAAGGCTTTAAGTCATCTAAAAAGCCTTTTAGGCCAATGACCTATTTAAGTAGATATAAAATAATATAATATTTTTAGTTACCATAGTTATATATTAGAGGTTTTGAAATATGTTAAAATCATACTCTTAAGTTCCTTCCAAAGATTTGAGCATGTTGACCAACATAAAGACTTGAGTGTATAAGCTATTTAATGATATAACTTAAGGCCTAAATAAAGGTCTTATAATGTTTCTCCTCGTTGGTATATTTGTCCTTTAACCAACTTAGAAATTAATTAAATGACCTACTTATATATCTTGATATGAAATATGTCTTTAATTTGACTAATCGGGCAAAAGAAACTTCCAAAAAAAGCCAGACCATAGCTAAAGAAACCTGAGCAAGCAGGCTTGGGACTATAATTGTTTTAAAAGGTCAAACATACTTAAGCAGAGCCTTGCTTGGACAAGGTCGATTCCATCCCAGCCAGTTTATTAAGGACAGAAAGGAAAATTACTTTCAACTCACTTCAATTCAAAGGTAGAGGATCGACCAGATTCTGCAAGGTAGTGTACTTGATTTCCAATCCCGTATTGACAAAGCATTCATTCCATATTTTTGTCAACTCGAACAGTCATAACTTAATGTTTTAACTTGATTCCCTAACATACTACTGAATCACCCAAACTTATCCCCCAACACGCACACACACAAATTCAATATCTCAACATGCGCACTCGTCAATTTAAAGTAAAAGCAGAAGTCTTACAGTTGTAGATTGCGCATGTTGGTTGCCAGTAAAAACCGGCACACTGTGGGGAGTATTGTACAAAAATGAAGGGGCAGCGGCATGTGGAGGGAGACCGTGAACTGGAGGTTGAACAGACATATGAGGAGGATTAACAGCTGAATTAGGCTTCATCCCCTGCATCAAAAGACACCAATTATAAACTACAACATATCGCATAAATTGGTGAGAATTCAAACAAGTTAATACTATACTAACGGAATGTGAGGACAACTGGTGAGAATTCCCAGAAACGTTGACATTTTGATGTACACCGTAAGAGATTGGTGGCGCCGGTGATGATGATGCGGGAGCTGTAAAACAGTTGCATTATAGTAAAATTTGGCATGAATTGAATAAATAAGAAGCATAGAACAAAACGTAAAGGTGAATTAATGAGACATACTTGCAGAAGAAGAATTAGGGGTTTCGGTGGAGAGAGGTTGTTGAGCCATTAAAAGTGTTATATCTGCATTCAAAACAATCACTGAACGATGGAAATTAGTGAGAAATAAAGGTGAATTTCTGAAAAGTAAATCGCGGTTTCTAACGCGACGGATATGAAGCTTCGAAAATTCGAGAAAGGAGAAAGAAATTGAAGAGAGAGTGTGTGTTAACCTGGTTGATAGGGAAGGGGAAGCAGTTGAGAATGAGGTGAAGATGAAAATGGAGTAGCAGATCAGTCAGAAGTCGAAGTGAGTTGTTTGTTTATGTTTGGAGTTAGGGCTTAGCTGACCATTTGCATTTCAAGGGTTTGTCTACTTGATTAACATCAATCTCCTTTTATTTTTATTTCGTTACAATTATCGTTGTCAATTTTCATTTAATCCTATTAAGAGTGGTTTTTTTTAATTTACGTATAAATATCAATAATTTGTTTACGTTTAGAAATAAAATACAAATAAATAATGTTGTTAGGATTTGAATCATAAATTAACTATTTGTATTCCTTAATCCAACTAGCAATTGTTAGGTGAGTTACCCCACTCACTCCTTATTTAGAGTGGATGTAACAACTAATTTATTGTTATTCCACTCTTTTTCACTCATTTTATGATGTTTTGTCCTGCTCCGTTTTAATCCATCAAATCAAATCTAACCTAATACTAACTTATTTGGTAAATGGTTCATTTTTCTTCGATTTGCTCTCTAGAGATATTTTTGAATTGATGAGATGGAATTGAAAGGGATAGAATAAAATAATATAAGTTTATGTTTTATTGTTTAGATTAATTAAAAAGGATGGAATTGAGCGTGATTCGGCCGGATCGAGGCCCATAAGAAAAATGTCAATAAGTCCAATTTAGTTTCTAACTTATAAATACTCTCACTCTAGCACCAACAAATGTACGAACTCATTTCTCCAAGATTTCCCTTCATTTTGAGTCTTCTCATAACTAATTTGAGTGTTGGAGTGTTAACCTTGCAAGTTATCTTCATTCACTGCATCGCAAATGGAGTCTCGTTGCGACGTCAAGCTCAAATTAGCTTCTTCGATCATCATATTGTTCTCATGAAGGACAATGGGGCCGTTGGTGAGACTCGAAAATATATTCCTGCTAAATCTCATCACTGAAACTTCTCGTTCCATATTTATGTTTCTTTAACAATCACGTCTAATGGAGCCAACACCAAAGGTTCGTGAACTAAGTTCTATCCCGACACTTCCTATCAACGTCGTTGGGGGAGATTTGTTCGATCGAACGTAATATCTCCTGTCAAATTTGAAAATGGACACGTTTGCTGACGAAGGACCAGTCCTAAGGCTTTGGGACGAAGAAAAAGTGGACAGAAATCCTAATGCAGATCTTCCCCTAATCATCACTAGTGTCATCCTCATCGTTAACCATTCCATCTCCAGAATTCTGGTGGAAGACAAAAGTTCTTGTAATGTAATTTACTCTAAAACCCTTGCTAAACTTGGATTAGGATTGTGAGATCTGAAACCTTCCTAAGGTCAAAGACTACTTGCTTTTAATGATTTTGCCACTCATCCTTGTGGACATTGGAGGGAAATCGCGATATAAAACGCAGCGGAAAAAATTCTCTTAAGTTGATCCATGTGAATTATGCATGATCAATGATAGAACATTTACCTCATGTGGTGATTAAGAACTTTGATGCAGATTCAGAGGAGTGATCACGCGTACTGAATGAAAAATAACATATCTACTCAGTTCATACAAATAAAGATTCTTCAATTCTCAGTGTTATATGCTAGTAATGAAGACTTTGAGAGAGAGACATAGAGAGAGAAGGAGGAGAGAGAGAGAGAGAGAGAGAGAGAGAGAGAGCGTGAGAGTGAGAGTGAAATGAGAGAGAGTGAGAGAAAGTGTGTGAGCGAAAGAGAGAGAGATAAATTACGGCGAGATTTCACAACCCTAACTTCATCAACTGTAAAAGCATACACACAAGGGTTCTATTTATATAACCACTTGTGTGGGTGTTGCACCCCAAAATTTGATCTCTCATTTTTAACATGGAAGAAGTTTGAACCACATTCATATGCATGCATCAATAGGTCATAGTCAATTCATTCATCCATAACATTGAACTTCTAACGGCCACAAGAGACTTAAGACTTTGAAGCATGAGTTTCTCATCCAAAATATTGACATCAACTCATTTAGGGTTGAGGATTGATTATTTATCCATCAGGGTTTTCTATTCATCAAGTCACAAGTTTAAAATATTATCTCTCATTCAAGAAGGCAATGAGATAGGAGTTCCACCTAAGCCTCATTGGAAGACCATCCAAATGAATAAAGGAGATGGACCATCAAGGCATCACTATACTCTCTCCATAATTTCTCAAGTGGTTAATGGACCACACTTATGGCCCTCAAGACCATATATTCAAACCACATGCATCACACAATCATCTGGCTATTTTAGGAACTTTATTGTTTTAAAAAAACAAACATAACAAATAAATGTCTTTTAATTATTAAAAATAATTCAATACAAGTACCAAGTTCAAATAAAATTATTGGTTTATAGGGCTTACACCAACAATCTCCCACTAGCACTATAGCCAACCAGGCATACCCCTAATACCTATAGATTTAATATAGACATCATGCTTTTATTACGCAAGAGGCTTTGTTAGTGGGCCAACGATATTGCCAAGTGTTAATACTCTACATACCTTCACATCTCTTTTATCTGTTATCTCTTGAATGAGGAAATACCGCCTAAGTATGTGTTTGGATCATTGGTTAGATCCAGGCTCCTTAAATTGTGCGATAACACCATTGTTATCACAATAGAAATAAATGGGATCCATAATGCTATGAACTATGCCAAGTTCACTTATGAACTTCTTGATCTTAACAACTTCCTTTGTTGCATTTGAGGTAGTAATATACTCTGAATCAGTTGTTGAATCAACAATTTTATCCTGTTTTAAACTTTTCTAGCTCACAACGCCACCATTTAAGCAAAACACATAGCCATATTATGATCTAAAGTCTTCTTATCTGTCAAGAAGCTAGCATCGATGTATCCAATTACAGTGAGATCTTCATGAACTCCATATATAAAGAACGAGTCATTAGTCCTTCTCAAGTACTTAAGGATATTCTTGACAACAACTCAATGAGCATCACCGCGATCAGATTGGTACCTACTCGTTGCACTTAAAGCATACGAGACATTTGATCGAGTACATAACATGGCACCGATGATAAATCCTATTGCAGGTGCATATGTAATCTTACTCATATTATCCATTTCTTTCTTAGTTGAAGGGGGTTGTGTCTTTGATAGAAACAAACCATGATGCATGAGTATAAATTCTTTCTTGGAATTATGCATATTAAAGTGTCTCAACATTTTGTCTATGTATGTACTCTTACTTTGACCAAGCAGTCTTTCTAATCTATCTCTCTATATATATATATCATGATTCCTAATATATAGGCTGCTTCAATCAGGTCCTTTGTAGAAAAGAATTTTCCTAGCCAAGTTTTCACTTGCAGCAAAGTAGGGACATTGGTTCCAATGAGTAATATGTCATCTACACATAATATGAGGAAGACAATCATGCTCCCATTAACCTTTTTGTAAACACAAGGCCCATCTTCGTTTTTTATGAATCCATATTATTTTACCGTTTCATAAAAACGAAAATTCCAACTTCGGGAAGCTTGCTTTAGTCCATAAATTGATTGTTGTAACTTACATATCTTTTAGGCTTCTCGTGGCATGTTAAATCCTTCAGGTTATGTCATGTACATATCCTAATGAGGAATCTCATTAAGGAAAGCAGTTTTGACATCCATCAGTTGTATTTCCTAAAATCATGATATGCAGCGATTGCAAGTAAAATATGAACCGATTTATGCATTGCACCTGTTGAAAACGTTTCATCATAATCTACACCGTGAAGCTGTTTATAGCCCTTAGAAACCAGTCTTGACTTATAGGTATGTACCTTACCATTCAGGTTAGTATTCTTTTTAAAGACCCACTTGCATCCTATAAGATTAACTCTTACATGAGGCTCTACCAAGGTCGAAATCTGGGTTGTGTATATGGAATTCATTTCAAATTTCACGGCTTCTAGCCACTTCTCATACTTAGTACTAGTGACGACCTCTTGGTAGGTCACAGGATCATCTTGATCCATGAGTAATACATCACCTTGATTAGTTACGAGATAACCATGTCTCTCAGGTTGGTGACGTATCCTGTTTGACCTACGCTAGTTTTGTTCTATTGAAGCAAGTTGCTCTTCCACAACTATTCATATTTTCCGCTCTAATTCCTACATAGATGTATTCATGCTTTGTGATTCTTGAATTTCTTCAAGCTCTACTTTCCTCCCACTGATTTCTTTGAAAATAAAGTCATTTTCAAGGAATACTCCAATTCGTGCGACAAACATTTTGCCCTTAGAAGAATTTTAGTAATACCCTCTTGTTTTTTTTTTAAATACCCCACAAATAAGCATTTATTATATTTGGACTCAAGTTTAGTTGAAATTTGTAGTTTTACATAAATTTCGCAACTTCAAATCTTCATGTAAGAAATATATGTTTATTACCATTTCACAAAGGAATGGTGTCTTCTTAATTTTTTTTGGATTGAACACAGTTAAGTTTGTAGGTTATTGTCAACCAAGCATGTCGTCAAAATTAAATTTCTTTTCTCATATACACCATTCCTTTGTGATGCTACGGGAAGAGTTTATATTCACTTGTATGTAAAAACTCCAGGTCTACGTACTCCAAACATTTTTTGCATTCAGTTTTTTCTTTTCCTAACCGGAAAACTCCCTCCGAGTTGATCTCAGCGCAGAACCACCGAGAAATCCGTTCAGCCTTTTCTTTCACCTTATTCCAACATTCTTCCTCTCCTCGCGGCGAGGATGCGATCCCATCTCGACTTCCGGCCGCAATAACCGCCACCGCAAAACGCTCCGCACCCGCGATTCAAAGAAACAACACCAGGAGCAATGACTATTCACAAACTTTCTCAATGTATTCAAGGTAACACAGATTTCATTCTTAAATATTAATAATCCACTGAATTATTGTTAATGTGTTAATTTTTTGATAAAATATTTCTCTAATTTCTGCTTACAGCTCCAATCTCCAGCTCATTCAGCACATCCACAATCTCGGAGCTCTTGAGCAAACAGCATTGGTCAGAGCTCAAATCTCATCTTACACTAACCAAACCCGCAACATTTCTCGATCAATTACTTAATTCCGGTATCGATTCAGACCTTGTTTATAGATTCTTCAATTGGTCTCAGAAAGAGTTCAGATTCTCATATGATCTCGAACCAACCGCAAAACTTTTACATTCTCTAGCGAATTCGAAAAAGTACTCTAGAGTTAGGTCTTTCCTAGATAGCTTTGTGAAAAACAGGAAACATACAGTTTCTTCTGTTTTTCACTCGCTTTTATTAGGCGGTGGTCGATCCGGTGATGCTACTGTTTTGATCATCGATATGTTGGTGTTAGCGTATGTTAGAAATTCGGAGATGAATTCGGCTTATGAAGGGTTTAAGCGAGCGCAGGATTATGGATTTAAGTTATCGTTGACTTCGTGTAATCCGTTGTTGAGTGGTTTGGTGAAGGGGAATAAGATTGGAGATGTGGAGTATGTGTATAAGGAGATGATGAAGAGTAGGATTCGGCCAAACGTGAACACGTTTAATATTTTCGTTAATGGTCTTTGTAGAGGCGGGAAGTTGAATAAGGCGGAGGATGTTATTGAAGATATGAAGGCGTGGGGAGTTTCGCCGGATGTGGTTACTTATAATACTCTTGTTGATGGTTATTGCAAGAGGGGCGGTGCTGGAAAAATGTACAAAGCGGAAGCTATTGTGAAGGAAATGATTGCTGATAAAATTTGTCCGAATGAAGTTACGTTTAACACTCTTATTGATGGGTTCTGTAAGGATGAGAATGTGTTGGCTGCAGAGAAGGCCTTTGAGGAGATGCAAAAGATGGGATTGAAACCTAATACGATTACTTATAACTCGCTGATAAACGGTTTATGTAATAATGGTAAGCTAGAAGAGGCAGTTGATTTGAGGGATAAGATGGTTAGTTTGGGTTTGAAGCCGAATATTGTAACTTATAATGCGCTTATTAATGGGTTTTGTAAGAAGAAGATGATGAAGGAAGCAAAAAAAGTTTTTGGTGATATAACTAAGCAAGACTTGGTTCCTAATGCTATTACATTCAATACTATGATTGATGCATATTGTAAGGAAGGGATGATGGAGGAAGGGTTTGCACTGCGTAGTTCAATGCTAGACAGAGAAATTTTGCCTAATGTTTCAACCTATAACTGCTTAATTACAGGCCTGTGCAGAAAACGGGACTTACAGGCTGCTAAGGAGCTTCTGAATGAAATGGAGAACAATGGCTTAAAAGGCAATGTTGTGACATACAACATATTGATAAATGGAACATGCAAAATCGGCAAATCAAGAAATGCAGAGAAATTACTTAATGAAATGTTCAACCTTGGTTTGAAACCTAATCATCTGACATATAATACTTTGATGGATGGTTATTGTATGGAGGGGAATCTCAAGGCAGCGTTGAAGGTGAGGGCGCGCATGGAGAAAGAGCAAAAGCAGCCCAATGTTGTTACTTATAATGTGTTGATTAAAGGATATTGTAAAGTTGACAAGCTAGAGGCTGCAAATGGTCTTCTTAATGAGATGTTGGAAAAGGGTTTGAATCCAAACCGTTCTACATATGATATTGTAAGATTGGAAATGTTAGAGAAAGGCTTTATTCCTGATATAGAAGGACACTTGTATAATATCTCTAGCATGGATTAACAAGAACTTGGGTTGATAGATTAGATTTTGGTTATCAGTGTATTATTTATCTATTGTTTAGAGTAGAGCTTCATAAAAGATTCAAAAGACAAATCTCAACTTGTACATATCTTGTTTTTTTTGCTGAGAAAAGTAGGAACAATGCACACACTAGTCACTACAGCTTCACTAGCATTTGATTTAAAGAACTTAGTAATTACTACGCCAAATTTCAAGTATTAAGCATTTATGCATGTGTTATACACATTTCATCATCTATTACTCCATACACTTCATGCATGTTTGGATTGGTTTCCAAACTTAAAATTGATTTAACTTTGAATGAACAAGTAATTTCCATGAATAGCTAACCCCCGTTTAATTTAGTCTCTAAATTCATGTGTTGTGGTAAGATAGTAACAAACTAATTTTCTCAAAATTTCCTTGATAATGAGATTTTTAAGTAATCTTTGGAGGTACCTATATTTTCTTCATCATTATATTTTCCTTTCAAAGGTAACATATTATAAATGATAAATGGAAGTCTTTTACTAACTTTTTCAAGTTCAATATCTAGAAGTCCAGCTCCACTAGTCCATGTATTGAGAATGATAAGTAGTTTATTTATCTCTTCCTTACTTGACAAAATAGATGTCTTTGTTGTAGTTAATTAATCATCTTTCAAAAGACTTATAATAATCTTCATTTGCCTCCTCTTCTTACTGTTCGAACAAATTGAAAGTGTGAGATCAATCTTATTTATCAAGAAACTAATCACAGGATAGATCATCTTGTAAATATCAATCATAATGACGAGTTTGATTTAATAAAATTTTAACTCTTCACTATTCTTTAATTTTTTTTGTTGTCTAATGATTATAGTGGAGTCTCTTTCCCACATGTTTCTTAACAGTCTTTTTAAACTGTATTTAAGAAATGCATGGACGTTAGATTAGATACTATCGTTCTGATTGCCTTGTATTCTTTTATCCCCAAACACCATCAGCAATCATTGTTAATAAATAAAAAATCTATCATTCCTCACGCACTCTAAATGTTACAAGAAGCCCTGACAAATTTAAAGGAAAAAAACCTGCTATTCTATTTTATTATTGACTGGTAAAAACAATATCGTTGTATTTGCATATATACGAACAATAAATTTATGTTTAAGCAGAATTAAAATCTGTAGCTCTCACAAAACCAAGCCATGAATCACGCGCCGTCCGTAGATGCTTTGCTCTACAGCAGTACTCATGAATATACTAAACTATACTAGTAGCTAAAAGAAAGTTGATTTGATTAAAATCCACTGCACAACCTGCAAGGTAAAAAAAAAAAAAAACCAAAATTAGCTTTAAGTAGAAAACAAACACAAGAAGTATGAATATAACATGTAAGGAGTTGAACAATCCAAAGGAAGTAAGTGCATAATATTGTAAGGAAGACTTAAGAATTACTTTAGCTGAACCAAGATGAAGAAGATTGTAGAACACCATCTTAAGGATTGAAGATACTTGAACCACTGATATTGACAGCAATTAGTAGTGCCATGCCAGTAATCACAGCAAGCCAAAATAAGGCTGATCCTGCATTTCAAAGTTTTTATTTTCGTCGTGAATACAAGATGCTTTATGAATCTTATAAATATTCAGATAATACATATCCATGTTAGACGCGGTTATATTTGAGAGAAACTATAAGAGAATGGTACCTCCAGAACCTTCAGAATTATCAGAACTAGGAGTTGATTCCGCATTGGCAACAGAAGATTTTGGTACTTTAGACGCTGTATTTGAGCCATTATCCAAACCTTTGGTAAACCCAGCTTCAGATGTTACTATCCCTTGAAACTCTTCGCTGACAATTATTGCAGCCAAAACATCCATAAATGATTCTTTATCTGTTTGATACATAGAATCTCTTATGCCCTTTTGATCAGTGACATTTGCTTCTTCTGTATCAGACAACTCGTCATCTGAAGCATCAATATCAATGGAATCCTCCTCGGTCTTGTCATCTTCCTCATCCTCTACATAGGCTTTATATGTTAGCCTAAGCAATATCTCCCCGGCTGAGCCCTTTCCTCTAAAACTCCAACCCCCTTGTAAAACCACAATTCTGTCTGTTGGTACTGTGTCTTGAAGAGATCCCAAATCAACCTGAAAACATTTTCAAATAAGAAAACATGCACACGGGGAAAATAAAAAATTAACTATAAAATCCCTTATCCATTTTCACTCAAGTGCCACGTTGAAGGAGGACAGTTGACAAATGACAAACAAGATGCTAATCAGCAAGTTCAAAAAAAAAACTAATTGTATTATCTATGCACAGTAGATTGTGAATGAAGTATAAAACTAATAAATAGAGAAAATGAGGAATAAAACATCACCCAAATACGTTAGGCATTGCACATAAGACATACCTCTCCTGTACCGATACTCAAATCTGCAAATCCCAGTGCGTCCTTTACTTGGATATTTAACTTCTGCTTTTTAGGGTTGGAAACAAGCATATGGAAATCCTGCAGTACTAGCACATGTGAATACGACGAAAAATATAGAAACAGCATAAACAAAGATGAATCAAGAAATCCAAAAACAATACCTGATTCCAAATTGGCATTCCAGGGGGACCAATGACAGTAGTTTGACTGTTCTTTTTGCTGCGAATGGTTTGATCTCCAAGGCTAAGAATAACATACGGGTCTGTCTTGCCTGGAAAAACAGTATACACAAAATTGAGTAAGGTAGACAATACAACAATACTCGCATTATTCCGTAACTAAAATTTTGTAGACACTGAATAGGGGATAAAAAAACCATGTTCACATAACGTAAATTATTAAATAGACTGCAAAAAAAATCTATTAAATAGTAAAAAAAGTCCCAATGGAGTACAAATAATCAACCAAAAAAAAACAGCAATTTACTTAAAAGAAAATACAAGACAATAGAATTTACCAAAAAGATAAGGAAGTTTTCTAGCATCCACAAGAGTGACGGATAGTTCACCAACAGAATCCATGTTTCCTTCTTGTATTTCTCCATCTTTAACACCATCAGCGACGGGACCAACAGTGACAGGACCAACAGCTTTTCCCTTTTGGAAATCCAAAACAATTTTGTTTGGCCGTACAAATAGTCTAGGTAAATCTACTGTAAGAAGTTTGGTCAAAAACCTACAAGAAAAAGGCCAAAATAATCACATTACAACTAATAACATGAAGAAAAAAAAAAAATTCCACAGCCAATCTAGAGATAATAAATCCATAAGTATGAAGAGAACATGAAATCTGCAGACTAAAGAAAAACAAAAGAAAAATTCAAGTTCTATATTTTATAAAATTGAGTAGCCATTGACTATTAATCAAATAAATATTTAATCTGCAGTAACAAAAGTTTCCAAAGTGCAGTTACTCTCTATAACTAATAACATTAGCACCAAATTCATGTTCTCATAATACTTTATAAATATATAGTAGTTACACTTTGAAAATGCTTTCACACAAGTGCACACACTCTGCTTCACAAACATCAAATGAAATTAATTATAAGTTATAACTTATAGCAGCTAAAAATATAAATGGAACTCACATTGACAGAACTGGAATTGCTGATTATGTCCAACGATACATAAAAGAAGAAGAAAAAAACAAAAATGTCAGCAACTATATGTTAGATATTCTTCAAAAATATGTATTTGAAATGCAAGGAAATGATATGTTACCTATGACCTATCAAAAACATTAAAAGAAACTCTGCACATTATCAAATTAAAATACCAGATGGGAAATACAATACACCATTTCAAAATATAAAGAATCCACAAGTTTTAACCCAATATCTTAAGCTTTTGGAAAGTAGTTTCTTCACATTGTATACAAAGCTTCTTTGGCCAAGTGATCACGAATGTAAGCATTTCCATCATCACTCTAAAACAAAAACTAAATAAATTTAAATGCAACAGAGCTGTGCTTGTGTGATGTCCATAACATCAAAAGAATCCTATGTGTGGAGACACTTCAGTTCAAAACTAATCAAGAGCCTTTACCTAACAAGTAATAATCTAAGTGTTTGGGAGAGCTGATATGTGACACTATGTAAGTTGGTGAAGAAAAGGGGGGATACAAGGTTTTATTTGTTAAGTTGGTCATGAAGACTCCAAATTCGCAAGTAAAGAAGAGGAAACAAACTAGTCTATGAAACCATTTACAACAACCATGCCAACCAATATATAACTCTCATCACCAGCACCAGAAATCATGTGCAAGTCCATTGTCAAAAGATGCTTAGGGAATTGGCACAAAATTAACTCACTCATACAGCTATGCTGTTTTTTTTGTCAAACAGCTTTAAGAAGTAAGATAATATTCACTTGTTTTTGTGGTTAGCTAGCACATTGGACCATGGTGTAGTGTAGATTATCATTTTTTGTCGAGCAGGCACGGATGATATTCACATTACATCTTGTTTTTGTAATCATTTTCTACAAAAGCTATGCTTCTGATTGAATTGCTTACCAAGTCACTAAGATCCAAGTAAATATAAAGAATATAATTTCTAAGATTTACAAAAAATTGACATACCCATTAAATTGAACAAACGGAATGGAGACAGCTCAAATTTGATCTTTGGAAGTGAAACAAAAGCCCATGAAGCTGCACCGACCCAAGGTTCTGTTGGTATTAGTCGCAATTTTACCCAAAGTTCACCATCAATGTCAAAATCTCGAACACCAACTGGTACAACAATTGGAATAATGCCAAATTTAAGAGAAAGACTTAACAGCATGCGGGCACCTCCAGTATACCTAAGGCCTATCTGGTACCTAGATAAAACCAGGGGAAATAAATTGCATATATTAAGCATATAATAATAAAAGGCTAAATAACACAATAGCCTTGGATCTTAGGAATATAAATCCAAAAATAGAAATACTAAAACTACACCAAAATCCAAAACTAATACTTTCCACAAAAGATATGATCAAAAACATTACCAGAACAGCAATTCTAGTTCAAATGAAGCATACTAAGCAAAAAGATCAATTTTTCAATATCTGGTAGCCAACAAAACATTTAACCTAAGCTATAATATGATGAACGACAACACACCACTCTGCCAATAGCGAGTCTATTCCGTTGCCTCATGCCACAGATAGTGAAATACCATGTCATTGTCTTCTCATCGTTTTAAAATTCTCATTACATTTTGATGAGTATTATTTCAATTAGCACATATGCATATATAAAAATTAAAAACCTCAGTTTGAAAATGGCTTAATTGAAAAAATTATCTTTTTCAGCACATAACATTAAACAAAGAAGAAAAACATAACTTATAGCATCAATCAAGTCCTGCATTTAATAAAGCACAAGAAAGAAGCAAAACATACTGTAAATCATTGACGCGGCGAGAAGTCCTGCGTTCAACATTCCTAACAGACAAAGGTTCATCCCCTAATGAAAACTGCTTAATCTCAACTCTTTCAACATAATCAGGCTTCTCCAAATCATCAATAACAGGTTGAAGCAACCCAATAACCCAATTCTCAAGTCCACCTCTATAAACCTTCCACAACTTCCCCAACACCATATTCACCCATTCAACCGACTCTTTTCTCTGCAAATCCTTCTCCAAAAACAAAGAAAAACTAGTTGGCACTTGAGGCCACACACCGCGAAAACTATCCTCATTACTACTAACTTTGTTTCTCCTCTTCCTAAAATTCCACAGTTTATCAAAAACAACACCAACAAAGAAAAAAAACACAAACAAACCAGCAATGTTTCCGTTAATAGGCGGCGACGGAATCGGGTGAATCACACCCAGTTGAGTTCTAAGCTTATCCACAATCGGATCTTCCTGAAAAGTAGTGAAATTTGTACCCAATTGAACTTGTGAATCCTGCAATTTACCTTCTTCAAGTTCATCATTTGAAATCCTATTATCAATCCTATTATCAAGTACGAAACTTTTAGCAGCCCTTGTAGTGGAACCTTGTTTGTGAATTGAAGAGGAGTAAAGAATCCATTTTTTTCTTCGGAATTTGTGATATGAGTAATAATTAGAAATGAAGCGTTTCTTCATGGTTTTGGAAAGGGGGAAATTAGAAGGGAAGCCATTGTTGTTGTTGCAGGGACATAGAGAGAAGTGAAAAGTGGGAGAAGCTTGTTGAAGAATCATGAATGGATTGTGAAGAGGAAGAAGAAAGGGTGATGAGAATGAATATACATGAATGAAATTGTTACGAATTGGAAGGGTTTTTGAAATTGGGATTGTGGAGAATTGAATTGAATAGAATAGAGTGATTACGAGGTTGGGTATGAAAGTTTGAAATGAAAAGAAAAGTGTGAAAAATGAGAGAAAATTGAAATGGAGAAAGATTGGACACGGTTTAAGTGGGGAATTTCAACCTAGGATTTTGGCCTCACAATTTTGACTACGTGGATTATCATTATGACTAGAGTCTCTCAAGAGCTAGAACACTACTTTTTGCTTTTCATTTTTATTACTTGTAGATCGCCGACCTGCGGATCTATTAGAATTGAAAACCATAATACTAGTACTTTTATATATTTAAAAAAACAAATATTAATTAATGAAATTATTTCGAACCGCTCTGTTTTATAGAGTTAAGGTATAAATGTTTCTATAAGGGATTTTCAGGTACAAGATCTTTAATATCCACTCTCAATACAATTCTCTTAAATATTAAATTGACTTGAAGTGTTAATCATGTAGGTACCTCCCTCTCTTTGGTCCACCATATTAGATATTAACAACGTCAGTTCAAGATCAACATCTTGCAACCATTGATCTAAGGTGTTACATCCTTGAATCGCTTAGGATGATTCCCTCCATCATAGTTTTCTCAATCTTCTCTATTTCTGATTCCACAATGGAACAATGACGTTATCTGTAGAAAACGACTTATGATACCTACAATTTCCATGAGGTCGAGCTCGACTCTCATATTTAGAGTTTCAATCCGCCGTGCATGTTTTAGTTCAACGGGTTTAGATCTCGAATCCGCCGTGCATGTTTCAGATCTATAAGGTAAGAGTTTTTTTTGGTTGATTTCGTTAATGTATTTTTTTTCTTTATAATTTTTTATTTAACTTTTATTTACATTTTTATTGTTTTTTAATGATATTTTATTCAAGATTTTATTCATTTTTCTTATTATTTTTTTGCAGGTTCTCTAATCTTTCACATATTCATGCTCTAAATGGAAGGTTTATATTTTATTTTTGTTTTTTATTTGTCTTCTTCCTTCTTACTTTTTTGTTCCTAACATTTTATCTTATATTTTTTATTTATTTCATATTTCAGTTGTTGCTTTAGAGATGATTATTATGTTTAACATGATTGAAGTTGATATATTTGATGAGTTTATTTGTTAATACTTGATTTTAAATAATTTTATTTAGCTTAAATTACATTTCAAATATAATTAGAATCAAATTAATGTTATTCTAATGTGTCATTACTCGTTAATATGTCTCATTTAACTCTCTTTAATTTATATTTATTTCATAATTTATTCTAATTTTTATTTATTTATAATTTTTAGATTGGTGAAATTATTGAAGGGAGACCATTATTACTTAAATTTATTCTAATCACTATTTAATTTTTCTAAAAGTGAAATAAGTTAGAAAAAATGTATATAAATCTTTCTAAATGTAAGCTACAAATGCAGTTAAATGATGATTGATAGATTTATATACAATTTTGTTGAAAATAAAAAAAATATTATAAAAATAGATAATTAATGTCTTGGTTGTATAAAAAAATTCTATTAGGTCTTAGTATAGTGTGTTGTTTATTGCAAGTCAAAGTCACATCAACTATATCTATCTTTATGTCTTTTTCCTTTTCATCATCACACATGTCTTTTAATGTTATAAAGGACTGTCAAAATAATTTTTTATTTGATGTTATATATTCAAAATAAATGATAATTACAATAATAATTAATTAATGATATTCAATATGTTATTTTATATCATTTATAATATATTAATTGTTGGATAAGATGTTAGTATTATTTTATACTATTTATAATACCCAATAATAATTACAATAATAATTAATAATGTTTGTATAATTGATGAAAATATAAAAATTGCACATGTCATATATATTTAGACGTGTTTATAAGAACTACAAGCCATATATACTAAAATTTTATAATATAAAATATGAAACAATTTAATCTTATACATCTTAACTATCTACACAGTTAATAATTACAAAATAAACATAAATAAAAGTTAATAAAAAAATTGAGAAACAAATCGAGGACACTAATTAATAATATTTTTTATTAACTAATAATAGTAGCATGATGTATTTTATTTTTTTATTCAAAATTTTTGAAAAATGAATATAATTTATGATTAATCAAATATTAAAAATATAATTGTGAAAATTTTGAAAAATGAATACAATTAAATATTTACAACTTTTTTTAATTCCAGTTTTTTAACATCATAAATAGTTTTATTCAAATATAAATTGATCTCTAAAGCTTTTTAAGACTATCACACAAAAAAGAAAAATAAATTAATAAGTAATAAACAAATCAAAATAAATAATTAAAATACATACTAAGTACTGTGAGGAGCAACATAGCATGTATACCATTGCTACAATCAATTTGAAACACATGATATCAAAAATGTACAAATTTAATTAATTGAAAAAGATTGTTAATTATTGTAATTCATGATAAAAAGTATATATTTAGAATAACTTAATTTACATAAGGAATGCAATTTTTGGAAAAAATTAAAATTAGAGATGATCACTATAAGAAGCAAAATAATCTATATAATCTTCCTTATTGCAATGATTTAATGGTAGTGAAAAATAAAGTTAGTATAATTAATTGAAGTAATTAATTTTTTTATATATAAGAAATTGAAAACGTGAAGTAGGTTAAATAGTGGAGGTAAAATATCAGTATTATATCATCAGTTTTTTAAGTTAAAAGAAAAAGTTTGTATATGTTTTTTTTATCTCCCAGATAAATAAGAAAAAACATAAAGTTTGTGAATGCTTTTTGATCTTAAAGGTAAATAATAATTAAACAAATTATGACAAATTTGATTTAAAAAAATGATGACAAATTTGATAAAAAGAGATGATCAATGTGTTGATTGTATCTAAGATAATCTATAAAACATGCTATATAATAGTAGGTCTTAGTATAGTGTGTTATTTACTGCAAGTCAAAGTCACATCAACTATATTTATCTCTATGTCTTTTTCCTTTTCATCATCATACATGTCTTTTAATATTATAAAAGACGGTCAAAATAATTTTTTATTTTTTATTTGATGTTACATATTCAAAATAAATAATAATTACAATAATAATTAATAATATTCAATATATTTTTTATACCATTTATAATATATTAATTGATTGATAAGATGCTAGTATTATTTTTTACTATTTATAATACCTAATACTCCCTCCGTCTCATAATAAGTGTCTCATTTCAACTTTTCACGGTTCTTAAGAAAATGATTAGATGTGTTGATTTTAATGATAAATTTAATACCATTTACTAAAATACCCTTATTTATTATAGGTAGTGGAGTAGTTGGAAAATGTGAAAGTTAATATATAGGGGTATAGTAGTGGAAAAAATTAATAAATGTTGCATTGATATTCTAAAGGGACACTTATTTTGAGACATGAAAAAAGTGCAAATGAGACACTTATTATGAGACGGAGGAAGTAATAATTACATTAATAATTAATAATGTTTGTATAATTGATGAAAATATAAAAATTGTACATATCATATATACTTAAACGTGTTTATAAGAATATATGTCATTATAGTCATACATACTTAAATAGGTTTTTCTTACATCAATGTCTTTTCAAAACCTTATATATTAGTCGTAAAAATCATTAAAACAATGATTGTAAATACGATAATAGTTTATGTCAAATTGATAAAAAAAAATTAAACGATATTACGGAGGAAAATATTTTATTGATCTTACGACGAAAAATAACTAAAACAGGAAAATATTAAATGTCATCAACTGAATCAATTACTTCAATATATCTTTATATTTTAAAGGGTCATGCTAACGAGTGCCCCCGGGGCACTGGTTAAGCATTCCAAATAAAGAAAATATCATAAATTTATTGCAATTGAACACACACAATATGCTTTAGAAATCTAATTATTTATGTTTACAATACATTGAATACATATATTTTGGATTAAAACATATCTTTTTTACTTTATTAAATAAATCAACTTACCTTTTTAATCTCTTAACCAGTGCCCCGGGGGCACTCGTTAGCATTACCCTATTTTAAAATATAAATAAAATTAAATAATTAAATAAATCTTAATTAAATGTAGTCTTTTAGTGTTAGCACTCATTTGTAATGAAATTTATTACTATGCATTAATTTGTCTTTTAATTTTTTTCTTCAAGTACAACTAGCTAAGTTCACACAATGAAAATTAATGTAGTCTTTTAGTGTTATCACTCATTTGTAATGAAATTTATTACTATGCATTAATTTGTCTTCTATTTTTTTTTTAAAATTAGGACAATTTGAATTTGAATTTGAACTTAAAGAAGATTTGAATTTTCTTAAGTAATAAGTATTATTTATAATATATATAAATATCTTGATTTTTATCTAACTATTCTATCTATAGTTTATGAAAAGCATAAATGTCTATCTACAATATAAAGGTTGGAGGATAAAATAAATATATAAATATATGATTTTATTTATCATCTCAAAATAATATATATAAAAATAATTTTGAAAATAACTAAAAAAGAAAAATATTAAATATCATTAACTTGAATAGATTTTATGTTATACTAATAAATTAGATAAATTTTTTAACATTTATCCCCATAATTAAAACCGTTATTCTAATAAATTTATTATTTTTATTAAAGAGTGAAGACCCATTTTGGTCCCTCACAAATATTACACGAGTCAATTATTATTTTGTCACGGGTACCAGACATTTTTCTATATATTCAATTATTATTTTTTCATGGGTACCAGACAATTTTTTATACATTTAATTATTATTTTTTTACGGGTACCAGACATTTTTCTATTAAAAAATATACATCTGAAACAAATACGCATTCCGTACCAGAACCCGTGCGAACGCACGGGTTTGTTACTAGTTAGAATTGAAAACCATAATACTAGTACTTTTATATATTTTTAAAAATAAATATTAGTTAATGAAATCATTTCGAACCGGTCAAATGTGATAAGACTTATTTAGGGTGTCTTTTTAATATAGTCTATGGTATAAATGTTTTCAGAAGGGATTTTAACTAGAAGATCTTTAATATCAACTCTCAATACAATTATCTTAAATATTAAATTGACTTGAACGTTGAAGTGTTAATCATGTAGGAACCTCCCCCTCTTTGGTCCACCATACTAGAGATTAACAACGTCAGTTCAAGATCAACATCTTGCAACCATTGATCCAAGGTGTCACATCCTTGAATCGCTTAGGATGATTCCCTCCATCGTAGTTTTCTCAATCTTCTCCATTTCTGATTCCGCAATGGAACAATGGCGCTATTTGTAGGAAACGACTCATGATACCTACGATTTCCACGAGGTCGAGCTCGACTCTCATATTTGGATTCCAAAAGCGTCTTTGGTGAAGATATCGAAGTCTCACTCAAGATTTCAAGTCTGCGGTGTTCATATCCGTCAAACTTCGATCCAACACTAATCAATCATCCACCTCGATCTCGAACCAATGTGAAAAGACGCCAACATATTTCCCCATATATGGACCTAGATCTATAGAGTTCTGACCGGTCAGGGTTCAATTTGAGCCTAGACCAACCAAGAATCTTGGCCTCCCACTTCCACCGATAATCGCAAATGAATCTCTCTGGATCTGAACTCAGGTTCAACTCAAGTCCAGGCGATAACAACATAAACACTACTGTGCAGATATCTTCTTGACTGACCCCTGCCAAACGTCCCATCATCGTAAATATCCTCTTCCGACAACATCACCACCACGCTGAATGAAGTTATGGAGTTGACCTTCAGCTCATGCACTGAGATAGGTAACTTAAGGGACCAAATAACACACCCGGTACAGAACTCGGCGGAAAAGGTAGAAGCTCCAAGCTTTAAAACACCGTCGATTTCACTCTAGGAGAAAGACATAACACTCGGTTAGAGAAATAACTTTTAAAGATATGAAGCGACATAAAGCCGAACATCCCGACTTGTTTCAGGTAGAATGAGACCGAAATAGAGAGAATTCCAGTTCGTGTAAGCACTAGCGAAGATTTCAACAACAAAAGGGATAAAGAGAACGACATCGGGTTATCTCCTTTTGGGATAACTCAAAGCTCAAAGGTTCCAGACAACTCCAACTCCGGGAAGAAACACTCGAAAATATTCATCAAAGCTCAGTTTTCTCCTAATTCGGGGACTCAGGCTACCCAAATCAGTCGACCACCCAGCTACCCAGACAACACATCAGAGGGTGAGAGATCGATATATACTTGCGACCGGCCGGAAGATTTAATTAATATACTTGTAAATTTATTACTTAGTTGCAATTATTAATATAATTGCTGAATGTAAACAATATACATGTATGTATTGTTGTTATATTCTTGTTGCTCTTCTTTCTGTCTTGTCCCTTCTTTAGGGCACTAAAGTGTGAATGCACGTAACAGTGAATCGGGATAAAACCAACACAGTTGTTGTCCGGAGCAAAGATTTCAGGGGTGAGATTTTGTTGTGTGACATGTATGAGTTAGAAGTTCGTGTTTAGAAAAGTAAATGTTGGACTATATAAGTGAGATAATCTATAAATATGTCTTAAAATTTTAAATAAAAACATGATTTCTTTTGGTCCAATGTAAATGATCTTTTAAGGTCCTCCTCATAATGCAACAATGGTACCAGAACAAATGATTTAACTAAATAGAATTGGTTTCTTGTCTCATTGAGGTTGACAACGATGACAAGGACGTCTTTAAATTTTTTAAGAAACTATGTAGGCTAGTCACGATTCAATTGTGACAAAACAACTATAAACCTTATTTAATCATGACAAACTGTTATAAGAACTTATTTAATTACTATTTAACTGTGACAAGTTTCAAATTTTGTGTTGTATCTCACATTACACATCCTCAAAGACAATTTTGAACAAACAATGCATATGTATGTGAAAAAGAAAATTTAAAAGAGAGCATATGTTCAAAAGATTAAATGAACTCCCATTAAGGCTATGTACAATGGTTTGCATATTCAACACTTTTTTTTTTCACTTTTTATTTTCCACATCATCTTCTCTTTCTTCCACATAATAATTCAACACTCATTTAATTTTTACTCACTACAATGGTTTTGTTTAATAAAATTCAACACCTAATTCCACCATTTTAAACCATCACAACAACCAATAAAATTTTACAACGTAATATATGTGGGCCCATACTTTCTCATTCAACATGTTGAATGTTTTCAATACATATTAATCCACATCACTTTCAACTCTTTATTCAACACCTCATTGCACCTATTCAACTACTCCATTGAATAATTTTTTCAACACCTCCATTGTAAATGGTCTTAGAGGAGATTATGTTCAATATAGATGTGAGAAAAAAATGGTACATATTCGCCACATTATTAAAATTAACTCCAACCACATAGATAAAGAATATATAGTTTTTTTTAATGACAATCGATAATCTACTATGTTTTTTTAATGACAATCGATAATCTATTATTAATATAAAAAATTTGAAATCTAATTTATTTACATCCTAATCCTAAACTAATTCATAGATTATTCAATTTTTAGAGATAAAAACGTTTTTAAGAATTACTTAAATCTTAATAATTTAATTTAATCAAATAAAATCAAATAATCATTATGACATAGTATAATAATTAGTATTCACGTGCAACTTTTAATAAATTGATACAAATGTAACCCTATCCACATCAAAAATATTTGAAAATTTCTTTGGCCACCTCCCAACTTTCTAGCCCACCTCCAGCGAAAAACCCAAATTACCCCTGACTTCGGAAATGCATCTCCGAAATGCAAGGAAAAGGTGTTTTCGGAGATGCATCTACGAAAGCGCCTTTTTTTTGAAAAAATTGTCTTATTTTGGAAGTTCATTTCTGAAAACAGTATTTCGGAAGTTCATTTCCGAAATACTGCGTGTTTTGCAGATTAAGCAAAACAGCCCCCCTCCCCCATTCATTTACCCTAATCTTCTTCCAAAATCATCCTCTTTCAAAATTTCTGCAACAAGCAAGTGTGAAGTCAAATAGATTGCCCAAGTCTTCTTCCAATCTCAACCTAAATAATCTCAAACACTAATTGGTAAGTTTAGCATTTTATTTCAATTTTTAGATCCATTTGAATAAACTCTATTAGGGTGTTTAGAAATTGAAAAATATACATTAAGATAGGTTGGTACTGATATTAGGTTGTTTAGTAGGCATAAAAGTAGTTTTGAAGTTTGATTTTGGGGTCTGCCATTGGAGGTTGCAGAGAAGTTCTGCGCAGGGGTGTTTCAGAAGTTCATTTCCGAAAACACCTCCATCCCAGTTTTCAGAAATGAACTTCCGAACTGTATCAAAAGTGCAATTTTTTTTGTTTTTTCTTTTGTCTCGCATATTAATCGATTTCAATTGTTTACAGGAACATGTCAGGCAACCAACCAGCACGCATCAGACAGGGTAGAGAGTCCCAGACTGCGTCGGCTAGACGCAAGCGGGCGGCGGCGCAGCTGGCGTCGACCCAGGGACGGGGGCAGGGCCGGGGACGCCGTGTGCGAGTTCCCGTGGACGTGGGAGAGGGTACGTCGACGTGACCTACCTCTGCTACTTCATGGACCTGGATACCGTTCACTAGTGGAACTGGGGGGCAGCTACTCTGGCATACCTCTACCAGAAGCTGAATGAGACCTCCAACTGGAGGATGAGGCAGTTGGTTGAATCCTGCACACTACTCACGGTACGTTTCATTTTAATTGTTTCGTATTTATTTATGTTTCGTTTTTATTTATGTTTCGTATTTACTTATGTTTCGTATTTATTTATGTTTCAGAGCTAGATCATCTCCTACTTCTCCCGCATCCACGGCTTTCACATCGATCTTGTGTACGTTGACGCCATGCCCAGGGCCGCCAGATACGTTCTCCCGAGGGGGAACAATGCGGTGGGACCATACCGTGGGTACCTGGACCGCACGATGCACGACGACATCACCTGGAGGTCGTTCAGCGACTACACTCAGATTGTCCCCTTTGACGGCATATCTCTATATTCTGGCTGGTTGGCATGCGGGACCGGCATCATGGTCCGTATCTCCCTGAGCGGTGCATGCGTCAGTTCGGATTCGTGCAGCAGATACTCAGGTCACCCTTTGAGGCTGCTCCCGACACAGTGACCCGAGTGCAGCTCACTGCCATATGGGAGGACTGACAGCATCATGTGGTACCGCAGGAGTACCGTCGCACTCGGGTCACACAGGACTAGCACAGTGTGGAGGGATACGTCACATGGTTCTATCGGGTGTCACATCCTCTGCTGAGACCCGACATTCCCGACGCTCCTAGGCCAGCACACGAGGAGATCCTGGAGAACCAGCAGGCCGAGGATGACCACGCCATTGATCTCATGCCGATCTGCCAGCGGATAGAGATGCTTGGGCGGGACGCGTTGGATCGAGGTGTCGTTCATCAGGGCGGTCCAGAGGCAGTCGCCGTGATGGAGATGATCGTCACTGATGCGGGCCGTGCGGCGGCATACAGGAGGCAGAGGAGGGCCCAGGGTGAGAGGGTTAGGCACACCCAGTAGTGGTCGGGTTTATTTATTTTTTGTTTTCGGATTGTATCTTTAGCACACTATTTTTATTTGGATTTAGATCGGCTTGTTTATATTACTTTTTTTATCATATTAGTTTTTTCTGTTTATATGTCATTTATTTTATTTCCCGGTTTCCTTTAATTAAAAATACGAGACTGTGAAAAACATAAAAAAAAATCAGTTTCTGCATAATTCGGAAGTTCATTTCCGAAACTCCCCAAAATCTAAACAAAGGTGTTTTCGAAAGTTCATCTCCGAAAACACCCCCCATGAGGTGTTTTCGGAGATGAACTTCCGAATTGTGGAAAATTTTTTTTAGAAAAAAGTGCTTCGGAAGTTCATTTCCGAAGCAGTGGTAATTTGGATTTTTCGCCAGGGGTGACCCCCATAGGGAGGTGGCTAAAGAAAAAACCAAATATATTTTCAATAAATTGATTACGGGTTTTAAGTTAATTTAGTGACTTTACGGGAATAAGTTACAAAAAATTTATATATAGGAAAAGTTTATAGTTGAATAATTATTTTTATAAACGGCAATAAGTTATAGATATTTTTATAAATGAGAAAAAGTTAACTGTTAATACAATTATTTTTATAAAGCGGAATAAATTACAAATATTTTTATAAACGAGAAAAAGTGAATTGTTCATACAATTATTTTTATTATTTTAGAATGAAATATATTTTGTTTCAACTTAAAATTTCTAAATCAGTTTTGAATTTTTATTTTTATATTAAAAGTTTTATAAATATTGTGAAATAATTTAGTCACAAATTATTTAAATCTTTATTTTTTAAAGTTGAAGTTAGTTTTTAAATATTAAAATAAAAATAAAAATCTTGGAATAAAAAAAGAATGATGAATCCAATACCAAAAATAATTGAATTGCATTATTTTATTTTTGGTTGAATCACAATTAATAATTAAATTATAATTTATTATAGGGAAATATATGAATCTCTTCTTAGGCAGGATGTAAAACAAATCACAATTTATCATAATTAATAGTTAATATTGTGAAATAATATGATTATTGTAGCATTAATTTTCTTAATTCAAGTTGATTTGAATCTTTTGAATATTTTAATTTTTTCTTTAATCATCATTAATTACAGTCCCAAATGCTTCTTCTCACGAATAAAATATGTGGCCTAAGTTATTTTATTCAAATTAATTTATTCCAATTATTTTATTCAAATTATTTTATTTAAATTACTTTTCAATATTTAATTTTATATTTTGATTTGGTCTTAACAATATGCAAATCATATTTACACTTAGAGTGAAGACCCATTTTGGTCCCTCACAAATACTACACGAGTCAAATTAGTCCTTCACAATAAAATAGACCCAATTTAATCCCTTATAAAATTAAACCGGATCATATAAGTCCTTCGGTTAATATTTTTTTCAAACCGGTTTTTTCCTAGTATTAAACTGTGACTGGATTGCCACGTTGGATTTTATTTTATTTTCATTTTTAAAATTTTTATTTTTAATTTCATTTTTTAACAATTATAAATTAATAATATAAAAAAGCCAAAATTGTTTCTTATAAGGAGTTAAACTCAGGCCCATGTGGTTAATCTTAAACAATTTTAAATTTAAAATACAAAATACAAAATTTGTAACAACATGGTATCGAACCTCAGTCTCTTCAGATTAAATGACAGTCAATTTAATAAAATACAAATTGATTTGTTTATTTGTAAATGATAGTCACTTTACTAACAATAGAAATTGATTTGTCTAGTTGTTATTGATAGTCATTTTGCTAACCGTAGAAATTGATTTGTCTAGTTGTAAATGATAATCACTTTATTAACAATAGAAATTGATTTATCTAGTTGTAAATGATAGTCACTTTACTAACAATAGAAATTGATTTGTCTTGTTGTAAATAATAGTCACTTTACTAACAATGGAAATTAATTTTTCTAGTTGTAAATGATAGTCACTTTATTAACGATAGAAATTGATTTGTCTAGTTGTAAAGTGAAAATCATTTAACTTGAAGGGACTTGGATTTGAGACCTCATAGATAAAAATTTATGTATAAAATTTGTTAATATTAGTAGAAATCATGAAAATTACTTATTTAAAAATTACTTTATAAGAAATAATTTTGGCTTTTTTGATATTATTCATTGATAACGGTTTAAAAATGAGATTAAAAATAAAAATTAATTTAGTATTTAAAAAATAAAAAATAAAAAAATCCAACGTGCCAGTGCAGTCACGGTTTAAAAGTATGAAAAGAACCGATTTAGAAGTAGAAAAAAACCGATTTGAGAAAAATATTAACAGAAGGACTAATATGATCCGGTTAAATTTTGTAAGGGATTAAGTTGGGTTAATTTTTTTGTGAGGGACTAATTTGACTCGTGTAATATTTGTGAGGGACCAAAATGGGTCTTCACTCTTACAGTTATTAATATATAAACTAGTCCATGATTTAAAAAATATTGACTTTTAATAATTATAATTATGATTTAAACTAGTCCATGATCAGTTGTAACCTCCCCGCATAAGACAGCATACGGGTGCACCAATGGTGAAGTCTGTGTAGGCGTTTTCTTTGGACTGGTCAGGATAATGAGAGCAGAAAAGCACCTATCTCTTGGGAGAAAGTGTGTGATCCAATTGCTGCTGGGGGACTCAATGTTACAGCATTGGGACTGTGGAATCGAGCAACTATAGGGAAGATGCTATGGGATTTGAGTCACAAGAAGGATAGACTTTGGATTAATTGGGTGAATCACTTCTACTTGAAGAACAATTCTGTGGAGACTTACCAGGCTAAACAAACTATATCTTGGACTATCAAAGCTGTGTTCAAGCATAGGCATATGTTGCTCAATACTGATGCTTGGGTGAAATTTCAACAAACTGGACTGTACCATGCTAGATCCATGTACATTGCTTTAAGAGGTGAGAAGCAAGATGTACCATGGAAGAATCTCATGAGAGGCAACTTAGCTAGACCTCGAGCTACCTTTGTTCTATGGATGGCTTGCCACAGAAGGTTACTTACTAAGGATAGGCTAAGCAAGTTTGGCATTGTCAATGATGGCAAGTGTGTCTTCTGTGGAGATGCTGAGACTTGTAACCATCTGTTTTATGGCTGCGGGGTAACTAGAGAAATATGGGAGAACTTCCTGGATTGGATGCATTTGCAGCGACACCCGTGTGGCTGGGATCAGGAACTCGAGTGGATTATTCTTCATACTAAAGGAAGAAGTAATCGAGCCAAACTACTAAAACTCTGTGCTACTGAAACTCTCTATCATATATGGCTTTGGCGCAATAGGAAAATTTTCCAACAGGATGCTGGGATTGATGTTAGTTTTCTACATATTAGGAACATTGTCAAGGAATGTTCCAAGAGGGATAGAAAATTATGGGACTACTGTAATACACTTTAGTTAGTGTCTTGTTATACATAGTCTGTTTTGAGGCTTGGATCTAAGGATCAGCTTGTACAAACTGTTTTTTGGGAAGTAATATATTCTTTTATTTTCTCCAAAAAAAATTATAATATATTTATTTTTCACTTATTAATATATAAACTAGCCCATGATTTAAAAAATCTTGACTTTTAATAATTATAATTATATTATATTTATTTTGGGAAAGATAGTATATTTATTTTTAACGATGACATTTGTTTTTATTTTTAAAAAATTAGATCATTTGGTACCTGTTACCAAATCAAATATATACAATCACATATATTATATTTATTTATTATTTGTTTATAACATTGTGCAATCCGTACAAACGGACGGGTAGATGATTACTCAGGTAGATTTATAACGATTGGTTCGAACGCAGATTTATAACCATATTCTATAGTTGGTTCGAACGCATGGGTAAATGACTGCTTAATTATTCATTTATTTTTTCTACTAAAGTATATATTTATAACTAGATTAACCTTACTTTTTTTAATTTTACAATTCTAAGTTAGATTTTGAAAATCAGATTTTCTTTGTGTTTTTTTTTCTCTCTCAAGTGTTATTTTATTTTGCGCACGTGGGTCGGAGGTTAGAACATGGGAGCCAACGCGGATAAGTTGAATAATTGAACGTAATAGTGATAGTGAATTATTTCGTTCCTGATTTTGAAAGTCAACCTCTAATAATTGTGATCAGCTTCAACACACGATTTATTATGATTATATGTTGAGAGTACGTATTTAAAAGAATCTTAAGGAACATGGCACATAATTAAAGGAACTCCACTTTATCAAAATGAGACTTTCTAATGCCAAAACCAATCACAACTTAATTTAGGTGTATAGCTAATAGCTTAAATTAGATTTTTATATAACTTCAAATATGAGTTCTGTTACAAACAATTAGAGTTTTTTTATTAATTGAGTTCTGATACAAATTGGTATTGATACAGATTTAATTGAAATCTATGACATCTGTTACAACCTGAACTTAAGTGTAATGTTGAGATAAATGCATAATTGAAACTGGTAAAACTACATATGAAAGGTATGAGATTTTCCAATCGAAACATTACTCCTTCTCCATAAATTGTAAGTTTGTAACAGTTACTCAATTCTGCAGATTTTGAAACAATTATGTACAAAAGGCGTTGTGATCAAATGAACCAGATTTTTAACCCAAAGTGAGTTGAGCACCATTTTTAATTTTTTTTTTTCATTGAGAAGAGGTGGACAAAGTGAAATCCTATGGAAGGATAAGAGGACAATTTTACCCGATATTAATATAGACAATGTACGTTATGTTCATACTCATTATGGGTTCAGGTTCAACTGTCCATAAATGGTGGCTGAAACCACCGGTGAATCTATAAATTCCTTTGTGGCAGAGGTTCTTATTGAACCAAACATAAACCTAAGTCGACCAAAATGAGGAATATGCATTGCATTTCAAGGCAAATAATTTATCCAGTAGACATAGCCATATCAGTCTCAAACAGTTAAACCACCATGTTAGGTCCACATAATAAATGACATTAGAAACTCAAAAACAGTATCAGCAACTACGCAAACCTGAAGCTAAACATCCGAAAATTAAAAGACAACAATAAATTCAAAAACAAGGTGCAATAAATTGCTATCGTCACATGAATCAGAAATTCCAAATCAGTCTGCTGGTTGATCAACTTCTGCATAAGCAGTGTCAAGGTGTGCTTGCTCGGCTTCGCGCACCTCCTTCTCAGTTTTCCTGCCCTTCTTGCATTTGTAGTACACACTCATAAAAGTCCCAACGGCTCCATACTTCCTTCTACAGTGCTCATACAGACCAGCATCAAACATCCTCCAGAAGTTTTTCTCGTTCAGCTCAGACACGGCATACTGTGGCTGAAAACAATGATTCTCAATCATCCAGCTCTCCAATTTACGCACTGCTTCTGCACCATCAAATACCTCACCCCTTAACACAGGACCTGGTGCATAGTAAACTCCAACATCTGTGAACATCTGAGCATTTGGTGTATCTCCCTGCCTGCGTTGCAACTCGAAGCCTGCTTCTGGGTAAATCATAGTTTTGACAGGCAGCTTGAACAATTTGTGTGGACAGAGCCATAAGGGGTATAGCTGTATTTAAAATCAATATAATAAGAAAGGAAATATATGACTGCACAACGGCGACTAAATCATACAAGAAAACTGAATTCCTGAGACAGCTTCGTGACATAGAAGCTTTGAATTGACATGAAATAAAGCAACATTTTCAATATATTAGCATTACTTAGACAAATCAGTAACAAGTTTTATTGGAGAAGTGGAAAACTACTTAAACTTCTCCAAAAGTGGAAAACAAGTTGAGAAAACCAATTAGTAGTTTAGTGCAGATCATAATAGACAAAGGAAATGGGCTTTGCTAATGAAAAAACCATGAGAGCTTTAGCCCAAACTTTAGTTACTTATGACTGAAACTATAATCTTAAATGGATAAACATAACTGAAACACAATCTGAAGAAAAAATGACTGAGTGAAATATTAACATGGATAGTGAAAGGAAAAGTGTACCTCCATCTCGCGGTCAACCCATTCTAGTGCATCTCCAACCTTGTATAAAGGAACAAGTATGTCCTGGATAACATGCATTTCATGGTAATAGTTTCTAATAGCTTCCCCTTGAGTTGCCTTGAGCAAAGAAACCTTGGGTGGCATCAACCAGCCAAACAGAAACCTAAACCAAAATTGATCACCAAATGGGAGGATAAGCTTTCCCTCCCAATACAAACACCTTGTGTGCCTGTGATAATACTCTCTGGTGGGAATGTATTCTACAAACAGACCTTTCTTGAGTGCTGTCTCCGCATGTTGGTAGAACCAGGTTTTGTACCACCACCCTACATTGTTAATCTTATTCCCCTTTTTCTTGGCCTCTTCCTTCGAAGCATATCTCCCTGTCATGCACACAGCGCGTGTTGGTGAATAAATCATAGTTTCAACAAAGTCTGGAACCTTCTCATCATTATCCTGGTCCCCATCTCTGGGAGCAAAAGAATCAGAATATGCCTGTGCAATATCTTTCAGGGTACCAACAACTGGTTTATAGGTTAACTTCATGTACTCCTTAATGGGTATAAGCTTGACCTCAGCAGCAACAAGAAGCCCAAGTGTTCCCTGAGACCATGGAATCGCGTAAAATAGATCAGAGTACTCATTGTCCTTGGTGGCTTTAACAAGAGATCCATCTGCCAAAATGATTTCAAAGGCTACAACAGTATCAGAAAAAAGGCCATATTTGTGGGAACTTCCTTCAATCCCATAACCATTTATGAGGCCACCAACAGTAAGATCATCGAGCTCAGCAACCACAGCAAGTGCAAGATTCATAGGCACAGTCACCCTGGTGATCTGCCCCATGTTAACAAGGGGCTCTACCCTAGCAATCATTCTCTCTTTGTCGATTTCAAGTATGTTCCTGAAAGGAGAAAGATCAACCTCAAAATGACGAGCCCTCTTGTAGTCAACATTTCTCATCCCAACAGCAACCCATGGCTTACGAGCAGTGCAGACAAGACCATCCTTTGAAGGATTCCTCTTTTTGAGACGATTGACAACCTTGTCGACATTCTCATCATGTTCCTTCTGCCGCGTCTTGAACGACTTCCACTCAGATCTCACATCCCCAAGGTATGTAAGAAAATAGAGTGTGAAGGAAATGGGAAGAACCACAAAAATAACAAGAATCCATCTAAACTTAACAAAGTAGTCCACCCAAATCTTCTTCCTCTTGGGACGCAGGGGAGCCTCAAGATCCGACATTGCTCAGATTATAAACCTCGTCTCTTACTGCAACAAAGAAAAACAAAATGTAAATCCTTTGAAATTTCACAACTAAAGCTCCCAATAGTTAATTATTCGCATTAATGGTTACAGTTCTTAAAATTGTTTGCAGAGACATAAACCTTGATGTCTCTAACTGACACAGAGTAAAAAAAACAAAAAAACAAAAAAACAAAAACAAGCAAACACTAGGTTACTTACTACTCTACAAAATTATAGCCAGGAGCTAGGTACCAAACTTGTACACACAGATTAATCAATAATTCAAAAGCTGGTTTGAAATAATCGCTTAATTAGTTGCTAGTACTACTACTACAACAGTCACTCTCAGATTTCAAAAGAGAGATCGTGGCATGTGCATGAAACATACATAAAACAACAAAAACAAATAGTTTATATACAAATCAAGCAGAGATTAACAAAGATCTGAAAAATATAAACAAAATGCAACCCACATTAACTAGAACAAGTAACGGTACGGTATTTGTCCGTAAAGTGTTCGATAAAAAGTCAGAGAGAAATAGAAACAGTGAATCTAACAAATAGTAGCATAATGAAATTGGATTTTAGCTTGTAAATTAGTAATGTAACGGTATGAAGCAAAAAATGAATGTATTGTAGTAAAAATTGAAGCAGATGAAAAAGGATCGAGAAGATCGAGAGAGTCAAATGCAGGTTTTGTAATGAGCGGAGAAAGCGAAGAATCCAAATTCCAAAGACAAAAAACAGTAGAGAGAGAAAGAGAGAGAGTACCTGAGATGAGGTTGAAAGAGTGAAGGTGAGAGAGTGAGAGGGTTCTAGAGTTGGGGTTTTATTTAACTCAATGATAATGTGGGTGAGTACAGTGTGTCGTTGATGCGATTCCCCACTCGTTCATTTCATGTAACTCGTGACTACTTTGTCTCATTGTTACATTATCATTAAAAAAGGTAAACATTTAATTACACTTTTCACCTTTAGGAAAATATCTTTTATTTTAAATACATAATTATAAATAATTGGGAGTACAGTACTGGAGTATTATATTCCTATTATAAAATGATATATACTTTTTTTTTATTATTATAAAAGATTGTTTACTTTTTTCAATTAGATTTAATTATTGAGGCTATTTGAATTTTAAACCTCTCATATTTTTGAAAAAAAATATGGACGGGTTATATGTATTTTTTGGATTAATAGTTATCTTGTTGCTTACAAAAAAAAAAAAATAGTTATCTTGTCTTTTTCATATAAATGAGTTTTGGAAAAATTTCTGTAAAAAAAAAATTTAATTTTCTCTGTCATTAAAATTCTTCTGTTTTGCCTTTTTATAAAGTTTATTCATCAATAACTTATTAAATGTCATATAAATTTATACATATTTTATCCTTTATTAAATTTGTTAATTTTTTAAAAAATATCTGTCATATCATTATTTTTTATGATTAGATTTTTTGGGAAGTCATAAGAATCAAAAATTCAGACTTTTTACTAGAGTTATTTAAAACCCGTATGACAGTAGCAAAATATATATAAACCCTTATTTTTCATCTTTTAAATTTCAAAAAAAAATTAATTCCGTTCTCACATTTTAAAAAAATAAACACGTAATTAATCTTAATTGAATTATGAGAAAAATTAAAACCATTTAAATTTAAAAGTAAGAATTTAATTATATAAATAAAAGGCAAAGTAAAATAAATTAAAATCAAATTATAATTAAAATCTTTTAATTGTATATCACTTTCATAATTATGAATAATGCTTAATTTATTGTGTATAAAAAAGAAAGTAGTAATAAATATTTAAAGATATATTACTAAAAAAATAACATTAATATTTAATAGTATTTTATTAATATTATACGATGGATTTAATATGTTAACTTTGTTTATTTTGGCTGGTTATCATTTCGGATTAATCGACTACTCTTACTTGTTGTCTCCTTTAGGCTTTAACATCCCACCCAATACCGATGCTCACTTCAAAATATATCTATCATCATCTTTCTTTCTTCCATGCCGGCTTTTCCTTCTACGTTATTATAAATGTTTTATGACTTTATTATAAAGGATCTATCCACACCTTGAGTTTTTTTTTATATATACTTTCTTCGCCCCCTTATTAACTTTTTTTATGGGCTTTGTTTGGATTGATCGAATCGGATGAAGCGGAGCGGAATGAAATGAAATAAAATGATATTATGTTATTTGGATAATTTAAAAATGGATGGAGCGGAGCGAAATAAGTGGTATGGATTCCATTTCATTACATCACTTACCACCATATTTCTTCCCTCCGATTTGGGCGGAATGAATAATTTGTCTTATTCCGTTCTAAAATTTCCAAACAATGAAATGGTACATTCGTTCCACTCCGCTCCATCCCACAACATTCCATTCCGCTCCATTCATTTCGTGATATCCAAACATACCTTAGCAAAAGAAATTAATATGTTAATTTTGTACCATAGTTGTAATAGTGTAACAAAAAATTTATAAAAATAATATGTTAATTTTGTACCATAGTTGTAATAGTGTAACAAAAAATTTATAAAAATAATATGTTAATTTTGTACCTTAGCACAAGAAATGCAAAGGATAATTCTAAACAAAAGTCAACTTATAATTTATAAAATTCAGAGATTAACATTTTTTTGGACACAATTCAGAGATTAACATAAATAAATACAAGACATACAAATTAATTGATGTACTCTAAATAAATTAAAATATTAAACCACCAAAAAATTTAGATATGTCAAAAGTTTTTCTTATTTGGCAGGAGCCACCACCAAACCGTAATTATGATTTGATGTAAATTTTTTGATATTTATTGAAGAGAGAGTAAGGATTATTTTTAAAGGAATGAAAGATATTTTAATTACTTTTATCAATAATTTGATGATTGTCTCCGAAGTATCTTATTCCTTATTTATAATATTGTGTATTTATTACATCGTCTGTAAGTTGTCCTATAAATAGGACCAATCTCATTGTAAAATATACACCGATAAAATAATAGAATCATTCTATCTTTCTCTCTTCCTTTTATCTTATTTCTCTTTATTTTATAAACCGTTATCAGCACGAAGCTCTGAGACTTATGATGTACTATTATTTACTTTATTTTTCTTTCATATTTTATATATTTTCTATGTGTTATTTATAAATATATTGATTAGAAAATAAAAAAGAAAATCAGTGATGATTTTCATGCATCTCTGATAGTTTCCATGAATAATATTAAAGCATCCCTGAAGGATAGCAAAATAAATAAATTATTAATATAGTTCCTGAAGAATTTGTTAAAGCATCCCTGAAGGATAACAAAACAAATTATTAGATAGTTTCTGAAGAACTTATTAGGCATCCTGAAGGATAGCAAAAAAAAAAATTCTATAATTCTTGAAGAACTTATCAAATATCCCAATATTCAGATTTTATATAGTTCCTGAAAAACTTATCAAATATCCTGAAGGATAATATTCAATTTTTATATAGTTCATGAAGAAGTTATCAAGCATTCCTAAAAAAAAAATGCAAATATTATTATTTTTATTAATAAAAGATTTGTGATTGAGTTCCTGAGAACTACAAAATGAGTTCATGAAAAATTGAATAAAAAGATTTGTGATATAGTTCCTGAAGAACTTAACAAATATTCCTGAAGGATAGTAACGAGTTTATATATAGTTTTTGGAGAACTTAACAAATATTCCTGAAGGATACTAATGAGTTTATATATAGTTCCTGAAGAACTTATCAAATATCTTTGAAGGATAATATTGATCAAATATCTTTGAAGGATAATATTGAGTTTATTATATAAAATATCTCTGAAGGAAGGATTGCATCTATAATATTAACGAATCCCAAATGGATTGCATCTATAATATTAACGAATCCCAAATGGATTGCATCTATAATATTAACGAATCCCAAAAGGATTGCATCTATAATATTAACAAATCCCAAAAGGATTGCAAAATGATTGCATCAATAATATTATCCCATTCGAGAAAGATTGAAAGAATAATATTGAATACCCTAGAAGGATTTCATAAATATTTTTTGTTATATTGATCTAAAAATTTGTAACATGTTCATAAAATAATTGTCATTCCAGAAGAATGACACAAATAATTTTAACGCATCCCAAAAGGATGATTATATTTTTTAGATTGTTGTTATATCTCAAAATGATGCTTATATTTTTTTTATCATCATTTATAAACTAATAATTTTAATGCATTTGAGAAAGATGATTATATTTATTTTGAATTATTGTTTATAAATATGTATATTATTCTAATTTTTTTCTCTAACATTTGACTGTATTAGAAACTTCTTAAAATTGTTAGAATATAATTTGTTATATGTTTGAGATTATAAATCTATATATTTCACTAAAGAATTGGCTATATAATATTTTTTTACCGCCTTTGATGATTGAGGCATTGTCTATGTGTTTGATGTTAAAATATTTTACTAGAATAAATTTTGTTATGTATAATATATCACTTAATATATTTATGTATCAATTAGTCAATGTTATATATTTTATTGCTGCTATCAGATTTCTAAATTAAGAAACATTTGTCAAATATTAAGATGTGTTTGATATTTTAAGATATTTTTTATATTGTTTAATTAATGTCATTTGGTGCAACAATTTTAATGATATATTTTTTAATTTATATTATATAGTTATAGCTTATAGTAATTAAATAATACAATCTTATTACTTTGACTCATTCTTTATTGACTATCACGCTTAATTAGTAATAATGTGGTTTCTATATTTGTATGAAATTTATTTAATTTTTATGATAAAATAAAATTGAATTGCATAGAATTCTTTTGAATAAATGTGTGTGACCTGATATATATCATTATGAAATAAATTTATATTTAATTTATAGCAATTTAATCAAATAAAAAAATGTATGTATTTTTTATGAAGATTTATTTATTAGATAATAATATGGTTGATTCAAACAATTTAGAATAATTAAAATACATATATGTATTATTGTAAACCAGAAGTTTATAAATCACACTTAAGTGTATTGCTGGCATAATCGGTTGGGTCATCTCGAATGTATTATGATGCAAAAATTAGCATTGAAGAACCTGAAGTTTCTTCAATCAAATAAGTTTTGTATGTTCCTACATAAAATTAAAATTTTATAAGTTGAGTTTTTATATAACATATGTAAGGTGGTATTTGTGAATCAATACACCAATCATGTAGACGATATAAATATTTTATGATATTAACTATTGCATCGACTAAAAGATCATGCATATGTTTGTTGTCTACTCACAACCAGAAGTTTGTGAAATTGTTTTCTCAACTAAAAGATCATGAATATGTTTATGAACTGAAAAACTAGTATTGAAGAACCGGAAGTTTCTTCAATCCAATAAATTTTGTGTGTTTCTAAAAGAAAATAAAAAACATGGGAAATTGAGTTATTGATGACATTAATTATTGCATCGATTAAAATATGATGCAAATGTTTATTGTCTACTCACAACCAGCCGTTTGTGAAATTGTTTTCTCAGACTAAGATCTCAACATCTGAATTTTTCAGAACTTTTTTGTTAAGTATTACATGTATTATTAAAATTAACATTGAACATCTTGTAGCATATGTTCATGAAAAAAATGGACTTGAAGATCCATTCTTTAGACGTCTAAAGTTAATTTATATGGTTGATACTTGTGAGATTATAAATTCTAAATTAGATATTTGAAACACGCAAAACATGAATATTAAGATATTTATCCGCATCATGCCAACTCATTGTGATACATTTCTCCTTCCTTGATGTATAATGTATTTTAGGTTAATAACCTTATACTTATCGTCTAAGTAAACTTTTGGATGTGTTGTGTAGTTTTCAATTGCTCCAATATAATACACTAAGACGGGTCTTGAAAGAATATTGGAAAAATATATTTCAGATAAATCCCAATTTTGAGATATAATTTGAGCAAACAAATGGATACTCGATTTCAGCCCAGTAGGTTGATTATTTATTGAGAAATTAAATTTTCCAATATTAGGGGAGAGATTGTGCATCTGAAGAGTGAACAAAAAGTTCAAATGAACAATTTAAAATAAATTGTTGTCTTGATCATCTTAAAAACCAATATGAGCAAAAAGTTCAAAATATTATTCATTTGCAAAGTTTATGAAATAAATTATCAGCTGTCAATATTCCACTCATAATGGATACTTCTATTGAATAATCTAATATTGCAAATGAGTTGTAACTGCGCCTGAAGCGTGGTATGAAAATAGGTTTCAATGTTAAAAGTCATCTACCTAGAAAAGAAACTAAAGTTAAAGATGACCCAAGTGAGGATATGAAAATTTTAAAAGCACTTTGACATAACTTATTTTTTAGTTCCAGAAGAACTAATCAAGTACTTGAAATATGCAATAAAGAGATCTCGATAAATTATGTCATGGATGAAATAAAATGGAACCGAAATTAAGAAAACCAAATAAAGTCGACAATGGCAATGTATTTGTATCAATATAGCGCTAAATATGATAAATGATAACGAGGATCATGAAAGAAAGTCTATCAAAGATTATAGACAAAGTGAGAATTGGCCAAAATGAATATATTCAATTGAATAAGATTTAAACTCACTTTACAAGTAACTTGATTATGGACATGTAGTCCGAACACCTCAAGGTGTGAAACCAATGGGATATAAATGAGTTTTTGTAATGGTATAAATTTTGATTTGTGGCTTAATGATTTTCAAAAAGACCAAAGATTGGTTTTGATAAAACATATCCACCTGTAGTGGATTTAATTAATTTTTTGATATTTTATTAGCCTTGTAGTACATGAAGGGCTTAATATAAACATGATGGATGTTGTAACATCTTATTTATGAAGCTAACTTGATAGTGACATTTACATAAAACTCCCTAAAGGATTTTATTTATCAAAGATACATAATTTTGAATCTCGAGAAACTACTCCATAAAATGAATAAATCTCTCTATGGGCTGAAGCAATTTGGACGCATGTGGTATAACCGTCTTAGTAAATATTTGCTTAGAGAGTGGTATACAATTAACTCCATTTGTCCTTTTATTTTATAAATAGACTGGGAAAAGAATTTCCAATAATAGTTATCTATGTTGATGACATAAATATTATTGAAACTCCTGAAGAGATTCCAAAAGCTATAAATTGTTTAAGGAAATTATTCGAGATGAAAGACTTGGGAAAGAAAAAGTTCTTACAAAATGAACATTTAGAAAATGAAACTTTTATATACCAAGAAGGTTATATAAAAAAAATTAAAACATTTCTATATGAGAAAATCTCGTATATAGAAAAATGTTAAAATGTTCTTATATGATAGACAAATCTCGTATGTTGTCTACCTCTATGATGTTAGATCATGGAATTTGCAAACTATTTTTTAGACCTCAAGAAGAGGATGAAAAAGTAATTGGTCCTGAAGTACCATATCCTAGTGATATTTAAGCACTAATTTATCTTGCTATCAATCTATTAGCAAGGCACAGTTCTTCACCTACACGAAGACATTGGAACAAAATCAAACATATGCTTCATTATCTTAGAGGTAAAATAGACATTGGTCTATTTTATACCAAAATATACAAATTCGAATTAACAATTTATGCAGATGGAAGTTACTTGTCAGATCCGCATAATGGTAGATCACAAACAGGTTATTTGTTTGTTTCCATGTGGTGGTACAACTATTTCATGAAGATCGGTGAAACATACAATAGCAACAAGTTCATCTAATCATGCAGAAACTTTTAGCACTACATAAGACTTTTCAGTGCAAAAAGATTGGTCTTTATCGTCGAAGAAATAATTTTTCAGTTGAGGGGGAGAAATAAACATTCAGCTGAGGGAGAGAAATAAGTTTATTTTAAAAGGATATTGTACTCTTTTTCCTTCACTAGATTTCCACTGGGTTTTTTCTAGTAAGGTTTTAACGAGGCATATCCAAAACAAACATCCAAGGGAGAGTGTTAAGAATAATTGGATGATTGTCTCCCAAGCATCTTATTCCTTATTTATAATATTGTGTATTTATTACATTGTCTGTATGTTGTCCTATAAATAGGACCAACCTCATTGTAAAATATATACCGATAAAATAATATAGAATCATTCTATCTTTCACTATTCCCTTTTATCTTATTTCTCTTTATTTTATAACAATTACAAATATATTTACTTTATAAAGAAAATATTTCAAAACTAATTTATTTTCTTTTATTCTTATAATATTATCGTTTATAATTCAATCATAAATTTATTATTACAATATAGGTATTCAATTAGAGGATATCACAAAATATTTTATAAAAGTATAATGATAATAATATATAATTTAAGAAGATTTACGAATACAATAAAATATATAAGAAAATATTGCAAAGAAATGTTTTTATATTCAATGGATTTCAATTCTTCATTCATAACTTTCATCCACTTCGAATCCTTGAATGCCTCAATTGCATTGACGAGTTCGACATCTGCGTAGAAAGCTTTGTATACCAGCTCAACATCATCATCGACCACATCATTTGATATAATCACATATTCTTGCAACTTTGTAGGCATATATCTTGTTCTCTGAGGTTTGTTTGGACCTACGTCACCCCTGACTTCTTCTTGTCGAACTTCGGTTTCGATTTCAATTGCTGGTTCTTCACAAAATATTCTCCCTAAATCCTTCTTGGCATTCTCAGTCCAATCCCATTGTTTAAGCTCATTTATGATCACATCCCTGCTGATCACTACTTGCTTGTTCATTGTGTCGAACAACTTGTATCCACCAGTCGAATGATATTCTATTAGGATCATTTGACTAAACTCGTCATCAAATTTTCTTCTCAACTGATCTGACACGTGTCTATGTGCTATAGATCCAAATACCTTCAGATGACTCATGCTAGGCTTCACACCAGACCAACATTCTTCTGGCATAATTCCTTCTAGCTTCTTCGTCAGACATATGTTCAATATGTATGTTACAGTCGACACAGCTTCACCCCAAAACTCTTTAGACAAATGCTTGCCTTTCAACATACTTCTCACCATGTTCATGATGGTTCAATTCTTCCTTTCTGCTGTGGTGTGTAGGGTGGCATCACCTCATGCACGATCAATTCTTTCTCACATAACATGTTGAAGTCTTTCGACACATATTCTCCACCACCATCAGTTCTTAAAATCTTGAGCTTTCGTCCATTTGTCTTTTGACCATAAATTTAAACTTGGCAAATACCTCAATCACTTCACTTTTCATCTTGATTAGGTAAGTCCACAGTCTTCGACTGAAATCATCTGTGAATGTGACAAAGTATTTATTACCTCCATTCGAATCCACCTGGATTGGTCCACTTACATCATAGTATATAATTTCAAGAATTCCCTTCGACTTGCTTCCTGCATCCTTGCTGGAGCTATTCTTGTGTTGCATTGCCTTCACACACTTCTCTTGAAATGTCGATCTTTGGTAACCCTGAAACCATATTTCTTCTTTTTAACTCTTTGATGTCAATGAAGTTAAGATGGCCTAGTCGATAATTCCATATTCATTCATCTCTGGTAGTTGCAGTTGCAAGGCACTTGTGCTCCATCACATTGAGTTCAATCTTGAAGACTCTATTTTGAGACATAGGAGCCTTCAAGGTTAACTTTCCACTTGCGTCGACGACTCTCATCATCTTGTCTTTGATCGACACTATAATTCTTTTCGACCAACTGCCCTATACTGAGCAAATTGCTCATCATGCCTGGTATATACAACACATTGGAAATTATTGACTGCTTGTCATCTTTCCTCACTATCAGAACGTCTCTAATACCTTCAACTACTATATTATTGGCATTTATGAATCTCACCATGTTCTTCACTGAGGGCTTTATATTGACAAACCAATCTTTCCTTCCAGACATGTGTAATGAGCATCCCGAATCCAAGGACCATTGATCCTTGTATCACTCTTAATCTTTTATTGTGACCGCCTACATCATATCTTCTTCTTTGTGCTTTACAAAATTTGCATCACTTTCTTGATTCTTATGCTTTTCTGGATAATCACTGGAATAGTGACCATACTTCTGACAATTGAATCACTGAATGTGACTTTTGTCAGGCTTTTGACCACCACCTCTTTCTCTACCTGCAGCACGACCTCTTTGGTTACCTTCGTAAGAGGGCTTTCTCTGATTCGACCAGCTTCCTTCTTGCAGATTTCGACCAGTCAAATTGTTGTAGCCTCGCATTCCTTTGTTTCCATTCCAACTTCCTTTAGCTTTCTTTACTTCTGGTGGTTAAGCCTACAGAGCCACATCACTCATCGACTTTCCTGCAGCTCTTTCAGTCATTGTTTGTTCATGAGATTCAAGCGTCCCTTGAAGCTCTTCTTTTGTCAATTTAGACAAATCTTTCGAATTTTATATGGCTAACACTATGTGGTTTAACTTAGGAGCTAATGAGCTCAAGATCTTTGCAACAACTGATCTTGATGTCAACATTTCTCCACATACCTTGATTTGATCACAAATTCTGTAATCCTGGTGAAGAAATCATTTATGCTTTCACTTTCTTCCATCTGATGCAATTCATATGTTCTTTCGTGAGTTTGTAACCTCCTCTCTTTCACCTTTTCTACACCACCAAAAGAATTTTCAAGAATCTTCCAAGCTTATTTTGCAGATTCTACATCACTAACCTTTTAAAAATTATTTAGACTCAAACATTGATGAATTATAAAGAGAGCTTTATAATTCTTCTTCTTCTTTAATTCTCTGTGTGTAGCTTCTTGTTCATCCATTGCGTCTTCTGCAAGCGGTTCTAACCCTTATTTCACAAGATCCCAAATTATTTGACAACAGAACACAACCTTCGTCTACTTGCACCAATTCTCATAGTTATCTGCTTTCAGAATTGGAAGACTCGTCAGAAAATGCTCATTCGGATGATTCACTGTCGTTAATATTTTCCTGCTTTGAATCGTTCAACCGGAGCTTTAGATATCATATGTTGAAATTAAACTCAAACCTTTGAGTAATTCCTTACTGTTACACAACGACAATGAAGAAAACAAGAAAGAAAATTTAGGTTGCAAAGGATTAGGGTTTACGAAAGTAAAGGAAGATGATGATGATTTTTTGCAGAGTTTCTCTCTGTCCACAAACTGCGGAAAATATCTTATTCACTTGCAACTGCAAATTATGTTAATATTCAACTTGTTACAAAACAGGAATTACTCCCTCTATTTATAGTTTTAGGTTTGCTTTCTCCCTAAGACAAAGCCCAAAACATAAAAGTCCAAAAATACTTATTTTAGACCAAGTCGAAATACTGTGTGGAGCTAACTGCTTCGACACTTCGACAACAACATACAACTCGACATTCTAAACTTTTCGACACACCTTGTATCAAGTAACATGCTGCTTCGATACAAGAAATTACAATTTAACATCAAAGACATATATGTAAATTTATCGACAGACAATTAATGATAGAGTATGAGTGAACATTATTAATGAATGAGGATAAAATAGAAAGGGAGAGATAATAGAAGAAGGTGAATAAAAACTATTGAGAAAAAGAATGGAAAAAAATTGCAGTAGAAGATTCATAAATTTTTGTAAATATAAAATTTAACTTTTTTATTGTTGTATTTAAAACATATTTATTTTTTAAAAATTATTAATAAATGATAAAAATGAATTTTAATTAAAATAAAAAAGAAAAAAATATAAGAAAAAGCAATAAATTAAAAGCCACAAACTTAATAATTATTTTAAATAGTTTTTAAAAAAAGAAACAAAAAGTTGTAAACTAAAAATCAATTACTTTCAATCAGAATTTTATATTTATGTGAACTGAAAAAAAAAGTGAAGCTAATTTTTTAATATTATCAAAGAGACTCTTTAAAAAGGCTACAATATATAAAAAAAGTAAATTTTATAAATAGAGACAAAGAATGTATTGTTATGAATATTTATGTTAGTGGAGTTCCATCCATTTCCTAGTTCTTCATCTTCCTATTCCATACTTAATATGTGTTTACTATGTGTGATTTTCTATCTCCCTTGAGTCCTATAAATAGAGACTCATATTACAATGTAAAGTACACTAAAAATAAGATAAGATAACATTGCTCTCTTTCTTCTCTACCTCTCTTTGATCTTTATATAATTTTTATTTAGTTTATAACACGTTATCAGCACGATACTCTACAATGCGAGTAATGATATAGCCAGGTTCTACGTTAATTTTCTAATCTTAATATATTTGAACCAATATAATATAATTCATGATTTTGTTACTATTTTTTTTCTTCATATAAATATGTTTATTTTTATATATATTTTGTAGAGAAATTTATTTACCTTGTACAATAATATTAGATTTCTTTGATCATTCTTGTTAAATTCCGTAAGAATTTAACATTAAAGCATTTCTATATGTTTGCTCGGAATTGAAGAACAATTTTTTTGAACGTTGTTTATGGAAATAATTTGTGATGTGATATTTGTAGAACTAAAGATTAATATTAAACTATCTCTAAATTATTGATCAAAGATTGAGTTTAATCGATTATTGTGTTTATCAATAATTGATGAATTCCAGAAGAATTCAACGTTCAATCCTCTTTAAAAGGTCGCATCTATAATATTATTGAATCTAAGAAGAATTTCATAATTTTTTTTTGTATCGATCTAAAAATTCATAATTTGTAATATGCTTATTAAAAGATTGTCACTCGAGAAAAATGACACAAATAATTTTAACACATCCCAGAAGGATGGTTATATATATATTTTTAGATTATTGTTTTTAACAAATTATTTATATAGTTTCTGAAGAACTTATCAAGCATCCTTGAAGAATAGAGAAATAAATTATTTTTATAGTTCCTGAAGAACTTATCAAGCATCCTTGAAGGATAGAAAAATAAATTATTTTTATAGTTCTTGAAGAACTTATCCATCCCCGAAGGATAGTAAATCAAATTAATTATATGACGATATAATTTTAGTGATATAATATTGTATGATTAAATATGTTTAATTTTATAAGGGGTAATTGTTTGATTATTATATGATCATATGTTCAAATGAATGTATTTGATTAAAGTGTTTAATAATGAGATACTATTATATTGGTTTTGAATTATACTGGAGGTATTGAATATCTTTGTATTATACAAATGAATTTGGACATAAAATGTATAATAGAAAAGCTATCGGCTTTTTCCTCGGCTTGTACTACACTTATAGTACAATTTAAACACATGTCATTGTAAACCAATAGTTTACAAATTACACTTAAATATATTGTTGGTAAAACCGGTTGGGTCATCTCGGATATAATATGAAGCGGATAATTTGTATTGAAGAACCAGAAGTTTCTTCAATTAAGTCAATTTTTGTGTGTTTCTAAAGGAAAATAAAAAATTGAGAAATTGCGTTTTTATGACATTAATTGTTGCATCAACTAAAATATCATGCATATGTCTCTACTCACAACCAGAAGTTTGTGAAATTATTTTCTCAACTAATTAGACTAAGATCTTGTTTTCTAGATTTATTTTTAGAAATTCATGTATAAGTATCACATATATTGTTAAAATTGATATTGAATATCATGTAATATATGTTCATAAAAAGAAAATGGACCCGAAGATTCATTCTTTAGACGTCTAAAGTTAATTATATGGTTGATACTTATGAGATCATCAATTCTAAATTATATATTTGAAACACCCAAAGTATGATATTAAGATATTTATTCGCATTAAGCCAACAAGATACTATATTTTACTCCTCCCTAATTTATTATAATACTTCTCATCTAAGTGAATATTTGGATGTGTTGTGTATATTCCAATTGCTCCAATATAATACTTAACGATGAGTCTTGAAAGAATATTGGAAAAATATAATTAATAAGAATCTCAATTTTGAGAATATAATTTGAGAAAATAATCAAATACTTGATTACAGCCCAGTAGGATGATTATCACTTGATAAATTAATTTTCCCAATATTAGGGGAAGGGAATAAGCAGCTGAAATCATGAACAAGAAGTTCAAATGAACAATTTCAAATAAATTGTTGTCTTGATCCTCGTACAAATCAATATGAACCAAAAGTTCAAAATATTATTCATTTGCAAAGTTTATGAAATAAATTATCAGCTCATAATACTCCACTCAAAGTGGATTCTCCTATTGGATAATATATTATTACAAATGAGTTGTTGTTGCGCCTGAAGCGTGGTATGAAAGTCGGTTCCAATGTTAAAAGTCCTCTACTAAGAAAAGAAACTAAAGATGACCCAAGTGAGGATATGAAAATGCTAAGAGCACTTTGACCTAATTTAATTTTCAGTTCCAGAAGAACAAATCAAGTACTTGAAATATGAAATAAAGAGATCTCGATAAATTATGTCATGGATGAAATAGAATAGAACCGAAATTGAGATAACCAAATAAAGTCAATATTGACAATGTCTTTGTATACAATATAGCGCTAAAAGTGATCAATGATAACAAGGATCATGAGTCAAAGTCTATTAAAGATTAGAGATTAAGTGAGAAATGGCCAAAATAAATATATTCAATTGAAGAAGAATTAAACTCACTGTACAAGTGACTCACTTTTGGACCTGTAGTCCGAACACCTCAAGGTGTGAAACTAATTGGATATAAATGAGTTTTTGTGAAAAAGAAAAATAAGAATGATATGAAGTTTGATTTATTGCTCAATGATTTTCACAAAGACCTAAGATTGATTTTGATAAAACATATTCATCTTTAGTGGATTCAATCGATTTTTGATAATTAATTATCCTTGTAACACACGAATGGCTTAATTTGAACATGATGGATGTAATGACATCTTATTTATATGGTTCACTTAATAGTGACATTTACATGAAACTCCATGAAGGGTTCAATATACCAGAGGCACGTAATTATGGATCTCGAGAAAACTACTACATCAAATTGAACAAGTCTCTGTATGAGCTGAAAGAATCTGGATGCATGTGGTATAATCGCCTCAGTGAATATTTACTAAATGATGAATATACAAATAATTCAATTTGTACTTGTATTTTCATAAAATGATGTGGAAAAGAATTTGCAATACTAGTTATCTATGTGAATGACATACATATCATTGGAACTCCTGAAGAGCTTCCAGAAGCTATAAATTCCTTAAAGAAAGAGTTTGAGGAAAAACAAAAACTATGTTTAGCCTTACAAATTGAGAATTGGGACAATGGAATATTTGTACATTAGAAAGATTATATAGAAAAGTGTTGAAACACTTCTATATGGACAAATCTCATTCGTTGTCTACTTCAATGATTGTTATATCATTAGATGTAGAGAAACATCCTTCCAGGCCTCAAGAAAATGATTACAAAAATTGTTTGGTCCTGAAGTACCATATCTTAGTGCAATTGGAGCACTAATGTACCTTGCTAATTATACACGTCTCAATATATCCTTTGTGGTCAATCTATTACCAAGATACAATTATTCGCCTACATGAAGACATTTGAACAGAGTCAAACATATACTTCGTTATCTTAGAGATGCTGGTTACTTGTCAGATTCTCACAATTGTAGATCAGAAAGAGGTTATTTGTTTACATGTGATGGTACAACCATTTCATGGAGATCTATGAAACAACTCATGGCAACAACTTCATCAAATCCTGCATAACTATTAGCACTACATGAAGTCACTTCCAAGAAGAAATTTTAAGCAACTACTACAAATAATATCGTCTCACATGTAAATGTCTGCATGAGGGGGAGAAAAACATATGTTTTGCACTCTTTTTTCCTTCACCATGGTTTTTTCCCATTGGGTTTTCCTGATAAGATTTTTAACGAGGCAATTCACATTCAAAGGATATTGTACTCTTTTTCCTTCACTAGAATTTATCCCACTGGGTTTTTTCTAGTAAGGTTTTAACGAGGCATATCCTCAATGGACATCCAAGGGGGAGTGTTATGAATATTTATGTTAGTGGATGTCCATCCATCTCCTAGTTTTTCATCTTTCTATTCCATACTTAATATGTATTTAATATGTGTGATTTTCTATCTCCCTTGAGTCCTATAAATAGAGACTCATATTACAATGTAAAGCACACTTGAAAGAAGATGATATAATATTACTTTTCTCTTCTCTACCTCTCTTTGATCTTTATTATTTTAGTTAATTTTATAACATGTATAAATAAGATCTTATATACTCTTAAAATACAAATTAAAACTTTTCAAAAATATAAATGTCATCTTGAACGAAAACTTAAATTTATAAGAATTTGAATGGACAAATTTGAAGACAAAGTTGTTACATCCGGTACATTAACATGTGTCCTATGGTGAAACAAATTGTATAGTTGTTTGATTTATAAATCTTTCTCTACTTAAATGTAAGTGTGCTTCCCACAAAAGGTGGTCCTTCACCACGTGAGTATATACTAATTCTCGATTAAGTAAAGAAAAATAATAATAAACGTGGGACATTACACTTGATACACATTTGGTTCTGCTTGACAATGTGTCAGTTATTTTTAGAAGGATTTATGATAATTAATACCTCATTTATTTCAAAAAAAGATAATATCTTTCATTTTCAAACAGTATTAATTATTATTTAATGACTTTTAATTTAATATTTATTTATGATAAATATCTTTCAATACATATTTGATCTTTATTATTTTTAATTTTAGGGAAATGTTAACAAGTGCCCCAGAGGTACTATTTAAGAGCTTAAAAAAGTAAGTTTTTCTTGGAAATATAATTAATTAATGCATCGAAAATTGAAATAGTGAACTTTTTAAAAAATATTTTCTTAAAATAGAATGCTTAAAGAGTGCCCCTGGGGCACTCGTTAGCATGACCCTTAATTTTAATAGATTATGTGTAATGAATTGGTGTAATGGAGAGGAGATCGAAGACAGTTAAAAAGATATATTAGAATCCCAATGTGATCTGAGTACAGTACAAGTGTACAACAATGCATTGAATATAAGTGATCACGTGGAAAGTGCCCCATTCACATGTGCTACTGATCTGCAGACAAACGGCAGTCTGGCATTGTTCTTTTTAATACTCCTCAGATTCAGAATATCAAGTACTATCATATTATTTGTAATCAATTATTTATATGATTATTATCTCTCCAAAATGCCCTCTGTTGTTTACCAAATTTACATTTGCAAAAGTTTCAATAGGTAATTATATTTGACTTAAATATATATTTTTAATCCTTTTATTTTATAATTTTAAAATTTTACTCTTTATTTTAAAAGCTCCTCTAAACTTTACCTCACTTAAAATTAAAAAATTATTTTTAATTATATGGTATTAGTGACTAGGATAATTAATTAATTAATATTTTTAATTAATTAATTTAAGTATCTTATAAATACATTTTGAAATGATTAAATACAAATTTTTTTAAAAATTTCTGATACATTCAAGAACCCCACCAGTCCACAAACACTCCTTGTGTAATATTTATTTCGACCAGTGTTTTAAAAACCGGACCGGAGATTAAATCGGTGAAGGTATTAGGTTACTGGTTTATTGATTGAACCACTGGGTCATTGGTCGAACCGCATGACTAAATCGGATAACTCGGTTCAATAGACCGATCGTTATAACAAAATTATATAGTTATAAAACGTGTCAAACCGAATAATTTAGTCTTTATAAAATATAATTAACACTTAAATTTTAAAAAATATCATATCATAAATAAATTTACAAGTACATAATTTAAATTCAAATTTCAAACATAGATATCACACGTAATAAAATAGTACAAAATTATAAAGTAGAACTGCAAACAAACTTTAATCGCTATATAATCTACTTAAATAATATATAATTAAATAATTTATAACCAAATAATTTCATTGTCTACTAAATTTAATTTAAAGGAAGAAAAATTGTTTAAATGTTGAGATCTCTTTCTTCAATATCAAAACTATATGCAACAAAGTCAACCGTCCGCAACATCTTTATTTTTATTTTTATTTTTTATTTAAGTTCTTTTATTGTTTCTTTTTTATTTTTCATTAAAATAATCAAAATGCGTCGTTTTAATTTTTTAAAAAATTATTTTGTTAAAATACAATTAAATCACCGGTTCATGAAAACCGTCGGTTTTTCCGGTTTTAGCGGTTTACACCAGTTTTGACCAGTTCAGATCGGTTCAATGACATATTCGATCCAACAATTGAACCAGACCGGTTACCAGGCCGGTTCCTAGTTCGACCGGTCCGATTTTTAAAACACTAGTTTCGATAATAAAAGAGATTTTCTTTACAGACCCCCCTATAGGGAGAACCTCCAGCGAAAACCCAAAAATACCCTTATTTCGGAAATACATTTCCAAAGTAATTTTTTTTTAGATTTTCCCAGAATTCAGAAATGCACTTCCGAAAACACCTTTTCTGTGGTGTTTTCGGAGATGCATCTCCGAAATCACTGAAAATTAAAAAAAAAAACGTTTCAGGTATTATTTCAGAAGTGTATTTCCGAATAAAACTGCATCAGTTCGAAAGTACATTTCCGAAATAAATCACCTAACAAATTTCGGAAATGTACTTCCGAAATAATGTCTGGCAGAAATTAAAAATAACAGTTTTAACAAGATAACGTTTGTTGGGTCAATATTGCTCCAATAAGTCTATAAATACTACTCCAATCCTTTTCATCAACATCAAGCTTCAAAACAACAATGCCACAAACCTACCCCCACCTTGCGTTTATCTACTTCAGCAGTGGCTACCCGACGCCGTTCCAATTTCGCTTCTCGCGTGACACGTCGTTCTCGGAATTGATAATGTCGTTCAACACTCTCTTGCAATATTCGGAAAATCAGAAGGTTATCAAGCTTGAGTACCGCTCGCCTTCGCTTAACGACGAGGGAGACATTGAGTTCACCCCATTTGAAGTCAAGAACGACGAAGATTTAGCGGTTTTGTGGACAACTTTTGACCGATTTTCTTCGAAGGGTCCGATCGAGTTGGATGTGAAACTTCAACGTTATCAAAATGTTGACTCATCCTCACCTACCAGTGTTTAACAATATGTAACTTTAATTTTATGTTATGTGATGTTTGTAATTTCCATGTTTTATAATAAATCAAAGCGTTGTTGTTTGTTTCATGGTTTCTGTATCAGAGAAGATTTCGGAAGTACATATCCGAATTCTTCCAGGGGGTGAATTCGGAGATGCACTTCTGGAAACACCTTTTTTTTTCTGAAAAAAAAACTTTATTTCGAAGATGCACTTCCGAAAACACCTTTTTTTTACAAAAAAAATGAGTTTTCGGAAGTGCATCTCCGAAACCACCTTTTTTTTCATAAAAAGTTGACTTCAGAAATGCATTTCCGAAATAAAGGGACATTTTGGGGATTTCAGCGCGGGTGACTGTTGAGTGCCAGAAATTCGTTATTTTTACTATTGTTTTGTGGCACTTATCAATTCTTTTGTATTATATTCTCTGAATAATTCCCCGCTTTTTGTATAAATATGTATAAATAGGATTTAATTGAGTTTTTATTCATTTATATACCATTTGATAGTTTTCTATTCATTTTGTAGATATCGAGTCGCTTTTGGAGCACGAGCAATAAAGTGCAAAAGACACGGCTTCAAAACGCGCAATTTTGAGCGACGGAACCAACGAATCGTCGAATAAATCTCAAAATCAAATAAAAATAAATCATCAATTTAGTTGATATTCATCCATTATTGGATAGAGCATGGAATAAGCTTTCCAACGCTTTGAACCGGGCGCAAATCAGAGTTACGGTTCTCGAGTTATGGCCGAAACAGTGCAGAACTTTTTGCTGTACTGGTGTGTCTCGCCGGGCAAAAAAAGGGCTCGCCGGGCGAGCCCAACCGACCCAAAAATGTGCCAACTTGCTGTCTGGAGTCGCCGGGCGAACCATTTTAGTCGCCGGGCGAAGCAGTGTCGGCAGAAACGTGTTTTAAGGTAGAAAAATCACATTTTTGGAGGTATGGTTGGATATTTTAGAGCTCCAATCCATCCAATAGCATTTTTTGAGTGGAATGATGCTAGAAAACACATTGGAGTTGTCAAATGGATGATCCGGGGTTGAATCCTTCATCAATCGGAGCCGACAAACCGGGAGATTTTTGGGTTTTTCTCCATTTCCTCTCTTTGTAGTTTCTTTTGTGAGTTTTGTTATGTATATACTTTGATCTCATGTATATTTGTTGACTATTATGTTATATAAAGCTTGCTTTCATATTTTTATGGATTATTGTCTTCGATTGTTGCTTTGTTGCTATGTGTTTGAGTTGCTATAGAGATGTAGGGCTCTAATGCTTATCTAGGATGATTTTCTATTAACTTAATTTCAGAGATGGATTAGGTTGATAATCACTTAGTGTCAGTGCTTAATGCGTATGAGTGGTCGTGTTTGTCTGAGAGATCGACATTTACGGGAAGCTCGGATTTCTCATGTGTTGTTTAGGTGTCTGAGAGATCGTCACTTAGATAATGTTGTGGGTTGTGTTGTTGACATGTGGTAATATTGATAGGTTACAAGTTGAGTATATTTGGTCAATAAGTTTAAGTTTGTGAAGAGTAGATTATATGCAATACTTGATAGTTTCTTCTCTCTAAAGAATGAATTCTTTTTATGTTAATATTTACTTTTCCATTTTTTATCTTTAACAAATTCAATCCAAACTTATAACTATGGAAACTGTTGAACGACAGTTCAATGCACTAGTCCCTGTGGAGACGATAATTTCCCGGATAAATATTTCCAAAACTTTTGTTGCTTGCCGCTTTACCGCCTCAACAGTGACCAAGAAGACTAGGGGGTCTAAGAAGAAATTCTCAAATTATAAACACTTGAACATTTTTTTGTGAAAACGACGTGAGACTATTCTCTTTCTCTTTCTGCAACCTAACTGCACAATCATCATCCTTAACCTTATTCCACTGTCGCAGTTTGTTAATTTGTATTACTACCATCAGTATTATTCTTGTTAGAGATGCCACCACATTTCCACCTTTATTTGAGCAATTTCCTAAAAAATCTTACTTAAGTGGTGCTGAGTAACAATATGTTTCTTTTATCGCCTAGTTTTACTTTGCAATTAAGTATGTTTAAAGAAATAATCTTAGAAAATGAGAGTAAAGACAAAACATGTTGAAAACACACTCGTATAGTTTTGCAAGAACAATAGACAAACCAAAAAGTAGTATGATGTTAATTGACAACTTATATATACAATGGGGCTTTTGAAAGTTTGAGCTGTAAAAGTTCATTTAACTTACGTTACATATTATCATTTAGAAAATTTGTAGTTAATATAAGATCATTATAAGATCATCATAACATTTTCTTTTCAGAGTAGTTCTTGTTGAAATGAAATTAAAATGAGCCATAAATTATTTAGAAAACTGCCTGTTAAACCACATGATACATGTCAACTTGCTCACAATTCTAGTTCATTGGATAGTAAAACAGTTGTCTCTGTTTAGGAATTTCTAAGACTTTTTCGTCTTGCATCTGTTTTGTTTAGTTTTGTAAACTTCCTCCCACTTGTTGTGATGCTTTTTAAACCTTTATAGATGATCATAAAGCCACATAATATTCAAGGTTGTTTTGCATTGTAGGAAATATGAATCATGTAGCTGGGGCGTCTTCATCAGTTAGAATTAAAAAAGCAGCCAAAATTTGATTTCGACAATGGTGGATGCAAAGCTGAGAATAAGATGTACAACAGTTTGATTTTGGAAGAAGAAAAGGAAAATTCACCAGTTGTAACTTTTGTCCGCAGAGAGAAGAACGCAGTGGAACGATAAAAGCACAAACATGTCCACATTGGAGAAACATGTAGTTGCAACAATGAGTGATGGTTGGAGGTTTTTGAAGAGAACAAGCAAAGATGTCCCACATTGTTTCCTTTAGAAAAAAAAGTTTAGTGTTTATAAAGCTATTTCATTCTAATGAGTTATGAATTAAAAAGTGAATGTGCGGGCCAAAAGGGCTAGGCCCCCAAAAAAACTTTCTTTTAAGTACTACGAATCATTAATTTTCAAAAAACATAATCAAAATTATTAATTAATTAATTTGTTAGTCAATAAAAAATATTTATTTATCCAGTCACTAATGCCATGTAGTTAAAAATAAATTTTTAATCCAAATCATCAATACTACGTATGCAAAATTGGAGGGGGCTATGAATATGTCAAGTGATGTAAAGTTTAAGGATCATAAAATTGGCTTTTAAAATGGAGGGACTAAAACTTAAAAAACTTAAAAATAGGGGGAGACCAAAAGTGCATTTAAGCCATTATATTTTGATACACATTCTTAAATATGATAATTATTGTTCACCATGAACAATGATTTTATTTAATTTTAATTTTTTTTAAAAATATTTTTCTTTAAAAACAACTTTGATTAATAAATTATAAAAATTTGGTTAAAAAATAGTTTTAAGTGGTGAAATAAAGTTGATTAATAAAGTGTAAAAATTTTGATAATACAATTCACAATTTTTTTTGATAAAGGTTAAAATATATTCAAAGAAAATTGATACACAAAAAGGAGTGGAGGAGTATATCAAAACTCACTCAATAAGATGTTAATTTAAATAAAAAAAATAAACTTAACCTATTTTTATAGAGTCATTTCTTATATCCAAAGGTAAATAAAGAATAAAAAAGACTAAAGGAGGTAGACGTGCAGCTTATATTAGCAAAAAAATTGCATAACTATTTCCTTCTCTTAATATGCGTATGATAATGAAAAACATGTCCAAAATAATCTTAGAACAATCAAGTCATTTAATCTAACTTGCCAAGGAACCAAATCAAAATTGTATTTAATCTAACTTGCCAAGGAACCAAATCAAAATTAGTTTTGCAAAATCCTAGACCATTGTAAGGGAGTCACTCCACCCGAAGTTTGGACCAACCCCTCTCCTTTGCTACTTCAACACATCTAAATACAACACAAAACTCACAAAAAAGAAACACGCTCTGCAAAGGCCAAAAGAAACAGGCCTTTGACATTCCTGTATATACTACAACAACCTATAGAAGTTGGATTAAGAGAAGGCCATATCTACATTGCACTTGATCTGGTGAAAAGGAAGGGGTGTCATATGTAACACCTTAAATCCTGAAACTTATAAATAAAGTATTACACGATAATTTAAGGTGCCACCAATAACAATCCTTTAACAACAGATAGCCATTTAGCAACACATAACAAAAAATTATAACATCATACAACACTTGTCATCACATGCTCACCATGACTTAGGCTCATTGCGGCATAATAATCAATAAAAGACAACAGTCAATTACATATGTCATCAAATGCTCACCTTCACTTAGGGTATCATTGCTACAGAATAATAAACTGATAATGAAACATACCAACTTTCAATTTTAGTCTCATAAAACATAACTTTCATAAAACAAATGAAACGGAGTTGTAATACTCAACTCTCAACAATCTCCAAACGATTCAACAAATAAAAAATTAATTCACAACAAGGTAAAATAATCCTCTTTAACAAAACAACTTCAAAACATAAACGAAGCGCCTCATCCCGATGTTACAGAGTCAGAGCATGACACTACTAAATAAAGCAAAAACTAAAGGAAATAACTCCAAGAGATATCTTTCACTTGCAACACTAAACTATACTCCTGAGTATCTGCAAGATGTCCATGGTGGACAATATTAAAGCAAAACGGGTGAGAATACATTCAAATAATAAATGGTGTATAAACAATCAGGATAGATTCACACACTACTCAATCACGCATATGTCATACATGCACCACACATATTCATATTTCACCCACATCACAATCAAAATCATACAAATCACACAAGATTGCTCATAATTATACACACATCTCATCATCATGTAATGGAATGCAACCTCGACCCAACTCATGCTCGTCACGGTCCCTACTCTAAACCAGACTCACAACCTAACTTTATAAGCATGCAGTACCAACTCAACATTTGGTTCTTTGTATGAACCAAATTCCAATCAACTACAAACCCGAGGCGATCACCGAGCTCCAATCATTAACACCGAGCTTGGGACAAGTTACAACGTCCCATACCGAACTTGTTAACTCGCCTCTTTTACAACAACAACAACGACATATGATGCATATCTTACAAGTCAACGCAACTTAATAACAACTACAACATTTAAGGTCCACACCGACCATAAATAACATGCATTCAAAATAACATAATAATATCGCACTGAATTATTATTCAAAAATCACCATAACAACAATATAACATAATTATGCTCACACAATAGCAAGTACTCAACAATACACATAATAACTCAACACGACATTATCAACACATATTCACCTATTCATCATCCGTTAAATGTTTCAAAAAATTGATTCAATTACATTTTAATCATCAATTACATTAAAATAGTCCCAAACAGTAGCTAACAATAGCCAAACAACAAAAAAAACACAGTAAGTCGACAATTGTAACTTTCATATAAACAACTCCCATATAAACAACAAAGACATATAAAACAAGCAATAAATTATCAAACAATTCAATGTTAATACATTATATTCAGCCTCCTAAGGCATCACCATGAGAAAGTACCACGCGTTAGCTTTCCAACACTTCAAACGGCGTCTCAATTGGACTTACGGAGCTAAAGTTATGATAAAAATAAAATTAGAATAAGAGAGGACCCTCCCTCGCTAAGCTATGATGCTCCCTCGCTAAGTGAGGACGCACATACCTGCAAAAACCAGAATGCAATTTTCACTGTTGGATACTTTCTAGACCTCCCGATTTCGATCCTGTAAAAAGCCTCGATCTCAGAGTTCGAAATACAACAAATATCCAATGATTAAAACATCTAATTCACAATTTATCACAGACTGACATCAATTTCATCACGAATTAGTCAAGTATATTCATACCCTAAAACCTCCAATTTCACCCACATTCATCATTCAATCAATTAGTTCATGAACATAAAATATCATAGAAATAAAATACAATTTCTCATCAATTTATGCCACATAAAAACAGAATTGCATCATATATTTAACAAATTATCATCAATTCGTAAGAACCGGAAAAATCTATTAGAGGTTAAGGGAAACCTCTCTACCCTTTCATGATTAAGGCACCCATAGATGAAAAATCCCTCCTTATATTGTAATTCTAGCAAAAACAAGAAATCTCTATGGTTATCTCTCCCAAAGCTCTAGCTCTCTTCTTTCACATTTTTTTTCCTAATTTCTAATCTCACGTATTGTAAAAAGTCCCTCTAACTCTCTAACTTTCTTTTTAGGGTTAAATATGTTTGGGATCCTCAAAAATAACCCAACATTCAATTTTCGTCCATAAAAAATTTTCCTTCAACCCTAATGTTTTTCGTCCATAGTTTTGGTCTCTGCGGTCTATTTGGTGTAACGAAAGTTGATGTGGCACGTCACGGTTGCACGCAACGTCAAAGTCAACATGATATTTTATTTAAAAAATATTAGGATTAAATGCACTTTTGGTCCCCCTATTTTCAAGTTTTAGTCCATCCATTTTAAAAGGCAACTTTCTGGTCCCTAAACTTTACCTCACTTGGAATTTTCATGGTCCCCCTCCAATTTTGCATATGTGGCATTGATGGTTGAGATTAAAAAATTATTTTTAATTACAAGACATTAGTGACTAAGATAATTAATTAATTAATATTTGTAATTAATCCATTTATTTAATCAAGTTTTTTTATAAATACATTTTATAAATTATTAAATACAAATTTTAAAAGAGTTTTCTGGGCTAAAGGCCCATTGCATTCAAAAATCCCACCAGCCCACAAGTACTCGTTGTGTAATGTTTGTTTGGACTATATAAACACTGTAACATTTCTTTGTGAAAACGATGTGGGACTATTTTCTTTCTCTTTCTGAAACCTAACTGCACGATCATCATCCTCAACCTTACTCCAATATCTCAGTTTGGTAGTTTGTATTAAGGGTGGCAAAACAGGCCGTCCGCCCCGCATCTGTCCCGCAAGCCCACCAAGTGAAATGAGCATAAAACTCAAGCCCGCCCCGCCAAGGTGGCGGGTTGGCGGGCGGCGGGCTTTCCCGCCTATTTATTTATTTATTTATAATAGATTGATTGACTTTTATACCTTTCAATTAAATTTTTCAATTACTTTTTAAATAATTTTTTTAAAGCATCTTTTAAACAAATTTTACTTTAAAAAATGTTGCATATATTCACAAATAAATGTATATAATAATACCATCAAGAATTAAAATTATTAGAATTAACTAGAAAAAGACGAATTTAAGGCAGGACAGACTGAACAAATAGTTTTGGGCGGGCTTTGGCGGGCGGCGGGTTTTGGCGGGGCGAGCAATGGCAGGCGGTGGGTTTTGGCGGGGCAGGCTTTGGTGGGCGGCGGGTCATAAATCTCAACCCAAGCCGCCATTTAATGGCGGGTGCGCGGGCCGGCGGGCCACGACCCGTTTTGCCACCCATAGTTTGTATCACTACTACCAGTATTATTCTTGTTAGAGATGCCACCACTGTTTTCGCCTTTGTTTGAGTAATTTTCTAAAAAAACCTTACTAAGTGGTGTTGAGTAACAATATGTATCTTTTGTCGCCTAGTTTAACTTTGCAATTAACTATGTTTAAAGAAATTATCTTAGGAAATGAGAGTAAAGACAAAATATGTTGAAACACTCTCATATAGTTTTGCAAGAACAGTAGACAAAACAAAAAGTGGTATGATGTTAATTGACAAGTTATATATACAATGGGGCTTTTGAAAGTTTGAGCTACAAAAGCTCATTTAACTTACGTTACATACTATCATTTAGAAAAGTTGTAGTTATTATACGATCATCGTAACATTTTCTTTTCATAGTAGTTTTTGTTGAAATGGAATTAAAATGAGTCATATATTATTTAGAAAACTTCCTGCTAAACCACATGATACATGCCAACTTGCTCACAATTCTAGTTCATTGCATAGTAAACAGTTGTCTCAGTTTATGAATTTCTATGACTCTTTCGTCTTGCATTTGTTTTGTTTTGTAAACTTCCTCCTACTTGTTGTGATGCTTTTTTGACCTTTAGATGATTATAGGGCCACATAATATTTAAGGTTGTTCTGCATTGTAGGCAATTAAATCATGTAGCTGATGGACGTCTTCATCAGTTAGAATTAAAAGAGCAGCCAAAATCTGATTTCGATGCAAAGCTGAGAATAAGATGTACAATAATTTAATTTTGGAAGAAGAAAAAGAAAATTCACAAGTTGCACCTTTTGTATTTAAGCCAAAAACATTTGTATGAAAAAATTGGATGAATATGATTCCTAGCTCCTAGAATAAAGTCCAATTTTTCTAAAATTGTCCTACCCTAACTCAAGTCACACTAAAACCATTAAGACAACGACATTGTGTGTAACAACTTTGATTTGATAGATTAATTTGAATTTTTTAACACTACGGTAAATTTATTTCTGCTTATTGATTCAGTGATATTCTGATGATCATTTGAGTGGATTTTAATAAGGAGAGAAAAATTTATTAGGGTTGAGATCGATGGCCTTCTTTTTAATTATCTCTTTTGAAGTTTGAGAATAAAAGTAGGATTTGGGCATGATCCTGAAAGTAATCTGGTAAGTATCTTCGAACTTAGAAATTATCTTCAGTCAGGTAAGGTTCTTATGTTTATCATATAGTAACATCTCTCGAGCAATTTCCTTGTGGAGAAGGAAAGGCTCGAGTTTGGGGCTGTGATGACATTTAGTCTTTACATGGTTTTTAGTAAGATTTATATTATTTTTAATTTCTTTTTCTACTAATAATTTCTATTCTTTTAGCCTTTTAATATAAATCCAATTCATTATGGAAAAGCTCAATATGTTTCAAAACCACTATAACTAGATAAATTCTACAATATTTTCACAATGAAAGTTACGATGACAAGAATGGAGTGAGACTCAAACATAATATTTGGAAGGAAATAGTAACTTTGAATAATTCATAAATTCGCACTATGTTTCATGGAGCTAACATTCTGAAATTTTATTCTCACAAGACAGATGATGGACACGGTGTCTAAGACAATGTGTTCAACATCTTTTACCAGATTTGACAGATAATAGAAAATAAATCATATTAAAATAAATAACACAAAGGATTGTTAATCCCGTTTGGTGCAACGCCACCTACGTCTGGGGGGCTTCCAACGCAAGAAAGGAAATCCACTTTCAATAGTATTAGTACAAAGTGTCTTAGATGAATAACCCTTGTTCAATGCCTATCTTCCTAACACTACCCAAATATTTATATTTAGGACTCCTTATAGAACTATTATATTCTCAATAGTCAATAGGAAAAATAGGCTTACTTTGAACTTTCTTAGTTCAAGGCCAATTCATATTACTACCTTTGAAGCTTTGTTCAGCCCCCCTGGATAAAAGACCCCTCTCACTCTCTCAAGCATTCTCCCAAGTGTAATATGATTGAAAAGATGGAACAATTAAATACTCACAAATACTTTTGTTCTCAAGCTTATAGAATTAGTATCTGTTGCACCCTAAAATTTGCCCTAATAATTTCAATCACAATTGACTTATGCTTCACATTCATCTGCATCTATCTATTAGGTCAATAACCTCATAATCATGCATACAAGGTGTGGGATTACATTATGTTTCTTGTGATTTAGGTTTTCCATTTAAAAGGACAGGACTTGTCTATCAAGGTTTGATTCATCATCATCATCATCATCAAAAGGATCAATCTCTTCTTAATGCTAGGTTTTCATTAATTATTTCACCAGATGCTTCTATTGGACTGAGGTTTTGAATCTATCAAACACATTAGGACATCATTTGATTGGATTGATGGTTCTCAAGCACCTCAAATTTTTCTTTGATAAAGTATATGGTTCATCAAGACATTGTGTATGGAGATTGGGGTTTTGGCCCTTCATTAGATAAAATCAGGATTAGGGTTTCAGCATCAAGGTAAAATAATCAGGGGATATTCAAAGACATCATTTCAATGGCCTTTAAAGTGTACCAAGGTGTCCAACATCACTTCATGATTACAAGATTGCAATTGGTTAAAAATCACTTGATTCATCTAATACAAAGTCAACTGCTCAAAGTCAAAGTTTGACTTTTGAGTTTTTTGGTCAACCATGGACTTCTCAAGTCAAGAATCATGAAAATATGACCAATTTATGCATTTGATTTAGCCTAAACAAGAAAATCAAGCAAAATATCAAAATTAGGTTTTTGAGAAATTTTCTAACTCCAAAAATTTGTGTTCATCTAGCTTACTTTTCAAGATCATAACTTGCTCTTCAAGAACCCTAAAGTTGCAAACAAGGACTCTTTGGAAATCTCTCATGGCATAGTTCAATGTAATGAAAATATTTGAGGTTAAAAGGATTCTTAAAGTTCTTAAAATTGATGACTAAAATTGGTGTTTCAAGTTGTTAAAAAGTTCAAATACTTGGAAATATTTCTAAGTGTTTTGACCTTACCAAGTGCATGACTTTACGGCCAATTTGTGATCAATCCAAGTCACCATTTTTCATACCCAAGGGATGTACTTAAAGATGACATTTGATAATTCATTATTATGGAAAAAATGGTCCAAAAAGCTCATGTAAATTGGGAGATATGAAGTGTTGAAGTTAAGGTTTCAAAGTTGTCAAAATTGCCAAATACTTAGAAAAAAAATCTTAACATCCAATTTTATTGGTCAGTTTTCTTCATGATCCAAGATGATTCAATGAAAGTGATCAACATGAAAGTTGTAGTATTTTATGTCCTCTTTCCAAATAATCCAACAACATTAATTTATCTTACTTGAGCTAGGAGTTTCAAAGAGATTAAGTTGGCATGTTGAAGCTGAATTAGAGCTCCATTTTCATGTCCAAACCATGTCCATAACCTATGCCATACCTCATGATCTTGGTGCATACCTAATTTTTCTTCTAATTCTCAACAAGAAATGAGCTTTACACAGGTCCTAAGTGCATTACACAATTGGTTTGAGCTTTGTCCATGGATACATGCCATTTAAGGATCATTTCTTCAAAAAGTTCCATTCCTATCTTCATAAAGGTTACTTTAATCAGAAGTTGACTTTGTGAAAGAGCTTAACCTCTGATTACACTCCATCTTAATCTCTACTCACACTCTTCTACTGCTCCCTAATCTCCTCAACCACCCTAAAAAGCTTAAAGCTATGGCTTAAGGACATGATGCACCATGAATTACCATTTCAAACTCAACCAAGCCAAAACTCCATAAGCTCCAATTATGACCACCTATTGTTCCCCCAAGCTTCGCTATACATAGAGAACCATATCTCAGTGCAACACACACATTAAATACCCCTCAAACTCAAAGAACACATATATAGTATTTGCAAAAAACCTCCATTGAAGCTCAGAATCAATTTCTTTGAATCTTGCTTCCCATACTAGTTTTTATTGAAACCTCCACTCAAACACCATCCATACACTATAACCTAGATACAATATGCATTGAACTCTATTGTAATAACTCAAACACTCCCCCAACCTCACTAAAACAGGTCTGCAACTTGACCTGGGTAGGAAGATTCAGAGCATTTCAAGGTAAACTAAGCATTGCAACACACTCCTGGAACATCAAGGAAGCTAACCTGATCATTCTCTTAGTTCAAAAGTACCTGTAAAGAAGCACTGGAATTTCTTCAATAGGTAATTTTCTTTCCACTTTGAACTCATACATACATGCACCATTTTCATGATTTCTTGACACCACAATAATTGCTTTGATGTGGGGAATGAAAGCCCTAACATATTGGCTATTGATTGATGTTGTATGCTATTTAATTTAGTTTGAATTTTTTAGGGTTTACTGGTTCTTGATCAAATTCATGTTATTCTTTGAGTTTTAATTTGTGTTAATGGTATATTTGAATTCCTTGTGAAATTATGAGCAATTTGGTATATTTACATTCCATTTTTGATGCAAAATAGAGAAAATTCGAATTTGAAAATGGGGGATGTCTATAGGTTAAAGATGATACAGGTGGCGTGTATTTTTGAATTTTGGAACCGAGTTTGTGTTATGTTGTTTTTTATGCACAATATTACTGCCAAAAGGCGTTTGGCCCAGTGGCTAGCATGTTTTGCTAGTGACCAGAAGGGAGGAGGTTCGAACCCCTCACCTCTATTTTTTATCACTTGTTTCTTGTTTCTTTTTTTTCTTCTTTTCTATTTTAATTTCTTTTTTTATTTTATTTCTATTCTAATTTAATTTCTTCTTGATCAATACTTGATTTTATTTTCCCAAATATTTCATAAAACAAAAAAGAATTTATTTTTCTTACCTTGAGTTTTTTTTATTTATTCACACATGAAAATAAAAATAATTAAATTATAGTAATTTAAATAAAAATTAGGGTTTCTCTTGATTTAAAAAATCCCGAAAATATTAGGGTAAATTTCTAATTTATTCTCACCACATAAAAATGTCCTAAAATATTTTTGACGATTGTTCACATACTTTTAGTACTTTGATTTAATTATTTTTTGTTACTTAGAAAAACCATAAAAATATAAGTTTGTTCTTGATCATTTTCACTGAATACTTTGCCAAATTCTTGATGTCTTCTCTTTGTGATGTTTAATACCATTTATTACCATGTTCTTGGTGTCTTGTATCTTGGTGAATTACTGATTTAAGTGTACTTAATGATTGATTACTTTTGGATGTTTAAATTAGGGTTTCAACTTGAATTTGCTTGAAATATTTTCTTTGAATGTTGTGTTGGTTTTTAAACCATTTCCAAATGATTGGTTGACTTGTCTTGATGGATATAGGGATGAGATTGATGTGTTTAAATGTTTCTTTCACGAGCTTAGACCATTGATCCTTTGATGCATGTTTAATTTTCCTTTAGGGTTTAAGATTGAAACTTGTCTTAACATGATCTTTGTCCATCTTTGACTTACATGCATGTTGATCCTTATTAGGGTTTGATTTTTTTTGGTTGATTCACGTGTGGCTTAAATACTTTTGTTTGATCTTGACTTTCTCTTGATAGACTATGACATCTTGTAAATATAATTGATCATTACTTGACTTTGATGTTCACTTAGCATGTTTTGATTAGGTCATGATGTTTATCTTCCTTGAGTGATCTTGATGTGTGTCATGATGCTTCACATGTTCATTACTTACACATACATATACACACTTAACATGTTCACACACACCTCTATGTCATAATACTATACATGTTCATATCATACATATGTTCACCTGGTTGTTCTCATACTCATACATGCTTACTATGTTCATATACATGTACACATGATCACCATGCTCACATACACATACATGTCCACATGATTACCATATTCACATACACACCTATGTGTTCACATATCCACACTCCTTTTGACATACACTTGATATTGCTATGGTCTTGATGCTTGACTTTGTTAAAACATGTCTATAATTGATTGCTTGTTACACCCTTTGTCTTGATCTTGCGTGAATTTATGACACAATCACTTGTGTATACTTGTGTTTGTTTGATCACTATTTTTGATATTTATAAACATTTGTCTAAGTGTTTATCTTGGGTATGATTATATGATTAGGGTTTAGATGATCATTCCTTTTAATTAGGGTTTTGATGTCCGTCCTTGGGATTTTTCTAGTCCACTTTGGACCTTGTCTTTTGTTTATCTACTAGTTGATTGCTTGCTTGATTCTCATGTTCCCTTAGATACTCATTCAAACTTAATCTTTGAAAAAGGATGAATTTGAGGTAGACTTTAGGATTCTTAATCCAAGCATGATAACATTAGGATAGTTATTCCCATTCAATCCAAACTTTAAGACCATTAATATATGATAACATTAGGTTAGTCCTCCTTTTTTAATCTCAACTCTAAGTCCATCATACATGACAACAATTAGGATCAAGTCTCCCATTAGATTTTGTTTCCTTCTTTTGCATTTCATTCTCTCAAGACTTAAACATTTTCATAATCAAAATCTCAAAACACTTAATCATATCTCAATAAGAGTGGATCGTGTGGAGTACCACATACGTGAGAGATGCTAGTACTTTCCCCTTGCGTAATCGACTTCCATACCTAGATCTTTTATTAGGGTTTTATCGATATTTTCCCGTTTACATTGTTGGAAACATTAAAGTTCAGCGGCGACTCTTGTTCATTTGAGTTAAGTTAATCAATAGTTTAATCTCAAAATTTCTCATCGCAACAGTATCTAGGAACAAAGTATTACAACCTATAAAAACAAGACTCAACTAAAACAAAATTCTCCTAATGAGTATATATTTTCTCTTAAGGTCTAGGTCTTCACAAAAGGGATGAACTCCTTATATAGCCACAAAAGTCAAGCTCCAAAAGCCCATCACGAAGTTTGGTTAGACTTCTAAAATGTACATGAGATCAATCTTCATTGATCACCTTGAATAAATCTGAATATCTTAATTATTCTTGTTGTATTTTATTCATATTACATCCTCCAAAAACTCACATAATCAATCAAATCTTTATTAGAAAGATTGAGATCTTTGATTGATACAAATCATGAACAATTAAGCAATCCATACGCAATCTTGCTAAAATAAGATCTTTTCCAAATCCAAACTTAAGCTAGCACACTTATATCTATGATATAACAGAAAAGGAAACAAATCTTAAAAGAACAAGATATACTTCAATTTATCTTGCTCGCCAAGTGACAGTCCGAGACAAATGTCTCACAGATCGTTGGAACATTTGGTATGACATCTGTCCACGTAGCAATTATGAGTCTTGAACAAATCAAATAAAATCTTTAATGATATAAATCACAAGTTCAACTTCTCAAGTATAAGATTCAGAATATATCTCTTGCAAACACCGAATCATATTTTAAATCATCTTCAATAGAGATCTGAGGTTTTCTCATTAAGTGCAAATCCAAATTAAATTTCTTCATGAATCTTCAATCAATATCTTTTCATATCCAATATTAGCACAATATTGAATAAAATCTTTTCATTTCAAATCTTCCTTCAAGGCATATTTAATATGTCTTTTCTTCAATGCAAATACGATCAAATCAAATCTTCTTATTTGAAGCAAATCCAAATCTTTTTTTTTATTATCAAATCATATCTAATTAAATCTTCTTCAACCTTTATATATTATGATCTAACTAACAGACTGAGGCCAGATGTTGCACATCATGTTAAAATATCTTGTCCCTCGTGATGCCTTTTCACATTTTACACCTTATGTTTCTCATGTTTTTTTACCAGTTAATCAAAGTAACAACAAATTCATTGAAAAAAAATGGAAAAATGATCTACACCAAGCACATCAACATGAAGTGTTAAATAAATCTGACACAAATCATTTAGGCTAAATCGAGGGAACGTGTCGCACCTGATGAATGGTGTGATGCGAATTGCATGGTCCCAATTTTTTCTATTTATAAGAAAACATAATCAGTTGTTAAAGGTCTGGAATTTTAATGAAGACAGACTATTGTGGAGTGCTTGGAACTGAAGATTAATGATCCAATGTCATCAAAGTAATTCCCTTTGATTGTAATGTCATATAATATTTTTTTTGGGTCAAATAATATATTCATCCAAATCCTACATTGGGTAATAGAAAGAAAATAAAATTGGATTATTGATATAAATAGAGATTGTTAGTTTGAGTTTTCTTCACAAGAACAAAATGTAGTCTTTTGGGTGTATTAGGGATTTGGGTAGTTGTGTATCTTGAGGAGGTTTTCATCTTTTCTATACGAAAATTGTTGTTGAGAGGGTTTGCGATTTTTTCATACAAAATTTTTGTTGAGAGGATTTGTAATTTTTCTATTAAAAATTATAGTTGAGAGAGGGTTTGCAATTTTTCTGTCCAAAAATTGTTGTTGTGGTGGTTTGTAACTTTTCCTTTAAAAAATTATAGTTGAAGGTTTTCAATTTTTCCGTCCAGAAATTATAGTTATTGAGAGGAGTTGTAATTTTATATCATCAAAAAATTGTTATTGAGAGAGGGTTTACAAATTTTCCGTCCAAGAATTGTAGTTGAGAGGAGGTTTACAATTTTTCCGCCCAAAAACTACAGTTGAGAGAGGGTTTGTCACTTTTAAGTTCAAAAATTGCAATTTTGAGGGTTTGTAATTTTCTCTTTAAAAGTTGCAATTATATGAGAGAGTTTATAATTTTATCCTTGTAAAAATTAGGGGTTGAATAATGAATTTGTGAGTTTTATTTTTTTTGAATTTTTTGCTTCTTTTTATTCTTTTATGAATGTGCTTCTGCGTGCACTGCTATTTGTTTATTTGTTATTTTTCCAACAACTAGTATCAGGGTTAAGACTTCGATCAAGGGAGGAAGGAAGAGTAACACAAATTTTGATCAAAGAAAAAAGAAGAGTAACAATTATTTTGATCAAGGGAGGAAGAAGACAAAAAGATCGGAGAGTAATAATTTTACAAATGTGGCTAACCTATAATGATTTTAAACGCTTTGAAGATGAAGTTGATGACAAAATAAAGATATGTGAAACTTTGGATGAAGGGAGGATTTGATGGATCAAATAATATATTCATCCAAGTCCTACATCGAGTAGTAGAAAGAAAATAAAATTTGGGTATCGATAAAAATAAAGATAGTTAGTTTGAGTTTTCTTCACAACAACAAAATATATTCTTCGATATTCTAGATATCTCAGGAGTGAACAATACTCGGGTTTGACAACGCTACGGTTTTCTAGATATCACAGGAGAGTATTCAGTTTGGATATCAGGTCGGCGAGAGTGATGTCCTCACGGACCCTAAAATGATGTGGTGGCATCTCACCATTGAAATACACAAATGCAAGGTGAGGATATGTATTCATTTTTTTTTATTTTGTGTGTTTTGTAGAAAATATGGGATGATAGACACCCTATTTATACAAGTCTTGGATCACTTTGGACCTTAGAAACTTTATCATGTCATTAGAGCACTTTTCGGAGATGTATAAATTACAAAAAAAGTAGTTTATTCATGTTGTGTTTTTTTTTAATTAGAATGAGGTTTATCTTAATAAGCATATCAGAATTTACCCTGAACTAAAAACATACCAGAAACTTAGAAAACATAAACAGAATTGTAAACCATAAAATTTGGAAATAGAAACAAGACATCTGCACCATCATTGTTGAATATATATATATATATATATATATATATATATATATATATATATATATATATATATATATATATATATATATATATATATATATATATATATATATATATATATATATATATATATATATATATATATATATATATATATATATATATATATATATTACTTATGTATTACATCATATCAAAATTACATCGTTGACGATAATACTTTCAAAAAGTGTATTGATTACAATTTAAAATGCATCAAAAGATGCATCATCGCATAAATCTACAACTTGTTTCTCCTTCGACCTTTTCTTTTTTGATTCTCTTTTAAGCTCTCTCAATTTGGTGAACTCTTCCATCCTTTCCAAAAATTGATCCGGTCAAGTTTCTACCTCTTTTGCGGAATGGGTCGTGCACTCCAAGGATGTACTTGGTATAGGACACCCCAGTATCAAATAAGCCTCAACAAAATGTAGCAGTTTTGAAAGTCATCCTATACACATGATGCGTCCGGAAGGATCTTTAGGTGACCCACTCCGAAGTGGAAAATATGTCTCAGAAAAACCATATTTTGTGAGATCGATACACACCCGATCATATGCACTTGCTATAATATGGCCCATTTCAAGGAAGCACATTCATTTTATAAACAGTCTGGGACTGCTAACAGAAGGAGTACGTGAATAGGCCTGCCTAGATAATTATGGATATTATTAGTAACAGGAAGTCTGATCCACTTAGTAAAGTCTGATTTTTGCTAAAAACCATTCCTGACTTGTCAAAATTAATCTTCTTCCCATAAGCCTTCTTGTAAGTATTGATGAAGTTAAAAAGACTTTTAGCTTCACTTTCATCTGCTCTGTCAAAAAGTAGGCTATCATCTGCACACAAAAAAATAAATGAGTGATGGTAGGCGCTTGTTTAGCAATAAATATCCCTTTAACTTGTTTATTTAACATAGATTTCTTAATAAGATTAGAGAAAACAACACCACATAAAATGAAAATATAAGGAGAAAGAGGGTCCCCTGTCTAATGCCTCTGGTTGGTGTAAAACTCTACCATTGATTAAAATAGAAAAAGAAATAGAGTTGATACAATTCATAATAATGTTAGTTATGCACAAAGAAAAGCTCACATCTAATGTGTTTTTTTTTATGAATTTCCACTCAAGTTTGTCATAGACTTTAGTCATGTAAGCTCTTTTTCTCTTAGTAGATTTTTATATGATTGAAAACTTCATAAGCAATGATGGTGTTGTCAGTTATAAGTATTTTTTTTCCACAAAAGTACTCTGATTCTCACTGATAATATGAGATAGGATCTTCTTCAATCTATTTGCCTTGGTTTTAGTAATTATCTTCATGATCACATTACACAATGATATAAGTCTGAATTTAGAAGGGACAATAGGCTTACTCTTCTTAGGGATCAAGCAAATATAAGCTTGGTTGTATATTTTGAGGTCACCATTGTTATTAAGAATGTTGAGGACAATGACTATAATGTCTTCATTAACTGAGAGGGGTTGAGAGTCTTCAATCTCTACTCCCTTCTGATATTTGTTGTTTTGTTGTTGTTGCTTGATCGTTTGGACGGTTGCTTGCATGGTGGCTTGCATTTCCGCTAGGATTTCTTGGTGGCTACCAAAGGAATGTGAAATATGTGTTAATACCATTGATAAACAAGAGTTGATTGAGTGAAAGCTCTTGTATAAAAGGTGCAACCCATGAATATTAAGGTAACAACACTACAGGGTCAAACTATCAACAAAGGCACCTCTTTCCTTGGTAGAATTGCAATCCACATAATCACATATACACCAAGGATAACAGGCTCAAAAAGCACTTGAACCCTAACATAAGTACCTAACAATAACATCTGTATTTTGAACATGTGACAAAAAGCATTGATAAATGATTTTTATGCAGACAAACTAAAGCCATGGTCAATTGGTCATGAATGTCTACCTACTTACTTATACATACACAAAGCAGAAAGTTCAAACATAATAAATTTTACTGCCAAAGCGACCTTTCTTGCAGCCAAAGAAACCTCTATGTGGAGATAAACCAGAAGGATGTGCCGATTTTAGAATGTGATGCTTTGTTGCATCAATTAACCTGACATGTACATGCTCATCAAAAAGTTTCAAAGAATTTATTTTCCATGCAAGAAAAGAGAAGAGTCTTATTTAGTTTAAGAAAACAATTTCTGAAAAACGTATGCTTACTCTTGAAGAATAACTTGTTTGTCCCCTATTTCTCAAAAATAAGCATTTATTCAAAATTTATATAATTCTTTGATTAGGCTGCCTTTGAAAAACTATCAAAGTGACTATTGTATGACCACATCAGTGATTCCATAACTAGCTCTTAAGATTTGTCATAAACAGTGTTATACAATTATATAGTTGTTTTTCTTAGCATGACATGAACATTCTTGTTTTTCTACATCACAATGAACATTCAATGCTGTAAATAAATCCAGTCAATGTAAAAAAGTTGTCGACTATTTGATTCGAATATTAAATATCTAATTAAATACACCTAGAATATAATTCACCAATTATTTTATTCCTAAATATTTTATACATATAGAATAAATCCAATTGTCCTTCGCAATACGATTATATTTTTAGAATGTTCGAGACGCGTAGAGATTTAAAGAATATATTTATTAAAAAGTTCATTGTATTTTTGGATAAATACGATCAATAATTATCAATTCGTCATTATTTTATTCATCAATTCAAACATTCCGCTGTTAGTCGTAATTCTAATTATTAAAAAATTTAGTATATATGTTAATACTATTGTCTTTCTCAACACGAAATGAATAAGTCTGATTTTTCGGACTGAGAATGATCATCTACATTTAGATTGTTCTAACAAATGACCTTATTCATTTATTAAATATATGAAATTCTAAAAGAGTAGTAACAAAACAAATAAAAGAATGAAAGCCATGAAAAGAAACTAGTTAGGATTTAATGTAAGCTCTCAATATTTTTTTCTTTTATAAATTCTCCTTCATCCTCAACCTATCACTTCACACCAACACAAGCCATTGTTCCTAGTATAATCACCCCAAAAGTTCTCACTTTTCTCTACAATGACTTTTACTCCAAACCCACCACCAAACTACTCCTTACTCCCTCTTGAAAACCATAAAAATCACAAAAATAGAAGAAACAGTAAGTACAATAGACAGAAAAACAGTTGGGACTATTCCAGCTCAAAGGTTACACTTTTAGTCGCTAATAGAAGTGATGCTACTGCTGGTGGTGTTAAATCTGCTGGCAATGCCAATGGCAGAGCTGCATATCTATCTAGATTAGGTCTTTCATTGGATTGCATGAAATCAAAGATTGTACCTGTGATCTCTGACAGGAGACGAACCTGGTTCGCCACGGGGATGAACTTTGGAATGGAAAGGGTAGCACCTAAAAAACACATTCATAGCCCTGCTGCAGATGAGGCCCTTTGTTGTCTCTTCAAAGCAGGTAAAAATGATGATGTCACGTACAATGTACTTTTGTCAGGGTACGGTAGGCATGATATGCACGATGAAGTGAGAAGGCTATTCGAAGAGATGAAGGTGCGGAATATAAGTCCAATTAAGTTAACTTGCTTTACAATGATTGTAATTGAAGGAATACGCCGAAATGTGTGGAAAAGCGAATGGTCAATTTCTTGTTTGGATCTGCATGTGATGTCTTGTGGTGCTGCTTGTGTACTGGTTCATGCATGGTTGCTTAATATGCATACGCTGAACTTCGTGAGATTGTGAGGTATGGATTTTTCCCATTGAATATTTTTACTGTTTTTGTTTGATTAGATTAATCTGAGGATTAAAGTGTTGATAGTTATTTATTTATTTTTGCAGCATTATAACTGGTTCAGGAAAACACAGCAAAGTTATGGATGATGGAAGTTTGAAAAAAGGTGTTGAAGCAGTCCTTAATGGAATGGGAAGGTTTGTGTCTCCTGGAGATTTGGTGGCTACCTGGCTAAGACAACCTGATATTCTCAATTTGCTTGTTCTATGTGATGTTCTAAATCATTCACAAGCTGCAGATCCATCACATAATTATCCAGCTCTTGGCAATTAGATTGATACAAGCTCTGTAAAACCGACAATTTAGATTGAATGTGCGTTTGGTCCCGAAACCCTATTACTAGCGTCGTTGTGTCGGAGTTTTATCCATGTGGCTGCAAGTCTCTTGTTGCTTTGAGTCTCACAAAATAAAGTGTCTTGTTGGTTTCTTAGCTTAAATAAAGTTTCTTGAATTCAATGTCAGTGTCTTGTATTGTCCGGTTATAGAGGCAAAATAAAAATAAATGAATAATAGTACTATTTAGCTCCATTTGATCTTTGCTCTTCTTACTTCAAATACACTTGCTTTATTGCAAATTTTAATAGTTAAAATCTCCTAAGTTTGGTGACAGAAAATGTTATCTAGATGCAAGGTGAAGTTTGTGAATGAAGGTCACAGAAATGATATAAAATAAAATTTGATTCACAATCTCAGATTAACTGATTGTGTAAATACGATATCAATGAAAATACAAGTTTACATCAATTATATCAAATAAAGATGAATAGAAACAAAATTAGATTCATGTACCTGTTGAAAGAAGCTATCATTGTGATGAACTTTCACTATCAATGATGAAACTGGCTTGTGTTGGACATCATTTGAACCTTGATACCAGTGTAAGAATGGAGCATCCATCACTATTGATTAATTGACTCTTTTGATTGCGGTCTCCAATTTCGGATTCAGTATACCTGAACCACGGGTTTCTGCCATACTCTTCGGTTTTGGATTTCTTCTGTTACGGTTACGAGGTTTCTCATTTCAGATTTCAGATTTGGTGATGTGCGTGATGTTATGCGGTTTTTCCTTTATTTTCGGATTAATGCTTTGGATTTTGGAAATGAGAAGAAAAATGATAAAGACATGAGTGCAGTTGCACTTGAAAGTGATGTCTCAATTATTTATTTACGATGATAATTTCATAAACCTTGCATGTCAAAATTCAATTTGAATTATTGTTTCAGTTGTTTCCTATCATGTTACTTCTAGGCGTGATTTCTTCTTATTTTATGGTGTTGGTGATTTTGAAACGGTAAAAATAAAAAATGAGGGAGTTTGTGAAATTTTTGGTATGAGAGATGTTTGGGTTGAAATTGGGGTTGGATATAAATTTAAATTGAAGAATGTGAGACATGTTTCTGATATTCGTCTCAACTTGATTTCAGTCAAAACTTTGAATATTGAAGATTATCACACTTATATTGGTAATGGTATGTTAGCTCGAAAATGTCTCGCATGCGAGTATATATGTATATTTGAAAGTAGCAAGTGATAAAAAGTAAGAATTTCGTACCTATATGGAGTGTAAGCAACTTAGATTGACTCCGTAAAAAATTATCTTTTGAATTTAAGTATGAGCAAGGATAAAACTAATATATGAGAGTCGTAAGTTCAGTTTTCTTTTAAGCAAGATCTATATAGAGTAAAATGAGTGTTGTTAATATTTCAAGATAGTGTAAGTTGGGCTAAGGTCCATTAATATATATGAAGCAATTATGTGTACATGATGTGAAGTGTCATGGCAAGAAAGGTCAGAAAGTGATCTAAGGATGTATTTCTACAACATCAAAAATGTATATTTCAAGGCAAGGGAACAAATCTCTAAATCACACTTATAACTCTAAAATACGTCTGTTTATATTCTGAAAATCCTTTATAGTTGTAGTTCTTTATCTCTAAAGGAACTAATCAAGTGAATATCTCTATCATACTCTTTTCAACTATTTTTATTATGAAATCCACTTGTTGGTTCTCTAAAAAAACAAGCTTCTAAGTTGATCATTCAAAGAAGCATATTTATAAAAGTTTAGCACATAATAAAACAAGGCACTATCATCACATCACTTAACATAAAAGCAACATATATTAACTTCTCATTGCTCAATAAACAAATGGTTTAACTTATAATGAACTAAGTACAAACTACAAAGTTGGTTCTTAAAGGAAATATTTTAAAATGGATAATGAAAAAGAAATGAAAATCTAAAAGTAACGTGTTGCCTCCTTGTGATGGATAATCAACAAGTGATGACTTTAGTCGCGCTAAGATTTAGTAGTAGGCACCGGAAATGATTAGAAGAAGAAGTTTTTTTTTCTCTCTATTAACCCTCACATTATTTTTTTCCTATGTTTTCTTCAAGATGATGAACTCTTTATTTTGTCTTCAATAGGATCTATTTATATGCCTCCAACTAGGGTTCCTTTTGCATTGTCTTGGATCATGAGCCTTTTGAGAAGTCACATAAAACCCAATGCTTTCTTCAGCACATTCCTTTCTTTCCTTTTACTTTGTATTCAATGAAAATTAGCTGGTACAGACAATTGTGGGGGACAAAACATAGCATGGCATACTGCAGCAGCACAAGTGCAGGCGGCGCTTATCCTTTTCTGCAAGGCGCAATTTAGCATGTGTACTACGTACTATTCACTTTTATCCTCTAGCTCCATTGATCTTATCCATTTAATTCAAGAAAATATCTTTCAATTTAAGAGCAAATATCCCTTTCCAATGCAGCTTCCTTTCCACGCATGTCCTAAGAATCCAAGTAATTGTTTCTCTCTTTTTAGCATCATGCTTTCCTTTGGACTCCCAGCTGCTATCATCTACTGTCTTTCCTTAGCTCATTAGAATTAACCTTATAACAAGCAACAAACACATAAAAACTACAAAAGAGAGCACATATAATTTACTCTAAAAATAGCACAAACTCAATAAATTAAGCTAACAACTAACGAATTAACAAGCTAAAATAAATAACTAGGTCATATAATAACTCACAAAATATGAGTTATCACACCCCAAACTTAAATCATTACCTGTCCTCAGGTGTTGCGATAGATAGCGACAGAGAAACTTCACTTCCCAACAACAACCTTTTCTAACAGCTCTAGTTCATAATCAACCCAGAAATCATCTTAAAGAAATATCTCGAAATATTGGCACAACTCAGCCTTGCTGCCAATCATAAAATGTGTGTGTGTTGTGTGCATAGATTGATGTTACCTGTCATGTCAGTACTCTTCAATCAAGATATCTAGTCTAAGTTCATCTTTGATTATCTTACCCTATGGTCCAATGATCCATCTTTCAGTTTCAGAAAGGGGGTTTGAATGTTCTGCTTTAGATTTTTTGTTCATTGTATATTTAGGATTACACATGCATTTATTATTGAATAGATTTACTAGATGCTCCACCTTTTCAGTTTTCACCTAATGAAATCTCACTTGTAATGAGTTCAACCTGTTACCAACTGAGCTGACTTAATGAGACACTCGCTCATTTTAACTTGTGCAGTCAAATGACTTTTGGAACGAATGTAGTTTACAAACAATGTTGTTGAAAAACACATAATCAGCCATTGGTTAAACCAAAAAATATACCAAAGTCTTGAGAGAAAAGCACTTGAACCCTACATATAAATTATAGTTGCCAATCTATGGGACTTATGCCCATTTGCTTCAGATGTTGGTTAGTTTGAGAGAAGTGCCTATTGAGAGAAAATCAAATAAATACAATAAAGTAAGAATGAAAAAATGGATAGATTAGATTGATAGAAGTATGATTAGGTGTTTTTATATTGACTTAAATACACTTTTGATCTTCCTACTTTGTTTTTTAATTTTTAATCCCCCTATTTTAAAAGTTAGCTTTTTGATCTCTAAACTTTATTTTCCTTGAGATTTTCATGATCCCCTCCTTTTTTACACATTTGACAGTAATAATTAGGATAAAAAAATTACTTTTAGTGATTGAGATAATCTATTAACTTTCATTTTTTTACAAACACGCTTGCCAATAAAACCATGTGTTAGTTTTATAAACACTATTGTTGGTTAATAAAACGATGTGGGACTCAGTCTAAACATCTTCCATGCCACTGCTATCACCAAGTTTTACTTCCAATTGTTCAAATGTTTCTTGACATTCTAGTTGAGTCTTTTTCCATAAGTTGCTTTAATATTTTCATGGAGGGTATAGTGTTATAAAAGAACTTGCTTCAGTAGTTCCACATGGTAATCAAAAGGTGTTAGAGTTGCAGCGGAATTTTGACTTCTAAAAGTGATATGACATACAACTCTCTTAAAGTTAAATAAGAAATTAGTATAACATGAACAATGAATTTGTATGAAGAGATATAACTGTCTAAAGAAGAAAGATTGAATTTGTATATGTTGTTTATATTATTACAAACTAATGATTCATCTTATATAGTAATCCACATACTATAAAATGAATGAAGCATATTACAAAACACATATAAGCCATGTTATTCCTATTATTGTTCCTTACTAATGTTGTATCTTGCCATAATTAGTTTTGACTAATTATTCCCCCAATTCTCCACCTCGTTCATAATTTGAAATATTCAAATTTTGGACGAATATGGAATAATGTTTAGCAAGTTCAAGCAGTTTTGAAATTTGCTACCTGATACAACCTCGGTTAACATGTCAGTTGGGTTATCATCAGTATGTACCTTCGTAAGAAAAATATGTCCTTCCTCTACGACATCCTGTACAAAATGATATCTTACATCAATATGCTTGGTCCGAGCATGATGAACCTGATTCTTTGCCAAATGCAGCGCACTTTGACTATCACAACTCAGTCCTACACATTCTTCTTTCATACCCAAATAATCTAGAAGACACCTTAGCCACAATGCTTCCTTCACTCCTTCTGTTACTGCCATATATTCGGCTTCTGTAGTTGAGAGTGCTACTGTAGACTGTAACATCGACCGCCAACTAACTGGAGCACCATGTATTTGAAAAACATAACCAGTAGTAGATCGTCGTCTATCTAGATCGCCAGCATAATCTGAATCAACAAACCCACTTATTTGACATGTATCTCCACCAAAACACAATCCGGTGTTAATGGTACCTTTCAAGTACCTCAAAATCCATTTCACTACTTCCCAATGTGCCTTTCCCAGATTCGCCATGAACCTACTGAAAACACTTACCGCTTGTGAAATATCTGGACGTGTACACACCATAGCATACATCAAACTGCCAACTGCACTAGCATAAGGTACATTTTCCATGTATGCCTTATCTTCTGCTGTAGTGGGAGATTAATTACCATAAAGCCTAAAATGTGGAGCTAATGGAGTAACCACCGACTTAGCACCTTTCAGTCCGAACCTTTCAACAACTCGCTCTAAATAGTCTTTTTGACTCAAGAACAGTTTCTGGTTTATCCGCTCTCTTCTAATCTCCATACCTAATATTTTCTTTGCAGCGCCCAAATTCTTCGTCTCAAACTCTTTACCAAGTTTAAATTTAAACTTAGCAATAAGCATGTCATCGACATACAATAATAGATAGATATAATCACCTTCAAGAAGCTTCTGAATATAGACACAACTGTCATAACTACTTCTAGAGTAACCTTGTTTTTATCATGAAAGAATCAAATCGCTTGTACCACTGTCTAGGAGATTGTTTCAACCCATAAAGTGATTTCCTCAAGCGACATACCTGGCCCTCTTTACCCTCAACCTTGTATCCCTCGGGTTGATGCATATATATCTCCTCATCTAAGTCTCCATGCAAGAAGGATGTCTTCACATCTAGTTGTTCCAGCTCAAGATCACCATGAGCTACTAAACTTAATAGCACCCGGATAGAAGTATGTTTCACCACCGGAGAAAATATCTCATTATAATCAACTCCTTCCTTTTGTGCAAACCCCTTGGCCATTAGTCTAGCCTTATATCTTGTACCACCCGACTTAGTATGATCTTCTTTTCTTTTATACACTCATTTACAACCGATAGCGGACTTTCCTACAGGCAATGGGACCACCTCCCATGTCTTGTTCTTGTGAAGAGATTGCATCTCTTCCTCCATAGCAACCAACCAACTCTCTCTATCTTTATCTTTGATAGCTATCTTGAAGGTGACCGGCTCATCATCTTCAACTGAGAGTGCATATTCCACTAAGTTAACCTGTCCATAATGCCTAAGAGGTTTGTCTGACCCAAACTTCAGAACTGGTTTATAATTTCTCTTTGGCCTAGTAGCATCCAAAGATTCTTGTTGTTGTTGTAACACATGTGTATTTTCCTGCTGAACCTCCTCATGATCATGTTCATCCTCTTCCTTGTCTTCACTGGCGATAGGATTCTCCACCAGACCATGACTAGAATCTGGTTGGTCTTCAGATTCTATCTCAATAACTTGCTTATTTGATATCGTCACATCACCATCAATAGGTTTAATAGCTTTTGACAAAGCTACCAAATATTTTTCGTCAAATGTAACATCCCTGCTGATCACAAACTTATAATCTTCTACACTCTTTAAGACGATAGCCTTAGACCCCTTTTGCATATCCTAGAAAGATAGCTTTCTTGGCTCTATTATCAAGTTTGTTATCCTTAACGTGATAGTAGGTTGTGCATCCAAAAAAATCCAGTCTTTCATAATCTGCATGTTCACCTGACCATATCCTATAGGGCGTGTCTCCACCTAAACTAGAATGTGGGGATCTGTTTACTACATAAAAAACTGTAGCAACCGACTCTGCCCACCATTCTCGATCTAGCCCAGAATTAGAGCGCATACACCTTCCTTTCTCAAGAAGTGTACGGTTCAGTCTTTCCGCAACTCCATTCTGTTGTGGTGTACCTTTGACCGTCCAATGTCTAACAATCCCTTCCTGATCACAAAACCTCTTGAAAGCTCCATCTGTATACTTTGTACCATTATCCGATCGCAGAGTTTTTAACTTTCTACCCGTTCTGTTCTCAACCATTGCTCTCCAACATTTAAAAACAACAAATACCTCATTTTTATGCTTAAGAAAATATATCCAAGCATACCTTGAATGATCATCAACATATGTAACAAAGCACCTGGAACCACCCTTAGAAGTAACCAGAGCCGGACCCCAAACGTCAGTATGCACATAGTCTAATATCCCCCTGCTTTTATGTTTGCTTGTAGAAAACTGCAACCTATGTGCTTTACCAAACACACAATGTTCACAAAATTCCATGCATGGCTTTTTCATGTTCTTCAGCAAACATTTCTCACCAAGCAGTGATAGACCCTTTTCAGACATACGCCCAAGGCGCATGTGCCACATCCTCGTACTTTCCGTCTGGTCTTTACTTTTATTGATTCCAACTGCCAAATCACACGTGACAGTTTCCCCCACAAGAGAATAAAGATTCTTGTGACGAACCCCCTTCATCACAACCAACAAACCACGAACAACCTTTAAGACTCCATTTTCTAAGATTATTTTGCAACCATTTTCCTCTAATACACCAAGAGAAATAAGGTTTTTCCGCAAATTAGGGACATGTCTCACGTTCCTCAAAGTCCTTACTGCTCCATCATGCATCTTGATTTGAATTGTATCATACCCTATAATTTTAAAGGCATGGTTATTCCCCATTAAAACTGTACCATCATATGCGCTTTGGTATGTAGTAAACCACTTCCTATTTGGGCACATATGGTGCGAAGCTCCGGAATCAAGCATCCATATTTTGGAGATATCATGATCTTGCTCTGAAACTGAGAAGCAATCATCCTCGCCATTTTAGACATAACTCGCCTCCTGCAAATCTTGTTGTTTTCGTTGTTGGTATACTTCTTGAATAATACTCTCTTATTTGGATAATTTTCTTTAAAGTGCTCAAGCTCGCCACATTTAAAGCATGTTCTTTCCGCAGGAGCTCTAGATTTTGATCTAGACTTCCTGCCCTTTCCCTTTCCTCTTTCATTATTCCGCCCCTACTAGCAAACAATCCTTGTGCCTGCTCGTTATTTTCTCCACCATTACCAGACATTCCACTAGTAGCAACCTTTCGAAGATCATCCGCTAATAGCGATGTTCTAGTCTCATCCATGGTTAGAGTATCACCCACAAGCATCAATGTTTGAACTAGATTTTCATACTTCTTGGTCAATGAAAGAAGCAACTTAAGTGTTTGGTCTTCATCATCAATCTTCACTCCTATATCTTTCAAGTCTGGTATAATCCTATCAAACTTATTGACATAATTCCGGATTGAGATGTCTTCCTCCATTTTGCATGTATATAATCTAGATTTTAAATAGATCCGATTTGTTAGAGTTTTCACCATAAAGTTATTCTCTAACTTTGCCCACACGCCAGCAACCGTTGATTCTTCACTTACCAAGAAAACAACATCCCTCTCAAGACTTAAAATTATGGCTGCCCGTGCTTCAAGATCTAGCTCTTCCCAATCCTCGTCCTTCATACTCACAGATTTTTGTTCTTTCCCTGCTAACGCCTTATGTAATTTTTGTGATATAAGCAAATTTTTCATTTGCATCCTCCAATAGGAAAAATCATTTTTTCCATTGAACTTTTCAATTTCATATTTGCCGACCTTGACCGATCCACTAGAAGAAGCCATTATAGGTTCTGATGCCAATTGTTAGAGATGCAGCGGAATTTTGACTTCTAATAATGATATGAAATACAACTCTCTTAAAGTTAAATAAGAAATTAGTATAACATGAACAATGAATTTGTATGAAGAGATATAACTGTCTAAAGAAGAAAGATTGAATTTGTATATGTTGTTTATATTATTACAAACTAATGATTCATCTTATATAGTAATCCACATACTATAAAATGAATGAAGCATATTACAAAACACATATAAGTCATGTTATTCCTATTATTGTTCCTTACTAATGTTGTATCTTGCCATAATTAGTTTTGACTAATTATTCCCACAAAAGGCTTGAAATAAATGTGTATAATGCAATGGCTTCTGTGTATTCACTTGATAACTCCATTGCTTTACAAAACATGCATACTTTATTGCTTTACAGAATTTTCAACAAAGTTTTCTCTCAAACAACTTAGATTTCCTCACTCGGCATAGAAATTGTTCCAATCAAATCTAGACTCTCATTGATAGGAAGCTAAATGCTAACCCTAACAAAGCTTACAAAACTAAGAGAAACAAGTAAACAAACTAAGAAAATAGAATTAAAAGATAACTTTGATTTTCATTGATTGATTCCAAATGTCTCTATGAGACTACATTATATAATATTCTTAATGGATAATAATAACATAAAAGCCCAAACACTACTAAAAGCCCAATAACCATAATAATAATAATAATATAAGTTCTATTATTACCCTTCTAACTAATATAAATCATATACTACCCTTCTATCATTGCCGCGGGGTTCACTTGAACCTTGTCCTCAAGGTTCGAAAATAAATATGAGAGTGGAGATATTGTTCCCGGATTCCATTGCTTGAATAACAAATTGTCACTTGCAACACAAACTTCAGAATTTGAAAAATCAACTTTCTCACATACATTGACGGGTACAGCGGACGTAGGCGCCTCTGAATTTCCACACAGGGCAGTTTTTCCCACAGCAAACACTAGAAAAAGCATAACCATTGCCTTGAGACCTTTAATCTCTTCTTCTGATATATTTTCAGCCATAACCTTCAATGAAAGTTTCTTGAAGTTATTCATTGCCCTGAATTGTTTCATTATGGATAGAACAACACTATTAATCAGTTTAGCAAATGCTTCCCCGCCTTCTCTCATCCACAGATGTTCAAGGGTTTGTGGTTCACCTGCTTTCTTACAGATGCCATCAGCTGTGTTTTCAGATTCACAGGGGCTCCCAAGCTTTTTCTGAACATCTTCAAATTTTGCGGTAGCTGATGGTGTTGTGCCCGTGGTTCTCTTCGAGTCCAATGCATCTATGGTCAGTGTAGAAACTTCATCCCGAAAGGCATACCAGGAATTACCACAGGCAACGCATTCCAGCTGATAATTGTCATTGTGTCCAACATGGATAATCTCCCTAAAGCCCACCTTAAACTCTGTGCATCTTGAGCAGCGGGCATCTGTCATTTGCATGTGTTGTTTCACATCAGGCTCCTTCTTGGTTAATTCCTCAGCAATCAATTCAATGGGTGTCATATTCAAAATTTTAGAAGGTTCCAACTCTCCATTAAGCAGACGGCGTGCTAGCAATGCATTGTTCTTGAGATTAAAATCCAATTGTCGTAGCTTTTGGTTGTACTTCTGAAACTCTGTTGAAAAGGCCTCGTTGGAAGCTTTCTCAAAAGAAATTATGGCTGAAACAGCCGCATCTGGCCACACAAAAGACTTGGAACTCTTCTGACCCTTGTCTTGACAGTCTTTTGCTGTTTCTGAAGTTTTATCATTGTTGTTGTTTTTTATTTCATCATAATCAGCATTTCCTGATCCATTTCCCTTTTCTACACCCTCATCATAATTACACCCGCACCGAATATGTTGAAGCAGCCTCTCCAACCATTTGTCACGATTTATGTTCCCAGTTAGTGCATTGAAATTCACTAATATGCGATGATGCTCTGAGTTATTACTTACAAAACTCATTGGTGTTTCGGGCTTTGAATGTTGGTCACTCTTTGAAATGCGTTCCTCCTCCCTTGAAACATCAATGGGTGAAATGCTCTTTCTCCTTGAACTTCTTTTATTTTTCATCACCTTCTCCTGATCAGCAGGAGGGGCTTCTTCAGGCTCAATGTCAAGTAGCTCGTCGATGCGTTTCTGAGTTTTTTGAACAAGCTCATCAATTTCTTGCTGTTGAACATCTTCAAAGTCCTTATCAGTCAGCTTCCAGAGTTTCCTTTCCAAAGGGTCATACGCCTTTTGTACAATAAAGCCAGGATGTTGCTTACGTTTCGGAAACTGTTTGTTTAAGGGAGCAAAGTACACCACAGACTTATGCATAACCGACTCTGCAGGAACCTCATCACGGTGAAAACTATAATAAATCTCCCTTGTATCACACGATTTCCAGTTGCCGACACCTTTCTTTTCAGCTTCTCCAGGACGATAAAAGCACCAATTGATAGGAAGCTAAATGCTAACCCTAACAAAGCTTACAAAACTAAGAGAAACAAGTAAACAAACTAAGAAAATAGAATTAAAAGATAACTTTGATTTTCATTGATTGATTTCAAATGTCTCTATGAGACTACATTATATAATATTCTTAATGGATAATAATAACATAAAAGCCCAAACACTACTAAAAGCCCAATAACCATAATAATAATAATAATAATATAAGTTCTATTATTACCCTTCTAACTAATATAAATCATATACTACCCTTCTATCACTCATCATCACAATTATTGGAAACGTTTGATATACCTGGAGCTAAATCAATAACTCCATTGCAAACTACGTCTCTTAACCAAAATTACAAATTCCCGGTAATTGTTTATTTTACCCAAAAACCATACTTTCCTTACTTTGATTGCTATGCTTGCAGATTTGGAGAGATGAAATAATTCCAATAGTTCTCCTTTTAGCATTTTTATTTGATTTGTGTTAGCTTGAAAGTTTACCATATTGAGTTCTCTTTCATTAAGTTGTGCAACATTTTCATTTTTCTGGAAACAGACTAGTTGGTTTGTTGCATCTATGACCATTGTGTTTTTTAAATAATAACATTGAAGACTTCCTAGATGGTGCAACAATGGAAACTCATCTCCAAAACTAGAAGACTTTCTAGGTGGTGCAACAATGGAAACTAATAATCAACATGAGTATGAAGAACATGAAAGAGAAACAATGACTTTACTAAGCTTAGACAACATCTACTACAACAACAATGCAGAAAGTTACTATAAGCTAATCTGTTTCCCTTTTCCAATGATTTCCAATGTCAAACACAACTAATTTTGAACACACTTCTATCAATTGAGATTCTAAAAAGATGTTTTGAACACCCTTGCTATTAGCTTTTGGATTATCCAAACTGTTTGGTTGCATCTTCTTAAAGTCACATAGCGATGAAAAAAGCACATCAAGATGCAAATAGACTAAATTGTAGGTTATATTAACCTTTTAATAAAGAGTAGAGTAAATTCTTGTGGGGATAATTAGTCAAAACTAATTATGAAATGATACAACATTACTCTGATATAAGTCAGGAGAAATAATAGGAAAAGAATGGTTTACATTTATTTGTAATATCATTCAATCATTTTATAGTATGTAATTACTATATAAGTAGAAGCAAGTGAAAAGTTATTATAACAACATAAGCCATACAACATATATACAAAGTAGTTTTCTCTTATAAATTCATCTTTCTTCTTAGACATTTTATTGTTATAGCTACAATATTTCATGTTCAATTTTAGTGAGAGTGATATTTCATATCATTATTAAAAACTAAAATTCCGCTGCAGCACCAACAATTGGTATCAGAGCCAATTGTAAAATTGTAGAGTGGTAAAAACTTTATTATTTTTTATTGGTTATCGAAGATAATGGCTTATACTAATGGAACCGTCAAGGTTTGGAAATATGAAATAGAGAAGTTCAATGGAAAAAATGATTTTTCTTATTGGAGGATGCAGATGAAAAATCTGCTTATATCACAAAAGTTGCATAAGGCATTAGCGGGGAAAGAACAAAAACCTGTGAGTATGAAGGATGAGGATTGGGAAGAGTTAGATCTTGAAGCACGGGCAGCCATAATCTTATGCCTTGAGAGGGATGTTGCTTTCTTTGTTAATGAAGAAGCAACGGCTGCTGGTGTATGGTCAAAGTTAGAGAAAAATTGCATGACGAAAACTCTAACAAATAGAATCTACTTAAAATCCAAATTGTATTTATGCAAGATGGAGGAAGGCACCTCAATCCGTGATTATGTCAATAAGTTTGATAGGATTATATCAGACTTGAAGGATATAGGAGTGAAGATTGATGACGAAGACCGAGCACTTATGTTGCTTCTTTGACCAAGAAGTATGAAAATCTAGTTCAAACATTAATGCTTATGGGTGATACTCTAACCATGGATGAGACTAGAACATCGTTATTAGCGGATGATCTCCGAAAGGTTGCTACTAGTGGGATGTCTGGTAATGGTGGAGAAAATAATGAACAGGCACAAGGGTTGTTTGCTAGTAGGGGAGGAACAATAAAAGAGGAAAGGGTAGGCGCGGCAAGTCTATATCAAAATCTAGATCTCATGCGGAAAGAACATGCTTTAAATGTGGTGAGTTTGGGCACTTTAAAGCAAATTGTCCAGATAAGATGGTATTATTTAAGAAGCATATCAACAACGAAAACAACTCCATAGGTAAACAACAAGAGTTGCAGGAGGCGAGTTATGTCTCAAATGGCGAGGATGATTGCTTCTCAGTTTCAGAGAAAGACCATGATATCTCCAGAAGATGGATGCTTGATTCAGGAGCTTCACACCATATGTGCCCAAATAGGAAGTGGTTTACTACCTACCAAAGCACAGATGGTGGTACAGTTTTAATGGGGAATAACCATGCCTGTAAAATTATGGGGTATGGTACAATACGAATCAAGATGCACGATGGAGCAGTAAGGACTTTGAGGAACGTGAGACATGTCCCTAATTTGCGGAAAAACCTTATTTCTCTGGGTGTATTAGAGGAAAATAGTTGCAAAATAATCTTGGAAAATGGAGTCTTAAAGGTTGTCTGTGGTTTGTTGGTTGTGATGAAGGGGGTTCGTCACAGGAATCTTTATCCTCTTATGGGGGAACTGTCACGGGTGATTTGGCAGTTGGAATCAATAGAAGTAAAGACCAGACAGAATGTATGAGGATATGGCACATGCGCCTTGGGCATATGTCTGAAAAGGGTCTATCACTGTTTGGTGGGAAAAGTTTGCTGAAGAACATGGAAAAGCCATACATGGAATTTTGTGAACATTGTGTGTTTGGCAAAGCACATAGGTTGCGGTTTTCTACAAGCAAGCATAAAAGCGGGGGAATATTAGACTACGTGCATACTGACGTTTGGGGTCCGGCTCCGGTTACTTCTAAGGGTGGTTCCAGGTACTTTGTTACATATGTTGATGATCATTCGAGGTATGCTTGAATTTATTTTCTTAAGCATAAGAATGAGGTATTTGATATTTTCAAGTGTTGGAAAGCAATGGTTGAGAACAGAACGGGTAGAAAGTTGAAAACTTTGCGATCGGATAATGGTACAGAGTATACGGATGGAGCTTTCAAGAGGTTTTGTGATCAGGAAGGCATTGTTAGACACTAGACGGTCAGAGGTACACCACAACAGCATGGAGTCGCGAAAAGACTGAACCGTACACTTCTTGAGAAATCAAGGTGTATGCGCTCTAATTCTGGGCTAGGTCGAGAATGGTGGGCAGAGTCGGTTGCTACGGCTTGTTATGTAGTAAACAGATCCCTACATTCTAGTTTAGGTGGAGACACGCCCTATAGGGTGTGGTCAGGTGAACATGTTGATTATGGAAGACTGGAAATTTTCGGATGCATAACCTATTATCACGTTAAGGATAACAAACTTGATAATAGAGCCAATAAAGCTATCTTTCTAGGATATGCAAAAGGGGTCAAAGGCTATCGTCTTTGGAGTGTAGAAGATTCTAAGTTTGTGGTCAGCAGGGATGTTACATTTGACGAAAAATCTTTGGTAGCTTTGTCAAAAGCTATTAAACCTAATGATGGTGATGTGACAATATCAAATAAGCAAGTTATTGAGATAGAATCTAAAGACCAACCAAATTCTAGTCGTGTTCATGTGGAGAATCCTATCGCCATTGAAGACGAGGAAGAGGATGAACGTGATCATGAGGAGGTTCAGCAGGAAAATACACATGGGTTACAACAACAACAAGAATCTTCGGATGCCACTAAGGCAAAGAGAAACTATAAACTAGTTTAGAAGTTTGGGTCAGACAAACCTCTGAGGCATTATGGGCAGGTTAACTTGGTGGAATATGCACTCTCAGTTGAAGATGATGAGTCGTCACCTTCAAGCAAGCTATCAAAGACAAATATATAGAGAGTTGGTTGGTTTCTATGGAGGAAGAGATGCAATCTCTTCACAAGAACATGACATGGGAGGTGGTCTCATTGCCTGTAGGAAATTCTGCTATCGGTTGTAAGTGGGTGTATAAAAGAAAAGAAGATCATACTAAGTCATACGGTACAAGATATAAGGCTAGACTAGTGGCCAAGGGGTTTGCACAAAAGGAAGAAGTTGATTACAATGAGATAATTTCTCCGGTGGTGAAACATACTTCTATCCGGGTGCTATTTAATTTAGTAGCTCATGGTGATTTTGAGTTGGAACAACTAGACGTGAAGACATTCTTCTTGCATGGAGACTTAGATGAGGAGATATATATGTATCAACATGAGGGATACAAGATTGTGGGTAAAGAGAATCAGGTATGTCGCTTGAGAAAATCGCTTTATGGGTTGAAACAATCTCCTAGACAGTGTCAGTGGTACAAGCGATTTTATTCTTTTATGATAAAACAAGGTTTATCTAGAAGTAGTTATGACAATTGTGTCTATATTCAGAACCTTCATGGAGGTGACTATATCTATCTATTATTGTATGTCGATGACATGCTTATTGCTTCAAAAAGCAAGGTGAAGATAGATAAGTTGAAGTTTAAACTTGGTATAGAGTTCGAGACGAAAAATTTGGGCCTTGCAAAGAAAATATTGGGTATGGATATTAGAAGAGAGCGAATAAATCAGAAATTGTTCTTGAGTAAAAAAGGTTATTTAGAGCGGGTTGTTGAAAGATTTGGACCGAAACGTGCTAAGTCGGTGGTTACTCCATTAGTTCAACATTTTAGGCTTTCTGGTAATCAATCTCTCACTACAGAAGAAGATAAGGCATACATGAAAAATGTACCTTATGGTAGTGCAGTTGGCCGTTTAATGTACGCTATGGTGTGTACACGTCTGGATATTTCACAAGCGGTAAACATTATCAGTGGGTTCATGGCGAATTCGGGAAGGGCGCACTGGGAAGCAGTGAAATGGATTTTGAGGTACTTAAAAGGTACCATTAACGCTAGTTTGTGTTTTGGTGGAGATACATGTCAAATAAGTGGGTTTGTTGATTCAGATTATGCTGGCGATCTAGATAGACGACGATCTACTATTGGTTATGTGTTTCAAATACATGGTGCTCCAGTTAGTTGGCAGTCGATGTTACAGTCTACAGTGACACTCTCAACTACGGAAGCCGAGTACATGGCCGTAACAGAAGGAGTAAAGGAAGCATTGTGGCTGAGGGGTCTTCTAGGTGATCTGGGCGTTAAGCAAGAATGCTTGAGACTAATGTGTGATAGTCAAAGTTCAATTCATTTGGCTAAGAATTAGGTTCATCATGCTCGGACCAAGCATATTGATGTAAGGTATCATTTTGTACGGGATGTTGTAGAGGAAGGTCATATTTTTCTTACGAAGGTACATACCGATGATAACCCAGCAGACATGTTAACCAAGGTTATGTCAAGTAGCAAGTTCCAACCTTGCTTGAACTTGCTAAATATTATTTCATATTCGTCCAAAATTTGAATGTTTCAAATTATGCACGAGGTGGAGAATTGTGGGAATAATTGGTCAAAACTAATTATGGAATGATGCAACATTACTCTGATATAAGTCCGGAGAAATAATAGGAAAATAATGATTTACATTTATTTGTAATATGATTCAATCATTTTATAGTATGTAATTACTATATAAGTAGAAGCAAGTGAAAAGTTATTATTATAACAAATAAAGCAATACAACATATATACAAAGTAGTTTTCTCTTATAAATTTATCTTTCTTCTGCGACATTTAATTACTTCATACAAGTTTATTGTTATAGCTACAATATTTCATGATCAACTTTAGTGAGGGTGATATTTCATATCATTATTAGAAGCCAAAATTCCAATGCGACACCAACAATATGGCTTCTAATAATGATATGAAATATAACCCTCACTAATGTTGATCATGAAATTTTGTAGCTATAACAATAAACTTGTATGAAGTAATAAAATGTCTAAGAAAAAAGATTAATTTATAAGAGAAAACTATTATATTATATATATATATATATATATATATATATATATATATATATATATATATATATATATATATATATATATATATATATATATATATATATATATATATATATCATACAATATAATAAAGCAAAATGAGTATTTTGGCAAGTTTGCTACTTGGCACTCTCTCATGCATTCTTCTATTTATATTTTTACTATAAAAAGAAAGTTTCTTATATTATCTTATTATTATTTTTTATTATTTAATTAATTATTTACTTTTAATTAAAACAATTTAACAGTCCTATTTTATACCCTTAAATGTCATTTCATCCTTATAATCATTACTACCCCTAATTAAATATTACAATTAATATTTACAGCCAACTCTTCTATTTTCAAAACAACTTTTTACATGTCAAATAATTATCATTTTCAAAACGTGTTTTCCCAATAATTATTTTTACTTCCAAGACTTTGATACTACATCCAAGGTTTCACTTCACTATTTAGCCAATATTCTTTCATCTCTCCAATGTTAACACCAATAGCATTTCTCTTCTATTTGTAGACTCGCTCTTCTATATCAGTTAACTTTCTTTCAACAGGTAAACATAATAAAAATTGTAACATATCCTTTCACATATTGTATATACCATTTGCGATCTACGATTTTAAATTTATTATTGTGCATACTGATTGTTTGTTTATTTACGATCATTTTGTCCGATTTTCTTGCAAAATAATTTCTTGCCCGATTTTCCATTTTCTTCACTATTCAGATTTCATTCTCAAACATTTCTTGCATTGTCTTTCAATAATTTAAAACAAACAATATTGCTCATGGATTGTTTATTTTTCTTATTTGAATTTGTGTTTTAACTTTTGAAGAAAAATAAAGAAACTATTGAAGGATTAGTTTATCTGTTTTAACTACATCTATTTTATATTTTTAGAATTTTCTACGGCTTGGAGAGATGGTGTAGTTGAGTAATTTGCATGGAAAAGTAGAGAGTTTCTAAGGAAGTTTTGCGATGCAAAGATGGAGTTGTTTGTTACTATGATCTGATGGAATATTTTGGGTATTATATTTTAATATGATTTTTGAAGCATGAAATTTCCAAATGTTTTTAATGTGTTGGTTTAATAAATGGATATGAAATTAAATGTTGAAGAAGAAATATTGTTTGCTTTAAATTATTGACCAATACTTAAAGAGACGTAAAATATGAAAATAACAATTATTTGTATTTATTTGTGGTTTTTGTTTTGTTTCACTTTTAATAATATCAATTAACACTAATGTCGTATAAAATTAAAAATAATAGTATATAATAATAATAAATATTAATAATGTGATAATAATCTTTATCGATTCTCCCAATCTTTTAATTCATAATCTTATTTATAATCTTTATCAATTCTTCTAACACCTAATTGTCTTTTTTTTTATTTTCAATATTATCAGTGTAAATGCAATATATTGGTCACTATCTTTAAAATTAATTCATAACGTGATTTCCATCAGTTGTAAAGCAAAATAAAATCCTATAGAAAAAAATTATATTTCTTAAATGATTAGATAGTGCTTCCAAAATAAATATATTATTCGAATAAATAATTATGTTGTTGATTATGTAATAACTATATATTATTGATAAAAGACTTAAAAAATGCAAGCAATTTTCATTGAGTTTGTTTTAAAATATGTGAAAAATATTATGCTAGGATTTATAAATGGGAATGAAATTAAATTTGAAGATGACCATATTATTTTGTTTTTATAAACATTGATTCAATTAATTATGACATGATATAAGAAACAAAACTGACTAAAAAATTATGATGGGTGAATACACATATTTTTTATGCTGATCAGTATTTTATTTTCCTTTCTTATTTTATTTTATTTTTCTCAATATATTATTATATATTAATAGAATAATGCTAAATGTTACGACAGTATTTTTCGTGGAAACCACACGACCGTGTATTCAACCATGCAGTTGTTTTATATTTTTTTCATTTATTGTAATTAATACTTGATTTAAAATAATAAATATTTAGTCAATAGAAAGGATGTAAAGCTACATACATATTCGTTGTTTTCGTTGATGAAATATTTCGCACACTATAGCATCACTCATATTAATATTACTTGACTTGTGCGTTCAAATGCACATGTCTATTGCTAACTAAATATTATTACTCATATTTTGTCTTAATTTGAAACAAAGTACAACATATTATATATCATCAACATTTATATATACGTTACTCTTTAAAATCTAAAAATTGCAAAAAATTTATGCTGACTTTGTTAATGCATAGGTCAAAAAAATGGGTAGACAAAATAAGGGGTGTGACCCTCTTCGAAATAAAATTAACATTTTTATGAAGTCTTTTTACTATACACTAAGTATGTAATTGAAATATTTGGAGTATAAACAAATTTATGTATTATTTTAAAACAATATTAATTAATACATTATTTTATTATTTTTTATAAATGGCAATAAGGTAAAAATGTATTTATAAACAAGAAAAGTCAATTGTTGATACAATTATTCTTATAAACGGAAATAAATTTCAAATATTTTTATAAACGAGAAAAAGTCAATTGTTTATACAATTATTTTTATAAAAGAGAATAAGTTACAAATATTTTTATAAACGAGAAAAAGTTAACTATTGATACAATTATTTTTATAAACGAAAATAAGTTAGAAATATTTTTATAGACAAGAAAAAGTCAATTATTGATACAATTATTTTTATATTCAAAATAAGTTACAAATATTTGATTAATACACAAATTTATTATTATAAAATTTGATACGGTAAAATTTGGACAATTTATATTCTCTTACTATATATTTAATAAAGATCAATAACTTAATTTGATATATTGCGTTATAAAGATCATTTGTGTTAGTAAATTATTTTAGAGGCTAATGTAGTTTGACATTCTGTTTTTGTTTTAGTGAATGAGATGATATAATTTTATTCTATAAAACATATATAATTATATATTATTATTATTATTGAATAGATTCATATTAAAACGGATTTTAGTTTATAACTAAAATACACTTTAATATTTATGATATATTTAAATTTAGTATTAGAAATATGTACAATGAAATTACACACTAAAAACTACTATAAATATTTATTTTAAATATGAGATAATTATGATGTATGAAAAACACAACTTTCTTATGAAAAACACAAATTTGTTATTCTTTTTATTCAATTGATTTATTATATATTAAATAAAAGATCTATTTTATATATTTTATGCCCTAGGGACCAAGACTATTTAATTTTTTATTATTTAATTTATTTTCTCTTCTAAAATAGACCATACATACGGGTCAAAACTACTTAATTTGTATATATAATTTTATTGAATTAACACAATTTCCTTTTAAATATTAATAAAATAATTCTACACTATACAATTAATTCATATTTGGATCAGAAACACGAATTTAGATATTTTTTTATTTTTTATTTTTAAAATGAGATTTTTACTTAGAAAGTATTTAACCCGTGCCTCGCACGGGTCTAAGTACGTGTGTATATATATATATATATATATATATATATATATATATATATATATATATATATATATATATATATATATATATATATATATATATGTTGCATTGCTTATATTGTTATAATAATTTTTCACTTGCTTCTACTTATATAGTAATTACATATTATAAAATGATTAAATAATATTACAAATAAATGTAAACCATTCTTTTCTTATTATTACTCCTGACTTATATGAGAGTAATGTTGCATCATTCCATAATTAGTTTTGATTAATTATTTCCACAATTCTCAAAACAGGTGGGAAAAGAGTAAGATGTAACCATGCGCCTCTCAATAGAGAAAAGTATAATATATCTCTGAAAAATTTACTTCCTACCCCTACAATTGTCTTTCTACCCCTACAATCAAATTTTTTGGACGAAATTACCCTCGTATAAATAGGTAAATTTTTTTTCATTTTCAACTTTTTACTGATTTTGAACAAACACTCTCCCTTCTCTCCACGAAATACGCTCCGGAACCCTTCAGAAGACTCTTCCGGTTCACAAAATCACCAAACCGGAACACATTTGGTAAGTGATCCGGTTTGCAAAATTTCAAAAAATCAGAAGAAAAAAAAATACACACCGGAACACATTTCCAAACTGTTCCGGTTTGTAAAATGCTCACCGGAACACTTTCACCAACTGTTCCGGTATGGCCAAAATGCTCACCTGAACAGTTTCGAAATGTGTTCCGGTGAGCATTTTACAAACCGGAACAGTTTGGAAATGTGTTCCGGTGTGTATTTTTTTTCTGATTTTTTGAAATTTTGCAAACCGGATCACTTACCAAATGTGTTCCGGGAAAGAAAAAAACTGAACCGGAACTGTTTTCAAAAGTCTTCCGGTTTGTAATTTTGTGAACCGGAACTCTTACCTCAAGTGTTCCGTTTTTTATGCGCGTAGGGGTGCAGATTTCAAATTTTTTTGACTTTTTGGAAAAATGGTAAAAAGTAAAATGGTAAAATGGTTATTAGTGTTTGAGGGTAAAATTGTCATTTTTAAAAAATTGTAGGGGTGGGAAGGTAAATGTAGGGGTAGGAAGTAAAATTTTCTATATCTCTTACTGAACCTAACTGACCCTAAAATTAGTTCCTAACAATAATATCTCTATTTTGAACCTGGCCGGCTCTAATAAGAATTGTCATGACTCATGAGAGAAAAAGCCTTGATAAATGATTTTTTATGCAAACAAACAACCTGTATTTGTTCATAACAACTGATTCGTGTGATCGTATTTTGCAGACAAACTAAAGCCATGGTCAATTGGTCATGAATGCCTAACTACTTGATACATACACAAATCAGAAAGTTAAAAACATACTTTTACTACACTGCTATATTAACGTATCAAACTTTAATGCCAAAGCGACCTTACCTGCAGCCAAAGAAGCCTTTGTGAGCCGATAAACCAGAAGGATGTGCAGCTTTTAGAATGTGAGGCATGGTTGCGTCAATTAACCTGACATGTACATGTTCATCAAAAAGTTTCGAAGAATTTTTTTCGACAAGAGAAGAACACTATTTAGTTTAAGAAAACAAATACAGGAAAAATACATACTTACTATTGTAAGACCACATCAGTGATTCCATAACTAGTTTTTAAGATTTGTCATAAGCAGTATTATACAATTATTAGTTGTTTTTCTTAGCATGAAATGAACATTCGTGTTTTTCTACATCACAATGAACTTATCACTTATAGGTTCAATGTTGTACCTAAATCCAGTCAATGTAAAAAAACTATCGACTATTTGATTCGAATATTAAATCTAATTAAATACACCTAGAATATAATTCGCCGATTATTTTATTCCTAAATATTTTATACATCTAGAAAAATGCAGCTGTCCTTCGCAATACAATTATCTTTTTTAGAAAATTCGAGACGCGTAGAAATTTAAAGAATATAGTTATTAAAAAGTTCGTTGTATTTTTGGATAAATACTATCAATAGTTATCAATTCGTCATTATTTTATTCAATAATTCAGACATTCAACTGTCAGACGAAATTCTAATTAATAGAAATTTTAGCATATATGTTAATATTGTTGTCTTTCTCAATACGAAATGAATAAGTCTGATTTTTCGGACTGAGAATGATCATTTGCATTTAGATTATTTTTAACAAATGACATTATTCAATTATTAAACATAAGAAATTCTAAGAGTAGTAACAAAACAAATAAAAGAATGAAAGCCATGAAAGGAAACTAGTTAGGATTTAATGTAAGCTCTCAATATTTTTCTCCTATAAATCCCCTTCATCCTCAACCTATCACTTCACACCAACACAAGCCATTGTTCCTTGTATAATCACACCAAAAGTTCTCTCTTTTCTCTACAATGACTTTTACTCCAAACCCACCACCAAACTACTTCTTACTCTCTCCTGAAAACCATAAAAATCACAAAAATAGAAGAAACAGTAACCACAATAGTCATGAACTACAGAAAAACAGTTGGCACTATTCCAGCTCAAAGTTTACACCTTTAGTTGCTAATAGAAGTGATGCTACTGCTGCTGGTGTTCAATCTGCTGGAAGTGGCAGTGACAGAGCTGCATTTTTATCTACATTGGGCCTTTCATTGGATTGTGAGAAATCAAGGGTTGCACCTGTGATCTCTGGGACGAGTCCAGCCCGGTTCACCACGAAGATGAACTCTGGAATGGCAAGGGTGGCACCTTAAAACCACATTCATAGCCCTGCTGCAGATGAGGCCCTTTGTTGTCTCTTCAAAGCAGGTAAAAATGATGATGCTATTAATCATATTTTTGTTTCATATGAACCTGAGCTATGGGAAGAAGACTATGTTTATATGCTCAAAAAGTTATGTAATACCGGTAACTTTTTGTTGACGAAAACATGCTTTGATTTTATTATTTCGAAGCAAAATGGGAGGGTTGCTAAAGGTAAGCTGACCAGCACTATGATTGGTGCTCTTGGTAAGTTAGGAGAGGTTAATCATGCCTTGAGGTTGTTTGAAACTGCTAGGCTTGAAGGGTATGGAAACAACGTGTATTCCTTTTCGGCCATGATTAGTGCATATGGTCGAAATGGGCGCTTCCATGATGCTATAGATTTATTTAGTTCCATGAGTAGCCCGGGACTTGAACCTGACATGATCATGTACAATTCGTTAATTGATGCCGGGTTAAAAGGGGAAATGAATTTTGATGAACCTATTGATAAGTGCAAAGAGATAGAAAAAGGAATCAAGCCAAATGTGGTCAATTTCAACTCCATAATTAATGCATCTCGACAATCGCCGTCTTTGGACCATGGAGTTAATGGTTCTTCGCGAGCCATCGAGTATCCAATTGAAGAATCATCTTGTGTCCTTATTGATGGCACTTTTCAGGATATGAAGGGCGGCGACTGTATCTTGAAGGTGTTCGAGCAACTTGCTGCTGAAAACGCAGGTCATATAAAGAAGGATAGGAGGGGAAGACAAGAACAGCACTGCATACTGTGGTTCTTACAAAAAATGCATGAGATGCATATTAAACCAAATCTTGTCACATTTTCGGCCATTTTGAATGCTTCCAGGTAATTTACTTTAAAACTATTTTTTTTTCATTATCTTGAATTATACTCTTTTATTATGTGAACGTTGATACACTTGCGAGCATATATGACCAACCTCGGAGCTCAAAATTTGATCCATTTTGATGTAGTCATTGCAATTCGCTTGAGGATGCTTCAAAGATGCTAGACTCGCTCCGTTTGTTTGATAGCCAAGTGTATGATGTAACCCATGGACTGTTGATGGGTTACAGAGAAGAAGTATGGGTTCGGGCTAAAACTCTGTTTGAAGAAATGAGGTATATGGATTCTTCAACTGTGTCCACCTTTTATAACGCCCTCACAGATATGTTGTGGAACTTTGGTCAGGTAAAGTTCAGCCATTAGAAATTTTGCTAGTTTTGCACTACTTTGTTTATCTAACACTCTTATTTTTATAAATTAACATCAGAGACACGGAGCTCAAATGGTTGTAATTAAAGGGATATGCCGAAATGTGTGGAGAGGCAAAAGGTCGATTTCTTGTTTGGATCTGCATTAGATGTCTTGTGGTGCTGCTAGTGTAATGGTTCATGCATGGTTGCTTAATTTGCTTGTTCTGCGTGATGGTTCACAAGCTGCAGATCCATCACATAAGTATCCAGCTCTTGGCAATTAGATTGATAGAAGTTATGTAATAGTGACACTTTAGATTGAATGTGTGTCTAGTCCCTAAACCCGATTACTAGTGTCGTTGTGTCTTGTTCTTCTTCGTGTCGGAGTTTTACCCATGTGGTTACAAGTTTCTTATTGTGTTGGGTCTAACCAAAAAAAAAATTCTCTTGTTGCTTTCTTAGTTTAAATAAAGTTCCTTGAATTCAATGTATTTGTATTTTTCTCAGCGTCTTGTATTGCCCTGTTATAGTGGCAAAATAAAAATAAATGAATAATAGTACTATGTTGCTCCCTTTGATTTTTGTTCTTCTTTACTCAATCTCATTGCATTATTGCAGGTTTTAACAGTTATAAGTTATAATCTCCTAACTTTCATGACCGAAAACATTATCTCAATGTGTAGTTTTGTGTGAGTACTTGAATTGAACAGATAGTATAGTCACGAAATAAATATGAATACAAACAAGATTAGATTTATGTACCTGGTGAAAAAAGGCATTGTGATGAAGTTTCAGTATCATGAAGAAACCGGCTTGTGTTGGACATCATTGAACCTTGATACCAGTGGAAGAATGGAGCATCCCTCATTATTGATTAATTGATTCTTTTAAATTGGTAATGTGTCCTACTTCTTGTTTCCGATTTTGGATTTCTCCGGTTAAGTTTTCGTTTTCAGATTCGGTAATTTGTGCAGTTGTTATGTGGTTACCTCCTTCCACATTTTTACGCTCTCGCGTTGCTTTCGGTTACGGTTTTGGTTTTTGATTTCATAATGTGTGCGGATTTTAAATAAATCAAAGGGTTGTGATTAACTCGTGGTTAAAATATCTCACACCTTTCAAATACACATCAATTAAATTCTATAAAAATATAAAATTATAAAATTAAAATGTACTTATAACTGCTTAAATAGAAAAATTATAAAATTTGCCATCCAACTATTATTAGAAAAGGTTAAAGGTAGTGAACTCTAGGTGAAAATTAGTTTTACATTATCATCCAATAGAATTATAATATTCAGTCATTTCATATAGCATTTTAAAATTAAAAGCACTACTTGACGGAATTAAAAGCATGACTTAACAGAATACACGTCCATGATTGATTGACAATATAAAAATACTTTACATGTCAATACATACTCTTTTTTTTCTAATTCAAAAACATCCCAAATTTATTGTTATTCTTACATAATATTTATTTGAGTTAGTTTATCAAGACCAAAATTCCGCTACTATTATCCCTTCACCCTTAATTTTACATGCTTTGATCAAAATACCCATATATAAATACTTTTATGTTTCAAAATTTTCTTTTGTTTTTACTCATTACAATTTACAGCTATGTGATCCAATGAAAGAAAGTAAGAGAATTTAAGAAAATTAATGGAAAACACTATTTGACTAAGAAAAAACTATTTAATGACGGTTTGATACAGTTTGAAAATTTTGCAACAACAATTTAGAAAATTAATGGAAAACACTATTTGACTAAGAAAAAACTATTTAATGACGGTTTGATACAGTTTGATATTTGGAACCAGTGTTTTGAATAGTATCAAGTCAAAATTTTAGTTCAGTTACTGCTTAAAAAGGTTCATTTAAATTGAACTTTTATTTTAATTTGATTTGATTCGGTTTTTCTGCTGTGTTGTAGTACTATCTATATACACAGTCCTACTAAGTACATTCAAAGAATATATCTAACATAGGAAATGGATTCTCTCATGCGACATGAGTCCATTAAATCATCACTATACATTTTGTTGAAGACTACACTTTGAATATACCGTTTCAAATCTCCACCATAAATATATCGTTAGTTGATACTGAGAGAGCACATGGATAGTACAAAATTAATTTATGATCCGAGAACAACATACCAAAATGCTACTAGTATTGGTCAGTACTTCAAAAATACCACATAATCATCTATACACCATGGATAAAAAAGCTCAAAAAACACTTGAACCCTGCATATAAATTATAGTTGCCAATCTATGGGACTTATCCCCATTTGCTTCAGATGTTGGTTAGTTTGAGAGAAGTGCCTGTTCAGATAAAATCAAATAAATACAGCAGAGTAAGAATTAAAAACTGCATAGATAGATAGAAGGAAAACTGATTAGATGTTTGTATATTTAAATCTTATGCATTGTGAATTTCAACTTGTTTTAAGAATCTTCAACAAAACTCCTAGAGGTAGGCCTTTTGGTGAAGATTTGGAACGTGAGAGTGTGTTCCTTTCAAATATCTCAAGTTCAAAACCAACTAGGTGCTACTGATTCATGTGTTGGATCGGTCTATACAGAATTTTGCTTTAACTTTAAATGGATCCCGCTAGTAGATGGTTGGAGTGATCATCTTTGATTAGTTAGTCTCACGGCTAGATACCAATTTTTCAAAAAAAAATCTTTAACAAAACTTAGCAGGCTTCGATTAGTCGATCCCAATGCCGGATACTAAATTTTCAAAAAGTCTTTAACAGAGCTAAACAAGATTCAATTCAATAAACAGGAACTTTAAGCAGTAGTGAGACACCCTAGGTGGTCTATGGAGGACATTTACTATGAGATAAACTGTTTCCCTTTTTCAATGACTTCCAATGTCAAACGCAACTAATTTTGAGCACACTTCTATCATTTGAGATTCTAAAAGATGTTTTGAACACCCATGCTGTTAGCTTTTGGATTATCCAAAAAGTTGTTGCATCTTCTTAAAGTCACATAGGGGTGAAAAAAGCTCATCAAGATGCTCATTCACTTCGGAATAGACTGACTAATAGTAGGTTATATTAACCACTTTTAAATAAAGAGTAGAGTAAATTCTCAAAACAGATGGGAAAAGAGTAAGATGTATGCACCTCTCTAGAGAAAAAAAGGATAATATATCACCTACTCAACCTAGCTGACCCTAAAATTAGTGCCTAACAATAACATCTCTACTTTGAACCTGACAGGCTCCAATAAGAATTGTCATGTGACAAAAAGCCTCGATAAATTATTTTTTATACAAACAAACAATTCAATATTTTGTTAATAACAACTGACTAGTGTGAGCTTATTTTGCGGACAAACTAAAGTCATGGTCAATTGGTCATGAATGCCTAACTACTTGATACATACACAAAGCAGAAAGTTAAACATACTTTTACTACACTGCTAACATAATAAATTTTCATGCCAAAGAGGCCTTACTTGCAGCCAAAGAAGCCTCTATGTGCAGATAAACCAGAAGGATGTGCCGCTTTTAGAATGTGATGCTTGGTTGCATCAATTAACCTGACATGTACATGCTCATCAAAAAGTTTCAAAGAATTTATTTGCCATAAAAGAGAAGAATCCTAAGAAAACAATTTTTGAAAAATGTATGCTTACTCTTGAAGAATAACTCATTTGTCTGCTATTACTCAAAAATAGGCATTTATTCAAAATTTATATAATTCTTTAATTAGGCTGGAATTGAAAAACTATCAAGGTGACTATTGTAAGACCACATCAGTGATTCCATAACTAGTTTCTAAGATTTGTCAGTGTTATACAACAGCAGTACCTAAGTTTCTCCTGAGCAGACTTTCCCCACAGCAGAAACACAACCCCTTCTTTCTTCTGCGAGATTGTCTTGATAACAGCATCAGTAAATTGTTCCCAGCCTTTTTTTGCATGAGAATTTGCTTGGTGCTTCCTGACTGAATTGAAAGCTAGTTATAAAATAATAGAATACAAGCATAAATGCATAATACACCAGACATAGTCATAGTAAGGGTATTGTCATGCTAGATGACGCAAGAAGTGAAATAAAAAAACAACATAATCGAATACATGCATAAACGCGTGGTACACCAAACATAATCATAATGAGAGTATTGTCATACTAGATGACTCAAGAAGCGAAATAAAAACAGTTTATGACCTACAAGTAACCAATACTCTATTAGAAATTCACAAAAATCTTGCATATCTAACCTGTGAGAACAGCGTTGAGTAAGAGAACGCCCTGAAATTAAATTAAAACCGTGGTCAGAATATTTTGAAACAAAACATCCACTAGTTAAAGTCATCCACTAACAACACTTAAGCCATCTGCACAAATGAGTCAATGAGCTAGAGAGAAATCCCTTAATTTAGGACAGAAACTTTTCTGACAAGCCCATCTAACTGTTCAATAAAATTAACCAACAGTTAAATCTGTGAATTTAATTTATTTGCATATGTTCTTATTTCATCGTCTACAAGTTGAGAATCACATTGGTCGTCTTTGTTGTCATGATTATTTTGCAAAAGACGATACTTCTCCATGTTAGAGAGTATCTGACAGACAGTACAGTGTTAAAAAATACAATGTGTCCACTTAGCCAGGATTGTTTAATTGCAAGTGTAAACAAACAAGTCTACAGATCCAAAATTCATTTTAGTACATCTAGTTATGCATCCTTTCTTGCAGCAAACTGAGGTCATTAAATAAAATCACTGTGCATAAAGAAATATATTTAAGCACAGATAGAAACTTTTTCAATAATCACAATATCAAATAATCAAATATTCAAGCAACAACAGTTTTCTAGAAGCTTTTACACAATCTAAAAAATTAAACATTTATAGCTTAACCAATCAGGCACCGAGTAACTGACTCATTTTAGTGCTATTTGGACATATTACATTACTCAAAACACAAATTCCCTATTTGCAATCTTTGAAGGAAACAACATTAAAACTTAAAAGGGAACAACAAAAATTGCAGAATTAGGTTAGTAAGCAATGGTTACCTGCACGGCCCATTTTTCAAGATTACCCTGAGATGGAATTGAACAGCCAAGGTCTTGCTTGAGCTCCTTAAATATATTTACCAAACTAGATGGAACTTTGATTCCCTCCGGTACAGAGAACGAAAGCCCCATTGCTTGACCAGGTCCATGATAAGGATCCTAAAATAAAACAAATTCAAAATCAGTAACATAAATTAGAGGTAGAAAACTTTAAAAAACAAATACAGATTAAAATCCAAAAACCTGGCCAAGTATCACGGCCTTAACAGAATGAAAAGGAGTAGTGTTAAGAGCATTGAAGATCAAATGCTGAGGAGGATACACAGAATCATCTCTAGTAGAACAAATCTCCGTTTCAACGAACTTCGAAAGATTAACGGCATACGATTTCTGAAATTCTCCAGATAAAGCCTCCAACCACGATTCCTCCACAAGCAACTCTTCTAGTTTCACGCAACCCGCAACTGAAGATTCTGTAAAACAATAACATTAGAAACAAAAGAATCGTTAATTTATAGTATATCTAAGCAATGTGCATTAACAAATTAACATGCCTTTGTGTTTGGAAATCCTGTCGATGCAGATTTTGAGGTTTCGTTTGGACAGAGCGAGGCTCTTATTGAATTCGATGCGAGATTTTTGGTCGACGGAGAGGGTGGAGGAGGCATGGGTGGTATCTTCGGATTTGCAGATAGTGGTGAGAGTGGGTTTCAAGCGTTTGGGAGCTCGGTTGAAAAAATCGGTTAGGGTTTTGGAGGATGCGGAAGCCATTTTCTTCCAAAATGAAGAATGGAGGAGAGTCTTGTGTGGCGGGAAAGTACATAAAGCGTCTTTATATGTGTCAATAAATAAATACCAAGAGAACTATTACTCAATTGTGGCTCAAATTTCGGGTCAAAAGGTTAAAATTGAGTCACACTCAATATATTTTTTTATAAGAGAAATGCTAAGAACACTCTCTCAAACACTTACTCTTTTATTGGATGAAACATGTGTGGGTCCTACCACTTTATGTGGGACCTACTTTCAAAGTGAGAGACCCACACATGTTTCAACCAATAAAAAAGTGAGTGCTTAAGAGAGTGTTGAAAAGAGAGTGTTGCTAGCACTCCTCTTTTTATAAATTGTTTCGGAAATACATATGTGTATTCGCACTAAATATAATCTGGAGATGTATTTCCGTAATTACACAAGACAATAAATTTTAAGTTTGTTTTAGTGATGACCATATGAAATTGACGATATATATTATAGTCATATTATGAATCAGTAAGTAATCCCGAGTTTATAAACTCTAAAAGATCTCAAAGGCAATTTGTGTAGAAAAGTGCAAAGAAAAGTGTTTGTGATTAAAACTATCAAATACTTGAATGTGAACAAAGTGAATGTAAATTTGAATTGAAATAATATAAAATTGCTTTGGAGAAGTAAAATAGACAAAAAGCATAACAACTTTCATAAGATAAATGCATGCTTTAATTTAAAAGTCTTACAGAAATTTAAAGGGAGGACGTAGACTCATACATTTTTTATAAATTGTTTTTCTCTTTAACTTGGATACTCTAGTTTTATAGAGAATGAGTGAATTTTGCGACCTTTGACCATAACAATGAGATCAACTTATATATTACTACAATGTTAATCAATGACAATGATATTCTCTACAAAATTCGACATGTGTTTTCTTACATGGGCATCAGCCTCCCAGTTTGCTTCCACGCGTCTTTAATGTTAAAACGGTTGCAAACCCTCCACCATATTGATAATTGTGCTGATAAGCCTTTGAACCTCTTAATTTCCTCTTACGAAAGTCTTTGGTCAACTCCTACAGTGTTATTGAGACATCTTCACATCACCTAATCATAAGACTTAAGAATATCTTAAGTACCCAACATCTGGTGGACGTGTCGAACTCAACACTTGTCGAAGAGCTTATTTGTACAACTCTTTCCAAGATTCGGGACATGTTTTAAAAAGAGAGTGATCTTAATCTTGTGGATCTATTCCTAAGACTCCTCCAAACCAAGCTTCATGTGTATTAGAATACCATATGTACTAACTCATCTGATAGGTCAGTCGAACCATCTTATCTTAGTCGACATAGTTAGTATGTCAAAGCATTTAATTGAGTCTCTCACATTTAGCATTTTCCAACATGGTTATTATCATTCTCTGCTGAACTCTTCAACAAAAAAATTCATGCAAACAGATGACCCCAAAAATGTTATTTTCAATCATATGTATCAGATGGAAGAAATGTGGCATTTTTTAGAATCGATCGACATTGTTCAAGATAGCATGTACACATCATAGTCATCATGAATATTTTTCACCAAAATGTCCCATCAAAGATGTGTCTGCAGATTGTTATCATCACTCCGATTTTCTAGAATATTTATAGGCCACGAAATTAAATTTCATTAAAAGAAATCATTTTATTTTATTTTTTCCAAAAATTAAATGTCACATGTCCACTTGAAAACGACAGTATTTGATTTTTTTAGAGGAAAATTGGAAATGTGTGTGTGTGTGTGTGTGTGTGTGTGTGTGTGTTTGTGTGTGTGTGTGTTCAACATTTTTTTCCTTTTCACCATCTCCTTCTTCAGAATCCTAGATATTTCTTTGAGCTCTTTGTAAGAAAATTCCCTTTTATATAATTGATGGGTATAGCTTTGCTTTAGAGTATTACTTTTCTAAATTCCCATAATTTCCAACATGTGAATTTGGCTTGGTTTTTCGTCCACCATTTTCAGATTGGTTTACATGTGGATCCTTAGCATCTTTGGAGGATATCCTGTTCAAAACTCCTGTTTGGTTTGAGATAAGTTCATAGAAAATCTTAGTTTAGCTTGGGGCCTAATCGCTTCAAGTTGCTAATTAGAAATAATACTAATTGGTTGAGTTCGTTGTTTGGAAGGAAGACTAATTGGTTCACTGTGTTATTATCTGTTTTGTTGGAAGCTAGTCTAAAACTTTATTTTTCTTGTATAATGGGGTTTGAGAGTATAACCTACTAAAAGCTCTTAAGTATTATTGAATACTCTCAAGATCAAATCTTAGGGACAATATTTGATTTTTTGGTAGAAACTATATAACTCTCTAGTGTCATTTCTCTTACATGTAACTCTTTATTTTTCATTTATTTACCTTCAGCTTCTATTTCTAAAAATATTTTTAAAATAGTTTTAAACTCTGAAAATGATAACGAAATGTTTTCAAACTATCGATTTTTGAAAACCCACAATTCATCCATCCTCTATGTTATATTACGTATGGAGTAACATGTCCAATGTGGTGAACTTAAAAATATGGAACAAAATGGTTAAAGAAGGTTTTCCTCCTAGATAGTCACGCAATTATTGATGATTTTGATGTAAGCCAAACTTATAGGGTTCAGCTGTGAGGGAGCAATCATCTCGTGGTTCAAAACCTCTATTTTGAAACTTTTGAAAGGAAAGTGGATACTTAGGATCGAGAAAGTGCACTCATAAAAGGAATAATGTGCTTTCCGTACTCGCTGCAAATCCTTTTATCTTCCTTGTGGATCAGTACACTTCAATATAAAGAAGGACGCACGTCAAGGAAGACTCTCTCGAAACTACCTTCACGAGTAAATGTAGAGGCATATGTTGAAATGACAAGATTAACAAAAGAGGCAAAGCATCCTACTTATATTTTTTACTCATAATGGGCACCACATCCTTTGACAAAAGAAAATAGTATGTTGTGGAAATACATATGATAAAAAGATCAAAGAAAACACCTCAAGAAGTTGTATGACTGACTCCATAGGGATCGCGTAATTTCTTACTAAAAGAAGTATCGTGAGCATCATCAGTATCCCAAATTGCCTCAAGAAAATACTCAAGTACTTTAATTTCCAAAGGTCATTATGATATAACCTACGAAAAGACATATAAAGCATGAGACAATTTTAAGGCGCGCATTCCCAATGAGATCAACGTCACATCTTGGTTTTCCACTCAAGTTTAGTTAAAGTCGGCAGGAAAAGACAATGCAACAGAGCCCTCGTACTACAAGAAAAAGGCAAGGGCATGGGGGCAACTGCTATGGGCCGATCAAGAAGACCTAAAATTACGGCCCAAAGAAGGCAACAATCCACCAAGTCACTTGCAGAATATGAGTGTTATCTTGGGTTTGAGCACAGGAGATTCGGATCCATGATCCATCCAACGAGGAAGCGTTATAATTGCTCTGCTATATAAAGAGGAAGCGTGTCATTTTCCATGTACAATTCAAATTAAAACTTCATTCACTCATATTAGTCTTTTGTTGACTTGAACATAACAATGCCAACCTGGCATGTGAGTCGCATTCTCTTTGTACCATAAGCTTAAGTTTACCGCTGTAATCTTTAATCTTTGATCTCTAATTAATTTTGGTTCACAAGTAGAACAATATGCAACAAACTCTTCCATAACAGAAGCAGATCCTAGTGTAATTGTATTACATATTCACATATGTGATATAAAAGTTGGAAATGCACTCAAAGACTTGGGTGGTAGTGTAAACTTGATACCACTAGCGGTAGTTCAAAAGATATGTGACCTCAAGATAATACCAACCATGCCAGCATTAGAAATGGCTAACAAAACATATAGGAAGCTAGTGGAAATTATTAAAGATGTTATGATTAAAATTGACAAATTCTCTATTTTTTTATTTTGAAATTTTATGGTGTTGGACGTCGAGAAAGATTCTAAGATACTTCTTATCTTAGGAAGGTCCTTCATAAATACTGCAAGGATGCTCGTGAACATTAACAAAAGTCAAGTTAATGTAAGGATAAAAGATCATGAGATATATTTTCATATGATTAGTATAACTTAGCATTAAAAGTATCAAGCTAATGGCGTTAAACAAATCTCTCGTTGGAAGGCAACTAAATCCAATATTTAAAGCTTTTTCTTTTTAGGATACGTTTTCTTTAGAATTATTCAAAAGTTATAGTATTGAAAACTTCTGTGTGACTGAGCCCACTTTAGCACGGACCAAGTCCCGCTTAGCGAGTTGTGTACAAAAGCACATTTGAAAAACATACGCAAACTCGCTTAGCAGGTAGAAGTCTGCATAGTGAGAGAGTGGTTGCAAGCATTAATTACTCAGCTCATAATGTAAAAAAAAAACTCTTAAAACATGGTTCTTTTTCAAACTCGAGAGCAATAACGATTTACGAATATGTCGATTAGGGGTGGAAATAGGCTGGGCCGAGCCAGGCTTTGCCAAGCCTAAGTCTGGCCTGTCAAAAAAACTAAAACCTAAATCTGGCCTGTAGCCTGTCATATGCTTATTTTTAGGCCTGAGTCTGACCTTTTCGAAGGACTGATTAGCTAATTAGCCTACATAAAAGTCTATTTGTTTTATATATATGTAAATAAGCAATTAAAATTAGCATAAGTTCTTTGTGACTATTTGTTTAAGAGAACTTGTGAAAATAATATTTATTTATCAGGTTTCAAGATAATCACATTTTATTTATGTAGTTTAATTCAAAATGCAAAAAATAACATAAAGATAATCGCTTTTTAGATTAATTGAAAAAGTAATGTATTTAGTCTATATATGGTCCAAATACATTAATCAATGTATCTAAAAAGTCAAAAAAAAATTATAAATAAAATAAAAGTCAATTTTTCCTTATAAATAGGATCCAAGGGTGTATGTTTCCATATTTTCATGTTCTTAGTCTTAGAATAGTTAGCGTGTCATTGTCATTTTCATTATATTAAGAAACATAATATGCAAGCATCCTATTCAAATACTCATGTGCTAATCAAATTTGTTCTTATATACATTAAAAAAAAAAAAACATCTGCAATCGACACCGTATGCTAGTTACACCGTATGTATGAAAATGATTTAGTGATGAACAAATTTCAAAGTGTGGAAAAAAAAACTATTAAAAAAATAATAAATATGTATGTATAGTATTTTATACGGTGTATGTGTAAAACTAAGTGCCAAAGTAACATTTCCCTACAAAAAACATTTCATGTTCTTTAATTGAGTAAGTCATGTTTTTTAATTGAGAATGTTATGTTATATTGGCCAAGGAAACATACAAGTCCCAATACCAAAACTAAAAAATCAGAAAAGCAAACTATTGATTTTTATCTAAAAGCAAGTATAAACTCCAAAAAATTTGCTGTCACCACCTTCAGTTAAAGCCAAATAAAATCAAATATTGGTCAAGAATCTGAAATATTTCCCAATCCAATAGGCCATTATAATTTTACAGGCAAAACAAAAAATGGAACAACGATGAACAATAGTTTCTATGACCAAAATTATGCCTGCAGAGGCATCCATGTTTATAATAAAACTCAGATAACTGAAACAAAAATTAATATGACTATGGTAAATAACAAACGTTTTTGAGGTGATAACTCTGATAATCAAACTACAGAAAATTTTCAATTTAGGCAAATGACACATAAGGAAGCAAGCAACAGAATATAAACTCTAAGTCATCCTCTGGGCAGCTTCCTTGGCAATAAGCCTTTCCTTTGCCTTGGTTTTGGCTTGGGATTTGGAACCCATGATTCCACCACCCCACTTCTTCCTGTATTCTTCATACTTGTCATTGAAGTTTGCCTAAAATACAACCAAAATAAAATACATCAGTTTTATTGGTAACAGTATAAACAGAAGGGAAAGAAAAAAACCATATAATTCAATATCACCTTGATTGCTTCAAGGACCCTGCTAAACTCCATTTTATCTTCATTTTTAACAGTTGTCAAGCACAAAACAGCTGCAGTTTTCTTATGGACAACCTATAAAGTATAGATAGATGAGTTACGAGTAATTAACCAAGTCATGTCAATATTACTTACTCCATTACATACTAGTGTTGAAATCACAACAAACTTACAGTTCCAAGGCGAGCCTTGCCCTTGACAATACAATATGGAATTTCCATCTTCCTGCACAATGCTGGAAGCCAGACAACCAATTCAATTGGGTCAACATCATGAGCTATCACAACAAGCTGGGCTTTATTCTGTAAGAAAAAGATAGCTTAGTGAGTCATTCATCAATATCACAACAATACACAAACAAGACAATAACCACAATGACTGAATAACAAAATCAATAGACAACCTGCTCAATGAGGTAGGTAACATGATTGAGACCATACTTGACATTGATAGGCTTCTTGGTCTCAACTGTTTTACCCTCAGTCTCTGCCTGAGCCCTTTTCAAAAGCCTCTCCTTCTTTTCTGCTTTGTCCTCAGGCCTGTACTTCAGAAGAATCTTGAACAGGCTTGTTGCTGCAGATAAATACAACCATAGATGATAATAAGAATCATTACTCAAATCAAAGACAATCTAACCGGATTCAAATATAACCAAAGCAGGTAGCTGATTAACATTAAGACCCGCAGAAAAACAAAAATCTAAGGTGTCATAAGCTATAATCTACAGTATTATAGAGCTATCATATATTCATATTACAATTATAGCCAAGAAAATTGAATTTCAATTATTACCAAGAACATATTAACATATGATAAGACATCAATATTTAGACAATAATGTTTCAAATATCACACAAATATGACAACAAAATCTATTCCAAACATATAATAAGTTTATTTCTGACCTAGGTTTTTGTCAAGAGTTTTAGTGAACTGGTTCAAAGCTGGGGGAACCTTCAACCTCTGTTTCAAAATTCTCTTTTTCCTCTGAATCTGAACAGTCTTTGGCCACTTCACAAATCTAGTCAAATCCCTCTTAGGAGGCAATGCACCACCAATTCCAAATTGCTTTGGGCGTTTCTCGAAAAGTGGGTTTGTAACCTTCTCCTGAGAAATTAAAACCAAATACAAAATAAATCCCAAAAACAAACAAACAAAAATTGAATCGTAAATAAGATTGATATTGAAGTAGTTACTTACTGGCTTCTTCTTGGAAGCTGCAACTGAAGCTTTAACACCCTTTTTGGGACCCTAAACATGATGATTATAAATTATAAGTGTTACTCGCAGAAATGAGATAAACGAGGATACTAAAGAAATGGAGATAACGATAATTAGGAATACAGTGTAAAGAGGATCTGAATTCATGGAGTTTACTCACCATTGCTGCTGCTGGTGCTAAAGCTCGTTCCGTGCGGTGACGAAGACCTCTTAGAATAAAACCCTAATTGATATAGTTTCTTATATGTGACAATATGGGCCTGTCCATTACCGGTTCAGCCCAGTTTTTTTTTTTATTAGTCGATGAAAAGGAGAAAAAAATACTTTATTTATTCACTACAAATCTACAATGCTTTATTGTAGGTTAAATTAAGTTATTGATTGTTCCATACTTCCATTGCTTATTTTTTATATGTGATATGATAATATAAAATTAAAAATAAAGTTCTTTAATTTACTACTACAATGTTTTATTTCATGTTATTAAATTTACTACAATTTTGTATTTGATGTTAAAATAACTTTTGTTTATTATGTTTGGTAAAAATAGTGGTTGCCATATGAGCTAGCTATAAGTTTTAGCCTCAAAAATGTCATGTTAAATAGAGCTTAACTATTTTGATGTTAAACAAAAAATGAGTTGTGTATTGGTGAATCTACCTTATAAGTTCTCTGGAGAGTCTCCAACAGATGAAGAGAGAGTGTACATTCAAGGTTAGTACTTCAAAACGTAAGTCAATGAAGTGGAACTCGCAAGTGTATATTGAATCGTACATTAGTGTGACGCATGACCATGTTTATATATGAACGATGGTTTGAATGCTCTTGATGAATGTGGTGCCTGATATGGGGACCGTTATATGGACTTTCGCGACTCTTTAGTGAATGTATACGTGTTGGTTATTCTCATGGGTTAAGTTAAAGATTGAATAGGTCTTATTTGATTATTTGATCAGTCCATAACATATATTATAGATTTTGTTTTTATAGTTAATTCTAATTAGAAATTATAAATTATATTTTTTTTAATTTAAATTAAATTTTTATATTGAAATATATTGTTAAACTTTTTTATGTAAATTTATTTAAATATAATCATTCTGTATTATATTTGTTTTTATCACAATCAATTTACTCAAAATATTTTCTCATCGTAGAAAAAATACATTGTAATACTCTGAACATGGTAGTGTCTAGAATTATCATATTCTGAATATTAAATATTGGTACTAATACATACAATATTGCGTAGATTACATAAGTATACGACAAACATATAGTACATGACATTGTGTACACAAATACAACATGTCTAGCATATAAAATTTAAGAACAAATTGCACAACAAAAACAACATATAAGAAACCCTACTAAAAAAATGTTCAACAATAGGGAGTGAGACAATGTTATCCTATAGGAACCCTATTAAACCATAAGTCTTCTCTATCAAAAGTTTTCTTTAAACTACTCGTGACTACTAGATTATAACACTTGTGTACCAAAAATAAAACAAAGGGGTTTGAGGAGAAACAAATCTCACACATTGTAGGAATGTTGATGAACTCACTATAATATATCACAATAACATCAGGAGACTATTAGCCTCGCGAAACGTCTACTTACTACTAACACTTCTCGTGTCAAGTACAATTTTGCTCTCTATGACTTCCTACTAATCTTTTCAATCGGATCTAGTTAAAGTGTGACGTACCACCCATTGCCTGCGACATGGCAGTCACGTGTAGAAAGTCTCGACAATTCTCACATGTATTTCAATTGATCTCTTTGGGACCAATGTCATTTTATGCTCACAATCTCATGATATATCTAAGCACCTGAGATCCATTATTAGTTTTCCTTGACTCATAACCTACTTTACTTACAATTCTTAGGTTACCTCATAATAAATTGTTAATCACAAACATCAAATATATATACAAGTACTATAACACTTTACTATAGGATTGACTTTTGAATTAGATTTTCAACTTAACTGACCGTGTCTTAATCAAAGTTACCGACCTCAAGTTACATCAATTACGAGCTGACCCTATTTTCCAGTCAATGGGGATTATAGGTGGGCCGTAATTTTAGCTTACGACCATAAAAGTCCCAATATTTTTCATTTTTTGGGTAAAAAGGTTGTATGGTCGACCCGTATGCTCGCTTATAGCTGTTTGGGAGCCCATAAGCAAGAGAGACAGTTGTCAAAGGCTCATGTACCACCAAGTCTTGCTTTTTCACTTGTTTTTGGTCATGTATTTCCATATCAATCACATTCATTCTTAGAGGAAGCACATAAGACATGTTATCCAACAATTCACACACATGCAATCACAAATCAAGCAAACCAAGAGTAAATTTAATAATCAAACATTTAACCCTATATGCAAAGATTTTAGTTTGTGCAACTATTAAGCCTAAAGCAACCCCACCTTTTTCAAAGAAAAAAATTATGGAATGTGAAGGAAAGATGAAGAGAATGATTAAGATTTTGATTATTCCACAACTTTCTTCCCCGATGACTCTTATTAAATATGTAACCAATGGACAAGCTTAAATGAAAAACAACTTCTTCTTCCTTTCTCTTGCTCCCGCCTGAAGACCCTTCTTCTATATAACTCACTTGCGAATTTGGTTTTGGAGATGTAGGAGAACGAGAGAAAGTGATAAATTATTCTCATAAAAGGCTTATATACTTCTCAAAGAAAAAGACTAGAAAGTTGTTGCACTATTACTCAATTTACAAACTATACCACTCATTCTATTGGGATTACAAGATCTCATGTTCTTTACTTCAAATCATCACTAATCTCTCATTAGTTAGGGGTCAGGTACTAAAAGATTTATTACACACGTTATAACCAAACATGTTTTGTTAGAACCAAACATGTCAATTTATGCCTTTTTTTAAGTTAATTATACTGTAAATTAGTGCACGAGCTTGTGTATTAGCTCTAAAAAGTGAAAATTTGTAGCGTTTCAACTTTAAGAAGTAAAACATCAATTAGATTAATGTAAACATCATAAATCATATTTTGTAATTTAGGGGTTAAAGATAGAGACAATTACTCAAATTATTTTTCATATTATCAAGTCACTCACAAGTTTTATAATCTAACGTGTTTTTGTTCTTTTTTTAAATAGACAATATCATGTACATCAAATGAGTTTGAAATAGAAACACTTACTGAAGTATTTCTTTATATTATGATGATCACACTCAAATTTCATAGTCTCGTTATAGCTCATGAAATACATAGACAAAAAATACTCAACATAACAATTGGTTATAAGGGAAACGAGATCTCATCTACAAATTTGATTTCTAGTAGATTGAGATTCAAGAAGAAAGGAAACATAGTATACCATATTTAACATAAAACAAGTATGGTTCTCCAAGAACACATTAAACCTGAAAGAAATGATGCTTGAAATATTTGTGGGACAACTAAGAGAGAGAAAGAAAGAAAGAGATGGAGAGAGAGAGAGAGAGAGAGTAAGAGAAAGAAAGAGAGAGAGAGAATAAAGCCTAAGGTTATTGACTATTCGAGATTCTCAAACTGGCCTTACCCTAACTTCGAGGCTATGAAAGATAGAAAAGTACTTTGAAGTGCTTACGCACAAACTCAGAGCACATAATGCGGGCATAATTACTGGGATGGAGTTGAGAATGAGTGACATTGAGTTAATACATGATTTTGCAATCAAATTCAATAAAACGGGAGACAAATTTGTAAACATATCATATTTGTAAACATATCATATTTTGTATTTCACAAGGTGCTGTGATTAAATCATGAAACGGGTAGTCATCTCAAAAAAAGTATTAAATCAAATGTTTGCACTAAAGTTTCCTTCATACATACATGAAATACCATCCATTGTATTATCATCCATCCATACACATCAGTCCTTGCTAAAAGTACGATACTAAGAGTATGGGAACCTACTCACGTAATAATTATGAGAGATAGTGTATTTTCTCTTTTTGAAATTTTCCGTGTCTCTAAACTCAGAGGCTTAGGGTAATTATAGGGACTTGTGGGCTTAACTAACATTGGATCCCATAATATCGTTATGGAGAATGTGAGGGTAGAGAGAGATCTTTATCGTTAGTTCGTGGGGAGATAATTTTCTCCCCCTTCATAATATCCTTATATTGTTATATCCATGGGATAAACGAGGCAAAACGTGAGTGGCAGATTTAAATCCCGTCGTGGCGACTAGTTGTTCCCATTCGAGCGCCCACACTGCGCTTTGGACGATAAGTCCATTTTTTATCCCTAGTTGGGATTTAACCAAAACCATATTTTGTCATGTGCCATTCCTTATAATTCAAGCCCAAATACATTATCCAAGTCCACAGTCCCTGAAGCATGAGGCATTGGAAAGGTCAAAGTAATTTAATTATGGTGTACAACCTTCCTAAATTTCTATGAATTTCCTCTAGCGACCTATGGGGCGATTACCTCAAGCATCACATAGGGAGAGTCCCTCAAGCATCACCTAAGAGTCTGTTAAGCGTAGCATGATGTGATTCCCCCAAGCATCACTCAGGGCAAGTCCCTGAAGTGTCATATAGGGCGACATTTGCATCATTAAGTGCTTAATGACGAACTCGTCTAAGGAATCCAAATTTGCAAAAGACGTGTCAAGTTGTGAAACGTGTGGCAGTTTATTTTATTAGTGTTGGTATGTACCTAATAAAAGGCAATCATAACCTATGTTACCTAGGTTGCCTTCGCAAGTACTTACGTTATTCCAAAATCTCTAGTTTTAGCAACTCAAATTGCATTCAGCCTTTCTGTAACTTTAATCTTCCTTGCAAACAAATATAATCCCAATCTCTCTTTATTATTCTTTTTCAAAATGGTGATCAATGAGTTAAACTAGAGGGAAAATGCAATTGAGTCTTCCAACAGTAGGGAACTTATGGAATTGTACGAACGTTGCATGAACAACTCCAGGAGAGTTCATGAAACATTTGATTATAGGCTCCTCGAAGTGAGAATCTTTGGGAAATTAGGAGCTATGAGTGCACCTTTGAATCTATCAGTGACAATGACTCTCTTTATTCCTATTATTTATCAAGAAATCCAACTTTGACGATGGCGGCCAATTCAACAAAGCGTTCAGAAGTATATGACTTAGATACGTATTACACATGCGATTACAGAGTAGACTTCTTTAGGAGACATCTGAACTTGTCTGGGACTGGTGATGAGGGGGATGCGATTCCGAAGTCATGCCTTGAAATGGAGCAGGCTAACATGATTGCCTGATGGATTCCCCTAATGCATTCTTTTATAAGTACCTTTCGCTCATTCATGACCTATATGTACTTATTCCCTTCACCCACTTTGAAACTTAGGTCCACACGGCCATCAATGGTGCTCCCTTGTATATAACACCTAAAGCTTGGGCCTTCATAAGGGGGTTCAAGATCATTTTTGGATCCTAAAGGTTAATCCCACAATTTGAGCCTTTTTTCTGTATGGTACCAAGGCGGAGTCCAAAACTGATTAGGTGACTGTAAGCGCCATATTAGGAAGAGTTTTATTATCCCCTCGTTCCAACTATTACAAATACTAGAAGGATAAATACGTGAGGGTAATAGGTGTGATTAGGAAACTACGGTCACTGTTATGGAAGATGATACCCACCGTTTTCCCATATACTAGACAGAGAGTCTCTTGACCATAATTGGCTATGATATTGAGATCTTAACTCAAACGATAAGTGAGGTTTTATGAATTTAAGGATGATTTTGAAGTACGACCAACGCGAACGTCACAAAATTAACCAAAATTTGTGTATTCTAATTTTGGTATGCATTCTCAATTAGGTCTCTCTTATGTTTTAATAATTGCGAATTTATTTTCCTTTTTGCAGAAACAATAGCCCCCTTAATGTTGCTGAGAGAAAAAACACGTCTGACAAACGAGCTCCCACAATCTCACCATTATTATAGGTTACTAGAGGTAAGAACGATATTCAAATTCTCCTCACCCATAGTTTCTTCCACCACTAAAAAAAAATGAACCACCAATATTCACTTTCACCTCATTATTTATAGAAGGACTAAACCATAACCTCACTTTAACCCTTCAAAGCTGAAATGATCTTAATAGTAATATTAACAATATTTTAGAAGTGGTTGACTAGAACAAAGACAAAGATATAACTAAGATTGAGATGGAGTCGAGAAAGACACATTTACGACCATAAACAAACAATAAAACTTTAGTATATGATTATCTATGGGTTGAGGAGGACCCTCCTAATGCATTTTTTAAGGAAAATTTTATAAACTTGAAAGGTTGATCAACATATACTTTCACTTGAATATGTTCATTCAAAAATGTACTATTTACATTCATTTAAAAGAGATACACGTGTTCCACTATTCCAAATAATAATATGTGTTCATTCAAAAATGTACTATTTACATTCATTTAAAAGAGATACACGTGTTCCACTATTCCAAATAATAATATGTGCGAATGATCGATAAACTATAATTCATCCACTTTGATGCATTTGCAAACTCATCATTCATCATGGAATTAAATCCCATTCTAGTAAAAGAAAATGGTCAAAAGCTCTACTACTACTACAAAAGTGTTATTTTTTCTCAAAATATTTCCTAATTTCCACACTTGAAGACGAGTGTTACTTTCTTTAATTTACAATTATCACTTTATATCATTTTGTTATTTTTTCTCTTGTTTTCACCTTATGGGCTACTTTCCCTTCTTTACAATTATGTTGACTTTGCTGAGTAGACAATGAAATGCTCTTCAACAAATCTCTCTATTCTCTTAAATCTAGAGGATAGTTCTTAGCCCCGACTTGCATTTTAGGATTATTCAACATCCTATGCAAGACGACCTATGCAAGACGACGGCTATGTAGAGGGTGGTAACGGCTCCTAATTTTTCTTATTTACTCCACCGGTTCAGTAGTGCTTATCATTTTTTTTTTGACTTGTTTAGTAACCAGTTTCCAACTTACTAACCGATTTTAAAAATTAAATAATATTTCTGCAGCCAGTTCTGATAAATAGTTGGATTTTAATATTCAGCTACTACCGCTATACCTAACAAAAAAATTTTAAAGGTAGTAGCTTGACCCTGCAGTAACCTGCAATTGCCCTGAAAACTAAAAATGCTGAACATGTACAGCAAAAATATTGGCAAAGCATATAGTGATTTCTACTGGCAAACTGAATCAAATGAATTCTACCAGTAAACTCAAGAAGGATCTAATATACATACTTAATTAAATCCCTGGAGTCAAGAATAGGTCACAACTGGCTTTTCTAGCAGTGTATATCCACCAAAGAAAGATAGAATCAGCATGAAAGCTAAAAAAAACTTAGCAAGGAATTGTATCCACCAAACATCGTGTATATGATAAATGATAAATTAAACAGCTATTCAGACCGACAAGGGGTATAACTTAGAAACAACAAAACTACTCGTCAATCTTCGAACTGCAAGGTTTCTTCCATTCCCCGTAATCATCGGCTCAGCTTGCAAAGAAACCCCTGTTGCAAGGCAAAAAGGAAGCCACTCAATGTAGGAACTACGCATAATTTACAATTAGATTACAATGGCAAGAATAATTAAAAAGATTTTTGCTGGCCTCTAAATTAAATAAAATTAGGAAATAATTTGGTATATTGCATGATCCTAACAGAGACACCACATACGCATTAGAAAAATACAATGAAATAAAAGAGAAAAGAAAGCATCTACCTAATCAGAGTATAATAACCAAAATGCAGACACATGTATGAGTTCTCCAAACACCTATTCTTTTTACTGATTCAAATCATATATATCATTTCCTCTTAACACCTTTTCAATTCTGTTCACACACATGTATTTATATATGTTTTTCTTGCAGACACAGGCATGTCATTAATTATATTTCCTATATCCAATGATATCTCCTAGGCCCTAGCACATATTCTTTTTACTGTCTCAAATCAAATATATCATTTCCTCTCCACACCTCTTTAATTCTGTTCACGTACATGTATTTATATATGTTTATCTTGCAGACACAGGCATGTCATTAATTATATTTCCTATATCCAATGATATCTCCTAGGCCCTAGCACATATTCTTTTTACCGTCTCAAATCAAATATATCATTTCCTCTCCACACCTCTTAAATTCTCCACGCACAACTATTTATATATGCTTCTATGGCATTAATAAAATTTTCAAATAAAGTTCCCTTTTCAAAAAAAACAATGATACAAGTGATGTGTTCTCTTCTAGACCAAACTACTTATTTCATCATCGGACAAGATATCAGCCAGCAACAATAATCTAAAGTGATTTTTTCCATACCTTAACCAGTTGATGGGAGAAACACCCTTATAAGCTCTTTCACGGTAATTTTTTTTCTACAGGTAGGACATTTAGCCTGAGCACTTATTGCAGACTTGATACATGCCTTGCAAAAAATATGACCACACCTTGTTGACATTTCTTCAACCAAAGGGCCCATGCATATAGGACAATTGAAGACAGGTTCTTTTGGAGGCTCGGGTAGCTTCTTGACACTTTCCACCTGCCAAGGAGATATCCAAATCAAGTCAGAAATTAGAACTCCAGTAAACCTTTATGGTCTTTACAAATTTTGTTCGTTGGAGGTGGTGATTAAATAGCAACAGATAATAAAAATTTATATTATATAGATTAATAAATAATTCCAAGTACAAGGCAAAACTTATATATTGAAAATAATATGATAATTTACGCAGTACAGTAGATTTTAAGACACAAAAGAACTAGGACACTGAAAAGCATTGGCATATTGGCCAGTATCTAACTGCACTATAAAAGGATGAAGAAAATCAAGTTGTGTTTGACATAAAGAACTACGCTAACAACACAACATCTTCAACAGCAAGCATCCATAGCAAGCCACCCTTGCATCAATTCAGTTAAATGCAAGTAAATATATCTCAACTAAAAATACCATAAATCTACTGTCTCTAGTTTTAAAACATTCATCCTATCCCCACTTATGCTCAGTGGTAGCCTGTCCCACAACTGAAATTTTCCCTATCCCACAACTGAAATAGACTAACTCCTCAGTTCCCCAAGAGAGAACAGCAAAAGGACATAGTCTTAAGAAATAAGTATTTAAGTCTATATAATGTTTCTCTTCCATCCAAATATAACAAGTAAAATAAAGGCACTGTAAATAATTGCCTAAAGATCATAGCTAGAAACAAATCATAAAGAAGTAATACCAAATTACATGCCACAAGCTTGAAATTAATTATCCCTAACCCAACAGCTAACTATTTGTCGCACAGTAGAAAACTAATCAGTACAAATCCGACAGCTAATTTTTTCAGATGATAAAGGAATAAGTAACATTGAACATAAAACATGACATGTCACATAGTGCTTTTACCGGAGAGCTGCTACTGCCTTCCAAATTAATATAGAGATCACAATTGATAATGGTTTGATTTGGAGGTTCTCTTCTGCGCTTGTTGCGATTATTGTTGTTTACCCTGTTCTGCTCTTCTGCAATAATCATGAATGACATACTATATCAGCAAAATATACCATTACAAAAAATTAAAAATCATGAAGAGTAAAGACTGCATCAGGAAAAAAACCAGAGCTAAGTTAAAAAATATTTTATTACATGATAATAATAATGTGATAGGATACAGAAGCTTCAGTAAAAGACATTCTAACTCAATCATCGGCAAGGAAATGGATTGGGGAAAGTAAGGAAATGCAGTACTGGAAAATATAAATGTTAAAACTGGGGGGAACATGACTTAATTCAACAGTTACTAGAAATAATACACTTCCTAACCCTCACATAACAGCAGCAAAGACAAATCATTGGCAACAAACAAACTTTCAGGATATATGCCACTTGATTTCTATTATTTCCTTTGATTACCTTAGGTGAAGCAAGTCTTACAGGCTATAAGTGCAATTAAAAGACAATTATTGTCATTTTTAAAAAGTACAATATTTACTTGTGAGAATAAAGGAATTTCATGTTACCTACTAAATCCACATCAACTATAGTCCTGGAGCGATTTCTTCTAGAATTGTTTTTAGCCTAAGAAAACAGACACGGAAAACAAATTAGATTCAATTCCAACAAATAAATCTAGCAACAACCGAAAGACAATAGAACCAAAGAATATACAAAAGACGAGATAAACCTCAGCAAAGGCCCTAGGGGAAGATTCAATAACATCATCATCAATGGCCTCCACATCAATCAACGGAGGTTGTTGTTGCTGGTTGTTGGCTTGAGTTTCTAATACTTGAGGCTCCAACTGAGTTGAAGGTCCTTCCTGCTCACGATTCTCACCAGCCGGCACTCGGTTAAGGTCAAGGTCTAAAACTGCCTTCCTCCGCCGGTAACTTCTGACAGCAGTCTGCCTGCTGCTCGTCCGAGAGCTCATATTGGAACCAATGCTCCCTAATTCCAAGACGAAATCTGAAAAAACCAATACATCATAGCAACACAAGTAAAATTTGGTGAAGAATAAACAAAAACTGAAAATCCAAAAAAATTCTGAAAAATCGATTAACAAATCCTCATACCTACTTACACAAGCGAAAAAGGTGCTAGAAATCATATAAAAAAATTATAAACCTATGTTTACAAAAACAAAGCCAAATAATGAAATAAAAAATAAAAAAAATACACTAGCACACAATCGCAAACCAAACAAAAAAATCAGTTGAAAACCGAGAATCGTAAACCCTAACACGATAACAATCGTAGAAGCAACTAGTAAACAATTGTAGAAGCAGTTTCAGCGATTGTAACCGATCGATGAAAATCGGAAACCCTAACATGATAGAGAGAGAAAAAAAAACGTACCAGAGGGAAATCGCTATGAGGTGTGAGAGAGAAAGTGGTAAATATAATCGATGGATGAGAAAGGAAGAGGAAAAGATTGTGCAATAAGAAGGAGTTAGATCTTATAGAGAAACGTAGGAAAGAAAAAAAGGAGGGGGAAGAAATGAAAATATTGTGAATGGAGGTGTCGGGGCTCGGGTCGGAAGACCCTGCACGCGCTTCAATGAAACCAAATGCGACCCAACGTGGTGCTCTTTCTCTCTTCTTCGTTGCGCACGTATCCCACTCCCTTCGTTTCGCACGCGTTTCTTTTTCTTTTTTTGAAAATTTATTTGTTTACTTTGAAAAAAGGTTTTTTTTTTGAAAAAGGAAGATTTCTACAAAAATACTTTCCGTTGTAATTTCCTTTTTAATTTGGTGTAAATGCATTCAAATCAATTCATTATTATAAATAAATTATTATAAGCTGATTTTTAGTTGTTAGTAATATATATTTATTAAATATAGCATATTTTGTGGCTAATATACTTAATAAGACCAATTCAGAGTTTTAAATATTTAAATGGATTTGAATTCAATCCATCTATATTTTTTTCAATCTTCTTTAATTTTAAATTTTGATTTTTTGATTAATCCAATTGTAAAAATAACAAAAGTGTTAAACACAATATTTTTAAAAGGGAAAAATATTTCCATATATAAGTTAATTGAATTAAAACTTGATTCTTTTAACATGTATAAAAAATAAAATAATTTATTTTTTAAAATTACAATAAATAATTAATTAAATATACTAATTAATTAAAAACTATATTTTTTCCAATATATAAAACTTACTTAAAGATCCATTGTTTTCTCTAAAATATAATTAATAATATTAATTAACTATTGATTTTTTCAATATATAAAATATACAAAATAATCTAATTTGTTCTTAAATACACTCTATTTAATTTTAAATTAGATTATATTAAAAAATATATTTTAATTAATTATTATACTTAATTGTAGAGTGTATTTTAGAAAAATATTAGATTATTTATATGCTACATATGTTTAAAAAATATTAAAATTTTAATCAATTATTTTATATATGGGACATTCAACTAAACTTCAATATGATAAAAATCTAATCTAATCAAACATGTATGTTATATATAATTAGATAATTAGACAGAGTTATCAATATTTTAAAATAAATTATTACTATATCTTTTATATTTGATCTCATATTAACTAATAAATTATCAATATCATTTGAAAATCTAATTGAATTTCTAAATTAAGGTTTCTAATTGAATTTATAACCTAGATTGATCACTAATCAAATATGATTTTAAAATAATAAATCATTAATATAATTAATATTAAGATATTTTTATATAATAGTATTAGAATTGGAGTGGCAAAACGGCCCGCATGTCCCGCCCCGCGTCCGTATTGTCTTATGTCTGCAAAAAAAAAAAAAAACGGAGCGAGCAAGTCCGTCAAATTAAAATTGGGCTAAAAATTAAGTCCGTCCATCCAAGGTGACGGATTGACGGGCGGCAGACTTGCCTGCCTATTCTTTTATTATTTTATTTTTACATTTTTTAATAGATTGATAGACTTTTTTATCTTTCCATAAAAATTTTCACTTATTTTTTAAATATTTTTTTAAAACATCTCTTTTACAAATAAATGTATAAATTAAACCATTAAAAAATAAAATAAGTATAATTAACTAAAAAAATGACGGACTTAAGACGTGATAGGTTGAACGAAAAGGTGAGGCGGGCTTTGGTGGACAGCTTGAACGAAAAGACGAGGCGAGTTTTAATATTTTAAACAAACAACAATTAAAACTGTAACAATTTTAAGGAATTTTCTAACACAGCAAAATATTAAAAAAAAAAAACTTAAAATAATACAACTATTTATAAAAAATATCTAAATTTTTTAAATATTTATAAAATATTTTTTAGAAATTTTCGCCATTACTTCTTATTTACACTGCTTTTAAATTTTTTTATCAAAAAAAAAATTGAAATATTTGATACACTATTTAAAATGAAACAAGAAATTCTCTAAATATAGTATTTCGTAGTATATATCAAACAAAGTCTAATTTAAAAAAATTAACTATTAAATTTTTATAAATTCAAATTGAAGGATAATGTTAAAAAAAAGTCTGATTTAAAAAATTTGATTTTAAACCTTTTCAATTTCATGAACTCTTAAAATATAAAAGACTAAATTACAGTTTTTTCCCCTTATTTTTGTATTTTCACGATTTTAGTCTCTCTATTTTATTTTCAAACACTTTTGATTTCTCATCTCCACTTTGCCTACAAAAAACGTTTATGTATCACATTTTAAAATACTTTTTTTTGTTCCTCGTTCTCATTTTTGGTCCCTCAGCCCCACTTGAGGACGAGTTAACTATTTTAAAAAGTGTTTTTTAGCTAGAATAGAGATGAGGGACCAAAAATATTTAAAAACAAAATAGAAGGATTAAAATCGTGAATACACCAAAATAGTAGATCAAAACTGTAATTTAGTCAATACATATAAAAATTCTATCAAATTTAAATCTTGATAAAATCGATATGAACCATTATTAATCATTGTCAAATAAATATGTTTTTACATGAGACATCAATTTTTTTACCGAAAACATGTCAATCTCAACCAAAACAAAGAAAATAAATATTTATTAAAAATACTACTCCCTCCGTCCCAAAATAAGTGTCGCATTTGATAAAATTATTTGTCCCAAAATAAGTGTCGTTTTAAGTTTCCAATGAAATTTTAATTTTTATCTTCCAATTATGCCCTCTAATTAATACTCTTAAGTTATTATTCTCTCACTTTACATTTATGATCATTCAAATACACCAATAATAAACAGGGATAGTTTTGTAAAAATACTATTCTCTCTTTCATTTATCACATTTTCTTAATCCGTGTGAAATGGCCAACTATGGCATATATTATGGGACGGAGGGAGTATAATAATATATGCACATTGAAAAAAAATATTTTAAAATTGATTTTGTATAGAGCATATGAGTTGAACAATTCTTCATATGTAAAAAATTAATGGCAAAATATCTTTTTTGTTCCCTTGTGTTAATTTTGGAATTTATTTTAGTCCCTTAATTTTAAAAACCGACATATTTTGAAGTTATGTGACCAAAATGACACATTTTGAAGAGTTAAAGGATCAATATGACATTTTTTTTAAGTTAAGTGACCAAAATGAATCTCAAAGTTAACATAAGAGACCAAAAAGATATTTTGCCAAAATTAATTGTTTAAACTAGAATTCTTTTGTTTATAAATATTTTCATGGGTATTTTATAAATTTTTCAAGAACTTTATAAATATAAAAAAGAAAAATTATTCATTTGTAATATTTTAGTGATGCTTGGTTTAATGTATATTTGGATTGGTGGTATATGATGGAATGGAATGGAATGTAATGAAGTGGTAAGTAATGAGGCTCTATTGTTTGGATTTGAAAATAATCGATGGAATGGAATGGAATATGATGGAATCAATTCCATCAAATTCTCTATTTTTTGTTCATCCAATTTAGGGTGTATGGGTTGGAATGAAAGATTTTTAAAAAATTAACCAAATAATGGAATGTGATCTATATTTCATTTCGCTCCGTCATGTTCCACTCCGCTCCGTTTTGTTCCATCAATCCAAACATAGTGTTAGTGATGCTTTATAAGTTTTTCAAAAACCATATAAAGTTATTTAGGAACTATATATACAAAAATTATTCATTCTCAATCTTTTAGGGAAGCTTTATAAGTTCTTCAAAAACTATATAATAAATTATAATTTTGTTATCTTATAGGAATGCTTGATAAATTCTATAGATACTATATAATAAATAATAATTTTGCTATCATATAGGAATGTTTAATGAGTTCTTTATAAACTATATAATAAACTATTACTTTGTTATTTTTCATGGATGCTTATAAGTTCTAAAGGAACTATATAATAAACTCATTGTTTAATAATTCTTCAAGAATTCTTTATAATTTAATCAGATATAATATCAAAATTCAACACGGATAATAAAAAAATATATAAAATAATGAATTAATATTACCCCTAATAGTTAGGACTTCAATTTTTTTAGAGTTTCGTGTTGATAATATATTATAAAACTGAATAAAACAATAGAAGAGAGAAAGAAATGAATAGGGTTTATTATTATTTTCTTTTTGAGTGAATGGTTCAAATACAATATAAGTCATATTTATAATAATAATAATAATAATAATAATAAATGTAAACCAATATGAAATCTTTCATTTGATGGACATCTATAATCATGCCTTTTATAAGAAAATATATATATATATATATATATATATATATATATATATATATATATATATATATATATATATATATATATATATATATATATATATATATATATATATATATATATATATATATATATTGTATATGTAAAGGTATGTTCCTTTTTAAAAATAATTTGTTGCAATATGTTTCTCTTATCACGTGAACTTATGTTTTTTTACTATTGGATTAATTAAATGGTTAAGATTAAAATGATCTAAATCTGTCTCGCGAGGGAGACCCCACAAAAGTCAGACACGAGATTCATTTCAATATTTAGAATTCATCCAACGATCCTTTTGCATAGGGCTTCGCATTCACCAGGAACAATTTCAATTGTCATTCATATATAAGTTTGACTCTGCATCAAACCAACGTAAAACTCATTACACACTTCCAAGTTTCTTTTCTCTGGCTTTATTGCACTGAGTGCTGAAATATTGACCTTAACCCTCCCCATCAATCGATGTGCCACCATCTTAGAGATTTTTTACAATGAACTCCACCAACCAACTACCAATTTTATGTTCCATATCTAAAGATCAGAGTTGTTTGTGGAAATCGTTTTTCAATACTCAAGAAATTCGATATTGGATTTCTCATATTTCATTTGTTGCACCGCCACAACTATTTTTGTTAAGCAATATAGTCATTATTAACTTTAATAATCATTAAACAAATTTAGATTCCAAAGCGACTTGATTTGACAATTATCCCAATGTTGTCCCTATGCTTGATACCCTCACACCAATCACCGCCATCGCGTGTGAAAAGCCATTTTCTCCCTCTGAGGTTGATGGTCTAGTTATGGTCGCTTTTCCTGTTGATGCCTCTCTCCAAGTCCAAACTTATCAATTGGTCGAGCAAGAGAAATTTTCAAGTCCTATCATCCTTTCAACCATGTCAATAAAACTCCAAGGACAAACGTTGGAGCAACTTCTGCCTCTAACGCAATTACAATTATTGAAACTAAAAATTGCTTAAAAACTTCAGCGACTCTAGGCCATATTCGGGATGCAAGGTGAAAACATACTTATAATGAGCATATATTACATGTTGCAACACCAAAATGCACATCTGCTTAACTAGATGCTTCTCTATTTATAAGAGAACCAATAGGGATGACAGACAAACTCAAACCAGTGGGGTCCACCCGCACCCGAACCCGAGTCAACGGGTGAAAACCCGAGTTGAATGGGTTTGGGTTTGGGTTTGGGTTCAGGTGCCACCCGATATTTCAGGTGCGAGTTTAAGTTCACTGAAACCCGCACCCGAAATCACACCCACTTAGATATTAAATTACATAATTGCTTAAATAATGTCATAAAAAATGTGCAACTTCAGTATAATAATAATGTTATCCAATAATTGCTTAAAACTAATCATCGGATTATCAATTTTATAGAAGAAATTATGACTACAATTAAGAAGAGTTTCAATTGTGTGTAAGGTTCATGTTAACTCTTCAATGTTGCTGTTGTATTTTTTTGTGTTTTTTCTGCGGGTTTGAGTTTGGGTGGAAAAACCCGAACCCAACGGGTGTGAGCGTGGTGATTTCGGGTGCGAGTTTGGGTAGTGTAAAACCCGCACCGACCGACCCGTTGCCATTCCTAAGAACCAATATAAGATTTTGTCATGAACCGCTACGCAATTAAAAGTGCAGTAGCACAGTGACCTCAGGTCACTCTAAGATCCATTATTAGTGATGCCACATCACATCAAAAGATAACACTTAAATCACCAAAACATCGTTGTCACCATGGTTGCGACTAGGGATGGAAATAGGTTGGGTCGAGTTAGGCTTTGTCAAGCATGAACCTGACCTATTAAAAAAACTGAAGCCTAAGTCTGGCTTGTAGCCTGTCATAGACTTATTTTTAGGCCTGAGTCTGGCCTTTTCGAAGGTCTGATTAGCCTGTTAGCCTACATAAAAACCCATTTTTTTAGACATATGTAAATAAACAATTAAAATAATGTTAAAATAATGTTTAAATAGACTAACTAACTAAAATACCAAGAGACTAAAAATTTGTTTACATTGACTTCTTTTAACTCACCTATTAGCATAAGTTATGGGAGACTACTTGTTTAAGAGAACTTACGAAAACAATGATCATCAGGTGTTTACATATTATTTTCACAAGTTCTTCAAGATAACCAAGTTTTATTTATGTATTTTAATTCAAAGTACAAAACATAACATATTGATAGTAAAAAAATTATTCATAAAATTATTTAAATAGGCCGGTCTGATAGGCTTGAAAGGTTTTTTGGAGGCCTCGGGCCTATCCTTTTTAACTAATAGGCTTATAATAAAATCTAGGTCTTTTCTATTTTAAAAAAATGTGTGGCCTGGCCTGAGCCTGTATAGGTTAGCCTGTAGGCCTTTGTTATCGGTTTGGCCTATTTCCACCTATAGTTGCAACTCCCCTCCTCATGACTCGGGGGGGGGGGGGGGGGGGGGGGTTGATGGTAGCGACACGTCTTCCAAAGATCGAAGTTCTGGGCGATCCCTTTCATACCACTCCCAATGGAGAATTGAGCAAGCCACCACCTACCAAGTTCTCTTCCACCATAAAAAAACATTTGTCAAGCACATTGTTGATTGCAAGATTCCTAAGTCCCTAAAAAAACTGTCAAAGTTTGACAATTACAATAGAATCGGGAATCCAGAGGAACACATAGAATAAGTGGATATTATGTCTGATAATCATCACACTAGAAGTATAATAAAGTGAAAGTTATTTGCATTAACCTTCTCAAATCTCTAATAATATTATCGCACCTTCTTTGCCACATACATCTTCCTCCATCTTCTATAATCTCTACACTCTTATATTCTTTCTTTTTCACCTTCTATTTTTATGTAAATGTTCCATATTTCAATTTCGTTTTTATCGCACATTTTCTTCCCTAATCTCTCAACATTTTTTTCTATTTCACCTTGTCTCTTATATTATTTTGTTTCATTATAATAATTTTTATATTGTTTTATGTCGTCATCTATATGTGTATTATGGCTCAATAAAATATTTGTAAAAAACCGGACCAACCGAACCAAACCAAACCGCATTAGTTTGGTTTGGTTTGATTTTTTTTAAAAGTTAACCGAACCAAACCCAACCGCACGATTTTTTCTCTAGCGGTCCAAATGATTTTTTTCTTCAAAACCGCTCAAACCGCACCGCGAACACCCCTAGTTGGATCGCCTCATTCACTATTATCTCCTTTCTTCTCCCAATCTCCTTTCTTCTCCCAATCCCTAGTTTTTAGATTTAATGGATAAAAAAAATCAATTCAGATTAATAGGTGTACATATAGTTATGCGGTAATAAGATACACACATGAAGCAGACAAGATGCTAATAGTTCAAACTATAGTGAATATTCTCAAATAGAAATTTGTCCAAGGAAATACTAACAGCATAAAGATCTTTGGTTATACAAAAGCTCCATGCATTCATCAGATTGCAGGATAAATTTAAGGATTTAATTCAAAGCAAATGAAATCTCTAGTCAAAAAAAGCAACACATAATCGGAGTCAAAACATCAGAGTGCATTTCTACTGCTATTTTTAATATCGGTGTCTACTCCTGTCCCGATCTCGCCCATAATCCCTGTCTCGATCTCTTCCTCTGTCCCTCTCTCTATTCCGACTGCTTTGCCTCTCCTTCTCAATTGACTCTCTGCTTCTATGCTCTCCATCATCACGGTCCCTTCCCCTGTCTCTGCTTTTTTCTGTAGCATCTCTGTGAATCCCTGCCATAGGTGTTATAAAGAGAAAGTTGGTTATAGCAGGTCGAACCAATTCTGAATTCCATAAAAACATGATGATCACATATCAGAGTGACACAATAACATGTTAATTCCTCTACAGCCATAATGATTACTCAAAATATAATGTAAAAGTATTTGGGAACATGTGAAAAAACTGAAAAATGTGATGGACAAGGGGGAGGAAGGTGGGGGTCATAGAGCTTGACAAGTGTGCAAAGTTGCAGCTTCAGCTAACCCTGTAACTAATTTAAAGGTGACAAATAATTCCAGATATAAAACATTACCTAGATCCTCAACCTCCCAACCAGCACGCCCTGAACCAGGAAGCACTCGTGCAGCTTCAGATTGCTGTGTTTTGGCACGGAATTTCTTCTTAAGGTTTCCAAATTCATCATACAGCTCACCATCATCCTGGTGGTAGAAAAACAAATCATAAACCAGAGTCACTTGTATATACCTATATACTCCCTCTGTCCCAATTTATAAGGAAAAAAACACTTATTTTTTGTCGCAAATTATAAGCAAAAATATCAATTTTTATTCTATTAAATCACTTTGTTCCAAAAATGTATCTTTTTCAATCATAAAATAAATCTTACTTCAGCCTGCCGCCTACGACGTTTAGTTTCTTCAATTTCCTCTTCATCAAGCTCTTTGTAACCTCCAGCTCGCCCTCCCCTGTTTAATTAGAAAGTAACTTGAGTTAGAAAACAACAACAACCAAGCTTTATCCCACTAAGTGGGGTCAGCTGAGGGGGGAAACCACACCTTCATACTGCGAAACAAATGAAATGGACATTTATTATATACAGCGAAATGATACTCAAGCTATCTTTGAAATTAGTTCGGTGAACAAATTTTAAGTTACATTTATATTTGAAAAACATAACGGTGCTGTGGTGCTATGATTGGATATTAGACAAGCACTACCTGCCCATGGGAATTGATAATATACAACTTGTCTACAACCATAGTCGTCCAATCATGTAAGGTTGCTAATGGTTATTCAGTTTTACCCACAAATATCAAATTATTGAGATTTTTAACAAATAAGAAAACAAAATAAACCGATACTCAATTTGATATCAACAAAATGTAATATTTGTAATCCGTAGAGAGTCAAAAAGTGCAATGCCATAAAAAACATGTTTAGTCCAAATATTAAATGAATATGATAATTATTATGAAGAACCAACACACAAAAATAAAGTGTGGCGGATATGAGGATCTTGCATTGGATGTGTGGTAAGTCTAGAGTAGACGTGATAAGATTAAAAATCATAACATTAGGTGGTTTGGAGATGTAGAGATAAGACTTGTTGATTATGTAGTAAGGAGATTAGATAAGATGGAGGGTAGTCAAACTGCTAGAGGTAGAGGAAGAATATATGAAACTATAAGCAAAACTATTAAGATAGATCTTGGGATTAACGAGTTGGATAGAAGTATGGTATTTGATAGAAAATTATGGCGTCATTTGATCCATGAAGCCGACCCCGCTTGGTGGGATAAAGCCTAGTTGTTGTTGTTGTATGATGATTGCATATGAATTTAACACACACAATAAGGCATAGAAGTAACTTTACTACCTTAAATAGGACTCTCCACTTGGCATCAAATATTGGTTTTCTTAGAATCACACGTTATATTTTAATTATAATTGAACAGATAAGAGAGAGCCGACAGTTTCAAAATAGTCATTTGGTCCTATTTTATCTTCTAGAATTTGCTTTACGAATTACAGCTTTTAACTTGGTTATCTTTTTTTTTAAATGTAGAGAAATTGAATATTTCTTCATACACCTGCTATTCAGAGGTGTCACTAATAGTACATACTTGAAGGTAACAAAGAATTAAATATAATACCTTACACCACCCTCGTTGTGCCCAGGCTTATTTGTATTGCAAATATTGCATTTTAACCGCTTTGCCCAATTGATATTGCCACACCTATGCACACAAAAAAAAAAAAAGACAGATAAATCAGTACATCAAGATTTTCAATTAAAAAATAAAAAATCCTGTACAAACCACATCATGCATGTTAATTCCAAGTTCAATGTCAGGTACAAGTATAACAGCCTCAGCCTACCGTTCAGTTGGGTAGAAAGACTCATTCAAAATGAATAAAACTAGTGATGATATAACTGACTATGAGCCCAAATCATATATACAACTTGAAATAAACTCTCAAGCTCCAACAGAATACAATCTTAACCCCATATTTGCTACAACTGCAATCAAAATGCAAAATCAACTGCCACAACCCACAAAGACAGAAGAGACAGAGGAAATAGAGGTTCAGTAGCTGAGCCCAAGGACAAAACCTGGGGGAGAGGTTAACGACAACGTCAAAGAAGTTATCAAGCTCACCTCAAGGTCTTCTTACCCCATGTCAAAGTTCTAACCTATCATCATATTATTAAAGCCTACAAACACTTATTCTCTGTAAATTGTAACAGATTCAGTAGATCATATGTGCCTAAGTTTGGAAAAAAGGCCACTAGATTTGCACTCAATCACATCTCATATGACGATTGCTTCCTTTAAAATTCATAGAGAACTAGAATAGCATAAGAAGGAATGATGGATTGGATTGGTATGTGCCAAAATTAATACAAAAGGCAAAAGGAATGCAATTTGGCTAATATATAAAATTTCCTTACAAAACTAACAACCTTAATACAGTCAACCTAGCAAAGTGCAAAATTAGGAGATATAAATAGAAGAAAACAGGTAGCATTTCCTTACAAAATTAACTCCTGTTTGAGCCATGTTCATTTCATTCACAAGAGTATATTGTGTTTGTGTGTTACACACGTACAAACTTAAATCTCACCATCATATTCAATTTACACATGGTTTAACCGTTCGCCAGCACTACGTCTAACATGTTTATCAAATTATAAGAAATTTATACGTGTTAACTGAAATCAATAAAATATTGAAATTTGAATTAAAAAAACAAAATTTAAAATGAAACCAAGTATAAATAAATCACACACAAAAAGAATGCAGGGACAATATGACAAAATCGTACATTGGACAAGACCAGTCATTGGGACCAAATAGTCCTGCAGTTGCACCAGCTGGACGGCCAATACCCCCTGAATCTTGCCCAGAACGTCCCCTGCCACGGCCACCTCCTCCTGCAACGCCAGAAGCACCAGCAGGGCGTGCACTTCCACAGCGATTACACGCACCACGAAAAGCAAAATTCACATTGGAGCAACTGCAATGACAAGAAAAAATGTGTTGTTCTTTCTGCACACAAAAAACTACTACGACTGAAACAGCGCGTAAAAGAGCAAGAAAGAGCTGCTCACCAATCTCATATCACAGACCTTGTATTCGGACACATCCAATCGCCCTCTTGTTGCCATGGTTTGCTGGAAGCATCAATTTGACCTATACCTCCCCCATTAACACCATTAACATCAGTTTCAGTTTCTTCTGGTCCAACAATATCACCAGCAACAACCGGATCTGCTATTGAATTATAAGTTTGGTCATCCTTGTTTTTAGACTCAGCTATATAAACTCCAATTGCATTTCCATGAAAATCTTTGTTGTTAAACCATTCAACAGCAGCCACGGCAGCATGCGGATCCTCATATGTCACAGTAGCATCTCCCTTTGGTTCATTAGTCTCTTTGTCCCGATATAACCATATTTTAGGTCTTCCTGTACGTTTATCTTTCTGCAAAACATGAATTGTAAATGAAAAATGACTGATAATTTGGAAATAGAAGGTGGTGCGGAAAAACAGAACCACGTAAAGAAGAAAAAGAAATGCAACAAAAAACAAATTGATTATTCAGGAATCCTAAATAAACCTTACTTTGCAAGGACAAAAAATCATTCAAGTAAATCACATCTTACATAAAAACATGAGTTTCCAAACATTACCAAAATCTTTGTAAAATTTCATTTCCTGAAAAAAAAAGTTGGACAATAACATAGCATCATTTTGAAGGATAGCTGCAGGGCCAATACCTTTATTACTCCAATGGTACCAAAATATTCAGCCAACATATTATCGTCGGTCCCATGAGGCAGGTTGCATACATAGATAGACCCATTAGAAGGAGCAAATTTTCCAGGAATGCTTGCCATGGAATCCCAATCTCATGAAATAAAAAGCAAAGAGAACCAGCACAGAGCTCTGAAAAAACAAACAATACACATCATTTCTTTTAAACAGTATAAAAACTAAAAACAATATTGCAAAAGAAGCAACGTCGTTTATTGCATATCTCGAAAAATAGCGGTTTGATCAAATTCCACTATGCAAAACAATTGTAATTTTGTTCAAATTCCACTATGACGTGTGCTATAGCTGTTATTTAACAACACTGTTTCACAGTACTAGATAGACATGCAAATGCCCACAAAAAATGTGAAGCCGGAAAATCTAAATCAGAAAACACCCCTAAGGATAAAACATAACGCTATGACTATCACATCCCTAACCGAGTTTCTTTTACGATATTCCACAACAAAAGCGAGAGCATTCACACATACATATTGCCTATATAAGCATTAAGCAAACTATAAAGTCATTTTCAGATAAAATCCATACATATCCTCCAATCAGACACAATTCTTATAAACCAACTAGTGTAGAGCTAAAACATCTCCTCAAAGGATTTATTTCTCACCAGAGACTTCCTACTACCAAGTATCTCAACCCACATCCTCTTTGTTTGCAGACCTAGCGTGCTTCCACTAGGGCCCTATTTGTTTAAACAACTTAATTAAGCGCTTGTGCTAGCAGAAGCACTTAATTAAGTTGTTTTCATAACCAATCTAGGTCAACCTCATGGAAAAAACCTAGGTAGTTATTAAATGGATACAAATCCTAAGAGAAACGGTCACAAGGTTATCACCTATATCAGTGTCATTTCTGAGTTAAAAATCGAATATGCGGAAACTGAAAACATCACAGATTAGAGTATGAATTGTGGAAACTGAAAAACGAATGAAGTAAAACGGCGATTTGAGATACGGACGATAATGTATCGATGAAATAAACGAAAATGAATACTGTAATTCAAATAGTATCGGCGAATGGAACGAAGAAACGAAGAGAGATGAAGAGGAAAGAAGAGTTCACCGGAATCGAAGCGGCGCGTGACGGAGAGAAGAAGCGCGTGACGGAGAGAAGAAGCGCGTGACGCTATGTTCTTCACCGATGGATAGATCTGCGATTTATCGCTCCTCTACAGTCTCTGCTCTTTTCCTCCACCCTCTTCGATAATCCTTAATTCCTCTTGGATTTTTTGTATTAGCGTTCCTTTTTATTTCGCGTATAACTGGTTATCCCTATGGCCATTCTCGTATGAGTTTTACGTTTTACTTTCACTTTCACCGCATTTTCTTTTTATTTATTTATGGTTTAAAATTAACATTTTAATTCTTGAGAATTTCTAACTAGACCCATGGATATCAGGCACATTGCGAATTGGCAAAATTGTCCTCGTACTTTTGTAGATATATTTTCGGAAGCACTTATTTATTGTTTACCATTATTTTCTGTAGATGTACATATGAATGCTTCCGTAGATGCATCAATGAAAGAATTTGATGTTATAATTCGCACCACACTCTTCTCTTCCCCATTCTTCACCTTTCTCTTATTCATCTCTCATACTCTCTCACCTCAAAAATCAAACTTCCCAATAGCCTGTTTTCTTTCTCTCGAGTTCGGCTGATAACGTCCACATCATCTATAAACACATTCTATCAAGTTCAAAACTCAATTTAATCGGTAAGTTTTTGACTTTTTGAGGTATTTAAGAATATTTGTAATAGAGCTAGAATTCGATTTTTAAGTGTAGCAATGATTGGATTGTTTAAGAAATATAGTTTAGAGACAATGAATGTGTTGTTTGATGTGTTAAGATGACGTTCAAGCCACCAAAATGGGGTTTTTAACCCTCTGCAATAGTGACCCGACATCATGATTGGGTTTTAGAGGTTTCAGAAACTTCCGTAGACGCATCTACGAAAGAGATTAACGTTAGGTCATTCTATAGTTGTATCTACAGCATATAGAAAAAAACTTTTTTTTTGTTTTTCTAATTTAACTGTATCTAATTCGACTTTATTTGTATTATGCATACATTATGGCCGACCAGAAGGATTGCATAGCATGCACCAACATCAACAGCAGAACATAAGTTCCATATTCAAACAAAATAATACCCCAAAAAAGTCTAGCCAACATCAACAGTAAAACATAACTTCTTTGATGTTATCCAAGATAACTGAACTCTTCCAGAGCATAGTCGATCAACATTACCATGTGTTGTATGATGAAATTAGATCCAGTGCATATCAACTACAAAGTTTTACTAACTAAAACTTTGTAGTTGTTCTGCACTGAATCTATTTTCATCATATAACACATGGTAATGTGTTGGTCGACTATGCTCCCGGAGAGTTCAGTTATTTTAGATAACGTCAACGAAGTTATGTTTTACTGCTGATGTTAGCTACGTTTTTTGGGGCTTTATTTTGTTTGAATTTGATTGAAAGTGATCTTGAAAAGACACTAGATAATGATAAATCCACAATTGAAAAAAATTCTCTCGAAAAAGCACAAGATGAAAATGAGATCATTGATAATGAAACTGAAAATAAGAATGATCTCGAGATTTCAATTAATTATGTTGATACGAGAATTTTGTGGAACCGAAAAGGTATGAATATAGATGAAATATTTTCATTCTCCATTGCATGTGAAATTATTAATGAAAATGATGATCCAGAGCCAAGAACTACGAGTGAATGTCAAAATAGACATGACTGGAAAAACTGGAAGGATGCAATAGATACTGAGTTAAATTCCCTTAAAAATAAAAAAGTATTTGGTCCTATTTCGGCTATACCGAAATATGTGAAACCAATCGGGTATAAATGAGTTTTTGTAAGAAAACGAAATGAGAAAAATGAAATTGTCAAATACAAAGCTCGTCTCGTTGCACATGATTTTTACCAAAGACCAAGAATTGATTATGGTGTAACATATTCTCCTGTTATGGATGTCACTACTTTTCATTATTTGAGTGGTTTATCAGTATTTAACAATCTTGATATGTATCTTATGGATGCTGTTACTGCTTATTTATATGGATCACTTGATACTGATATATACATGAAAATTGTAGAAGGATTTAAAATGCCTGAGATATCAAAATCTAGAGAAATGTATGCAATTAAGTTGCAGAGATCATCGTATGAGTTAAAACAATCCGACGCATGTGGTACAATAGACTAAGTGAATATTTACTTAAAGAAGGCTATGAGAATAATCCTATTTGTCCTTGTGTTTTATAAGAAAAACAATATCCGAATTTGTAATAATTGCTCTTTATATTGATGATTTAAATATCACTGGGACTAATAAAGAAATCAAAGAAGCGGAAAATTGTTTTAAGAAAGAATTTGAAATGAAAGATCTGGGAAAAACTAGATTGTGCCTTGGTTTACAGATTGAGTATACTATAAATGGTATATTAGTACATCAATCAAATTATATAGAAAAGATATTGAAAAGGTTCAATATGAACAAGGCAAATCCTTTGAGTAGTCCAATGATGGATAAAACACTTAATATTAAAAAGGATCCTTCTAGGCTTAAGGAAAGTAATGAAAAGGATCTTGACTCAGAAGTGCCATAACTTAATATTGAGGCACTCATGTACCTTGCTAACTATACAAGATCCAATATAGCTTTTGCAGTGAATTTACTAGCAAGATTCAGTTCATGCCCTACGAAAAGACATTGGAAAGGAATAAAACATATGTTTCGATATCTTCGAGGTACATTTGATCTTGGTTTATTTTATTCTAACAATACAAAACCAATTTTGCTTGGTTATGCAGATGCGGGATATTTGTCAGATCCACAAAATGCTAAATCAAAATCTGGATATATATTTACATATGGTAACGCTACAATATCACGGAGATCGCAAAAGCAAATACTTGTAGCAACTTTTTCAAATCATACTGAAGTAATTGCCCTTCATGAAGCAAGCAAAGAGTGTAAATGGTTACGATCGGTAACTCGACATATCCAATGAGCGTCTGGTTTACCAATTGATAATAATCCAACAATTTTGTATGAAGACAATGTTGCATGTCTTACCCAAATGAAAGAAGGTTGCATAAAAAGTAACATAACCAAGCATATTCCTCCGAAGTTTTTCTCAATCACAGAAGAACTTGAAAGAAATAAAGAGGTTGATATTCAGTATCTTCGTTCAAGTGATAATGTGACAGATCTCTTTACAAAGGCACTTCCTTCATCAGTTTTAAAAAAGCATGCACAATATATTGGAATGCATCACCTTCGAGATCTTTAAAGAAGAGTTATATGTGTTCTGTTGAGGGGGAGCATAATGTAGTACTTTTTTTCTCTTATTAAGGTTTTTATCCCAATGAATTTTTTCTAATAGTATTTTTAACGAGACAACTTATGTTCCCATAGAATTCTTCTCAACAAGACTTCAACGGAGCACCATGACAAATATTTTAAAAGGGAGAGTGTTATAATAATAAGCAATTATTATTACTATTTTGAAATAGAGAAAAGGATTGATGCACTGACAGTGTAAAATAGTTTACACTGTCAACCCAATCACAACCATGTATCCAATTAAAACACTCTTTTATTTTTGAAAAAATTTAATGACATGGCAAATTGGTGGTTGTTTATTGGATGACAATGTAAAACTATTTTACACTGTCAGTGCATATCCATTAAACCCTTTGAAATATATTATGAATAGTGAATATCTTTTATCTACAAAATTGTCAACTTAGCATAGTAACTTCAACTATTACATCTACAATCACAATGCTATATATATCATACTATGGGTTCATGTAAGAACACAACAATTATCCTAGTGAAATAAATTACTCCCACACTCTCTTCTACATCTCTATTTTTATAGTTTTATCATAATATTCGATTTTACTTAACATTTTCGAATTTGTCCGGTTTGTTTATTTTTTCTCATTTAAACATTTATAAATAAATAAAATTAGTTAAATTAAATGAAAAGAAAGTGAAATTGAGTTGAAGGTTGTGTCAGGTTCACTGCTGAAAAAAACCCTGATACAGTGTTACTCTTGCAAAAGGCATGGTGAGCCATGGCAATTGATCGCAACAGAACCCACGCCAAAAACCCAAACCCTAACCGACTCATCATCATCATCCAATTCTTCAAACACACTTCAGAATGATTTATGATGGTGATCATGCAAGAGCAACAACATCAACCCCATCAGCAGCAGCAGAATCCTTCTCTACTGTTGCCAAACCTCACCACCACCTCCCTTAGGTCACCATCCTCCACCTCCGCCGCCTCCCAATCCCATCTTCATTCGCCTATCCATATCGCTACCCACCGCCAACCCCTACTCCCGCAACTTCCGGCGCCACTCGCGACTGTTCTCCCGTCCGGGGAGGCGGTTTCGACGGCGCCGCCGAATTTGCAGTTGGCAAGGGTCCGTCTGTCGGACATTGCTCCGTATGACGGTGCACCGGCGGGACCTTATGTCAGGGCAATAGAAATGCTGTGTTCGTCTCTGTTGAAGCATAATGCGGCGGTGATTGAATTAGGGAGTGAAGATACTGCTCTGATGCGATGTGGATTGGAAGGTGCTAGATTGTTCTTCAGGAGTAGAGCACATCTTGGTGTTGGGAAGGGAAGTCGCGGGGTTTACATGTATAGGGCAGGAAGGTATATTGTAGTATAAATAAGTTATTCTTGCTTATTCAGTCACAGGGCTTGTTTGTTGCTTTGAGATGGACGATTGTTGAGTTGTTTTTATAGCAACTTATGTTTTTTCTCTCCCTTTCTTTCAGGGCTTTGGAGGATTGGGATTCATCTCCACCTTGCATGGCTGATATTTTTAGGTGCATGGGAAAGGCTTCTCGTGTTGCTTTGTCAGCCATTGCAAGGCATCTGCGGCTGAGAAGCGAGTATGGATTGAGACTCATTATTCAATTTGTGATTTTTTTAACTGTGTATGCTCAGAGAAAGAAGTTTATTCTGTGCAGTGTTTTTAACCACCTGCTTGATGATGCTCCATTACCTGCTAACGAGGTGTCTTCTTCTGTTCTTGTTGGGACCTACTCACACGCGTCTTTGCAAAATGGAAAAGGTGCCATTGGAGGTGGTAAGCCCAGCGTCAATGGTGAAGACGAGAAGGGATTATTGACCTTGATATCTTCTGACACTCCTGGTTTTCAGGTGTCTTTTTATCGTATTATGTATATTGTAAAGTATAGTCCATGTGTGTTTTATTTCAATCACCAATGAAGAGAAAATAATCACTTACCTATGGGCTGTAACGTCGGGTACTATCATCTAATGCATATGTTTTACTCTTGGGGATTTTGTTTGATGATAGTAAATTTTTTGTAATTTTCTACACGTTATATGAACAGTCTGTTCTCTTCTCTAGGTATGTGATCCCAATGGCCGCTGGTATCTGGCAGACAGTGGGTCTGGGCCAGGGGATCTTTTACTGATAACAGGCCGGGCGCTTAGCCATGCTACTGCAGGTCTACATCCAGCCGCATCATATAGAGCTTCTCCAGATTGTTTTCTGAGTCCGAATAGTGGAGGAAGGTGCCAATATATATTTATAAATTTGGTGTGAGCGTGCATTTTTGTGAGTAAAACCTTGTATTTGTGATAACTGATAAGATTTCCCAGGACCTTATTTGAGTACTCTTTGACTGTAGGACTTCACTTGCATATAGACTCATGCCTCAGGGCAATGCTATACTAGATTGTTCTCCAATTGCAGCAGCTGGTCATGTTATTCCTCAAAGCTATGTTCCAATATCTGTAAGCCAGTTTATGGACGACCTTGCTGCTGAAGAACTGATAGGGCGCCAATGTGTTAATGATGATGTAAGCTATCTCTCCCAATGTTTTCTTTGAGTATGTGTTATGGAAGTCGCGTCAAACCAAATGTGACTAAATACTTTAAAGAAGATCCTAACCCATAATAAATGTAACTACTAAGAGGCACTTTTGAAAATATTAGCATTGCCATCTACGACTCTTCCTAACTCAAATAGTCCAAAGATCTTGGCATACTTATTGCGAAATGTAACGTTTCTGCTGCAAAACACAGCAGGAGTTCCTCTCCAACCACATTCACCGTGATTCTTTCTGTTGTTATTGTTGTTTATACAAACCACAATTCTTTTTAAAATGAAGTACCCTATTTGAAAACGAGGCAAAATACAACAACTGACAGAAAATTATTCACAAATTGTTTGCACAACCTTTTATGCTGTAATTTGGTCTCTACTTTCTTGTGCCTCAGCATAGACTCAAATACCATTTTAAAGTAACTAACCAACATTGCATTGTAATATTTTTGCCTGTATGATTGTTGGCATTTGGATGATTTGATTATTGGTCATTATAATGTTTTTTATTGCATTTGATGCAGCGACTCTTCTTGTAAAGCTTTCAATATAATTTTCTTTCAAGAATATTTTTATTCAATGTTCGGGGAAACTTATGCACTTCCCATTCACAGGTTGCCCAAAGCAATGTGAATAAGGACCCATCATTAAGAAGTGTTCTGTCCGATCCTTTGTCGTAAGTGTAGTTTAATTCACATGTCGGAATATTGGTTTGGGTTTTATAGATACTTGGTTTGTCCCATTTCACAAAACAACTTTAGCCACGAATCTTTTGAAGTCCAAATGCAATATGTGCATTTAAAATTAATTTCTGTTTACATGTGGGCATTTTATTTGACCCATGTAGCCGATCCTACTCAGTGGGATAAGGCTTGGTTGATGTTGTATGTGGTCATTTTCTTTTTAACTCGCCTATTGGCTTGGTTTGTATCTTCTCATTTTTCAAGAAAAGAAATGAAAAATATAATCTTCATATTCAGATTCACTTTTATTCTAATAAATATTCTCTTTCCTTTTTCATCCAATTTACTAGTGGCTCATTCTTGGAAGATGCAATGCTTGTCTCATGTGGACATTCTTTTGGTGGTCTCACACTGAGAAGAGTCATTGAAACAGTACGTACAACTCTGTCTTATTCAATTTTCTAAGCATGCTCAGTTTGCATCTATGCATTATGAAATGATGGCCAACAGCTGATGAAAGTGACAATTTTGCGTTTAAACCATTGTTGGACACTGTATGACTTAACTAACTAGTGTTCCAAGATTGAACTTCTATTGCAGTCTGGGTGCTGCTGGAAGATTAGTAACTACAACAAAATAGGAAGTTTGATAGTCAGGTTCAGGATTATAGCGCATCAATTACAACTTGTTCAAATGCCACAACCACTTGGTCATTGTCAATATTGCGTAATTTGTCCACTGTTTCAAATATTTAACATTCCAAATTAATATTTTGAAAATATCCAACAAAATTATGAGTCCCTAAGAATTTTGAGGCCCTGAGCATGGTTTCACTTGCACAGGGCTGGCATAGACACAGTTGGTCTGCCGCATTATGCCGCTATTCAAAATTAAAAACATAGGCTAAGAGTAGTTAAGCTTGTATTCTCTTGCTCTTTGTGCTTTTTCATTCATGCATCTGTATTGTTATTTTGATTTTTCTTGTTTTGTCTCATTTCTATTCCCATCACCATATATTTGTAATTATAACTGTTACATGGGAAGAGACAAGAATCATAATTATACTTGTTGTTTCTGTCGCAGTCAAGATGCACCCTTTGCAATGTTGATATTGAGACTGGTTCTCTGATCCCTAATCTCGGTATTTACTGTTTCTTTGTAGTTTTATTATGTTTCAGTTTCACCATGTAACCACAAACTTCTCAGAATATGTAGGTTTTTATCTGGTCTTGTTATATCTTTCTGTCTCTGATGCATTTGGTTCCTTGTTACTTTTCTTAAAATTATTTGTGACATAATGTGGTTTCAACATTTCCTTTGCAGCTCTTAGAGCTGCAGCTGCTGCTGTCAAGCATGAGGATGATCGAAGGTTATTTCGTAATGCCGCTCTTCGGAAGCGGCGGAAAGAAATGGGTGAACCAATGGATCCAATCAGAAGAGTGAACAGGGTATAAAACACAAGTAGCCTGTGATTTTGATGAGACTGACTTTTGCTTTAGTAACAAACCAGTAGACGTTAGTTATATCTCAGTAGCCTGTGATTTTGATGAGACTAACTGAACAAAATGTTAAAGACTAAGAATTTAGTTTCAAGTAGAGAAATTTATGTATATTAGCACTTATGTTTCAGGAAAATGGAGATTTTACTTCTACTGATGGACTCCAGCGGGGAGTACAATATCCATTTTCAGTAAATGAGAAAGTTATTATTAAGGTAAACACAGTCTGTTTTACTTTTAAATTTTTTCCTACTGTTGAATCAGATGAACCAGGGAATTATAAACCACCAATTTTCACAGGGTAACAGGAGAACACCTGAAAAATTTGTCGGGAAAGAAGCTGTAATTACGTCTCAGTGTCTCAATGGCTGGTGAGTTATGCAGAATATTTTGTTAATTTGAGTTTAAAATCTTGATATGTTAATAGCAGAAGGCCAAAAATCTGCCGTATAAACTCGCCATATGATCTATGGTGCACACTAGTGCGGCCTATGGTGCCGCCATGGTGAACATCCCTTCACAAATTTTCGATGGTGGTTGTAAAAAAAATTCTACCATGCCATTCTGCATGGCCACCATTTAACAACACACTAATTATGAAATAAGTTAATTTTATATAAATATCAAAAGATAGTTTCTTGCACATAATTAGCCAGAATCCATTATATGCCTTATAGATGTGTAAGGGGATGTTAAGAACTTGTATGTTTATTAGAAACAGGAAAAATGTCCACTGATATTCAAATCTGTGGGTCTCCACCTCTCTGCCCTGATGAGGCCCTAATTCTTTATCAGATGTGTAAATGATGCTTCCATCTCTCCCACATCTATATGTTTAATAAAACTGTCACAGGTATAGGCTGTGGCTAATCTTCCCGCCTTGACTTGTAAGCCTTTTCTATGAGTAATTAGTAGCTTTTGCCATGTTTTTTCTTTATGGTTTGGATGGGTTATTTTTGTGTGCATTGCATGGTAGTTGCACTCAAGTATCATCTATGTGCACTCTCATACCCCTTAAAGCCATGTGCAGTTAGTAGCATACCAAACCAAACACGATCAACGGTCCTGAGTTAATTCTTGCCTAACCTTGGAAATCTTAATGCCATCATGCTTTTCAAATCCTCCTAGTAATCACCCCACTGCAATTTTTCTTGCTAAGAATGACATGTGGCAATTCTACTTGGAAGTTTATGGATTACTCCTACAACACATTCCGGTACAATCCTCGAGGCTCTAGGCTGACAGTAGGAGCAACTTATAATTTATTAAGAGCCCAAATGATGCATTCTACAAGTTTTCGTCAATAATGATGCATGTGCGATTAAATAAATTTCTACAAAATGGGCACGCAGGAAAAAAAGTCCATATGAATATAAATGAAGCACCATATGATTGAATTACCTGAGATGTTTGTTCCCATAAGAAATCACACTGCCATAGTAATGAAACTATGCACAGAGTTTTCTGTTATGGCTTGAGTTGCTACCCGTTGACCACATGTACTGCCCCAAACATCAAAATGCATTTTCCAGCTGAAATGGAATATTACTTCTGAAATTGCATTGTTAAAATATCCCTAATAAGACATAATCTCTTCTGAATAGTTGGCCAGTGTCCTTCCTATTTTAGGTCATTTTGTATGGGATTTAATGTTGAGTGGTAAAGAACCAACACGGTGATTATACTAGACAAGGGAGGGTATCTATAACTATATATAAAGGCAAAACATGGTTTTGGGGTAGCCTATTTTTGTTTCGATTATACCCTTTTTAGTTTTTGTTTTAACCTTCAACTCCCCCTTTACTAACTTCTATATAGCGGTTTCCATATCTCTTTCTTTCTATTATTTTTTATTATTTTATGAATAATTTAAATAAAAAAAAATAAGCACACAAAAAATACTATTTATTTTTCACGCGTTTGTTTACTAAAAAAGGCGGACTGACGTGCACGGGAGTGCCCGTTAGGACGCTAGTGTTTACTTAAGCTCCTAGGGGATTTGAGTATGTTTGGAGAAGATCCGTAGTAGCATTATTAAGAAGGTTGGCCAAATGAAAGAATAGTTTGATAGTTATAGGTAAAGGTAGGCCAGGAAAATTTTTAGGTCACTCAAAACATCAATCAAGAAAGACTCTGAAAATAGATGGAACGTCTTATCCAATAACCGACTCTACCCAGTGAATAAAGATTTGGCTTTTTGTTGTTGCATTGCCATGCCTCCCTAACAGTTAATAACGTCAAGTAACTAACTAATTGTGTAACTGGCCAAATTACTACTATATCTCATGCTGTGATGATCTCGATATTAATGAATTGGATAGAAACATGGTATTGGATATAACATTATGACAGAATTTGATCCATGTAGATGGTTCGCTTAGTGGGATAAAACTTTGTTGTTGTTGAGTGCCAGCGAGAACTATAATTGACAATAGAAGTGAATAATTTACTTATGTAATTATGTTCCTCTTTGCCAGCAAACCCTGACATATTTAACTCTATATTTTCAACTTTTCTGAATGATTTTAATTTGTCTTCAACTAGTCAGTGATTCAAAGTGCCGTGTAGTTAACAACACTTTATTTTGTAAAATGTGAGACAATTATGTTCTACGTGGTTTATTTCCAAACTTTATCTAAGTCTGCTTCTTTGGTATATACCATATAACCTCATTCAATGTCGATCTTTTGTACAGGTATTTGCTCAAGATTATTGGATCTGGAGAGAATGTCCGCCTGCAGTATCGTTCTCTCAGGAAGTTCTTGAACTCAACAACTACGGAAGACCAGAATCAGTTGCAGTTAGTTCAAAATAGCAGCTCTTAAAAATAGATTCAATTCAGGTTTTCCTTTTTTCTATTTTAGACGAGAGAAAAGGAAACTTTTGTAGTCTTGATCCTAAAAACAATTTTATATAGAATTAAGTTACCGATGAGGCTCCTTATAGCATGTGATAGAGGTTTACATAAGAGGTGATTGTGCTGTTGCTTATGTTAGGTCGGCTTATATTTATTGTAAAGAACGCAAACAAAGATGAATTATATAACATGTAAATTATATAGCTTGCTTTTATAACCACTCTGCAGTTTTCTTTGTAGAATGTGTTGCATCTAGCCTCTATATGCTGTATACTTGTGAAATGAAAACTGTCAATAATAAATACTGGCTGGAAGGGAAAGTATACTGCAAATTTATGACGAAAGCGATTGAGTTGCTTGGCATAGTCCTTGAGCTTATGAGGATGCATTTTTTTTGCATTCTTTCATTTTTATATGCTTGCAAAGGATTAGAAATTTTTGCACTATTCGTGATTCTCTCGAAGAATGGTCACTCACATTGGATAGCACAAACATTCCTAGAAATTTAATGAGGTTGAATGCTTTTCTTATATTGGCTAAAATTTACACCAATATTGTGAAACTAACAAGCACAGAGGATATGAAGAAGAAAAAGCACAGTTGCCTTAAAGTGATGCTAACAGAAACATTAGATTCCTATAGATTTTGTTACTATCCAAGTATAATTGTATAATAAATCCCTAAGTTCACAAAAAAGGGTGATTCTGTTAGCTACAGACTCCACCTTTGAGATGAATTTTAAGTTCTTTCAGTTCAATCTATTTGTATATCCACTCGTTTGCTCTTGCACCAGACGCGTCCATATCAATAAAGATGCTTACAGCCTGCATTAAATAACAAGAAAATTGAAAGAAGAAAAAAAAAGTAATAATATTATCCAAAAAAGTAAAAATCTTCAACTTAAATTTGGTGCATTCTAAATTGAAACTGAAGTATACAGATGAAGGCTTCCAAGTTCAAGACAGCATCTAGATAGCTGTACATGTAACAGGAGCATAATTATTACCTTCCCTATTCGAGGCCGTTCTTTCGACTTTGCTAGGCTGCTCCGAATATGTGAGACGGCTCCCCAGCATTTTAATGAGTTTGCAACATCATCAAGCCTCAAAATGTACTCTTCCTCAGTCAATGGAAATGATCTCTATAACAGTACAAACAAAAAAAACAGATAACATACTGAAATAGTATCCCATATATAATCCTAATAGACAATAGTAGTATAAGTACTAAACAAGCAATTCCATGGTAATAGTGGCACCATAAGTATCTATTGCAAAGAGTTGTTATCTAGTACTTTACAAAGCAAAGCAATATGTACTTAAATTTACATGTCATATCTATAGAAAATACAAGATGTTGAACAAGTGTTTTATTACCTGCTCCATGTACTTCCACATGACATTCATAGCAAGGAGATTTCTTCCCATGAATTCCTAAAATAAATTGTGTAGCAGCAAAATAAGAAAAAAATACAGAACATAAAGGAATATATAAGAACAAACATCACCTAAATAACTCATATAATTTCAGGACATGAATCTCTCAACTCATATAATTCGACTTGTAAGAAACTAACCTTCTTAATCAACTGAACATCATAAGACTTCCCATATTTTTTCCTAATAAGAGTAGCAAGGTCAAATCCACTAAACCTCGAATCATCCGTACCGACTATTTTCTCAAGACTTTCCCTGAGCATATCACTATTCACCCCTCTAGTTTCATCATTATTCTGAGATTTTTTCTTGTCACTCTCATCTGAATCATATGGATCCATACTGTCACTCACTGTACTCGAAAAAATTGGCCTACATCTTCTGGCACTACGGCGACATTTATGAGCAACATTAGGGAAGTCCAATCCTTTGGAAGGAGAATGATATCCTGAAAATGGTGCCTTATTAATACTAGTTCCTTTGTCAAGATGATCCTGAATTCTCAGTGGCCAACCGCACTGGTTGGTGGACATAATATTCATTGTTTCCTGCATTCAGTTTCATAAACAAATACAAAGAAAATATAAAACATTGTTAGCAACAAAAAAATAAATAAATCAGATACACTAGTTATAATTCTTCAAATTGATTAACCAATTAACAATAGTTGAGTTAACTAATTACCATTCAACTCTATGCACAGAAAGTGATTATCTTATGATTTTCCCTAATTCAACGGTAAATAAACAGTAATTTTAACCTTCCTAAAAATCTATATGAAACATGTTTTATGACAAGTAAACTCAACAAGACATAGAGGTTTAGTTTAGTTATTACCTGTGATAGACAGAAGCAGAGATAGATTCAGTTGGTGTTTTTTCTTATATATATATATATATATATAGTTGTTATTATTTTCTGGGTGAAGGCTTAAATATTGGAAGTGGTGGAAGAGATTAATAAAATAAGTTCCAGTTAAATATAAATATGATGATGATAGAGTAGAAAAGAAAAAGATAATAACAAAGAAGAAGTGGAATAATTGTGGATATTAAGAAAGATTGTTAGTTGTGGCGTTAAGGCAATGATAACCTCAAGTTCTCGTGTGTTTGGTGTACCGTAAGCAATGCCAACCACAAGCTGACATGTTCTAGACACTTGCTAGACACACCCCACCTCTTCTTTTTATTCACTTTAGTTATATATTTTTAGGGTTTAATATCTTGATTTATTTTATTCATATACTAAAACAAGATACAAACGTTATCACAAGTTCAAAATCATGACAACTAGTCAATATAATTAAATTGACAATTAACCTAAATAAATATCTTATATATAGCTTATTCTAATAAAAAATAACATTTCTAGAGACAAATAATTCATATGATATAAGATGTTATAAGATTGAAGCCAGGAAAAATAAATCTTTCTTTCTCTAAGATTGATTTTTTTATGATGAACTTGCAAAGTAATGGCATAAGCCAAACAGCGAAAAATCATTAAGTGAATTATAGAAGGGGTTCCTTATGAAGTAACTCAAAAAGAGAATTAATTTTTAACAAAGGTGAGAAAATTCGATCAATGAAATGAATAACATGTCACACACTACTGGAGACATGAGATTGAAAATTCAATGATGTAGGAACATTTAAAATATATTGATGTTTTGTTTCAAACACTTCCATTTTATTGAGGGGAATTTAAAGTTTTGTGACGAAGAATGACTTTTGATCGAAGAAAATAAGTCATAATAATAATTCATTACCATTATCAAATCTTAGCCATTTCAAAATAGTATGAAATTGATTTTTAACCTATGTCATGAAGTGCTTCAAGTGTTGCTTAGTTTCATCTTTTGTCTTAAGAGATATTGCCCATATTATTTTAGAAAAGTCATCCACTAGAGTAAGAAAATACCCGTGTCTTAGAAAGTAAGAGGTTGAATAAGATCTTCATAAGTCATTGTAACAAGTCAAAAGGAGGTGAAGATTCTTTTGAACTTTGCTAAAAAGAATGATTCTTCTTTTGTTTAGGCATCAAAGAATGAATGAAAACTGCTTAAAAATAATAGATAAACAATATACAAAACTGTTATCTTTATACAAGGTGAAAACTATAACAACTAGCTAACTAGCTAATGTTAATACAATTTGTTATGGTTCGACCAAAGGCTCAATACAAAATCCAATCATACACAATCTCAATCAAGATTATTCAACATATATAACCAATACACATGAGATTTAAGGTATAATTTCCGATCTCTATTATTTACTATACTCATTTTGAACTCTTAACTGACTTGGACGTTAGAGTGTTAGCCTTACACGTCCATCTCACACCACTGTATTGGAGATTTGTGCTGCCGATTTCAGAGTCTTATATCATAGACCAACACCAATTTTGGTGCCATACCAGAACAATGACGCCATGTATGGGAATTGACTCCTAATTTTTGCGAAATTCCACGGATAGATCATCCTTGATCCAAAGTCAGATCTCTACCATAACCACTGAGAAATGGACATAGTGGTTTCCTACGTCATATCGAAGAAATCTATTTAATTCTTCAATTTGACTCCGCCTCAATTCTCATTCATTTATGAGATTAACGCAAAAACAATGACTAACAGAGATCCATAATTGGAAATCTTCATCCAAGAAATGAATGATACCGGAGTGTGAAATAAAGATCTAGGAGTCCCAGATCGTAAGAAGGTAGATGAAATCCTGAGTGGGAAAGTACCTTTAGTGATAACGACCACGACTGTAAATTGCACAATGACATAATTCCTTATGAACGATGGAAGATCGTGTAATATCCCTTACACCAACACATTCAAATGACTAGGGTTTCGTTATCTAGATCTGGGTATGTGCAGTGGCGAAAACCTCTTAATTTTTGAAAATTCTGTAATTCATCCTGGTAGAATGACAAATATACCACTATCACTTAGAGAAGAGGAAAACGGAAGAAAGATAAGCCCCCATCTCCTGATAGTATATCCTAAGAGTGCCTTAAGCACCATCTTTAACAAGTCCTTCTTGGCAAAGCTAGATGCCATAACTCCCTTGTGCACCTCAAAATAATGTATCACATCAACACCAGAGAGTCGAGCGTGATCCCATAAGTCATACTGAAAAACCTCCATGCTCCGACTGTAGCAAAGGAAGGTCAAGAGAAATTCCGGAGGATAAAATCAAACCAATTCTAAGTAATTTCAAATTAGTTAATCTTGATGACAATCCAAGGTAAAGAATCCACGAATCAAGCACATATAGGCCACTACGGACCTCCTTTCTATTACTTCACGCGAAATGCCTGGCGTCCACCCCACTATATCATGTCGTTGGCGAAACTTCGAACCCAAAGTTTGGTACACCTCTCCATTGTCGTGTTGATTAGGTAAACCTCAGGAAAATGGAGGATGGGCATGAAACGTACCAACCTCAATATAGCGCATTTGGAAACCTAATTGGATGTCTGACCTTAGCAAATGAAAAGAAAACTTAGCCAACCACACCTTATTGCTAGTCACATACTTTTACCTAGGAGCTTCTAGGCATGAATATTCAGAAAGGATAGAGATCATATGCCATGTGTGATCGAGCAAGCCAACCACATATACCAATGCCACACAGGTGCATCCAACGAGCGAGGGTATGCATAAGCAATAAACTGAAAAACAATGACTAATACCGGACATGAGGGAATGGGGAGAACACATCTAGCCTTACCCTCGATACGTCAAAGTGTGGACTCCTTAGGCCGGTCGTTAAAGGTCCCAATCAATACTCTCTGGTCACCAAGGCAGTGGGGGGTAAGGTTGAAAAAGGACTGCACATACCTTATTTATGGTTCTCCCAACAAGATAAGTATTCCTAGATACTCTTTGAAATTTGAATAAATATATTTTCTAAGCATGATAAATATTACACTTCCAAATATTATTGTAACCCTCGACAATATAACATACACCATGATTTTTATGTTGATTCCTTTCCTGGACCCATATACATTATTAAGTGTTTGCAACAGGGACCCATCAACCTTCTTCCTCATTTCGACAACCCGGTCGTCATGGGCTCATTGTTCTTTAACCCTTAATTCTTTCTCATACTTAAGATCCACAGGAGCCTCATTAGTCAAGGTATTTGTTTTCACTGCAACAATGACTATATCCAAACAAGACTTCCTCTCCGCTTCCAAGGAGGACTCGAGTTTAGTAATTCGGGAAAATAAGACAAAAAGGGAACCATGAATTTTAGCACCATCCCGATAAGCCTCAACATGGATAGTTTTATCCTAGAGGGCCATCATCTCATCTTGAAGCTTAGAAAATTTCTCCTCCATAACTTCACACTTGTCTTTCCAAGAATGCCTCTCTTTGGAATGGTTACCCATGGATAAGACGTCTCCCCAACCAACAACAGTTAGGGAAAATAATGAAGCCAACCGATAATTATAGAAATTAGCTTCAGAGAAAAAAAATCCTCCTTCTACCTTTAAAAAGAGTATTGAGGTAGGCAGGTTCTTCCTCGGACATGGCAACAAAACATCTTAGGGAGTACGAGGAATATGGATATTCATAATAGCCAACAAAAACATCCTAGACAGGTTCTTTTTAGCCGATTCTTTCTTTGAGAGAGGACCTTGGTCTTGGTCCCTATTCCTTTTTGTATTAGTAGGAGAAAACCGAACTGGTCCTTGAGGATCATGATAACACCATGAGAAGATGGTTGGAAAAGGATAGAAGTGATCAAGGAAGTACCAGTGGTTGCAAACACTATCTGACTGAAAGGTGGAAGAGTGACAACCTGGTCCAAAAGAGGGTTGGTGCCACCTGGTGCCTACAATCCTTTAGCAATATCATAAACCTTTCGGAGAACATCCGTTTTATTTGCAATTATTGAATGTACATGTTAAAGAAAAGAGTCATGACTACAACCTCACCAAAAATCTATTTCCTATCTATACTACTAACTGTACCCACTACGTTGCGAGTATTGGTGGATCGATTCCTCTGTAGAGAATTTGTCTCTTTGGTAGGGCTAAACCCCTTATCATAGCCAACTACCAAGTAGAGAGTCTCAAAATCTCCTTTCTTCATAACTTTTTTGGGAGTAAGAGAATTTAGTTGAACACCATATGATTGAGGTTTATGGTTGAAATGGACTCAAGCCCGATATTTTGGGAACTTATTCGAACAAGACTCAGTAAAAACATGATAAAATGTGGAGTGAGCTTCCAGAGTACAAGGCCTCACCAAGGTGAAACACTTCTGAAAGTCGCCATAGTTTTTAGATAAAGGGCCAAACAAAGGAACATGTTGGCGCAACACAATAAGTACCTAATCCCGAATATTATACCTAGAGGTATGAATTACAACAAAAATAATGCAAGAACAATCGGTAGGAGGGTTTCCAAAACTAATACTCAGTCTAAAATTGCAATTATTCTCATTTATGTGTTTGATGACTAATATAATTTCCTGAGAATATTTATGAAATATATTTAATTTAATTTTTAAAATAAAAAATAAATAAATTGAAATGCTTGTAAATGAGAAGTTATTGGTGGTTACTTTTTATTCCCATAGAAATATAAGATTTCCACCCAATAACTTGGGAAGAGAAATGGACAATATTACGTGGAAAATAAGTTCCTGAGAATAAAAAGTTTCTAGGCAATTGAAAATATTCTCACTTACAATTGATGAAACAAACGCCCCTTAGTAAAAGAGAGGTGAAGTTAAAAATAAAAACCTAAAAAGGATATAATTAGTTATAGTTATTGATAATTGAAAAAAACTCACAATATTTATTCATTAATCGCATTTTTTGAGATTGTTTAATAAGACTTTTGAATTAGTTAAAAATTTCAGACACTATGTCAAATAACTTTTTTAATTTAATAATTTAGTGATCAAGGTTTCACATAAGATATTAGTGATTTGAAAAAAAAGTATATATCAGAAGAACTGACTCTGAATTCAAATTAAAAAAAAAAGAAAGTATATATACTACAACTAGGTCAATTGAAATTGCGTGGGAAACAAGAGTTAGTGTTGATCGAAACTGAAAAAAATGAACAAGAAAGATCGAGAAGAAATCGAAAGCTGGATAAAGGGAGACGAAAATGGCGGCGAGATGCTTAAACGGGTATGGAGGGTCCGACCTTTCATTCTTCCTCCGCCGCTTCACAGAGTCCCTCTCCGCGTCGGTAACGTCCTCGAACTCGTCGGTCCATCTCCTTCCGCCAAAACTCAAATTCTCATTCAAACCGCAATCACTTGCATTCTTCCTAAACACTGGAATGGGATACACTATGGTGGATTTGATCATTTGGTACTCTTTATTGACCTTGATTCTCGATTTGATATCAATCGTTTCTCGCAATTGCTTGTTCATCGGATTATGGAACCTTACGGTAATAATTTTCTATTGTTGAGTTTATTACTGTGTTTTGTTAGGGTTATTTATTTATTATTTTTTTCTGTGATGGAACAGGGGAAGAAGCTAGTGGAGATTATGATAAATCGTTATTTGATTTGTGCATGACTCGGTTTTTGTATGTTCGTTGTTCAGACAGTTTTCAATTTCTTCAGACTCTCAAGGTAAGAGGAAGAGGTTGCATTTGCCTCCAATCTATTAGCTCGGTGTTGAAAATAACCCGACTTCAATTTATCTTGAGTTATAGAATCAATTTGTACTTATGCTCTTAATTAAGTTGTTTATCCAAATACGGAAAGTTCAAGTGTCTAACTATGGATTTTTTGGTAAAGTTACTATGTTCTCTAGAAGGAGCATAATGCAAACCGGTTAATCTAACAATTTTAAACTTCTATCTATGTATCTTATTCCTTTTGTTCTATAATAGACGTTAAATTGGCGCTTGGATAAGGAGAAAGAAGTTCACGGGGTTAGTGTTCACTTGCTCATGATTGACAGGTTGGTTTTTTCTTTCTTTTTAGTGAGTGTGACATTTTATTTCTGCTTGCCATGGTTGAAGGTTTAGAAGTCGTAAGTAGTTGAGAATTATCAAAATAATAGTTTGGTATGATACCGTGTAGTGAATCTGGTTAGGTTTGTAATTTGAATAAGTTTAGGTGTGATTTTCTACCAAAATATAAGAAAAGGTTTAAGAGCTGTCGTTTTGATGTTATCAGTTATGTTACCTCACTACGAATAATAAAGTCTTCTTGCGAATTCCACCCATATACAATGTTAATAACAATTAGATTTAGAGAGCTGTCATTGTTATTTTTTATTTGTGTATGTAATTCATCGTTGTCCTCTTAATGATTGTTATTGATAGTATTTTCTGTTGACAACTCGATGAATAAAAGCAACAGCAAAATGAAGTTCTTTTCTCACTAGGTGAGATTGGCTACAATCAAATGACATTATAATGACATGAAAACTCTATGAATCGTATTAGCAAAAATAAAAAACCAGATTCATGCTAGAACCACAATGATTGAAAAGAATCCCATCAGAAAGTAGAATAAATTATACTACCTCCGTTCCTTTTTATAAGAGAAAATTCACTTTTTAGATTAATTAAATAATCAATGTATCTAGTCTATAAAGAGACCAAATACATTAGTTACTCAATGAACCTAAAAAATGACTTGTCTCTTATAAAAAGGAACGGAGGTAGTATTTTTGTATTCTCACTAGCCTACAATATGATTTTATCCAACTGTTTATTTGAACACTGTTGCTTAAAATATGATCTGATATAATAACTAATAAGTAAGCTTGACTGATCAAACCGTATTTTTCAGTATAGGAGCTTTTCATTGGATGGATCGTGCATCTATGTTATTGCCCCTAAAAGAAAACAGCAGGTAAGTGATACTCATGTTGATAGTTTCTAGAAGATGGCACATGTCTTTTTCACTAGGTTTTAGAATTCTAAATTGATCGACTCGTCTCTGTCTCCCACTTTTTTATGGAAGAATGAAAACTTAGTCTAAAAACAATGAGAAAATGAATATTGACCGGCGGTTCTCTTAATAATGAAATCCATATGTAACATTTGTCCATATATATGTTGATTTTAACTTTCAGGTGTTATGTGATGCAGGAAAAAGCTTTTTCTTCAAAGTGTGTCAGAAGCTGTAGTTCAGGATATTAAAAAGCTTCTTCAGGTGCATCCAATGCTTGTTATAGCAACAAAGTCAGTGATATTTTGGAATAAACAACCCACAGCTTCAATTGATGTCAAAGGGTGAGTTCTATAATGGTTATGGAAACTCAAACTTGTTTCTTTCAATATCCAGATGATAGAGAAACTTGTGAAGCTTTTAAATCCTACCTGTGATATTGTATGAAGAAAGAGATAATATCTTTATTTGGTGCAAGGTTGATTTTGATAAAAAATCTTCCGCCATGCAAAGAGTAGGAAAACTATTTAGGGGAATTGTGATTTGAGGAAGAGTTGTCTTATTTTAGAGGAGATTAATAGGGGTTTCATTTTAGTGGATCAATTGCTGTAATTTAGGAGGCTGACCCAAGGGCTGTATTATAGGAGGCTGACCCAGCAAGCACGGGCTTAGAGTAATGTACGCTTCTTCCCTTTTTAGCATCTTCTTTCCTCTATATCTTTCTATCTCTAACACAGTAACACCACTGTGCTTCTGTGCCCGTATTTTCTCTTTCTCTCTCGAATGTAGAGAATTCAGCGAACCCTGATTGGCCTTTATGGTTTAATAGGTGATTGGTTAGGTCTTTTGTATTTGCAATGATTAATTTTTTGTTTCATCAATTGGAAACTCTTTGATTAAGACATTATTTTCTGTTATAGTCTCATTATTAATATACTTCCTGATTTAATGTATGATGATACCCTATTACAGAAGTTTCATGAGAAATAATTGGGAAGAAAGAAGTTCGAGAAATGCAACAAGAAACAATCAACACCTTGAGTATCGTGAGTATATGCCTTCTGTGTGGCAGGTAAAGATTTTCTCACCTTTATATCAAAGACATCATTTGTAATTCACGGACCAACTCTGGTAAAATCTTAATTTGTTTGGGGAAGGTCCAAAAATGGTATTATATGTGAAATATTATTAAAAATATTTATAGAAAGTGCATTAGGCAGTAATAGTAGCAGAGAGTGGTAAGAGAAATGAAGAAAATGAGCTTAATGATCTGGTTTTTTTCGTAATATTTATAAAATTAAGCTGATGCCTTCTATTAATTAGCAAACATTATAAACTGAATATTTAGGAACATGTTTTGGCAAAATTTTATCTTGGAACACTACCATAGCTATCTTTATTTTTATTGTAGACTCATCTTTCAATAGATTCTAATAGGAATTGGGTGTTCAACTACGTTTCTGTTTATTATTATGATTTAATTATATTTGCCGATGACAATCATTAAACATGTTTTTTTTTCTAACATTTATCATCCTTCTCGAATATGTAATGTCTAACTACTTGGAGATGTAAAGCAGTTGTTCACAGAAATAAATCAATAATCTATAATTTTGGTTGAATGTGTCTCTAAAAAGTGATTGTGGTCTAAAATCTAATTATGAACTTGCTATAGTTCCTTTTTTTGATCGGGTAGGAAAAGGTGGGCAAAAGCCCGTTTCAAATGCTGTTATGTTTTGTACTTTTCTAATATGTAAACTCTTTTCCCTGTATACAAATTTCTAATTTGATGTCCTTTCAAATGTCACAGTCCTTTGTTACACACAGAATACTCATACGATCTTCAGGTTTGAACTCCATTGCTACTAACTACAATTGTCAATTGCTTTTAGCTATCATCATGATTCCATCATATTCCCTTTTCAGATGATCATTCTGTTACAAGCAACTGTCAGAACTCCTCATTCTATTTGTTGGAATGGTTATTGCCAAGATTGACTTTTTCAGATAAGATTGTAGTGAAAGATGTAAGGACACTATACTTATGTGGAGATCTTGGTTTTTAGACAACATTTTTTGTTGTTTCTTGCACAAATATTTTGAAAACTTAAAACAGATTGAAAACATTTTTGTAAGGAAGAGTAAAAATAAAATATAAAAAATGAAAATTTTCTTAAACCAAATGGACCTTAAGGTTACCAACTTTAGACTTTTTTCTGAACTTAATTTTGTCTTTTTGTTGAACTTGTAGGCTGGAGTTTTTGTAGATTCATGAATCCTGTTTGCAGAAGGATGGCAGTATGTGATCCATAACTGCTTTTAATTGTGAGTAACAAAATCTTTTCTACTGAACTTTGTAAACACATTCTCATCATTATTACTCATAATAGCAGCCCTCTCATTTGTTTTCATATTTTTTTATTTGTGATGCTAATTGATGTAGTACAGATTCACTAAAGGCTCTTAAACAAATGGAGCATATGACTTCTTGGTTGGATTATGCCGGATATAGGATTCATGATATTATCAAGAAGATCCGGTTTCATGAGGTTAAATTACTCTGTGTGCTACAAGAGAAAAGGAGTGTTACAAGTTATATTTCACATCGATATTCCAGAAAGATTGGCCATATATTTTATCCTATACAGCAGGATAATAGCACTGGCAGAGGACATTCTGCTGAGCATTATCTCATGCTAAGGAAAGGAGCATTCAAAGTGTAATTTTTAGGCAAGGTCCAGCCGCAGAAAGAAACCTACGGAACTGGTGAAAGGATTTGAACTCCTAGATCACAAGAATCCATCTTAGATGTGGCACTTATCAAAAGGAGGACATAATTTTGCTAACCTGGTCTAAGGAAAGCTTCTAAGTTCTAGCACTTATGTTTCTATTCATGATTTTTGCTTACGGACTTGATATCTGTAACTTTTCAATGTCTCCACCATTATTCTGACCCATTCCTGGGTTGAAATTCTGGTGCTGTATATCATGAGTAATTTGTACAGAAATTTTAGGTTCTTTGATTAGGAGATTAGGAAATGTATTATCTCTATTATTTGTTGTTTTGCTCACTTCTATAGTAAAACTATCGATTATTTTGCTCACTTCTATAATAAAACTATTGATTATTTTGCTCACTCCTATAAGAAAACTCGCTTTCCTTTTTAGGTGATCATTATTGCAATGTTTCTAATTTGTTACGTGCCTATTGTTTATGCTAGGTTTTGTTTGATACGTCTTTTTAGGAATGAGATATTGGAAGGACAAAGTTGGTCCTATGTTTGGTAGAACGTTAGCAACAGATAGGGTTTGTAGGGGGTTAAACTTTCAGTGAGCCTACTACTCCTGTATGTCTTTTGGAAGGAAAGGAACTACTTTCGTGGGCTATACTGTATTGTTATTTTTATTTTCATTTATGTTCAGTGAAACAAACAAAGGAGAATCAACTTTTTGTATCTTTTTTATTTTATGATACTACCAAACACGAGAAGTAATAATTTATCCATTTCTCCTTTCTCACTACCTTTCCTATAGTATTCATTATTTTCTTTTCCCTCTACCATTTCAATTAAAGCCTACCCATCAAATTTAGGATGCAAGAAGAGCTTTTTTCCCCCTAAATGAGCAGAAGATACACAATTATGACTTATCCCGACTCTACATGCATTCTCTAAATTATGACTTATCCCGGCTCTATGTGTATTTTAAGTATCATCTGCTTTTCATTTTTAATCAAAAAAAAAATCTGCCGTTGCTCATTTTAATTTCTTTTTCGTAATACCTGACCCGAAGAAAAAGCACATGAATACTATGTCAATCAAAACTTTACTATCTCTAGTTTATCATATTTCTTGTGTTTTATCCAGTAATATTTTCCATGTAAGCAAGAAGTTCAAGAGCTACAATGATGGAATATTATCTATACTATTCCTTCTATCACGTTGAAATTCTAAGCAAAATATAAAATAAAAATGAAATTACAGCTTTTTACAATACAGTAAAATACCAGTGTATAATGGATAGTGACAGACACACAAGAAGAAGATAGATATTCAACAGTATCTTGGCGAGGCTCTAGCAAGAGCAGGAGTGAGCAAGACATTTCGGCTAAACATATTCGAAATCTGACCATTCATTTCTTCTAATTTCTCTACTTTTACTGCCTTACATTTCAATATCTCCAGGTTTAGTTTCATCTGTTTTTTCTCTTGAGAGAAGCTGTCAATGGTACCTTCATTATACAGAACTATTTGCGAACGGCTTTTTCGTGGACTCTCGGTTACAAAGTTGGTCGTTGGAATTTTTGTTTGTTGAGAAATAAGTGCCTGCATTGCAACCATTGGAGGTATTCTGGGATTCTTGGCAAGATCTTTACTAGCTCCAAAGCTGAGTTTACTGTAGTTAAGACATTTACACAATCTTGATCTTTCCTCAAATGGGACATTTGGATGAGACTGCAAAACATTATTTGTTCCAAACATGAGAATCTTTTGTAATACGTTATGGTAGTTGTTAAATATGGTGCTGTAAATGGTAATGCAGATTTCAGAAATGCAAGAAATCAATAGGAATAGGAAAAAGGAAAATGGAATTCTCACCTCAAGATAGATATCAATGGCTCTGTAGATCCCATCAAAGCAATCCCTTGCGAAGTCAGGCAAACATTCTGCAACTCCGAGAAATTTAGCGATCTTGAGATTCTGATCAGGTGATATCTCTCTCAAATACTTGTCGATTAATCTACCAACCCTTTTCATTTTCTGCAAACACATTCCATCATAACCATTGGTATCAACAAATTGTTTAACCAATCTTATCACCAAGTTAACATCATAATAGATCCCGATATCTTGTCCTGAGACCAAAAGATCATCCAGCGTTGCTTGTTCGAGCATCCCACCAATCAATTTCTCTAGCTCAGTTCTGCAAATTTTACTCAACCCGAATCTGGAAACAATCCTTAACACCCAAAAAAGTCCTCTGCAAGAGAAGTTTTTCTTACCAACAAATATGACTCCATAAGCAGCTGTTTCTGCAAGAGCAGCATACTCGCTGTTGTTTCTACAATCGGCGTTTCTGGTTTGAGTAGCTGTTTTCAGATACTGCAACAGAAATCTTGTAAAGATTAAACTGTTGTTATCATCTTTGTATGATTCAATACACTGAAAAAGTTTCTCAATTATCTTTGGCGGTAATGTTTCCAAATCTTCAAACCACCATGCTTTGCTTGTCAAACTCGACTTGGCTTTTTCTGATGTAGTCTGTGTTGAAGAAGAAAATCTCTTGGCATAATTGCTTTCCGGTGAAGACAGTGTTGACGACGACGACGGTGACGAGGATGATAAAGAGGTAAACGAAATGTTAAGGTTTGCATCTGAATTTCGCACAATCTTTGTTAACACTGCACTAATGATCTTCTCCAAGAGACCATAACAATCTGCATATTCATAAAACATTCGGCAACTCATTAGACTTAAAACCATGTCATTCCATTTCCAGTAATGGATTCCCTCAAGAAAAGTTTGTGTCTGTTGCAATAGATTATTGTTGCAAACTTCCTCAGTCATTCCAAGATAAATAGCACAGCAATGAAGAAGAGACACATTAGCTACATCAATTGGTATTTTGCCATTGTTGTAACAAAACCTTGAAACTAACTCAAACCCATCTGAGCCTCCAGGGAAATCATTGATCCTAATTCCCATCTCCTTCACATGACATCTTCTCTTTTGATGATTCAAGATTTTCTTCACCTTTCCACAGTATTTTGATATGATCTTCTGCAAAATAAATGAACAAACTAGAATCACTTATTTGATTTAAGGAAGAAAATCACTGAAGAAGACTAATACATACCTCTTTCAAAAGAAATATCTGTTGACCATTAATTTTGATTTGCAAATCACAAGGCTTTGTCATAGCTACTTCTGCATTTGAATGAAAACTCTTTCTTTTGCTTCTTGCTATATATGTAACCTTTGTGAAAAAAGAAAGTGCTTTTAGATTAAGAGAAATCCTATTATCACAACCTGATAGATGTTTTTTTTATATGGAACCTACTCATGATTTGAAATTGAAAGGTTTCTCATTTCTTTTATATTCTCAAATCTAATAATGATAATACATTATGTCATTGAATATGTTTTTTCTGCCGTGAGTGTACAGTGTTAAATTATGTTAAAATTTTGGCAATTTTATGACAGATCCCATGTATGTGTCCAATATAAGACAGGTTTTGAGGTTATTGTAAACGTGGAGTCACAGGAGCTAAATGTATTTGGGTAAATTGTCCTATTGTCTTTTTAACCAACAAGTTGTTGTTGTTCTATCTGAAGATATATTATAAATTATTATGAAGTGAAATCATAATAATGTTGCGTGTTTTGTCATTATACATATATTTGTTGGTGGGACGAATAGCAGAACCTTTTGTGTGGTTTTATGTAGGAAACAGTAGTGTCTGTGGGAAAGGAAGTGGAAACTCAAAGCATGTTTGTTAATATTTTAGATCTTTGTCACATAATGTAGCCTTACTTTGAATGAGTGATTCAAATTTAGGTACACGTGAAGGTAGATTCTACAGCAATTCTTTAAGATGTGGTTGGCTTTTGATAAATGTATATATTACTATTACTGTATAGGAGTAAATGCACTTTTTTCTCCATTTATTTTGACAAATATTAATTTTAGTTCAACTTTTTTGATCTAGTAGATTAATGATGGGAATTTCATCTTTTAAATTCATACTTTGCAATTGGATATATCTACGCCACTAGCTAAAGTTGAGTTGGATTAATATGATCTAGTCCATTTATTTTAAATATAGGATTTTCAGTCATATTTTCTTTTATATTTATATGATTTTCAATTGATTTTAATTTTTTGTTTGTTAATGTGACATCATTATTAGTGATATGATAGTGATGCGACATAACTCTTCAACTTAAGATTTTTTTCTAATTAAAAAAAATGGTGAGAAACAATATGAAAAAAAAACGATAAACGAGTGAATAATAAAAATGTGAAATAAGAGAATGAAACACTAAGGGATAATAGAGATGAGTGAGTTATTTATATTAAACAAAAAGGAGTTGAACTAAGTAGTTAGTATAAATGTAAAGATTATTATACACACAGAGAGCTCCTCTATCAAAGAAATATGTTATTGTCCTGTTTATTTTTCTATCAAAATGTCAAATTGACGACTTGACGTTTCCATTCTATCATGTGTCTAATGATATCATCTCTAACAAAATAACGTGGGATTCGTTGGCACATCACCAATATTCTTCTCTCTTATACTCACTCCGGCCTTATTTATAAGCAAAAATTCCCTTTTTAGGTTTATTGAGTAATGAATGTATCCGATCTACATAGTTGGTGAATAGAATTCTCCATTCTCAGCTTGAACACAATTCTTTCAAAAATTGGGCAGTTGAGTCCTTTAGTGAAGATATTCATAAATTGACCTTGTGAAGGAATGCAAATCAAACCACAATCAAGCTTTTCCTTTGATAAAATGCCTATCCACCACAATGTATTTTATTCGGTCATATTGAACTGGATTGTGATGTATACTAATTACCGACTTATTATCACAACGAAGCTTTATAGGTCTATCTCATTTAATCTTCAAATCTTCTAAGATAATCTTCAACCAAAGTTATTCACAAATACCTCGTGCTTTTCTTGGAACTCGAGTTCAACACTTGGGCGGGCCATAACATTCTATTTTTTACTCCTCCAAATTACAAGATTTCATCCAAGAAAAGTACAATACCATGCAGTAGATCTCCTATAAGTAGTTAAACCTGTATAATTAGCATCATTGTAAGCCTCATGAGTAGAACACCCATTTCGTTTAAAAAAATTCCCTTTCCCCATAGTCCACTTAAGAAATTCTAAAATCCCGTGGGCTGGAAGTAAATGAATTTCCTTTAGATTGTGTATAAATTGACTAACCAAAATCACATCATATGCAATATCTGGCCTTGTGTGGGAAAGGTAAATTAGTTTCCCAACCGGCCTTTGATGCATTTCCTTATCCACCACTGCACCTTCTTCCACATTACCTAACCTATGGCTTGGATCGGTTTACAAGCTAGCTTACATGTTTCCCGAAGAAATTTCATGATATACTTTTGTTAAGATATGAAAATACACTTTTTGAGTGAGCCACCTCTATTCCTATAAAAATACTTCAGCCTCCTAAAGATTTTCATTTCAAACAATTTTGCTAAATATTAGGTCAAAACTTATTGTTCCATCCAATCATTTTTCAGTCAAAATGGTGTCATTAACATATACCAACAACACTATAACTCTCCCTAAAGTAGAGTGCTTAATAAACACTGTATGATCTCCATTTTTTTGTACCCTAAAGGCTGTTATAGCCTTAGTAAACCTTCAAAATCATACTCGGGATGATCGTTTCAATCCATATAATGCCTTTTGCAACTTACAAACTGAATCGACAACAATATTTTTCCTATATCCCGGTGGAATCTCCTTATAAATTTCTTCCTTAAGCTCTCCCCATATAAAAATACATTTTCACATCAAATTATTGTAACTCCCACTTGTAATTGGCAGCAAAGGATAATATAACTCGGACTATATTCATATTTTTCACATAGGAATGTTTTTATAAGTAAGCAATGCCATAGGTTTGTGTGAAACCTTTAGCAACCACTCTTGCTTTGCACCTCTCAATTGTCCTATCAGCCTTGTATCTTACTGTATACTTAAGGGATTTAAGAGAAGTTTTTCAAACATTTTGATCCTCTTAGCGAAATAATCCCAATAAATAGGTCTTGATTAAATCATTAATCATAAATCAAACTTACCAAAATAAGGATTCAAGAACTACCTCTTGAAGCATGCTTTATCTTTGATCTCGAACGAAGGAAGATATCGCTGCCTCTACGTATTCCACGTGAATGCAAAGTGGAAGGCGGTGCTAGCCGTTTTTCAGAGAATAACAAAAACTGACAATTAAGATTGCAAGGGAAAGAGCTTCTTCATTTATAGAGAGCTAGAAAAACCCGAATGCTCTTATTTTAGATTTTTCAAAAATAAGCTCAATCTTATTTAATTAAACTATTTTAATTAAATAAATATTATTTATATTTAATTAAACTCTTTTAATAAAATAAAATAAAATATTAATTAAATTAAATTAAATCATATTTAATTTAATCAATTATCAATTCTCATTTATTTAATTAAATCATATTTAATCAAATAAATTATATATGTGCTAACGTATTAAACAATTTAAATATTATTACCACATAATTAAATTAAATCTTATTTAATTTAATCGTTCATTCTACTATCAGTACTTTATGTGTGTGACCCTGTAGGTTCTCGTAACTTTGACAATAATATTAAATTAACTATTTAATATGCTAAACAATGAGCAGTATTTAGCAATACATCACTGCTATCCAAGTGACGACAATGTCATGTGATCTGACATAAACTTTATGTGATAATGATCGTGCATAAAATTACTCTTTTGCCCTTATATCTATATTGAACACAAGTCATGGATTGTGTCTCCCTTGTTTAGTTCAATATTTTATTCATTGATCTCCAAGTATACTTGATAACAACAAATAAGGTTAATATCTCGTATTGACTTATTTGAGCACGACCATGCATTTTTACAGTCATACTCGATCGAGAGGCACATAGATATTACTACCGTATATGTAGAAGAATCAAATCCCATATAGGTCACTCTTGTCCCTCATCATTATTTGTAGAGTACTCATCAACCATCTTTATGATCATTCCGTTACGAACAATGTTTGATTAGCAATAAAGTACTCGACTCCACATGTAGGATTCATGGTGGTTTCAGGTCGAAGGGTGGTATACACCACTATCACTATGAGAATAACTTATGACACTTACTTAACATACTATGTAGTATTCTCATAGTGGATCAATCCAGTATAAATATTACTCCTAATATATATACCTAAGTGAAGACTTGATATCTCATATCTATGACCCGTGAGATTCGTCATTAATTTACTCACATGATAATCTCTATGCATTAGTATTGTCCTATTTGAAAGTAAAACTTGACTATGGAGACTTTAAGAATAACATTCTTATGTTTAATGAGGTCACACAATCAAGTCATAATTGATGTATCATTAAACATAATAATTATTCTAAGGACTTTATTATGTCACATACAAGTAACATAATAAATACAATGCCTACAAACTATATATATATATATATCAAGATCATGATATAAATGCATATACAATCAATATTGATTGGCCATTAGGGCTTACTCCAATAATCTCCCACTAGCACTAGAGCCAATCGAATATTAAGTTAACATCTATCTGCCCATTGTGTGCGTCAGGCATCATCTAAGAATGATACTTTATTTGGGTATAAGGAACTCTTTCCTATGTTGGCAATATACACCTCTTCCAATTTCAACTTTCAATCTTCTATTAAAAAAGAAAAAAAGTGTCAAAATATAGATATGTGGATCACTCATGAGATCTGGTTTTCCGTACTTTCAAAATTAACCCATTATCATAGTGAATGAGATCAATAAGATCTACAATACAAGAAACACACCTTTGTTTCCAAGAATTAACAAAGCGATCCAAATCATATATTTTCCCTTTGTACTCAAAACGACAACAGACTAAAGCCTTCTCACGGTGAGCAGACAATGTTAGGGTGGGACGGTTGAGTCTCATCCTGTCGTTGTTTCCAACCATTATCCTTCAAAAAAACATGGTTAAAGATATTAGTACATCAGGAAGGAAATAATTCTTAGATGTATCTCCAAACACCATAAAGAATACAATTCGGATATAAATCTCCGAAGAAAGCTTCATTTTTTTTCTTCATTTTAATGGCAGAAACATCTCTACCCTTGCCCTAACCATCCAATACTCATCCAAATGATATAAACAGATCCCACACCTAAACTATTTCAAATGCTAATACTATTTAATGCATTAAAACTAACCTATTTGACCTAATAAATTAATCAAAACTCAAAATAATTTAAATGAGAAACTTATTAAAAATGTGTTGATGATGGTTTAAAGTGTTTAATGCAATAGTTAGATGAAGTTGGAATGGCAAGATACAAGCAAAGGATCTGAAATTGCTTCCAAAGTTGATGTATAATGTGAATTGAAAAAGGGCAGAGGGAGGGAAAGACAAAGTTTCTGAAATGAAAATGAAGAGGGAGAAAAGAGGGAGAAGCTGGCGCGCGTTTATATACATTTACCTAGTTCAGAGATGCATATCTGAATTAATTTTTTGAATTTAAAAAAAGGTTAATTCGGAGATACATCTACGAACATACCTTAAAACCCCTTTGCAAATTCATCTCTGAATAAACTTTTAAATAAAATGAAAAATTGGTGTGTTCGGAGATATATCTCCGAATATATGGGACATTTTAGAAATTTTGCACAGGGTCTGAGATAAGGTATAAGGATGCAGTGAGAAATTCCTATTTATTACTCTAAATGGATCACTCATTGTGGAACAGAGGAAGAAAGTATGTGTTTTACAATTTTGATTATATATATATATTTATCAGTTATGCTATTCTTAGACCCCTTTTTTACACCAATACTTACACCGTATGCACAATTCACCGTATTTATACGGTGAACAGTGTTTTTAATAAAATAATATTATTTAAAAAAAATATATTTTATTTTAAAAAATAAATATTATTTTTAAAATTTATTTTATATTACAAATGTAAAATTGTGTCATTAACCAACTTCACAAGTGTATTAACCACAAAAATGTAAGTTATTAACCAATTATTTTACTTATAATTTATTAACCACTTTCACTACTTCATTAACCAATAAAATACATACTATTAACCATATTCTGACACTAAATTATAAATATATTAACCAACATTTACACTCCATTAACCAACTTTATTTTAGTATTTAATATTTTTTATGTTTGAGAACACATTAACCAAGTTATGAACTATATTAACCAATTTTATAGATAGGATTAACCAAAGTATGTACGTATATATTAATTTTTTATGTCAAAATATATATTAACCAAACTTTGAACTGTATTAACCAAATTTTAATATTTTATTAACCAATGTAGTTTTAGAAGAAAAAAAGATTAAAAGTCAAAAAAATGAAAACACTGTTCACGTATTTGTAAACAATGTTTTAGGTGTAGGTGTAACATTTTATGTAAGAATAGCATTATTCATATAATATAGGTCTAGTAGAAGTATCATTTTTAATTACAAACGAACACAATGTATGGTTTCGAATTTTGATATTGTTTCCAAGACTAGGATGTGTTATTAGTTAGATGATTAACAAACATAATAATATAAAGAAACCTTATATTATATTCTGCATATGAAGCTTTAATGAGCTTCGAAACTAAGTTGTTTTGTCTTAAGCAGTTGAACTTCAAAACATGCAAATTAGAAAACATGATGATTTTATAAAATCATAAATGGTAAGCTGATTTGTAACCTCCACAATCCATCATGTTTTTTAGTCAATTATTATACGAATTTCAAGTGATATGGCATATTAGGTCTGCATATTTGTCATGTCGTCACTGTTACGTGTCCACACAGTCACCAAAGAACATTCACGTGAGTTGCCACGCCAGCTTCTATTAACATACGTTGATTGAAAAGACAAAAAATGTGGACGGAAAATATTAAGAGGACTATTATTTGAAGTTTTTTGAAGGACTAAAAGTGAATGTTGAATATTTTGGGGGACTAAAATCATATTTAATTCTATTACAATTAATCAAAATTATTAGTTAGTTTTGTAAAAATGATTTATGTCAAATTTTAATTTTAATATGATAACAAAAGCCTATTAGAAATTGTTTTTAAATTAAATATATCTATTCTAGAATCACGCATATGAGTATTTTTCAAATAATATTTCAAGCATTCATTAAATTGTCTTATAGTATGCACAAGGCAGGGTTCAAATTGCATTGTTTTTATAAATATAAAATAATCTATTTATAGATTAAATAGTATAGTTTCAAAAGGTTGCGACCCTTGATAAAACACGTCGTTTTACCAAGTATTGCAACTCTTTCTAGTAAGTGTTACAACTCTTTACTAAGTATTACAATTAGGCAAATTCAAAAGTAACGAACAAGAGAAACTACCACTGCCACGTGTGGCGGCTTGCTGCCACTAGTCGACCAGTGCCAAAATGCCACCCATAAGCCGCCATTAGAGCCTCTATAGCCACGACCCAGTCCTGGTCTCGAAGCTGGAGTCGGTGTCTCCCATTGCGACACCGACGATGTGGATTGTCAAGGTGACAATTGGAATAAACCTTGGGACCCAACCACCACACTCATCTAGAGCTGTCAATATGGGCTACCCGGCCCTAAACGGGTCGGTCCCGGCGGGCCCTAGGCTTTTTAGGGCTAGGCCATTTATATAAAGAGCATTAAAGTGAGTTAAACTTTCAATGTGAGACTCTTTCCTATACATTGAATGCTCATTTATTCACTTGCAAGGTGTCATGTTATTATTAGAATATATAATAGCATGTATTTAATTAGTCTCTTCATTAATTCATAATTACAACAATCCTCTACTCTTGCTAATAATGAAAAGATCAATTACTACAAATGAAACAAAGAATGCTAATACAATTAAGTATATTTCAATTTCAACTTGGCATTAGTAATACAACCCAAAATCTACTCAAAATTTTAGGTTTCAAAGCTTTGAACTTGTTATTCTTTGTGATTATATCGGTTTTATATTACACACATTCTCTAGCGGTTCTTCGCATACATCTCTTGCCTAGACTATTTATGACCATGTGTTTTTCATGTCTCGCGAAGATATGATGAGAGAAACTCCAAATCTCACTTTGAGACGACACCCTTTCAAAATTCACATAGGTGAAATTCATATTGTATCTTACTCAAAGAGTTTGAAAAAACTCAACCCTCCAAATGCAATAGTCAACATTATTTCATAATGTTGCACATACATCCAAATCAACGAGTTGTTGTTACCCATTCAATCAAAGGTTAATGTTTTCTTAACGTTAGATGGGTTGCTACGGTTGTCGGAAAACTTACTTAAGGAGTTTTAACCTCATGCCTCTTGAGGTAGTCTTCACTAAATCTCTGGTCAGGGGTTTAGTAAATAGATTAGCTAAATTATAGCTTAAACGTATATATGTGAGTGAAATGATTACACCCTCAATCAATTTTCTCCCGAAGGAATGTCTAAGACCTATGTGACTAGACTTTCCATTATACACTTCACTATATCTCTGGCTAAAGTAGCTTGACTATCGTAATGTATCAACAACTTTGAAACATTGTCTTTAGCCAATGAAACTTCTAACATAAGGTCCGTTAACCATTCAACTTATTTATCAGTGGAAGCAAAAGCCACGAACTCTGATTCCATGGTTGAGAGATTGATAGAAGTTTATTTCTTTATCCTCCAATAAATTGCACCGCCAGTTAATATAAATATCCACTAGTTGTAGATTTATGATCTCCAACACTCGATGTCCAACTCTAATTGGTATATCCTTCTGATATGACAGGAAACCTACTCATTTTACTAACTGCAAATGCTATGTTTGGTCTAATACATTGCATCAAATACATTAGAGAACCAATTTCACTTGAATATTCCAATTGAGCCACAACTCTTCCATCATTATTTTCAAGCTTTGCACTAGGATAAAATGGAGTATTCACTTCCTTGAAACGTGAGTATTAGAACTTATCAAGCATTTTATCAACATAATGTGTTTGACTAAGTTTATAACTCCCACAGTTTTACTTTACTTTGTTCCTTAAAATAGTGCCAACTAGTCCAAGATCTTTCATCTCGAGTGTGGAAATTAGAAACCTCTTTGTTTCTAAAATTCCATTCTTCTCGTTGCTAATGATCAATATGTTATCAACATATAAACTAAGGAATAACAAAATGTCCTCATGCACCTTTTTGTACAAACTCTTGTCATAAGAATTGGGAACAAATCCATTTGAAAGAAAGACAAAGTCAAACTTTTGATGTCATTGTTTCGGTGCTTGTTTTAATCCATACAAGGATTTAATAAGATTGAAAGTCTTTAGTTCATTACCAGGAAGTACATAACCTTATGGTTTCTCCATGTAAATATCCTCATGGAGATCTCCATTTAGAATTGTCATTTTGATATCCATTTGATGAACTATAAAGTCTTGTAAAGATGTTAATTTAGATAGTACTCTAATTATTGTTGTCCTTGCTATCGGGGCATATGTGTCGAAATAATCAACACCTTCCTTTGTCTAAAACCTTTGGCTACTAATCTAGCCTTATAGGTATTTAGTTTACCATCACTATGTTACATCATTATAAACAACCACTTGTATCCAATGGGTCTTGATCCCTTAGGTAGATCGACAAGCTACCAAGTGTGGTTTGATATTATTGAATCACTTTCGTCTTGGATAGCATCCTTCTAAAAGAAGGATTCACTTAAAGTTAATGCTTCCTTATAAGTCTTAGGATAATCTTCCACTTGAATAATAATGGGAATCTTACGGATAAAATTCTCACTATTTCCTTCTACTAGATAAAAAAAGTCGACAATCAATTTTGTTCTGCCCTATATCCTTAGCCTTTCGGGCTCTCTTGCTTATCATAAGCTCGGGTTGTTTTTAAATAATATGTTAAGAACTTTCAAGTTAAGTTTCAAAAATTCGTGGAGAACCTTCCTCACAAGGTTCTTCATTTGTGGGAATATCATATTCCTTATCCTTTGTGATAAGGTTCTCAAAGAATTCTCATATTGAGATTCAATATTTTCATAAGACTCCAAATTCAAAAGTCTATATGCTTTATTGTCGGAGCCTAGACTATAAAGGAAATTTGATCCCTCAAGGACCCAACTTAGTTCTTTTAGCATCCATGTTCTTATAATAAGCTACATACCCCTGTACTCTAAAATTACATGTATTCGGTGCTCTGCCTTTCCATACCTCATTTGGAGAAATACTGATTTTCTTCACAAGAATTATATTCCTTATATGACAAACAGATAACAAAGCCTCACATCATAAATTAAATGACAAATCAGAGTGCATTATCATGGATATGCATTTTTGTTATGGTGTACGAGATGCAGAACTTTCATGTATAATATCATATTATTCATAATATGCATCAAATTCAGTAGAAAAAATATTCTCACCCCTATCACTCCTAAGAACTTTAATACTTGCACTTAATTCATTTTCTACTATGCCATAAAGAAACATATTCCATTATATAAGCATAAATAGAAATTTTATTAATAATATTCTCAACAGTACAAACTTTAACCATTCCCTCAACGAAAAAACCCTTTCCCATAAATACACCATAAGGGTCAATATTAACTTCCATGATTCATACACAAATTTAATACGCGTTTTTCCCAAAACATCCCCACTAACAAGGTTTATATTCATGTCGGGAGCATGAAGTACATTAATAAGAGAAACTTTCTTCCCATAAGTGAAGTTGAGTTCCATGGTTCTCATTCCAACGAACCTCAAATGTATTTTCTTTCCTATTTGAACCTCTTGTCCATCAATGACTTAATAATAGGTTTTTAATGTCGTTTTGTCATAGAAAACATGGACAACAACACAAGTATCATACCATCATCCTTATACCTTGCCTATGATATCCATAGTTTCGCTCACATTAGCAATTATGTTATCATCAGAATGAACAACATTTGCCTCATTTTAGGATTTATTGTTATTGTAATCTTGAGCATAATGAACATGCCACACACATACCAACCAATTTGGCATATGAACATTTGCCTCATTTTAGGACCAATATATTTCTTCTTACCATCTTATTTCTTCTTGCCTTTTATTCTCACCACATTTGCCTTTGAGTATCCAACAACCTCATATTTCTCTCTATCTTTCAATTTCTTATCGATTCGAAGATTTTTATGGATTTTTTTCTAGTGAGAAGTCCTCGGAATCAGGAAGAAACATTTTCCTATAGCTTTTCCAAGAAGACTACAATTTTTTAGTAATTGCACCAACTTAGAAAGCTTCAAAAATATCAATCTTCACAACCCTCAGTTTATTTGCAAGACCTTGTAACTTATGCATTTGTACAAATATAAGCTTTGAATCCAACATTTTAAAATCGAAATACTTTGAAATCAAAAACTTTTTAGCACCTTCCCTCTGAACACAAAATTTGAACTCGGGTGCCTTATATATTTCCTTTTTCGATTAGTTGTTTGTGTATAGATCGAAGAGACAATCAGATAGTGTGTTAAGAATGTGTTCATGTAATAATTATTCATCCCCATTTCATTTTTTTGCGTTATGACTTGAGTTCATTGGAATCATTGTCTTGCGGTTCAGAAATCGGTGCCAATTCTGGATCCAAGACATAGAAGATCTTCAAAGTAGAAAGGAGTAAGATCATTTTGTCTTGCCAACGACTGAAGTTTGTCCCATCAAAATGGTACAACTTCTTAAGGTCTTGGTTCATCACTTTGATGCTTGAAATGGAAGCCTCGGTTTCATTTTTTGAGATACTATTAGACTGTTAGAAATTGATTCGAAATTAAACTAATCAAGGCTAGAATTGTGCATATGAGAACTTTTCTAACAATATTTCAAGAATCCTTTAAATTATCTTACAGTTTACTCGCGAGAATACTTAGGATAATTTAGTATATTTCAAGTTTGCACAAGATATATGAAAACTCAAATTGCATTTTTTTAATCCAAAGTGGTCTATTTATATATTAAATGGTGTATTTTCACCAAGTTGTGACCCTTGGTAAAACACGACATTTCACCAAGTGTTATAGAGAAACGAGTATAAATTCCTAGGATATTATTTTTTGGAATTTGAAAGACCTTTAGAGGTATCTAAGATAATTGAGATACACTTCTAAATATCTTGGATTTGTGTGATTCTCACACACACACACACACACATACACACACACACACACACACACACACACACACACACACACACACACACACACACACACACACACACACAGGTAATAGGGTTTGTTCTTGAAAATTCAGGTGACTATTTTCTTGTAATTCACTGGTAATATTCTGTAACAACTAAGAAGACTATTTTCTTGTAATTTGTTTGTAATATCTTGTAACAATTAAGGTGATTATTTTCTTGTAGTTCAGTAGAGAGATTCAATCTCTCGTTGATCAAATCCTATGATGTCAGCCATTTGGTCCACAAAATTGTTAATGAAATATAACTGTTCCACGATCAATTTTTCTAGTTCAAACCTTGTAGTGACCGTTCCACTTGGAGGTGCTTCGATCCATTTATTTCTTCATGATAATGTTACCACAAGCAGTTAAAGCCTTTTATTGCTTTTAGATATTTTAATTGGAATGTAGAGCAAACACATATTTTTAAATTTTTCTAAATGCTTATATGAATTCAATGGTTTACTTCTGTCAAATGGAATGTCTCACAAACTTGAAAAAACAAATTTTTTTAATTTAAAAAAAGAATAGATTTGCTGGTTAGAATCCATAAGTTATTTTTTCTTTAGATGTGTGACGCCCAAATTTCCCAGAGAACGAACAACTTGTTCAACCATCTTCTCCTCTTGCTTCTAAGCTACACGAGTAGCTTGCCGTATTGCTCTTACGAATCTTTTTCGATTTCTGGATCAAATTGCAAATTTTCTGAACTTGCACTATGCATAAACTAAGAAAAAAGTACCCTTATTGGTATTAAGAAGAATAAAACTAAAACTAAAACAAAATTGAAAATAGAATAAAAATAATTTTAAAATACGCTAAATTTCAAATAAGTCGTCTACTATTGCCTTGTTAAAGTGATCAATAATCCCCGACAACAACGTCATTTTGTTGGCCTACAAAAATTTCCATAGTAATTGTGCCAACAATAATCACAATGTGTAAAGTTAAATCATCATATCCACAAAGATTTTATTAACTTCATCAAGGACAAGGTGATTGCACTTGTGAATCCAACATAATAAGTGAGTAATGGTAATAAGGTGTGTGCATAGTGTGATTGATTATTTGTGTTTGTAATAGATAGAAAATGCTAACAAATGGTTGATAAATATAACTATGACAACGATTAACTTCCCCTTTTGAATCATCTACCTCCTCGATGTGAGAATTATCTTGAATGTTCTTATAATAAATATGTTTTAATTATGACCTTTTACAAAACACGGAATCACAACCTTTACATTCCGCAAATACAAGGAATATCCAATTGTAAGGCGACCCACCTTGTTAGAAACAACCCCCCATATTTTGGGAGTCTCCAATTGCAACGATGAATATTTTATGGAATGTAAAATAAGAAAAAAATTACAAAACATAAAATTACAACCATGAAACCTTCCATATATTGAGAGTCTTTAATCGTAAGGCGGCATACTTCGTCATACCAACCCTCATATATTGGGAGTCTCCAATAGCAATGAAAAAGTTTCATAGTGCCTAAAACTAGACTAATGGTCGAGATTATTCTTGTCACAACCCAAGATATCATTACAATCTCATAGTTTTACCAATTCGATGAACAGTTCACCACTAAGTCTTAGTTGTCATCTAAGTCAATTCTCCCAATTCTATAGACATGAGGAAACATTAAATGCAAATAAAACTATTGAACCATAAACAAAAACTCCTTACAGAATAGAGAATTACATAAATCATATGATCATAGCAAAAAATCTATATGAAACCTAATCTAAGGAAACTAGCCACTTATCCTTAAGGCTTCGTTTGAGAGTTTGGAGGGGTGGGGAAGACTTCGAAAAGAATTTTTTATAAAAATATAGAGAAATCTTTAACATTTTTTAGAAAAAAATATTTTGTATAGAATGATAATTTAGTGCTCTTATCATTAGCAAATTTTTTATTTTTGGAATACTATAACAACAAACTTATATTTGATTAATTTGTCTAAACCCTCCAAAATCTTCCAAAACTGCTCCTCCAATTAATACAATTTTTTAAGTCCCCCAATTATGAGGATTTTGGTTTTAGAATAAAAATAAATCTCCCAAAATCCTCCACACCCAAATACTTCTATTCTTTTCCCTCAATCTTTTTCTTTTTCCAAAGTCTTCCCCTCTTTTCCCTATTAACTCTCAAACAAAGCTTACGGGGTTCATAGTTTTAACAATAGAAAAGCAATAATAAATATTTCAAATGATTAGGAATGAACCCTTAATGGAAGTATTCGTTTTCACCTCTCATTGATACAACAAACACCTTAGACTCTCTAAAAATCAAACCTCTAATGACTAAACAGGTTTTTCTACTTATATGAAAAAAAACATAAAATGTGTGATCATGTTGCGGTACTACTTAAGTGGACTATGATTGCTTCATTCATCTGGTTAATGATTTGATATTTGTTTGAATAACGATGATATGCTGATGAGTGGATCACTTTTTCCTTCTAAGGGTTGATAGCACTGCAATTTCTTGTAGGCGCGCAATAATTAGATGAATTCATTATTTTGGAAATTCAGGAAGAAAGTTTGGATCGCGACGGTATACATGTTGATTGTCAGGATGGCTTGTTGAATTTCAATAGTGTCGTTATTGACTGGCTTTGGTACTTTCTCTGCTTTTATTTTGTTCTTCATGTTCAATTTCTCTCATTTCTTCGTCATCCTAACTTTCATAGTAAAATACTATGAAATTTGCATGGTTAGGATGATTTCTACACGGTCTCATTTTTTTCACGAATCTTCATTTTCTTTATTAAAACCTACAAAATAGAAATGCATTAATAGTAAAAAGAAACTCTTTAAAACAACAAATTTAAGTATTAAAAACATAGTATGACAAAATGTCATCACTTACCTTGCATGATAGAACTACATCCATATATGCCACCCAGTATCTCGAATTATTGATTCACTGGAATATCTTAACCTGACTAGACAAAACTTATCCTTCTCCATCAACAAGATATTCTAATTCATGCATAAACACACATCACTACACATGTAGCTATTATAAAGCATGTAATTCTATTAAAGAACCCCAAACTTCAATCTCATTACTTCCTCAGATGTTGTATAGAGAGGTAACTTGAAAGATCAAACCTCTAGCATATATCATCTTCTTTGGAAACAAATTATCTCTTAGCTCTTCAAAAGTAAAAGTATGGTTACTCATTTATCCACTGAATTAAGATCTCATGTTGTTGCTACAACTACAATCCAACTCGCGTGGCTCGCCGACTTGCTTAAAAAAATGCATATTCAAATGAGTGTAACACCGAAACTACTATGTAATAACATTGGTGCAAGTTATCTTTGTTCAAATCTTGTTCTTCACTCGGGTAACAACTCATTTCATTAGATTACCACTTTGTGGGAGAACAAGTTCATCAAGAAAATTTTATTCTCTTCACGTCCATTTCAAGGTCTTCCACATCTTGGAGATCCTCGACTCTTCAGCATCCCTTTCATAGTCTCTCACATCGTGAGAACTATCACTAATCTTTATAAAATCTACAGAATGACACCTCACCGCTAAATGTGACACTTTTAGTATTTATGGATTCACCACTCCACTTTGCGAAGAAGCGCCACTTATATCATTCCCACTTGACAAGTCTAAGAAAGCTATGTTTGAGTTTTCTATGTTGGCCATAGCTAGAAATAAATGGAAACAACTAAAATGATAAAGAAATAATATGTTATCTAAAAAAACTATGGAGTTTGAGTCGAAGGAACAAAGACAAAATCATCATAAACCCAAAAATGTTGCAAGAGCAAGGGTAAAGGTCGAAACAAACAACAAAAGATCACCTGCAAAGCATGTATTATGGTGAGAAATGAAGATACGAAACTTCATTGCAAAGGAGCGGAAAAAGTAACTAATGGCACTCAACCATTTTTTATAAGTAACTACGGGGTGCAGATATATGACCATATATAAATTAATAAAATACCAGAAAACGCGATCACCAACTCAATATTTACTTCAAATTCTAACAACACTTGAGTACATTCGATTGTTATAACGGTGGCCACTCCCCCTATCCAGGAATCCTATGGCTACACGGAGAAATTATAGTGCGAAACTTTTCAATTACAAGACAAGTATTTAAGGTGTATGTTTTTAAGGTCACTTGCTCCCACTCAATATGTTTCTGGCCCCGTCTCTAAGGTGTGGACCTGCCCAAATACTTCGCGACAACAAAGAAGAAATGTCTTGAGGATGATCTCAATGCTTTCGTCACGATCATGGTTATATACCTGAAATCAAGGACCTGGGAGAAAACTGTTTCGGGATGGATAAATGGCCTAGCAAGACCGGCCCAACACCAAATGCTCAATCCAGAACAACCTCACTCAAGATCGACGTGCATGTGAAATCTCTCCAGAAGGAATCACATTGGAGCCGAGCCACTTGATCATCTTGTTGCCATATCCAATCATATCAACCGAAAACAATTTTAACCATCGACTATAATAAACATGTTTACGAGCCATAATTCATTTTTACAGAGTTACACATCTTTAATATTATTGAATTGAACGTTGGAAAACTATTCTTACAAACACACCCCCGCTCGGGTATTGCACTGCTGTACCAGAACTTCTCAGCATCATATTATCAATCTTCTGTTTCAACCAGAATACCATCATTGACCATAACTAAATTTAGTTTGTCATATGTAAACTCATTTTGATAGTATAATTTTTATGAATAATAATGAATCAACAATATTAATTTACAACAATTCTACATCTAGAACAAAGCAACAAAGTAGTCCCTATAACTCTGTCTGGCCTAGTACGATTATATCAATATCAATCTTCATCACTTAAACAAAACCAACAAAAAAAAAAACAAACCCAATTATAAAACTTACAAGCAAACCAATTTAATCTCGTTAGCCATAATCACGGGTCTTTTCTGCGTACCAATGTCAAACAAGTGGAGGTATCTTTCAATAATCAAATGCTCACCAAGAGCAACTAGCATATACAGTAAGCAATTTCTTAGCATTTTGTAATATTATTTGTCAGTAAAAAAAAATTATTTTATGGTTTCACGTGTCGATACAATTCTCTATTTTTTAGAAAAAATTTCCTTAACTTCTTTGTTTTGTATCTGCAGACCCTATTAATATTCATATATTATATTAAAATGTAAAGATTTTTTATCCGGAAGTTGTTATCATTCAAATTTTGTTAGATGAAAAAGTAAAGATATAATGTATTCGTTTCTTTTTAATTGTTATTTTAAAACTTTTTATATATATTAAAAAAGTTAATGATTATTGTTATCTTTCATACAATAATTTTTTTATTTATAATACTTTTAATTATTTGTCACATATATTTGACTTTTTTTTCTCAATGACTAAGAGTAATTTTGGCAAAAGTGCAATTAATATTATCTTGAATCAGGATGTTGTTCGGCAGACACAGTAGTGATCGTGCTGATTATTTTAATGACTGTATTTTTATTAGATTGATGTATTTTATTTTGACCATGTATATATGACACTATTTGGATGAATTATACAATGTATTTTGTGTGTGTACTAAATATCATTGTCTTTACATTACACTACTTTGATGTAAAAAAAAAATGGAGTTTTGGATTAAAATGTAGTTGATTTAAAATATAACAGAATGTTCCGTAGGACATCTATATGGAACAATCTGTTTTCAAGACCTTCCGTAGATATATCTGCGGAACATTTCCTAAACTCAAAACGTTCACTAGTTTTCAATGCTTTTGTAGATACACCTTTGAAAAAAGACCAAATTTTATTTTAAAAAAGGTGCTTCGTGATGTGTATCTCTGAAATCAGAGATCATAATTAAAATTTTATTAGATGACTAAAAATATCAAAGGGTGGATTGAGATATTCTCTTTTAAAATTATCTATATAAAAATATCACAAAACTATTAGAAAACAACCTATAAATATAAACCATTAATTTAATTCATAAATATCCTTCAATTTAGTTTCTAAAATATATAAACTTAATAAAGAGTGCATATTGTAAATAAAGTTTATTATTTAATAACTAAATCATTTAAATTTTATTATATATTTTAGAAATATTTACTATCTATCTATAATAATTCAATTGCATGAACTTCTTCAATTGTCCTTTCACAATAAATTATTTTCACTAAAAAAGGACGTTTAAGTAATTAAATAATATTTATTTTCTTCATTATCATCTCTTATTACAACGTGACATGTGGCATTCACTTTTCAAACTGCACCTATTAAATCACAATTAAATATTAATTAGATTAGATACATTCATTTTCTCTCTTTATTAAAATTTCATATCTCTCTCATATTTTTTTTCTCACACTTTCTCATTTTCATTTTAGTTTTTTCTCTATTTATTTATTATCACTAAAAACACTAATAATCTATTTTTTAATTTTAACAAAATTAAAAATTGATTTATCTCATGTGTCACTATCAACACAATATCTATTTTATTTTAATCAACAATTGTCTTAGTTTGAGAGAGAAAATCCTTATTTTTAAATATTAATTTTTTCCATCTCACAATCTTTTTTTTATAATTTTTTAATACAATTAAATTTAGATGATTATTGTTATTTCACAATTAACTAAATCATTTCAAATTTTTCATTTGTTATAAATACATTTTATATAGCATCGAATAATTTTTTTATCCCACGGATCATTATTTCTATTTTATTTTAATCAATAATTTGTCTTGATTTGAAAGACAAAATCCTTATTTCAAAATATCAAAATTTTCTTTTTTTGTTTTTCTTTATCTCACAAGTCATTTTTTTCATGATTATTATTATTATTATTATTTTGATAAGAGGGAGGGTGTTAGGCCTTTTTTACATGATAATTATTTTTCATTTAATAATTAAATAACTCATTTTAAATTTACATCTATATAAATAGGTTTTATATTGTATCAAATAAACATTTTATTTTACGGACCATTATCAGCACAATACATATTATTTTATGTTGGTGATTTTAGTATCATCAATGTAATTTTGGTAGTAATGTGATTTACTGAAGGCCGATCCAATTATGCGTTAAGCTTGAAACGAGTTAGGGAAGTGCGGAGTGCACGCTCGTGGAGCCAAACGTACAATTGAATACGAATAATAGAAACGGGGTTCCAAGGGGCGGAGCCCTTGGCGGGGTGCGGGGCAGCGCACCGTCGGGGTCCAAGGGGCGGAGCCCCTGGCGGGGTGCGGGGCAGCGCCCCTGGCTGGGGTCCAACGGGCATAACCGTTTTACCGAACAAGTGCTTCGTTTCCAACCAACATAACTGTTTTACCGAACAGGTATGTCTGTTCGTTTCTATTATTGGTCTCCTATATAAGGAGTCTTTTGGTCTCGATTTGCAATACGAAATCATATACTTCCTCTACGTTCTGATCTGTTCTCCATTGTCAGAAACAGATTGATTCTTCAAGAATTATCCCTGCAAAGATTTCGTGAACTCAGACAAATATAGGGTCAAAATACTTTATTCGGAAAGTGAACGAACACGATTCTTGAAGATATCCAGGATTATCACACCTATATCTAACATTTTAAACAATAATTACTTTAATTATTTAATACAATTGAGTTTATATAATGATTATTCATTTTAAAATTAATAGTTAATTTTAAATTTTGATACATTTCTGAATACAATTTATATTGTATCAAATAAATTTATTTGTGCGACAGCACGGGTATTTGATTAGTTATAGTAACGAAAATGAAATTAATAAATTTTAAAAACTAACTATATTTATGTTTAAGAGAATAAATCAAACATGTATTATTATTATTATTTTAAAAACAAATATATATTTATTTCCGTTTTGAGATAAACATTGAAGGTGACTAGAAACTAAAAAACAATATTTGAAATTGCATGTCCCACATAAAAAGTAAGCTGTTCTGTTTAGTGTTTAGATGTATATTGAATTTATGTGTGTGGCGTGCGTGAACAAACATGTAAAACACGTACATGACTTTTATCATTTGGTCAGTAAAGTGTCTTGTTTTGGTAATGTATCCATATTTGGAAGATCATCCAGGGGAAATCGGAATCCATTTTCAAAAACTTTGCTGATCTGATATGTTAAATAATTCTAGAATATTATTCACCATGTTATTGTGGAACCTCTTAAGGAAGAGAAACAACAATATTTCGGTATTAAATATGTCCACTTTATAATTTCAGCAACTTCTAGTGTGATAAATCAGGTTGATCGGTAAGGTTACCTCACTATAATACTTAAGTAAATGAAAACATATTAGGTAATGTATGAGTGAGGAAGAGTCTGAATGCATGAGAATGATGTGTTTTCTTTTTTATATAATAAGAGCGGTTAAACTCGTATGCGATGAGTGCAACGTGTATTGATAGGAAATTAAATACAATAATAAACCAATATGCAGAGGATATAAAATTCTTCAAACTTGTAAAAACCTATGGGGATCAACAACAAATATATAACAGCAAATTGAACAAATAAAAGCACTAGAGAACAATGATATTTTAACGTGGAAAACTCTCAATGTGAGAGTAAACTGCCACGGAACGTCCAGACTAAAGAAATAGCCATACTATAATCAAATAAGTGTTAAGAATTTGTTATCAATCAATTAGTAATAGTATTGATTGAGATTCAATTAGTCATAAGTGTAAATTATATTATTACCTATTGTGTATAACCTCTTTTGCATATAAATATGCAACATGTGTGATTATATTTGATACACAGAAATACAATTACAATAATAAGGATACAAAATAGTCTCAAAGTGATTCACAAATTAGTGCTAACAAAAGTAAAATCACAAAACAAAATAACTTATAAATAAGAAACAAGAAGCTAAAAATACTCGAATCTGTAGCTTCAATGCGAAGCCAATATCTCTCAGGACTTTGTTTTGAAGATCTGAATTATCAAAAGGTTGACGCAGATGTTGCAAATCTACCCTTCAAAAATGAGCTTGATCCAACAGTAAACAAATTCAAAATCGTCGATTTACTGAGACTGATTGCAAAAAAAAAAAGGGAATAGATTTCTCGCTTTTTCTCTCTCTCTTTTGTGCACTGATTTTTGTGTCTTTTTCTCTCTCCCCCTCTCTCTCAATCATATATTGACTCTCTCGACTTAAATAAGTGAGACACAAATGGGCTAACATATTTAGACATTCTCCACATAGGAAGGGAGTCTAAACCCAACGAACCTCCCTCTCAGAACTATGTAGAGGAAATCTCAAATCGACAATATCACAACAAGCTTCAAACTTCCCTCTTGATTTAAACTTATGCATTGGTATGGTGGAACTTAAGGGGGACTCGCAGCGACTCCAAACTCCTTTCATCTGATAAATTTTTGGATTAGTCTTTTTTTTGTATTTGAAGAACCATCCTTAAGCATCATCACAACGGTCTAAATAATTCGAACACAATATTTTTTTTTTAAATATCTTGGGATTGGTATATGAATTTCTTTTGTGATACAAGAGGGTCGAAGCCCGAAAAAGAAAACTACACACTAATTAACCTAGTGGAACTAGTACCAATAAGGTCTGCTATGAACACCGGGTGTAAATCATGAGGACATACTTCTTAAGTGATTAGAGTGTCCAAATGTCTCACTCATAATTTTGCGAGTGCGTCCACACACTTATTTGCTTCGTTATAAATATGAAGTACTCAAAATTTGTCATTTCGATTCATCAAGTACTTTATTCGCTTGATCAATCCTTGACCCCTTGCTATCTTGAAGTTATTTATAGTAAGAGTTGTGCATATAATTTTGTTTCAAGTTGGACCTCCACTTTTTTGCAACCTTTCCTTATTGCTTGAACTAAGCCCTCATAAATTCCCTACAGTTCTATTATGACTTTAGAGCATTTGCCAATGTTCTTAGAAAAGCCTTCTAACCATGTGCCATGCTTGTCACGAAAGATTTCTCCACACCTTGCCTACCCGTCTATTTGCATCGATCCATCCGTGTTAAGGATAATTCAATCATCAATTGGTGGTTGCCATTTGATTTGTTGAAAAGAAGTTTGTCTAATTGTTACTATGTCTTGAACTGCTATGTTGATCTTGTATATCTTCATCCTTTGTACAATATCTTTTGTTAGGCTGATAGGCATAACATAGTCCTCCACGTGTTCCCTCTGATTCTGCAAAAACCAAATTGAATGGTAAGCCATCGCCCAAGTTGCTTGCCAATCACTATCTTACTCCTTACTAGAATTATGAAGAATAGTAAGATCAAGCCACATCTGCAAACTCAGGTGAAAGAAACAGTCCCAATAGTTCACCTTTATTGATGAGCACCAAACATGTTTTGCATTTCTGCAGTCCCTCGATGCATGAATTGTTGTCTCTATTTGTCTAGGGCAGAACAATAAGGCTAGTTGAGTTTAATATGATGCAAAAAAAGAGGTTTTTAGGTGATAATTCTCTACCTATCTCTAAAATTTAGTTAGTGTATCTCCAACAAATTGCTTATGTTATTTAATTATTTATAATTTTTTTAAAATTTGGGAGGTTTTCAAGACAATGTACACTATAGGTAATATGAGACCCTTCTCAATTCCCTTTCAATCACTACATCGATGAAAACTCTATTACTTAGAAAGATTCAGAAGTTATACTTCAAGAACACACAATCACTTTATACTTAAAAACTTAAGAATGATTGACAACACTTACAACTCAAAGAGACAATCCTACTCTTATATCAAGATGATATTAGAGAGGCTCACAATTCACAAGACACAAACCCTAAAAGATTACAGTATAACTCAATACGTTCCACACGATATTTAGGTTTGCAACTTTCTTTTTATACATGTCTGGTTAGATTTGAGCTTTAAAAACGCAGCAAATCAGTTGCTGAAAATCTACAGAAACTTCTGCATAAAAATAGGACTTCACTCAAATGTTTTCTAAAATATCTCAACATTTAGAAAAACAAATTAATCTTCTAAATTCAAATAGAATCTCTAATTCCTCATTCTTGAACGCCACACAGGATAATAAATATTCCCATAATATTCTGAATTTGTTATCTATTAAATATAATTGATTTTACATTTGCCGCAGACACAATGTCGGATCACTCTGATAGGACATCTTGTTCAACATGTATCTTACATGTTAGAACATTTTGATTGACATGCTGCTGTCAAGTTAGTTTTACCAAAATTAATGTCAGTAATAAAAATAGAGAAATAACAAGCTCTAATTGTTTTTGTTTAGACGATGTTGAGCGGTTCAATCTAAATTATTTTTTTTTTTACTCCAATTTTTTGAATCGGATGGTACTGGTTTTTAAAACATTGCACAAATACTTATTTGTGTTTTGAATTTTGTTGAATTTTTAATTTGTGTATTTTAACATAATTTAAGAAAGAGAGAAAGAGAGGTAACATTTATGTTTATAAAACGAAAGGTTTTTGAAAGACAAGTGTTCTCGCTCTTTCTTGGGTGCTATGTTTCCGTGAAAGACCAAGACCGGTACTACAACAAACGACGCTATGCTTATTGTTCATTTGCGCAATGCAATTGTTTCTCTATCAAACAAACACCAGAACTTGAAGCAATGGAAGCAGGTTCAATCCATCATCATCACATCCTCTCTCTATTCATTCCAAGACGCCATTTTCCTCACCAAACTCGTCCAATGCGCTCCATTTTCTCAAACACAAACTTCCTCTCTCCGCCTTCTACTCAACACCATCCACACTCCCAACACTCGCTTATTCAATAAAGTTATTACATCTTTCTCTATTAGCTCTCACCCGGAAACAACACTTCTTTGTTATGCGAAAATGAGAGAAAAGGGTGTAGAGCCAGATAAACACACGTTCCCTTTGCTTCTCAAGATGTTTTCGAAGGGTGTTATTGTTCATGATCATGACCCTTTTATGGTTTATGCTCAAATTTTTAAACTTGGGTTTGATCGTGATCGTTTTGTTGGTAATGCTTTGATTTCGGCTTTTGGGTGTTCTGGGTTTATGGAAAGTGCGTGCCGTGTGTTTGATGAAAGTCCTGAGAAGGATGTTGTTGCTTGGACTGCATTGATTAATGGGTATGTTAAAAATGGTCTTCCTGGTGAGGCGTTGAAGTGTTTTGTGGAGATGAGATCAAATGGTGCTGTGATTGATGGTGTCACTGTTGCTAGCATTTTGCGTGCTGCTGCGATGGTGTGTGATGATTATTTTGGAAAGTGTGTTCATGGGTTTTATGTGGCAGCGGGGAGAGTGAGTTTGGATGGTTCGGTTTATTGTGCCCTTGTGGATATGTACTTCAAGTGCGGTCAATGTGAAGATGCCTGCAAAGTGTTTGATGAGATGCCTTACAGGGATGTGGTTGCTTGGACAGTGCTGGTGGCTGGTTTTGTGCAATGTAACAAGTATCAAGATGCACTCTGTGTCTTCCAGAGTATGTTGTTAGATAATGTTATACCGAATGAATTTACATTGACTAGTGTTCTTAGTGCTTGTGCTCATGTAGGGGCATTGGACCAAGGAAGGTCGGTGCATAGATACTTAGACTGTAACAAGGTGAAGCTGAATGTAGTTCTAGGGATGGCATTGGTAGATATGTATGCAAAATGTGGGTGCATAGATGAAGCTTTAAGGGTATTTGAAAACTTGCAAGTCAAGAATGTGCACACTTGGACGGCAATGATTAATGGGTTAGCTGTGCATGGGGACGCCTTAGGAGCATTGAATGTCTTTTCACGCATGTTGGAAGGTGGTATTCAACCTAATGAAGTTACCTTCCTCGGTGTTCTTGGTGCGTGCTCTCATGGAGGCTTTGTAGAGGAGGGCAAGCAGTTATTTGAATTGATGAGACATACTTATCATTTGAAGCCAAACATGGAGCACTATGGATGCATGGTTGATCTCCTTGGTCGAGCGGGATATTTGGAAGAAGCAAAACAAATTATTGATAATATGCCAATGAAGCCTAGCCCTGGGGTCTTGGTAGCTTTATTAGGTGCCTGCGTGAGCCACAAAGATTTCCTAATGGGTAAACATATAGGGAACATTTTGGTTAATCTACAGCTGAACCACAACTCTGGATATGCACTCCTGACAAACTTGTATTCAATGTGTCAAAACTGGGAAGCAGCGGCGCAGGTCAGGAAGCTCATGAAAGGAATGCAGGTGGAAAAGACTCCAGGATATAGTTGGATAGAAGTGGCCGGCTCAGTTCACGAGTTTAAAGCATTTGATCATTCACACAGCAAATTATCTGGTGTTTATTTGATGCTGGAGAATTTAATATTGCAACTGAAACTGGTCGACCCAGATCCATGGAACGGAGACCTTGACCTTGCATTTAACACTAACACAGGTTGAGACCAACAAGACTACAATACCTCTAGTGATTTAATATTACAGCTCTCAGTGTGTAATTGCCTTGACTGTGAAAGAGCTATTATTTCAAAAGAGGATGAGCATGTAGAGGGTGTTGTGAACTGGCAATGTATGTGACTAGTTCCTAATGATTAAACAGCTCTGCATTCCTATGCATCTGGCTAGTTGCATCTGAGCAGTTGGCTGAAATTCGCTTGTACAGTTAAAAGTAACATTAATGACTGATTCACATTAAGTGTCCCTGATCTTTTGCATAACTTCTTGTGAGATTTTGAAGCCAGAAATCATCAAGCTAATCAACCCTTAACTCACCCCGAAGGAAGTTATAGTTAAATGTTTTGGTGTGAAACCTGTGTGTTCTCTTTATCATCAAGCCAAACTAGAATAAAATTGTATTTGATCCTTTCTTGAGATTTGGCTCCAAGAATATCGCGGAACATGCTTTATTCATTATCGCAGTTCAAGTATGTCTTCTATTTTCTGGTATGGAAATCTTCCCTGTCTCTGACATCTCATTCTGCATGGTTGTGTTTGCATGTTGATTTCAGCGTATCATAAATGACTAGCAGAAATGACAGGTGGTTTCCAAAAGGCAATGTTCTTATCTGTCTCCTCTATCGTGAAGATGCGATTCAGGATTAAAAAGATGAAACACTTAACAATAAGAGCTATTATGTAATCATGTCATGTTGAGTAGTATTAGAACTTAGAAGATATGAAAATATCTTATATCTTAATATTATCTTAGAGTATCTTTGATTATACTGTAGGATTGATTTCTGAGATTAGATTATCTAAGACTAATTTCATATTTTGTTTGTAGTAATTATCGTTATTTGTTTCTCTATTTAATTAGGATTTTGAGTCTTGTATTGGTATACATAAGAGTTAGTATGTAGTCATGCTATATCATCAAATAATTATCAACCATATTAAAGCATAATTATATTTCAAAGTTTATTATTTCTCCCAACTTAACAAAGAGGTAAGGATGCTGTCAGTTTCAACCCTATATTATTTGTATTGATGGGTTAACTAAAAGTATCTAAAGCTGTGTTTACTTTTAGATACTCAATGATATTTTCGGAGATGTATATCTGAAAATATCTAGCGGAAAATTGAATATATGACCATCTTGCATGATCATCTTCCTCACTCTTCAAACTCTTCAAACTCCTCCATTACAAGAAAACCCTTGAAAAAAACTCATTATCAATCAACTTTTCGATTCCACACTAGATTTCATGCATTTTATCACATCAAAGAGAGCATAATAAGTTACAATTTAAGGTAAAGTTCTCTCATTTCATCCCTCATTGCTTGCATTGATCTTCAATTTGTGCTGAAAAAATGTTCGCTTTGTCTGTAAATAAATATCTGAACTCACCTACATTCTCAAGAGGATTGGGCATTGTTGCTTAAAGCTAGAGCTTTGAAGAATGGGATCCCATGTAAGTACCACATTCATTCTTTCATCTGGTGCAACTTAAAGAAAGAGTTTGAGGTTATAATGTCTAATTCTTCCAGTCTGATTGGCAATGGTTATTTAACCCACTTCTAGTTGGACTCTTTGTGTGGGCCCCCATTGATTAATCATATTCATAATCATATGCAGATTTCCATCAATACTAAGTATGATGATTTTATTGTGGATAGGGCCTGGAGTTTTCCTGAAACCATTTTGAATTTGGTACTTGACCTATTTCATCTTTCCAGCAAGGTAATTATTCCCATTGATCATACTAAGGATGCTAGAGTTGGGAATCACAACTCTTTAGGACATCTTACTATGAAAGAAGCTTATCTGTTCAAAGATGGTCCAACCAATCTCATTCCCTAGCTCAAGCATGTTTGGAATATCGACATTTCCCCTTCAAAGGCTTTTATGGTTTGGAGACTTTTCCATAATAAAATGTCGACTGATGACAATCTAAGTGTAAGAGGTCGTTGCTTAGCCTATATGTGCAATCTCTATAACAAAGAAATTGAATCTTCCTCCTATTTATTCTTTCTGTGTGATTTTTGTGACAGAAGGTGGAGTCCCTAGTGTAAGGTGGTTATTCAAGCGGACATTGTGTCAATTATTAACTACATTTGGTTTTCCAGAAACTCTTGCAATTTTGAAGACAAGCATATCAATTGGGACAAAAATCTAAATTGGATCAAGACTGAGTTAAGGTCATTACTGAGTTGTCAAAATGTGTTTTTTGGGCTTGGAGACTCACACCCCGTTGGTTTGGAACAATGTTCCTCCCTTATTGATCCCTCTTGTAATTTATGATAAGTTAGACCTACCTAATTTTAGGTTTTGTTCTATTGTGAAGCAAGTTCTTTGTCTTCTTTTTTATTTATGAAAGTTCTTGCTTAAAATAAATAAATACTCTTAACACATTTTTAAATTTTTAAATACGATGCAAGTTTGAAATTGTTCTAAATAATACACACATATTTAACATAACACAAATTAATAGAATAAAAATTATGAAGTAAACAATGAAATAATTAAATATTACTAAATTAATTATATTGATTGAAAAGATAAAAAGAGATAAAAGTTAATGAAGTGAAACACTCAATAATTTTTTAGTGAAACAACATAAAGATTAGAATAATTTATAAAAAATTTAGTTATGCAGTCCAAACGGGCTACTTGCGGCTCATACGAGCTATTCTTAATAGGTAGTGAATTTTTTCGAGTCGGACTATATAAGCCGACATCAATTATAGGGCCCAAATCATATAAATTATTGAATTTAACGGGTCAGCCCATATAGACAAACCCATTTTGACAATCTAACTCATTTTGACAGCTCTATTTTTGACAATAAATTTAACTTTATACTACTAGAAAAATCCTCTATATTCCAAACAAGACTAAACCCTAAATAGAACTTAAGTTGTAGTACCAAAACACAAGGGTGCAAAACATCATTTTGAGAGAGAAAAAATGAAGCCCAAATTAGTTGAAACCCTAAACCCAACAAAAACTAGGGTTTCATTTCCAAAAACAAAAATGAGCGCTATTATTTGTAGCTATTAAAACGCACACTCTCGTCGTGCCTCTTCCCTAAAACCCTAGCTCACTGCTAAACCCCATTTCAACAACGGCGAGGCCATGACGCTATCCACCGCGATATCTCCCTCCCTCACCGACTCCAAGAAGAAGAAGAACCGCAACAAAAATGGAGGAGCAGAAGAAGACGAATCAACGGAGCAACAAAAACAACCAGACTTCATGATCAAACCAACCTCAGGAGGTTCATCAATCGACACTTCAGAGTGGCCGATACTCCTCAAGAACTACGACCGCCTCAACATCCGTACCGGTCACTACACTCCTCTTCCCGCCGGTCACTCTCCGCTCAAACGGCCACTCAACGATTACCTCAAATACGGTGTCCTCAACCTTGATAAGCCAGCTAACCCTTCTTCTCACGAAGTTGTTGCTTGGATCAAGCGGATTCTCCGTGTCGAGAAGACCGGTCACAGTGGTACTCTCGATCCTAAGGTTACTGGGAATTTGATTGTTTGCATTGACAGAGCAACGAGGCTTGTGAAGTCTCAACAAGGTGCTGGGAAAGAGTATGTTTGTATCGCGAGACTTCATTCGGCTGTTCCTGATGTTGCTAAGGTAGCTCGTGCTCTTGAAACCCTAACTGGTGCTGTTTTTCAAAGGCCACCTTTGATTTCTGCTGTTAAGCGTCAACTTAGGATTAGAACTGTTTATGAGAGTAAGTTGCTTGAATATGATGCTGAGAGGCATTTAGTTGTGTTTTGGATTTCGTGTGAGGCTGGTACTTATGTTAGGACTATGTGTGTTCATTTGGGTTTATTGCTTGGTGTTGGTAGTCATATGCAAGAGCTTAGGAGGGTTAGGTCTGGGATTATGGGTGAGAAAGATAATATGGTTTCTATGCATGATGTAATGGATGCTCAATGGGTTTATGATAATAATCGTGACGAGACTTATTTGAGGAGGGTTGTTATGCCTTTGGAAGTTCTTTTGACTAGTTATAAGAGAGTGGTTGTTAAGGATTCGGCTGTTAATGCTATTTGTTATGGGGCTAAGTTGATGATTCCGGGTTTGCTTAGGTTTGAGAATGATATTGATGCTGGTGAGGAGGTTGTGCTTATGACAACCAAGGGTGAAGCTATTGCTCTAGGGATTGCTGAGATGACTACTGCTGTTATGGCCAGTTGTGATCATGGGGTTGTTGCTAAGATCAAGAGGGTGGTTATGGATAGGGATACTTATCCGAGGAAATGGGGTTTGGGTCCTAGGGCTTCTACGAAGAAGAAGCTGATTGCTCTAGGGAAGCTTGATAAGCACGGGAAGCCAAATGAGCATACTCCTGAAGAGTGGGTGAGGAATGTGGAGGTTGCATTGCCTGCTGGTTGGGACAGAGCGATTGCTGCAAAGGCTGCTGCTGCCACCGAAGCTGTCGAGGTGAAGAAAGAGGTTGCTGAAGATGGGGAAGGGCGTAAGAGAAAGAAAGATGAAACTGTTGATAGTCCTGCTCCTGCTAAGAAGGTCAAAGTTGAAGATGAAGAAAAATTGAAGACCATAAAGGTAGAAGAAGCTGATGCGGATGTTGAAGACGAGAAGAAAGAAAAGAAGAAAAAGAAAAAGAAGAAGGATAAGGAGAATGTAGATGCGGCATCTTCTGATGAGGAGAAAGTTGTAAAGGAGAAGAAAAAGAAGAACAAGGAAAAGAGTGAAGATGAGAAGTCTGAGAAGAAGAAAAAGAAGAAAGATAAAGAAGCCAAAGACAGTGCTGCGGATATCGGTAACGGAAAGGACGAAGGCAGCGCCGATAAAAGTGAAAAGAAGCACAAGAAAAAGAAAAACAAAGATGCCCAAGATGAATAGATGATGGTGTCATTTTATGATTTTGGTTGACATGTAATGCCATTTCTTCTTCATTCATAGTTTACTTTATTTAGTTTGCTGTTTTTTCTTTAATGTTTAATAGTTTTCTTGCACCTTTTATATCCCTCTAATTATCAAGTTTTGGGCACCTTGTAGTACGTTATATCTTATGAAAGACCTTTGCTTAAGATTGTTCTATTAGTTTTAATGTAAAACTCTATTACCTACTTGGTTGAAGTTTATCTTATGATCATTACCATTTTCAAGCAATTTCGTAAATTCATGCTGATAATGGAATGGATGAAGATGAAGATAATTAACTTCACTTCTGATTATGCAGTTGATTTTTCATTTTCTGTCGAAAACCAGAGGGCTGGTTGCTGCCTGGAAATACTTCAACTGTCTTCCACTTCCTCTGGCGGGTAACTATTTGTAGGCAAGGCATTGCCTCATTTTTGATAGAATGGATGAATTTAGTTATGTGACTTAATTTTTATTTTTGAATGATTGGTATGAACATATTAAACTTTGCCATGCTTCTGACTAAAATATAATTATGGTTATTTATCATTTATTCGGTCATTTCAATTTAATTTTGTAATTATTCTGTTAAATTGGAGTTGTGCTGGTGGATAACAATATAGTTGTGCTGGTCGATAACAATATTATGTGGCACCTGGAAAATGAAATGTCATAAACATTGCTGACGGGACACCATTATTTTTCTTTCATAATTTTAAAAATTAAAAATCTAGAAATTTGATTGATAACTTGATAATGGAGGAAACAAAAGTTGGAAAAAACGAGAAATAAAAAAAAAAGGTATGGATTTGAAGTTTGTTATTTTATGGGTTAAATAAGTTTTTAGTCTTTATAAATATTGCACTTTTCGTTTTTAGTCCCTCTAAATATTTCCTTCAAACAATAGTCCCTGTAAACATTTCCGTCCACAAATTTAGTCCCTCCCGTTAAAAAAAACTAACGGCTGCATACGTGTCATTTTACATGTGGCATTGTTTATTAAAATTTTACCTACGTGGCGTGTACTAACATTGAATCAGAACCAATCTGTTTAGTCTATCCACACTTAGGGAAATCTTCATCCTTACCACAAAATCTGAGCTCTCACTTAGGTTTTTCAACACTAACCATTTTCGCCCTAATCCCCAAATCAATCTTCTTTCTTCGTGGCCCCAAATCCCCAAATCCACAGAATCTGCCTTTTTAAATCGCCGGTCCCAGTGGTGGTCCCTGTGCGCCTTGGATTCTCTGAAAGCAACATTGTTTAATCGGTGGTGGTCCCTCTTCTTCGTTTACTGCATTCAAAGGTTTGTCTCTTTTGCTCCGTTTTTGGTTTGTTTAACAATATTTGTGGTCCCAATGTTTTTCTCTGTGCCCTAAATTTGTCCCAATTTTTATTTCTGTGCCCTAACTATGTCCCCCATGTCCCCTTCACGTTGTTGCCCTAACTTTGTTTTTTCTGCATTATTAATGACCCCACAGACTTCAATGGGCAATTTTAAAGTGATATTCTTCACAAAGGGTTCATTTGTAAAAGATCCCAAGATACGATACGAGGGTGGAAATGTGTTTGCCGTTACTGGTCAAGATCCAGATATTTGGTCATATTTCGAAGCTATAGGTTTAGTTAAAGGGATTACTCCTGATTTTGATGCTAGCAAAGTCACGATGTGGTGGAAACATGATGGTGGCAGCTTTGAAGCAGATTTGAAACCATTTAGGGATGATGGAGATGCTGTTAAGCTGGGTGTGTGTGCGTATGCAAACGATGTTGATGTTGAAATATATAGTGAGGAAAAACCAGAGACAGGAGAGGCAACATTCATGGAGAAGGTTATAGATAAAGGAAAGGGAAGAAAGAGAGATGAGGTTGAGTATGAATCTAGTGATGAATCAGTCAAGGATGTACACTTTGAAGACAGTGAGGAGGAAAAGATGAAGGAATCTGATGATGGGATTGAAGTTGAAGATGATGGTGTAGATGAAGGTATTCATGGAGGTGATGATGGGCAGGCAGAAGGAGCTGATGATGGGCAGGCTAGTGAAAAGCCAGCTAACATTTTTATCACAGATGAGATGGGTAAAGAGCATGTAATTGATGAAGAATACCTCACTGATGAACTGGATAGTGGGGCAGATGATGACAGTTGTGATGATAGACCAACTACAATTAGGTTCAAAGAAGATGATGGTTTGAGTAAGAACTTCAAATTCAAGGTTGGGATGGAATTCTCTTCACTCAAACAGTTTAAGAAAGTAGTCCTAGAGCACAATGTGTTGAATGGGAGAGAAGTGAAGTTTGAAAAGAATGATGCTGATAGGTGTAGGGTGGTATGTAATGAAAAGAAGATATGTAACTATACTGTCTTGTGTAGTAGGGTTTTGAAGACTACCACTTTTAGGATCAAGACTTTGTTTCACAAGCACAAGTGTGGAAGGCATTTCTTTAACAAAAGTGCCAAAGTTGAATGGGTTGCAAAGGTGATAGTTGATGGTTTGAAGAACAATACAAAAATGAAGTTGAATGAGGTTGTGGCAGATGTAAGGCTTAAGTATGCAACTGAAATTCCTGGATGTAGAGCTTTCAAAGCAAGACAGTTGGCTAGAAGAATAGTGGAAGGTGACTCTAGCAAGCAGTATAGTTTATTATGGTCATATGGTGCTGAGTTGAGAAGAGCATCATCAGGAAATACTTTCAAGTTAAACACTATGACACCTGCTCCTGGGCTGCAACCTAGATTTGAGAGATGTTACATGTGCTTTGATGGAAGCAAAAAGGCTCTGATAAAAGCTTGCAGACCTTTCATTGGTTTAGATGGCTGTCACTTGAAAAACAAGTATGGTGGTATACTACTAATTGCAGTTGGACGTGACCCTAATGATCAATACCTGCCTATTGCTTTTGGTGTTGTGGAGACAGAATCAAAGGACACTTGGAGTTGGTTTATGAAGTTGCTCATTGAAGACATTGGAGAACAAAGTTGGTGTTTTATTTCTGATCAGCAAAAGGCAAGTGTGTTTTACTATGTTCAATGATTTATACATGTGTTTTACTGTGATCAATGCTTTATACATGTGTTTTACTTTGTTCAATGATTTATACATGTGTTTTACTGTGATCAATGCTTTATACATGTGTTTTACTTTGTTCAATGATTTATACTTGTTGTTTACTAGGGCCTGGTAAATGTATTTGAAGAAGAGTACCCAGGGCTGGAACACAGGTTTTGCCTACGTCATTTGTATGCAAACTTCAAGAAGAAGTTTGGAGGAGGTACCTTATTTAGAGACTTAATGATGGCTGCTGCTAAGTCCACTTATTATGAAGCACATGAAGCTAAAATGCTTGAAATCAAGAATGCAAGCTTGGAAGCATATGAATGGTTAGAAGCTATCCCCAAGTCCAAATGGTGTAAGCATGCCTTTCCTTTTTATTCTAAATGTGATGTCCTCATGAACATAATGTATTTGACAAGTATTGTGACTGGGATGCTGAAACTTTGGAAGCTATTTTGAGTTGTGAAGGTGTGTTGGACATTCCACCAATTAGAGTTGACACCACACCTGTCAAAAAAGCTAAGTCAGTTCCAATCCCTGTGGAAAAAAATCATACAAATGCAACTTCATCTACAACAGATCAGTCAAAGAATAGCCCATCAAAAGCAACTCAGTCAAGGCTTAAGGTGTTCTTTGGTAAAAAACCACCAGCTTCTAAACAAGTGCCAAGCAAAAGTGATCCTGTGAGCATAACATTTTCTTCATAGTTTTGGTTATTTCACTATTCCATTTTTGGTGTGTATTTAATTATTCTTAAACTTCTTGTTTTAGGTTAAAATTTTGAGTCCCACTAAAAAGGCAAAGAACAAGACTGGATTGGCTGCCACACAATCAAAGAGACAGAGTGAGAGACTTAAGACACTCAAAGTAAGGGACATTCCTGGCCCAGGTCGAGAACCTAATAATCCAGTGGTCATCAATGAAGATGATGGTGATGAAACCAACTCCAAAAACTGGGAAGATATTTGCAAGAGTATGACACAGTGAATGTGGAACTGTCATGTTTTATGCCTTGTCTGGTCTTTTAGTTAATGTAATGTAAACTTACTCTTTTGGTCAAACTGAGAAGATATGTGTACTACAAGCATCTTTTGGTCATGTGTTTTGGTTAAACATCATATTTTGGTTAATTTCATATTGTAATATTGACAATATTATGTACTGTGACAATATTTTGGTTAATCTACTTTTTTTCATAACATACTACTTGTCTTCAATACAACATAAACAAACATATACAACATGTCTTCAACATGTATTCAAAACAACTTTAACAACAATATAACCATAGTTTTATAACAAAGACAATATTACAAGTCTTCAAAACAACTTTTATAACAATACTTAAACCAGAATATTAAACATCATTACATGTCTTCAACATCATTCATTGTTTCAAGTAAACTAAAACCAACATTCAAAACAACATTGATAACAATATTCATAACAATATTACATAGAACTAAACCTATTACATAGAACTAAATCAAAAACAGCCTCAGCAATTACATTTCCCTAACAAGTAAATATTGATCAACATTGATACTACAAGTAACATTAGCTTCAATTTTCCAGAAAAAGCCTCAGCCTTCATCTTCATGTTCAACTACTTATTCTTCTTCAGTGAAGATTCATAGAGTTCCTTCAACATTGCTTGCATTTCTTTCAGTTTGTTCACATCGTCATGAATCTCTTCTTCTTTACCCAGGTCTTCATCCCAGATGAACAAATTGCAGGTTTCTTCTTCACTTTGCCATAGAGGGCATCTCCAGAAAAGCTTCCCTTTGTTAAATCCTTGCTTGCAACGGTACGAAATCAAACGAAGGTTGCAAGCACACTTTCTCCCTTGAACGAAATTCCTTCCTGTTGTGTCCTGGGATGAGGCCGCCTTGCTACGTCTGGTTGAAGAAGCCATGAACTGAAAGAGAAGAAGAAGACTTTGGGAAAGAAGAAGAACACGGGGAGAGCAGAATAAATTGGGAAGAAATAAGTTTGGGGAAAAAATTAGGGTTACTATTTTATGTACACAAAAAAAATAATTAGTTACGTGGCAGCAACACTAAGCATTACGTGGACAACAAAAATAACTTAAGCGCTGCCACGTCTGCAGCCGTTTGCGTTTTTTAACGGGAAGGACCAAGTTTATGGACGGAAAAGTTTACAGGGACCATTGTTTGAAGGAAATATTTACAGGGACTAAAAACGAAAACCAAGATATTTAGGAGGACGTCAAACATATTTAACCCTTATTTTATTTATAGAAGCAAATGTTGGAATGGTTGATCCGGTAGGTATGAATATAAGAACGACAATTTATACTTTTTTTGGGCGATATCTCTCTCATTCCTCGTGTGTGTTGTTTCTGAAACTTAAACTATAGAACATTCTTAAATGGAAAACTTGTCCAACCCAACTCAAATTTCTAGTTATTCATCAAGAGAATTTCTTTATTGACCCCCTATGGGGTCACGCCAGCGAAATTCCCAACTTGCCCCTATTTCGGAGATGTATTTTTGAAGTATTTTTTTTTAGATTTTTTCAGACTTCGGAAATGCAACTCCGAAATCTCCAAAAAATTGGTGTTTTCGGAGATGCATTTCCGAAATGCATAAAATTTCAAAAAATACGTTGGTTTTAACAGTCAGCTATTATTTCAGAAGTACATTTCCGAAATAATGTGTTCATATACCATTTCCCCTCCTTCACTATTTCATATTTTTCTCTAAAACAAACTCAAACCCTCTCCAAAACTTTCATCAATATCAATCCATTTTTCGTCTCAAAATCAAGTTTCAAACCGTTATCACGTTAAAGGGAGCATAGAAAGCTACAATTTGAGGTAAACATATATCATTTCATCCCCTATTTCACTACATTGTTGCTGATTTCTGTGATGGAAACTCCGTCAGTTCGGAAGTTCATTTTCGAAATAAGTCACCTAACAAATTTCGGAAATGTACTTCCGAAATAATGCCTGACAGTATTAAAAAAACAGTTTTGACCATTTTTGCTAATTTTTGCATATGTTAGGTATGGTGCATCCGGAAAACATTGTCGCCGATGACGTAGTAGTTTCGAAAGATGTCAACGTTAATAACGATCTGGTTAACGATGTTAAATCCATGATCGATGCAGTGGATGTACGACAACAATTTATAAATGATTCGAGCTTCGCTTGTCGTGAACAATTGCTTGATTGGGTTCGTAGTGAAGCTAGTAAACTTGGATTTGGCATTGTTATTTTAAGGTCCGACAATGGAAATAGTAGACGGAAAGCTTTTGTCGTTTTGAATTGCGAGAGGGGTGGGAGGTATGTACCAACAAATCGGGTGTTAAAACACGAAGACACGGGATCGAGAAAGTGTGGGTGTTTGTTTAAGTTGCGCGTGACTCGGAGGATTAATGATTTGTGGCGTTTAAGCGTCATTTGTGGAATTCATAATCATGCATTAGATGCCAAGCTACACGGGCATCCAACAGCGTGTCGGTTTATCGATAATCAAAGTGGCGCCGAGAAACATACTTGCCGATTTGAAGCAAAAAAACCCGGATAGTGTTTCAAATATCAAGCAAGTATACAATGAACGACACAATCTTAAAGTCTTGAAAATGGGCCCTCGGTCGGAAATGCAACAACTTTTGAAACTATTAGGCAATAACCAATACGTGTCAAGCTTCCGAACGTGCGAGGACAAAGTTATGGTGCGTGCCATTTTTTGGACTCATCCCGAAAGTATCAAATTGTTCAACACATTTCCAACCGTTCTTGTGATGGATTCGACGTACAAGACCAACAAGTATAGGCTTCTGCTTCTAGAGATTGTCGGTGTGACCTCGACGGACAAGACATTTTCGGTCGGATTTGCTTTTTTGGAATGTGAAAAAGAAGATAACTTTACATGGGCTTTGGGAATATGCAAGTCTTTGTTGGTTGATCAAAAGAATATGCCAAGTGTGCTTTGATGAATACGGTCGATACCGTCTTCCCGACATCGACCGCATTACTTTGCCGGTATCACATAACGTGCAACGTGAGAAGTAAGCTCAAACTCGCGGTTGGCACGAAAAATAGGCTGGATGAAAATGGTAAAGTCATCAAAGTCGGTGTTGTGGTGGATAGGATTATGGTCGCATGGAGGGAGATTTTAGATGCACATTCCGAAGAGTTGTATACCGAGAAGTTGGTACACTTTAGGTCTTTGTGCGTTTCTATTAAGACTTTTTGTCATTATGTCGAATCCACAATCCTTGACAAAGTAAAGGAAAAAGTTATTTGTGCTTGGATGGATCGAGTAAGACATCTTGGTTGCACTACAACTAACCGAGTTGAATCCGCACATGCGGCGTTGAAGAGATGGTTTGGTGATAGCAAGGGGGATTTGTGTCGGGGATGGGACACCGTGAACCAAATGCTCGAAAATCAACACAATAAAATTCAAACATCTTTCGGTCGGAGCAAGACGGTTATAGAACACCGGTTTAAGGGCCAAAATCTATTCTCGCAATTGATTTACATCATATCCTGTTCGGGATTGAATTTTATATTTCATGAAGCGAAGCGGGCGGAGACAACGGGTCCGGATAGTTCTAAATGCGGGTGCACAATTAGAAAAACATACGGGCTTCCATGTGCTTGTATACTTTCTAAAAAGATGAAGTTGAATTCACCGATATGCATGGATGAAGTAATCGACCATTGGAAGAAGCTCCGTTTTGATGATTTCGAGCCGCCGAAAGAAAATGATTCCAAAATCACCATCTCCGACGAGTTGGAAGTGATAATGGATAAGTTTGCTAAAGCGGATGACACAATGAAAATGCACATAAAAGAACAATTGCGAAAAATTGCATTTCCGGAGACCACCGATTTGAAATCGCCATCTCAACCGGTTAAAACGAAAGGTGCACCGAAAAAATCGAAAAATACCTAAGAAGATACATCAACCAAACGATCTCCTTCCTACTTTAAACATGTTGATGCATTGATCCCGGATTCACCAACACCAAAGTCCAAGTGTAGTGGTAACAAAGGAGCGCGTATTTCGTAGCCGCCTCGCACACCTCCGATCAAAAAATCTCCCGTGATCTACATTGATGAGATGTCGCTTTTTATGCACAAATATATTGATAACATAGTTGATGTTGGCACCGACAACAATTATGGATATCGGGCCGTTGCGGGTTTGCTCGGGAAAGGAGAAGAAAATCACACTCTTATTCGACGGGCACTTATTTCGGAGTTGATTTCGCATAGGGACATCTACGCCTGACTCTATGAAAATCAAGAAAACTTTGAGAAACTTCATGATTCACTTGTTCCATCACTAAGCGGTATCGCCCCGGTTTCGAAGTGGATGTCATTCCCCTATGTGGGTCATCTCATAGCAAGTGTGTACGATTGGGTGTGTGTCAATTTGACGAGATTTGGATTATGTGAGACATTCTTTCCACTTCATAGTCGACCTCCTTTGGACGCGTCGAGCCGCATCATATGTATCGGGTATATAAGATCGCGCCACTTTGTGCAAGTTTTTTTGAAACCGGGGTGTCCTATACCGCATCATAGCCGACCGCCTTTCGATCGATTTTCTTCGAAGGATCCGATCGAGTTGGATGCGAAACTTCAAAGATCGGGGGCCGACATTATCAAAATGTTGACTCATCCTCACCTACCCGTGTTTAACAATATGTAACTTTAATTTTATATAATATAATCTTTGTAATCTTCATCCTTTAAATAAATCGAATTGTTGTTGTTTGTTATTTTTCTTCTGTATCAGACCTTATTTCGGAAGTAAATTTCCGAATTCTTCCAAGGGGGTGAATTCGGAGATGCACTTCCGAATTCACCTATTTTCTAAAGAAAAAAAACATTATTTCGGATGTACATTTTCGAAATCAGTTTTTTTCATCAAAAAAAATATGTTTTCGGAAGTGCATTTCCAAAACCACATTTTTTATCATAAAAAAGTGACTTCAGAATTGCATTTCCGAAATAAAGGGGCATTTTGGGGTTTTCGCCACGGGTGACCAAGAAGGTAAGAGGGTCAATAAAGAAATTCTCTTCATCAAAAATCAACTTTTAAAACATCACAATTTGGTAGCTTACAATTGGAGAATTCTACTTCCACCCCCCAAATTAGCCATGGCACCCCCAAAATACATGAAAAGACCAAAATGTTCATCCAAACTCATTTATCATATTTTTCCAAATTTGTGGAGAGCACCGATTTTTTCAAATTCTTGGGAGATACCGGAAATTTGAGGAGCTTATCAGAAATTTTGTGAATACTTGTAAGTTTCCGGTATTTTTATGCATTTTCCGGTTATTTTTACCGGAAATTTTGAAATTTACGGTATTTTGTACTGGGAATTTCACAACTTTTGGTAACTTAATAAATTCTTAAAATACCGTAAAATTTGAAATTTTCGGTATTTTGTCCAGTACCAGAAATTTTGAAATATTTGAAATTTCTGGTATTTTTATTTTTTAAAAAATTTTATTTTTCTTATATTTTTAATTTTTGTTGAAGAGAAGAACGTTAGGTCATTTTGTTGCTGTATCTACGGAATATAGAAAAATATTTTTTCGTTTTTCTAATTTAATTGTATCTAATTCGACTTTATTTGTACTACGCAGACTTTATGGCCGACCAGGAGGATTGCACAACATGCATCAACAGCAAAACATAAGTTTCATATTCAAACAAAATAAGACCCCCAAAAGCCTAGCCAACATCAACAGTAAAACATAACTTATTTGACGTTATCTAAGATAGCTGAACTCTTCTGGAGCATAGTCGACCAACATTACCATGTGTTGTATGATGAAATTAGATTCAGTGTAGATCAGCTACAAAGTTTTACTAATAACTTATGCTAAACGTAATTTAAAACAACTAAAACTTTAGAGTTGTTCTCCACTGAATCTATTCTCATCATACAACACATGGTAATGTGTTGGTCGACTATGCTCCGGGAGAGTTCAATTATCTTGGATAACGTCAACAAAGTTATGTTTCACAGTTGATGTTGGTTAGGCTTTTTGGGGGTCTTATTTTGTTTGAATATGGATTAGAACTACTAGTCTCATCGATGTCAGTTTGAGACACTTTTGATGTCTGTGTTTTTATTAGGTTGATGTAATTTTATTTTTACTATGTTTAACACTATTTGTAAGATTTATTTGATGTTTTCTTTACGTGTACTATATATACGATTACATTTACATTACACTACTATGATATACTGTGGAAAAATCATGATTCTTATGTGTGAACATCTTATTTATTGCATAATCTTTTTAACGAACATCAAATGACAAATAACAAACAAACATAGTTAAAAAACATCAGATGACAAACAAGCATAAACAATACTCCAAATACATGAAAACCTAGGCATTACCGGAAGATGGCAAAGGATTCAGGCCCATATAGAATCTTGATTTGAACAGCAAGGTTGCGGCCATTGAAATACACTTCTACATTGATAAATACTGAGGAATAGGCATTTTGTTGAAATGATGTGTAATCACATAACCCTAACAACCCTATTTATACAAACGGTGGTGCATTCTAGACCACACAAATGCGTCGGTGCAATCAGGACCCTCTAAAAGTATCGGCAAAATCTCAACCGTTTAAAAAACAAAAAATTGAAACATACCGGAAATTTAGGAATATTGAAATTTCCGGTATGTCGAAAATTTGAAAATTCTGGTATACCTGAAATTTCAATATTCCAGTATACCAAAAATTTCAAATAAACTAAATATCTTGTATGTTGTACCGAAAATTTAAAATTAACTGAACTTTCGGTATTTCGGACCAGAAATTTTGTGATGCATACCGGAAATTTATTTCAAAAATTCTTTGTTTTTCACATTTTTTAATCAGGGGTAAAATTGAATTAAAATAAATTGGGAGGTGACAAGTACAATTTAGGGGGTGACAAGTTAATTTCTCGTACAATTGCCAAAGAGGGTAAGTGTTGATTTTTTTCGTTGTCATTTTTCATTGGTGCTTTTTTTCACGTCTGGTGTTGTCTAGTGTTAGAGGGAGGAAACTACCCGATATCCTCTGTCTTGTATTTGGCACCCTCACATAATCCTTCATTTGAGGAAATTATCAAGTCTAAAAAATCAAATTTTAAACTTAATTTTGGTTTTTTTTATTTTTGCAAAAAACTTAGTTTTATAGCGAATATTTGTTAAAAGTATAAGATATTTACAAGTTTTGTTTTTCATTAAATTTGTGTATTTTTATCGAATTATTTATAGAATACCGGAAATTAGTGGGGGAAATATGCATTTATATTTAATTTTTTAAATTATCAGTATCAGATTTATGGTTTTATACTGGCAATTTAGAAATATCTGATAAAAATGTAATATGTTGGTTGCATTCTTTTAAAAAAATTCTGAAAATTTGGTATGAACATGGTTTGTTTTTATCGACAATTTTGAAATATTTGATAAAAATGCATATATTCATATTGGATATTTACAAAATGTCGGTAACATGACATACATGCATACCAAAATTTTAAAATTATTGGGAGATGTGAGTGATTCATTGAATATTTCAAAAAAATTGGTAGGTTTTTTTTAATTTAATTTTTAGGTCTATTTTTCTATAGTGAGGAGAAGAAGAAGACATGACAGGATCATTCATAGATTGAGCGAGAGAGCAATTGCAGAGAGCTCTGGTGGAGGCGACAAAGATGACAGATACAATCACCATATGGCAGATAAAGTAGTCCCCACTAACTCTCTTTATAGGAGGATTGAGCAGTCACACATAACGTGTACTCTCCAGCATAAAGGAGGTAGAATTGGTGGTTGTGGAGGACAATAATGCATATGAGCTTCCATTGTAGAGGAGGAGAGGTTGGCCTTCAAGGTTAGCACATCAGCGCCTAAGTTAGTATGTGAAGGAAAATAGTATATGAGATTTGAATTTGAAATTTTCTACCTGAATTTTTCGTGTGTATCCTTTATATAATGGGGGCATTTATAACAACCGTTATATGCTAGGTGTGTGATGTGGAGGGTTGTTGGATGTATCTTGGATTTTGGATCGCCTGTACTCATCTTCAGAGTAGCTCTCTTGCATTGCGAACAATCTAGACAAATGGTAACTCTCTTTGAGTGGTCAACTGATGGTCATTGCGGTCAGTCAGGAATAGTTTCCCCTCAAGCCCTTCTCTTTGTATGACTACACATGGGTTTGTCGTATCTCTCTCGTTCGCCTAAAAAACCAAGAGAATATGTTACTGTTTCTTAGGAATTTGTGCTTTGAATTAACCTCATGCTTCAAATATCTTTTCGAATGTACACTCAAAATGAACTTGAGTGTTTCACATAGGTGGTCTGAAGTGTTGATAGGTTTTACTTCCTTTAGTAAGCCATCATATGATTATTGAGGACTTACTTTCACATTTCTTTGAGACATTCTTTCTGCTTCATTCATTGTCATCTGCACTTTCACTTACTATACTCGAAGAAAGTAATGCTTATCATGAGTAAAAAATTAAAAGAAGACACTTGTGCTTCATAGGCGATAATGCCATAACATAACATTATTTTTTGATGAAACCATTTAAGCACCCTTAGTGGGTCCAACTTCATCATCTTATACTCCAAGAAGTTAGAGCCCTGCACATTCCTTAGCATTGTCAATCTTCCTCCCCGAATCCAAATCCTGAAATTCACATATGTGAGTAAAAAATTTAATAACAATTTGAATCCTCAGTCAACTTACTAATTGACAGCAACTTGCAATCTAAATTTGGGACATTGTTTACCCTGAATTTTAGTAAACAACCGCTAGTTTCTTATTAAAGTTTACTTTGCAGGATCAACTAGTAAATCCTATAACTTTATTTTGCTATATTGTGTTTCCATTGTTTTTTGACTTGTATTTAATACGTGAAAAGATGATTTGTAAATAAAGAGTGTGCACCGAATTTAAGAAATGACAAGAAGTAAAAGCATGAAAAAAGAAAACGGCAGGAAATGAAAAGCATTGAAAGCCATAAATCATATGTAAAGTTTTAGGAGAAAACTATTACATAATAATTAAAATGGTACGCATACGTACATTTCTAAAAAGTGACACTCGTTTCTCATTTTTGCACAGAGATTTAGAGTGTTCTTTTTGTAACATAAAAATGCGGACCCCTAAAACCTACAAACAACACTACTTATATAGATTTCTAAAATAAAATTGTCCTAACGGTCGACTAAGCATCCGTCAACACGTGTCTCGGCCATGCAACCTTCATCTAGGGAAACTCCACGTGTCATGAAAATAACTGTCTAGTCTTATCCATTTCTTTCGACCTCGACTAGCCTTTGAGAAAAACGAATACTTATAAGTTCTTTCTTCTTAAGTAATGCACAAACGAGAGCTTACTTTCGACCATATGCCTTTTTTGAAGTCGAACGCTCCTCGACTCAAATGCCTTATCTGAAGTCGAACGACTCTTGACTCAAAAAAGATCTCAACACCTCTCTTTTGATCAATGTGCTTTCACAATCATATTTTAAATAGTAAGTCGAAATTCCTAGGTAACAGACATATAACACAAATTGAGGCGTAGTATCTTTAGATATAATTACAAAACCTTTACCAACCACTTTGGAAGTGGTCCTATCTGCTATGAAAACAACATAATCCTTATGATAGGGATTGTAATTGTGAAATACATTAATGTCCCCTGTCATATGATCACAGGCTCCAGAATCAACAATCCAGGAGCTTGGTTTTTGGTGATTGACATTGAGAGCAGTAGAAGAATCACCTTTTTGGGCAAAAGTAGCAGTAAAAGAATGTGTACTAGTATTTATAAGAGTTTGTTGGAGCATCTTCTGAAGTGTATCCATCTACTCTTTACTGAATGGACTGGACTCAAATGTATTTCCATATTTAATTTCACTTGAAGTTGCTGCATGAGTGTGACGATCCTTGTAGCGAGGCTTCCAATTAGCTGGTTTTCCATGTAGTACCCAAAATATCTCCTTTGTATGTCCTGGCCTATTGTAGTGATCATACTAGCTTCTAGTCTTGATATTTTCTTGAGGCTCTCTTATTGCTAGAATAGAAATTTCTATAGTGGTACTTAGATTATGGTATCCCAATATAATGTTTCTTCTAGTTTCTTATCTCCTCACTTTAGCAAAAGCTTCACGAATATTGGGAAGAGGTTTAGTTGTAATTATTCTTTCTTTTACCTCATCTAGATTCTTATTCAATCCCAATAGAAACTGATAAACACGATCTTTCTCTATCAATTATTTGTACAGTTTTCCATATTCAAGATTCTTCCAAGTTATGTCCTCGTAAGAATCAAGTTGCTGCCAGTACCTTGTGAGAGAGTGATAATACTCTATAATAGACACTTCTCATTGTCGCAAGTTATATAGGAGACTTTTTATTTCAAATATGGCCGAGGTGTTGTCCATATTTAAGTAGGTTTCTTTTGCTGCATTTCAGATCTCTGCAATAGTAGCATAATACATGAAGTTTTATCCAGCTTCATTTGTCATGGAGTTTAGCAGCCAAGACATGACCAGGCTGTTTTCGCGCTTCCACGTCTGATGGGTTTGGTCTTCTTTCTCCAATTTTTTTCCATCATTGCTGATGTAGTCTTCCTTCCTTTTTCCTTGTAGGAAGATACATACTGATCTAACCCATTGTAAATAATTCTTGCCATTAAGTTTATGGCCAGTAACTGGGAGAATTATTTCAGTCAGTCTGGTGATGCTATTGCTAGGCATCCCAACTGAGACGTTTTGTTTTGAATATGTGGTAGATTTGTGCTGGTTAGCCATGGGAATTTTTCTTGGATCAGAATGGTGCTCAGATACCATGTGAATGTTATTTTTTCCCTTGCTTTCAAATGTATTACAAAGTGTGTGTGTGTGTGTATATATACACATTATAGGAAAAAGACATACTAATATAATAATTAATTCATATATATACAAAAAGAAATATTTATGAATGTTGTGGTAAATAAACGGGATATTAATCCATAAATTACTCCCGAATCATTGACAGTTGGCTGCCATGATATGTCATAAAAGGACACAAATCTGTAGAGGATATGAAATTAATATTCTATCCATATTCAACACTTAGTGTCTTGTCAGGCATGATTCTATAGGCGCCTCACCCGAAAGACTATGAGTCTCATTTTATAGGGTCAACGTATAATCTCTTCCGAGGGACTTAGATTCCCATCAAACAGGCTTATATAACACCTCGCCTGAGGAGCATAGAGTTTCATCATACAAGTTCTAGCCTGAAGTCTTGCCTAAGGAACTCGACCAAAGTCGGCCCCGAGAGACTTAACTTTAAGTCTTGCCTGAGAGTTTCGATCGAAGTTTTGTCTGAGAGACTCAATGCGTGGCATAGACATTAAAATAAATTTTTGTAATTTTTAGGTATTAAAGGTGCAGTGTCAGTGAGTCTGTCCTACCTCTCCATACCACCATTATTTTTGTAGGACGACCCAAGGTTTTAGGCTCATGCCCTCGACTATGTTCGCCCCGTTTTTGTGCGGGACGGGCATGCCCATTTAATACCCCTACCCACATGGCCTCATACTATCACATGTTCCAAAATCAATAAAATGATAATAAGGTTTAACTTATTTTTGTTTATCATTTCCTTCCCGTGACCAACAAAAAAAACACAGTGAGTAAGTGAGTGAAAAACCATGCTTCTTAAATTGTGCGTGTGTGTGTGTGAGAGAGAGAGAGAGATAGATAGATAGAGAGAGAGAGAGAGAGAGAGAGAGAGAGAGAGAGAGAGAGAGAGAGTTGCTTCAAATTGAAACACACAACAAAGCATAGAGAAATTGATGAACTCATGAACTGGAAGTTATGAAGTGGTGAATAAAAATATTGAAGCAAAAGCAAGTCAAAGACAAATTGTTCATGGAATCTTTTAGCAATACAAATAAATAACATAAATTAATGTTAACTAAACATGATATTCTTATTCTAAAGTCTCTGATTCTTTTGTTTGTGTCTGAGATTCTTCTGCTTGGGCCTAAGATTCTTCTGCTTTAGTCGTATAGAATATAAATTTGTATTGAATATTAACAATTGGCTGTTGCAGTTGAAACACCGTTATAATTTGTTACTTACTATTCAATTGATGTGGTAATGCAGGTGTTGTAAGTAATTTCCTTTTACACTACAATTGCAGTTTATTGCCAATGTGTTGTCGACTGCAACCACAATATTGCGCTCATATAATGTGACACGGTTTATACAACTTCAAAGGGAAGATTATGCAGACCTTGGGGGTTATGCTTTGAAAGTGGCTAGAATGTTGCAAAATTGAGGCTATTTAGTCTCCTTTAATACTTCAAGTATCCCATTATTTATTGTATTTTATGTCAAATTTATTTTCGACTTTATTGATCTAACTATCTTGTGATAATTGAAAGATATCTTGAAAATGATCTCTAGGTATCAAAATGTTTAATTCAAAAGAGGCGTCCCCAAAATCTTTCATCCCTAAACTTTTGCTAGAGATTTATCGGTTTCACGTACTAATTAAGCTCATATCATTGTTGACTGAATAAAATAAAATCGTCATATATTATTATGAATATATACTTACTAATGACTTTACCCATAATTTCCCTCATATTTATATCTCTAAACCAAATAAGACATCTAACTCCATAATATTCACCTCAAAACAAAACAATCAACAACACAATATTAATTTCAAAATCAAATGAGATAATTAAATGTAATAAAATACAATCACTTACGTAAAGTCGCAAACTCGAAAAATACATCTAAAATGATACACTCATTTACATAATCTATGTAAATTCGATAAATAAAGAATTTATCTAAAATTAAAACAATGTATATAAATAATATACTATTGAAACAATATGTATGACTTAATTGCAACTCCGGTTCTCCCTATTTTCCTTTTTTTCTCTTTAATTTAAGTCCATCCATTTTAAAATTAGTTTTTAGTCCAATTGTTTAGTTTTTTTTCCAGGATTTTAATCTTCACCCATTTTGAGACCAAGTTTAATGACATGACACTGGATGTGATAATGTGTCATTTTCACATTTACCAAATTTAAATCCAGATCATTTTTATTTATAATAATAATAATAAGTTATTAATATTAACAATTACTTATTACTTTAATACTTTAAGATTACCCGTTTATGCAAAATGTGTTCTTTCCAGAATATGAAACCATAACCTATTGTGATTTCCAATTTTGCGTTTGTTGACAATGAATCATAAATCTTACATTTTTATAGTCTTCAACAACTCCATTCAATCTCGTGTTAGGGATTTCCTCTTGTGTTTGCTAAAGAAGTTGCTCAGTGAAGCAAACGTTCGTCCATTTTTGTGTTTTTCTTCAAAAGTGCCATGCCCGTCGTACGTTTCAAGGTATGTAGTTTTGCAGATGTTGTTTCAAAGTTTTTCTTATGTCTATTATGAAGTTTTGCTTATATTTTGTAATGAGGGGAATAAGGGTTGTTGTTGTCCCACTTACTAAAATCAATGCTCGTGGTCCTTAATGTCTGTTATGCTTGTGGTTATTTTATTATTTTATTGTGGTCCCAGTTTTGTTGTGGTCTCTATTTTATTACTAAGTTGTGGTTATTTTTCTGCTTTGTTTTGTATATACTAGGAGAAAAACAAGTTGTTAGACTTAGAATACACCAAAGGGGTCAATTTGTCTATAATTTCGTGAAGTGGTATGTTGATGGGACAATTTCTGAAATAGATTGGGATTGGAATATGGACTTAATGTCTTATATGCAAATTGTAAGTATGATAAAAAAGGAGGGGTATGGTAATATAAAGGGGTCCATGATATTGGAACCCTAAGTTTTCTTTTGCTTGTTGACTTAGGCCATTGAGTAATGACCAAGATGTGATAAGGTTCATTGAAGATGTTAGAGGAAATAAGGTCATTATTGTTTATATCGAACACAATGTTGACATACATGAAGTCACCAATGATAAGGTTGAAAAAGTAAATGTTGAAGAAGTAAATGATATGAATGAAGATGTTAATGATGTTGATTTTTATGTTAATGTGTATGTTAATGAAGAAAGTGATATTGATCCTGATTATAACAGGAGCAATGAGAAAGATGAGTATGGTGGGAATGATGATAGTGACGAGTGTGATTTAGATCCTGATGTTGATATAGATTGAACGACACTTCTTTTTAATAAGCCAACAAATCAAACTTCAAAACATAATGTTATTTTTTATAATGATAATTGCAATTCAGATGACCTGCATACTCTACTAGAGAATGGCATTGAGTATATATTGTGTGTTAAAAATTTATATGACAGTTGGAGGAAGAAATATCATGGGATAGAAATGAAGGAAGTTTTATAGAGTGCCCCTAGGGCCAACGATACCTGGATAGGAAAGAAAAATGAATCAAATGTAAGAGCATAATACGAAGGCTTATAAAGACATGATGGATGTACCTGCTGCATGTTGGAGTAGAAGAGGGCAACTAAAGGATGAAGTGCAACATGGAATTATGAAAGCGGCTTTGCAATATTTTGGGTGTCAAAATGACATGGAAACATATGCTATTAATTTAATGCAAAATAACTATGCTCGTAGGAGGTGAGATTTCACAAGGATACCATGTTGTCATGTTATCACATGCACATGATATAACAAGAAGGAATCAAAAGATTATGTTTCATCTGACTATAAGTAACACATTGTAATATTGTATGTATTTCTTAATTATGCAAAATTTGTATGTTAGCTCACTAATGTATTTGTATGTTCAAGATATCTAATGTACTGACTACTTATAGCTATATCATTCCGTCAACAAATATTCCACAACTATAGCCCAATGACAAAACTGAACCAACCAACCATCCAGTCATGAAGAGAACAATTGGTCAACCACTATCCATAATATCTCCACCTTATCCATACTATCTCCACTATCCCTTCATCCACTATCCCTTCATCCACCGCTCATCACATCACACACAACCCGATTCAATTCCCTTCTTCCCAATTTTATCCATAAGCCACCGTTTGTTTTCTCTGCGTTCACATTACTTAAGTACATGTGTTGCAACTAATGCAAACACAAGTAACACTAAAAACACCAATGACAAATCCATAAAATAACCTATAAATCTATTCTTCATCTTCAACAATTCTTCATTTTTTATCACTCATTATGTTTAAAAGTTTATCATTATCGTCCTTCAATGATCTAATCACATCCTTTACTCGATTGCTCATTTCTTCATCAAACCATTAAAAAATTACACCCTTTTTTCTCACCATCTTAAAATGATCACAACCATTAAACCTTCTTCCAGAGTTCTCCTAAGCTTATAATGTCATCAATGACAACTCAGAGTCAAACAAACATCAATTCTTTATTCTTCTTAGACCGCCACAAGAGAATCTTGATTCAATAATGAAAACAAAAAACATGAAGCTTATATGACACAACTAACAAATAAAAGAGGAGAATATGTAAACGATGCAGAAAAAGAATCATGGTTTAATATTATTTAATTGATTTTTGAATTTTAATAATATTAAATTATTTTTAATAAATAACATGATTAATATTACTAATGAAAATGAAGTAATTTTAATTTGATAAATGTGACAAGGATAGATGATCACACATAATTTCATGTCATTAAAATTTAGTTTTAAATGGGGAGGAGATTAAAATCTTAAAAAAAACTTAAAAATGAGATAAAAAAATAAGACAATCTAAAGGTTCTAACTTTTGAGGTTTCTTACGCACTATGTGTATTTCCAAAAATATTCTGTTTTTAGAGATGTATTTTCGAAAACACTTTTTTTATTTAACGTTGATTTGTTCAGTATGTGCATCTACGAAACCTTTATTTAACGTTGGATTTTGTAGATAAACCTACAGAATAACTCAACATTAAATAAAAAAGATATTTTCGAAAATAAATCTCCAAAAACAAAAGACAAAAATAAAATTTCGATAAACGCATAAAAGTATTATGTTGTCAAAATGAAATGGCAGAATAAAAATATACAAAATAAAGGGTGTACCTAACAACAACACTAATAATGCAAAATTACCTTTTAGATCTATTGCAACACAAAATAAATAATTACCAAATATTGTTAACATTTACCAAAATTTATATGTATGTTTGGGTTCTTCATATGATCTAAACTCAAACCGAGCTTGACACAACCAACCACACGCAAATCGAGAGCAAGAGATCACACACAGAGTGCGCACAGAGTAGCAATGGCATCTTCTTTCGTCAAGCTTGACGATTCTCCAATGTTCCAGAAGCAGGTTCGCATCTTCACATCGCAATCTACTTTTCTGCTCAATCTAACTATCCAGTTTCAATCCAGATTTACTTTACTCTCACAACATTATTGTAATATTATGCTATCCATTCACTTTCTCACCATAGCCACCTTTTGGATTTCCATTTTCCTTGATTTTGAATCAGAAATAAGCAATTTTGCAAGTGTGCCAGGATTTAGGAACAATTTGCTACCATTACCAGTTTTATAGGATGCATAGAGTTCTCTTAATGGCTACTTTAAAATGATGATCATTTTCCCCTCCTTTGAGGTGTACTTACTTGTGTGAGTGTCCTATTTAATATCTATAGGTTTTGCTGTTTTCCCCTGAAATAGGCATGTGCATTTCCGTTATTTATACTTTTGGATACTATATCATAGGAATCAACTGGGTAGCTTATCTAGCAAAAGGATTGGAACTATGGATTCTTGCGCAATGCATTTTTTGTGTATGAATTTAGTAATTTGTCGAGATCTATCTGTTAAAATACTTCCAGCAAATACAAAATCCAAAAATTAGATTCACACCCTTTTCCGAACTGTGTTTAATAACTTTAAGTCTATCCAGATGTGGTAAAAGTAAACAAGTTTTACTTTTACACATACACATCTAATCAGATTTCACCATCTTTTCACTTTGTAAATGGGTTTCTAGAAGCTGTATTATGATTTTGGCCAGAAGGTGAGATTTAGCTGTATATCTACACAAAATTGTTTATATTGTTTTTCTAAGTAGTGATGTTTATATCAATCATTTTTCTTGGATTTGTAGTTTTTTTTGAAAGAAAAAAACGGGCCTTTACCTGGTTAAGAGTGATGGTACTTTACAGTGATTTATTTATATTGATCATGTTTCTTGGATTCGTAGTTTTTTATATAGAAAAAACAGTCATTTACCAGATTAAGAGTGATGGTACCTTGCAGTGAGTTATTTATTTTCCATGGAACAGTTATTTTTTATGGAAGACACAGCAGATGAGTTAAAGGATCGGTGCCAGAATCTATTCAAAGGGTGTAAGAAGTTTATGTGAGTGCTCGATGGTATTCCTATATAGAGTATTATATGTTATTTTTTAACTTGCTAAAGCAATCCTAGATTTTGATTTTATGAATATTTTACTTTAGTACAACAGAAAGAAGTACACGGATTATTTTTTTGTTGGCTACTCATGGTTGTTTCAAGGGGATTTATATTATCGTTAATATGTGGAAAGAAAAGGACAACCCTGTTGCATTTGTGAGCTATTGGCTCGCGCTTACCTTTTTTATTATTCTTTTTAGGATAATTTCTTATTCCACTCCAGTTGTAGTCTCTCCCCTTCTTTCTAATAGTATTCTTTCATGATTTTTTAAATTTATTTTAATAAGGTTTTCAAATAAATTAATTTTTTTAATCAAATGCAAATGTTTTTAAATGTAAAATGATGTTAGTGCCAGTGTGCCACCAAATTTGGTCCTGAAATGGTGTATGTGGAGTATCTAAATACTAGTTTTCTTCAAGTTTGATCAAATGAAAATAAAGCAGAATTGGTTTTTAATGATAATAGTTATTTTTTGGGTCTAACCGTTGAACTGGAAGATTATTGGTGAATGACTATGTGGTGTTTGTTAAAAGACACGGCTTTAAAGTTTAAACACAGAAGCACCGTGTTTTAGTTGAAAATTTCACCAATCAAATTAGCCTGTTATTGCTTAAACCATTTTCTGGAACCACACCAGGGGCATTTTATTGACGCTTTCTTCTATATCTCCTCAGGACAGCTTTGGGGGAAGCACATAATGGAGAAAACGCCTTTGCTGATTCATTAGAAGCATTTGGAGGTGGCTACGACGACCCTGTTAGTGTATCAGTTGGAGGTTGTTGAAATTTATTAATATATTGTTTTACTTCATCTTCCTCGTACAAGTTAAGGATTTCACGTGGCAGTTCTTTTGTACTTACAGAAGAACTATATTTTTGTTTAGTGTTAAAATTTGTTAATTACTTAGTTTAGCATGTTAAAACACTGAGTTTGTTTATCAACATGGTCCTTTTTAGCAATCTACAGCTTAATTTATTTTTCCTTGTAAAAGGTTTTTACTTCACAGAACTTTGCCCTAATTAGTGAAGGACTTTTATATCTTTTTTTACAGCAAAGGCAAAATGAAAATATTAAACAACCGCTCCAATGTATTTTCATCTAGTTCTTGATCACGCCTTTTCTTTTGATGATTACATAATGCTGTAGTCTATTTTTATACCATTTGACTTACTTGAGGACATCTTTGTCACCATTCAAGCTATGCATAAGCTGGCTTTGTTATTTGATGATAAGTGGGATATCTGATATCCACCAAAGATAGCCCTGACCATTGCTAAGAGTTAATTGTATTTGGCTTTCTAACCAGGACCCGTCATATCTAAGTTTATCACTGCACTACGTGAATTAGCGACTTTTAAAGAGCTTCTTCGCTCACAGGTGAGTCCTTGAACCAAAATGCTGCACTTTTTTCTTTGAGTTTCAATAGATAGTAGTGACTGCGAGACTTGCCTTACTTAAGATGTGTTTACCTTGAAAGAATTTTGTTTAGCCTGCTTATTCAGCTTGTTCAAATTTACTAAAACAAAGATCAAGAAAACAATCCTTTTGATTTCTCTTTCATAGTAAGTTTGATGAGTTAGATTTATGTATTCCTGTCTTTTTCTGCTGAATATATTTTACACTTATCATTCATGTAGTAATTAAATGAAAATCATGCAACTGGTTCTGTTTAACCCCATTGTGCATGAGTTGTGTTTGTCAAAAGACCTAAGTTGAACAGGCAAAAACATATTCAGTTTTCCATTCCTCTAATCCACATAAAAATAAAGTGGAACCCCAACTACAATTTCCTCATCCAAAAAATTTGAAGCAGTGTAAGCGATGACTTAACCTGTAGAGGTTCCTAGTTTATGGTAGAAGGAAAGTTTTGAAGGCTCCAATTTTGTAAAATAAAAATTGAATAATAGTTGAAAACTCCTTCCCTGTTTAAGATCTTCTTTTCACGAATCTTTGCTGGACAAGATAGATCTATTAGGTTGTATTCTTAGTTTTTTTTTTTTTTGAGAAATTACTTGACATATTTCTTTTATAGGTAGAGCATGTATTGATTGACCGGTTGTCAGAGTTTCTAAATGTTGATTTGCAAAATGCAAAGGTATTTACTTTTTTTTCCACTCTCAAGTTGATGTTTCTACTGTAAAGGTTTTATGTACCTCATCTGTTTAGTGAAATTTCTTAGACTTTCTCTCTTCTGTTTCCATCCATTTTTGCTTATATCAGGAATCTCGTCGTCGTTTTGACAAGTCTGTTCAATCGTATGATCAGGTATTGAGAAATTATAAGCTCTATACTCAAACTGTAAAGTGAGTTTTTAACATTATTCTATTTGCAAATACATTCAGTAATTTTGGTAAAGCAAACTGGCATTCATAAGTGAATGTTATATTTTCTTGTGTTGTTTACTTGATTAGATATTCTTCTTACAAATCAGTTCTTGTGTTGAATATAAGCTAATTGGTAACTTTTGTTTGTGACATCTATTTTTGGGTATTCACCCTGTTTATTTTACTCTTTTCCTTCTTTAAGCCATTATTTACTGTTTAAAAAACCTCAAAAGAGTTACTGGGTGTCTTTTAATCTTTTGATGTGATTGTTAAATTGTGTTGTTGGTGCATAAGAATTTTATCTTTTATCGTAATTGACTGTTGTTTGTGCGTTATTTTTGCAATTTATATTTATCACTTCATTTTATTTGTCTCTTAACTGAACTGGCAGTTGTTTATGAAAAATTATATTTTGGTTAGAGTTTAGTTATTCTTACAGTAGTAATCCTTGATATTTTGAGGTAAAATGAATTTTAGAAAATACACCTAACTGCTATTTTAGCAATCAAAGTACTCTTGTAACCATCGTGATAAGGCTTGCATAAGTTCAAAATGGCCTAATTGCTAATTTAAATTATTTAGTTTCGTCTATTAATGCATTTCTACTTTGTACATGTATGGCACTTTTGAAAGCAGGAACTTGCATGCATCCTTGACTTCAACGTTATAAGTCTTCCATTTATCTGATGTTTATTTTATTTTTATTTTTATTATATTGCACCCAGATACCCAATTGCTTACCGTCGATATCAGTATTGGTTTCTAACAGTTTGTGTATCTCTTTTCTACAGTCACGAGAAAAGTTTGTTTCTTTGAAGAAGAATACTCCTGAAGATATTGTTGCTGAATTAGAAGAGGTTTGCCGTATCAATTAGTAAATGATCAGCTGCTTCTCCCTTATATTATGATGTGCCAATGATTACAGATTGCAGTGAAAAGTTTGCCGGTTCAAGGGTTATGCATGTGCACTTATTTTACTTGCTGGAGTTTATATTTGAGACCTAGTTTAGAATATATTTCATCACATTCCTGCTTAAATATAAATTTTGTTACTGTTATGGTAGTAAATATTGAAGTGATTTGTGTTCTTTGTCTTGCTGACTCCTTAGTTTTGTATTTAGGGGTAAAAGGTTAAAAGAGTTTCACCATATTTATATTCTTCATCATCCGTCCTTTAGAATTAAAAAACAACCTCAATCTACGATAGTTCATTATTTTTTCTTTATTAAGTAAATTGAAAAGAGACAACCTAAAAATGGTATTGCTGAGATTTGTCTTGTGAAACCTTGGAGCAATGATTGGCGCCGCTTCTGTGTGAGAAATAGTTCATAAGTTTGAGTTATGGAGTTAACTTCTTACAATTGCAGGCTAAGACTATGTATAATAGATTTACAGTGAGTTTGATCCTTTCGCGGGCCTTGCCATTGCAGGAGCTTTATAGCTCTAGGTTTCCCTTTTCACATATCTTATGAATTCAGCAATACCGCTTGGTCCATGTAACAAACTCACCTAGTGGAATAAGGCTTGGTTGATTGGTTCTTCTTGTTATTGTTGATATTGATTCATAGACGACTCTGCACTTTTGCTCACATTTATAATCCACTGCGTTCTCTGTTTGTTTGTCATATTCTTTCACGACTATTGGTAAGTCCAATATTTAATCAATTATATGATACTTTGATCAATGGCAGGGTCTACAAAATTCGAAGTCATCATTTGAGAAAAGCCGCTTCAATCTAGTATGTCTTTTACAGTTATGGATGTTTTTTGCTGATATTTCAACAACCTTATTTATGGTATGAATTTGGCTATTGGGTTTTAAGGAGTGCAGGTACACTCTCTCATGAATATTGAAGTGAAAAAGAAGTACGAGTTCTTGGAGTCAATAAGTGCAATAATGGACGCTCATCTGAGATACTTTAAACTGGTCCGTAAATTGGTTCCTTATTCACGTGTGAACTTTCATTGTTTTTATTATTATTCTTTTGTACTTAACATGTCACCTTATGCTTTAGGGTTATGACTTACTGAGCCAAATGGAGCCTTATATTCACCAGGTAACTAGTGTTTTTGTTCATTTCTTACAAGGGAAGATATTTTCAAAATATGATTATGAGCACATTCGATCATGTTACGATATGGTATAAAACTATTCATGCCTCTAAACCTAGTAACGTAAGCTTTTAGGTTCTGGCATTGTATTAAAAATAAAGTTTCTATTATTCATTCCTACAAATAACAGAAGAAATAGCCGGTAAAAGTGATAAAACAGTAACAGAATTAGAGCCGAGTGTATTATTTGTATTAATAAAAATGAGCTCAGCGGTGTGTACTATAGAATGTAATGGAATATCAGGGAGCCTAAGCTCCTAACCAAGAATGATTTGCTTCTAATAGACTTAAATAAAATGTCATAATTGCATCTCTCATTCTGTCTCATATTTCAACTGTGAGCAAAAGAGCACATGAAAAATAATCCTCTCCTACATGTTATAATAGATCCCTCAGTTTAGATGATCTATAAGTTACTCCCTTCTCCATCAAACAAATTGCTTCCTTACCTTTTAGAGTATCTTAGATTATCTTCTAGGATTAGTTTCAACATTACTAAACTATTATCACTTTTTCTAAGCAAGGAGATAAAGTGCAACGACATCCATGGCAGAGAAGGCATCTCAACTATATTGGCACCCCTAAACCACCACCTATTATTTGCAGCCTATGAAACATGGACACCTCGAATATGACATTGAAACTAACACAGCGATACCGGTAATAATTTTAAAAAAATGATAAAATTAAACGTAATCACAAGTATGAGTGCCGGTGTCTGACACAGACAAAGACACACAGCTTTTTCTAGATGTGTCAGTGCTACCTAGCTTGCAGCACTCTAAATATATTAAAATAAAAATAACTAAAAAAGTGTTTGAGGGTACTAGGCTAAAACTTAAGGAAACAAGATAGTGGACAAATAACAACCACCAACAACAACAACCAAGCTTTATCCTACTAATGGTGTTGGCTACATGGATCAAATGACGACGCTAAGACCTTATTTTTATCCAACTCGTTAATCTCGGGATCTTTTTTAATAGTTTGGCTTATAGTTTTTCTAGGTCTATCTCTACCTCTAGTTGTTTAACTACTCTCCATTTAGTCTACTCTCTCCATTTAAATTTGTCAAGAAAGAAGTCTGCATTGGAAAACTGAGGCACAAGATTCCACCTGATAGAGCAGAGTATCAATTTACAGGAGCAATCAAGAAATAATGGAAATGATGAAGTACTTATTAATATGAAATGGTTAAAGCTGAATGCTAAGAGTTCCAGAGCTAATAGCTCCTCAGCAGAGTAAACAATTCCCTATTTGCCTAAATGTAAGGTAAAAATGCAAATAATTGGATAGAGTTTTCCTCCCCTTACTCTCATTTTATTAGGGGAATATTCGAATTAACGAGACATGATTCAATTCAAGATGTGAGTTGATAGAGATGTCTCTGGATGAATCTAGATTTAAAAGTCATGTTTTTTATGGATGATGTTAATGGAAGAGAAGAGACTCAATCAATTAATATTAGACAAATTTTTTGAGTTCTTTTAATGATGCTTTTGTTGATATCCTAATAGGGATGAAAATAGATTATAATTTATACGAAAACTCTACACTATCTTTTGATCACAAGTATTATTTTTTGTAAATTGTGATCTTTATGATTATATACTAATGAAGAATGATCAATACATATTTTATTTAATTATTTTACATGCACGAGTCTTATTCAATTTTTTTTAAACATATCTTAGTCGTATCATATCCCGAATTTAATATTTTTTGCGTAACCACATCCGTATCGTAACCATACTACGTATCCGGGCTTCATCTGAATGACCAATTCATAAATTCAGTTTATACTTGAATGGCATAAAGAGATTTCACCTCCTGATTTCTCCACCACTTCTAATAAAGTACTTTTCCCATATTAACTACTCAACACTGGGAACAATCATATATGTGGATCATGCTGTGTATCCTATATTCCTGTTATATGATCCAAACAAAATGATTTTTGAAGGCTAGTGATTACCTCTAATGTTTCATTTGATATTTACTTTCAATGTTACTTGTGGGTAGCAAAAAGTGATGATTAATCCTTGCCCAAATAAAATTTATTATATATTTTATTAAAGAAGTTAGTGGATGTACTAAATCAAGGGATCATCATTATAGGGGCCAAGTGTTTTTTCTGAGTTTGAATTTCATGTATCATGTATGTAATTTGAATTCCTTGCAGCTTGAGAAGATATCTCCTGCGAGTTATTATCTTATACTTTTACTCGGAATGCATTATTCTGCTCTTGTTTTGTTTATTATATGCTGTTGATTCTTCAAACTGGCTTGGGGGGCACAGTATAAATAATATGTTGTAATTGTACATTGTGACTGTTGAATATATAAGCTTTGAGGAATTTTATTTTATAATAATCAAGTTTGACGTAATCTCTTTAATATTTGATGCTGGTGGCTTTGAAAACTCAACTAGACAGCTTCATTCAAAATCACTATCTATTTTACATTTGGTGACTGTCCTTAACTTAGGTGCTAACGTATGCTCAACAATCTAAAGAAGTGGCTAATATTGAGCAAGATAAGCTTGCAAAACGGATCCAGGAATACAGGACGCAGACAGAGGTTGAAAATATACCCATGCCAGGTGCTGATGGCACCCAACCTGTAGGTTTGAATTCTTATAAAAACTTTGAAGCAGGGATGCAGTCTGCAACCAAAGGCGAGGCAAGTAATTCACATTTTCTGGTTAATATTGATAATTCTCCAGTTGACGATAGATATATTGTTTTTTATCTTTACCTTGATGTTTTATTCTTGCAGTGTAATTTTTTTCTTCCTGTTTTTAGATTCAAACAGTTAAACAAGGCTATCTGTTAAAACGATCATCAAGGATGCGAGGAGATTGGAAAAGGAGGTTTTTTGTACTTGATAACCATGGGAGTTTATATTATTACAGATCAAAAGGACCCAAACCCGCGGTAGGAATACTTTTTTCATATCTGTTTCACCTCAAGCGATCTACTAATGTTTTTCTTTGAAATCTGTTTACAGGGATTTCAGTCATATAATTATAGTCGTTCTTCTGAACAAAATAGTGGCATGTTTGGTAGATTCCGTTCAAGGCATAGTAGGGCAGCGTCACTAAATGAGGATATTTTGGGTTGTTGTACAGTTGATCTGTGCACATCCACTATAAAGATGGATGCAGAGGATACAGATCTACGACTTTGCTTCCGTATTATTTCTCCCTCAAAAACATATACACTGCAGGTGACCAAGAAAATTATTTCATAGTTTTGAATAAGTCATATAATCACTGTAATGTTTAAAATTATCTTGGTGACAACCAAAAAAGTTCTTTGTACCTTACCTCTCATTTGTTTGATTTTTTTTTTCAAACGTAAATATTAAAAATGGACATACTGTTTGTTAAATTTGTCAAAGTTTCATAGATCTTTTATCAATATATGTATCCTAGTCTGTTTTACTTTTGGATTGATTTCTTTGTTAGTTTACTTTTAAAGTGATTTCATCAGGCTGAAAATGAAGCTGATAGGATGGACTGGGTAAACAAAATTACTGGAGCTATCACCACGCTTTTTAATTTTCAGTTTCTTCAACAGGTTATCCACTCAACTTTTTTGAAACATATACCAATATGTCCATAATATGATGTGATTTCAACATTTTTCCATTTCTAATTGCTGCAGCCTCATTATGGTAAATTGCAATTACAAAATAAAAACTCACCAACTGGTTCTTCCTTGACAAGTCAACAAGAGGATAGTAATAAATCTTTGATGGATGATGTATATTCCAAAGAAGTGGGTAGTGTCTCTAAAATTTTAAGGGGAGTTCCTGGGAATGACAAGTGTGCTGAGTGCAGTACTCCTGAACCAGACTGGGCATCTCTAAACCTTGGTATACTGCTGTGTATTGAATGCTCTGGAGTGCATCGCAATCTTGGAGTTCATATCTCAAAGGTGCATTCTTTCAGACAAATGCAAACCATTTATTTTGCTTCTGCGTACTGGATTGAAATTTTTAATCTCTAACATTGAAATCCATGGGTTGAGATTTTAAAATTCTAGTTATTGATTCATTGTTCTAGTATATTTATATAGTATTGAAGTGCTTACAGATTTTTTCAAATCTTGGGTAAAAAGCTCTCACCTTTAGAATCTTATTAGTTTTAACTTTTGAGAAATAATCTACACTTTTGTTTGTCTTTATAGTTTAACTGAACCATTTTTCATATATAACGTGATTTCTGACTTAGTATTTATGAATCATGATCGATAACCATTTCCTAAAGGTCATTAAATTTTGTTTACCAACTGCAGGTGAGATCTATAACGTTAGATGTGAAGGTTTGGGAACCTACCATTTTGGAGTTATTCAATAACTTAGGTAATACTTTTTGTAATTCTATTTGGGAGGGCTTGCTTCTGCTTGGTGATGAAAGGTATACTTTTGTTTCTCTTTAATGCAATGTAGTGCTTTAATTTTCGTTGAGTTATTTTCATTAGCTGAGCTTGTCATCCTTTCTTTTTTGGGAATAATTATCTGCAGAGTAGGTGAATCAAATGTGCCTTTGAAACCACGTTCCACAGACCCCTCTCAATATAAAGAAAAGTACATCCAAGCAAAGGTAAGCAATTTCAGTTCAATTTCACTTTTATGTAGGTAAGTTTTCATAGTTTACTGTAATAGGGACAGCTTGATTATTGGTATTTTAGATATAGTTAAATAGTGTGATTATGATGAATTTTTAATTTGTTTGTTAAATAAGGATTTTTTTCCGTTATATAATGACTCTTTTGGCCACTGAGGAATAAAACTTATAAAAATAATTTTGTTGTGAATTCAATAATATATTTACTTATACCCACAAAAACCAGCACTCACGATTATTACCAACGTTTCTATAATTATCAAAAGTCTTATGGATATAATTATTATTTATCAACTATGTATAGTTTGGCCTTCCATTGGAATTGAATAGTGTTTTGTGGATTTGACTCCACCTTTCTGGACATAATTACTGGTTTCATTACTAATAGAAATAGGACATTTGACAGTGTTACTTTTATGGAGAGATTATGTACCCAGATCACTGCTCTTAGGGAAAATAGTTCTAGAATCAGATTGGTAATCTCTATAATCTAATTTCCACTTTTGTTCTTATTTTTATTGTTCTCTGATCTCATACATTATTTCTACTAATCATATGCCAGTTTATAATTTCTGTGCCATGTTATCTGATTAAAGCCTCTTTTTTCTTCAATATTTATACCGAGGTAAATATTGTTGTAACTTATGTTTTGTTAATCAGTATGCAGAGAAATCACTAGTCATCCGGGAAGAGGACATACCCGAAAATCCTTCAGTTTCCACAAAAATCTGGCAAGCAGTTCAGTCTTTAAATGTAAAAGAAGTGTATCGCCTTATTGTAACATCAACTTCAAATCCAATAAACACAAAATTTGAAGAAGCGGTTTCCCATGCCGAGACTGAAAATCATCAGCATGATCCTGAAGCCTGTCTGAGGATTAAAGAGGCTAGTGAAACAGAGAGTTGTTTCCGCGGTTGGTCTTTATTACACCTAGCATGTCATTCTGGCAGTACATTAATGGTTGAGCTGTTGCTCCAATTTGGTGCTGATATAAACATGCGCGATTATCATGGAAGGACTCCGTTGCACCGCTGCATTTCTAGTGGGAAAAATTCATTGGCTAAGTTTTTACTAAGAAGGTAATGCTATATTTATGTCTAATACACACTTCCAATTTAAGCATAAACTAACATGCGAATTTACCAGGGGTGCAAAACCATCAATTAAAGACGCTGGAGGACATACTGTACTTGAAAGAGCAATGGAGTTGGGAGCAATAACTGACGAACAGCTATTTATCTTGCTTGTTGAGTGCCAGTAAAGATTGAACTGGTATATATATTATACTAGTATTTAAAACCCATACAAAGCACAAGAAAAGTTACTGTCGACTGAAAGTTTATAGCATGTCTCAGAAACGGAGATTAATGTCTGTTTCTACTGTCACACATGGTTGGTTACACTTGTATTAAATAGATTTTTAGAAAGAAATATTTGGATAAAGTGCAGAATTTGAATGAGTTTATTAGTGTTATTATTATGGGTTGTCGTGGATAAGCTGTTGTTCAACAATATTAAATTTGATGTATTGATTCTTGATTGTTTCATGACCAACTAACCAAAAGGTACTTCGTTGGCTTTTTAATTTATCTGCGTTCATATTTCTCTGTTATAAGCTAACTTAGCTAAGTCCTTGTATTACATATTTCTAACCAACAATGAGTGGAATAACTCGAACTTAAGTCGTTGAAGTATCCGAATGGAATGTTTTTATATTTCAACCACTGAATATTTTTATATTACTCTAGTAATTATGAATTTAAAAAATTAAATATGTATCGCTATAAAAGTTTCTAGTCAATATTTTATTTGTATTTAAAAAATATATGATATGTTGAATTGAATTTTCTTAATAAAAGATAAAATAATTTTAAAATTTATAAACTTGATCTAATAAAAAAATTTATTAATTTGACAATTAAATTGATCTAAAAAAAAAATTAATCGGAGTAACCCAAACAAAATTAAGCCTGTAGGATTTAGGGACTCATTCTTGATATATGGAGGTCAGGAAGATTTTGATTGATTAAATTGATGTTAACTTCTAGACAGATAATGATGACTTCATATCATAATTTGGTTATATATTTTGATTAAATGACATTGTTGTAAGCTATAAAAGTTCAAAGCAAGATACATTTGATGATTCTACAACCAAGTCAGAGTATATTCCTACCTCAAATGCAACAAAGGAATATGTTTGGATCAAGAAGTTCATTAGTGAACTTGACATAGTCTCTAGCATTGTGGATCCCATTAATCTTTATTGTGATAACAATAGGGCTATCGCATAAGTTAAGGAGCTTAAATCTCACAAATGATCCAAACACATACTTATGCGATATCACAACATTCGAGAGATAATAAATAAAGGATACGTGAAGATATGCAGAATACCAACGCTTGACAATGTCGATACCCACTGACAAAACCTCTTGCGCAGCAGAAGTATGATGGACATACTTGATCTATGCGTATTATGTGTATGCCAGATTGCCTCTAGTTCTAGTAGTAGATTGTTGGTATAAGCACTATAGGCCAATAATTTTGGTAATTGTATCAAATTATTTATTAATAATAAAATACATTTTTTTGTTATGTTTATTTTTTCAAAATAATAAAAAGTTGATATGGTAGTCCGTTTAATGAGACATTAAGTGTGAATTAATCATGAGACATTATTCTTAAAATATCCATAATGAAGCTTTATTGTGAAGTGAAATAACATTAAAACATTGAGACTATTATATAGATAGATTGATTATCACATCTCATGAATCATTGATAAAAAGTTATAAAGTCTTAGGTATGAATCTTAGGAGTAATTATACTAGAGTGACACACCATGAGAATACTATATAGAATGTTATGCAAGTATCATAAGTTGTTCTCAAGGTGATAGTAGTGTATTCCACTCTTCGACCTGAAACCATTATGGACCATAGATGTGGAGTCGACTATTTTATTTCCAATCAAAAGTTTTCATTAACAGGATGACCATAAAAATGGTTGATAGGTACTCCACAAATCATGTTGAGGGACATGAGTAACCTAAATAGAATTTTTCTATCCCTCATAATATGCTATATGTCTAAGGGCTCAATATTAAACTAGACAATGATGACACGATTTATGTCTTATGTTCAATATAGACATGAGAGAAAAAGAATAATCGCACATACAAACATTATCATGAAAGTATTTTGTCAGATCACATGACATTTTTGTGACTTCAATAGCAATGATGTGTTGCTAAATACCACTCATTGCTTTTAATATTAAATATGTATGATTTAATATAATTGACAATATCAAAAACCTACCTAGTCACACACCTAACAATATATTGATAAGAGAGAGAATGAATAAGAGGAATAAGGAACACCGAAAGGGTAAATTGGTCAATTTTCCTTCATCACCAACGTTCATCCTCCTCTACCACGTTCGCTCCGATCACATAATTTAAAATTTCAATTTACATTTCTTCGCCCTTCTGATCTGAAAGCCCCATTATATCTAACCCTTGATTTTGTACCCCAACAATTCTCGGTATGATTCCAAATTTCTATTTTCTCCATCTCTTAACGCTAATTACAGTTTCCACAATTCTCGAATTTCCTTTCTCTTTTCTGCAATTCAACCCTCTTCTGTGAAACCCTAATTTCAACCATATATATCTATATTTATTTAATTTTTATTCCAATTGTTGAAATAAAATCAACCTTGTTATGTAATTCAAAATTTATTGTTATATGTATACATGATGATTTCACTTGACTGTAACTTAGCTTAAAAATTGATTGATATTATCAATAGGAATGAAACGTCAGTTACCACCATGGATGATGCCAAAAGTTGCTGCTGCAAGCCATGTAAGTAACTCTGGCAATCTTGTTGAAGCTAATTGTTCTACAGAAAATGGTGACGTTAGTGCGGTCACTGCGGGGAAAATTGATCATAAGAAGGTAGCGTCGAGGAGGAAGTTAAATTCCAAAGCAAAATGTGAGGCTAAGGGAGAAATAGATTTAGATGAACGGAATGAAAGTGGCGATAATGTTAATGAAAAGAAGAAGAAGAAGCAAAAAAGCAATGTATCTAGGGATAGTGGTGATAGACGTTCTACTAAGAAACGCAGAAATTTAGAAAATGTCAGCCGTGGTGGTAGTGATTGTGATCATGAATGTCAAGTTAAAGCGTCTAGTGACGATGACGTGGAGTTGACAGTTGAAGATTTGATGGCCATTGCAGAACAGGTAGTTTTCTTTTTTTGAGAACGAGAAATTTAGGGTTTACTTTGCTTGAGTAATCTGAATAGAAATGTTTGCTACTTTAGCATTTCTTTGTATCGTGATATGATCGAGTGAATTTAGAATATAGATTCCCAATACTAAGGTTGTGATGGAGATTCTAATTTCGCCCTATATCTGCTTGAACATTTTTGTCGTATGTCTGCAGTATGTCAAAGATTACAAGGACAAGGAGACGTGGGAAACGGTAGATAACTTGTGCGAGCCAAAACGGCGATTTCCGGCCACAACGGAAGCCGAAACTACTCTTGATTCTTCGCGTGAGAACAAAAAATCATCTAGTTTGGAAAGGGACGTTTTAGATACTTTTGCTTCAACAGCTGGCAGGGTAATTCCTACAGGCTCATCTCAAATAGATCATCCTGCTCAAAACATGCTGGACGTGTTCTTGGGTCCATTGTTGAGAACAACCTTGGAGAAGGAGGAGAACTGGAGAAGAGAAAATCTGTCTTAGATAGTTTAGAGATTGCCCATGAGTTCACTAGGCAAAGTCAAAATGAACATGTTGGGGAAATGATCCCCTTGATGAAGAAATGAAACACATTGAAAGACTGGGTGGCTATTTTCTTGAGTGAGATATGTAGATTCAAGAAACACATACATGCCATGGCAAGGCAATGAATTAGTTATTGCATGACATTTAATGGTAGCTGCATTTGAAGGAACTAATGTAGATGGTTGCATTCTTCACTCTAGTTGATCAAAATTCGTCTACAATATAGCTATAGTTGATTTGTTCAGTTAGTTGTAGATTGAATTCGACGCACTAAAATTGGATGTCAATCACCCCATTACCAGAGGAGTAGCAAAGGCTTGAGAAATCTCATCTTTTGATGCTAGCTCAGTGGTTAGAGCTTCTTAGTTTTGTAACCTCAAGGTACTGAGCTCGAATCCCATTGGGAACAGATGTAAAATGGTCATTAATGACACTCTAATTAATAAAGAATTCCCCCTTTCCCATTTTATTTGTAAAAATAGCTCATCTTTTTCACAATAGTATGTGATTATTTTACTGACCAATCATAGTGTAAAAGGTTATCGAAGGCTGCTACTTTTGTAAGCATGATCAAGTCAACCAGGTCATCTGCTGCTGGAATTTTGTCCGACCTTTTGGTATAAAGGTTCTGTTTAGTAATCTAATTGTATGTATTAGCTTCACAATATTGGGATCATCTTTGTTTTTTGGGTTAATAGTAGTTTACCCCCTTGTAATATGAGCGAATTTCGGTTTACCCCCCCACCGTTGCCAAAGGCAGGGAGGGGGGAAAAGCAAAATTCGCTAACATTACAGGGCTGAATTACTATTAACCCTTGTTTTTTTGAGCAACCTTGTGATGAATTTGCATTTTGTGAGGAACGTTATAGTAATTGGTAAAATGAACATTGATAGTTGTATAAAATCTATTTTACCATTGGAGCGAAAATCATAATAGTAGCAAAAAAGGAAAGGAGAAAACTCCACTGGGGGAAGGTAGGATAAAATCCTTTTAAATTGTGCTGCTTTTAAGTTGGTGCATGGTAAAGCCCACCTTCATTTTTTATATTTATCTCTTAGTCTTACATATAATTCGAGTGACTTTTACATATTATATCTGAACTGGTAAAAAACTTTCTTTAGAATAAAGAATATCAATATAGTGTTAACTATTAATTCCTCCAGTTGAACAACGTTCAATGCACTAAACGGTGGTCGTCGTGTACGTGCCTTTACGAAGAAACTTTGATAGCCCTATTTTGTGTCCGATTTTCTTGACATCTTCTTGAATTTGGTGTCGATATTCTCCAAAGGTGAAATTCCTATATGTTGAAGGTTCCTTGCAGCCACTTATCATAGTAGTGTAAGAAGGACATAGGAAGTATGCAATGGAGTATCTTTCCACTTTGTCATTAGCCACAACCTTGTGCTCTACACTTTTGTACTCATCATTACTCCAGGCCTGTAATTTTCCAAAAGGAAAAACCTTGTTAGCGAATGAACTCTGGTATTTTGTTAAATGTAACAGATAGTTAATAATTATTTCTATAGCCAAAGAGTTTTTTTAGTAAAAATATGATGTGATGATCTGTGCATATCTGGTTATGAGGTTAAGTCAATAATTGATGCTGCAACACTCACTTTGATAATCACTTTTCTATTCATTTTTATAATACTAGATACTGAAAAAAGGGGCCTGTGCTTTTGGCATTTGTAGTCAACGAAAAGAGCCTTAGTTCTAGTTGAAGGATGCTACAAATAACCACTTTATGCAATTCTAAAGATGGAATATTGTTTCCTGGACTCATCTGCTTATATATATTCCTTTGAAAAAAAAATAATAATATGGCATGCTGCTTGCATCATATTGTTGTTAGTTTAAATTATTCCCTTCTTTTAATGATTTGTTTAAACAGATTCTTTTAATGGTTGGCATGCTGCATGCATCATATTATTTTAGTAATGCGGTTAATTTCCTCAATTATAGGCTGTAGATGTTAGTATTGATACATTCATGGTGAATTAATTTTCTGTTGTAATCAACTAACTTTTACCTGGAAAAGATCTCCAATGTTAACAATAAGAGCATCTGGATTCGGTTTTACAGCGACCCATTTGGAATCTTTCATCAGTTGGAGTCCACCGACTTGATCTTGATAAAGGATTGTAAGAAAATCACTGTCAGTGTGAGGTACTAATCCAAAAATTTCTTCTTTAGATTTTGGGCAGGAAGGATAGTGATTCAATCTCAGAAAGCATGTGCTTGCATCGCAGAGTTTTTCAACTGCATCTGTCGGGTGGCCCAAGTTTTCTGCTAGAATACCTGCCAGTAGCCTGGACACTTCTAGCATAGCTGGTGCAAACTCATTTATTGCTTCTCTGCAGCAAAGGGTTAGAAACATATTAACTTGCTGTTTTTTTTAAGGGTGAAATCATGCATGCACAACATAACTATTTTCTCCTATGAAGCAGGTTGGTTCTAGAGACAACTATATTTTGCTCAGAAGCACTAGCCTGTGCTTGTCTGAGCATAAATTCTAGAAGCCAACCTGTCAAGATCTGTAATAAACTAACAAGTGGTCTTTTTGTCTATATTCAAATAATTTAATGTATTTCTTCAGTGCAAAGTAACTGGACAGTTGATGAAACAAATCAGATGTCGGTATTACATTACTTACAAGACAATTATGGATTCTTGATGACTTGGTTTTACTTAAATCATCAAACTCACTTTAGAGGAGACGATTACTAAATAATTATTTAGCTTGATTCTTATTTTAGTGATGCAAAAGTTGATAATTATTTAGTTCGAAAACCTGTACGCGCGTGCCGTACACGGATCTTCTACAGCTGCTGCATGGTGCAGCGATTGCAGGAACCATTAGTCTAATGAAAAATCTAAGTTATACGGAAATCTTAGGGGAGTCAAGTTTGATTTTCTTCAAACATAAAACAGGATCATTATGTTTCGAATCATGGTTAGTATCGTGCCTAGAAATCGGGTTATTTTGTCAGTGTAAGTGAAGTGGCTTGAATGTGATTCAACAAGGGACCTAATGCGCGCAAATCAAGTTATATTTTGAATCACTTCCTCAAATAAATGTCATTTTTCTTTGTTCTGCATCATTTGATTTTGTCTTTGTTCTGTTTTCATGTTGTAGAGTTATTTATTAAAATATTTCAATGAAGTAAACTATGTAAAAACTTATATATAAGACTGAGATATAGATATAGATATGTACCTTAGAGAACTGAATTCACCCCAGCAAGCTGCTTCTGAAATCATGGTGAGAGGAATGTGGAAAGCTTCTGACCATGAAAAGTGATTTGAGCTAGTAGCTGTTGGTGTCCCCCACCTGTATGGATTGTTTAGAAGTCCACAAGTGACCTTCTTCTCAAAGGGTACCCTAAACAGCTTCATTTGCTCCTCCCTCATATTTCTTAGTAGGTCAGGGTTTATACCATGGTTTATCACTTGGAAAAATCCCCATTCTGATGCTGCTTTGCATATTGCTGCAGTGCAAGCCATTCTTTCTCTAACATTACAGCTTTTAAGACCATTAAGGTCTATCAATGGTAGTTCACATGTATCCACCACAGTATTATTATTATCTTGATCATTGAAGCTTCTAGACTTTTGAGGTTCATTTGAATTTCTCAAAAGTGCTCCATAATGGTTCAAGAGTGGTGGATTTGAGTCAATCATTGTTGGACCTAGTTAGAAAGAAAGAGCTATAGCTATGAACTATGAAGTAAGTATGAAGTGTTTAAAGTTTTGGTTTTGGTAAGTAGAGAGAAAGGTGTTGAAGATTGAGGTTGAGAGTGCATTTATAAGGCTGGATTTGGAGAATGGATGGTCTATATGAAATGGACAATCAGTTAGGACAATCAAGGCTGTCCAAAAATTGACAAATGTCAGAGGGATAGTGATTTGGAGCTCTCTTTTTAGACCATGTTTTAAAAAGGATGCTAAAAATAGTGTGAAAGGGTCATCATCACTAGGGAAGTTGTCAAATAAGAACGAAAAAGGCTTCAAACATGTTTTCTTCTTTTGACTTTGCTAATTACAAATCTTAAAATATTAAATAATGGTTCCAGCCAGGGAGAATGGTTGTAGTGAACATTGGTCTGAATCATAATCAAGGTTAATGACTCAGTGAATATACTATATGAAGTAAGATTAAATTAAACTGGTGTAACATTTGGATGTTATAACATTGTTCAATAGATTTTTATTGGATACAATAAATCACATGTTGGTCAAAATCAACCAGACATATGACTAATCAACAAGACATATTGTTTACTTTAGTTTATTTTTAGCATTTTGATGCTTCAACATATCTAACATTCTCTAAAGTAAGTTAGGAAACTCACAAGAATCATATAGGCTATTTTAAAAATTGCTTTATGTTTTAATTGTGTCTAGTGTTCTTTTATAAAAAAAACATTAATCTTAATTTATATCAAATAATTTCAGTTTGAAGCAAAATTTCATAAAGTTAGTGTTTACACTTGAAAAAACAAGAATATTAGCCGAGAGTGAAAAAATAGACGAGTTTGGATTTACTCAAATTCCTCTCGTAAAAGATTTGAGAAATGTAAAATGGTTGAATACGACATAGTCCAATGTTTTTTATGTTTATAGAATTTCAGAAATATCGTGAGAGTATTAGAATCAATCAAATCATAGTAGAATTGGACAATAAATTTATAGAACTTCACGTAGGTCGTGAGAGGATTAGAATCAATGAAATCACGGAAGTATTGGATAATTTAGTACTATTTTATATGTGTTTCATGTTTATAGAGATACTTACTAAAGTTGTGTCATGTTCTAAGGAAATAGTACTCTAATAGAGAGAACGTAAAATGTCATGAATGATAGAAGATCAAGTTAAATATGAGAACGTAAAATGTCATGAATGATAGAAGATCAAGTTAAACATGAGATATTCACAATAATAACAGAAGAAGCATCTATTAATCTTCGAGCAATGCTAAACTATGTAAGCTACATTATTTTGGCCGGTAGAAGTAGTATGCATTTCTTAGTTCATTGATTTAGTCTAATTGCTTGAGATAAAAAGGAATACATTAACATGTTCTAAAAAAATTAGTAAAAATACCTTTCCCATTTATTTTTAATTTTTGTGTATCATTTTAAAACATGGAATATAAGCTTAAGTATTATGCCACATTAAGCTCTTCCTTTCTTATATTATACTATTTGATTTTTATTTACACTTTTTAAGTTTGACTGTTTAGGAGCAACTAAAGAAAACAAGAATTTTTCAAAGAATATTCTCTCAAAAATGCACAAAGATAGTTGCAATAGCCTTTAGTAGGTGCAACATTTGTTACTATCTTAATGACATTATTATCTCCTAACTCGTGCATATGCAGAATCGGCTGATAAATGACAATATTTCTGTTACTTACTCCCCCCGGCTAATAAATGATAATTAATTTTGTTTGAAATGCAAATAATATGTATATAAATAAAATAGTCATTAGGTACAACTAATCAAAAAGTCATTATTCACAAACTTCTAATAATTTGTTTTCAATTTATGAGCTAGAAATGCACGTGGAGACAAGTTATACGTGTGCATTAGTCAAAAGTTGAAGCAGGCCAAGACGAGTTCATCAGTTTGTCTAGTCAAATCACATGAAACAAGAATAGCCTATCAAACAAAAGTAAACCGCAGCCTGTCAAACAAAAGTAAACCGCTAATTAAATATTACACGTAAAAGTTTGGGCTGAAAATTTGTTTGATTAGTAAAAAGATGTCTCACACAAATGACATTGTAGAAATAAAGTGTGAGATAAGATTATCATAAAATAATTGATGAACAATGAAATAAATAACAAACATATAATTGAGTTTGTGTAATCGTCACTTATGTAAGAAGAGTTGTAGTCTAAAGAATTTTTTTTTACTAATTAAATGTAATTAATAGTATATGGCAGTTTTATCTGAACTCTCCCAATTCAATGTTATTTTCTAAATATTACTATTATTATTGAATTTCAACTCAGACTCTTCTGAATCTTAGATCTCATCACTTTTACTGAAGCACTATTTCAAATATTTGTATGAACAAATTATTTAAGGTGTGAAACACTTACAAAACCCAAACCAAAAAACTCTAACCATCTTATTAACAAGAACAACTAAAAATGATAGAGTTTTAGAAAAACATAATACAAAAGGAATCAAATCAATAAACTTATAATGCATGTCAATTTTCTCTTCAAACATATCTTCAAATACGGAGTTCAAATACGGAGGTGGATCTCTTTATATAGATGACTTGATCCATCTAAAAAGTCCATAAGGTACAACCACTAACCAACATATTTGGATTGACTTTTGAAAGAGCTAAAAGTAATTTTAGAAATGTAGAATTGATTCTGGAGAAATTTTAAGATGTTTGATTATTGTAAAGTAGAATTGATTTTGGCTCTAAAATTGATTCTACTTGAAGCTAAAATGTGTAGCATCTGAATTTAAACGTGTTTTTTACACTAAAATTTGTTGTTTAACTCACTTTTACATAAACGTATCAAAACATAAATCAATACTGCTAAACTTAATGTTGTTAAAATCAATTCTATCAAACTTAATTCTATCAAAATCAAATTTGCTCACCGCCAATCCAAACACACACATAATCCAATTTAATATTCAATAAACCAAATATTTTCCAATTAAATCTTCTTCATACACATTTTGTTTTAATTACATATTTTTCAAGCGTAATCTTTGTAAAACTACCCATAATAAACATGAACCAAATCATTTGACTACTCAAAAGACCAAAGATTAAGGAAGGAAAATCGATTTCCAGTTTGACAACATACAACTCAATATGTTTAAAAAAATTATTCAAAGACATATTCTCCACAATCAAATGCAACACGAGTTTCTATTTGATACACAAGATTAGCAAGGCTAGGAGTGATACTTGTTCCATGAGATGAGGAAGCCCAGTTAGCCGCTATAATCTTATACATGATGGAATAATTCACACTTAGATTTGAGGCCACCGAAAGTCCTTTTGAAGGCTAGGTTCCATGTACGTTTCCAGTAATCTCTCTAGTAATGGTCTTCGATAGATGAAGACACTCAATAATGAATAGTCTTTCACGCCTAAGATTATTATTAATCATAGTTGGAAAAAAGATAAATAAATATCCTCTAACATGCACCTTTCTGTATTCACAACTCTCAGTATCATTGAACCCACTAGGAAGAAAAATATCAAATTTCGTCACCAACTTAGGATACTATGGTCTAACATTCACCACTATCTTTAAGAATTGGGTGTCACCAAGGAATTCCATAATTTCATTGCACTTTTGTGCTTTAACATAAAATTCCCTTTCAAAATCCAACCTTCGGCGAAAATAATATTTCACTTGGCTACACTTTCTTTAGAATGGAAAGAAATATCTTCAAAGGGTAACGAGATGAATGTTCTCAGGAAGTTTCTTCCCTCCAATAGGAATTTTGACTCGATTTGTGTAAAACCTAGGATTGAAGAGGGTATAGAGTGGTCACATGTAACACCCGAGGCCGAAGAGGGCAAGGAGTAGTAGCCGAATTCACATCAAAATGAGAGGGATCCTGAGGCTATGTAGAGAGGAACTACATGGTTAAAGGAAGGCTTATAAGAATTGATTGATACTACCTATACCAACAAGATACATCTTCGTTTTGGTAACCTAACATATAAGAACTTCATAGTTAAGGACGCCTGACTTGTAGTAGTATTTGGATGGGTGACCTTCTAAGAGGTTTTCCGGAAAGCGTGTGAGTGAAGACAAAGCATGCTGAAAAGATCCGTGTTGGTTTGTGGGGTGATTCGGTAATTCTGAAAGCAGTCTGGAGCGTTACACTTTGCACCCTAATCAACAAATTTTTCTTCATTTTCAATTTCATTTGTGATGCCATTGACATGATCTTCAACATTATGCTCCACAATGCTAAGAGAAGGCTTCTTTATTTTCACTCCTTTATTCTTGTCATACTTCTTCTAACCCTAGTCAACAATTTTATTCTTCTCATTATTTGATCCAAGTTACCAGACTCGGCTATCTCATCATTTATGACCTCACTTTGCTCATCTAAAACCTGACACTCATTACTAGAAATAATAGTATTGTTAGGTATAATAATTTTTTAGGTCTTTCCTTGAACAATATTGGGAGGAACAATATTAATAAGAACGACATTAAGGGGATTTCAATGTCGATATCAGTTGTAGAAGGAGTGAGAGTCGCTTCAAATTCCTTGTAGCCTTTAAGTTCCCTTTAGGATCAAATACAACACAACACTAGTTAGATCAGACAAAGAAAATGGAATGTGATCAACTACCTTCCTCAAAGTCTTGAGCTTAAACTCCTTAGGCTTTGATCAGTGCATTTTGATGCAAATTCCTCTATGGTTGTACTTATACATTTCCATGGTTTGCTTGTCTTATTTTTGTATTTTATAAAGTTTTTATATTTTAATTGGTTTTTATTGTTATTTGATTTTCGTATTTAATTTTCAGCTTTAGAAATCTGCACGGAAACGATCATAACTGGAGTTCCAGGAGTCCGATTGAGGCGTTCTAATAATCGACAGAAAGCTAAGAGAAAGAGCTACAATTCTTATGTTGGAGTCAAAGTCAGAATCGGACTGTAGAAGGGCCAGAAAATTCGTTGAAGTTGCAGCACTAGTTTTAGTTAAGTTTCGGGTCAATTAGTTTTGGGCCTGAGTCGTATGTTTGACCCAGTTAGATTGTAAAACGGGTTGTAGTCTTTCCCCTTAGGGTAGCAGCTGCGGTACTGTAGCAATCATCTTCCATTCACGAAATTTTGAAGCTTGTACGATTGACTATGGAGAACTAAACCTTCCGGACGGATTTACTGTATTCAGGTTCAATACTTTGAGATTGTTATAACTACAAATAGAATTTTATTCCTTTCAATAATATTATATGATCATTGTTTGCTTAATTCGATTTCCTTATAATATTGTTGATTAAATTTGAATTGATACATGTTCTTGACTTTTGATCGCAATTCGACTCTGCTTAACCGTTGAATTGCGATATCTTTAACCGTATGCTTAATCCGGCAATAGGAATATATATCTTACGATGTCGATCACGCTTGTTGAATGATATTGTGTTCAAATAGGATAGAGATCGTAGTTGTATCAATCGATGATAAGTAGAACCCGAAGCAGTGAATTCGTTTGCATTTTAATCACTTATTTCAAAACAGCTTATTTTCAGAATCACTTTTTTTAAGCACTTTTTCTGATTCGAACCCAAACCAACCCCCCTAATTTCGACTTTGTTTTTAGTTAATAAAATCAATAATCCTTGCGATACGACTCGAGCCATTGTCGCCGTACTACGTTTTACAAAATACTCGTTTTTTGACCCGCGCGCGACAGCGGATCAAATTGGCGTCGTTGCCGGGGACCGAAGTGTCCGCTGACTTGAGATGCATGAGAAAATTTCAAAATAGATTCAATCTCATTGTCGGGGACACATCTCCTGATTACCTGATCACTGCCAAACTTCCATAGATATGGATCATCCCAAACATAATATTTGGCGTCACTCTTGAGCTTGTGAACCTGTGATCTAGATGCACCTGTAGGAAAAACACCAGCAACAAGAAAATTAACAATGTCAGCAAACCAAGGTGTAATCCCATGCAAAAGAAACAGCTGCTCATCAGGAAAGTTATCCTTAATAGGAAAAGGATCTTCATCTCTCTCTATCCTGCTCAAGTGGTCAGCCACTAAGTTCTCAACTCCACTTTTGTCTTTAATCTCAACATTAAACTCTTGGAGCAGCAACATCTACCGAATCAATCTCGGTTTTGCATTCGGCTTCTTCAGCAAGTACTTTAAAGCTGCATGGTCAGTAAAAACAACAACCTTGGAACCTAGCAAATAAGATCTGAATTTGTCAAGAGCAAAAACAATAGCTAGCAGTTCTTTTTCAGTGGTAGTGTAATTTGACTGTGCAGAATCTAAAGTCCTAGAAGCATAGTAAATAACATGGGCAGCCTTGTCAACTCTTGTGCAAGGACAGCCCCAACAGCATAATTCGAAGCATCACACATAAGCTCAAAAGAAAGTGTCCAGTCAGGGGGCTGAATGATGGGATCGGAGGTCAATGCTTTCTTCAAGAAGTCAAACGCTTGTATGTATTTGTCATCAAAATCGAAAGTGACGTCATTCTTCAACAAGTTCGACAGCGGAAGAGCTATCTTGCTGAAATCCTTGATGAAACGCCTGCAAAAAACTGCATGACCAAGAAAAGAACGAATCTCGCGAATGCAAGAAGGGTAAGGCAGTGTAGAAATCACATCAATCTTAGTAGGGTCAACAGAAATTCCTTTTTTAGAAATAATGTGACCAAGAACAATTCCCTGCTCAACCATAAAATGATACTTTTCATAATTCAACACAAGGTTAGTCTCGATGCATCTTTCTAAAATCAAGCTTAAACTGTTTAAGCATGCATCAAAAGAAGAACCATAGACAGTAAAGTCATCCATAAACACTTCCATGCAATTTTCAATAAAATCAGAGAAAATACTCATCATGCATCGTTGGAAAGTGCCTGGAGCATTGCAAAGGCCAAAAGGCATCTTCCTGTAAGCAAATGTACCGAATGGGCAGGTGAAAGTGGTCTTTTCTTGATCTTCAGGTGCAATATGAATCTGAAAGTAACCTGAAAAACCATCAAGAAAACAATAATGTGATTTACCAGCTAGCCGTTCAAGCATCTGGTCAATGAACGGCAAAGGAAAGTGATCCTTTCTAGTAGCCTGGTTCAGTCTCCTGTAATCAATACAAACTCTCCAGCTGTTCTGGACTCTAGTGGGAACAAGTTCATTCTTTTCATTTTTTACCACTGTGAGTCCAGATTTCTTAGGTACAACCTGCACTGGACTTACCCACTTACTGTCAGAGATAGGGTAAATGATACTTGCTTGCAAGAGTTTGGTTACCTCTTTCTTTACAACATCAAGAATCAAAGGATTAAGCCTCCTTTGGGGCTGCCTTACTGTTTTCGCTCCATCCTCAAGTAAAATCCTGTGCATGCACATCGAAGGACTAATACCTGAAAGGTCGGCTAATGTCTACCCGATTGCTTTCTTGTGCCTCTTCAATACCTGCAAAAGTCTGTCTTCTTGATTGAAATCAAGGTTAGAAGAGATAATAACAGGAAGTTTTTCATTATGCTCCAAGTAAGCATATTTCAGGTTCCCAGGGAGCTCTTTTAGCTCTAAGGACGGGGGCTGCTCGATGGATGGAAGGATTGGGGCAGTCGGGATGTCAAGAGCATCGACGACAAAAACAGCCTCATCGGTAACAACTTCACCTGTAGGAAATGTATCAGGCTGCAAGGAAGCATCAATCTCAGCACAAAGAACACAAACATTAGTGTCAGTGCAGTCAGGACATGAATAATTATCATCAAAATCAGAGAGAGATGGAAAATCAAGTGCAAATAATTCAGAACAACTCTCATCAACTAGTTCAGAAATCAACTCAATGTGAAAAACGGAATGCTCCTCCAAGGGATGTTTTATGGCGTCAAAAATGTTGAATTTTGCGACAATGTCACCAAATTCCATGGACATGGTTCCATCGTCAACATCAATCTTCGTTTTTTCCATTTTCATGAACGGTTTGCCTAAAATTATGGGAGCTCTGCTTGTCTTTGTTTCGCCTTCCATGTCTAGAATATAAAAATCTGCAGGAAAAATCAAATCGTTAACTTGAATAAGGACATCTTCGACAACCCCGGTGGGTCGAGCGTTGCTTTTGTTTGCCAATTGAATGATCAAACCTGTATGCTGCAAAGGGCCAAGACAAAGGTTATTATAAACAGAAGTAGGCATGACATTAATGCCCGCTCCCAAATCAAGCATGCAATTCTCAAATTTACTATCCCCGATGGTACAAGGAATAGCAAATGTTCCCGGATCCTTCTGCTTTTGTGGCAGCACCTGAGTAGTGAGGGGTGAAACATTTTGCTCACTTACAGCCTTGTCAGATGATTGTTTGGGCTGAATAAAGGCAGAAATATTTCGTCCTAAGTTCACTCTTTCACTTCCCTTAATCCTCCTCTTGTTAGTACACAAATCTTTCAGAAACTTTGCATACTTAGGAACCTGTTTTATAACATCAAGTAGCGGAATATTTACCGCCACCTTTCGAAACACATCCAAAATCTCTCTTTCTTTGTCTCCCTCCTCAATTCTTTTATTTTTCAGAACTCTATGTGGGAAGGGGACTGGTGGCACATACTCCTTTTCTTTAATTTTTTCAGTTTCGACCATAACAGAAGAAGGAGAAGAAAGTGCAGCAGGGGAAGGTTCAGATGGAGAAAGTTCAGAAGTTACCTCAATGACTTTTTTATTTTTTTCAAGGGATGGTTCTGTAACCTTTCCGGATCTCAAAGAAATAACGCTCACATTAGCATTACCATTCGGATTGACAACAGTTTGTGCTGGAAGTTGGTTCGAACCTTGAGCTTGCATATTATTTATTTGAGTAGCAAGTTGTCCCATCTGTGTGGTCAAGGTCTGAATGCTAGTATTGGTTCTTTGTTGAAACTGAAGATTGTTCATGGCCATTTGTTTAACAAGATCTTCCAAGGATGGTCCGGAAGTAGTAGCTGGAGGGGTGTGATGTGGCTTGGGTAATGGAACGGTGAGCTGTTGTTGTGAGGGCTGCTGATTTCCATATCGAAGGTTGGGATGATTCCTCCAATTGGGGTGATATTTGTTGGTGGACAAGTCAGGGGTGTTGTTGTACCTGTTCTGGTTGTAAAGGTTGACTGCATAAGCTTGAGGCAGCTCGGTAACAGTATCATCTTTCAGAAGAGGACAAGTATCAGTGGGATGATCATGAGCTGTACAAATGCCACATACAGTTGTTGTTTGAGGTTTTGCTACTGCAAGTTGTTTGACTAAAGCGGTCAGCTAATCAATTCTGGTTTCTAAAGCTCTATTTGAGGAACCTTGAATTTGATGTACACCCTTGGTCTGGACACTTCGGTCCTCAAAGAACTGCAAGAAAAGTTCTTGATTCAACCAATAAAGAATGCATCTTCTTGAAAGTTTTAGGCTATAGACTGATTTGAGTCGGGTTTGTGGAGACTTGGGAAAAATTCACAAGATCGGTATCGTTCTAACACTGTAAGTCTCCTGCATATGGAAATCGATTTGAATTATTTATTATGTTTTAGCCTTAAATTCTCATTCTCTGACAGCTCTTGAGTAGTTTATTTCAGCAGTCGACACCATCTCTCACACACTTTACGCAGGGAAACTGATGAATATAAGTGAATGTTCCGAAAAGAAAAAAAAAAGAGAAAAGAAAAAGAGAATACACCTTCTAAGTTTGGTGACCCTCACCCGATCACTTAACCCAACGGTTGTGTAATCTTCAAAAAAAAAAGTTTTCAAAACTCTTTGTTAGTTGGTTCAGCGGTTTCTGGTGCTGAACTTGGTAGGGAGGATTACGGTCCGATCCCCCGCAACTACATCTGAGTAAACAAAGGGTTATGCCACGTAAGTACCGGAACCCCGTGAAAAAGGATCAGAGTCACTAACCGGTCGTCCTGTTATAAGTGTGTGGAGATAACGGGCTTAATGTGATTGCGCCTGAATGAAACAGAGCAAAAAGGATGAGTAAGTTAGGCTATGGTATAATAATATGATTTGAATTGGTTTGTGTATTTAGGAGGCTTATGTCTGCATATCTGTGGTTAGTGTTCTTACGATGTCCTTAGTGTGCAAGATTAGTACCTGTCGATGCAAACTTACCCAAAGAAGATTTGTAGCCTAGGATGAGTAACTGTTGATGTATTTGTGCTTTCTTTGTTTTGTTTTTCATTTTGCTCGGAGTGCAAAAGTTCAAGTGTGGGGGAATTTGATCAGTGCATTTTGATGCACATTCCTCTACGGTTGTACTTATACATTTCCATGTTTGCTTGTCTTATTTTTGTATTTTATAAAGTTTTTATATTTTAATTGGTTTTTATTGTTATTTGATTTTCGTATTTAATTTTCAGCTTTAGCAGTCTGCACAGAAATGATCATAACTGGAGTTCCAGGAGTCCGATTGAGGCGTTCTAATAATCGAGGGAAATCTAAGAGAAAGAGCTACAATTCTTATGTTGGAGTCGAAGTCAGAATCGGACTGTAGAAGGGCCAGAAAATTCGTTGAAGTTGCAGCACTAGTTTTAGTTAAGTTTCGGGTCAATTAGTTTTGGGCCTGGGTCGTATGTTTGACCCAGTTGGATTGTAAAACGGGTTGTACTCTTTCCCCTTAGGGTAGAAGCCGCGTTACTGTAGCAATCATATTACATTCACGAAATTTTGAAGCTTGTACGATTGACTATGAAGAACTAAACCTTCCGGACGGATTTACTGTATTCAGGTTCAATACTTTGAGATTGTTATAACTACAAATAGAATTCTATTCCTTTCAATAATATTATATGATCATTGTTTTCTTAATTCGATTTCCTTATAATATTGTTGATTAAATTTGAATTTATACATGTTCTTGACTTTTGATCGCAATTCGACTCTGCTTAACCGTTGAATTGCGATATCTTTAACAGTATGCTTAATCCGGCAATAGGAATATATATCTTACGATGTCGATCACGCTTGTTGAATGATATTGTGTTCAAATAGGATAGAGATCGTAGTTGTATCAATCGATGATAAGTAGAACCCGAAGCAGTGAATTCGTTTGCATTTTAATCACTTATTTCAAAACAGCTTATTTTCAGAATCACTTTTTTTAAGCGCTTTTTCTGATTCGAACCCAAACCAACCCCCCCTAATTTCGACTTTGCTTTTAGTTAATAAAATCAAGAATCCTTGCGATACGACTCGAGCCATTGTCGCTGTACTACGTTTTACAAAATACTCGTTTTTGACCCGCGCGCGACAGCGGATCAGGCTTCATGAGAGGAGAAACACCTCCGGACTTACCATTGGCCTTCTTCTTTGAAGTCTTCTTGTCCTTCACATACGTGTTTGTTCCTTGTCTTGTTCCTACCATGTTGTTTAAGAGATTTACAGAGTTCGCAGAGGAAGATAAAAGGATAGAGAAAGATTGGAGGTGCAAAAGAAAAATATTAAAAATGTGGTCTTTTTGAATTTTCATAAAATAATCTGTTTATGTGATGGTTGAAGGATATAAGTGACATTATTTATGATACAAGTGGACCAATAAGAAATCTATGGGCCCGACTATTCTTCAGCCACGCGTGAACTAATTATTTAAATTAATAATATAAAGACCTAAGGTTGATTGTAGATTTTCAAATTAGATAGCTTGAAGAGATTTTGTGAATATGCCAGCCAATTGTTTGTCTATTCTAACATCTTCAAGGGTGAGTTTCCTTTCTTCAATTAGTTCTCTAATGAAATGATGACGAATACCTATGTGCTTGGTTCTATTGCGCTGGACAGGATTTTTAAAGATGTTGGTAGCACTCACGTTGTCACAATACAATGTCATGATATCTTATGTCACATTATATTTTGAGCATTTGTTTTATCCAAAATAGTGTAGTTCAACTTCTTCCACAAAAAATATACTCTACCTCTGATGTTGAAAGGGACACACAACTTTACTTTTTATTGAACAAAGAGATAAAATTGTTTCCTAGAAATAAAGATTCACCAGATGTGTTTTTTCTATCTTCAACACTGCATGCCCAGTCAACATCACAATATCCAAGAAGAGAGGAATTTGTATCAAACAAGTGTAAAAATCCATATTCGAATGTCCCACTTATATACTTAATAACCCGCTTGAGTTAAGTGAGAGACTAATCTCGTGATTGCTTTGATAGCAATCACAAACGCCAACATAGAAGGTGATGTAAAGATGAATGGCAGTGAGATGCCAGAGACTATCAATCATTCTCTTGTAAAGGTTTTGATCAACAACTACTCGTTGTTCATCCTTTAATAATTTTATATGAGTGGCAGTAAGAGTGTGTTTGTGTCGAGCATTCTACATTCCAAATTTCTTCACAATGTTCTTAGCATATTTGCTTTGGGAAATACACATGCCATATTTCATTTGTTTCACTTGGAACCCTAGAAAATAAGTAAGCTGATCAACCACGCTCATTTAAAAATCAGCATGCATTTGTTTGACAAAATTATCTACCATCTTGTGTGACATCCTTCCAAACACAATATTTTCAACATATATTTGAGCGATCAATATATTTCTATTGACCTTCTTCACGAATAATGTTTTGTCAGTTCCCCGTCTTACATAGAGATATATAGTAGGAGATTCTGTTAGCCTCTCATACCAAGTATTTAGAGCTTGTTTAAGGCCATAAAGAGTCTTTCTTAGTTTGTAGACATGATTGAGAAAGTGAGGATCAGTAAATCCCTTAGGCTAATAAACATAGACTTCTTCATTTAAGTATCTATTAAGGAAGGAACATTTTATGTCCATTTGATAAAGTTTAAATTTAAGGAGACAAGACAATCTAAGTGATAGTCTAATATCTTAAAGCTTGACGATATAGACAAATGTTTCATCAAAGTCAACCCCTTAAATATGAGTGTATCCATGGGCCATAAGGAGACCTTTATTTATGGTAACAACCTCATTTTCATCATATTTATTCTTGTAAATCCATTTAGTGCCACTAATGTTTGCATAGTCAGGTCTAGAATTTTTTTACCAAACTTCATTTCTTTCAAACTAAACTAGCTCTTCCCGCATAACATTGACCTAGAATTCATCATTGAGGGCTTCTTTTACATTCCCGGGTTCATATTTTTTTTGAAATAAAACACATGTTCAATATCATCGCTCTACTATTAATTGGTTCTTTCCTTCGTGTAATGACTCCTTTATCTAGATTTCCTATAATATTCTTAATAGGATGATTCTTCATGATCCTTAAAGTATATTATTTTTATTTCAAAAGTGTTATCATCATCTGAATCTCCATCTTCAGCAGACTATAAGTTGTTCTCTACATTCTATGGTACATATTGCGAGTCGTTTTGGTCACAAGGACCAAATTCTTCATTTTTGTGGGAGATCCCTTCAAATTAATAGTCATTGATAATGAAATTTATGGATTCTTCATAGATTTGTGTGCTTGTTAAACGCCATATATACCCTTCTATTAATGGAATATAAAAAATATGCCTCTGTCACTCCTTGGATCAAGCTTCCTTCTTTATTCACAAATAGTAAGAATATAGCAAGTACTGTAAAACACATGAAAATATTTAATGTTGGGGTTCGTCCCCCTCCATAGTTCAAAATGAGTATTATTGGTGCTTGGGAAAATTGTTTCTCGATTATGAATATGACATATAGTATTCATTGCTTATGCCCAAAAGTGATATGGAAGTCGTTGGGCATGGATTGTGACTCTTGTTATTTCTTTCAGGATATGATTATTCCTTTCGACAATCCCATTTTGCTAAGGTGTGATAGGAGCAGAGAACCCTTGAGTAACCCCTTCATTAATGAAGAATGAAGGGAAGTTGGAGTTCTCAAATTCTTTTCATGGTCGCTTCAAATGCAAACAATATTGCCACTCTCTATTCTCTTTTCATGTTTTAAGTGATGACAAAGTCTTCTAACACATCAAATATATTGAAATTCCCATGAATAAACTCCACCCAAGTTTATCTGGAGTATTCATCAACACAAAAAAAGACATAAATTTATTTCCTCCAAGACTTGTAACTTGCATAGATCCCATAAGATCCATATTATGTGATTCAAGCACATGAGTAATGGTAAGATGTTGAGTTTTCTTATGTGACATCTTGGTTTACTTTTATACCTGACCTTAACCACATATTTTTACCTTTTTTGGATCTTGAGATGAGGTATGCCAATAATACCTTTTTCATAAATAATCTTCCTTATAAGATTAAGGATCCCTAGCTTTCTATGCCATAGCTTGATTTCTTCAATGTTGTATATAAGACAAAATTGAAGATAATTCTTATAAAAGGTCGACCAGATGTAGCAATTGTCAGAAGATCTGAACCCTTTCATAAGTTGAGTATGATGTTTGTCAATTAAAATTCATTCTTCACTATTAAAATTAACACTTAACTTTTGATCATAGAGTTGATTGATGTTGATAAGATTAACTGCCAGTTTATCAACTAATAACACATTATTAAGACAAGGAAGACTAGGATAGTCGAACTGCCACTTTCCAATATGTTTTTCTTTGGAACCATTACCAAAAGTAACATAGCTATTAAAATATGGTTTTATTTTCTTTAGATAATTTACTTCCCCAGTCATATGTCTAAAGCAACCATTATCAAATTACTAGTCTTTTCGAGATGAGACTCTATGGTAGGTGCAAGCAATGTGGACTAGAAGCTTATACTTGGGATGCCAAAGTTATTGAAGATGCATATCAGTCTTGACATTCATGTGAGGAAACAACTTATTGTGATGTGGAGGCTTACCATAAAATTTATAGAAGTAAGGCCGAATATGTCCACATCGACCATAGTAATGACAAATCTAGTGGCTCTGATAGAGGCATTAGTATGTTGATAGTAGTGTTTTGTAGGATGTTGTAACATTATACCCCCCAGCTTGGTTTCTACATTTTAAGTATGAGGAACAAACATAATATTAGGATTGGATGATCCTCTATTATAATCAATCCCCTTCATGTTCTTTGCAGTTTTACCCATACTTAATTTGGTATAGAGATTATCAATTCTAAAATTTATCATGTGCGTATATTTGGTCATCCCATCAAGTTCAAAATTGAGATGCCTAACTTCTTTCTTCAACTCAATAATATTTATCGGGGGACATGTTTTTTCTTTAATATGGGTTTCAATCCTTTCCTTCTATTTTTCAAAACTTGAGATTCTTCAGTCCATTTCGGGAACCTCCTTGAAGCGAGTAGTAAGCTCTACAACACTATTTATTTGGTTGGAATCACTTTCCTCGTCTAACTCATCAGTAGAGAATGAGGCATCATATCTTTTTCTCTATTTCTTTATAAAATTTGGACATTTAGCTTGGAGGTGTCTAAATCCTTTGCGTTTAAAGTTACCACCTTTTGAGCTCCGTTGTTGATTGTCTTTGACATTATAATAGTTCTAGTTCTATCAAGTCTTCTCACGACCTTATTGTAGTTCTTTGCAAGCATGTCAATCGATTCAGTCAAGTTATCATTAGTTTCATGGACTACTTGGTCTTCATTATCAAGAGTGTCAACTTTGAATGCTACACTTTTTTTCCATTTTTTCGGATTAGTGATCAATGGTCATCTCAAAAGTGAGCAGGGAGCCAATTATTTCATTGATTTTCATTCTGGAGAAATTTTGAGCTTCCTCATTGGCTATAACCTTCATGTCAAACATCTTTGGTAGGGATCTTATAATTTTTATTTCAAACTTCTTGTCTGACATCTTTTCACCAAGAGAGAATGAGTTACTGGTAATGCCTCATAGGTAGGAGTGGAAAACGGGCATTCCCGCCCTGCAAAAGTTCGCATATATATGGGGCGGGCGGGCTTTACTGACGGTGCGGGCCTATAACCTTGCCCATCCAACAAAAAAATGAGTGTGAGGAGGTTTTCAAACTCCCAAATAAATTCTAATAGTTTCATCATCAAACATCTTTAGTCTCGACATACGAATTAAAGTTCCCGCATGAGTAATTTCAAGCGTTTCTCATGCTTCTTTAGAACTAGTGCATGTGTTAATAATCCTAAAGATGATTTTATCAATTCCATTGTAAATAGAATTGAGAGCACGAGAATTCCAAAATGCTTATTCGTCTTTGCAGGTGTCCAATATTTTTTGGGCTCAACAGATTCAGAATCATCATTAGCTTTGGTCGGGGGAGGATTACATCCCTTGATGACTGCTTTCTAAGTCTTGTTATCCATGGACTTAAAAAAGGCAACCATGTGGGCCTTAGAGTAATAATAATTAGTACCATCAAGAGTTAGTGAATGATTAACATATCCTTCTTCTTTGGCATTGTCCATCTTAAATAGAATATATACTTTGGAACACACCTAACCAGAACAAGGTGTCTGCTCTGATGCCAAATAAATTTTGTTTGATCAATTAAAAGATATCTCACATAATGTTGAAACAACGAGTGAGACAAGATTACCAATAAATAATTGATAAAAAATAAAGCAAGTAAGAGGAACTACGTAGAGAGGGTTGTAGCCCACAAGAAAGGAAATTAATTAATTATATATAGTTAGTATTACACAATGGTCTCATTCAAACTCTCACAGTTCAATGTCATTTTCCTATTACTATCCGTGAGTTTCAACTCATATTTCCCTAAATTTGATATCCCCTTATTTTCACTCAAATATTCTCCCAAGTGTCTGTGAGAATCAATTATTTAGGATGTGAAACATTTCAAAAAACATACCAAAAACTCTATCTATCTCGTTAATAAGAACAACTAACAAGGGTAGAGTTTTACAAAAAGACTCAACTCAAAAACCTTATATAGCCTATTAATTATCTCTTCAAGCATATATTTAAATAAGGAGTATGATATCTTTAGAGAATTTCTTATTCCACCCCATGCGTTTCCAACACATCACGTGAAATTCCAAAAATTCCCCTTAAAACCGGACATATATTTCTGGTTTGCACCATAATACACATGAACGTTGGAATAGATGAGAACTAACCGAAAGTATAACTACGGTATGGAACCGTATGTATATTTCCGGTTCGTGGAACAACTAAAAGGCGCGCTTCCTCTTTCCCTCGTATTACACTTTCAAACTCTAACAACTCAAAAACACTCTCCGAACTTCCTCAATCTCATTTTCACCAAATCAACCACATTTGTAACCGAAGTTGTTCGAAATCATCAAGCACCAGTATCTCAAGCATCCAACAAAAAAAAACCACAATCAATCAAGTAAGTTGTTTTTGAACTTTTTAGAGTTTATGTAAAATCCACTCAAATGTGTGTTTTAGGTTAGAAATTGGGAATTTGTGGTTTGTTATCAACATTAGGAATCATTAGTAAGGTGTAGGAAATGTATTTTTAAAGATTAATGTCAAATTTTTGGTGCTCATTTGTGGGGGTGGGAAGCCATTAATGTTGCTCTGAAATCGCAATAGAAACCAGAAATGCATTTTCAGTTTTCGTCAAGAACAAAACCGCAAGTATATTTTCGGTTTTTGTTTGTTTCTGTTTTCAACTTTGGTCTTTAATTTAACATTTTTTCCGTGCTTCTATAGGAGCAATGACTGAAAGAGCGTCTCGATTGAGACACGACAAGGTTGCACAACATGCTTCTGTGCGGAGAGAAAGGAGTCATGCAACCCAGCTTCCTCTTGCCTTTGGACAGGTCGTACCAAATGCACCACTTACATCTTCAACATCCGATGTTCCTGCTCCTCCTCCTACTACTTCGTCCTCTCGCAGCACGCGAGATTCTCCAGTTCATCATTCTCCACCTCCGTCCTCCCGCATACACACCTCTCCACTAACAACATTTAAGGTGGGCAAAATATTCTTTTTGGTCCCTTATCTATACCTCGGGATCCATATTTGTCCCTTAACTTTTAAAAGTACCAATGTAGTCCCTTATGTCTTCAAACAATGTCATTTAGCTCCTCGCCGTCTAATTCTCACAAACGACGTCTATTTCTACTTATGTGGCATACAAAATTCCAAAATAAAAGCCCAAAAATTTACTTTGAGCAGGAATCAAACCTTAGTCTACTTGGTTGTTGGATGTAATACTTTACCACTAGTCCACTTAAATTTTTCTTAATGAATATACACGTTAAATATAATTGAAGTCTTATTTATTTGTAAAAATTAAACAAACAAAACATCAAACAATTGGGTATGCACTGTGCTTTCCCAATTATTCTCTTATAGTACTTTCTCAAAACATTATTGATTGAGATGCTGGATCATGTTGTTTTTCTGAGTCTTGAGGGATCGTTTTTCTAAATCATGTTGCAAGTCATGCAAAGAATCATTATCAAGTTGAAATATGAAATCAATGGCTTCCTATTGTATTTGCATTGTATGATTTATGAGATCAGGTTTAAGATCTGTGACTTTTATTTGTAAAATTCGTTTGACCACTTCCAGAATCAAAATCCAAAACATAAGCGAAAGCCAAAATCGTTTGACCCATTCCAGATTTGTGATTTTCGTGTGGCAAAAATTAAAACAGAAATTGAAATCGAAATCCAAAATCATTTGATCCATTCTAGAAATCAAAACATAAACTAAAATTGTTTGATCCATTTGTTTGACCAAAATCCATAAACCCAGAAAATCGAATCCATAAACTGAAATCATATAAATGCTTTTTTGTGTTTGAAATTGGAAAAAACTTATTAGGGATTTGAGTTTTTACATAAACTAGTGTTGTTTTCTTCTGCTACTTTTCTCTTTCGTCGGTGGCAATGGTGCTTCTCATTCAAACAACACCACTTTTTCAGCTTAATCCTCAAACCTAGTTATTCATAACATGAACCCAGGTTGAATAACAACACCACTTTTTCAATGAACATGAAGCCTGTTTGAAGAACATGAGATTTAATGTTAAATCTTGATAATCAAAGTGAATGGAACGTCTTTGAAAAAGGTTGGAAGGTTAAAGTTTTGATTTTTAATTTGTTATCAATGTTGTTTTGTATTTTAGTAATGTTTCAGATCCAGAAAAGTTTTGAAGTGGTATTAACTTTTAACATTTCAAACAGGACGTGTCTGCCACATGTAAATGACGTGTTTGGCACATGTACGAATCCATTGACTTTGACTAACGGTTTGGACGGAAAGGACAAACATGGACCTATTTGAACAATTAAGGATCACTTTGGAGGTTTTTAAACTTAAGGGACCAAAATGGACCCCCGAGGTATACTGAAGGGATAAAAAATGATATTTAGCCTTTAAGGCGGGAGAGGCGTCTGATTCTCAGGTGACATCAGAGGCCCGTTCACAGCCTCAGACGATACCTGAGGCGGCTCCTCAGTCATCGTAGGCACCTGAGCATGCTCATGAGGCTGCACCTAAGCGTGCACCTGCACAGGCCGCGCCTGCGCTACCTCAGGCTTTTTGAGGATGACCGTCGGATTTATCCCTTTTTCCTCTTTACCTGACCATGCTGCTAGACATATCTGGGACGGACATGTATGAATTTTGAATTTTGAATTCTATTACATTTTGAATTATGAATTTTATTATAAATTTTGAATTTTGGTTTGTTGATTAAATTCGTCTACATATTTATGCAGGAACTTGATACGCTCAAGGTCATTAACCATGAGCGGAAGATCAGTAGATTCATACCACCTGTTGAGCCATGGTTTGATGAGCTTTACAACTTTTAGGGTTGAAAGATTTGGCCCAACGTGGTTAATTGGGGTATGATTAATGCTTTCGTTAAGAGGTGGCACCATGAAACATCGTTGTTTCACCTACCACGAGGTGAGATGTCGATCACAAACGACGACGTCGCGTGTCTTCTGCATCTTCTGATCAGAGGGACATTCTTGGATTATGAGAGGATCGATAAAGAAGAGGCGTTGGATATATTGGTTGAGAAGTTGGGAGTTACCTCTGAGATTGCCCTGGGAGAGATTGATAAAACCCGAGGTAGTCAGTCAGGTATAATTATTTGGCTCAGGTGTTCACAGATGAGATACGGCGTGCAATAGAGGCTTATGGTAATCCCGGGCAAGTTACCATTCATGGGAGGTTTTCTATGAGAGCATACCTTTTGTATCTTGTTGGCATTAGATTTTTATGGACACTAGTGCCACTTACACTGATATCATGTACCTGCGGTATTTTGATGATTTTGAGATGATCCACCAGTGTAACTGGAGGCTGCTTGCCTGGTTTACTTGTATATGAAGTTGGATGAAGTAATTAATTGGAATACAAAGCAAATAACCGACAACATGTCACTCATGACAGTATAACTTCGTTGTCTTTGTGACCTTTGTTAATTATTTTGATTCTGGAACTAATTATTTAATTTTCCTATTTCAAGGATGGATCCTACAACACTTCCCCCGCATATCGGGTTTGTCACTTGCTACGGGTTATACTAAAGATAATCCGCGTGGCTGCAAATACGACCCGCTCCGAGGGAACCAGACGATAAAGTCGTTCTGGGTGTACATTGACCGGCTGGTGCACGAGGACATACAGTTAAGTTCATACGTCGAACACCATGTAACGATACCATTTGACGAGTTTGTGCTGTTTACGGGTTGGTTGGCCTGCGGGATTTGTATGACGGCTGCTTATATGTCTGAGCGGGTGATGCGTCAGTCCGGGTTCACCCAGACCATTCCCCGGGATCCTACTGTATTTGTTCCTCTGACGGTGAAATAGAGGGATGTGGATGCTTTGTTTGATGATTTTGAGAATCATCTTATTCCTGATGAGGCTAGGAGTGTCGTAGCACCAGACGATTGGAGCTACGAGTACAGTTACATGATATTGTTTTTCCGGGTGTCCCATATATACATGGTACAAGATGCTCCAGGGAACCCACCGAGACCAGTTCATCAGGAGATCTTAGAGGAGGAGCAGGCTAGGGCCAATCATGTCATTGACGTGTTGCCTAGGTGTCGTCATATCATGGAGATTGCGCGGGAAGGTATTGATAGAGGTTTGTTTCTTGATGGATCCGATATTAGAGGTGTTATGGATGCGATCATGGCGGAGACTCAATTTTACAGGAGACAGCGGAGGGACGCCTCGAGGGTGAGAGGCTGACTCATCATCCGCCATACCCGGTAGTATTTGTTGATGTTTTTGAATTCTAGTTATAGTTTTTTGTTATTGTATTTGGATTATATTTTTGTATTTGATATATATATATATATATATATATATATATATATATATATATATATATATATATATATATATATATCTTCCAATTGTCTTGGTTGTATGAATTGTACATGTATTTGTATTTAATGGGACACAACTGCAAATATATTAAAGATAAAAATGACATACTTCTTTGTCTAAAATGTTTCTGCTACTGTAACATTAAAATCGGAAATATATTACCGATTTACAATCATAAATATAATTTTGATTTTCAGTCAATGTTAAGAAAAAAAGTGTGCACCAAAAATATACTTCTGATTTTAGAGGGACATTTTAAAAATTGTATAGGATATTTCTTTTCACCATGGAGGTGGAATAAGAAATTTCCTATCTTTTTATATAGATTCCTTAATTCATCCAAAAAGCCCATTAGGTTACTACTAATAATCTACAAAAACCAATCCAGACATACCCAATCTTTTAATTAAACCAAATCTATTTGCTTTTTTATTTATTTATTGAATTTAAAGTTGATTAAAAAAATTAAACCAAATCTAATTAAATTTTCTACATGGAGATTTTATTTAATTAATTTTTTTCCAAACATAACATTTGCAAAACTACCCATAATAAATATGAACCAAATATTTTAAAAGATGATGGAATAAAATATAAATCTTTTTAAAAAAAAAAGCACGCCAGACGATAATAGAAAATTTAAGACTAACATAGAAAAGAAAGGATCCCTCAACAATATTTGAAACAACTTGCAAAATAAATTGCATACAAAATAAGATTTAATGGATATACAAAATAATTTTACACTGTCATCCAATAGAAAACTAACGGTCTGTCATGTCATTAAAAAAATTTTAAAATAAAAATGTGATGTGACTAAATACATGGTTTGATTAGTTGACAATGTAAAATATTTAACATCAGTGCATCACCCCTTTTTTCTACAAAATATATCAGCCAATTGTAATAACAAGAATGATTATTCTGACTAAAAGTTGAAAAACATAACAAGGATACATATAAACTAAAAATTGTATTGCTTTGAGCACATTTAGTAATACGATATTTTTCTTAAAATAAAGATTGTTTACCATAATTTTGATAAAACTACAGTGATATCAAACATGTTTTTCTTAGTACTGTATTCAAAGTAAGAATTTACTTAACCTTATTTTTGACATTATATAGTCTGGATCATGTGTAAATTTTCTTTTTATGTTTGACATTTACTACAGAATATCATGTGCATTCAAACTGAAGCCATTACGAGATTTCCTTTTAATGTCATTATTATCAGACAAATTGTCAGTAGAATATCATGTGCATTCAAACTGTCACTGTTGGATCTGTCAATTTGACCAAAACTGGTGCAGCCTGTGCTTGATTGATTCAGGAACAATGAAGAGGAAAGTGGCAGAACTAGCAACAGTTCCTATAACACCAATCAAGTTTCTGATATACCTATAAATCTGCATTCAGATCAAACCATTCATATACTATTAATTAATTTCCTATTTTCATTCTTTTCTTACAACCAACATTCATTTATTTATTTATACAACAAGAAACTCAAGTTTTGTTTCAAATCCTAAAATAATCAACCACGGAACACTAAGATCAAAAGATCGATTACAATATCCCGAAAGTCATGACATATGTATTTCTCTGAGTTACTACTCGACTCCTCAATTGCTTGTATATAGCACCAAAACAGTTGCAGAAATGACTTTTACACGACGATGCCAACCTCGATGGATGCACTTCCATGAAAGACCATGTTGATGAAGTCAGCATTTCGCTCACTTGAATCGGTAATACATAAACCAATCAACATTTATATACGATATTTTATCCAACTATTTACAAAAATGACATGATATTCAGCTATGGTTAAACAAGAGCTTACCTAAGTTCTATTATTCAATATACTTCTTGCGAGATCCTCGTTAATGGCAACAGGCAGTGGCGGCATTTGGCTCATAATGCCAGGCATCCCACTCATGCTGCATAAAGTTTAAATATGTAAAAACCAAATACTAAAGAAGATGAATATGTATGACATAACAGTTAACTTTGTCGATTGACGTACTCATTTAGAATGGTATTAATATTGTGCCTTGTATGGCAAAAGAGGTCGATGTTTTCCTGCAACTGTTTAGAAAAGACCATGATCATAATCACAGCATCAAACAATATCTCAAACTATAATCAAAGAGAAAAATTGGAAATTCATCGAAGCATATGGTTGAGCTTTTCACCTTGTACGTCGATAAATTGGCATTAATTTGATTAAAAACTTGAGCATTCTGCTCCATGAGTTGCTTCATAGGCCCACAAATTCCTGAACATACACGAGTATTAAATGGAATGCAGAATTGGTTCCAGTTACAAAAACGACACAATGTAAACACTTGAAATTTGTTAACACGCATTCTTAAACTATAAGTCAAGAGCACTAAATTTTAGTCGTAATTGACGGACGAGAAATAAGGAATATATAGTTTAAGAAAATAGATATACTAACCGTCATATAGCATCCGTTGACTTTGATCAATAGTGTGTGACATGGGAGAATATGAACTCATGCTTGGGGGCAGCGCCGAATGCAAATTTGAATGCGATGCTAAATCCACCGGCTTATCCTGAAGAAGCATGACTTTAGAATACTGGTTCTTCAATCAACATTAGATCCTAAAGACATTAATTTATTCAATATATCAAAAATGGAATCCCATTAATGGGATGCAACATAATCATATTTTGTTATTAACATAGCATTTGAGTATTATCAATGTCCTTGACAAGCACGTCGAGAAGACTCAACGCAATTGATTTTATCAACAATACTAATCAGGTCAACAACAATGATATATTGAATCAATTATACAGGCATAATTCCACAAGAGGAAAATTACTACTTCAATCAACTCAAGTAACCAACATTGAGAAAGAATTTTCAATTTTCGATCTCTCATTATGTTTAAAAAGAGTTTTGTTACAAATCTTAAATATTCTAGGTGAAATATATTTAAACTTTTTTTATAGAAATATATTTGAAATTCAAATCATACTTAAAACATCGGGTAGAGAATCCGTGAGAATCATTCTAGATTAACCAAACAACTCTTCGACAAACACTACATTATAAGAAAAATAGCATGTGAACAGAAGCTTCCAAAACTTCACATACTTTTCTGTAATTGATCTTCTTTCCCAAACAATGCTCATCTGGTTTCCTTCGCTTTCGCTGCAAAAATGGTTTAAAAACAGTATTTTAAGATTCCATAAACATGCATAGAGATGAAAATCTACATTTTTCTGCAACTTCTGGATTTGCTATGATAACAACGAAAACCTAAAACCTTGCCTTTAACCGCTGTTATAGCCATAACTTATACAACACTTAAGCTACGCAACAATGCAAAACACGAGCCGTTGCTACAAAGCAAACCTAGGGCCATAGGAGGAAGTGGTGTGTATGAAACAAAAAGATTTATTGTGAATGCTTTAGAAAGTGGAAGTTCCACTATGCATATTCAATTTTCAAGTAGTTAATAATTGCAACATGTTCAAGTAACTTTAATGCTTTTAGGATTTAAAAGTCTCTTCTGTACTGGACTCAAAGTGGAAGTTCCACTACGCATACTCAACTTTCGACTAGTTTTTCGCAACATGCTCAAGCAACTTTATGCATTTAGAATTTAAAATTTACTTCCGGTCTAATGCAGAAAGCACATGTATCATTCAAAGGCACCAATAAACTATGGACAATGGGAAAAAAATGTAAAGTGAAAGAGCTTACTGTCAACCACCTACACCTCAAAGCAACATCGCGAACCGTTTTATCAGGCAACGCAGCAGCAATTTTGATGTACTTCATAATACTTGGCTCGTTAGCATAACTAGTCATGAAACATAACAATCATGAAATTAAATCAGTCACAAAATATAAAAAAACTACACAAAGAGAAAGAAATATCATTCTTCGCACCTATAAGTATATACCATATAAAACAAATTTAGCATAACCATTACTAAAACATAAAGGCAATCAAATATCTCATAGGTAACACATAGATGCTAATTAGGTCCGTCTTTGAGGACGTGCAAGCCGCACTATTGCACAGGGTTTAAAATATTTCACGATTAAATCTTAGCTAAATAACACATCATAGTTAAATAGGGTCTCTATTTGTTTTGTCATATTTAAACTGCGACTAATCTACACCAGACCTCCAAAAACTTGAGACGGCTCTAATGCTAATAAATAAACAAATAATCAAAACCAATGACTTACTTGGCAAGGCCTTCCTCCAATCTGTACTGTTCATCAAGAGACCACTCAACAGCCAAGCCTGTGTCATGCTTCAACCCTGGAACAGAATCAAGAAGAAGAGAAGAGCCACCAGCTTGTGGACTCACAACAGGGTTGGTGTTGTTGATGAAAGTTGAATTTCCAGAATACATGATACCAGATGAACTACTTAACCCAAAATAATTACCCATTGGAACCATCTCTGACATACTATTATTCATAGCACCATGCTGAAATGATATTGCATGTCTACTCATAGATGAATTTATATCTTCATTACAAAACCCTCTATTTGACTCTGCCTCCATCTCTATCTAACAATTTTCTCTATAATCCACAAACAGTACCAACCACCATTTCCAAACAAAAAAAAGAAAAGCAAAAACCCTTCACCAATTCACTGACTCACACTATCCAACCAACCAAGATCAAAATCTTTACTTTAGATTCTATTCAAACAACCATACCTGATAAAACAAATTCGGTCACAACCCAGATGAAATAAACACAACCCCACAATCAAAAACCCTTAAAAATCCAAACTTTAACTCAAAATTGAATAGCCTGAAAAAATAGAGAACAACCCAGAAAAAATAAAATCAGTATTGAATCAAAAAAACAAGAAAAGTTGAAGTTTTTAAGGAGTCAATTATGGTAAAAGCCCAAATAACAGCAAAATCAAACGTGTCACAACAGAAGAATAACAGAGAGATAGATATATAGAGAGAGAAACCTTTTTGCTTAAGCAGCAGTAGTAGCAGCAACTTTGCGATTAAAGGGCAAGTTGAGCTTAATGGGATGGTTATTTGTTTTTGTTTCTGACTATACAAGAATGGTATTTGATATAATTTGGCATTTGCTACTTTGTTACTAGTTGCTTTGCTTTGTGACACATATTCTTTCTCTCTCTAAGGGAGGGAGAGAAAGAAAGACAAGAGATGGGTTAGAATTGTACCAATAAGGAAGCAGAGAAAGGGAAAAGGGAAAATGAAGTTTGAATAATAAAATAAAAAAGGAGAAGTAATAATGGATGGTTGTGTTGTGGTGTGGATCTTGGAATTCAGCAACAGTGCGACTCCCAATAAGCATTTGATGCTATTCATTGTGGACTCCACCTATTCTTTATGCTTTCATTTTTTTTCTCTTAATTTGCTTGACATGTGTCTTAGTTTTATTGGTTGAGGGATTAATAGAAAATTGGTAAATGATCATTTTTTTTTAGGATCTTAAAATTATTTTAAAAAAACTTGTGTTATGGCACGGGTCTTGTTAGAATTCACATCGCATGTCTATTAAATGATTATGTGTAAAATTTAAATTTATTTTTCAATTGGTTAACATTGACATAGTTATAATATATGCTAATAATATGCACTAATTTTTAAGTATTTATTCGTACTTACAATAATATTTAAAACAGCTGCAAGAGAAATATTTAAAAGATAGATATTAAAATAAACCGTCTGAAGGAGTGAAAAACACTTAGAATGGGGAATTGAATAAGGGTTGTTTCCAAAAATGGTAGATAAAAATAAATCACACAGTTATTTTTATCCTGGTTCGTTGTTAACTAAACTACTTCAGTCCACCCCTAACAAAGTGATTTACCTCAATTGAGGATTTAATCCACTAATCAAATTGATTACAATGGTTCTCCACTTAGATAACTTTTAAGTTTTCTAGAGTCTACTGATCACAACTTGATCACTCTAGGAAATTCCTCTTACAATCAATGTAAAATAAATATTACAAGAGATTAAATTGCTTCTTAATAAGCTATAATCATAAAGTGATTTTTCTCTTAAGTTTAAGTTCTAACACTCACTAAAATATTACAATGTTGCGAGGTTGAAGATGAAGTTCTTCTTTGATTTTGTGTGATAGCTTTTTGGCAACGTTTTGGTATTTCACGTGAGAAAGTTCTTGCTGCTTCAGCATCAGAACTTCTATATATAGGCAGTGTGAAAATGTGACCGTTGAGTGCATTTAATGCTTTGTGTGAATAGTACACTGCCGCATTTAATGTTTCACTCTTTTGTCAACTACCTCGAGCCATGCTTCAACTGCTTTTGCTGACTTTGCCTTTTGTAGCTTCTAACGTTCCTTTTGTCAGTCAGACAGATTTGACGTTATAGCCTTTTCATCTTGCACTTGCTTTTGGACTCAGAATATGTAGAATAAACATTTGAATATCAGAGTCTTCAGCTTTTGGTGCAGATTGCAACTTCTGTCTTCAGACTTTAGAAGTGCTTTGGAGCGTGATACCATCAGATCTTCAGAGCTTTGCTTCTGACTGCCATCTTCTGATGTTTTTCAAATCATGTTCTGATTTCTTCAAGACCATCTTTTGATGTTTGCCAGACCATGTTCTGATGAAGCCATCCAGATCTTCTGGGCCAGAGCTTCTGAACGCTGATTTTGTGCATAGTCTTTTAGACTTTTCTTGAAATGGAAAACGTGAATAATTAGAGTACTACATTGTCTTATACAAAATTCATATATAATGTTATCATCAAAACTAAGAATATTGATCAGAACATTTCTTGTTCTAACACCGTCTACCGCTGGTATGTCATATAAACGTTTACATCTACCCGTGAATTCAAATGAGTTAACAAAATTCAGTTGAATTCAAATGAGTTAATTGTAAAAATACATATTTGAGTAAAATTATTTTTCCATTTCAAATAACATTACTTTTTAGATATTAGTCAAATTTTCTAAACCTAAAATTTATAACCGTTTCTCGTCAAATATCAGTTTTAAATCCTTCTTATTATATCATATTTATAATTTTACAAACCTACGATATATGACCGCTCCCCGTCAAATTTCAGTTTTAAATACATATCTACATTCCATGGTATCTTGAAATTTCAGTTCTAAAGGAATATTTTCTCTATCTTTTTTGTCTAGGAGAATTTCATAATAGATGTTTAACTTTACAACTGGTATTTCATAGATACGTTTATATCTACTCGTGAATTTATGCTTGCAAGTAGGGGTGGGAATAGGACAGGCCGACCTACAGGGGCCTATGGCCTAGCCTATATAAGGTCCGGCCAGACTTATTTAACAAAAAGGTCAGGCTTAGGCTTTTTTAAAAGCCCTTTTAATAAAATAGGACAGACTTAGGCTATTAAAAAAGCCTATGAAGTCTTATAGGCCAGTCTATATTTTCATGTATATTAAAAATAGACTAAGGCTATGTTTGGGAGTTTGGAAGGGAGGGGGAAGGCTTCCAAAAAATAAAATTTTAAAAAATGTAGAAAAATATTTGACATTTTTTGAAAAAATGAATTTGTTTAGAATGGTAAAAGAGTTATTACCATTACTAAATTTTTTAATTTTTAAAATAGTATAACAACCTAAAAGATATTTGGAAAATTTATGTAAGCCCTTCAAAACCCTCCAAAACCCTCATTAAATACAATTTTTGAGTTCCTCCATTTTATGGGGTTTTTGGTGTTATGAATAAACTCAAACCCTCCAAAACCCTCATACCCAAAATCTTTCTATCATTTTCACTCAATTCCTCCTATTTTTCAAAGCCTCCCCCTCCAAACTCTCAAACATAGCCTAAATAAATCGGCCTATATTTGCATGTATATTAGAAAAAAGGCTTAATAGGCAAGCCTATATATGCATATATATTCGAACAAATGCTAAATAGGTTGGCCTATATATGCATATATAGGACGACTTATAAGGTTTCTTAAATAATATGGATTAATTGAAAACTATAATGAAAAATAGACTTTTAAATAGGCTTTGAGAGAAGACCAGACTTTTAAAAAGGACAGGTCAGGCCAAAAAAGAAAGCCTATTTTAGGCCACAAGCCAGGCTCCGGCCTTTCAAGTTTATCATAGGTCAGACCCAGGCCTTATAAAGCCTAGCCTATTTCCACCCTTACTTGCAAGGACCTTTATTAAGATGGACAATCTTTAACTGATAAATTGAGAAATAAAATGAGAAATAGAAGTGAGATTATTGTGATATAAGTGTGAATTAGAAGTTTCACGTTACTTAAAAAAATAGAAGTTGAACAATTTATAAATGAAAAGATCATCTAAGTCTAATATCTTAATATCTTAAAGTTTTGAGTGATATGTGATGTGACTCTCATTTATGTTGTTACTCTTGACCCAATATTTTTTTTTTTGGTGTTAACCGACCGGTATCCGCGGGGGAAAGGGGCCCCACGTGACTAATCCGGACCCAATATGAATGCCCATTAATCAATGTCGATGGTTAATTTGCTTTAAAAAAATCAAGGTTTAATTGAATTTTATCATTTTCTTTTTCTCTTCATTCATGCACTATAATTATATATCGTTCTTAATTTAACTCTCTATTTATTATAAAACAATTTTATAATTAAAAGAGAAAGAGAAAAGAGGGGGAAAAGGATGAGGTCCAATTTTGTGACACACTTACTGAGCAAATCCATTTATGTGTTAGTGGAGTAACATAGATATTTAAATGACAAAGAGATGACTCATTCAATTCTCCACCAACAATTAATATTTTTTATTTCAGTTTTTTTTTTTTAATTATGCTCCTTCAGTCCTTTTATATTTGAGCTGTCCATATTTTATAAGAAAAATAATTAATGTTTCTTTTTTCAGAATAGTATAAATTTTATTTATTCAAATATTTTATTAATATTACTTAGTTATTAGAGTATTTAAATAAATAAATAAAAATAATTTGTTTAAAAAGAAAATAAATGTTGTCATGCTAATGACATAATTTAAAATAAAAATATTACAATATTAACACTTATAATAATAAGAGAAAATAGTAAGTTGAAAATTTTGTAATATAATAAATATAGCATTTACCAACTAAGAATTCGATCTAACATAACACATTAGACTTTTTCATTATAGTAAATCATTATCTATAAAAGAAAAAACATATTTAAATTCCATAATCAATATCCTAAAGATATTTGTTTTTTCTTTACTAATATTCTAAAGATACTTGTTTGTTACCATTCATCTTTTACTTTATATAATTTGTCTTTTAATGCAAAAGTGAGAATATTATTTTATAATTTATTTAAAGCACGAGCAACAAGTACATGTTATGCTAATATGACTTGTGAGAGATTGTCAAAGGGATAATTATCATTATCAACAGATTCCTCCACCCACTTCCCATGTTGGGGTGTAACATTGTTGCTCAAAGAATCAAGTTGAAAATCATAGCAAGGAATTTCAATGACAAAAAAAGAGGAATACTTTATTGAATGAATACTAAGGGGACATGTTTGATTCTTTAAATATATTCTTTTTTGGTTTTATTTGGGTTTTAGACTTTTGGATATTACGAAAAAAAAAAAAAACCAAAATATAGCAAGATCAAACACATACTAGACTGTGGCATGTTCTTTATATATCTTTCTTAATTTAACTCTCTCTATTTATTATAAATCTAAGTTCAAGGAATCAATATTAAGAATTTGGAAAACTAAATGGGGACGATTTCTACAACCCTTAGTTCAAGAATTAGTGGAACTTTGACAAGTATTATTGATACTCAAGCTTCCACCTAAAGAATAAAGAATATAGAAATTTGTAAAGTCATTTTCATTAAGAAATGAAAATGAGTATGGAAGATTAAAGATTAAATTGAAGCATAAGAGGAAGTCGTTTGTGATCAAGAGATGCAACACCCCTATTGCTGCTGAAGATGGTCTAGAAAATACAAGTCTTAAAATACAGAAAAAGCAATTACTTGACATATTACCAAAGGCTACAAAAATGTCACCTAATAATTCTGGAGACGGTGTATCAAAGAGTCAATTGGTGCAAGAAATATCAATATTAGCTTTCCTTCAAAGACTTAGAATAATTGTCAAGGAATGGTTCAATAGTCTGTCAGACCGGAGCATTGAATCATGGACTGATTTCTATAAACGGTCCTCTGAGCACTTTATCATCTAGAAGAGACATCGGTGATTGTAGTCGCCTTGAGTGGAATTATTCAGGGGAAGAAGGAAATTTTGCGATCTTATATTATTGATTTATGCAATTCGTAGTTGAAGTCGAAGAAGCTAAAGAAGGTCTTAAGTGTTGAATATTAAAAAATGGCCTTCTGCAAGACCATTCCTTCAGGTTGATGATCGAAAGGAAGAAGATGTGAACCACTCAAGAGATGTTGAGTATGAATCAGTCTTACATAATCTTGGAGGAGAACCTGAACACCCGTTTCGATAATCATGTCTCCGTTGACACCAACTTTGTTCTGCCCGTCAAGAAAGGAGTCACGTCGACGGACACCGATCGAGTATGCAAGGACGGTACGCCAAGTACACTCCTTTAAATATTTCTCGAGAAAAGATCTACCAAGATTGTGCCAATACATAATTTCGAAAAGGAGGAGTCTGACCCTCTTACCTCGTCAAAGAGACACGTCTGACCGACAAGTCGAAGTATCGACGCTTTCATAAAGGTCACAACCATAATACCTTTGATTGCATCCAGCTAAAGGATGCCATTGAAGGGTTGATCAAGATGGGACGACTGAGCGAGTACGTGAAAGGGGGAAAAAGAGAAAGGGATGAATCACCTAAAGGTAAATCTCTCTCAAAGATTGCAGACGTCCGAACCAGTGGAAAGAGAAAGGAGGCTAGTAAAGGGAAGTGTACCTACACCGCCGCCATCACTAGAGGGGCATCTCAGGAAAACCTCCCCTCCAAGAAAACCATGAAGAGGAAATTCGTCGAGATATTGGTTGTAAACAAGAAGGATATAGGTACCTCGACAAAGACCCATGATTGGCCTATGTTGGGGTTCCGAGACTAATATAAGGTAGGATGGGTCCCCAGCGGAATTTTCCCCTGGTGATTGCAACTGCAATTTAGAAGTTTGGCGTCTCCCATATCCTGATTCACAGTGGCAACTCCTATGATATTATATACTTAGAGTTGTTTGAGAAGATAGGCCTGGAAAGAAGCAGATTATGGCCATATGAAGGCCTTGACTTATAGGAATTCAACGGAACGACCGCCTTTCCCTGGGGATACATCGAGATGATGATATATGTAGGTGACGGAAAGGACATTCAAGCCATCAGTTTGTAAGTCCTCGTCGTCCCTTGTAGGAGTGTCTATATTTGCATCTTGGGAAGGCCTTTTGCATCCATTCTAGACGTCATAGCCTCACTGGTACATCTCAAACTCAAGTACCACAACCTTTAGGGAGAGTCAGTCACCAGTATATATATATATATATATATATATATATATATATATATATATATATATATATATATATATATATATATATATATATATATATATATATATATATAGATTAAAGTGACAAAAGAATGATTGCAAATATTATTTTGGTGTGTGAAATAGTCAGGAGGCGCACTCCTGATATAGGAGAAAATATAACTCAAAAAGAAAAATAATTAATGGGCTTTTTAATGTTCATAATCGATTATTCCATCGGGATAATTGATTATGTAGGGTAAATATGAAAAGTTTTCAAATTGTGTCATTACTAATCAATTATAAGCCCTAATAATGATTATGATGCATTACAAAAGAGATAACCGTCTATCCCTAAGTGGCAATTGATTATCTAATGTATTTTTTACTCATAAATGATTATTTGAGTTAATAATCAACTATCTACTTGCAAAAAAAACTTTTTTTTGTTTATATATCAAAAAGAAAGAGTCCTAAAAAATGTTTAATGAGTCTGTGAGAGTTGCCTTAGTAACTTAAGAGTTACTCTAATACTTTTATAATATTTTGGTCACTCGGACAATACGTTAAGTGTGCGACCGACAATACGAGCTTCCACACTTCCTTTCTTTTAAAGCTCAAAGTTCCTTGCTACATTATCTTTGACTTTAACACTTTACTGGAATATTGAATCTTCCTTTTGATGAGACTTGATATAATTTTAGGATGAACATCATTAGAGATAGTTGAAAAGATATCTCCTAGGATCAACATGATCAAGCAAATTATCAAACACCATGATTCCACCGAATATCGAAGTCATCATCAAAAGCATAATGATTCCATCGAATATCGAAGACTTCATCAAAAGCATCATGATTAATCCATAAAACGTCATCTACAACGTGTTGTACCCGCAAACACATAGATCCATAGTTTAATGTACATTATAGCAAGATGTCAAGAAATCATTTAACTACAATGTCAATAGTTAGAATTATAAGTAGCAAGATCCATAGTAAGCATGTATCTTCGCCCCTGGTACATATTTATGCTTTGGTAGAGATACATGTTAGTTAAATGATTTCTTAACTGTGATTATGCTGGTGATTTATATAAAATATGATCTACTATTGATTATGTGTTTAATTTACACAGTACTCCAGTTAGTTTGAGATCAATGATATAGACTACAATGACATTATTTAGTATAGAGACCGAGTACATTGTCGTAACACAAGGGGTGAAGGAAGCCACGTGGTTGTGTAGTCTTCTAGATGAATTTTGGGATTAAGTAAGAATGAGTGAATGTGAGTTGTGATAACCAAAGTCATATTCACTTGAATAAGAATCATGTTATCATTCACGTACTAAACATATTGATGTTAGATATCATTTTTTATACAGGATGTCATAGAGAAAAGTTATATTTCACTAATGAAGGTACATACTAATAAGTATCATGCGAACATTTTAACCAAGGTTGTGTTAGGAAGCAAGTTCCAACATTGTTTAAGATTGCTAAACATTATTTCATATTACATGAAGTATTACATGGATACATAAATGGAACAATTATTAGTTTATTAGTTTGAGTATGGTCACAAGATACGTAGACAATCATTGTCATAGTTTTGATATTAAGTTTTTTAGATTTAAATGAAAATGCATACAATGTTGCAAGAATGAAGGATAAATGATGTGGATCATTGGCTTTTGTTAAACATATTATATTTAAAAAAATACTAAAAATACTCTGTTAAACACTCTCTTTCTTAATTCATTCTATGTTTAGTGTATAAGTAATTAAAAAAAGAAACGCTATATGGTTAGAGAAAAATAGTTAGACAAAATTACAATAATATAATTTAAGAATTTTTATTTTTTAAATTATATTTATACAATTATATTCGCGGTTATTTGTTTGTTCTCATAATATATGCAACCTACAATTGTTATTATATGTGTATTATAATACTTTATTTTATATTATTTATTAGAAACAAAATTTTATTCCAATTTGAAACATAAACACTATTTTTATAAATATTTGTATTATAAACTCTACCTAAGTTTTTTTTTTATGGTAAACAACTCATGCATTAGATAAACAACAAAGTATAAGCATGGAAAAATATATTGTGTTAGGGTATTTCCCATCCCCAATTTAAAAATAACACCAATAACTAAGATTTGGACAAAGAATTTAGAAACTAGAAAGGTATTACAAATCTAATTCCTTAATCCAAGCAACCAAGTAGAATTTTTCTACAGATAAAACGTGAATTTTGGAACCACAATCTATAAATCTATCCAGTTACGGGTTATTTCTTAACTTTTGGATGCACAATTCGATCATACAGGTTCTCGAGGTTGATTAATCTCACCCTCTGTGAAGAAATCATTGGTTGAGAGGAAAAGAGAGTCTGATTTGCAGCAACCATTGATAAACTCTTACTCATAAACACATTAACTTCATCCAAACATTTTAAGGACATTTCAACTAACACCATAAAGACAACCTTAAAACCGCCTAAATCAAGAATCAAAACACACACCTAGACCAAACAAAAAAACAAGATAATGATATAAAGAGAAATGTTATGTTTACACTACAACGGACATTTATATGACATTTATACCGTAGTATTATACGGTTTTGCTTTTTTAAAATATTTAATTATTAATTTTTCTTCTGACACAACAATACATATACCTATTATACTATATTTAATACGTATGTTTTTGTTGTACAAATAAGAAATCTCTAATATAAAGTGACCCTTATTCCCGATTCCTCTAATCACTTGTAGCTACCAAATGACAAATAAGCCAATAACTATAGTCAAGAAAAGAAACAGGTCCTTAACTTGCAATTCAATTATTATTTATACAGTTGTATAATTTTGTTTGCTCTATTTGTCAATGTATATCAACATATCCTTCAAACACCTTAATTTTTCAACTAAAATCATTGTGCATAAGAGTTTTAATCATTGTGCATATCATGCTAACTAAGAGTGGTTTGCGTTTAACTAATATGAAATTATGAGTGTAAAGCCTAACTTGATCTGATCTGTATTAAAGAGTGTTTAGACTTTTGAAAAACACATTTAATAAAAAAAAGTCGCTCTTCAATCATTTAACAAAAGTTTTTTAGATTTGATGACAAGGACGACTTTATCAAAATGTTAAATTGTTCATATATATATAATAATCAACCACTATTAATTTTAAATAACAATTGGCTTAATGGATGGTGGCTAAGAACAAACTTGGATCTATTGTGATGACTTAATTCTTCTTGTTATTAATTAGATATTGATAAACCATTGCAAAGATGCATGCGTGCTTTATAAGTTATGCATCAACCATAAATCACCTACAAAATACAATCAAACAATTTATGGATCAACCAAACAAATAGTTATATCATTTTATTTTGTGTTGCATCAAACTAATAGTTTTGTCTTTGTGACTTCTCTCTTGTCATGAGATATATACAAGAGTTCAATTAATTTTTTTTAGAAAAGAATTTGGTTCTATTAAAGACAAATTTTGGTTTTGTGAAATAATTTTTAGTTGAATTTTAAACTTTTTGGATTTATTTATAATTTTGGTCTTTATATTTTAGTTATATACGAATTTGGTTATACTATTCCAAATTCAAGTTGTGTTAGTCAGATTATATTTTTGCATTTAAAATAGATGACATGTTCATTTTTTAATGAGTGGAAATTTATATTTTAGATCTTTAAAATTTTACAAGGTTCCGATACGATAATTTGTCACGTTTTTTAAATGAAACATTATTTAAAAATGGACATGTCATCAAGTTTAAATATAAAAATGTGAGAGAAGATCAAAATTATTTGAATTTAAGTAGAGAACTAATTTTATAAATCAATATTAATTAAATTAATTATTTATGTTTAGATAGTTAGTATTTTTTTAATAAAATATTTGATATCCGACCATAAGACCAACTAATCCAAGAAGCATGCACATAAGAATTTTAACACTTAACAGAATTCATAAAAACACATTCTCATATCTCAAGTCTTTAATAAATAAAGACTAGCATACTCCCGACTCTTAGCTATGTTTGGATATTATGAAATGACGGGGAAGAATGGAGTAGAGTGAAATGGAGTATAATGGAATGGAGCGGAACAATGTTACCATTTCATTGTTTGGAAATTTTATGACGAAACAAGGCAAGTTATTCATTCCGCTCATAATGAAGAAAAAAAAATATAGTAATAAGTAATGGAATTAAATGAAATTCATACGATTCTATTCCATTCTACTCCATGAAATTTTATCTTCATGTGACATTAGAGCTTCATTATTTTAGATTTTTTCTTTACCCACCTCTCTATGGGGGTCACCCCCAACGAAAACCCCATTTTACCCTGCTTCGGAAATGCATTTCCGAAATATTTTTTTTTCTAAATTTTTCCAGACTTCGGAAGTGCATTTCCGAAAAAATCTCAAAAATTGGGATTTTGACTAATTCGGAGATGCATCTCCGAAACAACAAAAAAAAATCTAAAAAAATCCCAAAAATTAATTTTAGGATATTAATTAATTCACATATCAAAAATTTGATATAATTTATGAGTAATGAATAATAATAATTATATATATTGATATAATTTATGAGTTATGAATAATAACTATTATATATTTCTATCCTGATTCATATTTTAAATTTAAAATAATTTTAATTAAAATAATTAAAATAATTTCACTTACAAAATAGGTTATAATTTTTTATTTATATATTTATAATAATTGTTATATATTTATAAAAAAAATGAGTGTTTTAATTTATATATTTATATAATAATTATAATAATTATTATATATTTATAAATATTATTATATATTTATATATTTATATAATAATTATTATATATTAATTATAAATATATTTATATATTTATATAATAATTATTATATATTAATTATAAATATATTTATATATTTATATAATAATTATTATATATTAATTATAAATATATTTATATATTTATATAATAATTTTAAAAATTAAAAAAATAAGTGTTTTAATTTATAATAATTATTATATATTTATATATTTATATATTTATATATTAATTATTATATATTTATATATTATATATTTATACAAGTTAAAAATTATTTTTAACTTTAAAATTGTTTAGGAAATTTTGATACACCTTGATTTTATTGATTAACCTTCGATTTTTTCTTTACCCACCTCCCTATGGGGGTCACCCCTAGCGAAAACTCCATTTTACCCTGCTTCGGAAATGCATTTCCGAAATATTTTTTTTTCTAAATTTTTCCAGACTTCGGAAGTGCATTTCCGAAAAAATCCCAAAAATTGAGATTTTGACTAATTCGGAGATGCATCTCCGAAACAACAAAAAAATCTAAAAAAATCCCAAAAATTAATTTTAGGATATTAATTAATTCACATATCATAAATTTGATATAATTTATGAGTAATGAATAATAATAATTATATATATTGATATAATTTATGAGTTATGAATAATAGCTATTATATATTTCTATCCTGATTCATATTTTAAAATTTAAAATAATTTTAATTAAAAAAATTAAAATAATTTCACTTACAAAATAGGTTATAATTTTTTATTTATATATTTATAATAATTGTTATATATTTATAAAAAAAATGAGTGTTTTAATTTATATATTTATATAATAATTATAATAATTATTATATATTTATAATAATTATTATATATTTATAAATATTATTATATATTTATATATTTATATAATAATTATTATATATTAATTATAAATATATTTATATATTTATATAATAATTATAAAAATTAAAAAAATAAGTGTTTTAATTTATAATAATTATTATATATTTATATATTTATATATTTATATATTAATTATTATATATTTATATATTATATATTTATATAAGTTAAAAATTATTTTTAACTTTAAAATTGTTTAGGAAATTTTGATTCACCTTGATTTTATTGATTAACCTTCGATTTTTTCTTTACCCACCTCCCTATGGGGGTCACCCCAGCGAAAATCTCATTTTACCCTGCTTCGGAAATGCATTTCCTAAATATTTTTTTTCTAAATTTTTCCAGACTTCGGAAGTGCATTTCCGAAAAATCCCAAAAATTGGTATTTTGACTAATTCGGAGATGCATCTCCGAAACAACAAAAAGAAATCTAAAAAAATCCCAAAAATTAATTTTAGGATATTAATTAATTCACATATCATAAATTTGATATAATTTATGAGTAATGAATAATAATAATAATTATATATATTGATATAATTTATGAGTTATGAATAATAGCTATTATATATTTCTATCCTGATTCATATTTTAAAATTTAAAATAATTTTAATTAAAAAAATTAAAATAATTTCACATACAAAATAGGTTATAATTTTTTATTTATATATTTATAATAATCGTTATATATTTATAAAAAAAATGAGTGTTTTAATTTATATATTTATATAATAATTATAATAATTATTATATATTTATATAATAATTATTATATATTAATTATAAATATATTTATATATTTATATAATAATTATAAAAATTAAAAAAATAAGTGTTTTAATTTATAATAATTATTATATATTTATATATTATATATTTATATAAGTTAAAAATTATTTTTAACTTTAAAATTGTTTAGGAAATTTTGATTCACCTTGATTTTATTGATTAACCTTCATTTTATTGATTCACCGTGATTTTATACCTATTAATTGTATTGATTCACCTTGATTTTAATTTTTTAATAATTATTGAATTCTTTCGGAAGTGTATATCCGAAACATTCCAAGACCAATTTGGTCTTGGAATATTTCGGATATGCATCTCCGAAGACACCCCCTCCAAAAAAAGGTGTTTTCGGAAATGCATCTCCGAAAATCCCAAAAAGGGGTGTTTTCGGAAATGCATCTCCGAAAATCCCAAAAAGGGGTGTTTTCGGAAATGCATCTCCGAAAACACCTTTTTTTTCGTGTTTTCGGAAGTGCATTTCCGAAATAAGACAAATTTTGAAAAAAGAAAAAGCGTTTCGGAAATGCATTTCCGAAGTGAGGGTATTTTGGGTTTTTTTTACCGGAGATGATCTAGAAAAGAGGGAGGTAGGAAAATAAATTTCCTTATTTTATTTGAACACCTGATCGGATAAAAGTAAAAGACCTTTGAAAAAATGTTAATGTTGAAGAGACTAGTACTTTGTTCTAAGATGCTGCAAAGTTAACTATAACCTACTCATTAATGAAAGAATGTATTTTTCCATTCTTATATATATATATATATATATATATATATATATATATATATATATATATATATATATATATATATATATATATATATATATATATATATATATATATATATATATATATATATATATATATGGAGGGGATCATTTGACACCGGTGTCAAAATATTAATTTTGACACCAAATCCTACCCCTTTATTCTTAACAATTCAAAGGTTAGGATATATTTCTTTAAAAAACTAATGTGTTAGTTATAAGTGAATGTATATTAACCTTTAGATTAATAATAATAAACGGATAAGATTTGGTGTCAAAATTAATACTTTGACGTCAAATAATCCATTCTCATATATATATATATATATATATATATATATATATATATATATATATATATATATATATATATATATATATATATATATATATATATATATATATCATCATCATCGGTTTAATTCGGTTTGAGGTCAGTTTTAGTATCAAGTGATTTAGCCATGTATATTTAATCACTATAGAAATTGCATATATTTTCAGCTGGGTAAACACCATTGTTTCACCTACCATTGCGCCTCTTCCGAATTCTACATCTCCACTAGACAGAAATAAAGAAATCATTATGTCTTCTTCTTGTCCTTCTAGCTCAATTGACTAGGCTTCCTTACAAAATTAAAGAAATGTCCATCATTCCACAGGAAGCTCTTATTTATATGAGCTATAGTTGTTCATCAATAATCTCAATGATGAAGAATTTAATCGATTCATGGAATTAGACTAACCCTTAGAATATGCAGTGTACAACCCTGGTTGTTTATGTTTCTAATCTTAGTTGTGACAAGTACTTTTTGATTAATCTCTGTATCATTCCTTCTAAAAATTATTTTTTATACTTCAATGTTATATTTATGAATATCTTTTGCGTTTTATTCTGGTTAAGTTATGTATAATTATTTATTTATATTAAGTTTATTTTGGCACTCGTCTCAAAAAAGTTATTTATTATTTTTTGAATATCTTTCTCATACTTTTTGTTTGGTGACCAAAAAAAGAGGAAAAATATTTTATGTAAAGGGAAAATAACTAACTCTGATAAATTATTTTTGTGTTAAATATTTTCATATTTTACTCAAATCTATTCTAAGAGATTATCTTTAATACTTAATTAGAAAATGTATTTTCACATAGCATATTTACATTCAATGTTGGCTTTTTTTACTCAACCATGCTTGCATTTTCTCAACAATGAACTCAAAGTCTAGAATCTTAGTTCTTCCGTGAAGAATAAGAAAACCAAGGCATTTTCTAATGGTTGACCTTAATAGTAGGAACACCTGAGGAAAAGAAAGCTTTAGATATTTTGATATTCATCTTATGAAAACAACAAAATGTCATGATCAATCCTGTTACTATTGGAAAGTGTTTGACCATGAATTTTGTCGCTATGAGGTTGAACAATAGTCGAAGCACTAAAAAAACAAGTATTTTCATCCCCTAGCATCGCCCATTATCTTTGAGTTTTGTTAGCGGGAAACCAAAAAAATAGAAGAAACAAAAAATCTAAAACCTGAAAGCATTGCTCTCCACATCTTTTGCAAGCTGAATCATTGATATGAATCCATATCCATTAATTTACCTCTAACCAACATCTAATCACAAAGCAAGAGATTAAGAATGTATGTCTTTACAGCATTATCACCTAGTCATGTCCGAAACCAATATTCAATTCAATAACCAATTCAGGAAAAATAAGAATGCATAAAAAAAAAGTTTCAAATTATATGCTAAGATGTTCATCCCTTGGCAAGCTTTGAACAGTATCTGACCATCTACCAGGTGAATGATCACTGCTATTATTAGATGAGACATGAGTTTCCCCTCTTGCATCTCTTATCATCTTTAGAACTTCTCTCATTGTAGGTCTATTCTCTGGACTAACTGAAACACATGCCATTGCAATGTTCAAAAGAGCCTGAAGCTTCTCTTCAGAAGCTTCATTGCCTGATGAGGCAGGATCATCTCCGGACTCGGTTTCTTCTTCACGTACTGACCTAACCCATCGAGGTATATCTGAGCCGTGTGCCTGAACAAGGTCTTGATAGGGTGTTTTGCCTGTCAAAAGCTCAAGGAGAAGGACACCAAAGCTGTATACATCGGCAGATTGAGTTTGCGGCCGCTGAAAACTGCGGCATTCGGGTGCTCTATAGAAAAAAGAAGTGGCACTTGGTTCGTCCATTGTGTCGGGATTGAGGAACACATTGAGACCGTAATCTGTGAGACAGGACTCAAAGTCGGAACCAAGTAACACATTAGAAGATTTCAGGTTTCCGTGTGTCATGCCAGGGTTTTGGTGGATATAGAGAATGCCTGTTGCTAGATCTTCTGCGATTTTAAGACATGATGTCCAGTGAAGAGGTTTTCCCCCATTCGATGTTTTCGATCCTGCATTTTACAGTCAGTAATTTGTCAACAGGTCCTCTGGTACATCTATTACTTAATTTGTATTACAGCAATATCAAAATACAGAAGTTTTTATTCAATTTACTTCCTTAGCAAAAGAAAACACGAGTGTTGTTAATAGTTGAATCTATAATTGTTTCACAAAAACTGCATCTATATTTTGATTTAAAATTGATTATTCCAAAATGGCCATGCAACAAACACAGACAACTTCAATCATATGATAAAAATGTGTACCACTTTTACAAAGGTCAATGATGGTTAGCCTGCATAGACTAAAAAAGCTCAATAACATTAAATAAAGAAACAAAGCAAAACTAAATACATAGCAATTGGCATGATTGGTTACTTTCTAGTCTAGGATTTTATGATTCCAGCATTATTTCTAAGAGAAAAAAGTAAGGCTAATTTGTTGATTTGTTAAATGCACAGCCATAAAGTATTTTATCTCATCCTTTACATTAATGAACAAGAAAGCCGTTCCATGGTTAGGTATAATGCTTATGCTTTATGCTCACTTTTTGCATTATCCAGCAAAAGGAATAACACTTTTCTTTATGCAAATATTTATATCTGTAATGTAACAGCTTTTAAAATTTTAACAGTTATGAAAGGAAACACTGCTGTGTATCCAACATGTTACTTTCCTTCACCTTTACTTTGGTAAATAATAGTGATTCCAGTAAAGAGACTCATGCATAATTACAAAAATATTTGAAGGGACAAACAACAACTACTATATATAATATGAAAAAGAAGTCTAATTTGTCATGCTTAAGAATTTTATTATTGAAATGAACATTATTGAAATGAACATTTCAACTTCCATTATTAAAAAATCAAAGAGTATAATATCAGTCTTTCAAAATAAAATTTTGACTGAATCAGGAGTTTTTGTTAGACATAGTACCCAACCCGACAATGGGCCACGATTTGCTGCAGTAGCACAACTTCTGCTGTCATGCAGTCAAACATTTTTTACCGTCTGATTAAAATCAAACAGTTCTGATTTTTTTTTTGACAAAAACAGTTCTGATTTAAAACTTGTGTTTTTTAAATTATAAAATGAAAATCAAACTTATTTTTCTGGACCGTCGGATTAAGATCAAACAGCTACTAATACATTGAAGGAGTGAATGCATCAAAACATTGACCACAGGGATCCGTTTTCCCTCAACAAATCACGCAAAGATTAATTGTCGTAATTTAAACATTCCAAATCTCATGTAAAATTAAATAGTATATCACTGTATAAGTACGTGGCTATACACTAAGCACAAAACCGTTCAGCACTCTTTAATTTTTGAATGGTTGAATGAGAGGGACAACACTAACATGGGGTCACATTCATAAATGAGTTGTCAGATTCAGATCACTCATACTAATTCATTAAAAGTCTATAATTACATTAATTCGTTAATCTGTTGGTCATGGAAAGCAACACTTTTTGTCTCTATCCCTAAATCCCTAATCCCTCTCTATTCTACTAATCAACATCAATAAACATTCAGTGCATACATATTATTGGATGAGGACCCATTATCAAAATATAATCAACTTTTAGGTCACACTCCCCACAACTTTTCAGGATATAAACAACACACAATATAATCATAGTTTTATAACTTCTAACAAATACCACATTTTCATATACTAGTACTAATAAAAAGAATATAACAAATTTATTGACATAAGGTTGTAAAATTAAAGAGATGCGTACCATGAATAAGAGAGAAGAGGCTTCCATTCGGGAAATAATCATAGACAAGAAGACGTTCTTCTTTAGCTTGAAAATAAGCCCTAAGTGGGACCAGATTAGGGTGTCTAAGCTTCCCAAGTAAATCAATATGTGTCCTAAACTCTTCCAACCCAGGGTACCTTGCATCTTTCAACCTCTTAACAGTAACAATAAAACCTGATTCCATAACTGCTTTATACGTACTTCCCATAATACCCCTCCCTAATGTCTCAGCTGAAGCCTTAAGTAAATCCTCTAAACTATACCCCATTTCACGATCCCCTGCTCCGCAGAACACCAGTTTCCCTATACCCTCATTTTCCCAAGCAAATCCACCTTGTTTCGCCTCGTAATTACTTCCTCTACCCTCCCCTTCTCCAGGATTTTCACCTTCTGTAGCTGCCACGTCAGCATTACCCTTATTGGTCCGTCTTGCTCCAGAAGAACCCACTCTCTTCCTACGGTTCTTGCAAATTACCCACACCAGTAAAATCAAGCAAATTAACAACAAAACAAACCCACCAACACTTCCTCCAATTATCTTTATCAGTTTCGTACGGTTCGATTTCGACTTCGACGACGTCGTTTTCGCGTTTCCTCCAGCCGGACCCACTCCCTCCGGCGGTGGCGATAACAGAGTCTTATTTTTACATTCCCGGTGGATCTGTTCACCGCAGAGCTCTAAGTTACCTGAAAACGACGACGCGTTAAACCGAATCAATGCAGATGTCACCGGAATCTCGCCGGAGAGTCTATTATTCGAGACATTCAAATACTTAAGTCCGGTTTGGTCAAAACTCGGAATCGAACCGGTAAACAAATTATCTTGCAAGTACAGTACATAGAGCCGAGAAAGCTTAAGCAAATCCACCGGAATCTCGCCGGAGATTTTATTACCGGATAAAACAATAACTTTGACTCTATGAAGAATCGAAACAGAAACCGGAAACTCGCCGGAGAAATCGTTATCGTTGAGATAAATAGACTTAAGATTAACGAGATTTGAGAGATCAGGGATTTGACCAGAGAGTGAGTTTCCTTTGAAGCTAAGAACTCGAAGTTGATCCAAACGGTTTAAGATATCTGAATCTAGTTTCCCGGTTAAGTTGAAATACTCGAGTACTAGCTTTCTAACTCTTCCTTGGAAACACTCTTTAACACCTGACCAAGTGCAAACGTCGTCGTTTACTTGTTGTAGCCATGGAAGTTTATTGTGAATGTCAATGGAGGATTTTAGAGCTAAAAGTGGTTTTGAATCATCGTTTTGTGATCTAGCTAATTGAGGAGTGAAGAAGAGAAAAAGTAGATAAATGATGAAAAACCGAAAAGAGAATCTCTTCATTTTAAGAAGAGGACCCAAACAAGACCTATTGTTGTAGTAGAAGCTATTGCTATTGAATAGACATTGTTGATTTTTGGTGGAAGTTAACGAAACTTTTAATGCATGTTGGGTAGAAGTTGATTCACCTACTAAAACTACCTCAAATAGTTCTAACTCATTAGATCTACAATTTGTGGTTGGTTTGCTTCACATTATTCATTCATGCATTGCAGAAACTTTAGTTGAGGCATTTCATCGAACACATCATTGGCATTGAAGTGTGCAGAAAAAAGTGGTGGTAAAACTCACGGACACAATGGCAGGACTGTCACGTGAAGGTGAAATGATCCCAGTAACCAAACACCAAAAATAACCATTCTTTTCTTTTCTCTATGATTTCTTTCTTTCTATATTGTTAAAACTGCACAAACAGAAACATTGTTATTATTATTAAACAAACAGTCAACAACAACAACTGAACCAACAAGCAAACAAAATGAGTACACACTACACACACTGTAATTTTTTATATGTAATGTAATAAAATAAACTAAAGAAAAGCATGCATGTACTAGTACTAGCTTTCTAACTACTTACTTTCTTGGGTTAAAGTGGGATCCAATACTTTGATTGAAATCATCATTGCAATGGCTTGTGAAAACAAACAGGTTGAAAATGGTTTGAACTTTTCTTGAAAATTTGGTAAGTGAAATTTGTATGTTTATTTACATGTAAATAACAATATTTGTGACAGTAACACACATGGTGTGGACTGAGGAGTGTTGGTTCCAAAATCCAGCTGCTAAAACTCTATAATTTGAGAGAGAGAAAGAACTATGACACTATGACATAAGAAAACATGCCCCCCTTTTCTTCCTTTGTTTAGGGCCCTTTTTTTAACACAGGAAATAGGTGATAGAATTGAAGGCAAAAGAGAAGAGTGATATAAATGGCATTTCACAAAAAAGTAACAACAACACCTGCCACGTGGTACAATTAAATAACCATGGATGTGTAGTTGAGCTCGTGTATCAGTATCATTGACTCTTGCCAGCTGTGTCATATTGAATATCTTTTGCTCTTTTTTTCATCAGTCTATAAAAACAGCAACACCTTTTTTTTTTTCTATATAGCGTGTCTACATATAATATTAATGATTTTGTTTGGTCTGAAAATTAATTAGCATGTTTAGATTAGAAAATGAAAAAAAGGGGGGAAAACAAAACAGATGTGAAATGAAGAGGACATTTGTTTTTGTACCTGTGTTTGGTTGAACATAGTAGAGTCATAGACCAAGCCAAAATAAGGGTCCTACTCCTCCTACTCCTATCTATCAAGAATTGATTATTGGAGATTGCATGAGATCGTGCGCTCATATTTTGTGGCATGGGATTGTAGAATATATGTAGTAAGTGGAGTAATTAAGAACGACAAAACATAAGTTATGAATATCTATCATAGAATTCAAATAAGGTCAAGGTTAATGGCTACCAACTAATAGGGATCATGTGGGAGACTAATAGGGAATTTCATCAAAACACTTCATAATCACTAGTATAATGTTATTTGGCCTTAACTTTGGAGTCTACTTTTTTAGAGTTAAACCTTGCTCGAAAACAACATGTTTAGTGAGTTAGATAAATAGATTCTGAATTAGTAGTGGCTATCATTTTCCTTGCAAGGACTTGTAATTGGGATTTTTTTAATAGAAAATTTATATTTTAGTTGAGCCTTAATGGATGATCATGATTAGAGTAGAATTCGAGATTTAGAGTGTCAAATTTATATTATGTTCAGCAAAAGTTCAATGTTATTTGTGTTGTTCATTATGATATACTTTAATTGGACAAGGACTATGGAATTTTTTTCTTTTCTCAAGTTTGGGTATGAAGGATTAATGTGAAGTGGATCATATAGATTAGCTTACTCGGATTTGATACCGCTTGAAAGTGGAGCTATTGTTTTCCGGACCCGTCAAGTTTTAATTAATAATTTTGAAAAAAAAATATTATTTATTCTTTTTGTTGGATAAGATGATTGAGGAGATAATTAATTTAGAAAATATGTTTCGAATTTCAACTACTGCGGTATGTGTTTTTATTTATTTTTAAAAGTGATGTCTTTTTAATTTAAAAATTAAGATCTATTTTTTCGATTTCACTATTAATCAAGAGGTTAGATTCATATATTTAAATATAAAAGCATTTGTTTATTAATTTTTGCCATAAATATAACTCATCTAAATTTGTTCCAAACTCGTAAACATCACTCTTTAGAATGAACTATAAGACATAATTTTTTTTCAATATTACGTGTTGTTCTCTATACACATCAGAGAAACTAAGAGTCTGTTTGGTAAGGCCATAAAAAGAGCTTTTAGCGCTTTTTAGCTTTTCAGCTAATATAACTAAAAGGGTTAAATAAGTTTTTGGTCCATCTAAATATATCAAATTTCGTTTTTAATCCCTCTAAACATTTCCTTCAAAGAATGGTCCCTCTAATATTTTTCATCCACACTTTTGGTCCCTCCTGCTAACTTCCGTTAACAGAGCTGACGTGACACTAACACGTGACAATGCCACCTGTCAAATATGCTGACGTGGCATGCCACATAGCTAAAGTCAAGATGAAACTTGAGTCCATAAAATTTCGTAGCTAATACATAGCTAAAATCGTAGCTAATCTCTAGAAAAAATTTATTCTTAAAAAAACAATCGATTCATATTAATATTTTTTACAAAATATTATAGTAATGTTTCGATGCATTCTTCTCCATGCTTCCTCCTTCCACTGTAACGAATTGTCTCCCTGCAACCATATTTTTCATTCGGACATGGCAACTTGATAGATTGCAATAGATCCTCATATACTTTACAACTTGTTAGGTTAATTTGTTTTAAGCATTTGTCACACTTGTTCCTGAGTTTATCATAGCAAGTTGAGCAAACAATATGATCATTATCACACTGAGTTGCAACACAAAAGTTAATCATCAAATCAAACTTTGAACCATTTGCTTGAATAAAATAAAGTATCACCAATATAAATCTAATCATCCGAACTTTGAATTATTATTACTACATTTACCATTCAAGCTAGCTTATCTTCATTATTATACTGATAAAGAAAATTTTCACGCTTTTTTCATTCTCTTTTGCTTTCTTTATGGTACATTTAGTTATATTTTTTTTTCTTTAGAGGAAAACAACTTCATTTAAGAAGAAAAAGAAGGATACAACAAAAGGGGATCGCCTTCAGAATAGCCACCAACCCAAGTTTTAGAACCATACAATTTTTCAAGCTCAACAACATTGTGAGCATCAATATTAAACTCTCTACTTATAAATAAAAGAGAACCTATTTGAAAGCTATTGATTAAAATCCTACAGTCCTCCGCAACTAGTTCAAGGGCTATAATATCACAAAGCCCATTAATGCAATCCACAGCCACCTTTGCATCAGACTGTATAATAATTCTCTTCAAATTCAGGTTACGTGCCAAAGTAAGACTCCAAGGTATAGCAAGCAGTTCTGCGAGACCTGGATCAACGGAGATATCTTCTCTTCGACTGGCAGCTAACAATGTTTCACGATCCTAATTTTTTATCACACAGCCAAAGGAAACAGCCTCTTCACGGATTAAACCGGCGTCGACCTGTAGGATATGAATGTCGTCAGGAAAGGATTCCCCCGAAGCCGGCACCAAACATTTTGCTTTTCCTTTTGCACAGGGATTCCATCTATTAAACTCCACCACGTTTTCAAGAGCCTCCGCTGCCAGCACCTGCGGATTAGACAATTTCTGCTGATATAACAGTAGGTTTCTCACCAGCCAGATTTTATGAATCATAGAACAAAACAACTGAACATTCAGAGAATCACCACAAGTAAGCATAGACAGAAGCCAGTCATTTAACTCCAAACCATCAGGGATGCGATAACTGAGTATAGACGAGAAGAAAACTTGTCGCGCAAAATGACACTGTGAGAATAGGTGGTGCGATGATTCAATCGATGAGTGGCAGAAAGAATAGGAAGCATCCAGAGTAATACCTTTCTTGGTCAAGTTCTCTTTTGTGGGCAAGATGTTACGCCCTAGCCTCCATAAGAAATTCCTAATCTTATTCTGAATAGGGACTTTCCAGATTTGCTTCCATAGCCTCAGGTGATGAATACTCGAAGGGCCCGGGACCTTGGCAGCTTTGGAATGTAGACTTAGGTGATAAGCGGAACGAACCGAATACTCCCCGTCTTTTTCATGATGCCAAATAAGTGAATCCTCCGTCTGTCTGAAGGAGAGGGGAATACTAACAATTTGTTGCGCCTCCTGAACATCAAAACTGTTGAAAATTAAATTTCTCCTCCACCCACCCAAATCTGGATCAATCAGCTCACTGACTTTAGCATTGGGACTTAGACCTCTCACGTTTCCAACTAGCTTGTATCCAGCATTACCAGGAATCCAGTTGTCTTTTTGGATAGAAACTTTCTCCCCATTGCCAATTCTCCATCTGACTCCTTTATGGACTAAATCTCTAGCACTTAAAATACTACGCCAGGCATAACTAGGGCTATAGCCAACCAAACTCTCCTCAATAGAACAATTCGGATAGTACCTGCCCTTAAACACCTTACCAACCAAAGACTTATCATCAGTCCACAGCCTCCAATAGTGCTTACCAAGGAGACTAATATTGAAATCACTTATGCCCCTGAATCCCATTCCTCCTTCACATTTGCTGCGAGCCATTTTCTCCCAATTCATCCAATGAACTTTCCGCTTCCCGTTTTTTGATCCCCACCAAAAGCTGGCTAGCATGGCTTCAATTTCGTGACATATCGTCTCTGGGATCTTGTAACAACTCATTATGTAACTTGGTATAGCCTGGGCCACAGCCTTTATAAGAACCTCTTTCCATGCTCTTGACAGGAACTGCTCCTTCCACCCTTTTAGTTTCTTCCAAACCCTTTCAACAATCAGAGCAAAAACCTGCTTCTTTGATCTTCCAAACACAACTGGCAGCCCCAGGTATTTTGTGTGGCTCAGAACCGTTCTAAATCCCATTCTCGAACATAGGCCTATTTTGTCTTCCTCAGGAACGTTGCGACTAAAAGATGCCTCTGACTTTTCCAAGTTTACCATTTGTCCCGACGAGCGCTGATACTACTGTAAAATATTGAGGATACTGCCTGCCTCACTAGCATTTGCCCGAGCAAATAAAAGGCAATCATCTGCAAAAAAGAGATGTGTGATCACCGGGGCCTTCCTCGCAATATGAACGCCATGGATGTTCTTTTTGTTTGCCTCCTGTTTGAGCATACCTGAAAGGACATCAACACACATTATAAACAAATATGGAGATAGTGGATCTCCTTGTCGGAGTCCCCTCTCCGGAGTGAAAGACATGCTAGGTTGGCCATTAACAAGCACTTTGTAAGAAACAGTGGAGATGCAATTTCTTATGAGAGCAATCATGTTTGGAGGAAAGCCCATAGACACCATCACTTCAATGATAAAGGCCCACTCCAGACGATCATAAGCCTTGGACATATCGAGCTTGAGCGCCATAGTCCCCTTCTTTCCTTTTTTCTTCTTCTTCATCCAACGGAAGCACTCCATAGCCACAAGTGCATTATCCGTGATTAGACGTCCTTTCACGAAGGCACTCTGCTCTTCATCAATTATCTCAGGAAGAATACACTTTATCCTATTTGCAATGGCCTTTGTGACTACCTTCATCACCACATTACACAAACTTATGGGACCAAAATCCTTTGGGCTAGAAGGATGCTTACACTTTGGGATCAAGGCAATGTGAGTATCATTAATCAATCCAGGGTCCCTATTGTTGTTTAGGATCTCAAGGGCCAGTTTGGTGACATCGGAGCCAACCACGTTCCAGTATTTTTGGAAAAAAAAGTGCAGGTAGACCGTCCGGTCTAGGGGCCTTAAGGGGGGCCATTTGAAAAAGGGCGTCTTTCACTTCCAGAGGGGTAAAAATTGACTCACACCAACTGATATGAGAGGCCTTAAGCTTCCCTTTAACAACCGAACAAACCTCCTGAATATTGGTCGGAAGCGAAGAAGAAAAAAGATCCGAGAAATAATTGACAAGGATTCTTTCGCAATGGTCTTCTCCCTTCCACCAACACCCATTCTCATATTTCAACTTCTTAATGCTATTTGTCCTTCTCCTTTGGTCGGCCTTCCCGTGAAAGAAACGATTATTTTTGTCCCCATGTTTTAACCACATTGCCCTGCTCCGTTGCCTCCACATTATTTCTTCAACCTGGAGAAGATTGTCTCTACGGTTCTCCAAAGCCTTGTAATTACTGATGGACTCCTCATTTGAATTCCACAAACTATCATCTTTCAGCATCTCCTCGGATCTCCTAATCTCCTTGCTAATCGTGCCCAGTTTGTAGTCCTTGAAAAACTCATCCAGCCCCTTCATAGCATCTAGCTTTTGGTGCCCTCTAATTGAAGGGTTATTCCATAACTGCTGCACATACCTTTCACACTTGGGCTCTCTACACCACACCTCCTCGAACCTGAACATGTGTTTCCTATTTCTTCTTTTCTCTCCTATATCAACCATACCGGGACAAATGACTCACTTTAATGGGAGAGAACCTGTTAATGAAAGCGTCGGTAGCTAAACTCCTATCAAGTCTGCATTGTACGTTATTTGTGCCCTGTCTCCCGTTGGTCCAAGTGAAGGGATAGCCTTCAAAACCCAAATCAGAAAGACTACAAAGTTCCAAAGTTCTGCGCCCCCACGACAGTTGAGGCGAGGTTCTAGTGTTGCCTCCTTGTTTTTCCTGCTCAATCAATATATCATTAAGGTCCCCAAAACAGACGAAGCAATCACCACTCCTTCTAACCACCTCTTGAATCAACTCCCACGTTTTCCTCTTATTATGTTCCTCCGGAAAACCATAAACACCGCTGAAATACCAAACCAGATTATCACACTCTTCCACCACAGATCCTCCAATATGGTTTAAGGAGAAAGAAGTTATAGTGATTTGTAACTTCTCACTCCATAAAAGACCAATTCCCCCTGCCCTCTCCCTTTCTTACCCATTGCACTCCACCAAATGACAGAAATCAAAACCAGCTTTGTTCTTTATAGACTGAAATTTCTCCTCCTTAAGACGCGTCTCCATGAGGAATAACATATCGGGATTTTCAATACGAATGAGCCTTAACAAGGCTCGAACTGCACGGGGATTCCCCAACCCCCTGCAGTTCCAGCTTATGATTTTCATTGGGGTAGGCGGTGTTGATTTTCTAACACCACCTCTGGTTCTGCGACGGGGCATTCGTTCGACTCCAACTGGCTCTTCCTCTTTTTTTCTCCATTACCACATTCTCCAACATCTCCATCCACAATCATAACATCAACTAAGGGACGTTTTTCAATTTCAGCCTCCAATTTCTTCCCCTGGCTAGATTGAGCCTTCCTTGTTGCTGGTTTCCTTGTCCATTTCTTCTTTCTAGCACAAGACCCTTTTAAAGTGATAGCTTTGCCACTCCCCACATTGGAAATGTCAAAAGCTCCCAACGATTCCGCCACGGCTTCTATTTCCAACACCTGTTTTCCAGTATTTTCAACATTATCCTGTATCACTTCCTTGTTCTTTTTCCCAAGTTCAGTCGCTTCCTTTTTCCCAACCTCCCCTTCTCCTTCCTTCTCTTTATTCTTTGAATCGCACCCACTCTGTCCTGAGGAGATGTTGAATAAACTTTTGCTGCAAAATCTGGATTTTGACTCTTTCTTTCTCTGATCATCATTGATTTTGGGAAGCGGAGATGCCCTAAGCCAAGTGCCATAAGATAGCTCTTGTTCTTCCAGTTCTTCAAAACCCTCCTCACTCAATTCCCCCACTGAATCGCAGTCCTTCAGTTGGTGCCCTACTTTGCCACACACAAAGCAGAAAGTTGGAAGCCTCTCATATTTAAAGAAAACCCGCAGATTCTTCTCCTTAAAACGAACCACCGTTCCCCTTTTTAGAGGTTGTTTGAGGTCAATAGAGACCTTAATCCTGAGGAAACGTCCATTTCTGTGAGCGTCATTTTGGTCTACTTCTTCAAGCGAACCCAGTATTCCACCCAACTTTCTCGCCATCGCCTTTGTTCTAAGCATTAAGGGGAGTTCGCAGATCCTGACCCAGAAGACCCCAAAGTGCATGTTAAGCGCTGATGGTTGTTCCTCCCGCGACACCCGTGTGAGAATCAGAAGGTTCCTATCGAAACTCCAAGGTCCATTTTGCAAGACACTCTCCAGATCCCTTTTGGTGGCGAAACGAAAAAGGAATAGATTCTTGCTAAGTTCTTGAGTTTCCACCTGATGCTTCAACTTCCAAGCCCCTATCATGGAATTGGTGAAAGCCCTAGCGTTAAAATTGTTGTCTGTCCACAACTTCCCAGCCAAAGTTTGTTGAAAAATCTCCTCTTCGCAAACTTCCTCCACCTCCGCTGTAACACCCTCCTCCTTCTCCTCCTTCGACAAAGAAATATCCCTCCATTTATCCATGAGAAAAACCGAACAAAACAGAAAGACAGTGAGAAAAACACCGAGATCTTCTACCTGAGAAGGAGAAAACCAAAAAGTAGAGGAGAAAAACCAAAAAGAAGTTTGGGGCAAAACTAGACAAAAACCGGTGAGAAACCCTAACCCTAGAAACCAAGAGAGGGGAAGGCACGATAAGTTTTTTTAGAGAGAAGTAAGAGCTTCTCTCTCTAAAAACACGTGGAAGGATATTTAGTTATATTCACATTAAAGAAAACATACAAAAGTGAAACAGTTAGTGTATATAAATTAAATTATATTTTATTATATTTTTAAGTATTATTACTTTATTTTCTTTTAAATTTTTAATACACAATTAGCTCCTCAAAGAAGGCTGGTGATACTTGCCCAACGGCAGTTCATGATTTTGAAGGAGATCAAGCTTACAGTGAGAAGCTAGGACACAATTTTGCTTTAACTGCAACCTTAGATGACGTTGACGGTTGATCCTTCAGCCTACGATGCTCTTATCATCCCTGGAGGTCGATCACATGAGTACTTGTCATTGAATGAGTCTGTTATTTCCTTAGTAAATGACACAATTTTTGGATATGTTTACCACAGAACATTTACACATTTTAATGAAAAATAGCTGCATGTATGCATTCGAGATATAGTAATACTAGTAAAAATAAATATGTAACAATAATTTAGATCTCCTGGGTGGCATAGTTGTTGTTAGTATTGTCAACTTGCTTCACTTTTACCCGTCTCTTACCATACTCAGTTCTCATGAAATAAATATGCAACGAAACATTACTATAACATTTTGTAATAAATTTTAATATGAACATATTTTTTTTAAGAACTATAAATTTTGCTAGAAATTAGCTACGATTTTAGCTACAGATTAGCTGTGTAATTTTATGCCACATCGGCAATTTGACAGGTGGCACTGCCACATGTTAGTGCCACGTCAGCTCTGTTAACGAATGTTAGCATGAGGAACCAAAAGTGTGGTGGTGGTGCTCGGATTCTAAAAGGTTTCTGTTTGACATTTTCAATTTAGGTTTTGTAATAAATTTATGGGTTAATAGTATCTTACCCCCTGTAATATGAGTGTGTTTTGGTTTACCTCCCTGTTGCCAAAGGCAGGTTTTGGCAACGGTTTTTTTGAAAAAACCGTTGCCAAAAGGTAGGGAAGGAGGAAAAGCAAAATTCGCTAACATTACAGGGGGTGGATTACTATTAACCCAAAATTTATTCAATTGTATTTTATCTGTTTTTAGGTTTTTTTAGTTGATGGTGAACTAATTGTATTGAAGTTATTTTGTTTTAACATTCAGATCTGTGTTAGCGGCAACGAGTTAGCGGCTATGAGTATGATGACGGTGGAAACGGGTTTCTAGCAACGAGTGTGGCGGTGATCGGATTCTAAAAGGTTTATGTTTGACATTTTCAATTTAGGTTTTGTTATAAACTTAATCTATTGTATTTTATTTGTTTAGGTTTTTTAGCTGATGCTAAACTAATTGTATTTAGGTTATTCAGTTTGGACATTCAGATCTGTGTTGACGGAAACGGATTACCGGCGATGAGTATGGTGGCAGTGGAAACGTGTTTCCTAAAACGAGTGTGGTGGTGATCGGATTCAAAAAGGTTTATGTTTGACATTTTCAATTTAGGTTTTATTATGAACTTATTCTATTGTATTTGATCTATTTAGGTTTTTTAGCTGGTGCTAAACTAATTGTATTTTGGTTATTCTGTTTTAACATTCAGATTTGTGTTGACGGCAACGGATTACCGGCGATGAGTATGGTGGCGGTGGAAACGGGTTTCCGGCAACGATTGTGGCGATGATCGGATTCAAAAAGGTTTATGTTTGACATTTTCAATTTAGATTTTGTTATAAACTTATTCTATTGTATTTGATCTATTTAGGTTTTTTAATTGATGCTGAACAAACAGTTATGATTCTTATTAGGTGGGTATGATAATGAAGAAAGTGCAGTTGCATGAAGTCTATTTCTTACTGTGAAATTAGATTTTAGGATTTTTTCCTCTTCATGTAACTATTTTTAGCAAATTTTTGGCACTGACGTTATTAGATTTTCTGTTACTTTGGTATGTTGTTATTATCAATTTGCCAATACTCAGTATATATATTCATTTCTTGTGTATTTAACTCCATGCAGGTGACTCTGCTACTCTTTTGCCCTGTGCTTTAAATGTACTGATCATTTTTTCTGGCCACTCACTCGGTCGAGATAAGTTGGAACAACTTTTAAAGCAAGGTTGATTATTGGTGCATTGCAAAATAACATAAATCTAATGAATCTATTGCATTTTGAATAGTACAATTCTAAGTTTTATGAAGAATTAACTTATCTTCCATATTGATTTCAGGGTTCTCTTACTTTTAACATTTCGAATCTTTGTCACAGGAAGGTGAGTTTGATTTGGGAGATGACAAAGAAGAAGGATGATAAAGAAGTTAACAAGTATGCCTTTCTTTGACCTTCCTCTCTAATGGATTTATAATCAGGTTTTTGTAATGAAGAGTATGAAAAAGAGAGTTGAAGTTTTTTCTAATGCAGAGGTATGAAGTTTGTTTATCAGGTAAGTTGCAGCGGTAAAATTATGGTCCTAAAATTTTAAAGGCATAATAGCATGATATATCAAGGTTAGCATGGTAAAGTTGCCTTTCTTTTCCATGTCCCGTCCCATCTGCTCTCCCAGCTTCTACCACAGCTTCTCCTCATGCTCTCTCTTCCACAATTTTTTGTTGTGATAACCAACACCTGCCACTCCTCCAGTAACATTCATCTGCGAGGATATCACCATCTCATGTATGAAGTTCACAATCTGGCTCGATTCATATAGTTGCTATTTATTACTAAATTATAGGCTCATCTTACTAAATAGTTATTGGTGTCTGAAACATTTACTTTCCTGGCTGAGATCAATCAACCTCTTAGCCTTATCATCAACACATTTTGCAGCAACAATGAGATTTTCTTGCGTTAACTTATCAGCAATTTTTCTTATGTAAGCACAAGCTCTTTCAATTACCTCATTTATCTTACTTTGTTAATTACTGTTTGATTCATTCACATTAAAAATAATTTTCAGTTTTGACTTATTCATGTTTCTTTGTTGTGATTTGTTAATAATAGGAGTATGGTTTTTCAGACAGGAAAAGGGACACTGTATCAATATGTTCACGCTCTAACTCGAGCTAATTCTTGAAGCAATAATGGCTATAGTCATGATTGGATATCACTTATTCGGGGGTGTTATCAAGGGATGTACAATCAAACAACTCTTTTGTTGTTGATAGCATAAATATATGTTTTGAAAACTGAAATACATTATGCTAGTAAAAGCTTACATATCGAAATATATGTTGACATAGTTTGTCTCTACTTAACAAAACTTCTCTATTTTCTTTATTTTCTATAGGTCATAGAATGGGACATAAATATGGAGGACACAATTAATTTATGTCTGAACTGAAGTATTTAAGTATTAGGGGAAATTATAATGTTTAAAATATCTTATAGATGGGCATAGCAATATAAATGTGGATATATAAATGGGCATAATACGGGCACATGAATAAGTGTATTGGAGGATGAACCATATGCGTCACTCATATAGGTCATAAAATGCCTTCTAAAACCACTGCATTTGAATTTGTTGATTCACAGTTCACACATTCTATTTTTTTAACTTTGATACTTTATAATTATAGATTAATTATAATTTTAGTAAAAAAAAAATTCTATTATGGAAGTTATTGAATTTCAATTTTTCTTTTTACCATACTGGAAGTAATATACTTATCTTTGACTATTTTTTTTATTTTTCTTTTTTTACAATTAAATTTAGATATTTAGTATTTTATTTGAATTTCAAAACCAAATTGGTGACATATTCGCGATCTACACTTGTACCCGTGCAAACACACGGGTTACACGCCAGTACCATGTGAGCGCACGGGTAATCAGGTCAAAATTTGTGTGAACGTACGAGTAACACACAAGTACCGTGTGAATCCATGAGCAATCAAGCAAAAATCTATGTGAACGCACGGGTAACACACCAGTACGGTGTGAACGCACGGGTAACCAATCCAAAATCCGTGTGAACGCACGAGTTAACATACAATACTTTTTAAGATAATATATGAATAATTAAAATGTATATTATTGATGTCTTTCTTTTAAAATTTGGAATCTTGATACAATTTTGTTTTTATGTAAAAATATCTCTTTCTTTTAAAAATAATAAAATACTTTTGTTAAACAATTATGTTTTACTTATTTACCTTTTTTATTACATTTTAAAACAAAAGCGTGCATACCACACCGATACCCGTGCGAGCGCACGGGTAACACACCAGTATCATGTAAACACACAGGTAACCAGTATTGAAAAATACATTTCATTTTTATTTATTTTGCACAATTGTTTTTTTTCTAAATTGGTGTTTAAAATATTTTCTTAACAATCATTCATTTAATTAACTTATATTATTATCTTTGAACATTTATTTTTGTTTTGCTTTTCCACAGTAAAACATATATCTTATCGATTTTACATGAAATACTTCTTGATTTTAGAAGATATACACAATCTATCTGGTATACCCGATCCAGCCCACACCAGTACCCGTGCGAACACACGGGTATCCCGCTAGTACTAGTAAAAATAAATGAAACAATAATTTAGATCTCCTGGGTGGCATAGTTGTTGTTAGTGTTGTCAACTTGCTTCACTTTTACCCGTCTCTCACCATACTCATTTCTCATGAAATAAATATGCAACGAAACATTACTATAACATTTTGTAATAAATTTTAATATGAACATATTGTTTTTTTAAGAACCAGAAATTTTGCTAGAAATTAGCTACGATTCTAGCTACGGATTAGCTGCGTAATTTTATGCCACGTCTGCAATTTGACAGGTGGCACTGCCACGTGTTAGTGTCACACCAGCTCTGTTAACGGATGTTAGCAGGAGGGACCAAAAGTGTGGATGGAAAATTTTAGAAGAACTATTCTTTATAGGAAATGTTTAGAGGGGCTAAAAACGAAATTTGATATATTTCATGGACCAAAAACTTATTTAACTCTAAATAAAAAAGCTCTGTTTGGTAATCGTTTTTAGCTTTTTTACTAGCTTTTGTCTTTTTTTTTAAAGCTATTTGAAGTAGCTTTTGAGTTTGTGACTTTTTCTTCAATTTATACCCTTATTATTTTAACAAAAATTTATTTTTACCCTTCGATATATATTATGATTCAATGTTTAATGTTTTTTTTAATCTTTAATGTTTTTAATAACATCTAAAGTATACAATAAATTTTGATTAATTTAACTGAATTCAAATTTCATGTATTTTGTTAAATTTATTTATTTAATTTATATACAGATTTAAAATATTTTGATGTTTTTTAAATTTTTTACAAATATTAAAATTGCTTTGTAAGTCTGTATTGATATATTTATTTTTATCAAATATAAATTAATTCAATAATATAATAATATAATATTCAAATTTCTTAGTAAGAATGTCCTTTTGTGTCATTTTATATTTATCAGCTAGTGTAACAGCTAATTTACCAAACACTCAAATTAACTTATCAGCTATCAGTCACCAGCTACCAGCTACAAGTCACCAGCTACCAGCTACCAGTTTGTTTTACCAAACAGAGCCTGAATTTATCAATATTGAACAAAACATTTTTCTTTTATTGCAATATATCTTAAATAATGGTGTTGTTGTTTGTTGAAGCAGACATAGCGGCAAGCAACAAAAGATTTGAAAATATTTATCCGGAAATTATCGTGTCCGCAGAGAATGGTGTAGAATGCCATTCTACAGTTTCTATGATTTCGAACTCGGGTTTGAATGAACAAAAGTTTAAAAACGGAAAAGTAAATATCAACACTAAAGAATTCATTCTTCGAAAAGATAAGATTTATCAATCATTGCAAACAATCTACTTCTCACAAACATAAACTTATCGACCAGTTATACTCAATCTATGATACTCGTCAATGTCATCATGTATCAACCACTAAACCCATTGTATCATCTCAGCAGCAATGTCTCCACACACCTCGACAACACAGAAGACAATCGTGTTGCTCTTATCAACGATCTCTCAGTCGACATAAACAACATAGAGGCATTAAGTACAGATACCCCAAATGATCGTTAGCTCTAAATCTATCTCTAGAATCCAGAAACTAACAGATAATCATCTTAGATAAGGATTCAATAAGTTTATCTCTAAAGCAACACAAACCCCAAGCACAGAGCAAAAATCCAAGACAACAATCAACACAAATTTGTAAAGTAGATTAAATATAACACCATAGGCGAGAAATATAAATGAGTTCAAAGTAAATACATACGCAAAATCCAACTATAAGAGAAAACACAAAGAGGAAGAGAAATGAACCGAAGATCTCCCAGTCTGTCAGCTCCGTTCGACAATTAATCCACCTTCAATCATCCAAATGCAAGCTCCATAGTTATTTTCTAACCTAATCTAACCTAAAAATTAGAGTGATGAAGTTTGGGGAAAAAAATCCCCAAAGACCCATAACCTAACTATGTTACAAATGAAAGAATATAAAGCAAAATTTTCGCAGGCTGGCTTAGCGAGCTGTCAAAAATATCTGGTACAGTGGACTTGGCTCAACGATCTCAGTTGGCTCGGCGATATCCTGGCTCAACGAGCTCAAAAAAAAATTCTTCTCTGTTTTACGTTTATGCAAGCACGCTTGAGCTTGGATTAGCGAGCTTTTGCATAATTTTAATTTTATTGCTCAAAAACTGTGTAATCAAAGTCGTGCCTTTGACACTTGATTACTCGAGGCTCTGATATGCATCAATACCTATAAAACGAATGAAAAATGGTCAAATGGTACATAAAATGAATCAAAACTCAAGTGAATGAATATATACCCAAAATTTGGGATTTTATTATAAAAACCAAAAGGATAGAATTGATAAGTGTCAAAAATATATACTCAAAATAATGATATTTTGGCACTTATCATTGTTGTTTTCACCTCTTGCAATATTAGGGATTTCAAACCTATATCCTGTTGCATAACTGTGTATAAAGTCGTGTCCAAAGTAATGGCTAATAGAATGAGCAGAGTATTGGGGAGTATTATAAGCAGGAATCAAGAAACTTTTGTGCCTGGCCAAAAAATCCAAGATTATGTGTTGATAGCAGAAAGGATGGCATGCCTAGGTGCATGATACAAACAGACATTAGAAAGGCTTATGACTCTTTAAATTGGAAGGATATGAAATTCATTCTTGCTAAGACATGTTTTCTTATAAGGTTTATTGGTTGGGTAATGCAAGTTGTAACCATAGTGACATACCAACTCAATTTAAATGGTCAAAACACTAGAAGCATGAAGGCTGATAGAGGGCCGAGGCAAGAAGGTCTCATATCCCATTGATTTTGTGGTGGTTATGGAGTATCTCCATGAAGATGGATGACCTGAGCAATTTCCCTAACTATAATTACCATAGCAAGTGTGATAAGATAAATTTGGTAGATCTAAGTTTTGCTGATGATCTTTTATTATTTTCCAGGGGTGATAAAGAGTCTGTCCATATGATGATGGACAAATTACATGCTTTCTCAAGATCAACAGACCTGTATGTTAATCCTACAAAATGTAAACTCTTTTGTGGAGGAATGGAGGATAAAGAGAAATAGTGTAACGCCCAATATTTTTGTTTATTAATTATTTTATGGTGTTTGTGAATTATTTGATGTAATTAGAAGATTAGTTAATATTATGCTATTTTATTAATTAATTATTAGTATTAATATAACGAGGTTATTAGTATTTGGGCCTAATTTGGTGTAGTAGTAGTAGTAGTATTAGTGAGGGTGTGAAATAGAGCCCATTAGTAGAAAATTAGAAGTTAGTAAGAAGAATAAAACAAAAGAAAAATTTAGAAAGGAAGGGAATTAGCATTTTGTGAAAGAACGTAGAAGCTGAAGAGAAGAGAGAGCTAAGGCTAAAGGGGAACCTCAATTGCTAGGGAGATTTTTGAAGAAATTGCTAAGGTAAGGGCGGGGTTCTTACTTTTTAAGGGTTGGCATGATGATGGGTATGGTAGAGGTTATGTGTTCATAATTTTATACTCATGTTGCATAGCATTTGAATGTTTGAAGTGTCGATGAATGTTATGAATTAGTGTGTGATTTGTGTACAATTGATGAAATTGATATGTGCAATTGGATAGTCATAGGGTACTGATATTAGACCTGTAAAATTATGATTTAAAAGATGTAATGAATTGGTATGAATTGGAGTGAATGGGATAGAGGAAATTGTTGTCAAAAACAGGTATTTTTGCTACTGGTTAAGTTGTAATCGGGTAACAGCCCTGCTATAACCGATTACAACGTGGGAAAATAGAGAAACTGGGAGTTTTGAGGTGCTGTAACCGATTATCATCTCTACTGTAACCGATTACAGGCGAGTTCTAAAAATAGCGAATAGAGTTACGTAAACGCGTAACGGGGTACCGTCCTTGCAGTAATCGGTTACACCTGACACCTTTTCAAAAAAATTATTTTTTAATAATTCATAACTTTTGATCAGGGAGTCTAATTTAAGTACCGTTTGGACCGTTGGAAAGCTAAAAACATTATCTCTAACATGATTAAAATTTTGAGATTAATAAATTAATATTTTCTGCTGTTAATTAATATTTCGCGTGTCAGTGTTGTATATAATGCGAGGATTTTAATGATATGTGATGAGAATGTTGTTGGAATGATAATTCCATACTGGTAGAATATATATAACTGTGATGTTATTATTGTTGTGGACTAAAAATGATAGGAATTATTGTGTAGGCTTATGCCTTATTATTCATTGTGATGTTGTTATGATTGATATGACGATGACGTGACCTAGATTGGCAAAGTGACGTGAATGATTAATTGTGTTGCATTATTATGTGTCACATATAGATGTTGCATAGTTGCATTGCTTATAACGGTGACGTGGCCTAGATTGGCAAAGTGACGTGAGCTTGGCTCGATTATGCCCAAAATTGGCATAGTGATGTGGGCTGATGCCCTGGGTACCACATGCATAATAGGGAATCGGTTGCATTGCATACTTATGATTTTGGTAGGATTGATGGATTAAATGATGTAAATGATTAACGATGTGTGGTTGAATGATGAATGATGCTAATATAGTATGAAGTGGTGAAATTATGTATGATCTATATCTCCTATATTATTAATCATGCATTCCTTTATATTGTAAGACATCCCACTCCTTCTGTTTGAATGTTACCTTTATATTTGTAACGTGCAGATAATCCGAAGTAGATCGAAGTGGTGCACAGCCGAGGAATTGTGTTGCTTTACGTATTTGGGTCGATGTCGCTCTGATATGTATCACTTGGGGGGTTTCGCGTTTGTTTTGTTGTTTTGGGAGTAAACTTTATAAAACTCCATTGTTGAATTTTCTATTAATGGTTATGTTGTTATTTGGTTTGAAGACGATATCGTCAATTATGTTTTAGGAATGATGTTGAAAGTTTATGAATGATTCATACTATTGTTTTCCGCTGCGATTAAAAGAAAAGAATTTCAGACATGATTATTTGTTTTATATGTTGCGTATCTATTTTATGAGCTTTTGTGTAATTATGACGGTGACATCCTAATGTTTTTGAAATTATGTTTTATTTTACTATTAATTTCTTATATAATTACGCGGCGTAAATTGGAGTGTTACAAACAGGATCTGGAACACTTGACTGGTTTCTGCAGGGGACAACTTCCCTTTCAATATTTGGGAATACCTTTGGCTAGCAAGAAACTGTCGAATAGTCAATTCCTTGCCCTAGCTGACAGGGAGGATACAACTTATCAAAAATGTAATCTTTTGTACTAGTAGCTATTGGATGTTGTAACACTCCATATTTTCATAATTTAATTTTAAATTTATTTAATTGAATTATGGAGAATTATTTGGAATTAATTGGAACTATTGAGAGCTATGGAGAAATTAAGCAAATGGGCTTAAGTCGTGATTAGTAAAGAGGGGGGGTGTATTGGTAGGCCCTATTACTAATTAAAATAGTTTTATTTCATTTTCCACAAAATAGAGGAATTGTGGGAAAGAGGAATAGAACTAAGGAGAATAGAAAAGCTTGAACGTGAAAAGAGAAGAGAAGCAGAGAAGTGCGACAGAGGAAGAGCGAAGAATCAACCTTCAGGTAAGGGGGGACTCTTCAATTTATCTTCTATTATGGGGTTATAGGTAGTAGGATAGAATTGATCATGTTGTTTATGTCAATTGAGTTATGCTTAGGTTGTAGAAGTGTTAGGTTTTGGGAGAATTGATTGATAATGTTGTATTGATCATGTATGGTGTTAATTGGATGGTTGAATTGTATTATAAATGTGTTATAATATGTGTTGTTTTACTGTACGTGAAATCTGGTTGAAATGGAATTGGTTTGGTAATGATTCGGTGAAAGAAGGACAAAATCGTAGGCTGTTTTTCTGCGATTCGGATTCCTGGAAATCGCCAGTTCGCGCCGCGTCCAGGAGTTGGCGCCGCGAACTGCTTGGCAGAAAGCCAGGAAGTTTTGATGTATTCAGTATGCGCCGCGAGCACATGGTTGCGCCGCGAAGGCGTACTTCTTTTCTCGTTTCGCGCCGCGAACATATGTTTGCGCCACGAAGTACTTGGCAGAAGGTTAAGGAATTTCTTACTCGCTTAGTTCGCGCCGCGAACCAATGTTGGCGCCGCGTGGTGTTAGTGACAAGCCATTTTGAAAAGTTTAAAGATGTGTAACTTTTAAACCGTAAACCGGATTTTGGTGCCGTTTCGAGCATGGTGAAGCTAAGCAAATAATTCACATAATAAAATGATGTTTTGAGTCGTGACTCGAAATTATTTTAAAACACTCGATTTTATTTGGTTGTGGTGGTTTATGCTTACAGGTACGCTAATGAATGTTTTACCTGTTATGAAGTTGTGATTGTAACTGGTGGGTGATATACATATATTGTCGATGTAAAATATGTGTTTTGTTATGGTTGAGGATAGTATAAACTATATGTGGCTATCGATTGTTATGTTGGTTGATGATTATGATATTTGGTTGATTAATGTTGATGATGAGCATGTTATGGTTGATACATGCATTTCATAATCATTATGTTGCTGGTCCTTGACGATGGTGGATCAGTGGTAGCTAATTCCCATTGTGTGGAATTAGTGAGTGGGTGTTGCCGTATCCTTGACGATGGTGGATCGGTGAGATGGGTTATCCCAGATTTTGGTACCACATGCATGTAGTTGCATTGCATTAGGCTAATTGTGTTATTATAACATGAATGGAAGATTGTCCAATGTTATAATATGTGTTGATTGTGTGTTTGTTGTACTGATTGTGTGGTTGTGAATCTGATCGTAACTGTAATTAGGTGAATGGCATGTGATTGATATTTTATTATCTATATCCTATAACATTGGTTAAATGTGAATGAGACTCACCCTTACTGTTGTTATTTTTCAGATTGAAGGAGTAGCTTTTGTACTTGGTGAGGGTTAGCTCGTCAAGTAATTCGTTAGAGTCGGTTTGGGCCCGTGTCATGATCTGGTCGTGTAACACTGGGGATGTTGTTTAGAGTTACTTGTTAAACTCTTTTATTTGGGTGGATTGCTTATGTTGGTGTTTTAAGTATATGACTTGGTTGTTTTATTATTCAGATGTTAAAGATAATTCCGCTGTGTTAACATGATGATCTGAATAAGTTTGGTTTGACGTTCTCTTTTATGGCATGACATGAGTATTGTTTAATTATATGGAAGTTGTAATGCCATTTTTCATGTTTACTCTGATTATTGTTTAATATTTATGTGGGGTATTAGAAGGGTGTTACAGATGTGGTGTACTCTTTTGCCTAAAGGGGTCCTTAAGAAGTTGGAAACTATGTTCAAGTCGTACTTGTTGTATGGAAAAGAGAAGATCATGAGGAAGTCTCCAATTGCATGGGGTCTAGGTTCCTAAGAAACATGGTGGATTGGATGTGATAAATCTAAGTGCTTGGAATAAGACTTGTCTTGTGAAGCTTCTATGGAACTTGTGCAACAAAGAGGACAATCTTTAGGTGCGATGGGTACACATCTACTATGTAAAGAATGAGGACCTGATGCAGATGGAGGTCAAGGACAACTGTTCATGGATCCTTAAGAGCATCCTTAAACTGAGGGAAAAGGTAAAGAATATGCAACAATGGGAAGATTTGGATAGCAAAGAAAAATTCCATATGAAAAAATTCTACAAAAATTTCCTTGATTGTAATTAGCAGGTGGATTAAAGGGGTATCATGTATAAGAATGTGACAAGACCTACATCCCTTTTCACTTTATGGCTAGCTTGTCATGAGAGGCTAGCGACAAAAGTGAGATTGAATTTCATCACATCTAATTAAATTATTTTTTTAAACCATTCCTTTCAAATAGTCGCTATCTTCCAAATTCCAAATTACTTTATTAAAAATATTTATTCTAAATTATAAATTATTTCGCAATGACTTTTTGTCAATATATTGGAAAAAAAATTTATAAAATTATCCGTTATTTTAATTTCTCATAAAATAATAATTGTATTTCTTAATTAGTGTAAAATAACCAAAATATTTTTAAAAATGATATTTTTACACTGAACATGACAACTGCACCATATTTTTATACGGTTTAATTTTTTTAATTAGATTTAATAATTAATTTTTACTTTTTACAATACAAATGAATGTTTGTCCTTGCTATATTCTATCCCGGATAAGTATAGGTGTATGATTTTTTGTGTATGAATAGCACCTCTCAAATATTTTATAATTTGTGACAATGTATTCTTGTATAAATCTATCAATCCAATCTAAACAAACATTTCAACACTTGTAAATTTTTTAATTTCTCAAAAAAAAAAAAAAAACATATATTAGTAGACATTTACCGTTACACTAGCTATGACTTTGGATTTTAGTTTGAAACTTTTAGTCAAAAAGACGCATATTCCATGATCATCACCATGATCACAAGGATAAACAAAGAGGCGCATCCGAAGGCGGATATATCGCAAGGCAGAGAATCAGACCCGAGCTATATCCGCGGAACCTTCTGAAAAGCAAAGGACTATTTTATTTTATTATTAAATCATTAATTAATTAAAATATCATCAATAAAAAATAAAAATAAAATAGAATAAAGTGTATTTTCCTCTTCATCTGTAGCTACCTTCTCGCGAGTCATCATTCACCAGATTCCGAGTCAATGAAGCGTTCGCTTCATTCTCTCTGATCACTCACTCACTCACTCCCTCCTCAATTCATTCGATCTCGTTTTGGCGGGAAATCGAAGCAAGCAAATTCAACAACCGAATCGAAGATAGCTATAGCAATGGGAGTTTCAGAGAATTACAAAGGATTGATACTTGCCGTGTGCTCCAGTGCATTCATCGGTGCTAGCTTCATCTTGAAGAAGAAAGGCCTTAAACGCGCCGCTGCACGCGGTACTCGTGCAGGTTAATCGGTTCATCTTTCTTATACAACCTAACATTTTCAGCTTTCTTTTTGTTAGTTATTTGTGTTCAGTTTTCAATTTCAAGCAATTACATTACTGTTTTCCGATTCAGTTACAGAATCGGAGTGTCGGTTATTTTACCTAAGGCATTTAATAATGATCAAGGAATTTTGTGTAGCGATACTTGATTGAGATCAGATCCATAACGTAATTAATTTTGCAGGGGTTGGTGGTCATGCTTATTTACTAGAGCCACTTTGGTGGGTTGGCATGGTAACAAGTTAGTATAGCTATTTGTTTTCTCTCTCTCTCTCTGGTAGTAGGTTTTAGTTTTTTGAAATGAAATTTTCACGGATCTTTAACTGTTTGCTTGCAGTGATTACTGGGGAAGCTGCTAATTTTGTTGCTTATATTTATGCTCCGGCGGTTCTGGTTACTCCTCTCGGCGCGCTTAGCATTATTGTCAGGTACAGATTTGATTTAAAAAATTAGAAAATTCTGGTTGAGTGTAGTGATTTTAATGCAGACCGGCTCAATTAACGGATCCAGTATATATTGCTAGTTCTGTTTTGGCTCACTTCTTGTTGAACGAACGGCTTCAGAAGATGGGAGTATTGGGATGTATATCTTGTATTGTGGGATCGGTTGTTATAGTCATTCATGCACCACAAGAACATACGCCAAATTCTGTCCAAGAAATATGGGAATTAGCCACTCAACCAGGTTGGTTGACGGTATTTCCCATTTTTTATTACTCTTAAATTAAATTCATGTTCAGTCTTTAATTAATGTTTTCTATCGTTTTCCTTTTCAACAGAATTTATGATTTATGCCGTCGCAGCAGTTTCGGTAGTTTTGGTCCTGATTTTAAATTTTGAACCTCGCTATGGACAGAAAAATATGCTGGTCTACTTGGGAATCTGTTCATTAATGGGCTCACTTACGGTAATTATGTCTATAACATTAATCATTTAGAAGGAAGTCTCGTATGACATACTCTGCTACGCTACAAAGTTATAGAGGAGTATTAGTGTTGGCATTGATGGATTGAGGAAAATAGCGGTTTGTTTAAATTCTGCTGTGCTACAGTGATTCTATTTGACGATACTGTGTAAATAGAGAATTGTAGAACAATGCTGGTTTGTCCAAATTCTGTGATGCTGTAGATACTATTTGACAGCAGTGTCTCGTTGAAGTTCAGTGCATGCACTAACTAACTGTAATTTAGTCTGCTTATCAATGATTTTTTAATTGTGATTCAGGTTGTGAGCATCAAAGCCATTGGAATTGCAATAAAGCTAACACTTGATGGAATAAATCAAATAGGTTATCCTCAGACTTGGTTTTTTGTTACAGTGGCCATAATATGCGTCATTACACAGTTGAATTACCTTAACAAGGTGAGTGCAGAATTTTGAAACTGAGTAGGTGCAAATTATAACTGAAATGATTCATTATTTATCATTTAATGCAATACGATGGAGGCAAATTTGCAAGCTTGACCTTGTTTTGATGCATTATTTCTTACACTAGTGTGGTTCCAGGAGGCAAGGCCTCTTCTATTTTTCAGTTGTTTTCTATAATGAAAACTTATGAAAGCTCAGTTACACTGCGGCTCTTCTAGTTTTAACATCGATAGCAAAAGAGCCAATCTCTTTAAATTAAGTTAGTCAAAAATCAATGTAAAACTCATGTGTCTATAAACTGATGGATTGCAAGTGAGAAGTCCTTCCCTTCCAATCTGCATAATAACTAAAACAATCTAGTAAGGGTTTTCATCCAGGAGCGTGTCGATAATAATAGGTAACCGAATTGCAAAAACATGATGCAGTCTATTACAACTAATACTTAGAAACTTAAAATGCAATTTTGTGAACAGTTCTTTCTGTCTGTATTTATGTAGTTTTGCAAACCGAGGAACATGGTGGCAGTAATGTTTTCAATTGATATGTATCAGTTCCTGCATACACCAATTTTCTTATTGTCCACCTGTGTTATATCAATAAGATATAGCTCCGTATTCTTTTAATGAATCTTGAGCTTACATTATTTCTCTATGCAACTATATTTCAGGCCCTAGATACATTCAATGCAACAATTATATCTCCTGTATATTATGTGATGTTCACAACTCTTACTATTATTGCCAGTGCAATAATGTTCAAGGTATGATAATCTATTCATGTCTTTTGGATTCTTTTGGTGATGTATCAAACTTTTCATTTATTGAGCTCTAGAATCTGAAAAGCTTGACTGTTTTTTTCCGCTGTTTTCCCTTGCAGGATTGGTCTGGTCAGGATATCAGTAGCATAGCCTCTGAGATATGTGGGTTTATCACTGTTCTGACAGGAACAATAATTTTGCACGGGACTAAAGATCAGGAAGAGTCTACTAGGAAAGGTATAAGACATGTTACTTTCAATCAGTTTCCATGTGTTTGCCAATGCATTAGTTGAATATCTCATGAACCAAAGTGATTTTTTCTATAATAACTGAACCTCATGAAGTGGTGGTATGTTCATTATTTGGCGCAGGGGCCCTGACATGGTTTATCGATGAAGATTCGACAAAGTGTGTTGAGGATGAACATCTGATTGTTATTAATGGGTCAGATGATCGTGAGAATTGACATTCCTTTTAGGGTTGATGGAAGAGAACTTATTATATAGACGTGCCTGCCCATGGTATGGTAATGATGTGGATGAATTGGGAACTGATTGTATTTCACGGTAGAGTTTGAATTCAAGCTCTCCATGATACTATAGTTTTCTGACCATTTCTTTGCAGGCTGCTGCTGTGAATGTAACTATTATTTTCTGGAGTCATCTCAAAACACGAGTGACCCGGGAATTGTGATTTGACGGCTGAATCATTTTCCAACTCAACTGGTGCTGCTGTCTAATTGCAACAACTCAGATTTTTGGACTGATCTTGTTGTATGTTATTCTTCATGGTAGTCAATATAATATTTGTGTAGAAAGTGAGAAATTGTTTATATGGTTCAATCTCTATATATTTTCTCATTTAATAATTGGATATATTTTTCATTTTATTGGATGTGAGAAATTATACTGATTCGTTGTATACTTCCCATTTAAATGTTGAAGATTGCATTCTTTTGATATTCTGTAAATGGATCAGTTCGTTGAAAATTATTTTCTCACCTATCTTTTAGAATAATGTGTGTCTAAGACTCGATACTCAAAAGCATTAGCAAATAAAGATGACCTAATGATAATTATGGTTGACGAAGCTTTGTGTGCTATGCGCACCAAAATATACATGTGGCGACTATAACTAGCTTTTGCGTTGCATATTTATTTATTCCTCCTCACCGATAGAATGTGTGTGTGAACATGTGTTTATAAACCGAATAGAATACTAGAGTATTTAAGAATATTTGGATGAGATGAGAAAGTTTTTCAAGTTAGTAAAAAAATGTTAAATTTAAATTCACGAGATTAGTCTTAACTGCTATGTAGTTGTGCATAAAATGTATTAATGATCAATTTTCAATTGTTTTCTACTACATTTAAATTTGAAGAAAAAAAATTCATAGTGTAAAATTATATGATATTTTAGAATTAATCGATTTAATTTTATTACAAACGTGGGTAAACGGGCACGGAGACGGATATTGAGGTATCCATAAGATACGGGTACAAACATTAGTGCCCACGCGGATACGGGCTTGAGTAGGAGGATTTTTTCAAATCGCAGATATGAGTACGAGTACTATTACCTACCCATTGCCATCCCTAATATGACGCGTGCTTTGTGTTTTTAAGAACAAACGCCATTCCTTATATCGCATGCATTGCTTGCATTCCTCATGGCGCCTATGTTGCAATTGTTTTTTTATTTATAAATAGCTCATTCATTCTCCATCATTTGCCACTCATCTTCTCATTTCATTCTTAAATGTCTCACGTTATTAAAAGAAATACTCAACTTTTTTTTCCGCCAGTGCCTCCAATCAAGATCTGACTTTGAAACATTGAGACATTCAAGCATCTTGAGAGGAGCTTGATTTGTTAGTTAGACAGAGACATTCAAAACGGTGAAAAGAATGTGAGACACTTAAACCCATAACACTACCGAATCACATACACCCAACAACCAACCCCACAACATTACCAAACCCACGACCAATTCATGCCACACACCCAAACACGAAACCAAGAACATGACACATACCAACAATCATATACCGATGAGGCATATGATACCGCCACATCCTACCATAACACTCAACCAATATACACCCAAACATCACACTATTAAAACACATCACACCGCCAAAGCATCCAACCATCACATGTCTATCAAACACCACAACAGCCATTCCAACATTTCTAAAATGAATCTGTGTCGCAATTCAACCAACCACCCGCACACACATAACCCAACAAACACGGCCCAACTACAAGGACAAGGACACCAAACTCCATTGCGACATCGCAGGCTAATGGGGAGATATGATCAACGATTTGTTAAATAACACAAATATTCCAGGAATCTTGCACCAATTACCTCAGGTTCATGGGAATACTAGGAGACCCCAAACACCTTAGGAAATCGTGAGAGGCCTCGACGACAAGCGAATGCACCAGGGTGTGGAACCAATGGGTGTTACGATCGAGCAGACCATTAAAATTCTCTCAAATGTTGTGTAATTCTATTTTATGAAATAAAATTAGAATTTAATTTTTTTATTTAACATTTATTATTATTATTTTATTATTAATTTAATTAAAAAAATAACGAATACACATAAGCACCATGGGTGTTGACGCTTGCTCTTAAGTTTCAAAAGCATGCACCCATAAAATTGGCATAACACTAGTGCACGCGTCAGAGGCTTTGACGCATGTGTTGAATTGGTACATCCTTCTGCACGCGAAATTTGTTTGTTTGTGTCGTACCCTAATTTTTTCAGATATTGTATTTTTTCACTCAAGCAACTTTATTTTATTTTGTTCAGAATAATGATACAGTTTTGCAGACAGTCCAATTGAAGCAATTTTGATAAGCGTGTAAAATCAGCGAACCATTTTTTTTTAAGTTCGGGCCAACGACTGTATGTTTTATTGAATAATATTACACAAAGTTTAGTTTGGTGCGCTCATTTAATTTTTTCTGTATTAGTGCACGACCGCGTTTCAATCAGTTTAAGTCTTTTTATCTATGTATTTTTAGCTACGATAAATGATCTGCGACGGTTAGTTTAACTCGACGATATTACATGTAGATAGACTCGATGTGACCATTTCATTTTTTCGCGTCTGCGAGTGTTTACGTCATTACATGTGACGCGTGCATCATTGCCTTTGGCGCATGGAGTGTTGTCATATCAATGCATATGAAGCATGCTTTGTATTTTTAAGAGCAAGCATCATTCCCTCTGCCACGTGCATTGCTTCCCTAAGAGGAAGCATCAGTCCTCCTAACACCTATGTTGTAATGGTTTTTTTATAAATAGCTTATTCATTCTCCACCATTTGCCACTCACCTTCTCATTTTATTCTTAAATCTTTCTTCAAAATGTCTCACATTATTAAAAGAAATGCTCAACTTTTTTATTTGCCAATAAAGTCTACGATAAAGATTTAACTTTAGAACCCTGCGAAATTTGAGCATCTTGAGAGGAGCTTGATTCGTTGGTTAGACGGAGACATTAAAGATGGTGAAAAGCGTGCGACACATTCAAGCCCACAACATTACCAAATCACATACACCCAATAATCAACCCCACAACATTACCGAACCCGCGACCAATTTATGCCACACACCCGAACACAAAACCAAGAACATGATACATACCAACAACCATATGCCAATGAGGTATACGATACCACCACATCATACCATAACACCCAACCAATATACACCCCAAAAATTACACCATCAAAGCACCCTAATATCATATCGCCAAAGCACCCAACCAACACATGCCTATCAAACACCACAACAACTATTGCAACGTTTCCAAAAATATCAATGTCACAATTCAACCAACCATCCTCCCGCACGTAACCTAATCAACACGACCCAACTACGAGGATATGGGCACCAAACTCCATTACGGCTTCGCGAGCTACTAGGGTGATATGATCAACAATTTTTTAGATAACATTAATATCCAGGAACCTTGCACCAGACACCTTAGGTTCAAGCGAATACTAGGAGACCCTAAACACCCTAGGGAAATCGTGAGAGGCCTCGACGACAAGCAAATGTGATAGGGTGTGGAACTAGTGGGCGTTACAATCGAGAGAGTCATTAAAATTTTCTCAAATTGTTGTGTAATTATATTTTATAGAATAAAATTAGAATTTCATTTTTTATTTAACATTTTTTATTATTATTTTGTTATTAATTTAATTAAAAAATAACCAAATACACATAGGCACTAGGGTTACTGATGGTTGCTCTTAAGTTCCAAAAGCACGCGCTCATAAAATTGGCATGACACTAGTGCATGCACGATAGGCCTTGACGGGTGGGTTAAATTTAGAGTACATGCGCCATCAACATTAGCGCATCCTCTTGCATGCAAAAAAAATTGTTTGTGTCATACCCTAATTTTTCCAAACATTGTATTTTTTTCAGTCAACCAACTTTATTTTATTTTGTCCAAAATAATGATATTGTTTTGTAGATAAACGAGTTAAAGAAAATTTCATTCGTGTGTAAAAGGAAATTTTTTAAGCTCGGGTCAACGACTGTATGTTTTATTGAATATTGTTACCCGTAGTTTAGTTTGGCGCTGTTGTGAAATCGGTGCCAAAAACAAAGTATAATAGGTTTCTTTTTTGGCAAGAAACCCACAAGGGTAGGAAAGAGGGAAGCAAGAAGAACATAATGAAATTGGTTATAAACTTTTATTCTTTACTTTCTCTTTGAAATAAGATTACAAGTGTTACAGAATAACAAATAACCTCTCTCACCCTAATTAGAATTTACAGTTTGTAATGATGAGAGACTAATATGCTATTTATAATAAAACTAACATACTAAACTAATGAGCTTTTACACATACCCATTACACAATCTAACTTAGGGAACAAGTTAACTTAAACAATTGGGCTTGAAAAACAAGCAAAATTCGACATGCTAACAATCCTAGCATTTTGACTACTGCATACTTGAGCATACTTCGACTACGGCAATGCAAGCCTTTGACTATAGCATGCAAACAGATTTCAATGATATGCTAATATCCCTTCAAATTTTTGAACCAAGAAGCTACCATTCGACCATACTAGAGTTCGATCAAATATCTCACAGATCTCCATCTTGGAACAAACTCTATAACATCAAGGGAACAAACTAGCTTTCTTCTTGCAGCTTTATCAACTGCATACAGTGGAAAAACTTGCAACTTGGCAAGGTCTTGGTGATAATATCAAAAACATTATGATCTATCAAAACCTTCAGCACGTGGACTTCTCCACGCTCGATTACCATTCTGAAGAAATGCAGCCTCACATCGATGTGCTTGGTTCGCTCTGTTAGACGCTGGCCTGAGGATCTAGAGGGGGGTGAATAGATCTCACAGAGTTTTTCGGAATTATTTCGAACTAAAGCGAAAGCGGTTCTAAATCGACTTGCATCTATTCCGGACCGTTATTGCAAGGGTCGTATATGTGACAAAACCATAAGATAATTGAGATTAACGATGAAGTGATCTGTTATCGAATCAATACGTTTCACAGCTGAAAATCAATTAACTTCTAAATTGACAAACTTTGGTTTGCAATGCAGTAATAATGGAATAAGCAAAAAGACAAACACTTGGTGATAATGTTCAAATTGATGATGATTCAAGATGTGGTGAATTGTGATGTTTATGCAAAACCTTAATTCACAATTTTAACACTTGAATCGTTAATCAATTTTGCAATTATGACCAAATATGAACAGAACGTAAATGAAAAGATAAAAGCGACAAGAACACGATATTTGTTCAGGCAGTTCGTCGATCGTCCTCGCTACGACTACGTCTGCCCCCAATTCCAAATTGAAATTGGGAAATCTTCCATTAATGTTGAAAGCAGTTTATACAAAGAAGAAAGCAAAGCGATAAACAATAAAGCGAATTTGTCGATCCTTTGAATCTTCTTCCCCCTTAATCTTGAGCCAGATCAAGGTGATCCAAGAGCTTCACTTGATCCCTTTTCTGCAGTGTCTTGAATTGCCTTGAACCCTTGTTCTTCAATCTTCACACTCAGATGGATCCTCGATGAAACCTCTTGATAAAAACCCCCAAGAAACACCTATCTTGGAGGACAAAACCCTCGGATTTTATTCACCAAAAACCCCACAAATCTTCACCCACTAGGAATCTTCAATTCCGTTCCATGGACGTTATCGAACTCGATCACTAACCCTCAACGCAAGAATGATTATGTGTAATTGTGTTGGAGATGATGAAGAACGAAGATGAGAAGACTTTGTGTATCTTTCAGTCGTTGGTGTTGATTTCAATAATTGAACCTTGGACAATATATATGAGAGCTTATCAGTTGGAGCAGAGAAAACCAGAAATTTTGGCATTTTTGATCAATTAGGTCGACCTCTTGTAGTGCTTAGGTCGACCTAGCAGAGGTGCATTAGTTTTGAATGATATTTACTCCCAGTTAGGTCGACTTGTTAGGGAAGTAGGTCGACCAGAATTCTCTTCAAGTGCGTTTTGGGACATTTCTTCAATTTAGGTCGACCTAGTTGATGTGTGGGTCGATCTAGCAGAAGTGTATGGAATTTTCTCCATTTTAGGTCGGCCTAGGTTGACAGTAGGTCGACCTAACTACTGCTTTTCTGCATTCTTCTTGTTTTGCTTGTGTTGAGTCGACCTATATGTATAGTAGGTCGACCTGCTCTGTCATAAGTGATCAATGCTTGCTTTTCTTTGAGTTCTTCTGCTTGTTCCTTGTTGCTTGTATGCTTGTTGAGTTTGCCATGAATCAAAAACATCTTTGTGAGTGTGATCTTGTATTCACATACTCCCCCTTTTTGATGATGGCAAACCGGTAGTAGAAGCTTTAGCAATAAGTGGTAAAAGCTCCCCCGTACACTCAGCTGAGCTCCCCCGTACACTCGACATCTATCTCCCCCTTTGACAACATCAAAAGAGATACAACGAAATAGAAGAGGAGAGTAACGAGAGAAACATAGATAAAACTCGAGCATTCATAGTAGTATATAAGAGATAGGTAGTAAAAAAAGGTATAAAAGGCCATTCCAACAGACATAATATGCAAAAAAAAACTGTGTACATAAAGCATGTAGCAAATGAGCATAATAATAGAGAAATTGAAATTTTGTAGCAGTAGGTCGACCTAATTTGGTGCTGGGTCGACCTAACAGACAAGCCTTTAAAATGACGCAGATTAGGTCGACCTAAAAGAAGGGTAGGTCGATGTAACTGGGCATTTTAGTTTGTAAGCTGAAAAATGACTTGTGTAGGTCGACTCAGAGGCAGAGTAGGTTGACCTAAATTCCCAAAATTTGAGAAAATCCGCTTTATGAGATGTGCTAATGTCTAGTTACTTGCTTGTATGTTTAGAATATGATATGCTATGATTAAAGACTAAACACATACATGAGCAAGAGATATATATGTATGAAGTCACTATAAGCATGTTAATTGATAGCATATTATAGTATCAATGATATTTTTGGAAGTAAACAACAATCATGTTACCGTCTTCTCAATGTGTAGGTGTCACCGTTTATGGAAGCCTTTAGTCAATGTGGAATGATGTCTGGCTTGATGAAGAACTACCTTTACACTAAGAGAAATGTTAGCTTGAGAATAATCATTATATAGATATAAAGTAAAGGAATAACTTTAAGAGAAACAAACGTAATTAGCCCAAATTAGAGATATCTAGTATCCCTAATTCCCTACGAATGTTGAAGTATTGCTCCGTTGCCAGAGGTTTGGTGAATATGTCAGCTAGTTGCTTCTTGCTCTCTACATGTTCAAATATAACGTCTCCTTTATCTACATGATCTCTTAGGAAGTGATGCCTTATTTCAATATGTTTGGTTCGTGAGTGTAGGACAGGATTCTTGCTCAAGTTTATGGCACTTGTGTTGTCGCACATGATAGGTATACGATCAAGCTTAATACCAAAGTCCAGAAGTTGTTGCTTGAGCCATAATATCTGCGCACAACAGCTCCCTGCAGTTACATATTCTGCCTCAGCAGTAGATAATGCAACCGATACTTGTTTCTTGCTATGCCAACTTATCAATGAATTTGAGAATAGATGACATGTTCCATTGGTGCTTTTTCTATCGGATTTGCAGCCAGCAAAATCTGAGTCGGAGAAACCTACCAAGTAGCAGTCATTTCCCTTTGGATACCATAGGCCATAGGTAGTAGTTCCACGTAAATAGCGCAGAATTCTTTTGACAGCCTTTTGGTGAGATTCTTTTGGACAAGATTGATATCTTGCACACATACACACACTGAACATAATGTCTGGTCTTGAGGCGGTAAGATACAATAGTGAACCTATCATACCTCGGTACAATTTTACATCAACCTCTTTACCTTTCTCATCTTTGTCTAGGTTAGTATTTGTTGCCATAGGTGTGTTAATCTCCTTCGCTTCACTCATTCCAAATCTTTTGAGCAGCTCTGTACAGTATTTAGTTTGACTCACAAACGTTCCATGACTGAGTTGCTTGATTTGTAGGCCAAGGAAGAAATTTAGCTCACCCATGAGACTCATCTCAAATTCGCTCTGCATAAGCTTAGAAAAATCTTTGACAAGTTTTGCATTAGTCGACCCAAATATAATATCATCTACATATACTTGAACTAAGAGAACATCTTTATCTTTTCTTTTAATAAAGAGAGTAGTGTCAACTTTACCCCTAGAGTACCCTTGGCTAAGAAGAAATTTACTCAATCGTTCGTACCAAGCCCGAGGGGCTTGTTTAAGACTGCATAGAGCATGTTTCAGCTTATAAACATGAGTTGGATACATGTAATTCTCAAAGCCGGGTGGCTGAGCAACATAGACCTCTTCATTTATGTAGCCATTTAGAAAGGCACTTTTAACATCCATTTGGAATAGTTTGAAGTCTTTTGAACAAGCATAGGCAAGTAAGAGGCGAATAGCTTCGAGACGTGCTACAGGAGCGTATGTCTCTTCATAATCAATACCTTCCTCTTGATTGTAACCTTGGGCAACTAATCTAGCTTTGTTTCTAGTAATAACGCCGTTTTCATCAAGTTTGTTACGAAAAACCCATCTAGTGCCAATTACTTGATGATCTCCCAGATGAGGGACTAAGTCCCAAACATCATTCCGTTTAAATTGGTTTAATTCTTCTTGCATGGCCATTAGCCAATGCTCATCAAGTAATGCGTCCTTAGCGTTTTTCGGCTCAACTTGTGAAACAAAAGCAAAATAATGATAGAAGTTACTTATCTTTGAGCGTGTTATAACGCCTTTTGAGATGTCTCCTATTATGTTGTCAATTGGATGGTCTTTCACATTTGTCCAAGCCTTAGGAAGTTCTTCATTATTTGAGATGCTTTCCTTTTCATTTTCATCATGAGACTCATCTTTCTCTTTCTCAGCATCTTTCTTTACAATACTTTCATTCTCGTCTTCCTTATCTTTGACAATGTCTTCAGTGGATGGACCTGCACCATTAAACGAAAGACCTTTCTCGACATATTTTGTATAAGATTCATCAAAAGACACGTGTACTGACTCTTCTACTATAAGTAATCTCTTATTGTATACCCGATATGCTTTGCTAGATTGTGAGTAACCAAGGAATATGCCCTCATCAGCTTTAGCATCGAATTTACCAAGATTATCCTTACCATTGTTCAAGACAAAACACTTGCAACCGAATACGTGGAGATGAGATACATTTGGTTTTCTACCTTTTAGTAATTAATAGGGAGTTTTGTTCAGTATAGGACGTATTATTATCCTATTCAAAACATAACATGCGGTGCTAATCGCGTCAGCCCAGAAATACTTGGGTAGATTACCCTCATTCAGCATTGTTCTTGCCAGCTCCTCTAGAACCCGATTTTTACGTTCAACCACTCCGTTTTGTTGTGGTGTTCTAGGAGCTGAAAAGTTATGCTCAATTCCATGTTTATCACAGTATTTTTCAAAAAGATAGTTTTCAAACTCTCCACCGTGATCACTTCGAATTGCAACTATTTTGTTGTTCATTTTATTTTGACATAATCTTGCAAATTGTGTGAAAGCTGGAAAAGTTTGATCCTTACTAGGGAGAAAGATTGTCCAACAAAATCTAGAGTAATCATCGACAATGACAAAACCATAGGTGTTTCCACCTATGCTTTTAGTCCTTGAAGGGCCAAAGAGATCCATGTGAAGTAGTTCAAGCGGGCGTGATGTTGAAACCACGTTCTTTGATTTAAAAGAGATTTTTGTTTGCTTTCCCTTTTGACAAGCATCACATAGATGATCTTTTGAAAACTTCATTTTAGGTAAGCCGATTACTAAATCTTTTGTGACAACTTTATTAAGTAAGTCAAAATTTATATGGGCGTGACGTCTATGCCAAAGCCATGAGTCTTCGCCTAGAGCAATTAGACACTTGGTACTAGACTTAGATACCTCATCCAAGTTTAGCATGTAGATGTTGTTTACTCTTAAGCCCTTAAACATAATGTCTCTTTTCTTAGTATGATCTATTGTGCAGCCAGAATTTGTAAACATTACTTTAAAATCTTTGTCACACAATTGACTTATACTTAAAAGATTATGTTTAAGGCCTTCTACTAGCAGCACATCAGTTATAGTCGTGGTAGAAGGGTTACCTACACTTCCTTTACCAAGTATGGCTCCCCGATTGTTATCTCCATAGGTGACATACCCCTTTTTCTTTACTTGAAACTCAACGAAAAGAGATAGGTCTCCCGTCATGTGTCTTGAACATCCGCTATCAAGGAACCACAACCTTTCGGCAATGTCAAGACACTTTTCCTGCAAGATTAATTTAGAGAGGGAGGTCCCTAATTTTCATTGGGTCCTTGGTAGTGAGTACACAATTTGTTGCACTTAGGCAACCATTGAAATACTCCTTTAGGAACTAAAATTCTCCTAAATTTGCATTTTTCAATGGTATGACCCTTTTTGCAACAATAATGACAGGTAATATGATGAGAATATGTTGTTTTGCTAGTTGATACTTTTGGTACAAAAGTGTATTTACTATATAAAGGAGTATACGATCTTTTGAACTTATTTGGATCAACCGCAAAAGTCACTTTTGGTTGTAGAGCCTTGTCTAACTTGGCTTTTAGATCTCTTACTTCTTTTTGCAAAATGTGACATGTCTCACAACCAAACCATGATGTAGGATCTATTTCAACTTTATCCTTTTGAATGTCTAGCATAGATTGTTTTAAAGCTTCCATATCCTTTTCGGTTTTCTCAACTTTTGATTCAAGATATGAAAAGATTTTCTTATTTGAGGCCAAAAGTTTGAAAGCTTTAATTGCATCTCTATGTAATTCTTCAAAAGCAAGTTTTAGTTGAGAATGAGATACCTTATCTACGAGTTCAGGTTTAAGATGACTTACAACTTTCTTTTTCTTGTGTTGATGAGCCATAAAACATAGGTTTGCTGATTCTTCTTCATCGCTTGATGAGCTTTCACTAGATGAATCACTTTCCCATGCTATGTAGGCTCTCTTAGATTTGTTATGACCTTTGCTTTGGTTCTTCTCTTTTTCCTTCTTAAGGTATGGACAATCCGGTTTGTAGTGACCGGCTTTCCCACAATTAAAGCAAGGGCCTTTGATTTTTCCTTTGTTGTTGTCATCTTGTTTGAACTTGTTTGATTGCTTTCTAAAGTTGATCAAGCCTTTGTCAGAATGTTTTGCTCCATTTTTCTTTAGATATTTGTTGTATCTTCGCACAAACAGTCCCATTTCCTCATCATCAGAGTCTTCGTCATCACTTGTATCACTATCCTCTAGCTCTTGTCTTGAGGTCCTGGTGCTTGAAGCCTTTAGAGCTATTGACTTCTTCTCTACCTCTTTCTCCATGTTCTTTTCTTTCTTTGCCCTTTTCTCATGCATGTCAAGGCATTTAAGGTGTTGTTCATGTTCCTCTAGTTTACCAAAGAGAGTGGTAATGTCTAAGGTGTTTAGATCATTTGCTTCCTTTATTGCTGTAACCTTGGGTTGCCATTCCTTGTTCAAACATCTTAAGATTTTGTTAGTAGCAACTGCATTGGAAACAGGTCTATCAAGAGAATTTAACCGATTTTTCAGGTGAACGAATCTCTTCTGCATGTTTTCGATGGATTCACCATCTTCCATGTGGAACAGTTCGAACTCTTGAGTTAACGTATTGATCCTAGCTAGTTTGACATCATCCGTTCCCTCGTGGGCAACTTGCAATGTGTCCCACATAGCTTTAGCGGATCTACAATGGGAAACGCGATAGTATTCATCAACTCCTAGAGCTGAGATTAGAATGTTTCTCGCTTTCCAATCGTATGCATATCTCTTTTCATCTTCAGCATTCCAAGTATTTTCTGGTTTTGGGACAACTGCACCAGCTGCATTTGTTATGGTGATCTGAAAGGGACCATTAATAATAGCTGTCCAGATGTTCCTATCAATTGCATTGATATGGACACACATACAATCCTTCCAATAGTCGTAGTTTTCACCGTTGAAAACTGGAGCTCTATTATGAGCCCCTTTAGGTTCGGAAGCCATCTTTCCAATAAGTGTTTCACGTAGCACGAAATTAACCAAGCTCTTGATGCCACTTGTTAGACGCTGGCCTGAGGATCTAGAGGGGGGGTGAATAGATCTCACAGAGTTTTTCGGAATTATTTCGAACTAAAGCGAAAGCGGTTCTGAATCGACTTGCGTCTATTCTGGACCGTTATTGCAAGGGTCGTATATGTGACAAAAGCACAAGATAATTGAGATTAACGATGAAGTGATATGTTATCGAATCAATACGTTTCACAGCTGAAAATCAATTAACTTCTAAATTGACAAACTTTGGTTTGCAATGCAGTAATAATGGAATAAGCAAAAAGACAAACTGTGGACCTCCATTTCTGGCCATACCTCTCGCGGAGAGATACGTGAACTGACTCTTTTTATTGTTTCTGCTTTCGCATTTTTGAAAATTCAGAGAGTCGCCACCGACCTTTTATTTTATCCAATTAAGGAAAGGTTTATAAAAGACACAGAAAAAAGACCTTTAAGAAATTCTGGGTAAGGGGGTAGGTTATACAAAGGGAAGGTGTTAGCACCCTTTGTATCCCTGGTTATCCATGGGCTCTTAATTTGCTTAGCTCACTTGTTTTCAATTGCTCTGAAATATTTGCATGTGATTTGAAATACCTTTGTAAATTGAATTTGTAATGATCCTTGTGCGGATGTATACAAAGTGTTTTTATCTTTCAAAAGATGTTTTTGGAAAAAGAACGTTAACTTCGTAATGATCCTTGTTTGGATGTATACAAAGTATTGTCTTTTTTGGAAAGTTTATTTTGAAAAACAATAGTGTATGAGAATTTTGTTTGTTTTGATTTGAGCAAGCAAATTAGGAGGTCTACCCTGAGTTGTAAGGTCTTTATCCTATTTCCTTTAAAAATCTATCCTTTCACCGGATATAAACAAAAAGTTCGATTTTGTACTCGAAACAGTAGAATTGGACTTTGATTTTGAAAAGAATGAGAAAGGGGTTACCTTAAGAGGTGCAAATGTGATTGTGTTTGAATTCAGGTATTTTATCTTTTGGAGTTAGTGATCTAACGATTCAATTTTATCTTTGGCATACACGCAGTTTATATATGCTGGAATTTAAAATGCGGAAATGTAAAATGCGGAAAATAAATCTACGCTATTACATCGATTGTGCGGGAAATGTAAACTACGCTATTTACATGAATTTTGGCAACCTATACATTTATCTAGGAATTTAAATTGCAAGAAAATAAAGACATGTTTTTTTGGATATTTTATGATTGATTTTAATTATAATTAATGCATGATTAATTAAATTAAAATGAGGAAAAGATGGAAATAAAATTTTAAACCTAAAAATTAAGTTCAAAATATGTTCAAAATGTTTGCTAATTAATTTTAAAACAAAACTAATTTTTTTTGAATTTTTTGAAATTGATTTAAAATTTATTAAGTTAATTAATACATAATTATACAAATAATTACACAAATAATTAAAACTTGAAGAGAAAATTATTCAAAATATGTGCAAAATTAGCTTATAATATATAAACAATATTTAATATAAAGAACAATTTTTTATGATTTTTTGATTGGTTAAAATAATTAAAAAGCAAATATATAAATATAACCTAATTAATTATGCAAAATATTGAAATTATGAAGAAAAATAAAATATTTTTATATCAGAAAATAAAACATTATTTTAGAAACTTAAAAATATTTTTTGTGTATTTTTTGGATTTTTAAAACTATTTTTAATTAATTTAACAAAGAAATTAAAACAAAATAGAAAATAAAAGGATACTAATCAGATGTGGTTGATTGGAGAGTCCATGGTATGGACTGGCGTGTCAGGGACGTAGGATGAGCTGACAAGTGGATCAGAAGGTGATTGAAGTGAGGCGTATGGCAAAGGCATAGACTGCAAAGCACAGAATCATAGGTTATTTATAAAAAAACACGCGCGCGTTTTATCCAATGAGGTGGAGACACCTCATCGTCTTCAACCTCCAGCCAGCACCTTTAATAACGTTTTTATACTAAAAGCGCTGTAATAGATACCGCCTAAACCTGCAAAATAACGAATAGGGTCAAACGTGAAAATAAATTTGGCGCGACATGTCCATTTGATTCGTCTAGTCCATACGAATTCAATGGTACCACTTAGAACCTTTGATTTTTCCTATTTCAGAAAGCCCTAATTTTGAAATTATGAACCCTAAAATGGTGGTTCTTCGTATGAGTGTCCAAACTTCAATTAAGTTTCCAGAAATGACTAGGACCTCAATCTAAACACAAATATATGTCTACATCTTGCTAGATATGCCTGTGTTATGAGATATAAGTTGGTTTTAGTTTGAACAAACCGTGGCTTGTGTAGCTCGATTTGTGAGGTTTCAAGACTTAGAAATGATTGGAATATGTTCAGTGATGCTTGAGGAAGGTATTAGAATGTTTAGTTTGTATGGAAAGTGACTGGAATTCAAAATTCGAATATGAGATTTCTTTGAAAAATTTAAGTGATTACAAGTGTGTTACAAGCAGAATTCTGGCTATGATTTCGTGTCTTTTTTTTGTGAAGTGTTTGGAAGTGTTTATTTGTATTGATATTGATTGGAAATATGAAAATGAAAATTACAAAGTTTGGAGATTTTTGTGAGAATTTTGTGAGTTTTCTTGCTATCTCCCTTTGCTATTTCGTGCTCCCTTTTGTTGTTGGAGTATGCTAGCCTTTATATAAGCCATGGAGTGCTTAAAAACTAAGCTAAGAAGCCTTAATTGTCTTTGTTGAATTTTTGACTTTCAAGCTTAAAATTCAAGCAACCATTGCTTGATTTTTCCACACTCTTGCTCTAGGCTTTCCTTGTATCTTCCTTGCTGCATAATTGAAGATTCCTTGGTGGCTTTAGCTTAGAAAATAAGCTATCCATTATCCTTCCATTTTTCCTTTTTATTTAATCTTAAAATAAGATAAAATTAAGCCAAAAATGGATAAAAATGGTGTGGGCTTTGTCTTGGTCGTGGGAGGCCCATAATATCATGGCAAACATGTTTGAACCATGAAAACTTGGCCCCATTTGGAAAAAATACATTTTTGAGCAATGTTGGTTTTATGCATTTTCCCAAAATTTAGCCAACTTCAACAAGGTGTAAATCCCTCAATTTTTGTCATAGGAAGGAGATCTTGCACTTTTTGGAAACCTCAAAGAGTCCTCTAACCAATGCCTTTGGTCTCATGTCAAAATGATTTTTGATGCTCCTTGTGTGTCCTTTTGAAAAAAAGTGTCTTTTTGTTGACTTTGAAAATGACCTGTAATGTCTTTGTTCATATTTTTCAAATGGTGAATGTGATGACCATGGGATCAATTGCATTTGAAAGATAATTGAATTTCCTTCAAAATGAGCTTTGGTTTGAATTTTTTGGATGAAGTATGAGAGAGTTATGACCAGTCAAAGTTGAGTTGACTTTTCAGGCAAAAACCCTAATTTTGAATCTTAGGGTTTTGTTGATTTTTGATCTTTCCTTGATGAATTATGATCATCCAATGATCAAATGATGAATCCTTTGAAAAAATATGGACTTTGACAAAAAAAATTCATTTTTGACTGTCTGTTGACTTTTTTGGTCAAACGGGCCGTCTGTTGACTGTTTGAGCTGCTGACGGTGCGTCTGAGTGAATTGAAGTCTCAAAATTTGTGTGATGGTACTTTGAGATATATGGATGTCCATGAAATCCATTTGAGGTCTCAAAAACTTGTTTCTCCTGTAAAAACAAGAGAACCCTAGTCAGGGACTGTTTGTGTAGGAGATAGTTAAGCGTACCTGATTTTTGTGCAGTGTTTAGTCTCTGCTAATCATGTGATATTCAGAAGACTTCTAGGACAAAAATCTTGGAATTTTGAATTGTGAAAGATTGATTTGATTGATGGTACAAAACACTGAGAATTGTACTGCCAGCAGTTTGACTGTCAACTGACTGTTCAGGTGTTAATGTAGCAGTTAGAGTGAAAAATCAACAGTCCAAGTTAATTTTCTTTTTGTTGTTTTTGTTTTATGTGAAAAATGAAAGTTTATTTACATGACTTGTTAAAAAACACAGACATAATAAATAACTAATATTTACTGTACGCGAGCAACATTACCGATAATAATCCTGAAAATCATTTAATGCACAGAAAAATGAATATTTAACTGGCAGAAAACACACAAAATATTATCTGAATATTTAAGCAACATTATGACAAATAGTACAACATTTAATACTGACAGTACAAACATTACATACTATAATGAACAGTACGACGAATAAACGGTACATTTAAGAAATAAGAAATACGGCAAACTTTAAGAATGACGATTAATAACCCATGCTACAAATAATAACATGTAGATGATTGGGAGTGCAAGCATCCTAGGTCCACAGTGTTTCGGGCTATGTAGACAGAAAAAGGACATGATCACCGTAGCAATAGTGATGACCATAAGAAAACACGTTTCCCACCACTTCGCCATTTTGTCGGGGAAGAAGAAAGGATGGATATGAAGTAAGAATTTGAGAGATGAATTAGAATTTGATGTGAGATTTTATGGAAAAATGAGAGGTATTTATAGAATGGAAAGAAGGATAGAGACGTTGGGGAATGAAGTGATTCCGTACAAAAGGAATATTTTGAGTGGAAGTAAGATTTGAAAGAAAGTGTATGATAGTGTTGGGAAAAAGAGAGATATATAGGATAAAGTTAAGATTTGATTTTTTGACAAAGAGATTTGAAAAGATTTTTGAAAATAAGGGAATATAGTACAAAAATTAATGGGAAACAATAAATAATAATCTACTTGTTACCAGTACAGTCTGAGTTTCCTGATTCTGCGCCTGCAAAAGATTTAACTCTGTACCGATTGTGTCAGTACTATTTATCTGTAAATAAATAAATAGCATGTGTGAAGTAATAAACAGTATTTGGCGTTTGCGTAAGAATAAATTCAACTGCAAGCCAAAATACTGTATAAAAAATTCTAAAAACTAAGTATTTCACATGTCAGGATATTTATTGAAATAAAAAATCCATGATTATGTGAGACTCTTTATTTTTAGATTGGAGTTTTCTTGAAAAAAGATGCGGGCAAATTTTGGGGTATAACAGTTGCCCCTATTCAATCTTCTTAAACCTGAAGAGATTGTCTGAAATCTGAAGGTGGAAGATGATTGAATATTTAGATGCCCTGAAAATTTGCACTTACCTTGATTAGAAGAGATGTTGGAAGTTGCATTTGAATGTCGTCTGCGAAATGTTGTTGGCAGATTGAAACATTACCTGAGATGGGCTTTCAGATGCCACCCGGCAATTGTGTTGATGGTCTGTTCATCAGAATGAATCCATTGATTATATCTTGATGAAGGATTTGAAAGTCTTTGCGTTGACTGTTTCGGAACCGTCCAAGGTTACCGCTTTAAGTCTTGGAGGATGATTGTTACAGAACTTGTCCAAAGTTCTTCCGATCTAGATTTTGGAAGTTGATCATTGTGGAACCGTCTGAGGTATCAGCTTTAGATCTTTGATGGTAGATCGTTCTGGAACCGTCTGAGGTATCAGCTTTAGATCTTTGATGGTAGATCGTTCTGGAACCGTCTGAGGTATCGACTTTAGATCTGTGATGTTAGATCGTTTTGGAACCGTCTGAGGTATCGACTTTAGATCTGTGATGTTAGATCATTCTGGAACCGTCTGAGGTATCAGCATTAGATCTGCGATGGTAGATCGTCCTGGAACCGTCTGAGGTATCAGCTTTAGATCTTCGATGCTAGATCGTCTTGGAACCGTCTGAGGTATCAGCTTTAGATCTTCGATGTTAGATCGTTCTGGAACCGTCTGAGGTATCAACTTTAGATCTGTGATGTTTGTTTTTGAGTTGGTAAGTGATCAGAATGAATCTTCGGCTTGATTATATCTGAGAGAACCGTTCATTGCATTCAGGTGAATACTGCATGTGATTGAGAACATCTTTGTTGAAGATATCCGTCTACCTGAAAAATCAAGTTAGTGATATGCAATGTTTATGATGCATGTAATGTGAGATATTCTCGAGCTAAAGGAGAAATATGCATGTTATGTTGTGTATGAATATGTGTATGAATATGCGCATGATGCATGATGTGTGATATATGATATATGATGTATGATGTATGAATATATGATGTATGACTTGATGTATGATGTGTGAATATGATATATGATGTATGATGAGCGTATCGAGCTTCTGGTTTGAAGGTAAATCTCCGATAGCCATCTGGATATGACTATATTGTGATGATCTCTTGTCTTGTTTGAGTACCCTCGGCTGGGGGATAAGACTTTTTTGAGGACCATGGTACTCTGTTGAAGGATCTTCGACTACTGCTTGGGAATGAAAGGTAGTTGGAAGTTCTGATTTTGATGCCCTTTTAAGTGGGAATGAGGAAGATACATAATCCTCCGATGCACTATCTGACCAAGTCCCGGTGTGGAGATCACACCTTCTGAGGATAGTAATCTGGAACAACCCTGCTGGGGGATAAGACTTCTTTTGGAGAGGAAATCTTATTGAGGAATTTGCTGAGAAATGTGTTTCTCTTGGAGATTTTTCTTCTGATGGGATGATGTCCAGATGATTGGGACATTACCTGAATGCTATTCCTGTTTTTCCTGGTAAACATCAATCATATTCAAATGCACATGTTCATTCAAAATTATCATTGGGACGTTTACGTATTCAAAACAGAAAAAGTGAAAATGGTGATTTTGAGCCTAAGCTGCATTGATTTTTGAAAAAGAGCCATGATAGGCTGATAAGCACAGGGAGACAACAATCCTAGAAGTAGGAAATTGCCATAAAGCTTTGAAAATATTTATAAAGATAAATAGCTATGTGAAAACGATCCAGTCAAGTTTCAATTCTGCTATTGCCAATCTGTCTTCGAGCATCTCATCACTCACTTGTTGGAAGAAAGTAATTAGACTGATCGGTATCTTTGATGTGTTGAATCTTGACGGTGAGTAGACAGCTGAACGGAACATAATTGTACACTTTATTCCCTAACTTTTGCCTAGGCTGCCTTTTCAGGTTTTCAGCCTACCGGGATGATTTTATTTAGTCTCTAATTTTTGCCTGGACCGCCCTTTCGGGTTTTCAATCCACCGAGACGCTCATTTTTTTGCCTAAGTCGCCCTTTCAGGTTTTCAACTTAGCGAGCTGTTTTTTTTATTTTTTAAGCGAAGTATTTTTTGACTATGTCCGCATTCACAGGGTGTAGGAAATCCTCGCCATCCATGGTAGTAAGCAACATGGCACCGCCGGAGAATATTTTCTTGATTACGAATGGTCCCTCATAGGTGGGAGTCCATTTGCCTCTGGGATCACCTTGTGGTAAGATGATGCGTTTGACAACCAAGCCACCAGTTTGGTATGCTTGACTTTTGAAGGCTTTGATCATACGCTTTTGGTATAGCTGACCATGACAAATAGCTGCGAGCCTCTTTTCGTCAATCAAGTTTATCTGGTCCAACCGTGTTTGAATCCAATCGTCTTCGTCTAGATCGGCTTCTTTCATAATACTTAGGGAAGGAATCTGAATTTCAATTGGAAGAACTGCCTCCATACCATAGACTAAGGAGAATGGAGTTGCCCCTGTTGAAGTACGCGCAGATGTGCGATAACCATGAAGAGCAAAAGGTAACATCTCATGCCAGTCTTTGTAGGTTACTGTCATTTTTTGTATGATTTTCTTGATGTTCTTGTTGGCAGCTTCCACCGCGCCGTTCATCTTTGGTCGATATGGAGAGGAATTATGATGCTTGATCTTGAACTGTGTGCAAAGTTCAGTAATCATTCTGTTGTTTAAATTTGTGTCATTGTCCGTGATAATCCGTTCAGGGATGCCATACCGACAAATGAGATTGTATTTGATGAACCGGGCCACCACATTCTTGGTGACAGAAGCAAATGAAGCTGCTTCTACCCACTTTTTGAAGTAGTCAATAGCGACCAGGATAAAGCGATGTCCGTTGGAAGCAGTGGGTTTGATTTGTCCAATCATATCAATACCCCACGTTGCAAAAGGCCAAGGAGCCGTCAGGACGTTTAAAGGAACTGGAGGTACATGTACTTTGTCAGCATATATCTGGCATTTGTGACAGGTTCGGGAGTGGTGATGGCAGTCTGTTTCCATGGTAGACCAGTAATAACCTGCTCTTAGGATCTTTTTAGCCATTGTATGTCCACTTGAATGAGTACCGAAGGCACCATTATGTATGTCTCCCATGACCTGTTCTGCTTCCTTTTTGTTTACACAACGAAGTAAAGTCGAGTCATGGTTGCGTTTGTATAGGGTTCCATTACTTAGAAAGAATTTGGCTGCAAATCTCCTTAGAAATTTTCTGTCGTTAATGGATGCCCCTTCAGGGTATTCCTGAGCTTCGAGATATTTTTTTACTTCATGGAACCATGGTTTTTCTTCTGTTCCTTCGACATTGATCTCATTGCAATAGGATGGTTCATCTTGTTTGTAAATGGTGATCATTGGCGGCTCGTTGTCCCACCTGATTTTGAACATGGACGACATGGTAGCTAAGGCATCAGCTAGTTGATTTTCCTCGCGTGGGATATGTTCAAAAGTGATTTTTTCGAAGTAAGGAATCAGACTCAGCACATATTCTTTGTAAGGAATTAGATTCGGGTGCTTCGTGTCCCATTCCTCTTTGACTTGGTAGATTACCAAGGCCGAGTCTCCGTAGACCTCCAGGAATTTGATTCTTAGATCGATTGCAGCTTTAAGACCCAGAACACATGCTTCGTATTCAGCTATATTGTTAGTGCAGTTGAAGCATAATCTGGCAGTGAATGGTGTATGACCTCCTGCAGGGGAAATGATCACAGCTCCGATGCCATTGCCAAGTGCATTAGAAGCTCCGTCAAAAACCATAGTCCACCGGGATCCTGGCTCGGGTCCTTCTTCTGGTCCTGGCTGTTTGTAGTCATTGACTAGCATAATGTCCTCGTCTGGGAAGTCAAAGTTCAATGCTTGATAATCATCCACTGCTTGATGAGCCAGATGATCAGCTACCACACTTCCTTTGATTGCTTTTTGTGAAGTGTATTGAATGTCATATTCTGTTAAGATCATTTGCCATCTTGCTATTCTTCCAGAGAGAGCAGGTTTTTCGAACACGTATTTGATAGGATCCATTTTGGAGATTAGGAAAGTGGTGTAATTTAGCATGTACTGTCTTAGTTGGCGAGCCGCCCAAGCTAAGGCACAGCAAGTTTTTTCGAGTAGTGAGTATCTTGTTTCACAATCGGTAAACTTTTTGCTAAGATAGTAGATTGCGTGCTCCTTTCGGCCGGACTCGTCATGTTGTCCTAGTACACATCCCATTGAGTCTTCTAACACAGTTAGGTACATTATCAGAGGTCTGCCTTCCACAGGTGGCAACAAGATTGGGGGTTTTTGGAGATACTCTTTGATTTTGTCAAAGGCTAACTGGCATTTGTCATTCCACCTTTCCACTTGATCTTTCTTCAACAATTTGAAGATCGGCACACAAGTAGTAGTCATGTGGGCAATAAATCGGGCGATGTAATTCAGCCGTCCCAAGAATCCTCTGACTTGTTTCTCGGTACGAGGTATATGCATTTCTTGAATGGCTTTGACCTTGGCGGGATCAACCTCAATACCTTTGCTGCTGACGATGAAACCTAAGAGTTTTCCGGATCTTACTCCAAAGGTACACTTATTTGGATTCAGTCGCAACCTGTATTTCTTGAGTCTATCAAACAGCTTGTGTAGATGACCCAGATGTTCTTCTTCGGTGTTGGATTTTGCAATCATGTCATCGACATACACCTCTATCTCCTGATGAATCATGTCATGAAACAGAGCTACCATTGCACGTTGATAGGTTGCTCCTGCGTTCTTTAAACCAAAGGGCATTACTTTGTAACAAAAGGTTCCCCAGGGTGTTGTGAAGGTTGTTTTTTCCATGTCTTCGGGTGCCATCTTGATTTGATTGTACCCTGAGAATCCGTCCATAAAGGAGAATACCTTACATTGTGCGGTATTGTTAACCAGTACATCGATGTGTGGTAAAGGGAAATCATCTTTGGGGCTTGCCCGGTTCAGATCTCTGTAGTCTACGCACATTCGGACTTTCCCGTCTTTTTTAGGCACAGGCACGATGTTAGCTATCCAAGGAGGATAACTTACAACTTTTAGGAATCCGGCATTGAACTGTTTTTCAACCTCGTCTTTGATCTTTCTTGACATATCAGGCCTACTCCTTCGTAGTTTCTGTTTGACTGGAATGCTACCTTCTTTGATTGGCAGGTGATGAACTACAATGCCCGTGTCAAGGCCTGGCATATCTTCATAGGACCAGGCGAATATCTCGACGTAGTCTCGCAGCATTTGAATCAGTCTTTGCTTGATGCTGTGTTCTAAATCAGCCCCTATTTTGACTTCTTTCTTTTCCTCGTTGCTGCCCAAGTTGATGACCTCAATTGGCTCCTCGTGAGGCTGTATGGCCTTGTCTTCTTGTTCTAGCAGCCTTGCAAGCTCTCTTGGTACTTCACAATCTTCCTCACTTTCGTCCTCAGTTTGGTATATCGGATTTTCAAAGTCATGGCGGGCAATACCAGAATCGTTATTGACTGGATCCAAAGTGTATATGAATATGCATTTTATTTATGTGAGTGTATGTGAAAAAAAACACAGCTATTTGAAAGCAAAGAAAGAAAGAAAAAGGATCACAAAATTTAAATATGCAAGCGTCCCATGATTTTATTGAATGCACATGATCATGATATGATAAGCCCTTATAAAAGGACCAGTGCGCTTCGGGCAAGGCACACGGCTTTCAAGCTCATGGTTCGATAGTTCAGGAACCATTTTTATCTTTGCACAATATACACAAAGAAAACAGGAAATGGCATTTACTCCTGGTCAAAGGAGATCACATCCTCAGCTTTCCAGTTGTTCAATCCATTGTTGTGAGCAGGGAGTATCCAGCTGTTCCATTTGCAGTTGTCTTCTTCATCTTCCACAGCATTGATTTCATTAGTGGGAAAATGAGCCGGTGATCTTTCGGGATAAGCGATATACTCTGCTGGATACGAGAGCCCAGGCTGAGATATCTCTGTTGGCTGAGCAAGATGCTCGATAAGGCTGTCCCATGCAGTCGGGATGATGTTTTGAATAGAGACTTGTGCATCCTGGTGAGGAGTGTATTCTGACAGAAAGCAACCCTCGTTATTTGGTATTTCCCTGGCTTCTTCAAGAGTGAAATTGTCATCGTAATGTTCATCCCATCCAGTTGGGACAATGTCCTCCATAGCAATTTGTGAGCTCGGAGGAGCGGAATATTTCACCATATAGTCATATTTGCCGCTGGGTTCTCCTAGCGTATCCCATACTTCTTTAGGTGGATTTTGATATTGCTCAGCGACGGGACTTGTGAAACTTTTGTCATTTTCAAATTGATCACCCCATCCAGTTGGGGTAATGTCTTCCATAGCAATATAAGAATTCTGAGGTGCGGTATACTGATAATTATACCCGCCACTTGGTTCTCCCACAACATCCCACATTCCCATGGAAATGGGTGGAATTTCATCTGGATATGGCTGAATGATATGGTTCAAGAACACTCCTTCATCTTCAATGGCGTCTACTTCTTGGCTGACGAAGTGTGACATTAATCCTCCAGAACGAGGACTTTGACCATTCTTTTGATTTCCATTATCATAGCCCAGGCCTAGCTTGTCGGACTTGTAGGGTATATCGGGAAGCTGTCCCCATACCGTGCAATCACCTTGTTCAATCACAGCTTTGGCATCTTTGAGAGAAGCCATAGTT